>NC_140595.1:393129267-394364288 GCF_964204655.1 Triturus cristatus
GTATCTGTAAGGTATCACAGCATCCAAACGGCGTTGATAAGTTGTTCTGATTGTTCTAATTTTGTATCAGAATTGAATTCTTTAGAGTAATCCATCCCCCCGATACACACTAGTCGTCCCACGCTATCTATTCATTATTGGGTTCAACCATGGGAATGAATGATGTCCCGCCTTCCACCCTGCCTAAATAGGGAGAATGACGATCCACAGTTCCGCGATCTGCAGTCCCTTCACTAATCCCGGACTCATGCTGGGTTACCTTGGCAACCTCACGGTAGCCTCGGTCTAGCACACTTACGCCGTGCGTTCCAACTGAGACGCGCAACCTTAGTCCGTCTACTATCTCCGAGCCCCTTGACTTAAACGCCAATACGGTTACCCTGGTAACCGCACGGAGCCTCGGACGAGCTCACACCGCGCCGGGCCTTCAACGGAGACAGACGCTCCGGTTTCTTGAACACATTTGATGTGTATTTCATGGTAAGCTCTACCGACACCGCCACCTTTAGTTTGTAGATCGATCACTCACATGGGAGGCTTTTAAGTAACGATGCCCCCTCTTTGTTTTAGCCCTGATTTATTCTCTGCGCTGGGTATCCATGAACAAACCTTGGACACATCGCTATCAGTTTCGACCTTTCTACTGAAGCGGTAAGATGCCTGGGTCTTTATCATTTAGAAAGAGCTGGTTAATTAGTCACGACTTTGTTTCCTTTTAATATGGTTTGCACCATTAGTTGTCTGATCCAAATTCTTTCTCCATTAGACACGGATTTAAAGACCCTTCAATACCAAGCCCTCTTACCCGGCCATTTTCTCTGTGGAACCACACCACTAGGTAGGCGAATTTTTCCCTACACACCGCATTTTAACTGTTTTTATTAGGACAACTCCCTCATACCGAATTGTTTTAACATTTCAGGTGGTTTAATTAAAATACCCTCCAGTCGGGTTGCCCCTTATTGGTCCTGATGAAGACCCGCAAGGCCAAGGTTTAAATATCCACATAGGCCATCAAGACGGGTCAAAACGTCGACGCCCACCTTTTGCTACCTGGGACACAATTCCAGTCCTTCGTGCAAGACCACCAATGGGGTCTTTTTTCTGAACTATACTAATTGTGTTCTCAATAAATGTGACCAGGTTTTTGGCTTGTGTACGGTGAATTACAACCGATTCACATTGCCTGTAATTGTAACTAATTGATCACCCCTACTACTATGCATCTTTCATTTCTTGTTCTATCCACGCACTTTTCAATCACTTTCCTCTGATGCACGTTTCCTCTTGGAGCAACCTTGTTCTGTTTTATGAATATTGCAGTAAAATTGCCAAAACCCTAAAATAAATGTATATATATCGGCTTTCAGTGTTTTGGTTGTTGTCCTTTTGCTGATTAGAATGACCTATTCAATATTACGAGCCTCTGTTTAAGTATAATTGTGTCTAGGCTCCTGATTAGTTAACTAACTGACTAAGTAAAACATATTACACACTTATCAATCATTGGATAAGGACCTTTGTTTTTGATATTACTAATTCGCCCAGGTCCTTCTTCCTTGGGTTACCCCATTTTTGTAATGGAGGTGAATATTACACACAACATATTCCTCATTCACTCCTTACCACCCACTTTTTTCTCACTCCCTCTTTCTCCCACTCCCTCCCTCTCTCTCTCTTTCCATCCTCTTCAACCTTTATCTCCCCATATACTTTTTTGCTGAACTCTCTCAGAGACGTACTAGTACTTGTGCAGATGAAAGAGGGTGCCAATGTCTCTAAGCGAAATGAACAATTGTAAAGCAATGTTTGCGCTATGAGCTAAATAAATCCCTAGCCCCCTTTGAAATGGCAGCCATGCAATCCATCAAACGCCCTATTTAGCATATCCACATTCAAAAAGACTACGTTAAACATACTCCTTTGTATTTAAAAAAACACAATTCCTCATATTGGCAGACTGCATTTGGAAGATTTATTTCTCAAACTTAATCAGGCTATTGAAGAAATATGTGCATCTTTAATTCATTAATCACAGCAATGGGCAATTGCTATTTATAGTTTGAGCTGTTAACTCTTCTACCTTATAATCATGTTTTCATGGCTGCTTCCTGAAAAATCTGCTGATACATATTAGAAATAATTTTGGTACCTGTTAGGCCAAGCAAGGAGCTATTAAATGTATGCTTATTAGGATCAGTGCTCTCAATCTGGGAGCTGTGGGGACTGAACCATTTATTACAAGGGGGGGTGATTACTGCAGGTCAGGTTTGAGCTCACTGGTGATGCAACAAGGAATGCACTAACCACATGTTCCAAAATGGAATCGTTTCAGATACCATACCCTTAAATCGATGCGTTACTGCTATACCACTCTGCGTATAAGCACTGCCGACGTAATTCTGAAGAGGCGATATGAAGATTTTTATATAGTTCTTCAAATATTGCTATTCCAATATGTCCCCTGACCCATACGGTAATCCATTCGTAAAAACATGTTTGCGCAATCCTAATGCAACAAACTGCCATTGCTTGAGTTGCATAAGCAAACGAAATAAACAACCTTTAAAACCAGGCATGGGGCATTTTTTGTCACAACAAAGTCAAATGGGGAGTTTGAAAGTAATCTAAAATGGCGGCCCTGAATTCAGTGTCATGAAACCGAACAGAGAATCCCATAATGAGCAGCTGCAGGGCTGCATTGAAGGTAAACTTGTGACTATTTAGGCTGGTTAACAGCTTATCACAAGAGACTAAGAAATAATTCCTCGGAAATGATTGAGGTGCATCTGCTTTCTTTATTATTAAATTAGAGGAAAAGGAGAAGAAATGAATATTTTACTCAAGCAGCAGCAACGTGGGAAAATACCATGCATCTGAAGTTTTAGTGGCCTGGGAGAGCCGGAATTTATTTGTTGGGAGCAGAAAATAGACAGCAGGCATAAAAATCAGCAGATTCCTGCAAGTAAAATTATTTATCAAGCTAACAAGGGAAGAACCTTCGTAGTAAGAACCAGCCGGAGAGGAAGGCGCGCGCCTTTATATGTTACCTTTGGGTTAGCGCATCAGTAAAAATGCCAACTGACAAGCACTTCACATAAACATTTCTTTCTAAATGAGCTGCCTTATTAGAATGGAGAAATCTAGGCATAGCAGCACAGCGGCGAGCAGAGAGACCCCGACTGGCTCTTAAAGTCTACATAAAACAGAGACAATTCCATGCTATTATTGAAACTTGAATTGGCAATGAGCATTGTTTTACCTGGAAGAACATGTTTACTGGGAATAAAAGAGTGTGACAAAAACGGGGACGCCAAAAAAAGGGCGCATTGCATGACAAACAGGCCCTGCCTATGGCCTATTAAGACTAATACACATTAAGGATGCATAAACCATAAAAAGTAACTGAAACAAATAGGACCTTTGCTAATATTTTCCATACAGATTTTCTAAAACCATAAAGAAATTGCACATACTTCTTCCTTTCAGTTTGCCAAGTTAGTTATGCATGTCAAAAAACAAAGACTTGGTCAGTGCACAGAGAAGTTCAAACAACCAATCATGTATGCTGTAGAAGTGAAAACTCAAATGATGACCACATGGCCTACCAGCAGCATACCAGGTCCCAGCTCCATACAGGCAGGCTTGCCTTGCCTTGCTGTGTCAAAGATGTACCGTCGACACGGAAAAACCTCACCCTCCATTTTTTAGTAAGGTCAGTTAAAGAAATGGGGGTGGCGGGAGGTAGAGTCATGAACACTAAAAGGCGGGGAAGCTACAAGTGGTAAACACAAAACGACAAGTGATAACATTCTCCTAAAGCAGAGAGGTGGCAAAGGGTTCATTTGGTTTCAGTCTGTCGTCACTGTTTACACCAGTCGGTTTATGGGTCGGCTCATTATCAGATGCAAGCTGAATCCTTAGATAGTAACTAAACTTTTTTGCATTATTACCTGAAGTTGTTTGTAAATTATTTTGGCAATGTATTACTTTGACAATTTACAGAGGTGCTATCAAACATTTTCCTACTTAGCAGGTATTCCAAAGCGTGCATGATTTGTTTGGAAGGGATAAAGGGAGACATATTGAAATAATCGAGTGGATTTGGAGGACCCTGCATTGGAGAAAACAATTTGGAGTAAAACGATATCGATTAGAGGTTAAATCATGCAAAGCTAAGATGATTAGCTCTGAAGAGAGTTTGATACCAATATATTATATCACCACCACATGAAATTGATAGATCGGGGGAAATTGTATCAAAAACGATTTTTCGAGGAATTTGTGAACTGAACATGAAAAACTTAAGTGACGGAGGAACATACATATTAAGCATTCCATGTGCTGGCAGTCAACCTCTTGGGAAGATTTTTCTCCAAGTTTTTAATACGTTAGCTTCCTCATTCTTCACATAATGTGCCTTGAATAGAAAATTGGCCCTATGCTTTTTGAGCAAAAATAGTGAGAGATCCAACTACTCTGAAAATAATTAGTAAATATAAAGCATTACAAATAGCACTGGGGTCAGTGAGTTAGCATTAGTAGTAGCTGCTAAACTAAGAATGAGCAAGATTTATTCATTGAACGTTAAAATAACTTTCGATATAAATAAATATTTATTCTCACAAAATAAACAAGATTTTTGCCTTTTGTGATCTGATAGCTTGCAGCAGGTCACCATCAGGTTTTAATATTTTTTTACTTTTTTATAAACAAATGGGATCTTAAATTAACATTCTCTTGGTTTGTCTGCATATTTTATTAACTTTGCTCGGAAAAGGTATGGGAAAACTGTAGACCTGTGTGTCTAAGAATTATGTTCTGTGTATTTGTAATTCACACTATCACCCGTGAGGGTATCCTGGCTCTGAGCAGCTGAGTGTGCCTAGCCCTGCGTATGATAGGTTGGCTTTTAAAAAGCCAGATCTTCAGCTTTCCTGTGGAATTAAAGAAGAAAAGAGGAGGCTCTGCTGTGGAGTGGGATCGTTCCATGATTTAGGAGCACTGTAAGAGAACACCTGTTCTCCAGATCTGGTTCTGTGTATGTGTAGGATGTGTGCAAGTAGAAGTTTTTTTTAGCAGAGTTGTCTGGGTGGTTGGTTGAAGGAGAAGCGATTATTCAGGTAGGTGGGGCCAAAGTTGTGTAGTGCCTTGAATGTATGTGAGGAGTTTGAAATGAACCCGTTTATCAGGAGCCAGTGGGGGATGGGAAGCGAGTTGAGACAATGACTGGTTGTAGTTGAGGGTTGAAGATACTGTATATGGAAGGGATTTTGTTACAGAAGAATGGAGTGGTGTTACTGAAGGCAGCAGGTGGTGCAGTGAAATCTTTAATGATGGTTCAAATTTCCTTGCTATTGTTAGTGCCAGGGGTTAGACATTCTGCAAGAGTTGCCTTGTTGGTATATCTGCCGGTAGTAGTGTCCTAGGGCTTATTTGAATATGTCTTTATCTGTGATGTCTTGACTTGTTCTCCATTAGCAGTCCAGTTGCTTGCAGTGGCATTTTTCATCAGCCTGAGTTCCTCTGTGTACCAAATGGCCTGTGGTCGGGCTCCTACCGTTGAGTTGCGCTTCAGGGAAGACAGTATGTTGGTGCATGCAGTGGTCCAGTTGTTGAGGTTCTTGATGGCTTTCAGCATGTGGCTGGTGTGCTCAGTCCTAGTGCGTGGAGAGGTCAGAAGCCCACACCTCTTCTGTGATGCTTTTGCAGCTGCAGCTGGTGGTTCTGGTGGTGGAAGGCCAGTGGTGCTGTGGGATGGGTATGCTAAAGTCCATATGCTGAAACTGATGAGGGTGCGTCTGTCCAGTTCATCGCTGCTGGAACGTCGACTGGTATGTTGCTGATTGAGGAGAAACTGGGTCTGATAGGTGTCCAGTGGAGTGGGTGGGTTCAATAACGTTCTGGATTAACTTAAACTTAGCAAGGTTTACTTGAAGGGTCATAGAATTTGGGTCAGTGCGGTCTTCTAGGGGATAATGTCTCCGAGGAGGATGAAAGTGCTGCCATTGATTAAGAGGGACACAGGATGTTGTCCTGATGGTCTGCCCAGGGAGAAGTTGACTGTAATGCATATTTTGAACGTGAGGTGTTTCATGTAGCTGGTGGAGGTGTCTGTGTAGGTGGTGCATCTGAAGGAATCTTTGTATATGATGAGAACTCCACCTCCAGACTTGTGCTGACTGTCTTGCCTGGCAATCTTGTAGCCAGCGGGGATGGCTATAGCGATGTCTGGTGCAGAGGTGGTTTTAGCCATTTTGTGTGATTAAGAGCAGGTCTAGAGTGTGGTAATGAAGTTAGTCCCATATCTGTGTGTCATATTTGGTGAGTGAGCGGGTGCTGAGGATGTGCCTAGTTTGTGTGAGTGCAGGTGAGTGGGATGCTAGGAGCTGTTGGTGCAGGAGTGGTGGGTCTGGGGTGTGGGAGAGTGCATGAAAACTTGCAGAAGGTGCATGTCAATGCTCCTTTCATGTTGTGTGGTGCTGCAGCAGGGGACTGCGGTTGAAAGCACAGAGGAGTACAGCAGGGTAGCAGTGGGTAGGAGGAGAACCAGGGTTCCTGGCACTTGTTGCAGTCCAGGTGCTGATGGGCTTGTCTTTGGTTCACCAGCAGCTTGGCTGCTGCGTGCATCTTAGGCACGTTAGCATTGGAGCTGCCATTAAGTAGGTCCTGGGGGGGGAGAAGTGCAGGGTTCCTTGGGAAGGAAACCAGTAATGTCATTTCCTGTGTAGATGGATGATGGGAGATCCAGAGAGGCCACCTCCTGTGCTGATGTGTGATGGAAATTAAGTTCTCTTGCTTGGCTTCCTATTATAATGACGGATTTGACAACAAACCAGTGATGTCACTTCCTGTGCAGATGAAGGATCACCAAACCAGTGATATCACTTCCTGTGCAGATAGACGATGGGAACTTAAGTCCTCTTGCTTGGCTTATTGTTTTGAAGACAGTTTTGGTCTGAAGCCATTGATGTCACCTCCTGTGCAGATGGATGATGGGAGATCCAGCAATATAAATTTCTGTGCTGATGGGAAATTAATTCACCTTGCTTGACTTCTTTTAAAGACGGTTTTGACAGGAAACCAGTGATTCACTTCCTGTGCTGATGGATGATGGGAAATCCAATTATGTCACTTCCTGTACAGATGGATGGTGGGAAACCAATGATGTCAGTTCCTGCGCAGATGGGTGATGGGAAATCCAGTGATGTCACTTCCCGTGCTGACAGGTGATGGGAAATGAAGTCCTTAATCTTGGCTCCTTCTTTTTAAGATGGTTTTGGTGGGAAACCAGTGATGTGGCTTCCTATGCAGATGGTTGATGGGAAATCCAGTGATATCACGTCCTTTGCTGAAGGACGATGAGAGATCCTGTGATGTCATTTCCTGTGCTGATCGGCGATGGTATATATACTCTGGTCAGGTAAAGAAGCCTTTTAAGGTACAACAAAGAAACACAATACGAAAATTATCAGCAAGAAAAAATACCTTATTCATGGAACAGAAGTCTAATTGTCTTTCTTACAGCTAAATAACTCAGCTGTGAATACGACTATGAGTAAGTGCTCCCAAAGAAGAGCAAAAGCCTCAATCCTGAAACTTCTCCTTCAATGTTTTATCTCTCACACTCTAAAATAGAAGTGGCCTTGCAGTTTCCAAAGGCATACATGGTTTCTCTTCACCAGCCATTCCAGGATTTTGCTGTATCCATGTAAAGCACTACTGAGCTCTTTCAGAGTAGCACAACCATAATATTGTCCGTTTCTTCCTCTCCCAAACTCAGGATTGATTCTATGGCTGAACCTTAGCCATTTTAGTCACCTGGCAGTATGTACCTATCAGTGTATATTTCATTTGTTCCATTATTTGTATTGATTTCTCTGTTCGTATGACAATCATTTTGTTGCACAAAAGGCCATTCAGTCGCAGTGTGTTAAATACATTGAAATTAATTTACTTTGAATTTTATATTGCAAAGACACCTTACAATGCAATGCCTTAAATGTGAACCGCCAAATGGATGAACGTTTAAATTGTTACATTTGGGGAGACGTTCAGGCGTCTTTGTGAAACATGATGCACTTTGGTGTGATTTGGGGTGTGCGAAAAAAATTCTCATTACATTTTTTAAAATATCCATGAAAATTCGGTGAATTTGCATAAAATTACACTTTTGCAGTGAAATGTGGTTTCCTATGTATCTTGTGTCATTATTTTTAAGCGAGTGGGCACTTTAGGTACAAACGAATTGCGAGATACCAGCGGGTGACTGCTTAGCACAAAAAAAGTCTTGCTGAGCATAAAATATCTCTAGGCAAGATATTTGCTTGCCAACTAGTCTTCTGCTGGAATCTTGCAATACTAGTTTTACTTGAGGTGAATGCTAAGATAATAAAACTTTAGCAACATCACGGAATGCAACATTTAGAAAACCTAAATGAATTTCAGATAACGTAAAATTTGGATACTTCACGAATTTTTGCCAGTGTAATTAAAATTTCTCTGAGGTCTATTTCTGATAATGCCAAATCAGCAAATTGGTAAATGTGTCCTTACTTTGATGAATTCTGGCCGAGGTTCCCGTGGCATATTGAGGTTAGCTTCAGATGCTATGCAAGAATGCTTTGGTAACAGTACTGACTACTACATCAACTGGTTACTGAAGACAAATCAGGTGTTTCTTGACTGAAATGCACCAAAATGACAATCAATTGTCACTTGTCGCTGAGGAACACAGCATACTGTTGAGGTGGACTCACACCCTAGGCTTGCTCCAATCAACTATAAGGGGCACTTCTCACTTTTTATACAAGTTGTGTTTTCGTTATTGCCAATTAGTGTACATTTACACTCCGGATAATTACTGCGTACATTCAGCAATTGTTTTAGTATTCAGCAATCTGGAAGGCTACGGATTATTTTCCAGGTGTCAATTCCTTCAGGTAAGATATAAGCTGTACAAACAGTCAGCAGCTGCTGTTCATATTCTATGTTTGCAGTTTTAAATTAAAAGTATTCTCCAGGGGTGTGTCAGCTGTTTTTAGGTCTCGCCTTGCTATCGCGTAAGTGATCGCAAAGCGAGACTATTGTAAGGGGCTCCCAAAAGTGCTCCGAAAAGCGGATTGCATGGCGAGCACGCGCACAATCACGCGCATCGTGCTGCCATGCAATCCGTTTGGCATCGCACTTCAAAGGGTCCGCTCCCCCGCCTGGAATGCGCTCCCCGCCCCCGCCAAGCGCGCGCGCCACGCTCCGCCGGGCTTGTCTTGTTTGACTTCAGTCTTAGTATTTACTTGGACGGTGCCCTTTCACATGTTACCATGCTTAGTCATACCCATCCTCACACTTCTGCAGCTGGGCAGGCAATACCAGCATCACTTTAAAAGTCTGCATTAATTGCACGTGGATGAGTAAAGGGGATTTATGTTTTCACAAGGCTTCAAACTGCTGGAAAAAGTCTATATTCATTAGTAGTTATCTCTCGGAACCAGGTAAAGCAAAGATTATGTGCATGTGTCCGTGAAAAATACAAAATGCTGTTTAGTGCCATTCATGGCACATTCGGTGTCGTGATCACCAACAGAGATCATGCGATCCACTTCTGGTGTATAAAAAAAGATACTGGAGGCTCGTTCAAGTAAAACAATATATCCTTTAATTAAAAGGACCCACAAACGACTCAACCACCGATCAGTCCCAAGAACAGCAGGCAACTGACCAACGCCTGGTGTTCTAGAACTAAACCAACACTTTGTCATCGTGGTTCCACAGAGGAATGCACATGACACAACTTGAGAAATGTAAGCAGTACAAATAGCAAAGCACAATGAAGTTGAATAAGAAATAGTAAATGGAACATACTACACTAGGCTCCTCCCTATGTGTTTTGCTGCTACTGTTTATAGCAGTGCATTGATGCACTTTGCAGTCTCCAAAGGGGCAGGTGATGGAAGGAAACTGACCATTGCCCTGTGCCAGGCCTTTGTGTACTGCTGAGAATGCACATCTTGTACTCTATGAAGATTGCTTCCAGAATATGGACTTCTGCACTTGTTTTTATATATGTAACTTTTATTGTATGTGAGCATTTTTGTAGTACTTGCCTATCTCTTATTGCGGCCCCTTTGCATTTTCTGTACAGTCAGGTGAATAAATAATGCTATTGTAATTTATAGATTGGATAAGGGTATGGGTTGGAGTGCATTTATTAGTGTTGGATTTTAGTGTTTTGAATAGGCTAGTGAGTGTGCTCCAGACCTGTTGCAGCAGTGTGCACATGTTTCGTATGCATGTGATTGTAGATGTAAGAAAAATGAACATAGGCTAGTTAGCTAAATGTATTTGCCTGGCAGGATTATGGCATATGTCAGCCTGGTGCTGATGTTGGAAAAGGCCACATTTTTATTTCTGGTTTGATTTTGCAATAGTTGTTGATACTTATACTCGTTGGGTGTATATTCTAAAGCTTGCATGTTTGTACTGAGAAGGAGCTTGCACCTGTTAGGCTCTTTTTTTCTTTGAAATATATTATGGAAAGAGGAAATTATCAGGTGTGGCACCATTCACAATCTGAGGTTTCACCTTCGATTGTTTGACCTGAATTTCTACAGAAGTTTGGTTTTCCATTTAGTGGGATCGCTCATCATCCGGGCAGATGAGTGAAGCAGGTGTCATCTTGCTGATCACAGGTGGCAACTGCACCCAGATGTGGTATAAGGTTCTTTTCTCAGTGGAGCTGGCCCTTGGTAGACCTTTTTTCAACCTCTGAAAACAATGTTTGCTCAGTGTTTTGTATTCTGGAATTTACCTTTTGAAGGTCTCTAGGAAACGTTCTCCTTTCAGTGGAACATTGGCCTCCATCCTGTACGCCGTCTCGCCTGTGATCCCATGAGTGCTGAGGAAAGTCAAGACGAGACTGAGCACAGGCCTGGGATGTGTGCCCAGGGTACGGTACTCCAAACTCCTGATTCTGAGCATATGCTCACTACTTCAGCTGTTTTTTGGGAGGGGCTGCTGTCCCAGAAGCAGAGCAGAGTTTTAAGCCGAAACATCCAAAACCTACACCCTATTATCTGGAAATTTGAGCAGAACAAAGCTATATCTTTTGCCTTTCCATCAGAAGTGGTTGTAATTTTGGCAGGCCCGCTGCTAAGTCCGTTAATTCAAGTCATTGGGCGATATTTCTCCCCTGGGTTGAAGAGGGAGAAGTCGACCACCTGTAAGTGAAACTGATATTCTTGTGTGCGGCCCAGTAAGGCCATGATGTGGGCACAGCTAAGGATTAGTTATCAGCCCTTTCGTCCTTTCTTCGTTTGCCTCATCATGTCTCCCTATTAAAGTCATCCGTTGTGATGCGTTTCTTAATATGGCTTTCACATAAATTCCCTTCTGCTTCATTCATTGTGCAGCAGTATTACCTAAATTTTGTCTTAACTCTCTAGATGCATGCTCACCTCGATCCTCTTCACAGCTGTAGTCCCAGTCTCTTGCCCGTGGTAACTTTGTTTACGATTGCCTTCACTTCTGCCTGTTTCATCAAACTGCAGCCCTTGTCATTTCAGTATAATATGCCACCTTTTTAGGTCAAGCCTGGCCAACGCATGCACTGCTCTGCAAGGCATGCTGTATTCAGGTATGGACTTGAAGCTCCGCCCACTCTCTGCCCATATTTTTCATTAGCTTCTGTCATTGTCCTCTGGAAACTGTGGCTTTTCATTGCTCAATAGGCTTAGAAGTCTCTCCTTAGTACCGCCTTTTCTCATTTTGTATTCTCCCATGAGGACATCCCCTGTTACAGGTGTTGTTACTCGGAAGGCTTTAATTACAGCCTCCGAGCACTATTTGCTTAAATGGTTTTCTCCTGCCTCTGCTCCTCCATTGCTTACATTTTTTTAATTTTTCATAGGACGGCATGGGCCTTTGGTTTATTTGCGGCCCAGTGCGGGTGCATGTTTTTTTTTGTGTTTTTCCATTTTTTATTTTATTTAACTGCCCCATTCCGCACTTTCACTTTAATGGCGGCCGCGCCCCTTTCCTTAGACGAGCCACGTCTAAGGAAAGGGGCGCGGCTGCCATTAGAGTAAAACCGTGGCATGGGGCACTTTCGCAACAAGAAAAAGCATTTGTTTGTCAAGTTGACAAACAAATGCTTTATTGGTAAAAGCACCCCCCATATCGTGCTTTCACTTTAATGGCGGGTGCGCCCCTTTCTTTAGACAAGGCTCGTCTAAGGAAAGGGGTACGGCCAACATTAAAGTGAAAGAGCTGCATAGGTGCTTTTACAAACAAGCATTTGCTATGCAATAGGTCTCATATTTACAAGAATTTCATTTTGGGGAGAGGATGTGGCCTAATGGCTAGGGCGGTTGATCTCAAATCTGGGGAACTGGATTCGAGTCTTTGCAATGATGCTCAACATCCTGTGATTCTGGGCAAATCACTCAATCTCCCCATGCCCAACATAAATGAAGGTGTCCTTGTGTAACGCAACTGGTACTCATGTAAAGCGCTCTCATACCTCAGGTTCAAGTTCGCTCTATATAAAACTCCGAAGAAAAAATAAATGCGAGACCTATTGCATTGCAAATGCTTGTTTAAATCTAGTACATGTAACCTGGCAATTGATAAATGTGTTCAAATTCAATTCAAATTTAGGTTTATTCGATTTTAGTCATTTAAAATCACAAAAGCAAACATATTCATAAAAAATGGATAAAAGCATTTGATAAAATACATGATAAATGTGTTATTATATGTGCACCCTAGCAAGAAACACCATCAACGCCGATCTGG
This sequence comes from Triturus cristatus, assembly GCF_964204655.1. Taxonomy (NCBI): domain Eukaryota; kingdom Metazoa; phylum Chordata; class Amphibia; order Caudata; family Salamandridae; genus Triturus; species Triturus cristatus. The sequence goes on from NC_140595.1 coordinate 393,142,060, forward strand.
ACACATTAAGGAAAAAAATTCTCATTCACAAAATATATAAGTCCTGGTTTAAGAAAAAGCTAGTAGTGTATGGCATGATCAAGTTATAGACTTGGATGAATGTGAGCTAACTATCTGATTACTAATTAAACTTCCTTCGCTAAAAAGGTGGTATATAAACCTAGTACACGAGCCATGGACACATGTCAGTATTAAAGAATAACACACACGTAGGCATTAATCCTCAACCTAGAAGGGAATGGATTAATGGGCTACACCAAATTCACACATTTTAGGTTATGAATGTGAAAGGATTTTAATTTAAGTTTGAAATACTTTTATTTTCAGTAAAGAAAATGGCTTCTAAGAGTTCTTTACTTTCTGCAATGCCAACCCGTTAAAAAGCAGGAAATCCATGCATTTACCCACACTTTCAGCAGCACTTTAAAATCCATATTTCATGTGTAATGTGCATGTGGTGCTAAAATATGTGGAAACACATTTTCACACGCTCTCTATTAGGCACTGAGTTATACCTGAGTAGATGCTAATCTCATTGATAAAGAGCTTATCCCCAACCCTCTATTACATTTTTTCTTTGCCCACCAATAGGAATATACACAGTTGTCAAGAATGATAAACAAATGTCAAAACATAAACACTTTACAGGATGAAATTTTCTTTTACACCACCTGCGTAGACTAGGGTTGTGGACACTTTGCAATCTAGAATTACTAAGCCCTTGCATTAACCTTGCGTCAAGGAGGATGACACATAGGCAACGCAATCCTTAATTCAGATTTACCAAGTCACTCAAAGCCACTTTGCGTGGCCCTGTGTGGCTTAGTGAATCGGGAGTAAAGCAAGGCAGTGCAAGTCGCTGCCCTGGATAGATGTTCCATGGGTGGAGCGTGGGTGTTCCCACGCATTCACCCTTGGTTTTTGGCACATTCCCATATTTACTAACACAAGTAAACCTGCGAGTGCGTCAAAATGCTATGCCTTCCTAGGAGAGACGTAATGAGGAAAAATATGTTAATTTCTCCTCGCTTTTTCCTCTCAAGCTTTTCAGGATTGTTTTTATGCACACAAAACAATCCTGCATGCAACATAGGCACCCTTGCACCATGGTGCAATGGTGCCTGTGTTGGCGCTTGGCAGCTACTAGTGTACCAGCATAGAGGGAGAGCAGGGAAGCGCCATATCTTGGTAAATATGGCATGTTCTTTCGACGCTAAACAGCACATTATCTTGCTGCATTGCGTAGCATCAAATATTGATAAATCTGCCCCATTACATCAGAGAAATGAAAAAAATGATTTCCGCCTTCATCAGACTTCACCCAGCTAGCTTAGCAGTAGCAGCAGGTCACCCGATTTTCTGGTCCTTGTTAAAGATGTCTCATGGATGGGACATAATACATCAGGAATAACAGAAGAATACATGGCTGCTGTTCTATGAGTTTGGCGTGGGCGCATGGGACAGAGGTGGATGGGGGTGTTGGAGCTAGGCAAACTGTACTGTTCGGGTCTAGGTGTGTTAGGACAGGCTTTGACAAATGATAGGTCAGGTCCAGGGTATCCAAGTGGTAGCTGGGGACAGCTTTGATATGGCAGGGTGGTTGGTCTGTCGCCGATCAACAATAGGTTAAATGCAGCGTGGCAGGATGCTGCCCTGTACAACCCTATGCTGCAAATGGAATGGTTTTCCTTTGCAGTAAAGGGACACTTTATTTCATTTATGATGTAAAAAAATCCGGAGCTTTGTGAAGTGGGTAGTTTGTATAGTTTTTTAAAAATTATGAAGTTGAGAGTTGCGTAATCGTTCAACCTTTCACACAACCAACACACCAGTAAATTGCACACACATAGGTTTCACAGTGTTGTCCCCTACATACACCTTTGTTATTCATGCACAACTTACCCAAGCATGTGTCATACGTTTTTTCCAAGCAGTAAAACCTGACTTGCAACTGGAAAAACACTTGGCAAAAAAGGCTCTTATTCCTAAACATGGCAAATGCACCATCACACAAGTGGTGCATTCTAGTGGGCCTGCTTACAAAGGCATTCTGTGTACTCCTGTAGTACTTTTTTGCATACCCTTACATGCCTTTGTGAATTTGGCCCCAACACATCTAAAACAGAAAGAAAATGGGGAATACTCAGGGACTATTTCACACACATTTAGCAGAAATAGAAAGAACTGTGACTTTGTGATATTGTTACTAAAAGGAATTTAAATATGTTGGGAAGTTTCTCAAAGGCATGTAAGAGTATTTAAAATAGTACCCCTGCAGTATTAGTTCCCCTACTAACAAATAATTTTGTGAATCAGCCTCTAGGTGTTGTGTTCTAATCATAATTTGAGGAGCTAATTCAGGTATTCTGTATTTCGAAGAAACTGAGATATTTAAGGCTGAATTCTTCAGTAATATGGCCTACAGTTGTACATTTCTAAAGGAAAAATAACTCTTTAACGTAAGCAAACCTGTGCGTAACAAAACAGATTAACACCAATATTAACTGTCTTTTTATACTTCGATGGGAAATGGTAAATGTCATAATTTCCATTCTTTTTAATATAATATAACCGGAAAAGAAACCAGAGGGAAAAAAATCACGTTTAACGGGCTATTCCGTTTTTTTTTACATGAACCTGGGGCAAGGTTTCCACACTTTCTTTTTAAGATCGATTTAAATCTAACTTCCGCTGCCTACCTACCTGCCAGTAAATGAAACGACTGTGGCTGCGAAAAGGCTAAAATGAGTAAAACGGAAATTGCCCTTAGCTGCGTATGAGCGCCATTTCCTATTCCTCCTGCCTCTGTTTGATTGTCATTCTCCCATCGCTGGTGATTAAGCTGTAGGATGTTAATGTGCGTTGTTAATTAGGAGTTAATATCTCAGCGCAGCCTCGTGCACTCTCTCCCTCTCCAGAGGTTGCGTATCTGAATCAGGTCTGTCTCCTGTGACAGAACCTGCAATTCCCGCCGCCCCTCCAGCTCAGTGCGCAACAGCTGCGGCTCTGGAATGTTCCAAGCCGGCTCTCGTTTCCTCCCTGAAATTATATGAGTGCTAATATCTTTATCATCTCCCTGGTAGAGGCGCGATGCCCGATCGGACCGCACAGCATGCTTCCAGCACGCTTGTTTTCACAACTGCATTTCAAAAAACATTTCCTACACAATTATTTTTTTATTCATAGATGTTTTATTGTTAACAATTCCATTAGAGGCCCGAGGGAGGAAATTACAGTAATTTTTCTACATGGAAAGAAAATGTAAATATGCACGAACTGTTAGTACAGATTCACCGAATATGAGCTGGGACGGGGACTAAAAGTACTTTGATGAGGGAAATGAAGAAAGGCTGACCAATTTCTGACAACAATTGCGCACTCCGTTAGAAGCTATGAAGCAGTGCTGTTTAGAATAGCAGTTAACTTCATAGCAAATGCAGACTATTCAGTACACCGTGCAATCAAAGTAATAATTCAGCTAGCTGTTGTAGTAACTTTATTTCGGTCGAACGACCATTAAAAGTACAGATACATACAAAAAGAGAATAAAAAAACATTTAAAACAATTAATTAAAAAAATTCTGCCTAATACGCCACATATACAACAAATAACGGGAAACAGCAAACACAATGGGAGGGTGGGTGTCATAGGTCAATATCCTACAAGCATGTGTGTAATGCAAAAAACCCAAAATCCTACAAATAGGAATCAACCAGCGTTTTCTAGGTACAGAATAAGCGGGACAAAAAAACAAAACGTGGGAAATATTCTCAGTATGGTAAGTACATACAGGGCAAGCTAAAATATTTGATTTAGTCAACTTAGAAGTGAAAGATCTTATAGGAAGAGTGCCATAACGCAGCTGAACATACAGCTTACGGGCAGCTGGGGGTTCAATTAAGTCCATAAAAACCTCGGCCCTAGGCTCTGTTTTTATTAGAAGGAACTCAGATGATAACCTCCCCACGGAGGGTGAACTCATCAGCGTCTGAAGATTTGACATGTAAATGTAGGAGAGGAGTGTCTTCTTAGATATCCCAGGGCAGTTAATCTCCGGCGTGTCCCATAATCCGGGGAAACCAAGCCGGGTACAGAGTGCTCTGATATGCCTAAGCCAAGGGATCATTTTGGATCTAAGGGTAGGCCAAATCTCAATGAATTCAGCTCTATAGTTCTATAGTCAGCCAGTTCAGGGACAGACCATAGCCTCTTCCAGTACATAATTGGCCTAGCGCCTATTATCTCCTCTATAGGGGTTAATTCAAGATCAAATCTAAGAGGGATCAGCGGTGTACTAGGCGGTAGACCAATTAAGTTTCTAACAAAAGACTGTTCCACCCTTTTAAGATCAAGAGACTGGGACTGCATATGCCCCCAAAGTTCAGCCCCATAGACTGCTGACATTCTTGCTTGGCGACTATAAATTGTAAGTGCAGGGGAGACCGATGTAGATTCCTTGAAAACTTTAGTTAGTCCCCCTGCTAGCTGGGTAAGCCTAAGCTTTGATCTATCAATGTGTTTATGCCAATCAAATTTCTCAGTAAGGGTAACGCCTAAATATATGAACGTTTTAACCCTTTCCAGAGGGCTACCACAAAGCACAGGATTAGGGCGGGTACGTTTTGGGGGGTTGAAAATCATAAACTTTGTTTTTCCTATGTTGATTTCCAGCCCCCGAAGATGGCAAAACTCTACAAAGGCATCGAGGATATTTTGAATGCCCGATGATATTCTGGACAACAAAAGTGTGTCGTCCGCGAACATCAAAGCGGGCACTCTGCCTGTAACCAATCTAGGTGCATCGATATTGGGTGCACCATTCAGATGTTCAATAAGGCCGTTTATATAAAGGCTAAAAAGGGTAGGGGCCAAGACACACCCTTGGCGAACTCCTTTCAAGACTGGAAATTGTTCTGTGAGTTCTCCATTCCTTCCAGACCTAACCTGAGCAAAGTTGTTTTGGTGTAATTTTATAAGAATGGCTAACAGATACGGCGGGAGACCCATTTCCACAAGGACATTCCAAAGTTTCCCACGCGGGACCATGTCAAAAGCTGCCCGCAGGTCCACAAATACAAGGTAGAGGCTGCCACCCTCCACCTTAGCTGTTTTCCAATACAGGACCGGCAGGCGAAATATCTGATCTATAGTAGAAGTGCCAGGCCTGAATCCTGCCTGGAGAGTGGATAAAATCCCCTTTTCCTCAATCCACCCGAGGATCCTATCCAAAATAACCCTCCCCATCAGTTTTTGTGATGTATCAATTAAACTGATGGGTCTGTAATTTGAGGGGATTAAAGGACAACCCTTTTTGTGAATCGGCACAATTTCGGCTCCTAGCCAAGTAGGCGGCAAATCGTCGCCCAACAAAATCCCGTTAAATAGGGTGACCAAGTAAGGAGCCCAAATTTTTGGTTGTGTCCCAAAAAGGTCCCCAGGCAGTTTATCCAGGCCGGGAGCTTTTCCTGGGAGTAGATTTCCTAGGGCGATCTCAACCTCACGGAGAGTGATTAATTCCTCAGGTACGAGACATTGGCTAGCAAAAGTTAACGGGGCAGGTTCTTCAAGTATATTAGGGCTATAGGGTTGCTGGGGTTTAATAACGTTGTTAACCATATCGCCACACTCAGAAGTGCCATAAAGGGCACAGAAGTGGCTTTCCCAAGCAGAGGGGGCAATGTTAGGGGCGGGGGCCAAACTGTGGCCGCTAAGTCCAGAGGCTACTATAGTCCAAAAAAGTTTCGAGTTATTGTTACCAAGTGCAGAGCCCAGATTCTCCCACTTGGCAACTTCCCAATCCTTTTGGGCATCACTAAGCGCCTTCTTGTACGCAGAGCGATGTATCTTAATGGCTTCCCTATTACTAGTTTTTAAGGCTCTAATAAGAGCCTTCCTGGTGGCTCGACAGGAGGCATTATACCACTGTGGGGACGAAGTCCGTTGAAGGTTGGCCCTCCTCACGGGACAAAAGATGTCCTTAATTGCTGCCACCAGGTTGACATGAGTATCCGACGCCCTGCCTAGTTGTTCAACTTTTCCCATTTCTTCTATGTAAGGGATAATGATCTTATATATGGCGGCTAACTTTGCATCGGACATCTGAAAGTCTAGCCATTTAACTCTTCGTCTATAATTTGAAATAGTTAAAGGCACGGTGACAGAATGTTCAGCCAAAGTTTGGCATTTAAGCCCAAAGCTCCCTGCCCTAAGTGAGAGTACCAAGGCATTGTGGTCGCTGTCAGTTCTTTCAATAATTCTAAATTCAAGCGCCTTATCCCAGTGCCTGGCCTCTAAAAAGATGTAATCAATTATGGAAGACTGGTTATGCCGATTAAATGTCACCTTTCCCGGTCTGTCAGGTTCCACCCTTCCATTACAGGCTCGAAATGAAGTTGTTAGTACAAATGACTGCAGTTGTAAAACTAGCGGTGTCCAAACCTTGACCCAGGGAACCAGTGGATGGGGAATCCCCCACAATGAATCAACGTCATCTGAGTCACCCATGGACAAGTCCATCAGTGGCTCAAAGTGACAGTTGAAATCACCGCCCACGATCAACACAGTGGATGGGTCCATTGTGTGGATAAGAGTCATCAGAGTTTCAATGGCCTCTGAAACAAAACCCCGCCTAACTGGCCTTGAGTATACATTAAATAATGCAATATTTTGCCCATCTAGTGTAGTCAGCAATACACACTGAACATCCTGCGAGTTAGTACTTATTTGTGTTGCAGTCACTCCTAAGTGCGTACCAACCCATATGGACAGACCCCCTACCGGTCTACCCCTCTCACCCTTACTAGCCACGATATCAAATGTAGCAAAACCCTGGGCTTGATTACTTTTCAGTGCCCAAGTTTCTTGTAACATACAGATATCGTGGAGGGCCATAAAGGAGCTCCATTAATGAATGGGCAGTTTACTCTTAATGCCCGCCACGTTCCAGGAAAGGATTTTTACATGGCAGGTCAGTAAATCTTGATTAGCTTGATCATGGGGCAAAGGGCTACAGGGATCATTAATCGTAGCAAATCCCTCTTCTGGCGCAGAGGCATACTCATAGAGCAATACGTATAGATCAGATTGGGATGAGACTGTTCCAGAGGGAATAGATTGTTGCAGGGAGAAGGTCTGCGGTGGGGGAATCAACTCGGTATCCACAGCCTGGTGGCCCAAAGTGGTAGGCCCACTAATTAGGGATCTCCTCTGTCAATCACAGTCATCAAAGCCTGAGAGGGCATCAAATCTATTTGCTACTTCCAGGGGGGTAAATGGTGGCCAAAGATCAATCCTCCTGGAACCGTATCGGTGGCTCCCATAGGGCACAGTGACCCAATCAGATACACTTTCGTGAGCCGCAGGGATAGGTGCATGGGTGAGGTGCTGGTTATCAAAGGGTATAGGTAATACAGGAGGGTATGACTGCATTCTAGCTGGGGCCCTGGAATATGCCCTATGAAAGACTAAGGGTCTTGGGTAGAAGTATGTCAATTCGCGAGGCATAATGGACCCGCAGTTTTTGGTCGGAGTATGGTCAAGGATATGTGTAACTACTCTGGGGTCTCTAAAGTTAATAATAATTATATCCCCCTCAGTATCCTTAGCTCTACGTCCCAACCAGGGAAGTCTCCGGACATGCAGTATCTCCCCATTTACATTAAAGGGAAGGGGCCTGTTTAGGGTAAGCCAATGCATGGTCTTGTTTTTAAGCTCAAAAAAGCCTTCCTTTTTACCCTTTTCCAATGGCGGAACTCTCGTAAGCACTATCACATATGGGACCGCTTCTGGGGGTAGATCAACTTGATGCCTCGGTTGATCCACTGCCCTAGCTGAAGAATAAGAATCTCTCCTTACATTTAGGATGTTTCCTGAGGTAGATTCTAACACTCCCTTTGGCGCTTCACCCATATCTTTTTGTACTAAATAATGTTGAGCTGTATTGGGAGATGTAACCATAGATTGGCTATCAGAGACGACCTTATCGTTTTTCCTAGTGTGGATGGAGGATGTCACTGGTGCCGCGGGGGGGAGCAAAACTAGATGTGCCTGATCTTTACGTGCCCCCACGTGTTCAGTGATAGCCGATTCTAGATCCCCCAGGCGTTGCTCAATATTTTTTCATCTTTCCATAATGGGTAGAGCAAATGACCTTAGTAGTTGTTCAATGCTCTCAAGAGGGGCAACATGCAAACCTTCATTAGTTGGACAATGAGGGGGACAGTTTGAATTCAGAGGAGGAGGGTGCCAATGGAACAATGGTGCTTATGGCCATAAGGGGCACTGTAGATGAAATAGGTGGTGCACTAGACTTTGGCATGCATACAGTGTCTAAAATGTGCCTTGGTCCCTTGCCAAAGTCAGAATGATTAATCTTGTTCGTTAAAGAGTCTCCTAGCCTCTTTCTTCTTTTAGTAGGAGGGGGTCTATGAACTTTGGACACAGCCACCCTCCCCACCTTCTTTTTGGTAGCCTTAGCCTCGGATTGAGAGGAAACAGTGATCATATCAATTTCCTTATTAGGAGTATTAAAGGGAAGTGGATTGATGGAAACATGCGAATTGTTAAGTTTATCAGGTGGAGATTGGGTGTCTCGGAGCAATATGGGAACATTATCAGTGGCTAATGACTCCTGAGTGAGTGTGAGTGGACATGGCTGGGAAGGAGTAGTAGAAAGCAAAATGTCCGTGAGCAGTCTATTTTTGATGCATTCTATAGAACGACGTCGCTCAGCCCTCCGTTCAGCTAAGATAGTCTCCTTCCCAATAGTCACAACAGCGCTGGTAAAATAATCATCCAGTGTACCTTTATTGGTACCTCCTCCAATTATGAGTGAATTTTTGGACAAAGTCTCAGCCATACTTAGCGTGGCAATAAACTGTATCAGAACTCACAATAGTTGGTAAAGATGATGGATTCCCCCGGTCCGGTCTCCTCGTGCCTCTGAGGGCCTCAGGGGGCCCGCTCTTTGCCCGGTCTTCGCCCCGGGCGCGAACCGCTGGCGCGTTAGAGCAAAATGGATATACTAGAGGAGGGGTCCAAGAGGGGGGCGGGCCGGGAAGAGTCTCCAGGTGTGCGAAGTTATTCGATCAGAAGGCACCCTGGTCCTCGCAGTCCCGGCCTCTCAAGCTCCAGGGCAGCACCTCCACAAGCAGCGCAGCCCACCCCTCGGTCGATGAGCAGCAGCAGGGCGAGAACAAACTCCAGTTGCAGTGTCAGTATCTACGAGCGGCTCCCGCGAAGCGGGGGCCGCGAGGAGTAATGTAGGCGGTAGGGGCGGGCCGGGAAGAGTCTCCAGGTGTGCGAAGTTATTCGATCAGAAGGCACCCTGGTCCTCGCAGTCCCGGCTTCTCAAGCTCCAGGGCAGCACCTCCACAAGCAGCGCAGCCCACCCCTCGGTCGATGAGCAGCAGCAGGCCGAGAACAAACTCCAGTTGCAGTGTCAGTATCTACGAGCGGCTCCCGCGAAGCGGGGGCCGCGAGGAGTAATGTAGGCGGTAGGGGCGGGGCCGGGAAGAGTCTCCAGGTGTGCCAAGTTATTCGATCAGAAGGCACCCTGGTCCTCGCAGTCCCGGCCTCTCAAGCTCCAGGGCAGCACCTCCACAAGCAGCGCAGCCCACCCCTCGGTCGATGAGCAGCAGCAGGGCGAGAACAAACTCCAGTTGCAGTGTCAGTATCTACGAGCGGCTCCCGCGAAGCGGGGGCCGCGAGGAGTAATGTAGGTGGTAGGGGCGGGGCCGGGAAGAGTCTCCAGGTGTGCCAAGTTATTCGATCAGAAGGCACCCTGGTCCTCGCAGTCCCGGCCTCTCAAGCTCCAGGGCAGCACCTCCACAAGCAGCGCAGCCCACCCATCGGTCGATGAGCAACAGCAGGGCGAGAACAAACTCCAGTTGCAGTGTCAGTATCTACGAGCGGCACTAGCAGTAGGATAAAGGATCAGGGCACAAGTCCTATAAAAAGAAGTGGGGGGACTGACCAAGTTAGGCAGTATGCAAGTGACATCATGACGTGTGTGCCATCACAGCGCATAACGTTGCGATGCGTGATATTCCATGTTGCATCACAGGAAGTGACATCATATACTAAGATCTGACACATATTTTATCAGTTGCATCATAAGTAAATTTAAGTGCTTTATGATATTTAACAAATGAGCTTTGCAGTCGGGGTTGTGCCAAAAAAGTGGTGTAATCCTGACGCAAAATCTGGGCCTCAACTAATAATTTTTTTAAAACCCGGCCAGAAATTAGCAACAAGGAAAAGCATGGTAGTAGATCTGTTCGGCTTAATTGGTTGAAAAGTCAGCATTTTAAAATATATTTTTGGGGGTTAATGCGTCTGCTGCAGAGGCGCCCAGTAAATCACAGGGAATAATAATAATGGTGAGATAACTTTGGAGGTTAACTCATTTGCTGGAGAGATCTGTGGTTTGTGTAGTCCCAAATTTGAATCAAAGTATTATAGAAGATTAAGTTGCCCCCTACAAAACATAATCACCCAATGTTCTTGGAGGGAGCGGGGACAGGGCATTTGGGGATTGTTGAATCTCTATTTTGTTGCTACCCTCTTCGGGTTTGTTAATCATGATATCGCAACACACATGGTGTGCACCTTATACAATGTTGTGAGTATAAATGTACCACTTAATTATGCAATAGTGTTCTGATATGTGTATGTTATAACATATGCCAACTGAAAAATGCAATAAAATATGTTTTAAAAAAAGTTGTCTCCTGCAAAGGACATCATGTAACATGCAGATCAACAATTTTTATTTTACCTAGATAGGTAAGTGGATTGCTGCTTTGAACACAGAGATTCTTTTTTACCTTGAAGTTAATGAATTGTATTCCTTCTAGGAGACCACAGTGAACTATGAAGGGTATTTGACTCCTACACCTTGTAACACTGACTGTCTCATGTAACAGATCTTGTACATTGATTTGCACACTTACATGATTTATTTTGAGTGGATAATGTGTATGTTATGTAAAGCGCTCTAACACTCTGCATTGGGATGAGTAGCACTATAAAAGAAATTAAATACTGCTATTTAAATTGTTATTTGGGTAAATACTGGGACAGACCAACCAATCTGACATTCTTACATTGCATGCACTTATATACAGGGACTGAACAAAGTGAAAATAATGCATGTCTTAAGTACCTGTGAAGAGATGACAAGCACTGTGCTTTTGTTTCTTATCACTTGCATTTGCATTTAAGTCTGAGGTTCCAGGCTGCCTCCAATACAATACTAGATCAGAAGAAGGCCCGATGGCTACTTAACGTCTGCCTTTATCTTTGGCACAGCTGGAGGTGGAAAGAAAAGGCCCCTCACTGCCTGCACATTGTTGCTGGGAATGGAAAGCAGACAACATACAGGTGCTGCTGAACGTGTCCTGGTGTCTTACATCGGGACAGGTTCAATATATTTCTGTGGGGCCCAACTTCTTGGCAGGGAGGACAGCGTCCACCCTGTGAAAATAGTGGGTGTACCCATGTGTACCGCCGACTCGTGCCCTAATACTACTGCATAGATGTCTTTATTCTATAAAGTATAAAAATTGTTGTCTATATAAATGGGCAATAATCTGAAATTTGTAATAAATTGAAAAAAATGAGCCAAAATGCAATTTGCAGCTTTCCTGGAGTTACAGTTTCATGAACCTGGGCCACTCCACTTCATTGAAGGTGCTTTTATTGCACACAATACAGTGATATCAAAATAGATCTTTCACGCGGAACCGTTAAATACAGGAAATATTCGATGTTTGACTGTGAAATTCAGATTCATTGTCATATTTCTAGAGCTTTGACACTGTCAAGGCTATTGGGATTAAGCAGCATGAACAGAGCTTACATTTTAAAACAAAGAGTGCTGGTTTACAAAGCTCTGCTCAGAAGCCACTAGCTGTGCAATTCAGTGGTGTCGAGCCAAACCAAGGCTGTATAGTCTGGAGTCCACATCATGACTCTCTAATCCACCACCAGGCACTCCCTGCCACTTTTTCTTTTCAGTCTTGCAGGTTCCTGCTTTCTCCTTTTATGGCAGTTTTCCCTCTTTTCAGCTTTATTTGTTTTTCCCTCTCTTGCTCGCTGTCAATATCTGATAAGAAAAAATAAGTGCTGGTCCCCAAAACTGAGAGCTGCTGTCCGTGACCGGCAACCACTGGCTCAAATTTAGCAAAAATGCAGATTATATGGTACAATGTCTGGTCATATTGTTTACATCCATGTGAGCTAGAATCAACATTTTGGTGGAATCTAGAAATTTTGCAAATAGTGTGGCAAAATATGTGCATTTATGCTAAATTCATAGTTATGCACAGATTACTGCTGCTGCCAAATCATCTAAAGCCACTGACCCTCTCAATTTCCCATTCTTCACCAGAAAATGTATTCAAGAAAGGTAAACAAAACCTAAACATTTTAAGTCCAACCAATGCACATTGTTAGCTGCACTTTGAGGAAATCAGCTTCTTCATGTTAACTACCCCACCATAAACAAGTAATATAAAAAAAAAATGCGTACCATGTGTAATATGGTTCTGGTGACATTTTCAAACCACTCTGCCTTTGGCTTTGCGATTTTATGATGTCATAACACCCCCTTAATGGCAATATTAGATCATATTATTAACCCCGGGCGGGTAACTCTGCTCCACCAGTGGAGTTTCCGGAGTTTTGCCTACTCTGCGTTCCGCTGCGAATGCGAAGTTTAGGCAAAACTCCGACTCTGTGGCAGAGCGGAGTTAGTCGGCCCCTCCACCCTCCCAAAGTAATGATAATGTTTAAAAAAAGGCACTTACCTGCCGTGGCTGCCTCCTCCTCGTCATGGCCGCTCTCCTTCCTCGTCCTCACCGTCTTTCTTCTTAGATAACCCCTACGTTGTACGGCTCGTGTGTGCGCATGCTTGGAGAAATGCTGGGGGGTTGTTGAAATTAAAACCGAGGATAACTCAGGGTCCAAAATGAAGAAAAATAGAAATAGCCAGAAAGATAATGCCTCTCTCAAATCATTCTCATAAACATATACAAGACACAGACACAGTCCAAGATTGCCCTTCTGAAAATGTTTACAGGCAGTTCAGTTCAGTTCATGCAGTTCTACTTCTCTATACCGAATAGTCCCTTTGTAGTTGATTTACATTTGTCCAACCATAGGCATTTTTTGATGCATAGTATGACAACAATGTCACCACATTAGGAGTCATGTGGAGAACTTAAACTACTTGCTACGTATTACAAATAGGATTTCTGGTTGGTTAGAGCTTGCGCCTAAGCCAGGCAGAAACCACCACTCTAGTCAGGGCAAGGGAGTTACACGCTGAAGATAACCCCTGCTCATCCCCTTTGGTAGCTTGACTAGAGCAGTCAGGCTTATCCCAGAGGCAATGTGTAAAACATTTGCGCAACACACACACACACAGCAGCAACACACTAGGCACACTACAAAATAAACTCCACACAAGGTTATATAAAAAAAAGCCTTTGGATTATCCAAAACACATCAGATCATAACCACACATATACACTGTGCCAACTGGCACCAGGTAGTAATTTACAAGGGGTTATATACATGACAGGGCCAATCGAGCCACTGTCAGAACCTTTAGAAAGCACAAGTAGCGGATATAAAACACAACCAGTAACTACTGGCAAAATACTGTACTCAGCATTAACTCTAGCAACATAAACGCATTATGTCTGCAGGCAAGAACATCCTAGCATGACATTTGGCATCATCATCAGCATAAACACATTATGCAACAATCATTTTAGGCATAAACACATTATGCAATCTCTTTAGGCATCACCATAAAAATGACCCCAGGCCAACTGGCCTTTCACTGGGGTCCAAATGCCCTCTGTCCCAAAGTCAGGGGTCTTAAATGTAGGGCCTTCCACTGGCCCTCTGGCTGCCTTGGCAGCGAAAACACTGTGCGTAATGCGCTGGGGCATGGGGTGTGTCTCACCCCTTCCTTGATACTCAAATAAACATGCCCCCGTTGTTGCAGGTGCCCACTCTTCTGCGGGGCAGCTGTGAAAACAAGCACTGGCACTAACAGTGCCTTTGAAGACCCACTTCACAACTTCTGAACCAAAATGCCCCACGTTGCAGCTGCCCACCCTTGTGCGGTGGAGCTGTGAAGAGCAACAAATACTGGCACCAGCCGTGCCCAACTCAACCCACACTCACCGGGGCTTCTTTCATTGTGCTTCAATGAGACTGCAGCTGTCCGCTAGCACGTAATGCAGCTGCGACCATGCCAGGAGAGAAGGGAACTTCTGCTCAGGGGCTCTGACAAGGTTTCCCCACCGAGCTTCTTTCTGCCTGCAAGGTAGGGACCGGCCCCGCTCCACGGAACGAAGTCTCCGTCGGCATCCCTCGTCCACAACGAATGTGGCCACACACGGGGCTCTCCTCGTCACTACGGGAGCCCTGTCCACAGACAGGCTTCCACTGCCTGACTTCGGCCTCTGAAGGGCCGCCTGCCTACAGAGTGAAGTCTCCATTGACTTAGCATCTTCCCACTTCCTGGACTCAGGCCCCGCCTGCAACCAGGCATCCTCTGCCTGACTTCCTGCTTTTGTGGAGCTACAGTTCTCGCCGCCAGAGCCCTCTCCTTAGGCTCAACGAGTTGTAGGTGCAGCGCCCGCTACGCTCTTCTGGCAGAGGCACAGCGCTTTGGGGTATCTTGGCAAGCCTCTCCTCATCCTTGGTTCCTGGGTCAGGCCAAAAACATGCCACTGCACCTGGGATCAGTGAGGGGAGGCAGCAGCACAGCGCTTCCCTCGTGTTCTTAACCTCCAGTCCTTGAAATAAAACAATGTAGCGCTCACTTCTGCCCAAAATCATCAGGGGCAGAGGTGGGCACAGGCAGGCTGGCACGTAGGGACCCCCAGGAAGCAGAAGCTGGGTCCCACGGCAGTTTCTCCTGTTTTCCATCAGTCCTTCGCCCCAGGACAGGTACAAGCACCAAAAGCAGCACACTCTCATAGGGTCACAGTCTCAACATTTATAGTACATTTCTCTTTGTCTGCCCTGGCACAGGGTGTGGGGGAACCAATCTCAACTGGTTCTGGGGCTGTGGAAGCACTCTGTTTACCAGGCTTCCACCCTCCTTTGTCAGATTGGGCTGGACCATCAGACACACCACTGGGGGGCGGAGCCAGCATTCACCCAGGCAGGCACAGACCTATTCAGGACTACTCCTCCCACTACTCCAAATTCAGATCTGCGCATTCAGCCTAGCGCTGACTCACCCTGCCCTCCCTGAAGCCACACACCTCACCAGCCCCTGTCACTTTAGAGCCAGACATGCAATACACATCAGGCAGGCAGACACATAGCAAACAGAAATGTCAACTTCTCAAAGTGGCATTTCTAAAATAGTGATAATAAATCTGCGCATACCATTGTGCAGCATTTATTATTACTGTACCAAACATACCTATCTTGACCACGCTGCTCCTCTCATATCAGGAATTACCACTGAAACTCTTATCAGGGAATCGCCAATGCATTCCTATGAGAGGGCAGCCTTACAGCAGTGAGAAACCAAAATGGCTGTTTGTCACTACCAGGACATGTCACGCACTTAAGGTACATGTCCGACCTTTTACCCTCAATGCACCCGCCCATAGAGCTGGCTGAGGCCTACCTTAGGGGTGACTGACATGCAGTAAAAGGGGGTCACAGATGTGGCACACACTTTAGGTGTCACGTCTCAGTGGCAGTAACACTGCGCACACAGGCCCTGCAATGGCAGAGACTTTAGACAGGTTTGAAAGGTTACTTTGGTGGGTGGCGCAAGCAGGGCTGCAAGCCCACCAGTAGCATTTAATTTACTGGCCCCGTGTATATTAGATACCACTTAACTGGGTAAATTAAATATGCCAAACAGGTGTGGACAAATCTTACCATGTTTACCACAGAGAGCACACACACTTTACACTGGACAGCAGTGCTAAAGTGCCCAGAGTCCTTAAACCACCAACACCAGGTCAGAAAAAAGGCTAGGAGGAAGGCAAAAAGGTTAGGGATGACCCTGCAAAAAGGGCCAAGTCCAACACTACGTCAATCCATTTTATTGTGTCTTGTTTGCAGGTAATGGGCCACGAGAGCAGCATTTTAAATTTTGCACCTGATCCTGTTTTGATGCTGTCCAATCCGTAGGTGTACCTTTTATATGATTTGACTAAGGTATATGAGTCCGCAGGGGCACAATATACAGTACACCACATTGCTAATTTTACAGATACAGTGGAAAAACAAACATAAAGGTTTTTGACTCTTCTGTTAAAAGTTTAGTATTGTTTCTGAACACACTAAAAGCAAAATTGCCACATCAATAATGGTCTGGTGTAGGCGGTAATCCCCATCATGATCTAATGGTATTGTGACTAGATTATGGTTTGTATGCACTCATTAAATGATCTCCGTTATTGCAGATTTTCTTTTAAGCGCACACATTGGCACTGGAAAGTTAGCTTCTCCTGCCGATAAAATGTGCCAGTAAGGTTTTGTCTCAGAGATAAATTTCTTCTGGAAAAATATCAGATATATGTACAGCGCCGAACACAACTTTATTGCCATGAGGGACTGTCAGGGCTTTTGTGTATTGTGCACACACACAAACTCACACATTTATATATAGGGAAGGTAAAGGTGACGTCTGCAACACATGCCTTTACCACACATGCATTTAACATGGATACTTTACTACGCATGCCTTTATTATGCATGGTTATACCATGCAAGGTAAGTAATCTTTATTTTTTTTATTTTTTGGGGGTGGGACATGCCCCACTTTTTAAAAAAGGAAAAAAAAAATATATATATATATATATATATATATATATATATATATATATATATATATATATATATATTCACTTAAAAAACCATAGGTTTCAGGGGCGTTATAGTTAGCTGGACTTTTCACTCGTACAAAACCATTGAAATTCCCCCGTTATAGTTAGTTCAGCTAACTATAACTCGCGCGCCCGCAATGCACTGCTGATGACGTCACATATTACATCACTCATGACATGGTCAGTGACATCACTCATGACATCACTGATGACATCGCAAATGACATCACTCAGGACATCATCCAGTGAATGTGTGTTTTTCTGAAAATTACATATGTTTTATATATGTATATCTCAAGGTCGATGGAAGAATAAATGGGTATATAAGTGTCTAAATGGATGATTTGTTTTTGAAAAATTGATTGTATAACTGACTGATTAAGTGTATCTTAGTAAATACATGGCTTAGTGAGTAATGTTTAAATATGTAAAGATCTGTATCAGTCTCTCACTTTGTGTATAAGTGGCTGCATGGGTTTGTGAGTAGCTACATGAGTGTCTATATAGGTTATTAGTTGGTTTTTTGAGTATCAGTATGAGTGTCTGAGTGTCTGTATGGTTCGGTGGGGGGTATTACGTAGTGCATAGGTGCATGAATGAGTGACTCACTGTTTGTATGTGTTGAAGACAGCATGTGTGCAGGACTGTATGGGTGGATGAGTGTGTGCATGGGTGTGTTAGTGAGTGAATGACTGTCTCAATAGTGTCTTTATGAGTAACTACATATGTTTTAAACTAGTATATGTGACTATTGGTGTATAAAAGTGAGTATATGTGAGAGTGAGCGATTGAAAGAGTTCCTGTATGAATAAGTATGTGTTTCTATAAGTGATTGTTTAAAATACTAAGTATGTGTAAGTTTCTGTAGAAGTAAGTGTGGTGGTGTGTGTATAACTGTATATGCAAGTAAATGGATGTTTGATTCTTTATTAGCATGAGTGACTATGTGTGTGAGTAACTCTATGGATGAGTGGCGTTGTGTAACAGGATGTATAGGTGTATGAGTACATATGATGAGTGAGTACATGTATGAGTGACTGTATAGGACTGTTGGTGAATGAGTGGATGTGTATGTGGATCTTAGAATTACTGAATAGGTTGTTGTAACTGATATTGGTATGTCCCTTGTTTTGAAAATTTTGGTTTCTATTTTTGAATGTGTGTATCAAAGGTTATATTAGGGGGAGAGGAGGTCTGCCACTCTATCACAAGGATGATGTCATCAGTGATGTCATTTGAGATGCCATGAGTGATGTCATGAGTGATGTCACTGACCATGTCATGAGTGATGTAATATGTGACGTCATCAGCAGTGCATTGCGGGCGTGCAAGTTATAGTTAGCTGAACTAACTATAACGGGGGAATTTCAATGGTTTTGTACGAGTGAAAAGTCCAGCTAACTATAACGTGCCTGAAACCTATGTTTTTTTCAGTGAATTTCAAAGGTTTTTTAAATGCTAATTTCTAACTACGCCTACAGATATAGGACATGTGAATAAAGAAGAAAAACGCACAGAAAGAAAAAAAAGAAATGCAGAAAGAAGCAACAGAAGTCCTCAAAGACGAAGAAAAGTGCAGGAAGAAGGATACAGCGCAGAAAGAACAAACAGAAGAGCAGAAAGAAGCCTTGTTGCAAAATCATCCTGTACCCTCAACTTTTTCAGACGGATACTGGTGGTAACTGAGTCTGACTAACTAGTCCTAGAGCCAGTGCTATGTTAAAAGACACTCAGAATACAGTGAAAACACCTACATACACTAGGGAACACTATGCGTTGGGGTCCCCTGTTATCAGCATGACCTCCTCTGTAAGCCCCTAGTATATAATAGTGCAGGGGATTAAAACTACCTCTTAAAACGCGCCACAGGGCGTGTTTCCACACGTCACCTCAGGCCCCGTCCCCTCACTTCCCCACTGTGTAAACACACCCTATGGCCGTTTTAAGTTGGGAGATTAAGTCCCCTTGGTCCCTAGGGTCCAACTAGAGCACTAGGTACCTCCAGTAAGCGCCACAGAGCTGCGTTGCAGAGAGATGTAAAAAGGGGCATGGCCTGTACCACCTCTCTGCAACGCAGAGCAGTGGCACTTACTGGAAGCACCTGGTGGGCTAGTTGGCCCTCAGGATTGAAAGGGAATTATTTCCCCAACTTAAAACGCTACACAGGGCATGATTGCACACGTCACCTCAGGCCCCGTCCCCTCCCTTCACCACTGTGTAAACGCGCCCTGTGGCCATTCTAATTTGAGAGATTAAGTCCCCTTGAATCCTAAGGGTCCATAGGGTCAAACTAGCCCACTAGGTACCTCCAGTAAGCGCCACAGAGCTGTGTTGCATAGAGGTGTAAAAAGGGGCGTGGCCTCAGAACACCTGTCTGCAAAGCAGCTCCCTGGCGCATACTGGAGATACCTGTTGGGCTAGTTGGCCCTCAGGGACCCTCAGTATTGAAGGGGAATTAATTCCCCAACTTACAACTAGCCAGGGGCGCATTTGCAGAGTGCTGCAAGGAGGGGACGTGGCCTCCAGCGCGATGCCGGTCTTTTATTTATTTTTTTTTTTAAGAAGGAGGGCTGTGTGGCCCCCTTCTTTTTCTAATTTACTGGCCCTGGGACTTCATCCCCCAGGGCCTGCACCCTAATTTTTTTTGTTGAAAAAAATTAATTTGGCGCTCCCAAGGCCTTAATCGGCCCGGGGACCCCAACCCCCGGGTCATGGCCTTTTTAAAAAAAAATTATTTAGGAGGGGGCTGCGTTGCTCCCCTCCTCAGGCCACTTATGGCCCCGGGGACACCATCCCCCGGGGCCGGCCTTTGTTTTTTATTATTTTTAAAAAATATATATTTATAGAAACACCTAGGACATGCTGGACAAACCGTATGTACCTATCACCATAACGATTTGCGTGATATTCATTAAAAGGCGACTATGCATAGAATGAATCCACATGGAATGTATTTACACCGCTAGTGAAACTCTGACGTGTCTGACGCCCTACCGTGCCTAATCCCGGCGCCCACGCCGGTGGGTACTCTCCAAGTAGACACCCTTGTCGTTTATTTATACAAACATAGGTAGCTATTGACGGGCACATTTAATATACACTCACACCAAGCCATTCAAAGGGGATTCGACAAAAATTCGACCAAACTATGCAAGAAACCCCCCTCACGGTTAATAAAACACACATCCACCGCCGGATGTGTAATACTTTTTATTTTACTCTCTGGAAAGGAGACGAACCTCACTTGAGAGTCACAGCGTGCTCCTGGCTGAGGCCTATGCTGTGTTACACCCACCAGTGCCCGCCGAGTGCCTCACACCTCTGTGTTGTGTTCCACCAGCTAGTGCGTATGCTACGATACTCTCTAGCCCATGTGCACTGTAACACCACCCCGTGAATATGTCATGCCACACTTGCCTTCGTAGGGTTATATTGCCCCATCTAACGTGCCTTCCATGATGCCTATGTTATAACGCACAGCGCTATGCCATACACATTACAATCTGGGATCCATATCTTTGTCACATTGCATATGCAACGTTACACTCCCCAGCACATATTTATATTACAACTTTAGAGACTAGTTAGGTTACACAACACTGCCCTGTGCACATTACACTCCAAGGCGCATATTGCATAGCACGCGCTAGTGCCTGTGCTATCTCGCGCTCTCCAATGAATCTGTCATTGTGCACAATGTATTGCATATTATATTTCATGCCCCGGTTCTTCTTATATCACACTTTTTGGTGCATAGTTTATACCATATACTATATCTAGTTTTCATTTTCAATCGTGTTCTATATAACACTGCATCCACCTACCCTCTTCACGGGCATTACATTTTGCTATGGGGGGGTGGAAGGTCAGGGGGTGTTTCTGCCAAGTGAGCCCGGAGTCACAGTCACAAACGTCCTCTTCTTCCTGAATAAAAGTGAGATTATGCTGCATACTTGTTCATATTTTAAGTAGTTCGCACAGACACACATTTTAAAAACAATAAAGTTCCTAATACCCACCTTCTCTGAACAGTTAGCGTGCTGCCCCATCCACCTCCTCCATATCCTCTGTTGTCTGAATCTATGGACTAGCCTCCTCCCTCCTGCCATGCATGGTCTGATGTGCTGCCACTGCCCTCCATTTAGCATGATGTACCAGTCCACTCCTCCTGCCCTCCATTGCCCAATTCTATGGCCCATCATTGACCTCCTGCTTAGCCTCTGTGCTTAGCTTGCTGCCCCTATTCTCCTTCCCCCTGCCCTCCGATGTCATTGTGCATGCCCCTGCTCCATCATTTTTGCCCACCATATTCCATGGACCTGCCACTCCTATCTACTCTGAGTGTTCTGTTGAGCTGCCACTCCCCTCCCACCTGCCTAGTATTGTCAGATGATTGTAACCTGTCCCTGCCACCTCCACCCTGCCTGTCCACATGCCATGCCCCTATCCCCTTCCTCCTGTCCTCCATGGCCCATGGCGTCTATGAACTCCTGTAAGGAGATCTTCACTGTGGTGAGGGAGTTCACGACCCTGAGATCCAACGCGCCCCTTCCAGCGTCATCTGACACATGGGTCTGTGATCTTGCTAGCTTCTTCACTGAGAAGATCAAGGCCATCCAGGCCTCTTTTCCAGAGAGGTCTGGTGAGGGGAGGTGCAGCATTGGGGTGGGATCTGTTTCATCGTCCATGCCAGCTGTTGTGCTGGAGGAGTTCCCCGCTATCTCCAACGAAGCTTCCCTGATGCTGCTAACCAATCTTAAATCTGGTTCGCCATTGGACCCCTGCCCGGCCAAATTTTTGGCCAGGGTGGCATCGGTGGTGAACCCATTGGTTAATCCTCTCCTTAATGCCTCCTTGAGGGAGGGAAGGGTCCCATGCGCCTGGAAGAGGGCGATGGTGATCCCCCTCCTGAAGAAGCCTGGACTAGACGCCGAGGTGTTGGCCAACTATAGGCCAATCTCCCTTCTCCCGGCCCTAGCTAAGATCACAGAGAAGCATGTCCATGGCATCTTGTCTGGTTTCTTAGAAACCAACCATCTCCTGCATCCATCACAATCCGGGTTCCGTCCCAATTTAAGTACTGAGACGGCGCTGCTGGAGGTCTCGGAGGTCATCCGGGAGACGCTGGATGTAGGCGGCAAGGCCATGCTTGTCATGCTAGACCTGTCGGCGGCCTTTGACACCGTCCACCATGAGGCGCTTCTCGCCAGGCTTTATGACATCGGTCTTAGGGGGACGGTGTTCAAATGGTTTACATCTTTTCTCGAGGGCCGCCGCCAAACAGTCTGGGTTTCCCAAAGCACCGCAGAGATGCCTCCATTGGGAGTCGGAGTTCCACAGGGATCTGTGTTGAGCTAGACTCTTTTTAATATCTTTATGGCCCCTCTGGCGGCATTGGTGGAGGCTTTTGGGGCCCAGATTGTATCCTACGCAGATGACACTCAACTGCTCTTCACATGCGGGAAAGATCAGGCATTCGATGGAAAGTGTATTCGGGGCTGTCTGGGGATGGTCTTTGACTGGTTCCAGCGGAACAGCCTTAAGGCCAACTCCAGCAAGTCAGAGATCCTGTTCTTCGGATGCACCGCCGACCCTGAATGGCAGGTTTAGTGGCCTATGGATATGTCTCCCCCTGCTCAGTCTTCTCTGGTCGCCAAAAACCTGGGAGTTAAGCTGGACAACAAGCTTACGTTAAGATCACATATCCTTGGTTTGGTCGGCACCTGTTTTGGCATTTTGAAGATGCTCCGCAAATTTCTACCATTGCTCTCTGAGGAGCACAGGCGGATCACTGTTCAGGCTCTAATAGGCTCTAGACTGGACTACGCCAATGGCCTCTTTCTGGGGCTCCCAGACTACTTGGTCCAGCGCCTGCAGGTGGCGCAGAACGCTGCGGCTCGCGCTATTTTTGGACTCAGGCCTCGGGCTGGTGCAGGCGCTGCATTGGTTGCCTATCCGGAAACGGATCATGTTTAAAACCTTGACCCTGATGCATAAAGCTCTGTTTGGCACAGGGGCAAAGTACTTGCAGCGGAGGTTGACTTTTTATCGCCCAGCCCGCTCTCTACGATCAGAAGCTCTATACCAGGCCTTGGTGCCACGTGTAAGGAAAGCCCGTACTGGGGGGCGTTCTTTTAGTTTGAAAGCCCCCCAGCTTTGGAACTCGCTGCCTCTGGTTCTACGGTGCACGTCTAATTTGCTTCCGTTTAGGAAGAGCCTTAAGACCTGGCTTTTCAATTTTTAGGTTTTTTCTTCTGACTTTTTCCGTTTTGTTTCCATGTTGTTATGTTATTCTCGCTGAGCTGCAAGTGAAAAGCGCCGGGACACTCTGTCGGAGTAGCCGTGCGCTATAGAAATTCTATATAACATAACATAACATAACATTTTACTGCCACACCCTTCTGCCCTCCCTGGTCTGTTGTGCTGCAACTGCTCCTCCTGCCTGCCCTGCGTGGTCTGTTGTGAGGCCCCTTCCTCTGAACTCTCTTGTCTGTGCCCAGGTCCTGACCCTCCCTTCTATCCTCCATGGTCCTTTGTGCATGACCCTGCACCCTCCTTCTTGCCCATCATAGCCATTGTGCTGCCACTAACCCTCCCGCTTGCCATGCATGGTCTTCTGTGCTGCCATGGCCCCTCCCACCTTCTCTGTGTGGTCAGCTAGCTGCCCCTGACCCCCTCCCACCTTCCCTCCATGGTCTGTGTGTATGCCACCATAGTCTCATTGTTGCTCTCCATGGTGTGTCTTGTTTCTAGTGCCCATCCTGCCTGACCTCCATGGTCATCTTGCTGCTCCTGCCCTGCCCCCTTGCCCCCAGCCCTCTGTTTCCATGTGCAGACCCTTATTCCCTCCCTCCTGGCTTGTCTGTTCCATTGTAATGCCCCTGATCCGTCCCTCCTGCCCTTTATGGTCTGTTATGCTGCAGCTTTCTCTCCTGTCTGTCCATTATGGTCAGCTAGCTACCATTGCCTCTTTCCCCTCTGTTCTCTGTTGTCCATGTGCATGGTCCTGTCCCCTCCCTATTGCTTTCTATGGATTGTTGTGCTGCACTCCCGTCCCGCATGCGCTGTGTGGTGTATTGTGCTGCTGCAAACCCTGATGCCTCTCCATGTCCCTCCTGTCCTCTGTTATCCGAGTCCATGTCCCTACCCCAATTCCTCCTGCCTACCATGATCCAATGTACTATACTTGCGAACATTTTGAACTTGGTAAGAGGGAGATTTTGAAAAAAAACTGAGGTATTGATTTTCCCCTTTGAGTTACATTGAAAAAGAGGAGATTGTAGACAGGAGACAGATCAAATAAAGCCCATTTGAGCTTAAAAACATTGGACGTTTCCTGGCTGAAACGGGTCTGTTGGCATGTATGGTTGTACTACCACTGCCTCTTCCTTCTGCCCACAATGGTCTATTATATTCCCACAGCCTCTCTTGCCAGTCCTGTATTGTTGGTTTGTGGCCCCTGCCCCCGTTTCCACTGCCCTCCATAGTCTGTTGTGCTGCCACTGCCCTTCCTGCCTGCCCTGTGTGGTCAAATTGTTGCCTCTGCACTCTCCTACCTGCCTTCAATTTTCAGAGTCCGTGCCCCTGGCCTCTGCCTCTCAACAGTATCCCAATGAACAACTAGTTTGCTAACATTCTATATTTATTACAAAAGTGTGGAACGCCTGACGTCATCTTGATGTAATCAAAACTGTAATACCTAGAGTATTTCCTTTAGAAATTATATATATGAGAGGGTCTTATTTGCATCAAAATTATGGTTAGTTTTCAAATAGCGACAAAGAAATTTTAAATTATTTGTAATCTTTATGTTTTTTTATCCAGTTGACCACTTGATTAAATGTTGCACCTAGGGGAGAGGATGTGGTGTTACTTCCAGAGCTACAGACTTTGCAACTGGGGAACCAGGTTGGAGTTTCTGCTTCAGCTCAACATTCTGTGATTCTGGTCAAATCACTTAATCTCCCCATGTCTACAACCAAAATGAATTTGATCTTGTGTGATGTAACCAATGCTCATGTAAAGCACTCCAATACCTGACAAGTCTGCACTATATAAAACTGCAAATACACAAAATATAAGTGTTTTGCACACTTTTGTCATTGGGCTACATGTGGGCTACATCTGGGTGATATTTGTGCCGCATTTTGGCTCTTTTGTGTCTGGTGGCCATCTTGGGAGATTTATTTGTTATGAAGTTTCCTAATTTCCTCATTTACTGCAGTCTCCTCAGTAGGAAATGCTTTCAGTTTTTTACTTTGATTCCATCAAGAAGGTATTCAGATATGTCGCACATTTGCCATAAATTCTGAATGTTAGCACTCTAGTTGCTCATTAGATCACTGTAGTAAAGCTAATGCTCACCACGGAAGTCTGCTGCTGGTATTAAAAGTGCATGTTTCAGTCTGCATATCAGAATGTTTTAATGAAATAGAAGAGGATTTGAGAAGTCACTCAAAATGTGCCCTAATTTTTCTTTCTTCAGCACTAATCATAATTTCTATGGCAAAGTGAACCCCCTCATTGTGTTCCTTTTTAAATTAAATGTTTTAAGTGTTACCAGTTTATTCCAATCAAGATGGCTTCAGGTGTGCCATACTTTTGTCATAAGTAAGACAGTAAGCGCTCTAGTTGTTCTTAAGAACACTGTGGGACATTCTGTCATTGGGCTATACTTGGGCTACATCTGGGTGATATTTGGGCTACATTTGGGCTCTTTTGTCTCTGGTGGCCATTTTGGGAGACTTATTTGTTATGATGTTTCCTAATTTCCTCATTTACTACAGTCTCCTCAGTAGGAAATACTTTCAGTTTTTTACTTTGATTCCATCAAGAAGGCATTCAGATGTGTCACAAATTTGCCATAAAATCAGAATGTTAGCACTCTAGTTGCTTATTAGATCACTGTAGTAAAGCTACTGCTCACCACGGAAGTCTGCTGCTGGTATTGAAAGGGCATGTTTCAGTCTGCATGTCAGAATTTTTTAATGAAATAGAAGAGGATTTGAGAAGTCACTCAAAATGTGCCCTAATTTTTCTTTCTGCAGCACTAATCATACTTTCTATGGCAAAATGAACCCCCTCATTTTGTTCCTTTTTAAATTAAATGTTTTAAGAGTTACCACTTTATTCCAACCAAGATGGCTTCTGGTGTGCCATACGTTTGTCATAAGTAGGACTGTTAGCGCTCTAGTTGTTCTTTAGAACACTCTGGGAAGCTGCAGTAGAACACAAAGGAATCAACTGACAGTCTCTGCCCTTGTTGGATGTACATGTTTTACTGAGAATGTCAAACTTCATTCTCACATGACTGAGAAAGATAATGTGAATTTAAAGAAAATATGCTCTCAGTTTAGCTTATAGATCACCTTCCAAACCTCTGTGGGAAAAACATGAGAAAATAGTTTTCTCTCAAACATGATTCATGATATCACAGCAGAAGGCTTTTTCACATGGTAAAATCACCTTAGAACACACCACAATTCCTAAAATGAGTATGGTACCATCAACAAATGATTTATAATGTAACTAAAGTCTTAAAACCTTCTATTAACTGCAATGCTTTTTAATGAGGTGCTATCATGTATATTGGTCCCAAGATGGCTGCCAACACTGCTTGGATGAAGTGCTGACAGCCAATCAGATCTCACAATGAGTGGTTAGGCTCCGCCCAGATATATCTCTGATTTTACTTTTGATTTTCTCAGGAACTACTGAACGGATTTATACCATTTAAGCAAAAGGCACGAGTCTGTACTGAGGACTACCTCTTTGCCAAATTTGGTGTAATTCTGTTCAGCACTTCGGGCTGTAGCTGCGTCAACAGGTCCTATGGGAAAATGCATGGGGAAAATGTGTTTTGGGACCCCCTTTTTTCTAGGCCCCCGCTTGACGAATCACCGTGAAATTTTCAGGATAGGAGCGGACCAGAGCTGGCCAAAAGTTTGGAAACTTTTGTTAAGATTTATCAATCGACGCCAAAGTTATTCCAAATAGAATGTTGCAGATTTCCTATGGAAAATAGGTCCTAACTATAACTACCTACTGGCGACTGCCAGTAGGTAATATATATATATATACACGGCTTTAGTGTTTGAACCATTGAATGAATTATTTAAATACATTGAGGTTCAGAATGCACTCTATGAGACTTGCTACAATATACATGCCGATCCACGGCTCAATTGTTTAAGATGTGTAGCTTTCTCTGTCACACAATTGCTTAATGACATGCACAAATGGATTAATATTTGCTTTCAATCATGATCAGTAATTATTATGTTTAAATGATGTTGATGCAACTCTTAATTGTCGAGAGTAATATCAGAAATCGTGCATAACTCTATAGGCTGGTACGTTATCTTCACCCTGTTAAGATGGCCGCCATGCGATAGACTGTATTGCATTGGCCATAGGGGGGAGGAAGTGACGTCATGAGTCTTTTGATTTCAAAATCGTTCTCGCGGGGCTAGCGTAATTAGACACTGACGAAGGATACCCTGAAACGCGTCTGTCTTTTTGCTTGTTGCTGAATAAACTGATATACGGAATTCTCCCGGAGTGCTGTGCTTTGTCCGTGAGCGTGGACATCGTTGGTAGCGTGGATATATATATATATATATATATTTTATTGGGTTGGAAACACCCACACCCCCTTTTTTGTGAATTACATAATACAATGTGTCCTGCAATTTCAACAAACAACAAACCAGGAGTTCAAACTTGACTATGCTCCACAATTGTGCACATAATGTATATTCTATATTCATTAGTCAACTTTCTTTTAAGTTCCCGCATCCCAAGTTAGAACAATAATAATTAATATGATTATTGATTTTTATTTCACTTAGAGGGTATTGAGTCAAATTTTACTGTCACTAATTCTATTATGGAGCAATCCAGAACTTCCCCAAGAAATAATGCGGGCTGGGCATAGATTGCCGAAAAAAAGCTTTTACTGCACTGTGGCATGTCATAAACGTTATGTATCATTTGAAGGAATTCAGTATGGGAACTGAATTAAAGATAATTGCTCTTTTATCACATTTCTGCAGCTGAGTGGTTTTCTGGAAGGAAAAATATATGCTAGAACTGGAATTCCTTGTTCTCAAAGTATGCACTCTGTACAAGCAGGAACCAACACTCTAGTTAGGGTATGGTATATTCACACTAAAAGATAACCTGTGCACACCCTCTGGTAGCTCTGCACAGATCAGTCAGTCTTATTTATCTAAAGAGGCAATGTGTAAAAAATGTATGCGTCACACACACACACAAACACACATACAGATTAACACTATGGAAACACCATAAAAATACCCCACACAAGGTTAGAAACATAGATTATATTTTTATGAGTAAAACAAGACCAAAATGACAAAAATCCAATTGGTCGTACCAGAGTTAAGAATTTTTAAATAGTATTTTAAAAAGTAGTGCTTAGAAGCAAATAGTGCTTACGGGTAAATCCAAAGTTCAGGCTGACCATGATAGCGGGTAGGCAGGCTACAGGACTCATGCAGGTCCCACTGAGAAAGTACCTTGAACGGAGCAAGCGTCGATGCTGAGGACTCGATGCACAGTTACAATCCTTGCACCCGATGAAGGCGTCATCGACAAACTTTTTTATGATGCAGGCACTGCATCATTGTCGAGCTGTGCTATCTACCATCATCAGCCCACTCTGTCCGACGAAGCCATATTCTCGATCATCTCCTGTGTCAACATCGCAGGGTATTTTGTCAGTTCCGGTTGGTGAAAAGTCATCACTGCGTTGATTTTGATGGTTCTGTACAGCAGAAGTCACATTTGATGGGCCCATGACTGGATTGGCACCACTCTGCAGGTCTCGTCTCACAGATGGCTGAGTCCAGCTGCTGTTGCAGGGTTGAAGGAAGTCTTTGATAGCACTGAGACTTCGGACGAGGGGGTAAGCCAGCAAGCCATTCGG
The DNA here is from genome assembly GCF_964204655.1 of Triturus cristatus. NCBI lineage: Eukaryota > Metazoa > Chordata > Amphibia > Caudata > Salamandridae > Triturus > Triturus cristatus. The sequence goes on from NC_140595.1 coordinate 393,170,888, forward strand.
TCACTCTGGGCTCAAGTGAGATGGGTTCTGTCCTTGTTCTCAGAAGGCAGGCAGCAGGGCAGCACAATAAAGTAGAAACCCAGTTTTTCCAGAGCAGCAGTCAAGCAGACTGGCAATTCTTGTAGTACAGCAGTCTTTACCCCGGCAGAGTTCTTCTCAGATCCAATAGTGTACTGTCTTGTTACCATCAGAGCCCCAGTATTTATACCCAGTTTTGCCTTTGAAGTAGAGGTGACTTCAAAGCAGGCTCTTAAAGTGCACAGGTCCCCCTTTCATCCCAGCCCTGTCTCCAGTTGGGGGTAATCAGCCCTTTGTGTGGGAAACAAGACACTGCCTAGTCTGGTGTGTGTGTAGGCTCCCCCCTCTCTTACTGCCCAGGAAGGGCTATCAGAATGCAGATGAATGCAGATGAGTTGTGTGTCACACCCACCCTTCCTTTGTTTGTGGCTGTCTAGAGGAAATGCACAAAACTTAGCTGTCACCCACCTATATGTGTATTGGAGACAGCTACAGGGCACACGGAGTGGTATAATAGTAATGTTAAATCCGACTTTACAACTAAAGTGGCTTATCAATACCAATCCGAATATAAAAGCATGATGGAACTACTCCTTGCTGATCAGGAATTACAGCTTTAAAGTTTATTAAGTAATTCCTAATGCTAGCCTATGAGAGGAGTAGGCCTCACAGTAGTGAATAATACATTTGGGTGTTTGTCACTACTAAGAGATGTAAAAACTAACAGTACATGGCCTACCTTTTATGTACACAGCACCTTGCCATTAGGGCGGAGTTTTTACGGTTTGGCAAGTAGTTTTAAATGTCAAGTCAAAGTGGCAGTAAACTTCACACACAGGTTCTGAAATGGCAGCACTGGGGCAGGTTTGAAAGGCTACTTGTGTGGGTGGCATAATCAGTGCTACAGGCCCACTAGTAGCATTTAGGTTACAGGCCCTGTGTATATTTATAAGAGGCTTACAGGTAAAGTAAATATGTCACTTGGTATACACCAATGTTGCCATGTTTAGGGGAGAAGCACATGCACTTTAGCACTGGTCAGCAGTGGTAAAGTGCTCAGAGTCTGAAGCCCAGCCAAAAGATAGAGCAAAAAGTGGAGGTAAGCAGGAAAAACATTTGGGAGAAGACCACCTTAAGAATGACAGGTCTAACAATATATTTGAAATGAAATGAAATGAAAAATTATATTTATATAGCGCATAGACTACCCGGAGGCCTCGCAGCGCTTTAATTGATCACTGTGGCGGGCCGCAAGGTGAGACTAGCACGGTTTTGCAAACAGGTGGGTTTTCAAAGCTTTCCAAAAAGCCAGCCGGTTATTATTTTCTCTGAGGGCTAAGGAGAGGGAGTTCCAAAGTCTCGCAGCAGTATGGGAGAAGGAACGGCCGCCCCAACGTGCTTTGTTGATTTTAGAAGTGGTAACTAGGTGCAATGATCCCGAGCGAAGGGCTCTGGATGGAGCGTAGGGCACAACTAAGGGGGACAGGATGGCAGGGCCTGTTCGATGGAAAGATTTGTGCACAATGCACATAGCCTTAAACTGTGCTCTAGCAGCCATCGGGAGCCAGTGCAATTCTTTTAGAGCTTTCTTGGCTGACTGCCAGCGGGGGATGTTGAATAATAATCGGGCGGCGCAGTTTTGCGTGACTTGGAGCCTGTTGGTCACTGAAGCCGGGGCACCCAGATATAGCGCGTTTCCATAGTCCAGGCGGGAGAGTATCAGGGCCTGAACCATGATTCTCCTCGCCTGGAAAGGAAGCAAAGGGAGTACTTTGCGGAGCATTTTCATTAGGCCGACACACGTGGAGGCAGTTTTGGTAGCCTGGACCGAGAAGTCCAGCGCTTTATCGAGCCAGATTCCCAGACTCTTTATCTGCGGTTTGGGAGGGGGGGAGCACCAAGGCAGGTGGGCCAAATTGATGTCAAAATGGTCGGAGGAGGGTTACCCAATAGCATAATCTCTGTCTTCTCCCCGTTAAGTTTGAGACAGGACGATTGCATCCACTTAGCAACGACCACATGCAAGAAACGTTGGAAAGGCTACGTGAGTCCACCAAGGTTAAAAATAAATCAAAGGCATATGCCATTCTAATCCTACCAGAGCAAGAAGAGATTGCTTCCAAAAAGTCAGGGGGAGTAGCTTGGATATTACAGTCAATAGTTCTTATCAAACAAAAGTATGGTCACCGGTACATATTATATTGGAAAGTGCAAATTACAGTCAGGTCCAATTTTTATACATGTACCTGAGGTTTCTAATGCTTCAAATCGTGCAATGTGTCATCCTAGAGAAAGAGCGGACAGGATGTCAGTAATTGCTTTTCAAAGACTTGAGGGAGGATGGCATACCACTCTGTTTCCTGATGATGCACTATTGATCTTCTTGAAGATCGAAATGTCATTGACTCTGGTACCTATACTCGATTGTAAAATGTCGATACAGTTGCACACATGGGCATTGGTACCTGTGAATTGTGACTTTAACTATTGTTTTTAATCTGCTACACTTATATGCCTGAGCCTTTAAAGGTAAAATAGACTGTCTTTTCATTTTGGTTTTTATTCCCACACTGTTGTCTGATATTTATGGAGTCACTGTTCCTATGGAAAAGGAATAAAGAGAAAAATAACATGGTCGTTCTAATACTATGTTTCCTGGGGACAGTGTGTCCTGATCATGGAGCCCTCACACACCTCAAAATTTGTCATGCTTCATCATTGGGCAATGCTCCTAGTCAGGCCGGCGCTGCAATGCCCTACGGGTCCCCCGAAGGGTCACTTTATCAGAGAACTTTTCAAGATAAAGCTGTATGGGCGTGTGGGGGTGAGTGACAGTGATGTCCTAATGTGAAGTCTAAAAGATGACTGGAGAGGTGACAAAAAAATGATCAAAGAAAATGTCCCTCTGCCATCAGTAAAAAAACAGAAGGTTGTGCTGCTTAGAGGGAGATAGTGGCCCTCAGTAGCTGGAAGAATGTTGCATGCCCCTAATGGATATGTTTAATGGTCAACATGTTTTGCGCTGTTTATTGGTTTCAGGAGGAGATCCCAAGTGCTTCTTCAGGACCGGAAAGAGTGCAGTGGGTGAACAGAACAATAAGTGGCCTGTATCCATTAATCTAGTGCCACTGAAAAGAGATATTGTATTCTAGATGGTAAGGGAAAAGTACCCCATGAGATGCAGATGTGGGTATCCTCGAGACAGTTTCTCATAGGTATGAGAGGCCTGATCACCTACTCGACCTCACGCTGTCTCCATAGAGGATACAGGCTACTTATTGTTCTTTTCACCCACTGCACTCTTTCCGGTCCTTTAACGGCCTGTTGCCCTCAAAGTGATAGTTATCCCCTGCATGCCACTGGCCTGTCATTCACAGTCTCCACTCTCATAAACTTGGTGCCCTTCAAGCTAGTTTGTGCTATATATAGGTATGCTTCTTGTTTTACCCTCCTGACTTTCTGATATGTGTTTTTGCCTCCTGTTCTCTCTAGGTGTGTGTGCTATTTGACTCTGATCTCACTGATCCCTGACAGTCTGCAAACTGATTGTTTTGAAGCCAAATAATTATTGATGTACACCAATTTAAGCATTGGATTTGACTTTCCGACATGCTTCTCAGTGGCGGCTGCCTCTGAACGGGGGGGGTTGGGGTGGGGGGTGGCTGGTCAGAACAAAAAAATAAAGAAATAAACTAACCTCATTTCCCGCCGCATTTTTCGCACGTCTCCCCTCGTCTTCTTTTCTTCTTCCAGGCTGCAGCCTGCACCTGAAGCACCCAGGCTTCCGACTCTTCCAGCCAATCGTGACGCTGCAGGAGCAGTGTCGTGATTGGTCTGAGTGGCCTGTTTGGCTGCTCAGGCAGTTCCTGGGGAGGCTGGGCATGTTTTCCATTGGGCTGTCCAACACAGCCCAATGGAGAACATGCTAACTATGCATGACTGTTTGGCAAGTAATGAGCCTATATAGCTCAATAAGCACCGCAAAGGCATTGTATGGAGCAGAGGTGTGGGGCTTTAGGGATGCTAAACACTTACAGCAAGAGGAAGATATATTTCTCCGTAGAATCCTAAAGATCCCACAGTCTACACCCGCGGAAATTGCACATTCAGAACTTGGGATTCCATACAATACAGACCAGGTGAAGATCAGGCCGGTTATTGCATGGCTCAGAATTTGGACCAACCCTGAGGCGGAACTGAGTAGGGAAATTGTCACAGATTGTTTGCAAAGGTATAAGGGGATGCAAATCCCCTGGCTGAAATATGTCAAAACAACACTAGAGTCTATAGACCAGCATACTCTCTTTAGCAATCCGTGTACAATGTCTATGACCCGGAAACCACAAATTAAAAAACTTTTGTTGGAAAAACTGGAAACTGACAGAGCAGCGCCCGCATTATTAAAGCGCTCAGTAGCGGCTCATTGTTTGCTCAAGAATGGGGAAGGGATGGAACCATATTTATTTCTGATGTACAATCAACAGGACAGGTTTTTAATGTGTTGTTTTAGGCTCAATATGTTACCCAATATTTTATCTTATCCATCTGGTTTTACTGTAACTATTGAGCAGAAGTGTGCCTGCGGCTGCGACAATATGTCTCCGCAGGACACCCTTCATTTTGTATTATTGTGTCCTTTTTATCGTATTCCTCGGTGCACGTTCTTGGTTGATATTTTAAGAGAGGGAAAATTTCGCCATGCCAAATCTGCATTACTGTTTCTTCAAAGAGCAAATGATATGTGCACTTTATGTTCAGTGATAAGCTTTTTAAAAGTAGCAGTAAGGTTAAGGAACACAAGAGATTAAGCAATGATGTATATAATATTTTACCCCTTTGTACGAATTGTATCAGTCCGGTTTGGTGTTACTTTTTATTCTAATGGAGTTCAGAAATGTAAATTATATGAATTTTTTATCAAATGTATTTTTATGATGATTTTTAATTATCGAAATAAAGATTTACTGAACTGAACTGTTTGGCTGGCCATAGAGGGCCAGTCAAAGTGTCATGCACATGTAGGGTGGGAGTGCAAACAACTCCTGCTCCCTTTGCATCAGCCGGCCCCCCCACCTGGAGTCGCAAAGGAAAATAAAATGATAATAACTTCAGGTTGTTTTCATTTTATTTTTATTTTTCACTGCTCAACGAGCAGTTGGGCAACTCTTCTCCGTCTTAGCGGAAGAGGCATCACTGGTGATTCTGGGTATTTGAAGATACCGGGATGTCATGGTTAATGTTTTTAATAGATACATAGTACATTTTACCATGAGCGGCTGAAGTTTGATGCTGTTCAGTCAGTGTTGTCCATATAATTCTGAACAGTCTTGCCAACATGATTAGAGTTACTTGCAGTGTGATTGTTTGGTGGAATCTGAGATGGAGCTTCGATGGCCTTTCAGATTTTGCTTTTATGGGCAGGTGATTGGATCCATTTATTGAGGGTTGCAGTGTGAGTGTAAATTTGTGTGACACTCTGGGATGTGTATCTCTATCCTTATTAGTGTTAGGTGAAGTCTCCTTGCTTAGGAATAGATTCTGACCTAAGTTAGAGGGCAGTTAGCTTGGGTGGAATTAGGGTAGATGAAGAAATAATTAGGAAGCATGGTTCCTGGTAAAGATGTGGAGGAAGAAGTTGTAGTAGGACCAGTAATACTCATTTTTGAGGTTTGTAACACAAGTTCCTGTCATTTGCTTGGATTGTGATTGTAATGTTAAGATAAATGTTAATAGTGAGGTCTCTAAGGATGCCAAGATAGATGTTGCCGCTAAGACCGAAGCCATCTTGGTTTTCTGAGAACTTAATAGTGGTGAGATTAGACTGGAATGTGCTTTACATTGCATCCAGACTGTTTGTGAAGACAACAAGGTCTTCAGACTTGTATAGGCATCAGAAATGATGGTTTCTAGGTTTGATTTCATTGTGACATCATGTAGTCTTCTTTAGCATTTTTGGATATTGAAGTCCAGGCTGCAGAACATATAAACATTCAAGACTCACAGTTTGCCAGGATTCTGAAATCTACTCTAGTGTTGTTTGAGCTTTCAGGGTTAGGTCGTTGAGAGTGAAGGAAAGCCTTGCACTATGAAAAGAGATATCTGGATGCTCACAAAGTGTCTACTGGTGGGCTGAGCATAAACCCCACAGTTAAGATGAATTTATTAATAAAGGATACATTAAACATGGTGAACCAAGGTTTTTACCATTATGATTATGTACCACAATCTAAAATACTCTGAAATTCCTTAGCTGTGGTTAGCCATGCAAGCATGATGCATGCTCTAGTGCAAGGCACCCAATATAATACATGACCACAACAATGAGATCACAAATATAATACCCATTCAAATGATGTTTATCGAAGTGGTAAGGCATATGTTTGCGCTTAAAACTTTATTTGTATTTCCCACATCAAATTTAGAAATGTTTCCAAAATCTAAAAAATGCACATCATTTACTTGTGGATATTTGGTGATACATAAATAATATCATGATGCCATGAAGTTACGTCTCTTATGCTTTATATCTGACAAGTGTTGTAGCATGAAAATTCGGTGGTGTTAGTCGATTCTTTATTTGAACAAAAATTGAATTACACAATATACATTAATTAGCTGGAAGAGGAATTAAACTTAAACAGCTCCACACGCAGGGTGTTAAGGGTATATTAGCACCTGTGCTGACCTTTGCTGCCTTTCAGCATTTATAATAAACAGGAAGTGGGCACCTTTTTACTGTAGTATTTACCTTATATTGGGAGTATAATACATTCTTGATTAATTAATCATGGGATCATTTAGGAATTTAGGCTGCCTTAGGACACTTAATACATCCTTAATGAACTTATAATGAATTAATATTTAATTCACTTGTTCACTTAAGAAGTTTTATCCACTTTATTCTCTTGATTGCACTTTCAATGCACACCACATATATGAATACTAAATGTGTTTATGTCTCTTTTTCAATTAAATTGTATTAAAATTATTTATTGGCACATACATTTTACATTTTTGGTTTAACGCTGTAAGTGTATTTCACTATGAAGCAATTGTGAAATTGACTGCTGATTTCTTTCTATCCTACTGATCACCTTCCTTCTATGGCTATCCCTTTTCTAATTTCTTTAATCTCTCCACTTCTGTTTTACTCTGACGTGATAGTTGATGATGTAAGCACTTTATAAAACTCCTCAAATAAGTGAAATACATACATATCAATGTAAATAATAAGAAATGGGCATTATAACATATTTACTGTTGCTTGTTTTGTTACATAGTGATAAAGACCTATCTCTATGATACAGTACAACACCCCCAGGTTGCACACTACAGCATGTGGACTCAAGTGAGCTTCATTTGAACATACAGTATTTTTTGACAGCTCGATGGTATATACACCTTTACAGTGCAGTAGTCTCACCTGTCTCTTTAGCAGGGTGCAGGAGGAGCCCCATCCTTTATAAGGAAGATATATGGGAGTCCCACAAGAGTGTGTATTCTCCTTTCCCTAGCTTGGGTTATCTATATTATCTAACACATCCTGGAGCGGCATATGCTCAGCTCAGCAAATATTCCATTATCTCCACATTACCTGTAATAGAATACAGAATATGGAATAGGGTTGCCACTGGCTAGCATTCTCAGACAGTATAGGCATACAGTAAAATGTAAAAAAGCACAGATATCTTCAGCAATATTAATGCAGGCACATTTGGCAGATATAACAACAGGCAATGCGTTCAACCTTCAGAATGGTGTGCCGAAGGGAACCTAAGCCACAATGAGCAAATACGCTGGTACAATAGATGATTTAAGCACAGGTTGCTCACAATCCTAGAATCAAGATGGTTGGAGGGAACAAGGCAAAGCAAAACAACAATAAAGTCGAAATAGAAACAAAACAAGGTCAGTGAGAGGACAATATTAAATAACTGAGGAAACCGTAGAAGGGAGGAAAAAATAAATTGAGAGGGACAAAACAGCAGCGGCAACATCACTGCAATGCAGAAGTTTACCAGACTCCTTTTTAGAGGAAGTTTAGAACTTAAAAGCTGCAGTCATAAACATTGCCCTAGAAGTCCCACCCCATTAAATTGTTTTCAGTTTAGTAGCCACGTACCACTTCACCGCCATCTTGTTGGAAAATGCCTCACATTTCTTCTCTGCTGATTCCCAGACGCAAACCAAGATCTTGAATTCCTGAGAGTATTTTAGACAACACTAGGCCCTATTGCAAAGACTAATGTCAGGGTGACCAAATAAACCATTAGAAACCCTTAGCCAGGAGAGTTTTAGTTTTCTACATAGGAATGACAGCTTATCATTTGGGCTTTAACACATTGCATATGTACACGTAGGGCCTAACGTTTTAAAGGGTGTTACCCATTCTATGTCACTGGGAAAATGTATTGCTTGACATATAAGAACCTACATTTTCAAAATGAAATCATAAGGTGGTCAGAATAAAATTCTGGGCAACAGATTCATCTTATCTACATTGATTCTGGTCCAAAGATGAATGCCCAACATATACAATCTAGGACTGCCAAGATCAGCTTAAATGTGCAATTTGGTTAAGGTGATGTGAAGTTGTCCATACTTTTAGTCAACATTAATACAGGAGTGTTTGGTCTTTGTAATGGGAGCTGGCTGCAATCTAATTTATTTACAATATTCTAAATGTACATTAAACTTCAGAACAAATATTTAACCTGAAACTGCATCAATCCTTGAAGCTAGTTCCCAAAGAGCATGCAGAGATCATAAGGAATCAGTGACTGTAAGGATCATATTGTCTGCAAATAGAACCATTTTATGTTAACCTGGCCTACCTGAATTCCTTTTATATTATTGTTCTCTTTGTTTCCTATGTCTAAAGTTTGTAAGGCTAGATTAAAAAAGTATCGCCAGAGAGGACACTCCTACTATTAGTACCTTTGCCTAGGGATACTTGAAAAGTTGAGCATTAGGAGTTTACACACACTACTGAATGGGAATATATATTAAGCTAAACAAAAATGATCACTTAGTCCCATTCAGTGACATATTTCACATAATTGCAATGAACGTTGTGGAAAGTATTTTCATCATCTAGGCTTAACTATGGTGATCAAATCTGTCCTCGCTAACTTTTATGTGTTCTCTTACTACCTGTCTCATATTGTTGGTACTGCTTCTTTTCCTAAGGAAATCTTAAAGACCCTGAAGTTCAAGTTCTTTTATTACCAATTTCAATCTTTCGGTACAGATCTTTGTGAGGATAAGTTAGAGGTCTGTACTTCCAAAGACCAGTGAATATTTATCCAACTGGGGCTTGAGAATAATGTGAGACTTCTTCATTGACCTGGGAATGTACAAAATGTATATAATAGAGTTAAAGACCTCAGTTAGAATTTCTATTAAATCTTTAGAAAAAGGCATAAAATGGGATCTGAGTGCATCATTTCCAGGTATTTAAATCTCTTAAAGCATTAACTTTAGATGGTTTGATGGATATATTGACGATCTTCTTGCTTTCTACAATGAGCTTGTGCATTTGTATAATGTGCAGAGATAATTTTTTACTATTCAGTGAGGCCACTTTGTTGGAGTGCAAGCCACTCAAAGAAAGTCCTGAATATAATAATTATGGCTTACTGCCAGAGTGAGTCCATTCTTTCTCTTCTTTTAGTGTCTTGCTATCATTTAATTGATTGGGTCTGTGTGCTAAAAGCTTACCACACTCTACCATACCTTTCCACTCCAAAGACAATTCTGCTTTTCTGCTTCACATTTTATTAAGTTATTTTTTTACTGAGATAATGGATCGCCTCAATTCGGGTGAGTCAACCTGAGATTTCAATATATCTTCCAGTCCTTCAAATGCTTACTCTGAGCTTTGTTTGTCCCAGTTCTTTTTGTGACCTAGAAGCCTCAACATCTTTCAGGTTTAGCTACAGAAAATGTGTTGTGCCATATTTTACTTTTTTAAGGTCTGCATTTTCTAACATAAAATTATCTATTTTGCATACGAAGATTGTATGCTTGCAATATTATACAAAACATGTGCTTCACATTGTGGCAAATTAAAATTGAGGCGTGCTGAGGAACCTTTTTGGTAATATTTGAATCAATCAAAACCAAGTCCTTTTTAGAGTATGAAAATTTGGATGGTGAAATAAAAGTGTATGCCCTCTCAGTATTTTAGGTCTTGCCTACCTGACAATGTGTCATAACATAACTTTCCCTACACAACACAACTCATATCATCATAATACACAAAGTACACATGCATATATCTACATATGTAGGGCTTTTGGACAACCCTTTTCAGCCAATAACTACTGTGGTTTAGTTTGATTTAGGCATTGACTCACATGGGGTCCATCAGAATTTATATAAGCCCTTGGTATTGAACATCGAGGAACTAATGCCTTTTCTCATTATCACAAACAGCAGTGCTTGAAGATCTTCCTTCACTGCTCACTTTAGTAAGCAAATATTTTACAGCACAAGATGTTCTTTTAAAGTCTCTTCGATCTATGGGTAAGGATTTATAGCCTGCCGGCTGCTCATGGAGCACAGCAGCACCTTTGTTAGCTGACAACTGCTAGAGCAAATGTTAAGCAAAATGTTTCACTCCTATAGGAAACACGGCCCAGCTGACTTAGAAAACATAGGTAGGCTTACACATCTTCAGAGTACAGCCTATCTCTTAACATATCAATACTTGTAACCCCACCAAATAAGACAGCCATATCACGCTGTCATGTCATGCCTTCTATGGATGTAGACATGAACTCTCTTCTGAAGGTGCTCTACTCTCTGTGGACTCTTCACTTTGGAGTATCATGTTTCACACTTGGTGTGTGTTGAAAACTCAATTAGCTAGGAATGTTTAATTAGTGTGTGTGGAGCATCGCTCTTGCCATAAATTAGGCTTTTTACTTCCATGTGTGCCAACGTGATTTAGTATTTAATATCTTGTTCATTTTACTTGGGTATAAAAGTATAGAATATATTGTTTAAAAAATCCATTGACTGTGTTTATTCTCCATTGTCAAAATCACTCTTCCAGACCCAGTTTAAGGGAAATTCTCTTGGAGTGTGATGGCATCAAGGGAGGATTGTGTAGTGCAGACATTCATTGTTTAGGGAGTCTGAATCATAACTCATACCAGTGCTGATATGAGGGAGGCCAACTGGGTACTGGAGAATCACACAGATATGACTTACATTAAAAGATCATGTAGACTAGCAAGATGGAGATGTAACTCACAGAGACGTCCAGACACTGATTGCGGATAAAGTTAACAAGCTACAACTGGTGGAAGCAGCATAGCTATGGATAAGTGGGTGAGGCTCCCATAGAAGTTATTCACCTTGGCAAAAGCACTATTGGATTCTCTGGAGTTTGGGGAAGGCATCCAAGGCAGAGACAGGCTCAGTGCACTGGAGCAGCACACTCATTACAGAGGGAGACAAATAGAACTAGCTAGAATAGTAGAAAAAGCTGTAAGTGGCTCAGGAGGGGATTCTGATCTTGCAACACTGGGGCCTTAGGTGCCGCAATAGTGCCACAGAGACTCTCAATCTCCGCTTGGCTCATTTGACTTCAGCGTTTGAGATTACAGTGGAATTTTTGATGCATGTCAAGGGAGGGCACTGTTGCAGTCTTGAAGGGGGTGCTATGATGATGTATGGCATTTCTGGGAGGTTTTGGGCATATTTGAAGGAATATGCCTACTGGTAAAGGTCCCATCAGAAGAGAGGGACAGGTCCTGAGCCCTCTGCTCACTGAAATAGTCTGTGATACTGTAGTGCAGGTAGGGGTTGAAGCTCTGAACAGTGATGGAAATATGCAAGCTGTGCCTTGAGAGGCAAATTACTGCACTGCAGATATGTTCTGACCCTCGTTCAGGAAGGAGAACTGAGCTGAACGTAGCTAATACAGTGACCTAGCTAGGTGTAAAATAAAGATACTATAATTAGTTGTTCTGACTTATTAATAAGGGAACAGGCCTTGAGGACGTGTATAGACAGCATTAAAATACACTGGGATCCACACCATCCAGAAGGCTGGAGACAAAGCAGGTATGTGGAGCAAGAACCAAACAGTCTTGAGAAAGGAGGGAGGGGCTAAACTGAAGGGTGGTAGTGGAGATGGCTATGAGATCAGTGATGATTCTCTGTCTTTTTTCCAACCCAGGCAACATCTGTAGAGCAATCAAATGCACTGTAACCCGCGGCATAATCAGGGAAAACTTCCAATGGTAGCAAGAGGGCTCCCACCCCAAGGTTAATCGAGATGCCATGTCCCAGAGACGGCAGAACCTCAGGATCTAGGGAATGGCTATCTTCCAAAGATGGGGTCTTCAGTATCCGAACACATAAGAAGAAGGGTGGTTATGCATGTGAACAGCTTGCTCACTTCAAGAGGAACTATGCCATAGGAGAGTGTCATATCACAGTTGGACTTGGTTCCATTTGTGGCTGCAGGAAAGGGAACCTCCGATGACTATTACAGTTTGTTAGACTTGGAATAATTGGCGTGGTTACATCTGACGTTTTGCCTCTACATCCTGTACTTTTGATGCTCTGCTGGCTTTCGTTTTTGCTGGCTTAGATGCTTTGGGCTCTTTGCCACTGCTGATCAGAGTCAAAGTGCACCCACCTGCCAGGCCTTAACCTTCCCTTTTCTTACATGTCAGTCATCCCTAAGGTAGGCCAACGGTACCCCTATGGGCAGGATGCAGTGCATGTGAAAGGTAGGACATGCCCTGAGGTGTGTGGCATGTCCTGATAGTGAATTACTGCCAATTTCATTTTCACTGTTGCAAGGCTACCTGCTCACATAGGACAGAATGGGGAGTTTGTTCATAACATCTTATAAACACACCTGCCCCTGGGAACAAGGTAGGAATATACATTTTAGTGTGCCTGTACTCAGAATGTTAAAATGCATCTTTTAGTGAGGGTGATTTTTACATTCTGTGTTTGAAAATACCACTTTTAGAAAGTAGGTATTTTCTTGTTTAGCCATCCAGTGTGCCTCTGCTAGGATGTGGATTGACTGTCTGGGTTTGGAGTGTCAGTGGCTGGGGAAGAGCAGTGGCTCCAGAGAGCCTGATGAGTCGGGCTGGGCTGAAAAGACCTGGGATTCATTTAGAGTTGGGGAGGAGATTTCCTTTCACCTGAATGGGCCTGGTCTGCTTTCCACAATGCTGTCTCCACCTCCTGCAAGGAAGCTGCACCAGAGAGGACAGAACTGGTTTTGACTGGGCACAGGGCTTCTCTGCACAAAGAAAACAAAAACATTTTGAGGTATAGGCATCAGACCTAAAACCCCTGAACTTTAGACTACTTCTGGAATCAAGAGGAACCTTTGCCAAGGAGAAGAGCGGGAGAAACTGAGGAGGAGTCCTGCCCTTGCTGTGTGACTGGGGTTGGCCTGCAGTTTCTGTTTCTGCCGAGGAAAGGAGAAGGACTTTGCTGTGTGCTGTGTCCCCTGCTTGAGGAGAGTCTCCAAGGGCTTGAGTACAGCTTTCCTCCTGTTTTGAAGTCTCAGGAACACAAAGACGTCATCCCCAGCTCTTCTGAACTTCCTTGCTGGGAGTTTTGACCTGCCAGGAGTGCCTGTGACTGTGTGTGGCCTCTGGAGGATGTTTCTGCTACTGGGAGCTGAAAAGCAATGCTGCAACAATGAAAATTTACACATTGCTCTTCTTGCAACAGTTTTTCAGATGCAACGCCATGGTGCGAGAGGAATCTCCCCATAGCCCCGTGCCGCTGCTGAAACTGACGCAGCACCTGTTGCCGCTGCAAGAAGCGACGTATCAAGGGATCACAGCTGGAAAAACCAACCCCATGCCGCTCGAGGCCACCGCATCGTTCACCGACGCATCACGGATTTCCACACATCGTCCCTGTGCAGCAAGTTTTCCCCGATGCATCACCCGTGGATCAGAGTCGTCTCCGAACTGTTACATTGCATCCACAAAGGTCTCAGGAATCGACACATCTCTTTGTTTTTCAACGCTTCCCATCACTGCGGCTGTTTGCCTTGGTGAATTTTGTCGCAATGACAGGTACTTTGCAGGAAATCACGCATCCATAGTTTTCTATGGACTCAGTTGCTAAAACCTTTCGAACTTCATTTTCCATAATACCTGTATGTTGGATTTTTGTTGTTTTGGTCTTGTTAAGTTTAGATAAAGATACAATTTTTCTAAACCGGTGTGGTGTCCATTTGTGGTGTTATAACTGTGCTACGGTGAGTTTTGGTACAAATACTTTACACATTGCCTTTGGGATAATCCTGCATGCTCGTGCCAAGCTACCAAGGGGGTGAGCAGGGGTTATCTAAAGTGTGTCACTTACCCTGACTAGAAGCAAGGGTCTCTATTTGGACAAAGGTACCTACCTCTGCCAACTAGAGACCCCCATTTCTAACACAGCCTTTTCAGAGGCTGCTTTTTGGTGAGGAAACCCCCAATCCCTGTCTTCTTTTTTACTCTTAACCTTCATTTACTCCTTCAGTGCCCTGAACCCTAAATTTGCCCTTCCATCCCTTTAGCTCTATCAACCCCAATCCCTAAAATTACTCGCGCATCCATTTACCTCTACCTACCTTTAAACCCTAAGTTTAGCCTTACCTACCTTCACCTCTATCCACCAATAAGTACTAAGTTAATTCTTACCTCTCATTACCTCTACCCACCCTTAAACGTTAAATATATATTTACCTCTCTTTACCTCTACCATTCCTAAATACTAAATTTACCCTTACCTTCTCTAACACCTACACGCCCTTAAACCCTAAAATTATCTTTACCTCTTTTTACCCCTACCCACCATTAAACCCTAAATGAATTCTTACTTCCTTTACTGACTCCCAAACCCTAAAATTACCCTTATCTCCTTTTATCAGTACCCACCCTAAACTAGGGGTGGGCGGAATTTGCGTAATCGCGTTACGCAAATCTCCGCGAAGCAGTAAAAAATCTCCGCGAACATGCAGAAATTCCGCGAACACGCGGAATTCCTTGTTCGCGATGGTTTTTTCCTGTTCACAGTTGCTGTTTGCGTGCTCGGGGAGAAATATCTCACGAACACACATTTTGAGAACGCGAACAAGAAAAAAATTTCGCGAAGTCGCGGAAAGCAGAATTTTGGCCAATTTCGCGTTCTCCGCGGAACGCGAAATTACCGAAATTCCGCGAATTCCGCGACCGGAACGGAATTTACCGCCCAGGCCTACCCTAAACCCTAAAATCACCCTTACCTCCCTTTACCTCTCCCCATTCCTCTAGCCCTTTTTTAAAATAACATAAAAATAGGGTAATTAAAAAATGCTTACATGCGTGGTAAAGTACTGTGTGGTAAAGGATGAGTGGCAAAGGTAAAATCCTATACCATTTACTTACCTGCATGGTACTTACCCGTGTGACAAAGACTTCATGGCAAAGGTCATGCGTCGTAAAGACAACATTGTAAAAGCTGTTGACGATAACAGTTACATCTTCGATCAGTCACCTGTTGCGTGTCAGTTGGTTGCTGGTAATTTCGGTGATATGTTAATCCAAGGTAAATAATAACATCTCACAGTGGGGCTCCATGTGCATCTGGGGGATGGCATCTCAAACATATCCACTCTCTTTCATATTACTTACTACAACACAATAGATACACTTGACATTTATAGCCATTGCCTGTATGTATACATGATGCAATACATTTAGATTAGAAGTACTTTATAAAAACAAAAATGCCTTTTTTACATGATGCTAGTCTTGCTCTCTCTCCTCACCTCCTCACAACCTTCAGATGTCTACCCACACTACCTTAGCAGATATGCAATGGGGCACATGCACATACATGAACCATTGTTGAATGCAATTTTGGTATGCTTAAGAAGTGATTCTGATATCTTTACTGTACAGGGGATGCTGGTTTACTCCCCAGATGTTTTGTGCAAGATAATATTATCCTTTTGCGTCTTGCACACCATCACCATTCAACGGGGCTTACATACAGACATTACTGATGATCTGCGGCCAGATCCAGATTCCCGGGGTGGGGCACAGAACAGAGGTCAGGGTATGCAGGTGCGGAATCGAATATTTTAACTAATATTTCACTTGAACTGCTAGTTTGTCTGTTGCATTTATATGATGGTACAATGATATATGTTGTACTGGTTGAGTATGGTGTACTAGTAGACCGTTCATCATTCACATATACCACCCAAGACAACATTTTAGTACAAATTAAATGTGACAATCTAACCTTCTAACCTGCTATGCTCTATTTTGTCTTACATGTACACTTCCCTTTGACACTCATTCTAACATTTTTACATTTGAACACTAAAGTAAAATCACTCATATAGTAAGCATCAGTATTTAAACATATAATTTAAAACCTTATGCATGGTCTTCCTTGAGCATGCAGAGGCCTCTGTCCTGCATGTGAGGAAGAGTTATGTGTTCTCTTTGTAGACGTCTCCGCCTACCTTGCAAAAAACAGGAACAATGAGTTATCCATTTCCTGGGCATTCTAATCCATTCTCTCACCACAACACAATCCTCCTCCATCCTGCTGCTGTTTTGCTATTCTAAACACCCAAAAGGCCTAAGGGACCAAACGAGAGGGATTCAAATTTCACTGAAGAAAAATTTAATATTTTTTGTGGGATCCAGAGACTCAGGGCGACAACAGCAGCGCATAACTAAATTTGTAGTAACATCTCCATGAGCTGCAGCACAGTGGTTGTTCACACCAAGGAGTGCTTCAGGCGCTGGGGGAACTTTTGGCTCTTGGACAGGATTACGACCTAGCACATTCTTAGCATGTCCTCCTAGCCACATGTGTGTCACCCCCAGGAGGACACCATCGCACTGCAGGGTCCCTAGAACATCCTGGATGGTCCTTCACACTTAGCTTAAAGCTTTTTAAAAGCAGAGCAATAGTCAGTGTGACTTGTAGATTAACACAGAGCAAATGACATTTGAAATTTTAGTCTAGTCATGTCTCCATTCTGTTCATCTATGATTTCAATGTTGTCTGCAGCAAGTGATGCCATGCTTATTTCATTGAAGAATGAATTGAATGTTTTTTAAACATAAATGTATGTTATGTTCAATGCAACAAAACAATTTCATTAGTTAAATACTTGCTATCCACATTACATTTTTGACTACATTTTGTTACTGAACCTATGTTACATTTTCATTTTGCCAACATATGTTTATGTAAGGCTGTCATTGGCTAATTTTAAACAACTATCCAAAAGACTTTTATGCATTTTTGCAATCATTTATTAAACACTTTCATCATGTTTGACAGGTGACAACATCATTCATTAGATATTTTTATATTTCCATTTTAATATAATTTCTGTAAAGGTGAGTGTGTTAAGAGTCATTTTCTAAAATTACGATTGTTTGTCATGATTATTTCAAACACACTACTACCAAGGCAAAAGATAGTGATGGATGTAAGCTCCCAGAAACGTATCTGTATCTATGAATGAAGGAATGAACATATGCACTCAACATCTTTTTGTTCTTATTCCTTTTGAGATGACAGAGCTGGCCAAACTCAGCAGGACCTGGGGCAAACATCCAGAACCTTGACTGCAAGGTGGGCACAACTATCAACAAACAGAGAGGAGGAAGTGAAACCTTCCACCAGCAGTGCCGAACCTGAGACAAACATGTTTGACCACCAAAAGACTCCATGTGCAGGCTGTTGAACCCATGGCTGGGTGGAAGAATTGGACACCCCCAGCAGAAGGAGGTGGACTAGGGTGAATCCTGACTTTCACGCTTCTGTAGCGACTGAAGAGCAGGACCTACCATCATCTGGCCCTGCTTCCATCTCCTCCTGAACTCCAAAGGCCCTCATACCATCAGGCCTCCAGCTGTACCCCTGCTTGTCCTTCTCTTCCTTCTCCTAGTACCAGTCCAGAACAGCTACAGCTATCAATCTGCACAAAATATCAAGTGGGACTCCTTCAATTCTAGAGAGCTCTACCGTAGGTATGGGGGCTCTCTAATTTACTTGACCTCATTCAATTTCAACTTGATTTTGTCGGAATATTACTATAGAACTTTCATCATACAAGTATTGTATTCATACATATACAAGAAAGGTGTGCAAATGTGAATGTGTATTGCAGATGACACAGTGCTCACATGGTGATTATTTTGACAACATTTAGTACACAAAGACACGGTACAATATCCAGTGGTTGTGTAATCTTCTAAGATCAAGTAAACATGGGGAAGTTCCCAAAATTTGCAATCCCTTCTTGTTAATTGTAGATGTCAACCAATTGGGGGGGGGGTTGTTGACGTTTCGCCCCACAGTATTTGAGGGGTCTCCTCAGGACGTCTTCATCCATCTACCACACCTGTATAAGTAGGGAACAGAGAGTGGAAGACCCTAAGTACCAGTACTAACCACACTTAGGTTAATAAACACAAAGCAGAGTGGTAAGCTCCACCTCTAAAGTTAGTCATCACCTTGGTGTAGGAAGGATGCTGTCAACAATCTGTCAACCAATCATTCTAACACAGAATCAAAAGGCCAAAAATGATTCCTAGGCAGTTCATCAACAAATGCCCCAACTCCATACATTCACTACTGTGAAGGCAAACCAAACTCCTGGGACCAATGTACAGGAGTGACTAGGTACACCAATATCGTATTCGGTCGCACAAAGTCCAAAATGTGGTGAACCTGCACTCCATGCCAAACATCTATTATGGTGGTCTATTTAGCATGTGAAATGCTCTACTAGATATTAATGAGATATTGGGAAACATTTATAAATCTATGCTGACCATTGGTGCCATTCCATGTCAAACCCAGATTATTCTGTGATAACCCAAACCAATATGAGAACAAATGTAAACACAGAATGGTGCTTCTCCAAATTTTCACCCGTGAAGTTAAACACACAATATATAATCATAGAGGCCTACAACTCCAACAGTCATATGATACAGTCACTTAACACAAGGTCGCACCTGTCTAACCATTTTGTGAGTAATACATCAACTGATGTAATACACAATGTTACAGCAGATACAAACATGGGAGAAAAACCCCCATATATTGATGTCAAAGTTAACTAACAAAACCTCTAATTCAGATAACAAGCATAAAACTTTCAATTACTTATAGGCTGGAGACCTCAGTGCTCCATGCTACAACTTCCTGCTCGCTCAACCGATACAGATTGAAGACGTGGAAGACACTGTCCTGCTATCTCTATTCTAGAGCGCTGATCTCACGGCTGCCATATTGGAGGTCCGTATACTAAGCAAACCATGGTTGAGTCAGTTGGGGATGCAGAAAACCAACCTTATCTAAGGACACCAGTCATCTATACCTTATAAAAAATACATAAACATTTGTAACCACCCACTCACCTGACTGTATTTGGATGTGGCTTGGTAGTTGCAAGTACTAATCTTGGTACTTGAAAGTCTCTGTAAATTTATTGACCAAATCATCAAAGATAATGCCCTAAAGATGCAATCATATGTCCAAAACAGTATGCTATTCATTAACATGGTGGATGGAATGGATTTTGAATGTGGCTCTGAAAGTCTGGTGACCTTGGATGTTGAATCCCTCTACACCAACAGTCCCCTGGAGGAGGCTATGGAAGTCATTAAGAAATGTGTATTACAGGTAGGTTTAGATGGGATACTTTGTTAACTTGTCAAAGAGTTAGCGGGGTTGCCCTCAAAAAGCACTACTTTTAGTTCAAGATAGAATTCTATATAAAAAAGAAAGGAGTGGCTGTAGGAGCCTGCTTTGCATAACACAGGCACACTTACATTATAGTGCAAGGGTGACTTCATTGGCACTAGGCGGCACACAGTGTGCCAGCGCAAGGAGAAGAGAAATCTCCATAATTTGTAAATATGGAACATTGCTGCTCTGTCCTTTTTACTCAATGCAACGCAGCAACTTTACATTGAGTGAAAGATTAGTGAATATGCCCCCAGATGTTTCCAGACTTACCTAATCAATGGATGGTACAGGGCATAATTGTTGATGTCAGGATGTCCTCTGATATGATCTGCATTGTTGGATGCAATGTAGATATTAGCACCTGATTTTAACTAAAAGGAGAGAGAGAGACAGCCGCGGTCCGTACAGGTAACAGTGGTGGGGGCGTGTGGAGGGGGATTTCAAGAGTCGATGCAGAGGAATAATTAAATAAATAATATATTTTCCCTCAGATTCTCCCCCGCACGCAGGCCCACCGCCCCACCGCTGTTAACTGCATGGACCACGGCTGGAGAGAGAGTTAGAGAGAAAGATAGATGAATATGCCATGCAAAGCCATATATGATAATTGCATGGTGATGGGTTGAATACAAAGTATGAGAGACATACAAATTCCTTTCCTGCAAGTAAACAAAAAGCCTCATGGAACTATTATAGTGAAGACACTAAAATGGCAAGCCTAACAATACATACATTTGGTAAATATATTATATTCAACAGACCAATAAATATGAACATATAGGGAGGTGGGAGAGTATGCATACACCTAAGCTGACACTTACAAATAGAAAGATAGGTTAGACCCAAACCCAAAGGATCACATGTTATACTTACCAGTCTCTACCATTGGTCTGCTCTGTGAAGCCCGTCTAGGTTTTCTTTCAGGCCTAAGAGCAGACGTGGAGGTGGTGGCATTTGGTGGGTGGGACAACAAAACAGGGTCTTAAAGGTGGATAGAAAATATAGCGGGAGAAATAATAAAAGGTGAGAATATATGTTTTTCAGGCATATTGTGGTAAATTTAAATTACCTAGACTTAATTTATGCGGTAAAGTTCAATAATAAGAGGCAGAATCCGTGGTATTTGAGGTTTTTAAAAGGGGATTTATTCCTTACAAAGGAATTGGTTCAAACCAGGCAATCGGATTCCGTCACCACGAAGGTTCGGGAAGGGATCGAGCAATACTTTATTGACAGGTTGTCATATATATAGTCAATGCATTACAGTAAAGGCAAATGCAGGAGGCGTAACAGCTGAGAAGAGAGATGAGAATACACATACGTAATGAAAAAAGGCGTTACAATAGGCGTGTACTTAGAAACGTCATTATGAGGATGTCACAGGTGGGTGGATCCATAAGAGAATCCTGCAAAGTCAGCAGAAATACATGGCAGAGGTGCGCGCACGGCAGCATGACGTGTGATTGACGTGTAACTGGAGGGTGAAGGGGACTTGACATTTAGCCCTACATGAGGAGACAGAAGTCTGGGATGTCAGAACAACCTAATCCCAAATCATATCTAATATCTTGTGTTTTAGGAACTGTATTATCTGGAAGGAAAGGTCTCTCAGGCAGAGGCTATCCTATACTGACTTCTGGTGCGTGTATAAGCGTCTACGTGTCTACATGAGATGCGAGGGGGCATGGGCCTATCATGGTAACAGGAGCTATGAGTTACTTGCACGGAGACAGTAAGGCCGGGCCCTTTGCTCTGTAGCTGGGAGGATGTTTACCTAAACTACTAGACAGGAATGTATTTCTCGAGGAGCGGAGCAGATAACTTGAAGGCTGAATACAGTCTTGGCAGGCAGCAGGCCGGGCCAGGCACCGTTAGCCGCGCAGGAAGTAAGACAAAGGTCATGGATACAGATGCAGGTCCAGGCTGGAGCATTCAGAGGCAGAAAGCAGGAAAAGCTCGATGGCAGAATTCAGGGCCTAACTTGCCAGAGCTGAAAAACGTGAAAGGTACTCTATAAAAGACGGTGGCAAGGCATACTTAGGAACGGAACATTCGACCCATTCATGGTGGATCTGAAAGAGGACATGTTAACGTTGGACGCATATGTATTTGCGTCTTCATAGCTGGAAGTGGAGGGAACATACATGTACTTGTAGCATGTACATGGAGCCGTTGGGGTCTAAGATAGGGGACACAATTGATCATAAAAATTCATATTTCCTCATTCCCTCCTTGTCCCCTACGGACCCTTCATGAGATATCGATCCTCAGGAATCCATCAATCTGTTCATGTAACATCATTTGTTCTTCTTTCTTCTTCCGGGATTTTGAATGAGAACTTGAGTGTGGAATACATGATGTGGCACACAGGCCGCAAATCGCTGGTCCACATTGTAGACACAGGCAGCAACTGAATACTATGAGAAGGGCAATACCTAGGAAGGATAGGACTTTCCATCCCCAGGCTGACAACACGCTCCAGAACCAACCGGACCACGTCCAGGTGCCTGGATTCTGGTGTATCTGACTTGCAATCTTATGAAGACGAGTTATGGCTTTATATACTGATGGCGCGTTTTCTGGAATGAAAACACAGCAGCTTGATCCGATGACTCTACAGGCTCCGCCCCTATCGGCCAGGATGACGTCAAGGACAAGACGATTTTGGAGAACAACAATCCGCATCGCAGACTGCTCCTCTGTTAAGTTGCCTAGGGCAGAGGTGGTTTCATTCACTACTGCTTCAAGGGTTCTGGTTAATCTGCGTATCAGTTTACTATTAGAGACAACACCTATGTAGGGGAAGAGACCTTTATTGAAGTCTGTGTATTGCTCCCATGCCGTTTCAATGTAGTCGACAATCGGGAGATCTCTCTGGGGTCTATTGTGTACTAGATGGGTGTTTCTATGATAATCAGGAGGGGCTAGGAAAACAGGTGGCAGAAGGAATGCAATGTAACAGGTACCATCCCAATCTAGAGGTAAACGTATATATGCGGTATGACCACAAACGAAGTAGGAATGACGGGAAGCTCTAAATGTAGACTTGCCTTGATCACTGAATTCGATCACAGTAGTACATTTACTATGACCCAAGTGTACTGAACCATTCTTTCTTACACATAATTCACCTTTGGCTGGTAATACGGACATAGCAGGCAAGACTGGTGCAGCTTCGGATTCAACATTCAGAATCATGAGATTAAGTGTAAAATTACCTAATCCATATACTTCATTTTCTAGATCAGTTCCTGTCCTTTTGGGAAGTCCCTCCTTGTTAGGGTAGCAGGCTTTAAGCAAAACTAAATTCAGGTTTCCCCATACCCAGTTGCTCTGGTAAACTACGGTATTTGAATCTAAGGAATTAATCAAACTAAACCATGCACCACAGGAACCATTGTGTGTGAATGGATATGGAAAGAGGGGCAGAACTCCCTTGTATTTCTGGTAGGGAGGGAGTCGGCCACATATCCAACAATTTGTAGCGTTGTTGGCCTGATGGGAGTGATGTAACATACTAATGAATGTGTTATTGCGCAGCGCAAGTCTGTAGGGCAACTCATGTGGAGGTAATTCGCTAAAAGAGTGTTCGGCAGTAACATCGGAAGCAGAATGTGCACGCTTGAAAATAGGATAGTATATGTGCAACAGTATACTTGCAGCAATAATCAGAAGATTTAGAAAAAACATAATCAATAATGTCACTATACAGTGACTATGAAGTGATTTACAATATGCACGTTTCTTGAGCTGTTGCTGTCTATCTCTCTCTCTATTTCGGTCTAGAGGATACATGTCAGAGACTAATTTAACCGATTCACCTAGGAGAGGACTTAAACAATCAAATTGTCTGACTTGCTAGACCTTAGTTTCAGTTTGTATTCTTGGGCAGCAGTTTTCTCGACCAGGGGAAGTTTTGATTCAGTCTGTGGGGGAGGGTAGGGCTGAGAGTTCAAATCAGAAGGCAGTCCATGAAATTTCTTGATATGGCTCGAATGTAGCCAACCCTTGCGACCCTCAATCTTCACTGCTGTCCTCGTGGTCAGGAGTACTAATTTCGGCGTTTGCCAGCGAGGCTCCAGCGGGCTCCTCCTGTCGAAATTTCTTACGAAAACAAAGTCTCCGGGAACCACTTCATGGGGCTTCACCTCGGTATTGTCGGGAAAGGCTGCAGCTACCTGTGAACGGCAAGATTGTAGTGCAGACATCAAGGAAGCAAGGTAATCTGTCAGCATATTACAATCAACATCAGTTATTTTACGAGGTATAGGCGTCCCCCACATATTTGGTGGCCTACCGAAGACCACCTCGTACGGGGATAGCCCTGTTCGAGAATGTGCTATCATTCTCATGTAAAAGAGCGCAACTGGTAAAGCTACTATCCAGTCGACGCCTTTCTCTCTGCAGATTTTATAAAGTCGTATTTTCAGAGTCTGATTATGACGCTCCACGAGACCTGCTGCCTCGGGATGCCGGACACAGTGGAATTTCCATTGATAGCCTAACAGGAGTGAAATGTGTTTCATTAGCTCGGATGAGAATGGTTGACCATTATCTGAGTACACGATACGGGGCAGACCATACCGTGGGAAGAATTCACGAACCAGCTGCTTGGCAGTGGTCGGGGCTGTGTAATCTGAGACTGGATATGCTTCTGTCCAACGGGAAAGTGCGCATACAACTATGAGGACATATTTGAATCCTCGACAACGTTCCATCTGGATATAATCCATCTGGAGGACTTCAAAAGGGTGATCAGGAGGTTGAAATCCACCTCGCTCTACAGGAACGCCTTTACCTGGGTTGAACTGACAACAAATCATGCAAGTACGCACTTTCTGTTTGGCTGCAGCTCGTAAGTGTTTATTAAACCAAATGTTTCGAATACTGTCTAACATAGCTTTCTCTCCTAGATGTGCTGGACTATGTATTGTGTTAATGATAACTTGAACCATGGAGTCGGGGAGAAACCATGTAGATTTTCCCTTCGTCATCCATCCCTGATCTGTTTGGATCCCTCCTAGTTCAGTCCATTTCTTGATTTCCTCTGGTGTAGCATGTGTCTGTATGTCAATTACATCAAGGGCGGGATCCCTAACTGTCATGCAGTGTGTCGATGTTGGAACTATTGTCTTTGTCAAGTCAATTGCATGAGTCCGATTCTGTGCTGTTTGCTTAGCTGTTCGGTCTGCTAGGTCGTTACCCTGGGAAATGATATCGGTAATTTTTGTATGGGCCTTACACTTCATGATAGATATCGCAGTAGGTAGATGTATTGCATCTAACCGAGCTTGAATAAGGGGACCGTGTTGAATGTTGGCACCGTGAGAAGTTAAATAACCTCTCTCTCGCCAAAGGACTCCGAAGTCGTGTACAACTCCGAATGCATAACGTGAATCTGTGTATATGTTGACTCTTTTATTTTTGGCTTGAATACAGGCTTGTGTCAGAGCGATGAGCTCTGCTGCTTGAGCTGACAATGTGTCAATACAATTCGTTTCAATAACTTCGGTGTCTGTCGTGACTGCGTAAGCGGCCACTAACTCTCCTGTACTTGTTCTCATGCATGAACCATCCACATAAAGTGTCAGGTCCGGATCTGGTAATGGAATGTCTGTCAAGTCTTGTCTGGGTTTCGTCGTAATAGTAATGACTTCAATACAATCATGTGCCAATGGGTCTGTTCCACTTAATGGCAAAAGTGTGGCAGGATTTAATGTACTACAGCGTCTGATTTCTATGTGTGGCTGGAACAATGTTAATTCATAACCTGTCAGTCGTGCTATAGTCAAGTGCTGAGTCTGAGTTCGGTTTAAAAGAACTTCCACGGAGTGTGGAACTTGCACTATCAATTGATGTCCTAATACTATGGAATCGCTTTGTCTGATCGCTAAAGCTGTCGCTGCGACTGATTTCAGGCACGTAGGCAGAGCCTGGGCTACTGGATCTAATGTGCTAGAAAAATAAGCACACGGCTTGTGTGAACTTGCTTGTTCCTGAGTGAGTACTGACAAGGCAGTACCTTCGCGTTCTGTAACAAAAAGTGTAAAAGGCTTACTGTAACATGGTGTCGCTAAAACAGGTGCTTGACATAAGGCTTTCTTTAAGTCTTCAAAAGCTTGTGTATGTTCCTGAGTCCAAGGGAGGACAGTCGAAGTCGCTGCCTCCTGGGTTGTCAACTGAATGAGTGGCTTTACTAGAAATGCATATTGGGGAATCCATTGCCTACAGTATGAAGTGAGACCTATGAAGGCCCGCACCTCCTTTTGTGTCTTGGGTGGTGGCATGTTTACAATTAACTGGATGCGGTCAGGTGTGAGCTGTCTCCCCCCCTTGGACAGCAAGTGCCCAAGGTACACAACTTGCTGAACACAGAATTGCAGCTTCGAAGGGGACACCTTGTGCCCCTTGTCGGCCAGGAAATGTAAAACCGTCAGTGATGCTTTTTCACATTCGGGCTCGCTTCGGGCGGTGATCAGCAGATCATCGACATACTGAAGCAGGGTAGTGTTAACAGGCATGTGGATACTGTCAAGTTGTCTTTTCAGTGCTTGGCTGTAGATGCTGGGGGTTTCTGTGAATCCTTGAGGTGCGCGTGCAAATTTGAAGCTTCGTCCATTTAAACAGAATCCGAACAAATATTGGCCTTCCGGATCGATTGGGACGCTAAAGAAGGCGTTCTTGAGGTCAATTACAGTAAAGAACGTTGCTTCTGAATCAATAGCTGTTAATAATGAAGAGATATCTGGAACCACGGGATACTGTGGTACAATGCATTTATTCAATTCGCGCAGATCAATAATTAATCGATAAACGGGGGGTGCTTTCGGATCAGTTCGTTTAAGAATTGGAATAATAGGAGAATTACATACATTGGAGTCGGTTTCCACAACCACTCCTTGTGCAATGAGCTCGTCAATGATTTGCAGCAAAGCCACTACAGCATGTGGAGGTAACTTGTATTGTCGAATTCGTGGTAATACCACTCCTGCTTTGAGTGTAACTCGATATGGTGTAATATGCATACAACCTACATCAGTGGGGCCTTGTGCCCATAAATGTGCAGGGACATTCTGTAACCGGTGATCCATGTCTCTAAATACATAGTGACCTTTAAAGTCACGCAAAAATAATCGTACCCCTTCTGGGGAACAACATATTACAGCTCCTAGAGCTTTCAGTGTCTTTATACCTAACAAGTTTTCTGGGCATGATTTTGTTAGCAATAAATCTGTAGTCCGTGTCAATGGACCAACTGCAAGAGGAAGAGGTTGCGATACTTCATTAACAATAGGTTTTCCTGAAAATCCAAGGGAAACATTCTGTGAGCCTGAGAGGGGTGCCCCTGGAACCTCGGCGTGACTTATAGTTGTTCTGCTTGCCCCTGTATTAATTAAAAAAATTTCTGTCCTTCCCTAATACTTGACTATGTACATAAGGACCCTCTTGATCTACAGGAACCTCAATAAGGGGTAAGCCAACCTCCCTCTCTAGGCTGTTTCATGTGTATCGCTGATAATCGGGATAGTCATTTTGTGCATACTGGTACATCTGTTGTGTCGTGTTTTGTGTTGCGACACTAGGCTGTGGCTGTGGTACCGCTACGGTCTGTTGTGAAGCTGGCATAGGCTGTACATTCTGAGGTACTTGTGGTTGGATCTGATCCTGTCTAGGTGGACGCGGTCTTTCCTTGGTTTTACCCGTAGAGATAATATGTTTCAGAACTGCACAATCGTTTATATAATGACCTGGCTGTTTACAATAGTTACATGTCCCTTTAACAGGAACCGCTGAATTACTGGACTGTGTCGCACCCTTTTTATGACTGTCAGCTGGAACTGACTGGGCGACGAGCATTTTCATTTTCGTGTCTTTCATACGTCTTTGTTCGTGTTCTTGTTCTTCTCTAATTCTATTCTGATGGTACTGTAACATTTGTAACATTTGTGACGGGGTGTTAGCTTGCCAAGAGCTCTCTACTTTCAATACTCTGTTCTTAACCTGGGGCAAGGAATTCTCGACTAATTTTGTTACAAAAAGATGTGGATATGAATCGCTACTTGCTTTCAGGCCGCTATTAATACCAAAACATTTTTCAAATCGGGAATAAAAATCACTAGTGTCTTCATCGGGTTTCTGTTTGCAAGCTGAGATTGCTCCCCAGTCTTCCTTTTTTGTAGTTAATAAACGTGGCAATACTTGTACTAATAATCCTGGTAATGCTTTAGTTTTGTCTCCAAGCCCTAGGCCCGCAGTTCGGGCATTTTCTTCGTTTTCCAATGCTGTCCAATCAATCTTTTGTTCTCCCACCTCCCATTCTTTTTCTTTTAGTTTCTCGTAAATACCGGCAGGCAATAATACTTTTAATATTTTCATAATGTCAGGATAGGTATAATCACCCATGAGTAACATGTCTTTTATTTCACGGTGAAAACCTGCTGGATCTCTGTCATGGCTGGGCACTAATTTTTTCATTTCCAATAGTTCTATTTTAGTTATAGGCGTGTACACAAACACGCGTCTAAAAGTGTTATCATCATTTCTAACTGGGTGCACTTCGCGTAAGGGATTCTGTCTGTCTATGTAATACATTTTTCTTTCCATGGAGGGAGCTGGATCAAGCTCTGGACACAAAAAGGCACTATATCTGTGCCGATATTCTAAAAGTACTTTAATTAGATCGGTACCTAGACCTCTCCATTTATTCATGAGTAGTTCTATCAGTATATCAGGTAGGGGACCAGGATCGGAATGTTGACCTTTATACAATATAAGGAGATGTTGTATCATGTATATACCAGCTAAACGCTGTTCGTCTGGTGAAAGATTCAAAAACGTGTGTGCTAGCGTGTCATCACTATATTTATCAGAACTGTCAGCCCATTGTACTGCTGACCTGGCTAATTCTTGTTCATCCATAGAATCGAGTACATGGTACCCCATTCGTTCTTGAAGTATTTTATCAGTAGCCTGAAATAAGTGTTCAGGGGTCTTTGGATTTGACATGGCTGCTTGAAAAATTCTCTTACTTTCCGGACGTATCGGACGTATTGAATTATTAAAGGATCTTCCCTTACCTACATAAGCTATCATTTCTCTAGCTGGTAATTGTAATTGTCCTGTTGTCATTTCTAGTTGTTCCTCCTCCCCCGAGGACTCAATCTTATCTGCATCTGTTTCTCGTTCAGGTCGTTCTCTTTCACATATTTGTTCTACTGTTTTTCGGATCCTTCGGTACATACTTTCTATACTATTCTGTTTATCATGTTTTCCGTCCGCTATATTCTGACCCCATTTGTTAAGTGCTTTCATTTCTTCCGGGTCTACACCTGGCCTATCTCTGTGTCTTATCAGGCAGTTTATGAAGAAGCGTAACAACAGTTTTTGCGTGTCCACTTTCTGGTATGCCATGGCCTCGCCAATACTTTCAGGACCTTGCCCTGTTTGGACAAAGTGATATATTTTGTCTAGATGATCAATCATTCCTGGTAATATCATTAAATAGTTCGCAACTCGTTGTAGACGTACTGATGATAGCATCATTCTGTCGTCTTTACCGGGTACTGGATCATATCTACAATCTGTAAGAGGCTCTTTAAATATGTCATAATTCGCTGTTTGAGGTGTACGTTGGTGTGCTAAATCCCTATAAGTCAATCGACGCGCTGATGGCGGCGTATGAAAACTTCCTGTCGCACCTCCTGAGGTGCTAGGTCCAAAAGGATTCGTTGGGTGTAAGGTAGGAAGAATAGATGCAGGAAGGAGTGAAAGAACTGTAGGAGGGAATGAAAGAACGGGCGGAAGGTTTGGAACGGAAGGAGAAGTATGTTGCTGCGGAAGTGGGGGCAGATTATCTCGGGGTCGAGCGCCGTTAGCAGGTGGTGTGCGTGGCGGCGGAGCATTAACATATTCGGGGGCTACATCGTCTAAAATAGGAAGAAAGGAAAATGTCCTTTGCGGTCTTGGGGAGCAATTTAGTCGGAAGCAATGGAGGTGGCAGATCTTTCGGTACTTCCAGGGTGGCCTTAGGTAAACCCTTGGCCAGAAGAGGATACATACCATTCATAAGAGGGTTTCGTTGTCTGTCTACTTGTTCTGCTTTTGCTCGGATACCTTCCTCAATTAATACGTTTTCTCGGGCTTTGTCTGAATCCTCCCTACTTTTCTCTTCTTTTCTGAGTGCTTTCTCTGTGCGTCTATGCGATTCTTTACGCCATAATTCAATGGCATCTTTCTGTGACTGACTGGCTTTCTTTTTCCATAATGCTTCTTCTACTCTCATGATGCAATCTGCATCCCATGTCCCAGCAGCGGGCCATCTCTGATTCTCTGCTAAATCCTTGGTGTAGTCCACCCACAAATCGAGATATAATACGGCATCTAGGCCATGTTTATGGTACATAAAGTACCCTGGAGTGTCCCTAGGTGGAATGGGAACGGCTTCCTCGAGTATCCCTTTTCTAGTTCTAATCTGTCTTAATTTTGAGAATAACGGCATCTTAAACCTTGCTACTTGACTCTTTTTCGGACTTGAACACAATTAATACAATAAACACAGTAATGAAGATCGAACAATCACTCATACCACGATATTTAAAACATATTAAAACATTTTAAAACGAACAATAATAATTAGAATAAAACTAGCTAACTGCATAATACTAGATGTACTGCTAAACAGTACAGATACACTGCTAAAACAGTGCAGACCGGATCTGTGTACCCAAACCCGTCTTGACCGGCACAAACCAATGCGCACGTCTAGATGCGTCCCCAGCAACGGTACTCACCGGGAAGCACGGAACGGAACAGAAGGCCTCGGAAACTCTGGTCTGGACTAGACCAAACTGGACTCGACTCGACTCGTGACATGGATACTTCGGAACTTCGGAACCTGGTGGGCCTCTGTATACCTCGGATCTTGCTCTCTCAGCTAGGCTCTGGTCGGGATCCTCCGCACTCCTCACCGCCTCGTCTGGGTGTTGATCGCAGCCTCAGTCACCTCCGTTGGCCTGAGGGAGGTACAGGAAATCCTGCAGGTACGCGTAGTTGTCCGTCCGGCTGTGGCAGGAGACCAGGTCTGCAATGCACCTCCGGCGCGTGGGGTGGGGGAGGTGTCCCTATTCGGGCGCCAATTATGTGGTAAATTTAAATTACCTAGACTTAATTTATGCGGTAAAGTTCAATAAGAATAACTCAGTAAAAATAAGAGGCAGAATCCGTGGTATTTGAGGTTTTTAAAAGGGGATTTATTCCTTACAAAGGAATTGGTTCGAACCAGGCAATCGGATTCCGTCACCACGAAGGTTCGGGAAGGGATCGAGCAATACTTTATTGACAGGTTGTCATATATATAGTCAATGCATTACAGTAAAGGCAAATGCAGGAGGCGTAACAGCTGAGAAGAGAGATAAGAATACACATACGTAATGAAAAAAGGCGTTACAATAGGCGTGTACTTAGAAACGTCATTATGAGGATGTCACAGGTGGGTGGATCCATAAGAGAATCCTGCAAAATCAGCAGAAATACATGGCAGAGGTGCACGCACGGCAGCATGACGTGTGATTGACGTGTAACTGGAGGGTGAAGGGGACTTGACATTTAGCCCTACATGAGGAGACAGAAGTCTGGGATGTCAGAACAACCTAATCCCAAATCATATCTAATATCTTGTGTTTTAGGAACTGTATTATCTGGAAGGAAAGGTCTCTCAGGCAGAGGCTATCCTATACTGACTTCTGGTGCGTGTATAAGCGTCTACGTGTCTACATGAGATGCGAGGGGGCATGGGCCTATCATGGTAACAGGAGCTATGAGTTACTTGCACGGAGACAGTAAGGCCGGGCCCTTTGCTCTGTAGCTGGGAGGATGTTTACCTAAACTACTAGACAGGAATGTATTTCTCGAGGAGCGGAGCAGATAACTTGAAGGCTGAATACAGTCTTGGCAGGCAGCAGGCCGGGCCAGGCACCGTTAGCCGCGCAGGAAGTAAGACAAAGGTCATGGATACAGATGCAGGTCCAGGCTGGAGCATTCAGAGGCAGAAAGCAGGAAAAGCTCGATGGCAGAATTCAGGGCCTAACTTGCCAGAGCTGAAAAACGTGAAAGGTACTCTATAAAAGACGGTGGCAAGGCATACTTAGGAACGGAACATTCGACCCATTCATGGTGGATCTGAAAGAGGACATGTTAACGTTGGACGCATATGTATTTGCGTCTTCATAGCTGGAAGTGGAGGGAACATACATGTACTTGTAGCATGTACATGGAGCCGTTGGGGTCTAAGATAGGGGACACAATTGATCATAAAAATTCATATTTCCTCAATATAATATTGATTTTTGAAATATCATTGTATATAATATAGTTTACTTTAATATAGTTGCATTTAAATATTGTTTTAAAATTATTTTAATATAGATTAGTTATGACAAAATCTTTAGGCGTTAGTATTATCATAATTATTTTAGCATAGTACCTGCTCACCACATGGGAACAGCTCAGTACACCGAACACAAATACTCTAATGAACTCCATCCACTCAGGAGCACACACCGACCCTTGCCCCCACTTTTCAACCTTGGAAGAGACCATATCAGCCACCAGTTAACTACCATCCTCAACACCTTCCTTGCCACAGCCACCTTTTCTGATGCCTGGAAAAATGCAGTGGTCAGACCCCTCCTCAAACAACCCTCTGCAGACCCCAGCGAGCTCCAGAACTACCTTCCCATTTCACTGATCCCATCTCCCCCAAAGTCCTAGAGAATGCCATCAACCTCAAACTCACTGACCATCTGGAGAGAAACAACCTACTGGACCCTCCCCAACGAGGATTCAGCACTGAGACAGCCTTGATCCCTGCAACAGACGTCATCCGAACCCTACTCAACAGAGGAGAATTCTCCGCCCTGATCCTGCTCGACCTCTTTGCAACCTTCAACATCGTCTCCCAGCATGCTCTCATTGACCAACTGCGCCAGATCGGAATCATGTATGACATGCTCACATGGATGGCATTCTTTCTCACGGGGTGCATCCATAGAATCCATCTCCCTCCTTTCACCTCAAACCAAACGCACCATCTGAGGCGTCCCTCAGAGCTCATCATTCAGTCCAACCCTCTTGAGCACCTACACAACACCACTCACCGATATCATCAGAATCCATGACATCAACATCGTATCCAGCGCTGCCGACACCAAGCTCGTCATCTCGCTCAGAGCAGACCCCACTACGATGAAGACCAACTTCCACAACTATATGAAGAACATCTCAGCCTGGATGAAGAACAACTGCCAGAAGCCCAACATGTACTGATCTTCAGCAGACATACCTCCCCCTAGAACGATTATGGGTAGCCATTGGAAGTTGGACCCACCCCAACTCTGAAAGATCACACCGGCAACCTCAGCATCATCCTGGACAGCGAACTCACCATGAAACTTCAGGCCAATGCCATCTCCTGCAGCCTGCTTCCACAATTTCCGCATGCTCCGCAAAATCTTCAAGTGATTCCCCATCAGCACGAGGAAAACCCTGATGCAGGCCTGCATCACCAGCCAGTTGGACTACGGCAGTGCACTTAATGCAGGCACCACTACCGAACTCATGAGAAGACTCCAGATGATCCAGAATGCAGCAGCCAGGCTCATCCTTGCTATTCTACATAGGACCCACATCACCCAGCACCTGATAGACCTCCACTGGCACCCCATACAGAAAAGATGCCAATTCAAGGTCCTGATCCATGCCTACAAAGCCCTACATGAACAAGAACCAGCCTACATGAACCAACACCTGAATTAGGACCTACCTCCCAGGAACATTTGCTGCCCGCAACTCACCTTTGCATAGATGCCACACATCCACAACTGCGCACCCAAGGACACTCCTTCTCCCACCTCGCCTCCAAGTCCTGGAACACTCTTCCCCTCCACCTCTGTACTTCACCCTTGCTGACCCACTTCAGGAAGGGACTCAAGACCTGGCTCTTCGACTGACACTGCAGCACCGCGCCTGGATACCCTCTCGGGTGATAAGCAGTGATATATAAGTACCGCCTGATTGATTGATTGATTTATAGCTGGTAAGTTTTAATATGTAACTATGTTTTTTGCTTTTAATTAGTCATTCCTAATTTAGTAGTAGGTTGGTTGGTTTGTAGGGGTGGAAAGTTCTTTAAATGACATACTACTTTTTTTATACATTAGTTTTTTATATTAATTATATTTTTAAGTGGTCATTAATTATGTAACTTATTTAATTGATGAATTATTATTTTAGCTATTTTAGTACAGTTTGTCATTTTTAAAGTACAATTTAATTGTTTTTTAAATGAAGTAGCAATTTTTAATTTAATAGCAAATTGCTGGATTTCTTGGTGATTAAGGGTATTTATGTTAAAAATAAAATATTGTTTTCATTTTTAAATAATTATATATTTATAAAGCAATTATTTCTGATTAATTAGGTTACTTATTTAATTAGTGAATTGTTATTTTGATTATTTAAGTATATTTTGTTATTTTGTAATGCATAATTAAAAATGTCTAGTTTAATTACTAATTGATAATTGAGTTGTGAATAGTTGGCTTTGCAGGGGAATAGTGTGGGAACGTATTGAATATTTACACTATTGAGGTTTATTTGTAAATAGATTTTTTAGATTATTTAAAAGATTAGTGGATAATTATGTAATTTGTTTAAATGAGTACTTGCAATGTCAATTATTCTTTGTATTTTAATTATTTGTTAACTCATTTTTAAGTATATTTATTATTAAACATTTTCTAATGAATTTAACATGTATTACTTGTATTCATTTATTTTCTTTTATTTAATTACTATTTTGTTGTTATCTTTATAATTTAAAACAAAATGTTGCTATTTCGATGGGTAGGAAGGGGGGTGTATTTATATTTTATGAATTTATTTTGGTTTAGATTTTTTAGATTATTTTTGTAATATTAGATTTTATTTTTTTCTATTGTACCTAATTGTATTTATTTGTAATACATATATTTTCATTTTAAATATATTTTAGTACTTTAATGTTGATAGGTATTTAAATCTATTTTTAAAAACTAAAAATATATATGAATTGGTATTTATGGCAAAATCCTTCAACAGTCCAAAACATTCCCTGCTGTTGCTCACGTAGGAGTGGGAATAGTAATTCTAACTCCTCAGGAGGTCAATGCTCTCCCAACTGTTCCTTGAATTGCAGTTGGAATAGTAAATCTAACCCCTCCAAAGTCAACCACTTTCCCAGCTTATGCTTAAGTTGAAGTGGAAATAGTAAATCTAACCTCCAGGGTCAGATTGATAAAGCAGGCTTTGGGTAAATGGGTGATGGGCTGGTTCCTAAGGCCCATTTGTGGGCTAACTGTTTTTGGTTCAGTGGTGCTCATTTTGAACGGTTTGGGGGTGAACTGTGTTGTCTGTGGTCTCCAGTGGCTCTGTATGGCCTTGGAGATCTCTCTGGAACCCTACAGCATGACAAGATAGAATCTACAGCATCCCTTCCTCCTAGCTGCACCTGGCAGTGTCCATACCCACCCCTTTTTGAGCTGGCCCATTAGTGTATGGGGGTGGCTTGAGCCAGCTACGGACACACAATAGTGTGTGCTGATTGAGCCTGGCAAGGAGATAGGAGTTAGTAAGCGCTCACTGTATGTCGCTGGCAGTGTCCTTCATCTAACCCCTCCCCTGCCTGTCTGGCAGATGGTAGGAGTAGGGTGAGATCATGAGCATCCTCCTTGGAACCCAGGTAAGGTAGGCCAATTCACACCCTCACCTTCTTGTAGGAGACCAGCATTGTACTGCCCTGCTACCTGCCCTGTTAGGCTCTCCACACATGCATGGGGCCCTTCAGTGCTGTTCATGCGATCCCACAGACTTTGGGATACCTGAGGAGGAGGCAAGGAGGGAGAACATTGAGAAAGATGCTAGTAAGTAAGGGGGCAGAAAAAGGGTAGAGGAGAGGCGGAAGGAGAAGAGAGAAACAGGGGGGCCTAGCTGTGGTAAGACAGAGCTAGACGGGAGGAAAAGACAGAGACAGGGCAATTGAAAGGGTAAGAGGTACAGAAAAACATTAAGAGCAACGATTACATAGAGAAAGTGCTGTATAGAGGGAGAGCACAATTGTGGTAAGGGGTTAGAGTACATTAGAGAGAGAGAAACAGAAATGAATGGAAGAGTGATTGAGAGATTTGGAGATGGAGAAAAGGGGAAGAGAAGGATGAGAAGGATGAGAAATAGAGAGAAAAATAGTGTCTGAGGAGGTGGAAAGTAGGGAATTCTGTGTGGGGAGATGCATAAAATAGGGCGAGTGAGCGATAAGAGAAAGGGGGCACTTCTAGGGGGCTTCAGCTGGTGCACTTTATTTTTTTGTGATGCAAGCTCTACAGCTGTGACTGGACTTGATATGCATTATCTGTAGTGTCTATTTGTAGAGTATGGCTGTGTGCTTTCCAATAGTGCTTTCACTTTACAGTTTTCTAGGCACTGTCTATAGAAGGATCACTTTTACTGTTTAAAGTAATCAATAGTCCTATCTCAGATGGATGATTTAGTTTTGCCTTTATTTGAAGACTTCACATGCAGGTCACAGCACATGTCAGCAGCAGTCGCTTATGTCCTAGAGCTCAGCAGCAAACAAAGCCAAGCATACCCCTTCCACCGCCTTTGTAGTGCACTAGGGGATTAATAATATTTTCAATATGTTCAATGTGTACTGTCAGTTCTAAGTGCGTACTACTGGCTGCCATTTAGAACAGGCTACAGGCTTCTAATAGGGCAACAATTACACTTATTGGTAATACTTTCATGGGACAATACCTACATTTCAATAAGATTCTTAATTATATTTGGTGATGTTTGTGGTGCTCACCCATTCCCAGCAGTAAGGGAAATTCAGGATTCTTGCCTCATCTCCTTAGGGCTGGGCCACTTTGCTCAGTCTGCAGCCTGCCAGAGCAGGAACACAGCCAGAAACGTTTTAAGGAATGGGCAATGTAGACAATTGCAAAGGTCCACACCTTCAAAGGTCCCTCCTGATAAAAGTCATACCTCTGACTCATTATGACAACCTCTTCTCCCTTTCTCTGTCTACCTCTGACTGTATCTCTCTTCCTATCCATCTCACCACTTCCTATTTTCTATCTACCTCTCTTTCTCTCCTCACCCATCACTTGCTCTAGCATCTCTTGCTATATGCCTTCACTCTTCTTTACTGAGCTCTCTTTTTTTTATTTAGCTCCCTCTAACTTACTCTTCATATTACCTTCTTTTGTTTACCTTGCCTCTCTCTCTCTACCTCTCCCTTCTCTTGGTATTTAACCTTTTGTTGCCTCCTCTCTCTTTCTACCTATCTTTTTACGCCTACTTTCCGTGTATCGCAACAGTCACTAAATCCCTACCCTTATTTATTTACTCAATTCTCTGACTTCCTTTAGGTCTACCTCTCTTTCTCTGCCTCACTTAATTTTCTGTCTCAGATTTCTCCCCTTATTTGACTCCAACTTTTCTACATCATCCTTTTTTTCCCTTCTCTCCCCTGATCTTTCTACCTCCAGTGTTTAGTTAAGTCCTTAATACCACATTTTTGTCTGGCTCACCTCTCCTTTCAAATACTCCTCCCAGCATCCTAGCTGTCTCCATCTCTCTCTCTCCTACTACCTGTGCCTTCCGCCACATCTCTTCCTCCCTCTCCCATCTCTTTCTCAGCATTTTGGCACTCTTTTGCATCTCATTGCCTTGTCTATCTCCTCCATCTACTTTAACTCTTTCTCAGCCTTATCTATATCAGAGTTGCCACTCTATCTCTATTCCTCACCTCACTCTATCTTTATCCTCACTCTCTCTACGACACCACTCCCAACCTCACTTCTCCCTAATTCACATCTCAAACTCTGCCTCATATTTCTCCCCATTTCATTTCTCTCACTACCCAACCTTTCAATTGACCTCATTTGATCACTGTCCCAACTCTTTCTACCTCTATTCCCTTTACATCATCTCTCTCACAACCTTACTCCTTTATCACTAACCTTCTTTCTCTAAGCCCTATTTATACTATCATTGTCTTATCTCTCTCTTTCATTTCTTACCTTTCAAAATACCTTCTCTGCCAATTTCTGTTTACATCTCTCAGGCTTTTCATCAAACTCTCTCACTTCTTCCAACTTAGTTTCCCCTCTCTTTCTCTACTTCACCTCTGTCTCTCTACTTCTCCTCCTGTCTCTACACATAATCTACAACTAATTTCTTCTTCTATTGTTCACACTTCTCAATCTACCTTGCTCTCTCCTTCATTGCTCAGTTTACCTTACCTATCCTTCTGTACCCTAGTTCTCTTTCTGCCACTCTCTCCACCTCATCACTGTCTCTAGCTTGCATTTCTCTATATTTCTCCCTCATCTTTTTGCCTGTACAGCTCTGCCTTTCTAGCTCTCTCTAACGTAAACTTTTTGTCACACGAACATTCTCTATACCTCCCCTTTCTGTGCACCATGCCACTCTCTTTACGTTTGATTATCTCTAGCGCTCTCTAGATATCTACCTCTGTACCTCACTAGAAATTCGTATCTATCACTTTACCTCCCTTTTTATATCTACCTCCTCCGCTGTCTACCTCTCTATATCTTTCTTTCTGGCCGCCTCACCATTCTCTTTTACTGTTTGTGTCTCCTTAACTTACCTTTCTCCCTCCATCATCCCTGCCCCTACCTCCCTTCTCTCCCTACTTCAAATTTCACTGTGACATTCTCACCTCATTGTTGTCATTTTTATTTTGCTTACTCAGCAGAGCTGGAGATCACTAATTAGCTAGAGAAAGAAAGGAGAAGGACAAAGGCAGGGCAAGAGAGTGAAGCAGAAAATTATTTTATTTAGCCTAATATAACAGTGAACATTCCAGAGAAGTGCTTTTATTTTCACTATTGCATCAAGAGGGGCAATGGTGAAGAGGGATTTATTTGTGACCTCAGATATTCAGCAATGAAAACTGCAATCTCAGGAACCATGTTCATATGCTTCAATATTATGCCCTGGCCCACTAAGTATCCAAGTCACCTTTCCTGTGTCTTTCGAACAATTATCGGAATTGGCTTGTTGGACACGGATTTGTATATATAATAGAAACAAAATGGCTTTATTAATGCTTGTTCAAGTATTATATTGGTAATATTTGACTAGCAGGTATTGGCAGCTTCAATTTTTGGCTGTTACTGTATGCTCCGATTTCTGAACAGGGAGTCCTGAAAAAGCCTTGTCTGGAGCCCCAAAACCTTCCAGGTGACACTGAAAACGGCAGGCCTGCGGGGTTTTGCCTTGAGGCTCTAACCTCACCCTTTTCCATCCATCCAGGGGGTTCTGGATGGAAGGGGCATGACAATTTAAAGATTTCCTTTTACCTTCTGATTTCCATGCCCAATTTTGCCAGGTGAGAGAGATTAATTGCTGGAATCTACAGTGCCCACTACCAGCAGGATCTCATTTACAGCAGGAGGTCAAAGTAAAGAGATAAGCAGCCCAGAGGTGAACACAAGGCAAACTTCAAAAGTCCAATGCTGCAGACCACTTCTTCAACTCCTTATGTTTCAATCTTCTCCTGTCCTGCCATATCTAAGATGAAGGAATCCTCGCCAAGACGAAGGCCTTCAGTGGCCCAGTCCAACTCCTAAGGACCAAATGGAACGCAGGCCACAATCTTACCATCCAAAACTAACCAGGGAACCCAGCCCTTTGTTTTCTGTTACATAGCTCTGCCAAGGCAGAAGGATAGCAGGACCATAACACAAAGCTCCAGTGGACCATCTAATTCACCTTTCAACCCGACTCCTCTCTTCCGAAGACTGATCAACGTATGATGACCTAAACTCTTCCATCTTGGCTTTTTACTACATTTCTGTGATAAACAGAGTCCAGAACATAGTTGGTCGGGGCATGATATCTCACTTCATTGTGCAAGACATGTCGCTTCAAGCAAGTATTCCATTTTTCAAAGTTGCAGTGTTTCTAATCTCGGCCAATATTACTGACCCCTATAAGCTTTAAAATACCTAATTTACCACCTACATGTGCAAAAATGTGTTCCTTGTTAATACTTTAGCAGTGTTTTATTAAAGGTTACAACCCGCGAATGTGGGCCTCTGTTTTTGTTGTGCATGTTCTATTTTTGATCCCAATCTGTCTCTCCTAACCCCTCCAAAGTTTAACGTTTTCACTACTGCTGCATAAAATGGCCTGAGAATCATAAATCTAATACTTCCAAAGTTCAAAACTTTCCCTAATTTTACTTTTGGAGTAGGATTAGTAAATAAGATTCCTGCTAAATCTAACACTTTACTTATTACTGCCTAGTTTGGAGCACTAATAGTAAATCTAACTCATTCAAAGTCCAACACTTTCCCTGCTTTTGCTTGCATTTGAATGGGAATAGTGAGTTTAACCCCTACAAAACCCAATACTTTTCCTTCTTTTGCTTACATTGGAGTGGGAATAGTAAATCTAACGCCTTCAAAGTCCTACACTTTCCTTGCTTTTGCTTAAATGTGAGTTTGAATAGTAAATTTGACTTCTTTAAAGTCCAACACTGTTGCTGCTATTGTTTATTTTAGATTGTAGTTTATCATTTTTTTCTTTATTGTTTATTTTATTTATTAAAAGAGATTTGCAATTTTCCATTTAAAATGCAATATATGTTTTTAATATAGATTTGATAATTTTAATTTTTTGTTGCTTGTTAATATTTTAAATGTGATCTATTATAAAATTGATTGGTGTCTTCCTTATATATGTGTGCTAATTTCAACTTAAGTTATTGGTAATAGTTTAATGTAATGTTTTTTTAAAT
The DNA here is from genome assembly GCF_964204655.1 of Triturus cristatus. Classification (NCBI taxonomy): domain Eukaryota; kingdom Metazoa; phylum Chordata; class Amphibia; order Caudata; family Salamandridae; genus Triturus; species Triturus cristatus. The sequence continues at coordinate 393,211,521 of NC_140595.1, forward strand.
GTTTAATTATTGTTTTGTATATGTTTCGAGTTTTTTATATATAATTTACATTATTATTTACAATAATTGAATTTTAAATCTATGACTATTTTATGTACTAATATTTTTTTAAATGACAGATAATGATAAACATATACATAACTATTTCAATATATTTACCTTTTTTGTTTTTTACGATATTCTGTTCCATGATATTTTGACAAAATACTTTGGTAGTGTATGTAAACTCAATGATTTTGTAGACAATATTTTTGACACAATATAATGGTGTCAGAATATTGTTGTTCTTGATATTCTGGCATACAACCAATACATGTATATGAGAATAATATTACTAAGAACATGGCTCTCCAAGATATAGTTGAGTACAGTTATACGTCAAAATAAAATACCAATGAGAGCACAGCAAACAAAGATATGGATAAACTCCTATAGGATGGAAGAGAAACTGGTTATCATAAGGACATACCTGTGTGATGTCTGGCTGCTTTTAGAGACAAGGCCTATGTGCTGTCCTATTGCATTAGTAAGTATTCCAGACCTAGCTGTAGCAAATAATTTACTTCAAACAGTTACTGTAAGTGAGGAAATACTTATAAAAGGAAATAGGTAAATACAACCATTTATGGGTGTTTGAGGCTGTGTTTGAGGGGTCTGTGTGTGACGCTTGCAAAACAGTGTGGGTTAAGGGTAGAACAGAGTTTGTTAAGTGGTTGTAGATTCAGTTTTAGGGACAGAGTGGGGAATCAATTCATGTCTGGAGTAACAATAGGGTTGTATGCAACAGGCAAAATTGGGGGGGAGGATACACTGTGGAAAGAACATACTTTTGGAGTGTGGAAATGCACAGCTGGAATCCAGGTGTGCCTCCAGAATGACCTTTAGTTAACTGAATCATGGAGAACATCTCTTTCACACTCATTTTGCCATTTCTTCTAAATGTCCCCATGGAGCGTGCCTCCTACTCCAATGCAATGGCAGAGTCTGTCACTTTTGACCACAAGCTTGCCTTCTGTGCTCCACTGAGGGCAAAAGAAGGAAGCACAGTTGGTTTGGTTGCAGTGTTTTACTACAAATTTCACTGCAAGGGCAGCCTCCTCCACAGTAAAATTCCTCTTTCTCATCATAGTTGTTGTTTGCACAGTGTGGCTCCTGGGTGTCGACAGGGCCATGTAGCCCTATAGAAAAAAGTTATGCCAATGTATTTATGTGTTTTTCAGTAATTGGATGTCAGTTGTGTGTGATTTGGATCATGTGTTTAATGTGGGCTTATTCCCTTTCTTTCAGACGTCCCCACTTTGTTGGCAAAGGCCTCCATCTCCGTGGTGGAGGTCACTGCCCCAGTGGCAGACATATCAAGTAGGCGAATCATAAAATATGGTTGTAAATGTACTAATAGTAACTTTACAGCCATAAATGATGTTGTAGAATCTGATGGAATGAAGACAGCATGTCCACACCTAGATGTAAATCGAGACTCAGAAATGATGAATAGCCAAAATGTGTAGACTTACACATAGGTGCAAGAGTAGATTACACATGAGTATATCTACCAATGTAAATGTACCTTTGTGAGTAGGCCCCTTAATGTGTACATTCCGAAAATGAAAATATTTCGCTCCAGAGAGGGTTAGCACAAAAACTCTTGAGGACCTCTGAACACGAGTATAACAAGAAACTAAGATACATATTATCATACAATTGCATTTCTTCCTTCCATTATAAAGTTATTTTTACCTTCGAATGGATATTTTGAACCAGGCTAGTAACGAATATGACACTTTACAACGCACGCTTTACAACGTGTGTCATTACAACTAATATTTTTACATAGCAAAATCCATTACAACGCATGTCGTTACAACGCATGTCATTACAACGCATAGTCCATTACAACACAATTACTATTCTAACTCCGCTGGGGGGTTACTTTGGGGAATGCGTTGTAATGGATTATGCGATGTAATGACATGCGTTGTAATGGATTTCGCGTTGTAAAACATTTGTTGTAATGACGCGCGTTGTAATGCGTGCGTTGTAAACAATGTTTTCCGCAAGTAACGCATGTGCTGGGCGGCCTTTTTTACCATAGGCCAGCAATGAACAGGAAAGTAATAGCTTGGGCCTTTTGTTAGTCCTTTTTTTGTCTTCATTGCCTCCCATGAGACACTTAGGTGAAGGAGCAGAACACTTCAGTGCCAACAGCCCCACTTCGTTTTTACTCACGTGTCTCAAGAAGTGCATTTCTCTGCACAGGACTCTGCAAGAGTCCATGAAGATACTTGCACCTTCGTTACCCTAAATTAGAGGAAAGAATATAATTCTTTAAACCAAGGTTTATGGTTTGCACTGCATCTTGGCTCCAGACTTCCTGCGTCTCTTGTTTCATTTCACTGCAGGAGCTCGGTGCCAGATTAAAATCCCCTGGGGGAAGGGAGGTGCCCCCTGGGACACTCACATATTTGCTTAGGAAGGCGGGAGATAAGGATCTGTAAAATGCTGTCACCCAAGTAGATCATTTAATCAAAGCTTTGGTGTCAGCGTGTCCGTTTCTCAAAGAACAGCGATCAGCACACTGAAGGCTGCTATTGAGAGGCACATCTTAGTCTCAGAAGCAGCATTCAGCTTGCTTTCACTAAGTAAATGTTTGTTTGTTTAAATGCTAGTCGTTTCGTGTGCCAGTTCTCACGCTGAACATAGAAAAACAATATTTATAGAAATATAAAAACAGCATTTTACATTTTGAATATTCTACCTCAGTTGCCTTGTGCTTCATTTTAAAACGCTTTCACTTTGTGGTAATGATAAATTCAATTATTCTGTTAGGTTTGAAATGGCTATTTCATGTTAAAGGGGTATGATTTACAGTTGGAGAAATGGCCTCGGATTTGCTCATGCGTGTATTTGTGTGTCGGGGTGCGGTTGTGTGATGCGGCCCACAAGTACACATCTGTAACCACTCCTCGATAAATTGGGAGTTTTTATGGATCTGTGCCCTGGCACGACCCCAAGCACATCTGTTGCACTGGAGAAGGCGCTTATGTGCAAAAAAGTTGTGCAAACGCATTACTAATGCTTTTTCATTTCGAGTTGTGTTCTAGAGCACATTGGGAAAAATATTTCCTAAATTATTAATCTGAAAGAAATTGCACTTATACCATCATATCAGGTAATAGAAAAGAAACACGTATTTAAAACTCGTCGTTACTAAATAGAAGCATCTCAGAGGTGTTGTAGCAGTCTGCCAAGCCTTTTGACCTCATTTCAATGTATATTAAAAACTACGACTATCCCAGTTTAAAAAGAAAATACAGATAGATAGATAGATAGATAGATAGATAGATAGATAGATAGATAGATAGATAGATAGATAGATAGATAGATAGATAGATAGATAAGAGAGACAGACAGACAGACGGATAGATAGATAGACAGATATAACAGATAGATAGATAGATAGATAGATAGATAGATAGATAGACAGACAGACAGACAGACAGACAGACAGACAGACAGACAGACAGACAGACAGACAGATAGATAGATAGATAGATAGATAGATAGATAGATAGATAGATAGATAGATAGATAGATAGATAGATAGATAGATAGATAGATAGATAGATAGATAGATAGATAGATAGATAGATAGATAGATTTAATGACACATGCAATTGAAATGGGAATTATACACAAAGAATGCATGCCGGTGTCATCGAGCAGACACTTAAAATGCACGATTCTATGTAACAAGTATGAAGAACAATGCATTCGACTTATTGAAAAACACAATTAGTGCCCCATTGAAACACTCACATGTAGCGTCAGAGATCGCAATTTTTCTTATTCAGCAATTTCTCAAACCTTACACTATGCAGTTGTCTCCAGAACCAGCCATTAAGCACCGTATCTATAGAGCTTTTCACTTAAATGTATTTTCAGCTGATTTTCTTGGGGCAAACCTCTGTAAATAAATTTCATTAGAACATAAAGTGTACAACTTTTCATTGTGCCTGCTATTGGGTTGGCTTCCCCGATTTGCCCTGCCCTTTCCCAAATTCCCCATCTGAGCATATGCCTTTCTCTTCCTTTCCCTCGCCTGTCAATCATGTGCAAAGCTGAAATTTGATTTGTCTCCCTGCAGTAATCTTAGATGAAACATTACCATAGGGGTCAGGGCAGTATGAACTTTACCATAGATAGTTCATTTGCTTTTTTAAGAGCAATATTACAACATTTTCATTGACACTTACCCCCATGGGCAGAAGTTCTTGCACCAGTCTCTTGTTTCCAGTGAGTTGAGCCAGATATATTCTATTGCAGTGACATTTGCAAATTATAGTCGTGTAAATCACTGGGAATGTAACATTTTAAACACATTGTTGCATCACTTTTTTTCTGTGGAAATTAAAGATCGTTCACCGCTGCGTTGTGATGGGGACTCTGAAAATACTGTATTCTGTGATTTTCCTTCAACCAATGATGACGTTTATTTTTTTGCTACGATTGTTTGGATAAATTAGATTTCTCAATAGTGTGCGTTTTACTGTGTGGCCATGAAAGTGTCAAACATATACACATTATATAATTGCAGTTTGTCACTTCTTGGCACTTTAAATAAAAAGTGCTACTACTTGCCAGGTGCATGCTACTTCTTTAACCTGTGCACCAAAAGGTGTCTCCATGGTCAGCAAAGGAAGCTGAGCTGAATTGAGAAAAGTAGGAACACTGAAGCACCATGTTTTGGTGAAGAAAACCAGTTGGACCCCAGAACACTTAAATACATGTGGTTGCTCTTGGCTAGAGAGCGCGGCGTTGTACTGATTTCTGCCAAGGTCTGTGTTAGTTTTCCTTACTTGCTGAGACTAATTCCCTTATGCTTTACTATGTCGCCTTCCCTCTGTCAGATGACAATCCTGTCTCGCACTCCTAAATTGTACTTTCCACTCTGTCCCATCTACTATCTTTAATTCCACCCTTAAACTGGAAAATACATCATAGGCTGATTAGGTGGCTCTGTTGCAGTTTCCCAAAACCTTCAATTCACTTAACCTTTTCCAAAATTCCTCTCATTGCTAGTCTCCTGGACTGCCAGTTGGAGTTGACACTAAAATAAATTGGGTTTGGTCACTCAACACAATGGATGAACTCTGCTCTTTGCAGACAGGCAGGGTTGATGTTTGAGTTCTCAGTTTTAGCTGCAGAACCCTAAGCAGGAACAAAGTGATCCGACCACACAGCGGGCACAATAGTGCTAGTCCTGTTTGAGTGTGGCCACATAGCGGTTCTTTTACAATATTGTTAATTGTAACAGAGGTAAAATCTAATAAAAATGGCATCCAAGATCTGACTTTTTAAGTATGTGTGTTCTGTGATGAAATGGCAAAAAGCCCACAAGGAAAAGACATGTTAAAAATGGCTCTGCTTATGTGTCTTCTGTTTTCTCAGCCGTAAGTTATGTCTCCAAGTTGGATAAAGTTCAGGGGCCATATTATGCATATTCATTGTTTGCGCCGGGCACACCTTTTAAAGGTGCGCCAGGCGCAAGCAATGAAAATGCACCCTATTACGATGAATGCGCTGCCCCCAGGGCAGCCGTGAGTTCGTGCTGCCCTGCGGGCAGCACATTCATGTGAAGACACGGAGCCGCTCTGTGTTTTCACAGTGCAGGAGGCAACCCGTCTGCACTTTTGAAGGGGATTAGAGATCCCCTTGCAGGCGGGTGCAGTCAGTGGTTGCACCCGCTTGCAAGGGGATGTTCCTCCAGGGGGCTGGTCACAGGGGGCGCACTGTGAGTGCGCACCCTGAGAGCTTCTTTGTGACTGCACCCACGTCTGTAACATGGCCCGGCAAAGGAATTCCCTCATTTGCAAAGGACACACCCCTTCACAAATGAGGGAACGCCCCCTGAAGGTAGCGCTGGCGCTTTATGTGCGCCAGCACTATCGTATCACTGAAGGGAATGCACAAGCATCTGCACCCCCTTCTGTAATACCAAAGTGCCCCCGGGGCACGCAAAGCGGGCACAAACACCTGTTGCACCCCCAGGCACTTGCTATAATACCGCCCCAGGTGTTTAAAGTTCAAGGTCCCTATGGGGTTTAGTGGAGAGTAGATAGATTCTAGATTATTTTCCTCAGTGGGACAGTAACAAAGCATTCAGTTAGAAGTTGATGTAGCTGCATATTGGTGCCTTAATACAAAGGGATGAGATGTAAAACATGCAGAGTGTAATCACAAGTGTAAGCATAGTAGCTAGAAGTGTGCACCCAAGCCAGGTGGTGGTATTTGCAGAGTTAGCATCTCTTGCAAGATCATCTCTTCTAGAACATTCTAGAGAAATATCCCTCATGAGGCATTACTAGCCATGTTTTTTGTGATAGTGAACATTTTTCCTTGGACACTCTTCTCTAGATCTTTCGGGGGCCAAACAGGAGAAACGTCTACTCTAGACTTCTTTTCAGAGTTTAGACCTAGACCTCTAAAGGCAGATGATTCAAAAAGATAATGTGCTGTCTCTTACAGGGCTAGATGTGACATCTGGTGAGATAGGCATTATAGACTCATCCTTTGACGTAGAAATTGGAATATATATTCTGTGAGGGAGACATCCATTACCACGCGGGCATTGCATCGCAATGTTTTTACATTGCGGGTATTACAGCACAACTTGTTACAACGACTTGCGCTGGATGGCGCTCTAACCTAAGGAATAGTATGATTTACTATTCCAACACCTTCCCTACTGTACGTAGACTGGTGTTGGAATAGTAAATCATACTATTCCTAAGTCCAGCGCCCTCCAGTGCAAGTCATTGTAACGACTTGCGTTATAAAAACTGCGATGTAACGTACCACGATCATTTTGATCACGTTGCAACGTCACATATTCATTCTGTGAAAGCCTTTGGATTTTGAGATGAAGATATGGTTCTCATCCTCATTAAGGAATGGCTTCTAAATGACGTTGTGGAACCAGACTTTGAAACTGGAACGACAAAAGAAGAGTTTATTTTAATAAATGAAGGCTTCAGATCTAATGTTCCTAGCCCTCACTCCAGATTATTTTAGTCTCCTCATTCCATTCTCCTAAAGGCCTGTGAATGATTGCCTTGATCAGGAGTGAAATAATTAGTAAGTATGAGATTTTGAGTTTATATCCGTTAGCAGTTAGGATGACTGCAAAATGATCCTTGACCTCAGGGTAGGTCGCTCCCCCTCCTCTGCAGCGCCACCAGTGCTCACCTGCCTTTGCCTGCTGCCTTGCTACCTTGTCCGCTGCTCTCACCGTATTGCCGTTGTTGCTCCTTGTCTGCCTGCTGACCCCTCTTCCTCCGTGTATCCCGTGTGAGTGCCCAAAGCGCCGTTACTGTTATTGCTATTGCTGCCTGGTGACCCTTCTTCCTCCGTGTACCCTGTGTGAGTGCCCCCAGAGCGCCTCTTCTTTTGCCTTGTTTTTCCGCTTTTTCGCCTGTTTTTTCGTCCTTTCTGGGCCTCGTCGTTTTCTGGCCTTGCCGCCTGTTTTTCCCGCCGCTTCTCCCTAGCCCCGCCTATTCCTCCTGCCACCCGCCTCCCAGCTGACCCCTCCTCCCCGGCTACCCATATATGGCGGCCGCTGCGAGGCAGAGGTAGCGACCCTTGACCTCAGGGTAGGTCGCTCCCCCTCCTCTGCAGCGCCACCAGTGCTCACCTGCCTTTGCCTGCTGCCTTGCTACCTTGTCCGCTGCTCTCTCCGTATTGCCGTTGTTGCTCCTTGTCTGTCTGCTGACCCCTCTTCCTCCGTGTATCCCGTGTGAGTGCCCAAAGCGCCATTACTGTTATTGCTATTGCTGCCTGGTGACCCTTCTTCCTCTGTGTACCCTGTGTGAGTGCCCCCAGAGCGCCTCTTCTTTTGCCTTGTTTTTCCGCTTTTTCGCCTGTTTTTTCGTCCTTTCTGGGTCTCGTCGTTTTCTGGCCTTGCCGCCTGTTTTTCCCGCCGCTTCTCCCTAGCCCCGCCTACCCTCCTGCCACCCGCCTCCCAGCTGACCCCTCCTCCCCGGCTACCCATATATGGCGGCCGCTGCGAGGCCGCACAGCGGATGCGCGCAGCGGGCTCGCCGCTGTCGCGCCAAAGGCGCGCCTAAGGCAAGCCTGTCTGCGCCCGTCCGCGCCTGGACCGCGCACAGCGCCACAACCCCTGGCCCCCACGACCTCCACCCCCCCGCCAGACCTACGACACCGCCACCCTCACCGCCCTCAACCCCGGCCGCACGCCGGGCTGCTGCCGCGCCACCCCGAAGCGGAAACACGGACCCTTCACCTGCCGCAACTGCCGTTTCACCTGCCTACAAACAGACATCGCACCTAACAAGAACGACTCCCCTGGAAACAACCTTGACTGCATCCTGATCAATACCCGATCCGTCCACAGGCACGCCATCGAGCTATGGAAACTCATCGACTCAACAAACCCGGACATCGCCTTCCTCACCGAGACCTGGATGAACCCCTCCTCGGCACCTGACATCGCCATAGCCATCCCCGACGGCTACAAAATCATCAGGAAAGACCGCACCAACCGCACTGGAGGAGGCATCGCCATCGCCCACAAGAGCTCCATCCGCATCTCGACCTACTCCGACGACTCACTCCCCGACTCCGAACACCTCCACTTCTCAATCCACAGCGATCCCAAGACCACCCTCAGAGGCTCCCTCATATACAGACCACCAGGACCACGCACAAAGTTCAGCGAAGACATCGCAGACTTCGTCATCCCACACGCACTCCAGTCCACAGACTACATCCTCCTAGGGGACCTCAACTTTCACCTGGAGAACCACAGCGACAACAACACCACCACCCGACTGGACAACCTAGCCAACCTCGGACTCAAACAACTGGTCAACACACCTACCCACCTCGCCAGACACACGCTCGACCCCATCTTCTCCTCCAGCAAACACATCTCCTTCAACCACACCACCAAACTCTCCTGGACAGACCACAGCTGTGTCCACTTCAGCTTCAAGAAAACCAACGTACACCACCACGCCCAGCAACCACCAAGAAGACAATGGAATCGAATCACCACCGAACAACTCACAGCAACCCTCTCTCAAAACCCACCCACCAGCACTACAGACTCCAACGAAGCCGCCAACAACCTCTCGAGCTGGATCTCAGACTGCGCCAACCTCCTGGCCCCCCTGAAGACCCAAACAAACAAACACAGCCACAAGAAAAACTCCTGGTTCACCCCCACCCTCAAGGACTCCAAAAAAGAATGCCGCACCCTCGAGAAGACCTGGCCCCTCAACCAGACCGACGAAAACATGTCTGCTCTCAAGAACGCCACCCGCAAACACCACCAACTCCTCCGCGCCGCACGAAAATCAGCCTTCCAGAACAGACTAGACAACAACGCCCACAACAGCAAGGAACTATTTGGCATCCTCAAAGAGCTCTCCAACCCCGACGCCGAAAACAACTCCATCCCCCCCTCACAGGACCTCTGCGACTCCTTCGCAGCTTTCTTCCACCACAAGATCACCGACATCTACAACAGCTTCACCACAACCAACACGAACCCACCACCGGAACCCGCCAACGACAACACCACCATCGACACCTGGAACCCAACCACCACCGAGGAAACCACCCGCATCATGAACTCCATCCACTCAGGATCATCATCCGACCCCTGCCCGCACCACATTTTCAACAAAGCCGACAACATCATCGCACCCCACCTCCGAGACGTCATCAACACATCTTTCACCACCGCCACCTTCCCGGAGAACTGGAAACACGCCGAACTCAACGCCCTCCTAAAGAAACCAACAGCAGACCCCACCAAACTCAAAAACTTCCGGCCCATCTCGCTCCTACCGTTCCCCGCCAAAGTGATTGAGAAAATCGTCAACGCTCAACTCACCACCGCCCTGGAAGCCAACAACTCACTCGACCCCTTACAGTTCGGCTTCAGAGCTAACCACAGCACCGAGACCGCCCTCATCGCAGCCACGGACGACATCAGATCTCTGACCGACAAAGGAGAGACCGTGGCCCTCATACTCCTGGACCTCTCCGCAGCCTTCGACACGGTCTGTCACCGTACCCTGATACGTCGCCTCAGCAACACCGGCTTCAGAGGCAAGGCCTTGGATTGGATCATCTCCTTCCTCTCGGGAAGAACTCAGAGAGTCCGCCTCCCCCCCTTCAGATCCACAGCTACGGAGATCATCTGCGGCGTCCCCCAAGGATCCTCCCTCAGCCCCACCCTCTTCAACATTTACATGATCCCCTGGCGAACATCGCACGAAAACACGGACTCAACCTCATATCCTACGCCGACGACACCCAGCTCATCCTATCCCTCACCAACAACCCCACCACAGCAAGAACCAGACTACACGAAGGCATGAAGGAAGTGGCGAACTGGATGACAGACAGCCGGCTCAAACTAAACTCAGAGAAGACGGAGGTCCTCATCCTCGGCCCTACACCCACCGCCTGAGACGACTCCTGGTGGCCCCCCGCCCTAGGCAGCACTCCCCAACCCACCGACCACGCACGCAACCTCGGCTTCATCCTGGACTCATCCCTCTCCATGACCAGACAGGTCAACTCTGTGACCTCTGCATGCTTCAACACCCTCCGCATGCTCCGCAAGATCTTCCGCTGGATCCCCACCGACACCAGGAAGACCGTCACCCACGCCCTCGTCACCAGCCGCTTGGACTACGGAAACACTCTGTACGCCGGCATCACCACCAAACTGCAGAGAAAACTTCAACGAATCCAGAACGCGGCCGCACGACTCATCCTGAACATACCTCGCCACCACCACATCTCCGGACACCTGATTAAACTCCACTGGCTTCCAGTCAACAAGAGGATCACCTTCAGACTCCTCACCCATGCACACAAAGCCCTGCACAATCTCGGACCAAAACTCATCAACAACCGAGTCTCCTTCTACACTCCTACTCGCACCCTACGCTCAACCGGACAAGCCATGGCTGTCATACCTCGCATCCGCAAAACCACCGCCGGAGGCAAGTCCTTCTCCTACTTAGCAGCGAAGACCTGGAACTCTCTTCCCAGCCACCTTCGCGCCACACAGGACCACCTCTCCTTCAGAAGGCAGCTCAAGACCTGGCTCTTCGAGCACTGACCCCCCACCCCCCCCAGCGCCTTGAGACCCTCACGGGTGAGTAGCGCGCTTTATAAATGCAAATGATTGATTGATTGATTGATTTCCGTGATGAATGAAGGCAAATTGCCCTCTTGCTTCTTTGGGTGACCTGGAAATAGTAGGGTTGACTTCTCTACGCTTACGAATTTCCCTTTTTGGCTCAGACATGAACGTCTTCTCTATTCCTCACCCTTGGGTATGACGTTTTGACAAGTGCCACACAATTGTGCCATAGTGATGACTGAAGACCCCACGCATCACATCATCATCCTACTTTGATATGCTGTAACAAAAGGAGGTGCATTGGTCAAAAAGTGCATGCATGGGTACTCTGAGATGAAAGGAAGAATGATAACCCAGAAAGAAAAAATATAAAACAATCCCACCTACTGATAAAATGTTACGAATAACTAGCAGGTATCATTAGATGGTGAGTTTATGGTAAAAATAGTTTTTTTTTTTTTTTTTGCAATTATCATTGCTCAGTGAGCAGCCAAAAATGATACGCTCAAGTCACTACTAGGAATTAAGGAAAGGGCATGCAAAGATCAGGTTTCCAATTCTTATAGTTTAAGTGTGAAAACAACACATTTCTGGTTTCCTTCTATTCAACAAATAACACACATTTGTGTTTTTTTAGTCACATGTACCATACCATCGCTAATATTTTGACTAGTTTGGAAAAAAAACTAACATTGACTCTTATACGCATGTATTCCTGGTAAAATTGCTTTCAGTTTGAAAAGCCATTTATTTAATAAAATCAGTACTTGGATCCTGGGCATACACAGCTGTGTTCTACATTTTAGGAATATCAGTGAGAATCCCATGATGGAGAACTAGAATGATATTTTCATTGTCCACTCTGGAATATTTGTTGATAGTAAAACACTTAGCAGAATTTCCAGCTCAGCCCTTGAAAAGCAGCAGTAAGCAAGGAAATCAGAACAAGATAATTCTACCGAAAACAGATTGTGTGAAGATGCTTGAACATTATGGATATTCTGGAGACTGCAGCTAGACAGCAATACCTTGCAAACCTGTAAATCGATCCACTGGTGGCAGCTTTCCACTGCAGAATGAACCTTTCATCTAGCAGGAAGGATTTAGTGAGCTTTCTGATAACACAGAGCTATACATAAGACAATACATCTCATCATGTGCTACATTGAAGAGGCTAGGCAGTTTAATACTTTTCAATTTCCAGGTATTGAACCTATCTTTGATGACACTTTAGATGACAGATTTTCTTTCAACAATGGCTGTCTTGTCCAGATATTCTGTTGTCAAAGTAGGATTTAAGATGGGGATTCGAAAGTACGCCAGGTGGCAGTACACCCACTATGGTGGTTGGAAAGGGAAGGAGACCCTTTTCTTTATACAACCCTCACCAACTCTAATAGTGGCATGCTTCACCATCGGGTTCACCCTAACTCCTAAAGGTCAGGGTGGGTTCAGCCATATTACAGAGAGCACTTATGAGTTTTGGGTGTATGGGGGCATAACTTTAAAGATAAAATTCCTCACCTACTCCAAAGATATCCTTTATTAGTAGGGTGGGAGCAAAGGATAAAAAAAATACACATAGGGTTATAAGGATTTAATATCTACATGAGGTGGGTAATCAGTAGTAGAAATCACATGAATACAAAATAATTATAAGAAGCTCAGCCTTTTTGCAGTATTTTCCCCATTTTGATTTTTTTTTATTGTTGACCTCTCCTTTTTTTGGTGGGGGGGGGGTTGGTGAGGGTACCTAAATACACAATTTACAGGTCTTCTATGGGACATTTAAAATGGAATAGTCTAAGCGTTGTCATACTTGTCAAAGTGGTAAACCAACTGCAATAGTGTGCACGGTTTGAATTATGTGGTTTAAGAGAAAAGGAAACCACATGGAAACCCAAATATTCCTAACTACTGCACTACAAACTTCAAACTCACAGTGCATAGGCAATTCAGTATGACAACGTCTATGGAAACTCGGAATTCTGTTACATAAATCACTTTTATGTGATTTAAAGTTTGTTATTCTGACTGTCTGAAAATTAACAGTGGTGTTCAGGGCTATTCACATTCATCTACCTGGCCCCCCTAGGGCTAAAACCTCATTATTTCTATTAATAAATAATTTCCGATGAATGCAGGCGGCCCACTGCCCCACTTCAAAGGGCAGTTGAAACAGAAAATGCAGGAATGCAGGACAACTTTCCCCCTGAACCTCAAGACACATATTCCTATAATAGGAAAGTTACACTTCTATGTCCCTTATTGTCCAGAGTCTATTCTCCAACTGACAGAGGCGATGATGGTTCAGAAGAGGCCTAGAGGGGTAGAGATTTTGTTTGATGATCCATGGGAGGAATTGAGATGGCCTTTGAGGAGTTTGGAGAGAGAAAGATGGGTGACCAGAAGAAAATGAGTCAGCTGCAGTAGTGCCTTGATGTATTAAAAGAAAACAAGGGGAAGCTTTTGCCAGAAAGCATACACCTAAAATTGGAATAATCACTTTGGTGAACATATTAGATGGGGATAATGCAATAACCTTAGTTTGCTTCACTGGGGGGTATTTGCCAATAAGAGATTTGTTTCAACCCTCATGTTCTTCTGGTCAGCCCACTGTCATTGCCTTATATGCCTTTTCCAGATAAAGATTTAAAAAAAAAAGCTCTGATGAATTCTTGCCTGCCTATCAGCCTTGAGCATAGAAGAGGGGTGTGTGCATAATTGACTTGAAGTGCTGCAATCAGATTTTATTTCAATAGCCTAGTGGTACTAGACTCTTGCTGATACCCAAGTACATAAGGTAAAGGTACTGTCCAGAAGCCTATTCATCGTGTGAAATTTTGTTTCTGAAGCTGATTCTGAGGGACCCACCCAATAGACATGTTGCAATCAAATATTTCTTCAGTCTGACCATGAGAAACACCTTCCTTTTGCCTGGGGAATGAGAAAAGCGTTACGGGCTCAGGGTGTTGGTGCTGCTACAGAATAAGTCATGGAATCATTAGTGTGAGAAAGTGGTTTGTTCGTTGGGGTGGATGGGAGTCCACCACAAGAAATAAAGTTGCGGTCCTGTTAGGTCCTATCAAAGGTTTCAGTAATTTAAATCCAAGATCAATCCATAGCAGATATGACACTGACCAGACAGGTGTAACTTAATGAAAATGTCTAAAGCATTTAGAAGTACCAAAACAGTTAAAAAATGTAATATGCAAAACAATAATAGAAAAGCAGAGAAAGATTTAAACACTATACCCAATTTTAAGTTATTCCATGGAAACCCAACATCACACACGTTAGTTTTCTTATACTGGAAGGCCCAAGAAGAGGAAATTAAAAAGCACATTCAAAAATAAGGGAAACCTATTGGATTGAAACTCTAGAAGATTTTCCCTGAAAATGAGTAAATGAACAGTCATTTTACTTTTTACCTGCCAGTATGACAATATAAAGATGGAAGTAATCATATTTCTGTGATAGGAAATTGAACAAAAAAGATACTTTCAAAAAGCAAAATGATGTTTGGAGGTAAAAGGGTGATATAATCTAACCAATAATAAACAATGCCATTTTAGGGGGAACGGATACAGGGTTGAATGATAAGGTATGCAATAAACATGATAAATCAGCCGGGATTATAACAGAGGGTGAGGTGAATTTTGATGTTTGACATTTTACCAAGATGTTGTTTTAATTTTATTTTATTTATATGTATAAATTGCATTAGTGATTGACCACCTGAGTCATTCATCAACTAAAAAGGGCAAACATATTTCAAATACCATTTTCTGTAAAGGTTCCTGTCTTTTGCCTTCATTATTTTGCTACACTCATTTTATTTTAAATGATCATTGCAATCTAAGAAAAATTGTAACAGTAAAAATGCAGCAAGAGAGGAATGATATCAAGGATTTCATGGAGCAGCAAGCACAACAGTAAGTTTATTCCAAGATTTAGTAAGAAGTAACCATAACAAATCATTATTCATTTTACTTTTCCTGTGTAAAGCATAAGCAGTTTCTGTCCTGTGACTAACAAATATATGATTCCATCACGACTGGTATGACAATTTTGAACAATCCTTCCAACAAGAAGGTATTTGACGGAAAACAATAGCAATAAACAAGTCCAGTAACTTGACATTAAAAGTATAGTTGCAATCAGAAAGTAGTAATGAACCCAAAAATACATCTTAAATGAAAGGGGAATATTAAATTGCAATCTTTTAGAACATTCAAACCATGCCATGCTTGAAAATGAATAGACAAATGTACAACAATAAAAAATGTGAAGCAATGTACCATCTTCACTTTTACAAGACAAACAAAAGTTAGAGGTATAATTATCAATATTACAAATACACACTGAGGTAAGAAGTAACCTATCCAGTAAAATTTGCTGCTTTTAAGATCTAAAATAGTTTGATCTAAATTGTATTCTATATTTATACATCTAATTCACATTGAATATCATGTTCCTATAAATGTTCAACTGAGTATTGTGCTCTAGATATGTGGCTGATGAATAGATTTAAACCTAATAGCACCTTCCAGTATTTTACCATTCCAAATCAAGTTATTCTTGGTGGAATATCACTATCATAGGTGAGAACGTTTCGGAGGACATAGATAAAAAGTCTGATAAAGAAGCATGTAGTAATAAATAGCACTTCACGAAAATGCTAGGTAATGAATAGGATTCAGGATTCTTGTAATTTCTCAAAGTTTATAATCAAGAAACCTTCCATTATCTGAATAATCCATGAAATGCCTTTTTCTTTCCAGTGCTTACAACAAAAGGGCTTAATATTAACTTTTAAATATTTACTATTCCAAACTATAGATGGAAGAAAACATTCCTTTGGAGACTGTACTTGAAAAAGATATTCACGAACAATAGCATATGAAATCAGTGTAACGCATTCCGACAGGACATGCAAATAATTTCCGTAACAAAAAAATATCAAAGAATGCCCTTTCAATTTAGACCCTATCAATTCTTTTAGTTGTTGAAATAATTTCTAGAGTTTGTTACAATGTTTTATTTAATGTTTCTAATATCTTGTTTCTTTTTCTTCTATTGTTTTTTCTATTTCCTCCTTTTCTACATCTTCTCTCTCTTTAATTCTTATATCCCTAAACAAAAATAATATAATTTATTCCCATAGGGGAAGTTGTTGAAATTGCTATAATAGGTTGCTGATAATATTGTATTTTCTACTATATATATATATATATATATATATATATATATTCACTGAAAAAACCATAGGTTTCAGGGGTGTTATAGTTAGCTGGACTTTTCACTTGTACAAATCCATTGAAATTCCCCCATTATAGTTAGTTCAGCTAACTATAACTCGCGCGCCCGCAATGCACTGCTGATGACGTCACATATTACATCACTCATGACATGGTCAGTGACATCACTCATGACATCACTGATGACATCTCAAATGACATCACTGATGACATCACTGATGATATCATCCAGTGAATGTGTGTTTTTCTGAAAATTAAATATGTTTTATATATGTATATCTCAAGGTCGATGGAAGAATAAATGGGTATATAAGTGTCTAAATGGATGATTTGTTTTTGAAAAATTGATTGTGTAACTGATTGATTAAGTGTATCATAGTGAATACATGGCTTAGTGAGTAATGTTTAAATATGTAAATATCTGTATCAGTCTCTCACTTTGTGTATAAGTGGCTGCATGGGTTGGTGAGTAGCTACATGGGTGTGTATATAGGTTTTTAGTTGGTTTTTTGAGTATCAGTCTGAGTGTCTGCATGGTTCGGTGGGGGTATTACGTAGTGCATAGTTGCATGAATGAGTGACTCACTGTTTGTATGTGTTGAAGACAGCATGTGTGCAGGACTGCATGGGTGGATGAGTGTGTGTATGGGTGTGTTAGTGAGTGAATGACTGTCTCAATAGTGTCTTTATGAGTAACTACATATGTTTTAAACTAGTATATGTGACTATTGGTGTATATAAGTGAGTATATGTGAGAGTGAGAGATTGAAAGAGTTCCTGTATGAATAAGTATGTGTTTCTATAAGTGATTGTTTAAAAGACTAAGTATGTGTAAGTTTCCGTAGCAGTAAGTGTGGTGGGGTGTGTATAACTGTATATGCAAGTAAATGTATGTTTGATTCTTTATTAGCATGAGTGACTATGTGTGTGAGTAACTCTATGGATGAGTGGCATTGTGTAACAGGATGTATAGGTGCATGAGTACATATGATGAGTGAGTACATGTATGAGTGACTGTATAGGACTGTTGATGAATGAGTGGATGTGTATGTGGATCTTAGAATTACTGAAGCGGTTGTTGTAACTGGTATTGGTATGTCCATTGTTTTGAAAATTTTAGTCTCTATTTTTGAATGTGTGTATCAAAGGTTATATTAGGATGAGAGGAGGTCTGCCACTCTATTACATGGATGATGTCATCAGTGATGTCATCAGTGATGTCATTTGAGATGTCATCAGTGATGTCATGAGTGATGTCACTGACCATGTCATGAGTGATGTAATATGTGACGTCATCAGCAGTGCATTGCGGGCGCGCGAGTTATAGTTAGCTGAACTAACTATAACGGGGGAATTTCACACCCCTGAAACCTATGGTTTTTTCAGTGAATTTCTGAGGTTTTTTAAATGCTAATTCCTAACTATAACGTGCCTGAAACCTATGGTTTTTTCTGTGAATTTCAAAGGTTTTTTAAATGCTAATTTCTAACTATGCCTACAGAAATAGGACATGTGAAGAAAGAAGAAAAAATGCACAGAAAGAAAAAAAAGAAGTGCAGAAAGAAGCAACAGAAGTCCTCAAAGACGAAGAAAAGTGCAGGAAGAAGGATAACGTGCAGAAAGAACAAAAAGAAGAGCAGAAAGAAGCCTTGTTGCAAAATCATCATGTACCCTCAACTTTTTCAGACGGATACTGGTGGTAACTGAGTCTGACTAACCAGTCCTAGAGCCAGTGCTATGTTAAAAGACACTTAGAATACAGTGAAAACACCTACATACACTAGGGAACATTATGCGTTGGGGTCCGCCTGTGATTAGCATGACCTCCTCTGTAAGCCCCTAATATATAATAGCGTTACAACAAACAAATGATGGACGGAATGCTGACAATGCAGACATTCTCCCCCAGTCAAGAGATCTGGGTTAAATCCATCGTTCTTTTGCCCACTACACCACCCCAGTTTAGACATGGCCATATGCAAATCAGTCTTGACCCTGTGCCTCATGGGAACAGCCCAGCCCAAACTGCCAAGCCATGTCTTCCCTGGACCGGAATCAAGCATCCTAGGACCGGTTTCTGGCTTTCAGCCGTCATCAGCCAGGATAGCTTGACTCCAGTGGCGTAGTGAGCGCGGGTCCCACGTCTGGGAATACCCATCCCACTTAGGGCGAAAAGCGTTACAACAAACAAATGATGGACGGAATGCTGACAATGCAGACATTCTCCCCCAGTCAAGAGATCTGGGTTAAATCCATCGTTATTTTGCCCACTACACCACCCCAGTTTAGACATGGCCATATGCAAATCAGTCTTGACCCTGTGCCTCATGGGAACAGCCCAGCCCAAACTGCCAAGCCATGTCTTCCCTGGACCGGAATCAAGCATCCTAGGACCGGTTTCTGGCTTTCAGCCGTCATCAGCCAGGATAGCTTGACTCCAGTGGCGTAGTGAGCACGGGTTCCACGTCTGGGAATACCCATCCCACTTAGGGCGAAAAGCGTTACAACAAACAAATGATGGACGGAATGCTGACAATGCAGACATTCTCCCCCAGTCAAGAGATCTGGGTTAAATCCATCGTTCTTTTGCCCACTACACCACCCCAGTTTAGACATGGCCATATGCAAATCAGTCTTGACCCTGTGCCTCATGGGAACAGCCCAGCCCAAACTGCCAAGCCATGTCTTCCCTGGACCGGAATCAAGCATCCTAGGACCGGTTTCTGGCTTTCAGCCGTCATCAGCCAGGATAGCTTGACTCCAGTGGCGTAGTGAGCACGGGTCCCACGTCTGGGAATACCCATCCTACTTAGGGCGAAAAGCGTTACAACAAACAAATGATGGACGGAATGCTGACAATGCAGACATTCTCCCCCAGTCAAGAGATCTGGGTTAAATCCATCGTTCTTTTGCCCACTACACCACCCCAGTTTAGACATGGCCATATGCAAATCAGTCTTGACCCTGTGCCTCATGGGAACAGCCCAGCCCAAACTGCCAAGCCATGTCTTCCCTGGACCGGAATCAAGCATCCTAGGACCGGTTTCTGGCTTTCAGCCGTCATCAGCCAGGATAGCTTGACTCCAGTGGCGTAGTGAGCACGGGTCCCACGTCTGGGAATACCCATCCCACTTAGGGCGAAAAGGGTTACAACAAACAAATGATGGACGGAATGCTGAGAATGCAGACATTCTCCCCCAGTCAAGAGATCTGGGTTAAATCCATCGTTCTTTTGCCCACTACACCACCCCAGTTTAGACATGGCCATATGCAAATCAGTCTTGACCCTGTGCCTCATGGGAACAGCCCAGCCCAAACTGCCAAGCCATGTCTTCCCTGGACCGGAATCAAGCATCCTAGGACCGGTTTCTGGCTTTCAGCCATCATCAGCCAGGATAGCTTAACTCCGGTGGCGTAGTGAGCACGGGTCCTACGTCTGGGAATACCCATCCCACTTAGGGCGAAAAGCGTTACAACAAACAAATGATGGACGGAATGCTGACAATGCAGACATTCTCCCCCAGTCAAGAGATCTGGGTTAAATCCATCGTTCTTATGCCCACTACACCACCCCAGTTTAGACATGGCCATATGCAAATCAGTCTTGACCCTGTGCCTCATGGGAACAGCCCAGCCCAAACTGCCAAGCCATGTCTTCCCTGGACCGGAATCAAGCATCCTAGGACCGGTTTCTGGCTTTCAGCCGTCATCAGCCAGGATAGCTTGACTCCAGTGGCGTAGTGAGCACGGGTCCCACGTCTGGGAATACCCATCCCACTTAGGGCGAAAAGCGTTACAACAAACAAATGATGGACGGAATGCTGACAATGCAGACATTCTCCCCCAGTCAAGAGATCTGGGTTAAATCCATCGTTCTTTTGCCCACTACACCACCCCAGTTTAGACATGGCCATATGCAAATCAGTCTTGACCCTGTGCCTCATGGGAACAGCCCAGCCCAAACTGCCAAGCCATGTCTTCCCTGGACCGGAATCAAGCATCCTAGGACCGGTTTCTGGCTTTCAGCCGTCATCAGCCAGGATAGCTTGACTCCAGTGGCGTAGTGAGCACGGGTCCCACGTCTGGGAATACCCATCCCACTTAGGGCGAAAAGCGTTACAACAAACAAATGATGGACGGAATGCTGACAATGCAGACATTCTCCCCCAGTCAAGAGATCTGGGTTAAATCCATCGTTCTTTTGCCCACTACACCACCCCAGTTTAGACATGGCCATATGCAAATCAGTCTTGACCCTGTGCCTCATGGGAACAGCCCAGCCCAAACTGCCAAGCCATGTCTTCCCTGGACCGGAATCAAGCATCCTAGGACCGGTTTCTGGCTTTCAGCCGTCATCAGCCAGGATAGCTTGACTCCAGTGGCGTAGTGAGCACGGGTCCCACGTCTGGGAATACCCATCCCACTTAGGGCGAAAAGCGTTACAACAAACAAATGATGGACGGAATGCTGACAATGCAGACATTCTCCCCCAGTCAAGAGATCTGGGTTAAATCCATCGTTCTTTTGCCCACTACACCACCCTAGTTTAGACATGGCCATATGCAAATCAGTCTTGACCCTGTGCCTCATGGGAACAGCCCAGCCCAAACTGCCAAGCCATGTCTTCCCTGGACCGGAATCAAGCATCCTAGGACCGGTTTCATGGCTTTCAGCCGTCATCAGCCAGGATAGCTTGACTCCAGTGGCGTAGTGAGCACGGGTCCCACGTCTGGGAATACCCATCCCACTTAGGGCGAAAAGCGTTACAACAAACAAATGATGGACGGAATGCTGACAATGCAGACATTCTCCCCCAGTCAAGAGATCTGGGTTAAATCCATCGTTCTTTTGCCCACTACACCACCCCAGTTTAGACATGGCCATATGCAAATCAGTCTTGACCCTGTGCCTCATGGGAACAGCCCAGCCCAAACTGCCAAGCCATGTCTTCCCTGGACCGGAATCAAGCATCCTAGGACCGGTTTCTGGCTTTCAGCCGTCATCAGCCAGGATAGCTTGACTCCAGTGGCGTAGTGAGCACGGGTCCCACGTCTGGGAATACCCATCCCACTTAGGGCGAAAAGCGTTACAACAAACAAATGATGGACGGAATGCTGACAATGCAGACATTCTCCCCCAGTCAAGAGATCTGGGTTAAATCCATCGTTCTTTTGCCCACTACACCACCCCAGTTTAGACATGGCCATATGCAAATCAGTCTTGACCCTGTGCCTCATGGGAACAGCCCAGCCCAAACTGCCAAGCCATGTCTTCCCTGGACCGGAATCAAGCATCCTAGGACCGGTTTCTGGCTTTCAGCCGTCATCAGCCAGGATAGCTTGACTCCAGTGGCGTAGTGAGCACGGGTCCCACGTCTGGGAATACCCATCCCACTTAGGGCGAAAAGCGTTACAACAAACAAATGATGGACGGAATGCTGACAATGCAGACATTCTCCCCCAGTCAAGAGATCTGGGTTAAATCCATCGTTCTTTTGCCCACTACACCACCCCAGTTTAGACATGGCCATATGCAAATCAGTCTTGACCCTGTGCCTCATGGGAACAGCCCAGTCCAAACTGCCAAGCCATGTCTTCCCTGGACCGGAATCAAGCATCCTAGGACCGGTTTCTGGCTTTCAGCCGTCATCAGCCAGGATAGCTTGACTCCAGTGGCGTAGTGAGCACGGGTCCCACGTCTGGGAATACCCATCCCACTTAGGGCGAAAAGCGTTACAACAAACAAATGATGGACGGAATGCTGACAATGCAGACATTCTCCCCCAGTCAAGAGATCTGGGTTAAATCCATCGTTCTTTTGCCCACTACACCACCCCAGTTTAGACATGGCCATATGCAAATCAGTCTTGACCCTGTGCCTCATGGGAACAGCCCAGCCCAAACTGCCAAGCCATGTCTTCCCTGGACCGGAATCAAGCATCCTAGGACCGGTTTCTGGCTTTCAGCCGTCATCAGCCAGGATAGCTTGACTCCAGTGGCGTAGTGAGCACGGGTCCCACGTCTGGGAATACCCATCCCACTTAGGGCGAAAAGCGTTACAACAAACAAATGATGGACGGAATGCTGACAATGCAGACATTCTCCCCCAGTCAAGAGATCTGGGTTAAATCCATCGTTCTTTTGCCCACTACACCACCCTAGTTTAGACATGGCCATATGCAAATCAGTCTTGACCCTGTGCCTCATGGGAACAGCCCAGCCCAAACTGCCAAGCCATGTCTTCCCTGGACCGGAATCAAGCATCCTAGGACCGGTTTCATGGCTTTCAGCCGTCATCAGCCAGGATAGCTTGACTCCAGTGGCGTAGTGAGCACGGGTCCCACGTCTGGGAATACCCATCCCACTTAGGGCGAAAAGCGTTACAACAAACAAATGATGGACGGAATGCTGACAATGCAGACATTCTCCCCCAGTCAAGAGATCTGGGTTAAATCCATCGTTCTTTTGCCCACTACACCACCCCAGTTTAGACATGGCCATATGCAAATCAGTCTTGACCCTGTGCCTCATGGGAACAGCCCAGCCCAAACTGCCAAGCCATGTCTTCCCTGGACCGGAATCAAGCATCCTAGGACCGGTTTCTGGCTTTCAGCCGTCATCAGCCAGGATAGCTTGACTCCAGTGGCGTAGTGAGCACGGGTCCCACGTCTGGGAATACCCATCCCACTTAGGGCGAAAAGCGTTACAACAAACAAATGATGGACGGAATGCTGACAATGCAGACATTCTCCCCCAGTCAAGAGATCTGGGTTAAATCCATCGTTCTTTTGCCCACTACACCACCCCAGTTTAGACATGGCCATATGCAAATCAGTCTTGACCCTGTGCCTCATGGGAACAGCCCAGCCCAAACTGCCAAGCCATGTCTTCCCTGGACCGGAATCAAGCATCCTAGGACCGGTTTCTGGCTTTCAGCCGTCATCAGCCAGGATAGCTTGACTCCAGTGGCGTAGTGAGCACGGGTCCCACGTCTGGGAATACCCATCCCACTTAGGGCGAAAAGCGTTACAACAAACAAATGATGGACGGAATGCTGACAATGCAGACATTCTCCCCCAGTCAAGAGATCTGGGTTAAATCCATCGTTCTTTTGCCCACTACACCACCCCAGTTTAGACATGGCCATATGCAAATCAGTCTTGACCCTGTGCCTCATGGGAACAGCCCAGTCCAAACTGCCAAGCCATGTCTTCCCTGGACCGGAATCAAGCATCCTAGGACCGGTTTCTGGCTTTCAGCCGTCATCAGCCAGGATAGCTTGACTCCAGTGGCGTAGTGAGCACGGGTCCCACGTCTGGGAATACCCATCCCACTTAGGGCGAAAAGCGTTACAACAAACAAATGATGGACGGAATGCTGACAATGCAGACATTCTCCCCCAGTCAAGAGATCTGGGTTAAATCCATCGTTCTTTTGCCCACTACACCACCCCAGTTTAGACATGGCCATATGCAAATCAGTCTTGACCCTGTGCCTCATGGGAACAGCCCAGCCCAAACTGCCAAGCTTGAATGGCATGGTGAGCAAAAAAACGATGGATTTAGGCCCAGATCTCTGTACTGGGGTGAATGTATGACATTGTTCTGCATTCTGTCCATCAATTGTTGTTTTTGCATTTGTCACCCCGAGTGGGAAGGGTATGCTGAGACGTGAGTCCCTTGCTCTCCATGCCACTGGAATCAAGCTATCCTGGCTGACGAGGGCTGAAAGCCCGAAACCGGTCCTAGGATGCTTGTTTCCAGTCCAGGGAGGACCTGGCTTGGCAGTTCGGGCTGGACTGTTCCCATGGGGCACAGGGTCAAGACTGATTTGCATATGGCTGGGTTCAAACTGGAATGGCATGGTGAGCAAAAAAACGATGGATTTAGGCCAAGATCTCTGTACTGGCGTGAATGTATGACATTGTTCTGCATTCTGTCCATCAATTGTTGTTTTTGCATTTGTCACCCCGAGTGGGAAGGGTATGCTCAGACATGAGTCCCTTGCTCTCCATGCCACTGGAATCAAGCTATCCTGGCTGACGAGGGCTGAAAGCCCGAAACCGGTCCTAGGATGCTTGTTTCCAGTCCAGGGAGGACCTGGCTTGGCAGTTCGGGCTGGACTGTTCCCATGGGGCACAGGGTCAAGACTGATTTGCATATGGCTGGGTTCAAACTGGAATGGCATGGTGAGCAAAAAAACGATGGATTTAGGCCCAGATCTCTGTACTGGGGTGAATGTATGACATTGTTCTGCATTCTGTCCATCAATTGTTGTTTTTGCATTTGTCACCCCGAGTGGGAAGGGTATGCTCAGACGTGAGTCCCTTGCTCTCCATGCCACTGGAATCAAGCTATCCTGGCTGACGAGGGCTGAAAGTCCGAAACCGGTCCTAGGATGCTTGTTTCCAGTCCAGGGAGGACCTGGCTTGGCAGTTCGGGCTGGACTGTTCCCATGGGGCACAGGGTCAAGACTGATTTGCATCTGGCTGGGTTCAAACTGGAATGGCATGGTGAGCAAAAAAACGATGGATTTAGGCCCAGATCTCTGTACTGGGGTGAATGTATGACATTGTTCTGCATTCTGTCCATCAATTGTTGTTTTTGCATTTGTCACCCGAGTGGGAAGGGTATGCTCAGGCGTGAGTCCCTTGCTCTCCATGCCACTGGAATCAAGCTATCCTGGCTGACGAGGGCTGAAAGCCCGAAACCGGTCCTAGGATGCTTGTTTCCAGTCCAGGGAGGACCTGGATTGGCAGTTCGGGCTGGACTGTTCCCATGGGGCACAGGGTCAAGACTGATTTGCATATGGCTGGGTTCAAACTGGAATGGCATGGTGAGCAAAAAAACGATGGATTTAGGCCCAGATCTCTGTACTGGGGTGAATGTATGACATTGTTCTGCATTCTGTCCATCAATTGTTGTTTCTGCATTTGTCACCCCGAGTGGGAAGGGTATGCTCAGACGTGAGTCCCTTGCTCTCCATGCCACTGGAATCAAGCTATCCTGGCTGACGAGGGCTGAAAGCCCGAAACCGGTCCTAGGATGCTTGTTTCCAGTCCAGGGAGGACCTGGCTTGGCAGTTCGGGCTGGACTGTTCCCATGGGGCACAGGGTCAAGACTGATTTGCATATGGCTGGGTTCAAACTGGAATGGCATGGTGAGCAAAAAAACGATGGATTTAGGCCCAGATCTCTGTACTGGGGTGAATGTATGACATTGTTCTGCATTCTGTCCATCAATTGTTGTTTTTGCACTAGTATATAATAGGGCAGGGGGGTTAAAACTAACTCTTAAAACAGGCCACAGGGCGTTTTTGCACACGTTAACTCAGGCCCCGTCCCCTCCCTTCACCACTGTGTAAACACGCCCTGTGTCCGTTTTTAGTTGGGAGATTAAGTTCATTTGAATCCTGAGGGTCCCTAGGGTCCAACAAGCCCACTAGGTACCTCCAGTAAGTGCCACAGAGCTGCGTTGCAGAGAGGTGTAAAAAGTGGCACGGCCTGGACCACCTCTCTGCAATGCAGCTCAGTGGCGCTTACTGGAAGCACTTGGTGGGCTAGTTAGCCCCCAGGGGCCCTCAGTATTGAAGGGAAATCATATCCCCAATTTAAAACGTGCCATAGTGCGTGTTTGCACACGTCACCTCAGGCCCCGTCCCCTCCCTTCACCACTGTGTAAACGCGCCCTGTGGCTGTTCTAAGTTGAGAGATTAAGTCCCCTTGAATCCTAAGGGTCCCTAGGGTCAAACTAGACCACTAGGTACCTCCAGTAAGCGCCACAGAGCTGCAGTGCAGAGAGGTGTAAAAAGGGGCTTGGCCTCAGAACACCTGTCTGCAGCGCAGCTCCCTGGCGCATACTGGAGATGCCTGTTGGGCTAGTTGGCCCTCAGGGACCCTCAGTATTGAAGAGGAATTAATTCCCCAACTTACAACTCGCCAGGGGGCGCGTTTGCAGAGTGCTGCAAGGAGGGGGTGTGGCCTCCGGCACGAATCCAGTCTTTTATTTATTTTAATTTTTTAAGAAGGGGGGCTGTGTAGTTCCCCTTCTTATTCTAATTTATTGGCCCTGATGACCCCATCCCCAAGGGCCTGTCTCCTAATTATATTTGTTTGACTCCAATCCCCAGGGACGGCCACTGTTTTTTATTATTTTTAAAAAATATATATTTATAGACACATCTAGGACATGCTGGACAAACCGTAGGTACCTATCACCATGACGATTTGCGTGATATTCATTAAAAGGCGACTATGCATACAATTAATCCAGGTGGAATGTATTTACACCACTAGTGAAGCTCTGACATGTCTGATGCCCTACCGTGCCTAATCCCGGAAGACACCCTTGTCGTTTATTTATACAAACATGGGTAGCTATTGACGGGCACATTTAATACACATGCACACCAAGCCATTCAAAGGGGATTCAACAAAAATTCGACCAAAACTATGTAGGAAACCCCCCTCACGGTTAATAAAACACACATCCACTGCCGGATGTGTAATACTTTTCATTTTACTCTCTGAAAAGGGGACGAACATCACTTGAGAGTCACAGCGCGCTCCTGGCAGAGCCCAATGCTGTGTTACACCCACCATTGCCTGCTGAGTGCCACACACCTCTGTGTTGTATTCCACTAGCTAGTGCATATGCTATGACACTCTCTAGCCCATGTGCACTGTAACACCACCCTGTGAATATGTCATGCCACACTTGTCTTCGCACGGGTTATATTGCCCCATCTAACATGCCTTCCTCGATGCCTATGATATAACGCACAGTGCTATGCCATACATATTACAATCTGGGATCCATATCTTTGTCACAGTGCATATGCAACGTTATACTCCACAGCACATATTTTATATTACAACTTTAGAGACTAGTTAGGTTACACAACACTGCCCTGTGCATATTACACTCCAAGGCGCATATCGCATAGCACGCGCTAGTGCCTGTGCTATCTCGCGCTCTCCAATGAATCTGTTATTGCGCACAATGTATTGCATAATATATTTCACGCCCGGTTCATCTTATATCACACTTTTTGGTGCATAGTTTATACCATACACTATATCTAGTTTTCATTTTCAATCGTGCTCTCAGGACTATGCTCTATATAACACTGTGTTCACCTACCCTTTTCACGGGCATTACATTTTGCGATAGGGGGTGGAGGGTCAGGGGGTGTTTCTGCCAAGTGAGCCTGGAGTCACAGTCACAAACGTCCTCTTCTTCCTGAATAAAAGTGAGATTATGCTGCATATTTGTTCATATTTTAAGTAGTTTGCACTGACACACGTTTTAAAAACAATAAAGTTCCTAATACCCGCCTTCTCTGAACAGTTAACTTGCTGCTCCATCCCCCTCCTCCCTATCCTCTGTTGTGTGAATCCATGGACTAGCCTCCTCCCTCCTGCCATGCATGGTCTGATGTGCTGCCACTGCCCTCAATTTAGTATGATGTACCAGTCCACTCCTCCTGCCCTCCATTGCCCAATTCTATGCCCCATCATTGACCTCCTGCTTAAACTATGTGCTTAGCTTCCTGCTCCTTCCCCCTGCCCTCCGATGTCTTTGTGCATGCCCCTGCTCCATCATTTTTGCCCACCATGTTCCATGGACCTGCCACTCCTATCTAGTCTGAGTGTTCTGTTGAGCTGCCACTCCCCTCCCAACTGCCTAGCATTGTCAGATGACAGTAACCTGTCCCTGCCACCTCCACCCTGCCTGTCCACATGCCATGCCCCTATCCTCTTCCTCCTGTCCTACATGGTCCATTGTACTGCCACACCCTTCTGCCCTCCCTGGTCTGTTGTGCTGCAGCTGCTCCTCCTGCCTGCCCCGTGCGGTCTGTTGTGAGGCCCCTTCCCCTGAACTTTCTTGTCTGTGCACAGGTCCTGACCCTCCCTTCTATCCTCCATCGTCCTTTGTGCATGCCCCTGCACCCTCCTTCTTGCCCATCATAGCCATTGTGCTGCCACTAACCCTCCCACTTGCCATGCATGGTATTCTGTGCTGCCATGGCCCCTCCCACCTTCCCTGTGTGGTCAGTTAGCTGCCTCTGACCCCCTCCCACCTTCCCTCCATGGTCTGTGTGTATGCCATCACAGTCTCACTGTTGCTCTTCATGGTGTGTCTTGCTTCTAGTGCCCATCCTGCCTGACCTCCATGGCTATCTTGCTGCTCCTGCCCTGTCCCCTTGCCCCAGCCCTCTGTTTACATGTGCTGACCCCTACTCCCTCCCTCCTGGCTTGTCTGTTCCATTGTAATGCCCCTGATCTGTCCCTCCTGCCCTTTATGGTCTGTTATGCTGCAGCTTTCTCTCCTGTCTGTCCATTATGGTCAGCTAGCTACCATTGCCTCTTTCCCCTGTGTTCTCTGTTGTCCATGTGCATGGTCCTGTCCCCTCCCTCTTGCTTTCTATGGATTGTTGTGCTGCACTCCCGTCCCGCATGCCCTGTGTGGTGTATTGTGCTGCTGCAAACCCTGATGCCTGCCCTGCAGGGTCAGTTTGGTGCACCTCTCCATGTCCCCTCCCTCTTGCTTTCTATGGATTGTTGTGCTGCACTCCCATCCCGCATGCCCTGTGTGGTGTATTGTGCTGCTGCAAACCCTGATGCCTGCCCTGCAGGTTCAGTTTGGTGCACCTCTCCATGTCCCTCCTGTCCTCTGTTATCCAAGTCCATGTCCCTACCCCATTTCCTTCCATGATCCAATGTACCATACTTGCGAACATTTTGAACTTGGTAAGAGGGAGATTTTGAAAAAAAACTGGGGTATTGATTTTCCCCTTTGAGTTACATTGAAAAAAAGGAGATTGTAGACAGGAGACAGAGCAAACAAAGCCCATTTGAGCTTAAAAACATTGGACGTTTCCTGGCTGAATCTGGTCTGTTGGCATGTATGGTTGTACTACCAGTGCCTCTTCCTTCTGCCCACAATGGTCTATTACATTGCCACAGCCTCTCTTGCAAGTCCTGTATTGTTGGTTTGTTGCCCCTGCCCCCCTTTCCACTGCCCTCCATAGTCTGTTGTGCTGCCACGGCCCTTCCTGCCTGCTCAATGTGGTTAAATTGTTGCCTTTGCACCCTCCTACCTGCCTTCAATTTTCAGAGTCAGTGCCCCTGGCCTCTGCCTCTCAACAGTATCCTAATGAACAACTGGATTGCTAACATTCTATATTTATTACAAAAGTGTGGAACGCCTGACGTCATCTTGATGTAATCAAAACTGTAATACCTAGAGCATTTCCTTTAGAAATGACATATATGAGAGGGTCTTATTGGCATCAAAATTATGGTTAGTGCTCTAAAAGACTAAAATAAGGACATATTTTCTGAGTTTTCAAATAGCGACAAAGCACTTTTAAATTATTTGTTATCTTTATGTTTTTTTATCCAGTTGACCACTTGATTAAATGTTGCACTTAGGGGAGAGGATGTGGTGTTACTTCCAGAACTGCAGACTTTGCAACTGGGGAACCAGGTTGGAGTTTCTGCTTCAGCTCGACATTCTGTGATTCTGGTCAAATCACTTAGTCTCCCCATATCTACAACCAAAATGAATTTGTTCTTGTGTGATGTAACCAATGCTCATGTAAAGCACTCCAATACCTGACAAGTCTGCACTATATAACACTGCAAAAACACAAAATAATAAGTGTTTTGCACACTTCTGTCATTGGGCTATATTTGGGCTACATCTGGGTGATTTTGGGCTACATTTGGGCTCTTTTGTCTCCGGTGGCCATCTTGGGAGATTTATTTGTTATGAAGTTTCCTAATTTCCTCATGTACTGCAGTCTCCTCAGTAGGAAATGCTTTCAGTTTTTTACTTTGATTCCATCATGAAGGTATTCAGATATGTCACACATTTGCCATAAATTCTGAATGTTAGCACTCTAGTTGCTCATTAGATCACTGTAGGTAGTAAAACTACTGTTCACCATGGAAGCCTGCTCCTGGTATTAAAAGTGCATGTTTCAGTCTGCATGTCAGAATTTTTTAATGAAATAGAAGAGGATTTGAGAAGTCACTCAAAATGTGCCCTCATTTTCTTTCTTCAGCATTAATCATAATTTCTATGGCAAAATGAACCCCCTCATTGTGTTCCTTTTTAAATTAAATGTTTTAAGTGTTACCAGTTTATTCCAATCAAGATGGCTTCAGGTGTGCCATACTTTTGTCATAATGAAGACAGTAAGCGCTCTAGTTGTTTTTAAGAACACTCTGGGACATTCTGTCATTGGGCTATACTTGGGCTACATCTGGGTGATATTTGGGCTACATTTGGGCTCTTTTGTCTCTGGTGGCCATCTTGGGAGACTTATTTGTTATGAAGTTTCCTAATTTCCTCATTTACTGCAGTCTCCTCAGTAGGAAATACTTTCAGTTTTTTACTTTGATTCCATCAAGAAGGCATTCAGATGTGTCACACATTTGCCATAAATTCAGAATGTTAGCACTCTTTTTGCTCATTAGATCACTGTAGTAAAGCTACTGCTCACCAGGGAAAACTGCTGCTGGTATTGAAAGTGAATGTTTCAGTCTGCATGTCAGAATTTTTTAATGAAATAGAAGAGGATTTGAGAAGTCACTCAAAATGTGCCCTAATTTTTCTTTCTGCAGCACTAATCATACTTTTTATGGAAAAATGAACCCCCTCATTTTGTTCCTTGTTAAATTAAATGTTTTAAGAGTTACCACTTTAATCCAAGCAAGATGGCTTCAGGTGTGCCATACGTTTATCATAAGTAGGACTGTTAGCGCTCTAGTTGTTCTTTGGAACACTCTGGGAAGCTGCAGTAGAACACAAAGGAATCAACTGACAGTCTCTGCCCTTGTTGGATGTACATGTTTTACTGAGAATGTCAGACTTCATTCTCACATGACTGAGAAAGATAATGTGAATTTACAGAAAATAAGCTCTCAGTTTAGCTTATAGATCACCTTCCAAACCTCTGTGGGAAAAGCATGAGAAAATATTTTTCTCTCAATCATGATATCCCAGCAGAAGGCTTTTTCACATGGTGAAATCACCTTAGAACATACCACAATTCCTAAAATGAGTATGGTACCATCAACAAATGATTTATAATGTAACTAAAGTCTTAAAACCTTCTATTAACTGCAATGCTTTTTAATGAGGTGCTATCATGTATATTGGTCCCAAGATGGCTGCCAACACTTCTTGGATGAAGTGCTGACAGCCAATCAGATCTCAGGATGAGATGTGTGGTTAGGCTCCGCCCACATATATATATGATTTTACTTTTGATTTTCTCGGGAACTACTGAACAGATTGACACCAGACCTGCAAAAGGCACATGCCTGACCTGAGGACTACCTCTCTGCCAAATTTCAAGTAATTCTGTTCAGCCGTTCGGGCTGTACCTTCGACTAAAGGGCCTCTGGAAAAATGCATGGGGAAAGCGCGTTTTGGGACCCCCCTTTTTTCTCGGCCCCCGCTTGACGAATCACCCCGAGACTTTCAGGGCAGGAGCAGAGCGGAGCGCCCCACCTATTTTGAAACTTTTGCGAGGATTCGTCAACCGGCGCCAAAATTATTCCAAATACAATGTTGCGGATTTCCTATGGAAACACGGTCCTAACTATAACTATCTACTGGTGACCGCCAGTAGATATATATATATATATATATATATATATATATATATATATATATATATATATATATATATATATATATATTACCTACTGGCTGTCGCCAGTAGGTAATTATAGGTGGGACCTATTATCCATAGGAAATATTCGATTTAGAATAACTTTGGCGCCGGTTGACAAATCTTCGCGAAAGTTTCAAAACTCGTGGCCCGCTCCGATCCGCTCCTATCCTGAAAGTCTCAGGTTGATTCGTCAAGCGGGGGCCGAGAAAAAATGGGGGTCCCAAAATGTGTCTTTCCCATGCAAATTTCCATAGGGACCTTTAGTCGCAGCTACAGCCCGAACTACTGAACGGAATTACACCAAATTTGTCAGAAAGGTAGACCTTGGTTCAGAGTCATGCCTTTTGCTTAAATGGTATTAATCCGTTCAGTAGTTCCTGAGAAAATCAAAAGTAAAATCGCATATATATCTGGGCGGAGCCTAACCACACATCTCATCGTGAGATCTCATTGGCTGTCAGCACTTCATCCAAGAGGTGTTGGCAGCCATCTTGGGACCAATATACAAGATAGCACCTCATTAAAAAGCATTGCAGTTAATAGAAGGTTTTAAGACTTTAGTTACATTATAAATCATTTGTTGATGGTACCATACTCATTTTAGAAATTGTGGTATGTTCTAAGGTGATTTTACCATGTGAAAAAGCCTTTTGCTGGGATATCAAGAATCATGTTTGAGAGAAAACTATTTTCTCATGCTTTTCCCACAGAGGTTTGGAAGGTGATCTATAAGCTAAACTGAGAGAATATTTTCTGTATATTCACATTATCTTTCTCAGTCATGTGAGAATGAAGTCTGACATTCTCAGTAAAACATGTGCATTCAACAAGGGCAGAGACGGTCAGTTGATTCCTTTGTGTTCTACTGCAGCTTCCCAGAGTGTTCCAAAGAACAACTTGAGCGCTCACAGTCCTACTTATGACAAACGTATGGCACACCTGAAGACATCTTGATTGGAATAAAGTGGTAACTCTTAAAACATTTAATTTAAAAAGGAACAAAATGAGGGGGTTCATTTTGCCATAGAAAGTATGATTAGTGCTGCAGAAAGAAAAATTAGGGTACATTTTGAGTTACTTCTTAAATCCTCTTCTATTTCATTAAAAAAATTCTGACATGCAGACTGAAACATGCACTTTCAATACCAGCAGCAGATTTCCCTGGTGAGCAGTAGCTTTACTACAGAGATCTAATGAGCAACTAGAGTGCTAACATTCTGAATTTATGGCAAATGTGTGACACATCTGAATGCCTTCTTGATGGAATCAAAGTAAAAAACTGAAAGTATTCCTACTGAGGAGTCTGTAGTAAATGAGGAAATTAGGAAACTTCATAACAAATAAGTCTCCCAAGATGGCCACCGGAGACAAAAGAGCCCAAATGTAGCACAAATATCACCCAGATGTAGCCCAAGTATAGCCCAATGACAGAATGTCCCAGAGTGTTCTAAAGAACAACTAGAACGCTAACAGTCTTCCTTATGACAAAAGTATGGCACACCTGAAGCCATCTTGATTGGAATATAGTGATAACACTTAAAACATTTAATAAGTAAAGGAACAAAATGAGGGGGTTCATTTTGCCATAGAAATTATTATTAGTGCTGCAGAAAGAAAAATTAGGGCACATTTTGACTTCTCAAATCCTCTTCTATTTCCTTAAAAAATTCTGACATGCAGACTGAAACATGCACTTAGAATACCAGCAGCAGACTTCCCTGGTGAGCAGTAGCTTTGCTACAGTGATCTAATGAGGAACTAGAGTGCTACCATTCAGAATTTATGGCAAATGAGTGACACATCTGAATGCCTTCTTGATAGAACCAAAGTAAACAAGCACTAAAAATGCAATAGGTCTCGCCCTCGTTTAAGTTAAAGCAATTCTGTTTGTAATTAGGTGGCTTTTTAGCTTTGGTTTTATTCGTGTTTTTCAAACTTTCATGTACATAACATGCATATGCATGCACATATGTATATGTATATGTATGAATGCATTTATATTTGTATTTATATAGCTATGCAGATTATATATATGTTTATATATGTATGTATATATATATACACATACATATAAATAAATGCATATACATATGTATGCATATATATGTGCATATGTGTGCGTGTAGAGAGGTAGAGGTGTAGAGGTAGAGAGGCAGAGGTAGAGAGGTAGAGGTAGAGAGGTAGAGAGTAGCAGAGAGAGAGGTAGAGAGTAGAGGATGAGTAATAGAGAGTAGAGAGTAGAGAGTCAGTAGTAGAGAGTAGTAGAGAGTAGTAGAGAGAGTAGCAGAGAGTGAGTAGTAGAGAGTAGTAGAGTGAGTAGTAGAAAGTGAGTAGTAGAGAGTGATTAGTAGAGAGTAGTAGAGAGTGAGTAGTAGAGAGTAGTAGAGAGTGGGTAATAGAGAGTGAGTAGTAGAGAGTAGTAGAGAGTAGTGGAGAGTGAGTAGTAGAGTGAGTAGTAGAGAGTAGTAGAGAGTGAGTAGTAGAGAGGAGAGTAGTAGAGAGTGAGTAGTAGAGAGTGAGTGGTAGAGAGTAGTAGAGAGTGAGTAGTAGCGTGAGTAGTAGAGAGTAGTAGAGAGTGAGTAGTAGAGAGAGAGTAGTAGAGAGAGAGTAGTAGAGAGTGAGTAGTAGAGAGTAGTAGAGGATGAGTAGTAGAGAGTGAGTAGTAGAGAGAGAGTAGTAGGGAGTAGTAGAGTAGTAGAGAGTGAGTAGTAGAGAGTGAGTAGTAGAGAGTAGTGGAGTAATAGAGAGTGAGTAGTAGAGTGTGGTAGAGAGTGAGTAGTAGAGTGAGTAGTAGGGAGTAGTAGAGCAAGTAGTAGAGAGTGTGTAGTAGAGAGTGAGTAGTAGAGAGTAGTAGAGAGTATGTAGTAGAGAGAGTAGTAGAGAGTAAGCAGTAGAGAGAGTAGTAGAGAGTAGTAGAGTAGTTGAGAGTGTGTAGTAGAGGGAGTAGTAGAGAGTAGTAGAGAGCGAGTAGTAGAGAGCGAGTAGTGGAGAGTGAATAGTAGAGAGTAGTAGAGAGTGAGTAGTAGAGAGTAGTAGAGTGAGTAGTAGAGAGTGAGTAGTAGAGTGAGTAGTAGAGAGTGAGTAGTAGAGAGAGAGTAGTAGAGAGTAGTAGAGAGTGAGTGGTAGAGAGTAGTAGAGTGAGTAGTAGAGAGTAGTAGAGAGCAAGTAGTAGAGAGAGTAGTAGAGAGTAGTAGAGTAGTAGAGAGTGAGTAGTAGAGAGTGAGTAGTAGAGAGTAGTAGCGAGTGAGTAGTAGAGTGAGTAGTAGGGAGTAGTAGAGGGTGAGTAGTAGAGTGAGGAGTAGAGAGTAGTAGAGAGTGAGTATTAGAGAGCAAGTAGTAGAGAGTGTGTACTAGAGAGTGAGTAGTAGAGAGTAGTAAATACTGAGTAGTAGAGAGAGCAGTAGAGAGTAGTAGAGTAGTAGAGAGTGAGTAGTAGAGTGAATAGTAGATAGTAGAGAGTGAGTAGTAGAGAGTGAGTACTAGAGAGTGAGTACTAGAGAGTAGCAGAGAGTGAGTAGTAGAGAGAGAGTAGTAGATAGTGCATAGTAGAGAGTAGTAGAGTGAGTAGTAGAGAGTGAGTAGTAGAGAGAGAGTAGTAGAGAGAGTAGTAGAGAGTGAGTAGTAGAGTAGTAGAGAGTGAGTGGTAGAGAGTAGTAGAGTGAGTAGTAAAAAGTGAGTAGTAGAGAGTGATTAGTAGAGAGTAGTAGAGAGTGAGTAGTAGAGAGTAGTAGAGAGTGGGTAATAGAGAGTGAGTAGTAGAGAGTAGTAGAGAGTAGTGGAGAGTGAGTAGTAGAGTGAGTAGTAGAGAGTAGTAGAGAGTGAGTAGTAGAGAGGAGAGTAGTAGAGAGTGAGTAGTAGAGAGTGAGTGGTAGAGAGTAGTAGAGAGTGAGTAGTAGCGTGAGTAGTAGAGAGTAGTAGAGAGTGAGTAGTAGAGAGAGAGTAGTAGAGAGAGAGTAGTAGAGAGTGAGTAGTAGAGAGTAGTAGAGGATGAGTAGTAGAGAGTGAGTAGTAGAGAGAGAGTAGTAGGGAGTAGTAGAGTAGTAGAGAGTGAGTAGTAGAGAGTGAGTAGTAGAGAGTAGTGGAGTAATAGAGAGTGAGTAGTAGAGTGTGGTAGAGAGTGAGTAGTAGAGTGTGGTAGAGAGTGAGTAGTAGAGTGAGTAGTAGGGAGTAGTAGAGCAAGTAGTAGAGAGTGTGTAGTAGAGAGTGAGTAGTAGAGAGTAGTAGAGAGTAAGCAGTAGAGAGAGTAGTAGAGAGTAGTAGAGTAGTTGAGAGTGTGTAGTAGAGGGAGTAGTAGAGAGTAGTAGAGAGCGAGTAGTAGAGAGCGAGTAGTGGAGAGTGAATAGTAGAGAGTAGTAGAGAGTGAGTAGTAGAGAGTAGTAGAGTGAGTAGTAGAGAGTGAGTAGTAGAGTGAGTAGTAGAGAGTGAGTAGTAGAGAGAGAGTAGTAGAGAGTAGTAGAGAGTGAGTGGTAGAGAGTAGTAGAGTGAGTAGTAGAGAGTAGTAGAGAGCAAGTAGTAGAGAGAGTAGTAGAGAGTAGTAGAGTAGTAGAGAGTGAGTAGTAGAGAGTGAGTAGTAGAGAGTAGTAGCGAGTGAGTAGTAGAGTGAGTAGTAGGGAGTAGTAGAGGGTGAGTAGTAGAGTGAGCAGTAGAGAGTAGTAGAGAGTGAGTATTAGAGAGCAAGTAGTAGAGAGTGTGTACTAGAGAGTGAGTAGTAGAGAGTAGTAAATACTGAGTAGTAGAGAGAGCAGTAGAGAGTAGTAGAGTAGTAGAGAGTGAGTAGTAGAGTGAATAGTAGATAGTAGAGAGTGAGTAGTAGAGAGTGAGTACTAGAGAGTGAGTACTAGAGAGTAGCAGAGAGTGAGTAGTAGAGAGAGAGTAGTAGATAGTGCATAGTAGAGAGTAGTAGAGTGAGTAGTAGAGAGTGAGTAGTAGAGAGAGAGTAGTAGAGAGAGTAGTAGAGAGTGAGTAGTAGAGTAGTAGAGAGTGAGTGGTAGAGAGAAGTAGAGGGAGTAAAAGAGAGTAGTAGCGAGAGAGTAGTAGAGAGTGAGTAGTAGAGAGTAGTAGAGAGTGAGTAGTAGAGTGAGTAGTAGAGTGAGTAGTAGAGAGTAGCAAGAAGTAGTAGAGAGAGAGCAGTAGAGAGTGAATAGTAGAGAGTAGTCAAGAGTGACTAGTAGAGAGTGAGTAGTGGAGAGTAGTAGAGAGTGAGTAGTGGAGAGTAGTAGAGAGTGAGTAGTAGAGATTGAGTAGTAGAGAGAGAGTAGTAGATTAGTAGAGAGTGAGTAGTAGAGAGTAGTAGAGGGTGAGTAGTAGAGTGTGTAGTAGAGAGTAGTAGAGAGTGAGTAGTAGACTGAGTACTAGAGAGTAGTAGAGAGCGAGTAGTAGAGAGCAAGTAGTAGAGAGTGTGTAGTAGAGAGTGAGAAGTAGAGAGCAGTAGATAGTGAGTAGTAGAGAGAGTAGTAGAGAGTGAGAATTAGAGGGAGTAAGAGAGAGTAGTAGAGTAGTCGAGAGTGAGTAGTAGAGAGGAGATGAGAGCATGTTGTAGAGAGTGAGTAGTGGAGAGTGAGCAGTAGAGAGTGAGTAGTAGAGAGTGAGTAGTAGAGAGTGAGTCGTAGAGAGTAGTAGAGAGTGAGTAGTAGAGAGTGAGTAGTGGAGAATAGTAGAGAGTGAGTAGTAGAGAGAGAGTATAAGAGAGAGAGTAGTAGAGAGTGAGCAGTAGAGAGTAGTAGAGTGAGTAGTAGAGAGTGAGTAGTAGAGAGAGAGTAGTAGAGAGTGAGTAGAAGATTAGTAGAGAGTGAGTGGTAGAGAGTAGTAGAGTGAGTAGTAGAGAATAGTAGAGAGAGTAGTAGAGAGTAGTAGAGTAGTAAAGAGCGAGTAGTAGAGAGTGAGTAGTAGAGAAAATAGTAGAGAGTAAGTAGTAGAGAGTGAGAAGTAGAGAGTTGTAGAGAGCGAGTAGTAGAGAGTAGTGGCGAGTGAGTAGTAGAAAGTAGTAGAGAGTGAGTAGTAGAGAGTGAGTAGTAGAGAGAGAGTAGTAGAGAGTGAGTAGTAGAGAGTAGTAGAGTAAGTAGTAGAGAGTGAGTAGTAGAGAGAGAGACTAGTAGAAAGTAGTAGAAAGTGAGTTGTAGAGTAGCAGAGAGGGAGTGGTAGAAAGTAGTAGAGAGTAGTAGAGTGAGTAGCAGAGAGTAGTAGAGAGTGAGTAGTAGAAAGTGAATAGTAGAGAGTAGTAGTAGAGAGTAGTAGAGAGAGAGTAGTAGAGAGTAGTAGAGAGTGAGTAGT
The DNA here is from genome assembly GCF_964204655.1 of Triturus cristatus. Taxonomy (NCBI): domain Eukaryota; kingdom Metazoa; phylum Chordata; class Amphibia; order Caudata; family Salamandridae; genus Triturus; species Triturus cristatus. The sequence continues at coordinate 393,249,923 of NC_140595.1, forward strand.
AGAGAGTAGTAGCGAGAGAGTGGTAGAGAGTGAGTAGTAGAGAGTAGTAGAGAGTGAGTAGTAGAGAGTGAGTAGTAGAGAGTAGTAGTGTAGTAGCGAGTGAGTAGTAGAGAGAGAGTAGTAGAGAGTGAGTAGTAGAGTGTGAGTGGTAGAGAGTAATAGAGAGTAGTAGAGTGAGTATTAGAGAGTAGCAGAGAGTGAGTAGTAGAGAGTGAATAGTAGAGAGTAGTAGAGAGTGAGTTTTGAGAGTGAGTTTTGAGAGTGAGTAGTAGAGAGTAGTAGAGTGAGTAGTAGAGAGTGAGGAGTAGAGAGAGAGAGTAGTAGAGTAGTATAGAGTAGTCAGTCAGTGTCAGTCAGTGTCAGTCAGTCAGTCAGTGTCAGTGTCAGTCAGTCAGTGTCAGTCAGTCAGTCAGTCAGTCAGTCAGTGTCAGTCAATCAGTGTCAGTCAGTGTCAGTCAATCAGTGTCAGTCAGTGTCAGTTAGTGTCAGTCAGTGTCAGTCAATCAGTGTCAGTCAGTCAGTGTCAGTCAATCAGTGTCAGTCATTGTCAGTCAGTCAGTTTCAGTCAATCAGTGTCAGTCAGTGTCAGTGTCAGTCAATCAGTGTAAGTCAGTGTTAATCAGTCAGTGTCAGTCAGTCAGTCAGTGTCAGCTAGAGCAGCTCTGCTGACCTGGTTTTTCTTGCTCTACAGCAGGTCTGCTGACCTGGTTCTATGCCTCTAAAGCAGTTCTGCTGACATGGTTCTCTGGATCTAGAGCAGCTCTGCTGACCTGGTTCTCTCCCTCTAGAGCAGCTTTGCTGACCTGGTTCTCTCCCTCTAAAGCAGCTCTACTGACCTGGTTCTCTCCCTCTAAAGCAGCTCTGTTGAGCTGGTTCTCTCGCTCTAAACCTGCTCTACTGACCTGGTTTCTCTGGCTCTACAGCAGCTCTGCTGACCTGTTTCTCTGGCTCTAGAGCAGCTCTGCTGACCCGGTTCTTAGGCTCTAGAGCAGCTCTGCTGACCTGGTTCTCTGGCTCTAAAGCAGCTCTGCTGACCTGGTTTTATGACACGAAAGCAGCTCTGCTGACCTGGTTCTCTGGCTCTAGAGCAACCCTGCTGACCTGTTTCTCTGGCTCTAGAGCAGCTCTGCTGACCTGGTTCTCTGGCTCTAAAGCAGCTCTGCTGACCTGGTTCTCTCCCTCTAAAGCAGCTCTGCTGACCTGGTTTCTCTGGCTCTAGAGCAGCTCTGCTGACCTGGTTCTCTGGCTCTAAAGCAGCTCTGCTGACCTGGTTCTCTCCCTCTAAAGCAGCTCTGCTGACCTGGTTCTCTGCCTCTAGAGTAGCTCTGCTGACCTGGTTCTCTGGCTCTAAAGCAGCTCTGCTGACCTGGTTCTATGGCTCTAAATCAGCTCTGCTGACCTGGTTCTCTGGCTCTAAAGCAGCTCTGCTGACCAGGTTCTCTGGCTCTAGAGCGGCTCTGCTGACCTGGTTCTCTGGCTCAAAAGCAGCTCTGCTGACCTGGTTCTCTCCCTCTAAAGAGCTCTGCTGACCTGGTTTCTCTGGCTCTAGAGCATCTCTGCTGACCTGGTTCTCTCCCTCTAAAGCAACTCTGCTGACCTGGTTCTCTGCCTCTAGAGCAGCTCTGCTGGCCTGGTTCTCTGGCTCTGAAGCAGTTCTTCTGACCTGGTTCTCTGGCTCTCGAGCAGCTCTGCTGACCCGGTTCTATGGCTCTAAAGCAGCTCTGCTGACCTGGTTCTCTGGCTCAAAGCAGCTCTGCCAACCTGGTTTTATGACACTAACCAGCTCTGCTGACCTGGTTCTCTGACTCTAGAGCACCTCTGCTAACCTGGTTCTCTGACTCTAAAGCAGATCTGCTGACCTGGTTCTCTCCCTCTAAATCAGCTCTACCGACCTGGTTCTCTGCCTCTAGAGCAGCTCTGCTGACCTGGTTCAATGGCTCTAAAGCAGCTCTGCTGACCTGTTTCTCTGGCTCTAGAGCAGCTCTGCTGACCTGGTTCTCTGGCTCTAAAGCAGCTCTGCTGACCTGGTTCTCTCCCTCTAAAGCAGCTCTGCTGACCTGGTTTCTCTGGCTCTAGAGCAGCTCTGCTGACCTGGTTCTCTAGCTCTAAAGCAGCTCTGCTGACCTGGTTCTCTCCCTCTAAAGCAGCTATGCTGACCTGGTTCTCTGCCTCTAGAGCAGCTCTGCTGACCTGGTTCTCTGGCTCTAAAGCAGCTCTGCTGACCTGGTTCTATGGCTCTAAAGCAGCTCTGCTGACCTGGTTCTCTGGCTCCAGAGCAGCTCTGCTGACCTGGTTCTCTGGCTCGAAAGCAGCTCTGCTGACCTGGTTCTCTCCCTCTAAAGAGCTCTGCTGACCTGGTTTCTCTGGCTCTAGAGCATCTCTGCTGACCTGGTTCTCTCCCTCTAAAGCAGCTCTGCTGACCTGGTTCTCTGTCTCTAGAGCAGCTCTGCTGACCTGGTTCTCTTGCTCTAAAGCAATTCTTCTGACCTGGTTCTCTGCCTCTAGAGCAGCTCTGCTGACCTGATTCTATGGCTCTAAAGCAGCTCTGCTGACCTGGTTCTCTGGCTCTAGAGCAGCTCTGCTGACCTGGTTCTCTGGCTCCAGAGCAGCTCTGCTGACCTGGTTCTCTGGCTCTAAAGCAGCTCTGCTGACCTGGTTCTCTCCCTCTAAAGAGCTCTGCTGACCTGGTTTCTCTGGCTCTAGAGCATCTCTGCTGACCTGGTTCTCTCCCTCTAAAGCAGCTCTGCTGACCTGGTTCTCTGCCTCTAGAGCAGCTCTGCTGACCTGGTTCTCTGGCTCTAAAGCAGTTCTTCTGACCTGGTTCTCTGCCTCTAGAGCATCTCTGCTGACCTGGTTCTATGGCTCTAAAGCAGCTCTGCTGACCTGGTTCTCTGGCTCTAGAGCAGCTCTGCTGACCTGGGTCTCTGGCTCTAGAGAAGCTCTGCTGACCTGGGTCTCTGGTTCTAGAGCAGCTCTGCTGAACTGCTTCTTAGGCTCTAGAGCAGCTCTGCTGACCTGGTTCTCTGGCTCTACAACAGCTCTGCTGACCTGGTTTCTCTGGCTCTACAGCAGCTCTGCTGACCTGGTTTTCTGCACTCACGATGCACGCACCCGACTTCGCGAAAATATATTTAAAAATAATATAAGTTTATTATAAGTACAAATATACTATTTTTATGAATATCTTTGATAATCTCTTGCCCTAATATGTATATTAAAGACACATACATATCATTTTGGAACATAAAATGTTTTTGCTGGAGTCGCACACCCAGCATGCCCCAGCACGTATATGACATCACGCGTGACCCGCAACCGCGCAAGCATCTCGTACCGTAATGCGCATGTGTCGCAATTGAGCGGGAGCAGGAGTCGCGGACTGGTCGCATACCAATCGCGCACATCACGTAATATTAAATGTATATGATGTCACTGTACACGGATCCTTCACGACTTTTCTAAAATGGCAGCTAGAATGCGTGCACCCACCGTGATTTGTACACTTTGACTGCACGACTTCGAAAAAAAAATTACTTTTTTTAAAGAAAATAATAATATATTAAAATAAAAAATGAAAACAAGAAAATGAATCAATATTTCAGTTTACATTATTTAAATTATTTTTGTTGCAATTTTCAGAAAAATATGTAATATTATTTAATGAATAAAATATTTATAAATAGTTAAAAAACTGTAGAAAATCAGTACAAAAAAATAGGTATAACTACTATCACACTTAAAAATTAGCATTTAAACAACCTTTGAAATACACTGAAAAAAAACATAGGTTTCAGAGACGTTATAGTTAGAAATTAGCATTTAAAAATGCTTTGAAATTCACTGAAAAAACCATAGGTTTCAGAGACGTTATAGTTAGAAATTAGCACTTAAAAAACCTTAGAAATTCACAGAAAAAAACATAGGTTTCAGGGGTGTTATAGATAGCTGGCCATTTCACTCGTGCAAAACCATAGAAATTCCTCTGTTATTGTTAATTCTGCTAACTATAACTCGCGCACCGACAATGCACTGCTTATGATGTCACATATTGCATCATTAATGACATGGTCAGTGACATGACTGATGACATCTCAAATGACATCACTGATGACATCATCCACGTGACAATCTGATACACCTCATCATAAACTAGTATAACCTTTCATCACTCACTGCAAAATACAGAGTACCATATTTGAAACCATTGACACACCAATACCAGTTACTACATACCCACTCACTGATTCCTAAGTCTACACACACAACTACCCATTCAACAAAAGAAACATTTATACATGCAGTCACTAATTAATAGAACACTATCAAATGCACTTATACACATATATAGACATTGACTCATCAGCAGTCATCTTAGTCGGTTATGCAGTCATCCTACTCACTCATGAAAACAATTAATCACACTTACATTTACACAATTATCCAACAACACCTCATTTATTCAAACACATAGTAACTCATAGTTAATATGTTAAAAAATCAACATTACAATTATACACTCATTCATATAGTTACTCTCACAATCACTTACTCTTACACATACTTATTTATATACACCAACTCTCACATACAATGCCTTTTATTTTTTTACTTTGTTGAAGATATACAACTAAAACATATATTCGCTCACCAACACACAAATAAATACGCTCAGTCACCCAAACAACTGTTTCCACATGCAATCTTAGACCTATACACCTAGTCAATCAACCATTCACACAAATATGCATAGTTACACACACCCCATCCAACTACACACAAACTCAGTGTCCCATACAAATACTCACCCAACTAATCAATAACTAATATGCACACTCATGTAGTTAGTGACCAACTGATCCAGCATGTTATACAACAACAGAGACAGTGCTGCACACATTCACATAGTTTAGTTACTAATCCATTTATTAAGTGAGACACTTTTAATTACTCACTTAAACAGACAGTCAGACAGCTACTAAATCCTCCATGCAGACAGGTATATATCCACTCAATCTTCCATACAGATTGGTATATAAATATAATACATATTTAAATTTCAAACTAAACCACATTCACTGGATGATGTCATCAGTGGTAAACACCCAAAATATCGATTCCAAAATATCGACTGCCCAGAATATCGAAGGTAAAATATAGAGTGGACAGAATATCGACTCTACAAAATATAGATAGGTCAGAATATCGAAATTGGGGTACAAAATATCGATTACCAAAATATAGACCTTAAAAATATCGATTACCAAAATATAGACCTTAAAAATATCGAATACCATAATATCGAATTTTAAAATATAGATTACCATAATATCGTTTTTACACATATGTATGGTAGTATATGTGTTCAAATGATGTATTATTGTTGTAATGTATGTTTAATTTATTTAAACAAATGAATGTTATGTAATTTAATTATTGCGTAATTTAATTCAGTAGCGGGTTGTGGGTTTATAGGGGAATAGGGTGGGAAGTAATTTAATTATGGTTAATTAAATGTTAATTATATTTATATGTTTTGATAATAAATTAATTGATAATTAATTATTAATTGGTAATTTATTTTTATTAATTGTTAATTAATTTATATTAATTGATTAATTGATACTTATGTTAATTGTATTTGTTATTAATAGGAGTGGGTTGTGGGTTTGTAGGGGAATTGGGTGGGAAGTAAATTAATTGTAATAAAGTAAATAATTAATTTGTTATTTATGTGTATTGATAATTCATTGATAATTAATTATTCATTGGTAATAAATTTGTATTAATGGGTAAATAATTTGTATGAATTGCTAAATAATTTTTATTATTTGCGAAAAAATATTTTTATTAATTGATTCATTGATAATAATGTGAATAGTATTTTTTTTTTATTGGGAGTGGGTTGTGGGTTTGTAGGGGAATTGGGTGGGAAGTAAATTAATTGTAATAAAGTAAATATTAATTTTTTTATTTATGTGTATTGATAATTGATAATTAATTTGTAATTGGTAATTAATTATTATTAATTGGTATTAAATTTTTATCAATTGATAATTAATATTTTTAAATGGTAATTAATTGTCATTAATTGGTAATTATTTTTAATTAACTTTTTATCAGTATTGATAATTAATGTCATCTTATATTTAATTTAAATCATTACTTTCCCTACTTTTGCACTCTCTGGAGTGGGAATAGTAATTTTTACCTCTACGCTATCCAACGCTTTCCCTACTGCTGCACTGTTTGGAGTGGGAATAGTAATTTTTACCCCTACGCTATCCAACGCTTTCCCTACTGTTGCACTCTCTGGAGTGGGAATAGTAATTTTTACCCCTACGCTATCCAACGCTTTCCCTACTGTTGCACTCACTGGAGTGGGAATAGTAATTTTTACCCCTACGCTATCCAACGCTTTCCCTACTGTTGCACTCTCTGGAGTGGGAATAGTAATTTTTACCCCTACGCTATCCAACGTTTTCCCTACTGTTGCACTCACTGGAGTGGGAATAGTAATTTTTACCTCTACGCTATCCAACGCTTTCCCTACTGTTGCACTCTCTGGAGTGGGAATAGTAATTTTTACCCCTACGCTATCCAACGTTTTCCCTACTGTTGCACTCACTGGAGTTGGAATAGTAATTTTTACCCCTACGCTATCCAACGCTTTCCCTACTGTTGCACTCACTGGAGTGGGAATAGTAATTTTTACGCTCTCAGTATCCAACAAAATCTCGAATTTTTTAAATTACTTATATTATGTTTACATTTTAAGCTATTTTATATTATATTATGTATGTTTTATTTACTTGTTTTTAATATATAATTAATTTTATATTAATTTTAATACATTTAAAAAATTCGATATTTTGGCTAACTATATTTTGACAGTCTATATTTTGGAATCGATATTTTAGTACTTACCTGTTTGTAGATAGGGAGTCTATATTCTGTCCCTCGATATTTTAGTGTCGATTTTTTGTATAGTCGATATTTTGTCCCTCGATATTTAGTCACTGAACCGTCATCAGTCATGTCATCAGTGATGTAATTTGAGATGTCATTTGAGATGTCATTTGAGATGTCATCAGTGATGTCATTAGTGATGTCACTGACCATGTCATGAATTATGCAATATGTGACATCATCAGCAGTGCATTGCACGCACGCGAGTTATAGTTAGCAGAACTAACTATAACGGAGGAATTTGGTTTTGTACGAGTGAAATGGCCAGCAAACTATAACACCCCTGAAACCTATGTTTTTTTCTGTGAACAAAAAATATATATATATATACATCACGTCCAAGGCCCCTCACACGACAGAAAGAACCGGGCACACACACAGGAATGTACTGACCAGCAGATTTATTGGAAAGTGGCATAATGCATTTCAGAGCAATCCCTTTCTCAAATGCCTTTCCAACCAAACAGTGCACGGTGTGCATGGCGGTGATTCGAGCATCCAGGTAAGTACATCCCCCATGTGGGTGGCGCTCTCCTTCCACCACTCACACCTTAGTCACAGGCATCTCTCTGCTGGCCCCACAATCCATCACCCTGCTGCTTCGTGGCTCCTAAGGAAGTCCCGAAATGGAGTCAGCAGGTAGCAAAGTGGCAGCGAGGCAGTGTTTCAAGTCCTTTAAATACACCACAAATGCCACTATTCGCTGCCTCACTACTTGTAGGGTGGGGCGCCCAGGTGCATAGTGGCCACGCACCAAAATATCACGTCCAAGGCCCCTCACACGACAGGAAGAACCGGGCACACACACAGGAATGTACTGACCAGCAGATTTATTGGAAAGTGGCATAATGCATTTCGGAGCAATCCCTTTCTCAAATGTCTTTCCAACCAAACAGTGCTGCCGGAATCCAAAGATTTAAAATGCCTGCTTCGCTATGATAGGCTGAAGAACACAGTGTGCATGGCGGTGATTCGAGCATCCAGGTAAGTACATCACCCATGTGGGTGGCACTCTCCTTTCCACCACTCACACCTTAGTCACAGGCCTCTCTCTGCTGGCCCCACAATCCATCACCCTGCCGCTTCGTGGCTCCTAAGGAAGTCCTGAAATGGAGTCAGCAGGTAGCAAAGCGGCGACGAGGCAGTGTTTCAAGTCCTTTAAATACACCACAAATGCCACTATTCGCTGCCTCACTACTTGTAGGGTGGCGCACCCTGGTGCATAGTGGCCACGCACCAAAAAATCAGTCGCCAGTAGGTAGTTATAGTTAGAACCTATTTTCCATAGGAAAAGCATTTTTTATTTTCCCAATAACTTTGGCGTCGCTTGACGAATCATCGTGAAATTTTCAATATATATGTATATATATATATATTGCTTTTCTTTTATAAATTAAAATTCATACATTTAGAAAAAAGAAATTATTTACAATTGCTGCAGTTTAAAAAAAATGAAAAAAGCCGGAAAGCAACAGCCTAATACTATGCAGATAAGAGGATGGTTTTTTTCACAACTAAGGATTAGTTCTGCTGTAACCTTTTGATTTGTCCCTGGCTCAAGTAAAATGCTGCCATAATCACAATTGTCATTTCTAAGGCTTTACTCTTTAGTTGGCTGGCTCATCCATGCTTTGCTTGCATATGTGTTTGCTTGCATATATTTGTGCTTGTTCTGCTTAGAAGTAATGTTCCTTTTATATCCATCCAGCTACAGGGTGCAGACGATGAAAGATTCTCTGTCACTGAGCAGATGCATCATTTCACCATGTCAAGGAGGTAGGTAAGTAGAGGCACAGAAGGCAGAATGGGTGCTCCTGGGAGTTCTTCTGCAGGTTCTGGCAAACCAATTGAATCCGTATCAAGGCACGTTTTATAAACCTTGTATCCTCTAAGATGGATGCTGAAAACTATCACTCCCATCAAATCTTGGGCCAGCCAGTTCCAGCAAGATCTGAAGTCCAACAAGACTCACACCTCTCAGGTAAAAAGTATCAAGCAGAGCATATTGTCTCTTCCTAATATGCCTTAATAGAGCTGACAAGGCTTCCTTTCAGGCCACGAACTACCTTTCTCACCGCCACTTTGTGGGTCATACCCCCATGCCATCAAAAATCTTTTGCGAAGGATGAGATAACGGGAAAACAATATACTTCAGACCACAGATCTGCCACTATTTTGAACGCCCAGATGAATGAAATTAAATATCAGAGGCAGGACACATGAGAGAAAAGTAGGCACATTACCTTTCGGAAGTCGCCTTATGTTGCGGTTCCAAAAGTCATGGAGATTCATCTCTTAGATAATTTGGAAAAGGAAAAAAGCATAACAGATATTAAATAGAGGCAATGCGCACTGCAATTTGCATTTTTGGATATCACACACATATTATCTATCCACTCAAGATAAAAATCAAAAACGTATTCAAGAGAGCAAGATAGACCACATTTCTAACCAAGATTCAAGTGAGTGAGAAACCTCAACAATGTGATATTGTAGCCATTTCATTCAGTGTCAGAAAAACACACATAAAATAGCTGATGTACCAGAAGTGCTGCAAAACAAACTAACATCATTGAAAACCATATTGAGGCAGTAGGCATCTCATAAAGTAATTTCAAGATTTACAGAAGTACATTGTAGATTGTCTACCTCTTCAATACTGTTAATAAACCAGTTACCAATACCTTTCTTCATAAGCAAGGTCTTGAAACTTGGGGCTGAAAATATGGATTGGCATGCTAGGTACTGCAACATACCGGTGGTCACCGTCTGTTAAAATATAGACAAATAATACAATTCTTTTTTTTATTGTTTTGAATGGATGCAATAAAGAATAGGGCTTTTATTCTTCAGAATGCCAGAACACTGTTGCTATTATGATAGGGCCTGGATGGTGGATTATAATGTTCAAGATTACTCCCAATAAAGTCACTAGTATTGCAGAGGTTGATAAAGGGCTGCTATGTATATTTTTCTCCAGCATTGTAATATTTTGCTAAATTCTAATCCTTTTGTAATTTAGGATATTATGTCCTCTATGTCTGTAATGTTACAATAGCATTATAGACCTTTTGCTGAGCAATATACCAGGAATCAAATGTTTTAGCTCTCTCATAGATACAACCCTGTGGTTTAACCTCATAGAAGACATTTATTAATTGTTTTTGCCCTTAGTGGGTTACTATAAAGTGACACTAACACTTGCTGATCTTGATTCAAACCTTATTCTCTAAGAATCATTTTGATTTTGCATTTTGAATTCTCTTTCTAAGGGGTTTAAGTGGGCCACTTAGACCTTGATAAGCAGCCCACCGTGCACAAGTCCACCGTTTGAAGAGACCCATGCCTGCCGGGCGTGGATCTCCTTATCAATAGTGCATCTATCAGTGCGACAAATGCTGTTATGGCACAGCTAAATGCTAAAAGCTAAATGCAGAGAGTGTGCCTTGTTTTGTCACCCACTTGCCTTGTTTTTTGTTGTTCACTAAGAATCTTTCAAGAAAGAAGTTTGTTTGTAAAAACAGAAATCTATGGTACGGATGTTCAAGGAGTTATCTCCTTGCATGTGAGGTCCTAAGATTGTTTTCTCTGCTGAGGACCACCTTTTCTCACATGGAGGATGAGGGCAGGGATAATATACCTTGGACGGACCAACCTTGAGAGGTGGGACTTCTGATGCATAAAAGACAGTGACCGACTAGCAGATGAATTAACACATTAGACTGTTCACTGGCAGAGTTGCTGGTGGCTCTACCAACAGTCTCATCAGTTCCCCCACTCAAAATAGGGCTGATGAACCAAAGATTTGGTGGGAAGGGATAACAACTGATTTATAGAGGTTGTCCTGTTCCAACCATACTCTAATTGACTCTTAGATTTTATGGACAGCTTTCACTCTGTGTTGCATTAATTCATTTGTTTATGAAAGAAAAGATGGTGAGCAGACCTAAATACATCACAATACCCATTCACATTGTCTGATTAATATCCTGAACTATGGACACTACTGACATTCTTGGCTTTGTTTTAATGATTCATCCTCATTGGTGATGCTAAAAGAAGTGTTTTACTTACCCTCTGGGTCGCAGCCTTCTCAATAAGTGGGTGCTGTCTCCCAGTCTCCTTAGTTTCTTCCTTATGTGCCCTACGCAGAAAGTGTCCTCTTTCCTAGGTTTCTCCTCTTCAGTAGCAGCTTTGATTTCCCCAATAGACAGGCTGCAATTGCTGTTCCTCTCAGAGTGGTCCTTAGGTTATTTTACCATTTGTTCTTTCTCCTACAGCAATAGACTTTAATATAAGATATTTGTAATAGTTAGTCACATAGTAAAATCATCTTATTCTAGTATTTTCTCCCCCATCTGATTATTTGGTTGATTTCTCATTGAAGATTTCATTTATGTAATACATGGAAAGGGTAAAGTTTAGGACGTTAGAGTCAGATATCTACAATGGCTGCTCATGATTCTGAACATTTCCTATATGACCCAATGTGTCATAAGAAGGTCATAAATTAATTCTTGATTCTGAGATGCATATGACTGAGGGAGTACTAATCTCCCCACCTCCTACTTTATGGTATCAGAAGGCCATAGATGCTTGCTCTGTCTGACACATATCGAACTTGTTTGACAAGTTTTCCTATTATAAACCCCAAAATATTTCTCTAAAGTGGAAAATATATGTCCTTAACCCAGGTGCATTCTATTCAAAATGATGTGTGGCTCATATGTAGAGAATACAAATCTCTCATTCTCAAACGTAGTTAGACTTTTTGCCAGTGTCTGCTAAGGTGTGGTAGGTGCTGATGATTAAATAGAATCCATCTTTTCGATGAGCTTTTCAACTCAGTGTATTGGAGAGTTACCTACATCAGTAAATATTGTTCACATAGGTCCTATTTTTGTACTAATAGCTTTAGGAACCACGAGACACATACCACATGTCAGGAAGAAAGTTGAAAGTATTTACTTATATCTATTGGCTCAATGGGCATGCAGATGTAATGCTCCAAAACAGCTCACTCTGAGTGCAGTTAATTGATGGATGCAATGAGTGACAATCTCCACAGAACATCTGAGCTGTCTGGTGTGAGAACTTGCATGTGTTGAGAACATAAAATACAACAGCATCCCAATGGAAAATTATTTTTTACATCAGTCCTCTAACCCTCATGCTGTTCGAAGAGAGTGGCGACCATCTTCAGTTATTAGGTTCATCTTTCCTCATGTCTCATAGTAAACAATTGCTAAACAATCATGAAAGAATGTCGCCGTCCTTGCTAGACAAAAGTAAATTATGGACGGAACGTTGAATGATGCAAACATTCATCCCCAGTCACAAAGATTTGGGTTTAATCCATCATTTTTTTCGTTCACCAAGCCACCCTAGTTTGGACTCAGCCATATGCAAATCAGTGTTGATCTTGTGCCCCATGGGAACCGTCCAGCCTGAACTGCCAAGCCAGTCATCTGCAAAGCTAGCTTGAATCCAGTGGCACAGTATCCACAGGACCCACATCTGGGCATTCTCTTCCTACTTAGGGGGACAAAAGCAAAAAGAACAAATAGTGGACGGAACGCTGAACAATGCAAACATTCACCCCCAGTCACAAAGATCTGGGTTTAATCCATATCTTATTTCATAATTGTTTTCTCACCACGCTACCCCAGTTTGAACCCCGTCATATGCAAATCAGTCTTGACTCAGCTCTTCATAGGAACTGTCCATCCGAACTGCCAAGCCAGGTCCTTACTGGACCAGAAACAAGCATCTTGGGACCGGCTTCGGGGTATCACCCCATATCAGCCAGGTTAGCTTGAATCCAGTGGCATGGTGAGCACGGGACCCACGTCTAGGCATACCATTCCCACAAAGGGTGACAAAAACAAATGACGGATGGAACACTGAACAATGCAAACATTCTCCCCCAGTCACAAAATCTGGGTTGAAACCATTGTTTTTTTGCTCATCACGCCACCTCAGTTTGGATCCAGCCATATCAGTCTTGATCCTGCTCCTCATAGGAACAGTCCAGCCCAAAGTGCCAAGCCAGGTCCTCTCTGGATGGGAAACAAGAATCCTGGGACCGGTGGTTTCGAGGTATCACTCCCTATCAGCCAGGCTAGCTTGAATCCAGTGGCGCAGTGAGCATGAGACCCATGTCTGGACATACTCTTCCCACTTGGGGTGACAAAAGCAAAAAGAACAAGTGATGGACTGCTCACTAAACAATGCAAACATTCACCCCAGTCGCAAAGATGTGGGTTTAATCCATCGTTTTTTGTTCTCCACGTCACCCTAGTTTGGACCCAGCCATATGCAAATCAGTCTTGACCCTGCTCCTCATGAGAATAGTCCAGCCCGAACTGCCAAGCCAGGTCCTCCCTGGACAAGAAACAAGCATTCTGGGACCACTTTCAGAGTATCACTCCTAATCAGCCAGGCAAGCTTGAATCCAGTGGCACACTGAGCAAGGGACCCACGTTGGGTCATCGCCTTCCCACTTAGGGTGACAAGACCTGAAAGATCAAATGATAGAGGGAATACTGAACAATGCAAACTCCTCCCCCAGTCACAAAGATCTGGGTTTAATCCATTGTTTTTTTGTTCACCAAGCCATCCCATTTTGGACCAAGCCATATACAAATCAGTCTTGACCCTCCTCCTCATAGGAACTGTCCAGCCTGTACTGAAAAGCCAGGTCCTCCCTGGACAAGAAACAATCATCCTGGGACCAGTTTCAGGGTATCAACTGTCATCTGCAAAGCTAGCTTGAATCCAGTGGTGCAGTATCCACGGGACAGACATCTGGGCATTCCCTTCCTACTTAGGGGGACAAAAGCAAAAAGAACAGATATTGGACAGAACGCTGAACAATACAAACATTCACCCCCAGTCACAAAGATCTCGGTTTAATCCATATTTTTTTTCAGCAATTTTTTGCTCACCACGCAACCCTAGTTTGAACCCAGTCATATACAAATCAGTCTTGACTCAGCTCCCCATGGGAACTGTCCATCCGAACTGCCAAGACAGTGCCTCACTGGGCCAGAAACAAGCATCTTGGGATCGGCTTCGGGGTATCACCCCATATCAGCCAGGTTAGCTTGAATCCAGTGGCATGGTGAGCACGGGACCCACGTCTAGAAATACCTTTCCCACTTAGGGTGACAAAGACAAATAAATAAAATGACGGATGGAACATTGAACAATGCAAACATTCTACCCCCAGTCACAAAATCTGGGTTGAAACCACTGTTTATTTGCTCATCACACCACCTCAGTTTGGATCCAGCCATATCAGTCTTGTTCCTGCGCCTCATAGGAACAGTCCAGCCCAATGTGCTGAGCCAGGTCCTCACTGGACCGGAAACAAGTATCCTGGGACCGGTGGTTTCGGGGTATCACTCCTCATCAGCCAGGCTAGCTTGAATCCAGTGGCGCAGTGAGCATGAGACCCAAGTCTGGACATACCCTTACTTGGGGTGACAAAAGCAAAAAGAACAAGTGATGGATGGATCACTAGACAATGCAAACATTCACCCCAGTCACAAAGATGTGGGTTTAATCCATCGTTTTTTTGTTCTCCACGTCACCCTAGTTTGGACCCAGCCATGTGCAAATAAGTCTTGACCCTGCTCCTCATGAGAATAGTCCAGCCCGAACTGCCAAGCCAGGTCCTCCCTGGACAAGAACCAATCATTCTGGGACCAGTTTCGGGGTATCACTCCTAATCAGCTGGGCAAGCTTAAATCCAGTGGCACACTGAGCAAGGGACCCACATTGGGGCATCCCTTTCCCACTTAGGGTGACAAAAGCAAAAAGATCAAATGATGGAGGGGACACTGAACAATGCAAACTCACCCCCCCAGTCACAAAGATCTGGGTTTAATCCATTGTTTTTTTGCTCACCACACCATCCCATTTTGGATCAAGCCATATGCAAATCAGTCTTGACCCTGCTCCTCATAGGAACAGTCCAGCCTGTACTGCAAAGCCAGGTCCTCCCTGGACAAGAAACAAGCATTCTGGGACCAGTTTCGGGGTATCACTCCTAATCAACCAGGCTAGCTTGAATCCAGTAGTGGATTAACCACGGGACCCACGTCTGGGTAACTTAGGGCAACAAAAGCAAAAAGACTGGGAGTGAGTGGTTCAGCAACCGTCTATCATCTGGATGTGTTTTCTATGTTCACCCTATGTGGCCATTGGTATTCCCAGATGTGGGGCCCTTGCTTGCTGTGCCACTGGATTCAGGCTAGCCTAGCTGATGAGGGGTGATAGCCCGAATTTGGTCCCAGGATGCTTGTTCCTGGTTCAGGGATAACCTGGCCTAGCTGTTCCGGTGGGACTGTTCTAATGAGGGACAGGGTCAAGACTGATTTGCATATTGTCTAAACTGGGGTGGCATAGTGAGCCAAAAAATGATGGATTAAACCCAGATCTATTGACTGGGGCTGGGTGGTTGAAAAGTGTCAGCACTCCGTTCATCTTGTTGTGTGTCCTTGCTAGACAAGCAAGAAACCATGTTACTACATCCAGGACTTTGCTACATGGATTCAAGAATATTTTTTTTGATGAACTACTATTCACTTTGGAAGTTGCTGGGTGTCATAAGTAGTGAAGAGAATTATTTCCTAAAATGGTGTTAAACCCAAACGTTGAACTATATCTTTTTTGAACATTTGACTTTGGGTGTGACAATAAAATATATGAACTGCTAAGCTAAAAACTACACAATATTTATTACTGTCCATTACCTTTTTAGTGACACCAGAGTCAATAATACCTGAGCTTACATTCAGGAAAGAACATGGAGTTACGAAGCTTAAGGTACTTATTTACCTAAAAAGAGAAGTGTAGATAAATATAATTAGAAACTCATCTCTTGTAATATTTAGTTTCAGGCAGAACAAATTTCATACAGAACACAGAGAGTTGGTTACACAGAAATAGAGCTAAAGTATATTTTTCAAAGAGTGGATTAGAAGAAGAATTACCACAAAGGGTTATTAATAGATTTTCAGTGTGCTTCAGATGCCCACATTGATCTGCAGATATCAGTGCCCAGCAGAAATGGCACATCTCTATTATCTCTCTTATCACATTCACATTTCTCTGTTTCTACTATTGACCCTTATGCTATTATTATATGTCATAAACTAGTGGATATACTGTGAGATGAAAGAGTGCATCACTCCAGTTTGATGCCGAGTACACAATAAGTGCATTCTGACACCACTGGGCTGGATCAGGTATTGTTGCCTGATACTCTGTCATTCTAAGGTTCCTTCACCTTTGATGCAGCACCTCAGCATCTCTGACATTATGTAAACCTCAGTCTGAAATTCAGAGTATCTGTGGAGCTACTGTCATGGATTGACCACCTCTTACGTACCATGATTGGTGAGAACAGGGCAGAGGATTGGAACAATATGGCTTCAGGTTCTCTGCAGTTTAAATGTGAGTTGCTTCGAGTATGAACAATCACCTAAGCAATTCTTCTGATTGCCAGGAGGAAGATCAGGAAGGAACTCTCCTTCCTTCACCTCCACGTCATAAACTTCCAAGAGTAATGTCTTGACATCCCTGTAATAGTGGAGTTCAGTCATTAGGCTTCATGGACTTGTTGTCTGCCTGTCATTAGTAAAGTACGAAAACGTGGTCATTTGAACATTCAACATGTAGGGACATGCTCTTTACTGCCTTAACAACAAGGATGTCCTATCATCAAAATCTTTATGCAGTTTATAAAAAACAAACCATAAAAACAGAAAGCATAACATTTCATACAAGTGATAAACCATTCTGTAAGTGGACTGCACCAGTTAAATAAATAGCCACATAAAAACAGATCTTCGCATCAGGTAATAACATATTATGACACAAATTTGGGCGAACTTGTTCAAAATGAGTTCCAGAAAACAATGGAAGTATAACATATTTGCAAAGCTTTTTTTAAAAAGAAAAAAACATTATAAAGTGCAAAGTGTCCTGAGGTGAAATGCCATCACATCTACAGGGAATAATAACTGACTCGTGTGAACTACCACGAGGGATGGTCAACAAATGATGAGTAAGATTCAATCTAAAATAGTTCAGTAAGGTGGTTTGACTTCTCCAGAGCTAAATAGGGCTCTATAAAAATAGTAGTTTGTAATAGTATGGTACATACGTTTTCACAGACGTTTTGTACAGAGCAACACTCTCTCTCTCTCTATCTTTAGCTTTTAAAGCCTTAAATGCTACTTTGGCCCAAGCAATATCATGCTGGGCAGTTGAGTCTGGATTACTAAAAATTTTGCGATGGCTGGGTTTACTAAAACTAGCTTTATTTTTAGTTTATCCATTGACTACTAGCCACTTGGTCCAAACCCAAGCAATCATTTAAGATCTGTCGGTTGAAACTTTCCTCAAGGTGTAGCGAGACAGACAGTCAGCAAAGACCCTGCCATAAATGTAGGATATCCTCCAGAAACCCCTGGCCAAGATCCTCATGAATAATGAAAGCAGAAGTGCTCTGGGGAAGGCAAAAATGTCATCTTCAAAATATACTCCTAATTACTAAGAGAGCAGAAGTATCTTCAAAACCCATATTTCACTACCAGTGGCAACCACTGGGACACACTTAGTGCTATAAATATCAAGCAGAATCTTAATTGGTTTGTGCCCCAGTCTATATGCGAAATCAACGACAGAAGCAATGTTCTTACTAAAAGTAATACTTCTTGCAGAAACCATAGGCGACCATGACAAGGAATAATCAAATTGAACACCTAGGTAAGGAAAAGATGAAACACGGCTACTAATGTTATCATGTACCCTAAAGGTTCTCGACTTTGTAGACCGAGGGCCTATCACTATGATGTGAGATTTGGAATAGTTGGTCCTTAAATCAAGGCTGTCCATAAACATTTCAAAATAATTAAGCAGACGATCCAAACCCAAAGCAGTTGTAGAAAAAAGGATGGCATTGTCTGCATAGAGCAGCTCCAGAATAGAATGATTGCCAATCTGGAGCATGTCCGTACCCCCCTCAATTAATGCCTCCTCCAGGTTATTAATATAGAGGGAAAAAGAAACGGAGCCAATATGCAGCCTTGTCAAACCCCACTTCAGATTAAAGTGATCAGTGCCTTCCCCCTGAGATCTAAACAAACAGCAGCAGGCTTATTAAAATGGAGGTCATACAAAAGAGAGACTAAATTCAATTCCACCCCAAGACGCAACATAATATCCCATGGTGTGTCTCTATCAACATTATCAAAAATGGTGCTCAAGTCCAAAAAGGCCAAGTGTAGAGCCCCTTGTTTGGACACTGTATATTTATGGATAATCGAATATAAATTATGACATTTATTGACAGTACCTAAACCGAGCTGACACCCATACTGATTGCCTGATAGAACAGAATTTTTAAAAGCCCAATACACTAACCCATTCAATACTAATTGACCATAGACCTTACCAACAGAGCAAATCAAAGAAATTGGGCCATAGCATGTAGGGTCGACCTGGCTACCCTTTATAAAAATAGGAACTATCACCGAATGGGACTAGGATTTAGGAATAGAATATTTGGCAGCCGCTTTAAAATAAAGAGTGATCACAGAGGACCAGCGTGCTAGGTTTAATTTTAAAACATCTATGGGGACTCTGTTGGGGCCAGGAGAATTATTAGAAGGAAGTGCCAGAATGGCCTCACAGACCTCAACATGTGACAAAGGAACAGGGACAATAGGAACAGCAAACAGAGAAAAAATACAAGATTTAGAAACAAATTTAAATATGCTCAAAGTGTTTGGCCCAAAGCTCAGGCAAGATAGTACCAAAAAAACCCCAGATTGACTGCAGGCTTCAGAATAGGTTGATTAATGAGCTCCCAAAAATAAGAACTATCACACTGCCTACTGACAAGAAGCAATTCCTCCCATGTCACCTTCCACAAAGTTTGTTTACGCTCCTCTAATATTCTTCAGTATGAAGAGTGACACAAAGCAACCCTTTGGCAATCCCTAGGAACAGACTTAAAAGCATGTGGCAAACGATGATGTACCTTAGAATAGGTTGTGCTGAACCATTTAAAGGAGGTAGAGACCTTAGAAATAGAATTAGAAGTCAAGAGAAGTTTAATATTATTGCATATAATAAAGAAATACCTCAAAATAGAAGAATCACTATTCAAACATAGCTCAAATTCAGGGTGACTGCCTTTGAACAAATTTAATACGAAGATGTCAGGAATCACATTCTTCCTTTTAAGGTGCTGACCTAGAAAGCAAAATACAACATTGTGCTTGCTATAGCACTTAGAAGGAATATTACCAGAGTCCCAGCTAAAAAGGCCATAAGGGGATTATGATCACGCAAAGGGCACCAGACAACCTAACAATTTAACAGAAAATGGACCCTAGATGAAGAAATTAAGATTTAATCGATAACACTGCCAGCACCTCTCCTAATAAAAGTGGGAACGACTGCATCAGATTGAGTCTCGGTTGTAGCGGTAGAAAAAGAAACTAAGGGCCTGATTACGAGTTTGGCGGTCTTGGGCCCGCAGTCGCAGCAGTGTCAGATTTGCCGCCCGCTAACTCCATGGTCCGATAGCTGAATTATGATGTTGGCAGTGCAACAGATGAAAAACTGCCGCCTCCTCCAGAATTTCTCTTTCGCCTTGATGGCAGTAACAGGCAACAGAAGCTGACAGAGAGAGTTCAGCTCCTGTTCCTGCCATTAAGATTGCGATGTGCCTTACCACCAACCCATCTGTGGTGGGAAGACCTCCACACTAGACCTGGCGCGAACACAAGAGTCAAGGAAAAAGCTCACCTTATCTCATGTTTCTACTCTTCTCTCCATCACTGAACCCCTGGTGCAGGTCCTCCTTTTGCTGCAGACACTTGTCCAAGAGAATCACAGGTACATTCCTTGTCCATTTGTCCACTGTTGCAATGGCTGTCGACCGATGCTGGAGGAGAAGGTTAGTTTTCCATAGGTGCAATATATATGTGTGTATTTACAGACTTGTTTCGTGAGAATACACACATATTTATTTGCACTGTGGCAAAAAAACTAAACATAAGTGAGATTCCTAGCTCGAAGGTCCCCCTCAATCGGAAGACTGCAGCCGTGAGACTGCCAGCACAATGATAACATTGTAATACGGGGGTCGGAAGACCATCGGCACAGTGGCCTACTTGGGACTGTGGCACTCTGGCGGTAAGACCACCAGACTCGTAATCAAGCCCTAAATTATACTCAGCCAATAACAGGTTCATAAAATTCCCCTCAGGCAAATGCAAAAAATGAATGACATCCAAGGAAGAGTCACCAATCACAGGATGTAGCGACAAGCATCCTTGAGTGCAAGGATTCGGATTGAAATCACCAGATAAGATAATGAAACTATTCCCTAACTTGGATTTTGGTAAACTATCCAGAAAGCTTTTTAGAACCGACCCTTGACCTTGACTGCCTCTCTGCAAAATGGCATTATAGAAGCTAATTAACAATGTACAAGGAAGATTCAGGAATGTTAAGAAAAGTGCGGATACATTTTGTGAGCTGACAAGTAGCACTTTGATGGAAGAACCTAAAGACACCAGAATGGGAAGGCCGCCTTTGGCACTCCCATGAGATGAAGGAGTAGCAGGAACAAAGTATGAAATATAACCATCTAAATAGAAATTGGTATCAGTATCCCATGTTTCCCCTAGACAAGTTAGTTTGAAACTACGCAACAAAGAAAAAAAACTCCTGATTACCACTTTTGTTTGTAAGGCCTGAAGCATTCCAACTTAAAAGAGGGATAGTATTTGGGAACCCCAAGCTCCCAATAGACTCGATTTGGAAGCAGGCATGGTCTCAGGGAAGTAAGGGGGATGTCAATCAATTTCAGACAAGGTGCTCAGGGGCAAATCTGTTCGATGTAGGTAAGCTACTATCCTGGGCAGACCTAGAGCTTATGTTTGAAGTAGCAAATGACGGAATCTGAACCAAATTGGGCACAGAATAACGGGCCAAGAGAGGGACAGATTATAAAAATAACCTAAGGGAAGAAGATGGATTCTCACAATTGGTCCAGATCCAGCTGGAAACTGTGACAACAGAAAAC
The DNA here is from genome assembly GCF_964204655.1 of Triturus cristatus. Lineage (NCBI taxonomy): Eukaryota > Metazoa > Chordata > Amphibia > Caudata > Salamandridae > Triturus > Triturus cristatus. The sequence goes on from NC_140595.1 coordinate 393,271,002, forward strand.
CTGCAGTGGGAGGATTATCAAAATTCACTACCACACAATCCCCACGAAAGGTTTTAAGTTGAGGACTTATCTATGGAACTCTCCTTACCATTATAATGGACTTGAACAAATATCTGTCATACCCCAAATGCTTATTTATCCAATGAACCACCTTGTTCTTCAAACACATATAATTTTCCATGCTGTTAGGAACCAATGAGGGGATGTTGGCCAGGATAATAACATAAGGAGTAGCAGCAGGAGGTAAGTCTAAACTATGAGGTACGAAATCGGAGAACCTAGAAGAAAACAAATCTTTACTTTATGTTTCACTAGATACAGCACCATTTGCTTGGGCAGGTAAGGATGAGAAACAAAGGCCTTCCCCTGATGGTAATAAATGTGGGTTGGCCTGTGATGAAAAATCGTGCATGAAAATTGAGGGGATAGACCTCACATTGGGTGATCTCCCCAGCTGACACACTAGCTCATGGCAGGGGTCAGAACTGCATGAAGCCTTCCGCTGGGGAGAGGCAGCTATAGGCAAAGACCTCACTCTAGTAATAGCTGAATTAATGTTCTCTTCCACAGAAGAAAAAACAGGGGGATCCCTTCGTACTGAGTCATTAACCAAAGAGGCTTTGAGAAACCCCCCTAAGATGGCTAATAGCGCCCTCAATCTGTGTAATAGCGTCCCAAGTCTGAGTTCATAGGAACTGAAAGTGGAAAACAACCAAAGTTTCAAGTTTAGCCAAATACTTTATCTGTACGTCTTTCCATAAGTCTTTCGACAAATGCATTGCAATGATCCTCAGATGATGAACAACATGGGAGCACAGATGGGGAGGGGATTGACTAACTGTGTGTGGCAAAGAGCCCCTGGCAAGGTATTTATTTCTTGACCACGGCCAATGTGGATAACATGTATCCACATGAGGATGGCTGCCCCCCAGTCGTGCTGGAATAGTCATGGGAACCTGCGGTAGGCAAGTCCTGTCTGCAGTTAGAAAGAGGGAGACCTGGTGGAAGGCATGTTAATACAATCAGGGTGGCAAGATCCACTACATCAGAACTGATAACAGTCGCTTCCTCAGAGTGATTAATCATCTTTGCAGTACAAAAAGCTTTTCTGCCAATACTTTCTTGAGTATAGATATATGTTGGGAACCCCTCCCCCCCAAACCAGGAATAAATGTAACCTGCTAATTGATATTAACCATGAAGTTTTGAATAACCAGCATATTGCATTAAACGTCAAAGTGTTCGCTGGGGGAAAAAAAGCATTTTAGCAGATAAACAATGAAATTCTGTGGTTCATGGCCCCACCTTGCTCTCTAAACATTCAGTGCAAAGTTTGTCCAACAATGTTTACAGCGCAAACATCTACTGAAGCAGCATATGTTCCTCATGCACAACATTGTCAGGAGAAGGGAAAACGTCTACAACATATAAACAATATGAAATGCATGAGTAGCAACAGCACAGACGGGCACAGCAATCATTAGTGCACCAGATTCAGTGGTACCAGGGGAGCCGTGTCCGTATCATACCACTTCACCCAAGTTATGGCCATCTTACTACCTGTTTTTCTTGGTTGCATTAGGTCTGTGGCACCCTTGCTGCATCACGTAGTGCAAGCTTTGTGCAAGATTTCCCGAAAATACATCACAACAGGGGAAACAGTACTAAACACCATCCATCGTATATATAACGTGCAGCACAGGAAGCAGCAATTTAGGCTTAGCTCACAGACATATGAGGTGCATACATGGGCAGATAAAGTCCTTCATGAGTGTAGAAGCTTACTGTGGAGCCCTCCAAGGGTGTATGCAAGAGCAAGGTGAAAGCAGATGTCAATTCAGGAGTCCTCTTGCCTCAACTATGTATGGGGGCGGTAAGTATGGACAGTAGTCTGCTTTAAATGTTGAGATAGGATCCTGCTAGTAGGGTCTTTATCATCCCCTAAATGTCTCTGTCTTTTCCCAGAGCACCTTTTCAGGCCTTCAGGCCCCTAAAACGTCTCCTTGTCATTTGGATGCACTCTGTCTGAACTTATTCGCTGACAGACAGCCAACTTCTCCACTTAAGAACTTCATAAATCCCAAATCAGCCATTACAGATACTAAGCCACACCTAGACTATTCCATGCTAGATCTCCTATGACCATATTTTATGCTCAGTTGCCCTCTGTGACACTCTACTCATTCTAAACATTATCTGCCTGTCCTTCAGACTCATTCCCACCAGTGCTCAGACACTGTCATTACCCTAACTATAATGCTGGCAGTCACCATTAAACAGCAATCAGCCTCCATATGTTACCCTTTATTGGTGTTCTTTAGATAGCCGACAGACACCCTTACATAAATCTGAGAAGCCAAAAGCTGAGTAGCAGATTCCTACAGTCAGCCATCACTGACCACTAGCTATCCTCCAAAGAACTGCCTCTTAGGTGGCCCACAAAGAACCTCACTAGACCTTGTCAACCAATAAAGCTGCTCAGACTTCAAACAGTGTCTCTTAGAGCCCAATACACGTCACGGACGACAACACCATCTGACCAACAGACCCTTTCTTTTAATTCTCATACATCATATAAACATGCTTGCTAGTCTTTAGACTCTCTTGCTCGAGTGCTAAGCTCTGTCCCTCCCCAGTACCCCAAGGTCCTTTAGGAAATCTCATATAACCTAAGAGACTACTTTGTAGCTCTTGCATGCCAATTTAACCGCATGACAGCTTGATCTCCTCTTTCCGGCCCAATGAGACCTACTTAGGGGAAAGTGGCACACCTCTTCCAGTAATCTTTTTCACCCATAGCACATTCATGTATTTGCCGAAACATACATGTGCTTTTAGATTTTTACTAGCAATTTTTTTCCCTAGTCTTTCAGTTTAGTGCCAGATGTATTGTTCTTTGTGTGCAGCAATTGATGTAATCTGCAGATCACAGGTTCAAATCCAAGCAAGATGTCTATGTCTCAACTAGTTCATTTAGTTGTTGTAATCAATCAAGCAAGCAATCAAGGTTTCTATAGTGTGATTATTCACCTTCCCCTAGACGGCTCTAAAAAGGTAATTTATCATGGCCGTCTGTGTATTTTTTTAACTTATTTTAACACCCTCATTGTTCTTTGAGGTCAAGGAAATTGACAAGTTGACATTCATACAAAATGGCTTTCATGTGCAAGAGATATGAAATGTGATTTTTTTGTTGAATCTAACATAGATGTTAAAACCTGTCTTCAGAAAATTCGATTCAAAGTCCTTGCTACCTCTGGGTCAATAAGAAGGGTCTACCTCTGGGTCAATAAGAAGAGCATCCTTAGGGTACTTCATAGCATGATCAACAACAAACAAAATGCGTTGGTGCTGTGAGTGACTTCTTGGGCTTAGTGGTCTGACAATGTTCCAGCAATAATTGCAAAAAAGATTTTTTATTCATCCCTACCATTTTAAAATATATCCCCACTTGCTTTGACAACAGAAAGCTTTAGAATGGTTTCGTGACATGTCACTGACTTGGCACTTTTGGCAGTGTCTAAGTATTCCCTTAAACTTCACACCAATATGGATGATAAGAGGTGGCTTGACAACCTGTGACATGTTGTGATCACTCCAGAATCACCAGCTAGAGAGATCTCATGAGCTCAGTACAGCAGGAATGCCAACGCCTGTTGCTCATATCCATTAAGTGGCTTCTTACTCAGGATAACCCAGCTTGGAATACACAAGTATACTCTCCCAGTAAACCGGAAAGCAAGGCTCTTCCATCTTTTAATTGGCTGCTACATGCCTTCAACATCGTTTGGACCTGTAGATGCCTTGATGGGTTACGGATCATACTGATTGCAGCTTGGCCTCTGTAGGCAATTCATACATGTGAATGCCATAGGATTATATCAGATCAGACAATGTATTGCATAGTGAATGAAAACCATTGCAAAATAGAGTAATATTGGACAATCCAACATTTAAAATAGAAAAGATAATTTAATATAAAGTACAAACAGGTAGATAAAATATCTTAGGGCCTGATTTAGATTTCAGAGTACAGGTTACTCCGTCACAGCAGTGACAGATATCCTGTCCACTGAAATATAAATCCCATAGGCTATAGTGGGATTTATATTTCAACAGACGGGATATCCATCACCGTTGTGATGGAGTAACCTGTCTGCCAAAATCTAAATCAGGCTCTAAGTCTAGAAACAAAGTCATTGGAATGACAATGAAGACAATTGCCATAGTGGTTCCTAATAACAATTTTAAATTATTAATCTTTATTTGATTATGCATCATAATCATAAAAGATAAAACCATAAAAAACACATAAAATCCTTAAAAACCTTAATATACACAGTCCACCTTACTTCATTTCAATTGCACAATCTATAAGCAAAATAGATTCCCAAAAACGTATTTAGGATTACGAAGCAGTACATTCCTTATACAGTAGGGGTAGTCTCTGGTGCTTTTGATAGTCGATATATTCTCCCTCCCCTTCAAAAGGAGGATTTTTGTGATGTTGAAAAGGAAATCAGATGGAACATACCTCCAATAACAGTAACCACTACAAAAGTTAACCACCCAGGATAAATAATCTTTCTATTTAAAAATTCTGGACAAGAAGCATCTAAAGGCAAGGTTTAAAGCAAATTAACTAGCAAATTATATGAGAGCCCATGGAAGTCACTAGTTCTTAGTTGATTCAATATTTCTATACATAGAATACTTCCACTTTTGTTCGACTTTCTAAATGAGCCAAGGGCAAACGATCTGACCACTAATCCCCAAAATTCTGTCTGCACTTTAAAGACTGACCTGATAGTTATGAAAGATGAACCAAAATCAAGGGTAGATAAAAGAAGTTATTAATCTGAAACTATTCAAAACTATGATTACAAAAAAGCGTAATGTATTCAAGTAAGAATATGTGATATACAGTATCAATTGGAGAGCCCTGTACATACATTGGAAGCTAATAATACTGTACTAAAAAAACTAGCAAACAAGTAGATGAAGCTTCCCAGGCAAAAAAGGTACTCAAAAGAAATAGATACAATAATTTATTTCATTACAAAGTAATAGAAGAAGAGGAGAAATTGTACTTTAATTGTGAAGAAAGCGAGAAAATTGGTCACCCTCCGTGGCCGAAAATAAAAGAAGGGGCATTTTTTCTGTTGTTTGCTTATAGATAATTTGGCTCCTTGGGCAACTGATCAGGAATACTCTGTAGCAGTATAACATGCAAATCATAGAAAACAACAGCCTTGTTAGAACTGGGATCTTTGGTGTGGTTTCCCCCCCTGACTTTCTGCCTTCCAATCTCCTTTTTTCGCTGATATCGTTTTTGCTGGCCTTAGGACTCTGCACACTTAATCACTGCTAACCACTGCTAAAGTGCGTGTGCTCCTTCCGTAAAGCATGTTAGATTGGCTTATTCCCAATTGACATATTTAATTTACTTGTAAATCCCTAGTAAAATTTAACTACCTGTGCCCAGGGCCTGTAAATTAAATACTACTAGTGGGCCTGCTGCGCTTGTGCCTCACCACGACAAGAACTGTGGTTGCTGCTCGACCGCGGCTCACACCCCAGTCAACCAACAATTTCTCAAAAGTATCAGCAAGAAAACCTTGAAACACTGCGCTGGTCATAAAAAAGAATGAAGAAATTCAGATATTGGGAAAAATGCAGAAGGCAATTACAGATAACAAACATGAGCAGTTCTAGAAATGATTAAATGAAGCCTTGCTGAAACAGCAAAGCATATAAAGGAGCGTTTTGGACCATTTACAGACCAAAATGGGCTAATTACACAGCAGACCTTTACAAGTACCAAATACATGATAAGGGTGACAACTCTGCTTACAATGAGAAGTGGATATGTATATCATGGAGAAAGAAATCTATACTAATGTACTAAATATCAGTGATTCAAATGCCATGGACCCTGAGGGATGGTAGAGAAATCATCTAAGGGCAGCAGTGACCTGGTGAACACATTTACTATTGATCCAAATCAAAAGTGTGCTAACAATTGGAAAGGTGACTGACCAATGGAATTGGGTAAGTGGGGTACCCATACATAAAATTGGACACAGACAAAATCTGAACAACAATGGAAGACTATCAGTGTTACATCCTCCAGGCAAAATATTTGCCTCATGCTCCTAACATTAGTTATGAAGAGCATTTCACAATGCACAATGGTTTGTCATTACCATTTGTAGTCAGCGTAGCTCTCATTCCAGGAGCAAGCATTCTATACTCTGCCTTTACAGACATTTCTAAAGCTTTTGACCATGACTCAAGGTCTAGATTTTGGTAAACATTGCTCAGTATGAGTGCACCAAAGAGTCTAATGTTCATTCTAGCTGAAATACATACAAAAATGTGGGCCGTTATTAACCTAATGTCAGCCAGTGATAATATATAAATTATATTGCCACACCTGAATAAAACAAGGCTGTGTGCTAGCAGCATATTGATTTAATATTTTCTAAGACATTTCTTCACTGCATTGGATGTTGATTTATCAAATGCTCCACGTCTGTAAGGGTTAAAATATAGACACTTATGTGGATGATCTCCTCATTATGGACCACACTGCAGTGGTTAACAAAGATCATTGGCAAGCTTGGAAGCGTATGCTAAAAAATTCATTTACCAATACATGATTAACAAATCAAATGTTAACCTAAGGAAAATTAAATGTAAAGGGTCATGATACATCAGTGATTAGAAATTGGAAAGAGAACACAAATATTAATATCTGAGCTTAATTTTTTGTAACAGATTAACAAGGAGGCCACTTTGTATGCAGAAAATAGGAGCCTGAATCTGACTTTGGCAGTTGGGATGCCATCTGCCAAGATAGCAAAGGTTTTCCCTCTGCCAACCTGGCTGGAAAGCAGCCTGCCAAATTTTGAGATCTTCATTGGCCCTATGGTGATATCTGAGCTGTCATGGCAGCTCCTCTAAAGGTACTGAAAGTTTGAGGAGTAGCCACCATGTTTTAGCAGCTGCTCAACCACATGCTCCAATTTGTTAATCAAAACCACAGAACAGACAGTGAAAGTGAATATCTAATTGAGGCTTTTGTGCTTGACTACTCAATTTGATGATCCTAGCATGAGAGTGGGCATAGCAGTTCTTGGGTGGAAACTAGGATTAAGTGACAGAGAAAATATATCACTACTTGATTAATAAATTGTGTCTTTGCAGCAGATAAGCAAATCTAATGAATACATTTAATCAAGGACAGCATGCATCTGCAGGGAGATGTGAGTAAACTGAACAGGATGATTAGACGCTATTCAGCCATTTTACACATGTCAATTTAGGACATGAAGAAAAGAGAGCAGCTGATTAATCCTTGTGTTGTGCCATTAATTTGGAATATTTGAAATAGGTATTATTCAAACCACGTGAAGTGGGTCAGATTGAAGTATTGTCAGTGGCGGCAGGTAGAGGTAAGCGTGGTACGGCGGGGGTGGGGCAGGAGGGGGGGAAGTCGACAGACAACAGAATAGGGTAAATTCAATAAATAAACACATCCTATTCCATTGTTGGTTGACTTCCCATCCCCCCACCCGCCCACCACACTTACCTGCACCAGACACGACTGGGTATTTTGGAGTTCAGTTTGAAATCCCCAATGGAAATGAATTATGCATCCAGCCAGTCTTCACCTAACTTTTCCGTTTAGTATCATAACGAATGTAAACATTGACAATGATGCACATCTTTTCTTGTTTTGCTTTTACCAAACCAGAGCATTTAAGCACAAGAATGCTGTCGGAGTGAAACAAAACGATAAAGAAGAGAAGGAGCCAATCAAACCACTGTAGGTAAATTATTATTAGCCAATCTTCCCTTCAACTCATCCTAGAAAGCTGGTGGATAGAAACCTTGAAATCCATTCAAATGGGTAATATTGTCAGCCCAGGTTTTCTGCAGAAAACAATGTAATATTTGGGGAAAGAATCCAAGCAATCAGGATCATCAGTAGAACAAATAAAACCTCCAACATTCTGTGAATAAATGTTCAAAAAATGATGTCTATGGGCATAACCTTTATGTTTAAAAAGATAATTTACAAAGTGGTGCTTCAGACATCATGGCTGACGGACAAATAAAAATTGGCTCCACGTAAGCATGCATGGTTCGCCTTAAGCAACTATGTTAAACTGGGACCACAACCAACTTTAAATGTTTGTATGTTAAAACACATCAAACAAAAACTCATACAATATAGGTTAGGAGGGCTGCTAACCTTGGACTGTATACCCGCGAGGATAAGGAAACATTTTAACGCTCTATGCAGGCTCTGCCAGTCCTACAGTGAAACAATTGTGCACATAGTCTAGTCTGCATTTGCTCGATTTTATTGAAGGAAAGGCGGGCACTTTCAAAAACTCAATTCCAGTTGCTGGGCATAGGCTGTTGCAGACTCGCTGTAATCGCTTACCTTGAAGCAGAGCACCTAATTTGTAAATTGTATGCATATATTTTAGAAGTTATTGTACACAGCAGCCCACTATGAATAATGTTATTACCATGCACTTTAAGACCTATCCTCCGTGGATCTTTAACACACTTGCTACAAAGCTGTGCTGAAATTTAGGGGTGATCAATTGCAAATTTTGAGCACAGTGATGAACTAGAATGGATAATTTTTGTCTTGACGTATAATATGTGAAATTTAATTGTATAAGTTTGTTGTTATAATGCTAAAACTGTGAGTTTCTGCTTGTCTGATTTGTAACAGTCCCAACGCAGAGATTCAGATGTAAACTGTAAGCAACTGAGGCCCTGTCATGCATTTCTGCAGATCTGCCTATCAGGGCATCCAAGTGCCAGATAGGGCAGGGTACTGTTGTATACTGGGGTCACCTTGTCAGTGGAGGCAAAGTGCACCATGTACAATGTAAGAAACTGGCTCTGTATATACTATACCAAAAAGAGGTATAGTGTGCAGAGTCCAGTGAGTCCCGAAAGGTATGGCAGAGGTTAAAGTAGATAATATCTTACTCTCAATATAGTGGTAGCTGGGCTGAGCAGTTAGGCTTATTAGAGGGTAGTGTGAATGCATTTGTTGTACATACTCATACAAGGCAGGAACACACACTCAATGACTAACTCCAAACCAATATTTGTAAAAAATATTACTTTATTTACTTTTATTTCTAGGACACAAGTTGAACTCAGTTGCAGATAGAAGCAGACTTGCATGCAATGCTTTCAGATTACTGGCAAGAGGTTTGTATAGCATCAAACAATTCCTTACATGTGCATGAAATGCTTTTCAGTACAGAAAAATATACTTTGCCTTCAGGATCACACTTAGTACAATACAGTGAGAGGCCAATGCAATCCTATGGGAGGAAATACAGATGAGTAACTTACAGGTAAGTAAACGGTTTTGAGATTCAGTCTCCAGGGGTTTTGGTCAACAATGGGCAAGGGTCAGACCAAGGTAGGTACTGCACCACCAGCTGCACTGGGGTGGCTGGGTGCAGAGGTCACTGGGCCCAGTGTTATCCTATAGAGGCTGGGGGCACCTCAAAGAGGCATCAGATTACAGGTAAGTACCTGCGGGTCAGTGACACAGGTCCAGGGGTTAAGGTCAGCAATGGAGGGGCTACCAAAGAGCACTAAGATTGCACCACCAGAGGCACAGGGATGGCCAGGTGCAGAGTGCAAAGGATGCATTGGGGGGTCCGTTGAAACTAATGCAGATCCTCGGCTGGAGAAAACAGCTTTAGGCACAGTTTGGGAGGCTGGTCGAAGGAATACCATTACCGGAGAGGTAGGCTGGGTAGTGGGAGAATGCCAAGACACTATCTGTTGGGCCCTCCGAGGCCTGGAGGCTGCAGGTGGAGGTGTGTTTTTGGAAGTTTGGTTTTTCACACCAGATCTGATCACAGTCGGGGGGACCCTTCAGGGTGAGGCTGCAGGCATAGAGGGGGAGGTCAGGAGAGGTTGTCCAATGCTGGCTCCAGGTCAAGATCACCGGGAAGACTTCAATGGGTCAGTGAGCCACCTGGACTCGGGCGGTGGGTGCCGAGTGCAGAGTGCTGCAAGTGTCGCAAATCTGCCGGGATTCGGAGTCCTTGAGTTGGTTTCTTGCTGGACAAATCAGGTGGCCACAAGAGACAAGAGTCTTTGTTGAAGACAGCACAGGCCCCTGGGGTTCTTGAAGTTGGCTGGCTGTAGGCCATGCCGGGTTCTTGGAGCAGGGTCACTGTAGGAGGAGACAGGCAGGTAAGGCTGGGGCCAAGTCAGTTATCGTCTTCTTCTCCACTGTTGCACGGCTTTTCGGTCCTGCTTCTTTGTAGGTTGTTTAATCTGAGGAACAAGGTTGAGGGGAGCCCTTAAATACTAACTTTAAGGGGGTTATTGATGTCAGGGGGAGTAGCCAATGGCTACTGTCCCCTTCGCTGACTACACCCTTTGGGTGCTCCCTCCATTTGGGGAAAGGGACACATTCCTATTCCTATTAGCCTAATTCTGCAAATCAAGATGGAGAATTTTCAAAAAAAGAGTACACCTCAGCTCCTGGCGACCCTAGGGGTGTGCCAGGGTGAGGGGAAGACTCCTACTCTGCTTACTAATTTTCCCACCTGTCCCGCTGCCAAAAGTGGTATTAGAACAAGGGGAAGGCATCTCCACTAGTTGGAGCTGCCCAAATCAACATAGCGATACCATAGGGGATGATGGACGGAGCGCCTGAGCAAATCAAACACTCACCCCCAGTCAACTGATCTGGGTTTAATCCATCATCATTCTTTAGCTCACTCCACCATCCCAGTTCAGACATGGCCATATGCAAATCAGTGTGACCCTGTGCCTCATGGGAACAGTCCAGCCCAAACTGCCAAGCCATGTCTTCCCCGGACCGGAAACAAGCAATCTGGGCCCAAATCAACATAGTACAAGTAGAGAGCCTTTGAGGCTCACAGCCAAATGCTGCTGTTCCTGCTAGGAGAAAGTGAGAAGCACCTCCATACAGACCAGGCTCTGTTTCTGACCTCTGAGAGTACAAAGGCTCTCATTCAAGTCACAAACCTGTCTTGTGGTGGCTGGCTGGCAGGGACCAGTCAGCCAATACACTAGAAATCAGTTGTTTTTAAGGGGGCATCTCTAAGATGCCCTCTGAGTGCATTTTATAATCAAAGCATCACTGGCATCAGTGTGGGTTTTATTATGCTGATTAGTTTGATACCAAACTTCACAGTCTAAAGTTAAGCCATCACAGAGCTGTGGTGTTCGTGTTGACAAACTCCCAGCCCATGTAATCATGATGGCTTCACGGCACTTACAACGTCTGTGAACAGCACAGACACTTTAGGGGCCGTCTCATGCAGCTATGCCCTCATCTGGGGTATGGTGCACCTTGCCTTAGGGCTATGAGGCCTGCTTTTCATTACAGAAAAATATACTTTCCATTCAGGATCACACTTAGTACAATACAGCGAGAGGCCAATGCAATCCTATGGGAGGAAATACAGATGAGTAACTTACAGGTAAGTAAACGGTTTTGAGATTCAGTCTCCAGGGGTTTTGGTCAACAATGGGCAAGGGTCAGACCAAGGTAGGTACTGCACCACCAGCTGCACTGGGGTGGCTGGGTGCAGAGGTCACTGGGCCCAGTGTTATCCTAAAGAGGCTGGGGGCACCTCAAAGAGGCATCAGATTACAGGTAAGTACCTGAGGGTCAGTGACACAGGTCCAGGGGTTAAGGTCAGCAATGGAGGGGCTACCAAAGAGCACTAAGATTGCACCACCAGAGGCACAGGGATGGCCAGGTGCAGAGTGCAAAGGATGCATTGGGTGGGTCCGTTGAAACTAATGCAGATCCTCGGCTGGAGAAAACAGCTTTAGGCACAGTTTGGGAGGCTGGTCGAAGGAATACCATTACCGGAGAGGTAGGCTGGGTAGTGGGTGAATGCCAAGACACTATCTGTTGGGCCCTCCGAGGCCTGGAGGCTGCAGGTGGAGGTGTGTTTTTGGAAGTTTGGTTTTTCACACCAGATCTGATCACAGTCGGGGGGACCATTCAGGGTGAGGCTGCAGGCATAGAGGGGGAGGTCAGGAGAGGTTGTCCAATGCTGGCTCCAGTTCAAGATCACCGGGAAGACTTCAATGGGTCGGTGAGCCACCTGGACTCGGGCGGTGGGTGCCGAGTGCAGAGTGCTGCAAGTGTCGCAAATCTGCTGGGATTCGGAGCCCTTGAGTTGGTTTCTTGCTGGACAAATCAGGTGGCCACAAGAGACAAGAGTCTTTGTTGAAGACAGCACAGGCCCCTGGGGTTCTTGAAGTTGGCTGGCTGTAGGCCATGCCGGTTTCTTGGAGCAGGGTCACTGTAGGAGGAGACAGGCAGGTAAGGCTGGGGCCAAGTCAGTTATCGTCTTCTTCTTCACTGTTGCACGGCTTTTCGGTCCTGCTTCTTTGTAGGTTGTTTAATCTGAGGAACAAGGTTGAGGGGAGCCCTTAAATACTAACTTTAAGGGGGTTACTGATGTCAGGGGGAGTAGCCAATGGCTACTGTCCCCTTCGCTGACTACACCCTTTGGGTGCCCCCTCCATTTGGGGAAAGGGGCACATTCCTGTTCCTATTAGCCTAATTCTGCAAATCAAGATGGAGAGTTTTAAAAAAAAGAGTTCACCTCAGCTCCTGGCGACCCTAGGGGTGTGCCAGGGTGAGGGGAAGACTCCTACTCTGCTTACTAATTTTCCCACCTGTCCTGCTGCCAAAAGTGGTATTAGAACAAGGGGAAGGCATCTCCACTAGTTGGAGCTGCCCAAATCAACATAGCGATACCATAGGGGATGATGGACGGAGCGCCTGAGCAAATCAAACACTCACCCCCAGTCAACTGATCTGGGTTTAATCCATCATCATTCTTTAGCTCACTCCACCATCCCAGTTCAGACATGGCCATATGCAAATCAGTGTGACCCTGTGCCTCATGGGAACAGTCCAGCCCAAACTGCCAAGCCATGTCTTCCCCGGACCGGAAACAAGCATTCTGGGCCCAAATCATCATAGTACAAGTAGAGAGCCTTTGAGGCTCACAGCCAAATGCTGCTGTTCCTGCTAGGAGAAAGTGAGAAGCACCTCCATCCAGACCAGGCTCGGTTTCTGACCTCTGAGAGTACAAAGGCTCTCATTCAAGTCACATACCTGTCTTGTGGTGGCTGGCTGGCAGGGACCAGTCAGCCAATACACTGGAAATCAGTTGTTTTTAAGGGGGCATCTCTAAGATGCCCTCTGAGTGCATTTTATAATCAATCCATCACTGGCATCAGTGTGGGTTTTATTATGCTGATTAGTTTGATACCAAACTTCACAGTCTAAAGTTAAGCCATCACAGAGCTGTGGTGTTCGTGTTGACAAACTCCCAGCCCATGTAATCATGATGGCTTCACGGCACTTACAACGTCTGTGAACAGCACAGACACTTTAGGGGCTGTCTCATGCAGCTATGCCCTCATCTGGGGTATGGTGCACCTTGCCTTAGGGCTATGAGGCCTGCTAGAGAGGTGACTTACCCATGCCATAGGCAGTGTTGGTGGGCATGGCACGCAGGGATGTGTGCCATGTTGACTCTGCAGTTTGGTCCGCACCAAAACACTCAACCTGCAATGGCAGTGTGTGGGTGTTTAAGGTGAGGGATCTCTGAGAATGGCATAATACATGCTGCAGCCCTGAGAGGCTCTCTCTGGTCACAAGGTCCTTGGTACCAGGGGTACCTTCTACAAGCGACTTACATGTGACCCAGAGGTGTGCCAATTGGGAAAACAAAGGTATAGATTGGGAAAGAACACAGGCCCTCAGAACGTGATTGGCAGGGACCCAGGGTACACTCAGTCAAGTTAGCATCAGTTATCAGGCAAAAAATGAAGGGGTAACAATGCAAAAAGTGCACTTTCCTACAACCATTGGCTATAAATGTTAAATGTATTGATTTGAAGTTAACTGCTGTTAATGCAGTGCCAGCCAAAGTGGAAGATTGTGGGGTGTTACCCGTTCCCCTTCATATTACAAAATAATATGTGATGTGGTAGAAATAGTTTGGTTCACTGTGATCAAAGTTATAGCCTTTAATTTCTACAAAAGGTTATTGATCAATGCCTAAGTTTCTATCAATTTATAACATGCTAATTACCTAAAATCATTAACTAAATTTGTGAGCATAATCAGAAGTGTTATAAGCTTGTAAAACAGGTGAATTCAGTGTACCTCTAGTAGAGGTTTCTCTCCATCAGGTGTAGGCAACTCTGTTAGAATTGGGTCAAGTCTGACCATTTCTTGCTCCTCCTTGCTAAATTGCATTCCTCCTGCCTTTCCTCATATGGGAACCTATGCCAACAGGTTTGGAATACCCCCTGAGACTCATGCCTGGGATTAGAAGCTCTAATAATCACATGAAAAACTTCAAATAAGTACATAAAGGACATTAGACTGTTAACCAGTGGCAGATAGCTTTATCACTCTCAGCAGTGACACCTTCAAAAAATACTTTGGCCAAGGGATGGTGGTTCCTAGTATTCTTGGACATTTGAGCACTCTTTTGGGAAATATTGCTTAGAAGTCTTAAATCTCTCTCAAGTCACAATGTGGTTAACCCCTGTATCAAAAGTATAGGCACTGGAATGTCACTGACTAATGACACCTATAGACATGTCATTGTGTTAGCTTGAACCAAAGTCACTACTTCAGGGCTGAATATCACACCCACAAAGCAATTTAGTGGAACAGATATCAACACCAATCTCTTGGATACTGAATTGGTATGGCAGTTCTCAGGAAAGCATAAATAACTTTTGTGACCTTTTTTTAATACTGGAAAACACAACCAATGTTGGAACTGGTTTTAAAGTAGAGTAGATGTTTAAAAATAGATGAAATGCCCTTTTTTTTAAAAAATGTATATACTTTGCAAAAACAATATTAAAAATCTGTCATTTTATATCCCTTTCCAAATATTGCGGGACACCTAACAGAAATAATAGCCATCAGTTGCTCCACCTTTTCCATCATTTGGTATATATTGGTTTATTCACAGGGGTCTCCAACCTTTTCTGTAATAAGAGCTACTTATTTTCAATTAAACTAATTGAGAGCTACTAATAATGTTAGTGTTGTAATAGTGAGCACTTCAGGCAAGATTACGATAGTGACTACCATTTGCAAAACTACTACCAAGGACCACCTCACTGCATTAGGCGTGGTTGCAAGCAGTAATATAAAAAAGGAATTTAATTAATGGAACGCCTCTGCGTGGGTAATACATAATAGCCACATCAGCAATGCCTCGGGTACCAAGGTAATGACATTTGTAAAACGTCTCCACTGTTTCTCACTCTAATATCAGATTTAATATATTTTGGAAATTCAGACACTATTCTCAAAATATCAGTTTATGAGTTCTGAAAATAAGCATATTTTCATCCCAAATATATGCTCTCAATTATTTTGAAAAAAAAAAAAATTAACAAAAAAAAAATATATATATATATATTCACTTAAAAAACCATAGGTTTCACACATGTTATAGTTAGCTGGACATTTCACTCGTAAAAAACCAATGAAATTCCCCCGTTATAGTTAGTGCAGGCAACTATAACTCACGCGACCGCAATCCTCTGCTGATGATGTCATGTGTGATACCTATGGTTTTTTAAGTGAATTTGCAAGGTTTTTTAAATGCTAAGTTATGTTTTTTATTTTTCAGGTTTTTCACCGTGCGTGCACCGTGCGTGCCGTGCGCACCCCGCGATTTAAAAAAATAAAAAAAAAATAAAAATTTCTCCCTTGGAGGTCCTTCTGTGACCCCCTGACCAAGGCTAGGGGGTCAGGAACTGTCCACCCTGCCCCCTTTTCACATTCTCCACCTTTTTTTTTCACCCCCTCAGACTGCGAGAGACAAAATGGAGGCCGACACTTCCTGGTTTCGAACGATTCGAATGTTTACCAACATCTAACAACCAATCAGAATTGCGATCGCGCACGGTGCGCGCATATAGATATGGATATGGTTTTAAATGCTATTTTCTCAGGAAATACTGAACAGATTTACACGAGACCTTCAAAAGGCACTTCCTTGACCTTATGGCTACCTCTTTGCCAAATTTCACGTAATTCTGTTCAGCCGTTCGGGCTGTACCTTCGACTAAAGGTCCTAAGAAAAATGCATGGGGAAAACGTGTTTTGGGACCCCCCTTTTTCTCTGCCCCTGCTTGACGAATCACCCCGAGACTTTTAGGGTAGGAGCTGAACGGAGCGCCCCATTTGTTTTGAAAATTTCGCCAGGTTTCGTCATCAGGCGCCAAAGTTATTCAAAATAGAATTTTGAGATTTCCTATGGAAACTAGGTTGTAACTGTAACTATAACTATCTACTGGCAACCGCCAGTAGATAATATATATATATATATATATATATATATATATATATATATATATATATATATACATATATATTACCTACTGGCAGTCGCCAGTAGGTAGTTATAGTTAGGACCTATTTTCCATAGGAAATCCCCAACATTATATTTGGAATAACTTTGGCGCCCGTTGACGAATCTTCGCAAAATTTTCAATACTTTTGGCCGGCTCCGGTCCGCTCCTACCCTGAAAGTCTCGGGATGAATCATGTAGCGGGGGATGAGAAAAAAGGGGGTCCTAAAACGTGTTTTCCCCATGCAATTTCCCATAGGACCTTTACATCAAATTTGGGAGCAAGGTAGACCTTGGTTCAGAGTCATGCCTTTTGCTTAAATGGTGTAAATCCGTTCAGTAGTTCCTGAGAAAATCAAAAATCACATATATATCTGGGCGGAGCCTAACTACACATCTCATCGTGAGATCTGATTGGCTGTCAGCACTTCATCCAAGAAGTGTTGGCAGCCATCTTGGGACCAATATGCATGATAGCACCTCATTAAAAAGCATTGCAGTTAATAGAAGGTTTTAAGACTTTAGTTACATTATAAATCATTTGTTGATGGTACCATACCCATTTTAGGAATTGTGGTGTTTTCTAAGGTGATTTTACCATGTGAAAAAGCCTTCTGCTGTGATATCATGAATCATGTTTGAGAGAAAACTATTTTCTCATGCTTTTCCCACAGAGGTTTGGAAGGTGATCTATAAGCTAAACTGAGAGCATATTTTCTTTAAATTCACATTATCTTTCTCAGTCATGTGCGAATGAAGTCTGACATTCTCAGTAAAACATGTACATTCAACAAGGTCAGAGACTGTCAGTTGATTCCTTTGTGTTCTACTGCAGCTTCCCAGAGTGTTCTAAAGAACAACTAGAGCGCTAACAGTCCTACTTATGACAAACGTATTGCACACCTGAAGCCATCTTGATTGGAATAAGGTGGTAACTCTTAAAACATTTAATTTAAAAAGGAACAAAATGAGGGGGTTCATTTTGCCATAGAAAGTATGATTAGTGCTGCAGAAAGAAAAATTAGGGCACATTTTGAGTGACTTCTCAAATCCTCTTCTACTTCATTAAAACATTCTGACATGCAGACTGAAACATGCACTTTCAATACCAGCAGCAGACTTCCCTGGTGAGCAGTAGCTTTACTACAGTGATCTAATGAGCAACTAGAGTGCTAACATTCTGAATTTAAAGCAAATGTGTGACACATCTGAATGCCTTCTTGATGGAATCAAAGTAAAAAACTGAAAGTATTTCCTACTGAGGAGACTGTAGTAAATGAGGAAATTAGGAAACTTCATAACAAATAAGTCTCCCAAGATGGCCACCAGAGAGAAAAGAGCCCAAATGCAGCACAAATATCACGCAGATCTAGGCCACATGTAGCCCAATGACAGAAGTGTGCAAAACATTTATTTTTTGTGTTTTTGCAGTTTTATATAGTGCAGACTTGTCAGGTATTGGAGTGTTTTACATGAGCATTGGTTACATCACACAAGATAAAATTCATTTTGGTTGTTGACATGGGGAGATTAAGTGATTTGACCAGAATCAAAGAATGTTGAGCTGAAGCAGAAACTCCAAACTGGTTCCCCAGTTGCAAAGTCTGCAGCTCTGGAAGTAACACCATATCCTCTCCCCTAAGTGCAACATTTAATCAAGTGGTCAACTGGATAAAAAAACATAAAGACAACAAATAATTTAAAGTGCTTTGTCTCTATTTGAAAACTCAGAAAATATGTCCTCATTTTAGTTTTTTAGAGCACTAACCATAATTTTGATGCAAATAAGACCCTCTCATATATGTAATTTCTAAAGGTAATGCTCTAGGTATTACAGTTTTGATTACATCAAGATGACATCAGGAGTTCCACACTTTTGTAATAAATATAGAAGTTAGCAATCTAGTTGTTCATTAGGATACTGTTGAGAGGCAGAGGCCAGGGGCACGGACTCTGAAAATTGAAGGCAGGTAGGAGGGTGCAGAGGCAACAATTTGACCACACTGTGTAGGCAGGAAGGGCAGTGGCAGCACAACAGACTATGGAAGGCAGTGGAAAGGGGGGCAGGGGCAACAAACCAACAATACAGGACTGGCAAGAGAGGCTGTGGCAATATAATAGACCATTGTGGGCAGAAGGAAGAGGCAGTGGTAGTACAACCATACATGACAACAGACCCGATTCAGCCAGGAAATGTCCAATGTTTTTAAGCTCAAATGGGCTTTATTTGATCTGTCTCCTGTCAACAATCTCATCTTTTTCAATGTAACTCGAAGGGGAAAATCAAATTTCAAAATCTCCCTCTTACCAAGTTCAAATGCAAGTATGGTACATTGGATCATGGAAGGCAGGAGGTATTGGGGTAGGGACATAGACTCGGATAACAGAGGACAGGAGGGACTTGGAGAGGTGCACCAAACTGACCCTACAAGGTAGGCATCAGGGTTTGCAGCAGCACAATACACCACACAGGGCATGCGGGACGGGAGTGCAGCACAACAATAAATAGAAAGCAATAGGGAGGGGACAGGACCGTGCACATGGACAGCAGAGAACAGAGGGGAAAGAGGCAATGGTAGCTAGCTGACCATAATGGACAGACAGGAGAGAAAGCTGCAGCATAACAGACCATAAAGGGCAGGAGGGATGGATCAGGGGCATTACAATGGAACAGACAAGCCAGGAGGAAGGGAATAGGGGTCTGCACATGGAAACAGAGCACTGAGGGCAAGGGGGCTGGGCAGGAGCAGCAAGATGACCATGGAGGTCAGGCAGGATGGGCACTAGAAACAAGACACACCATGGAGAGCAAAAGTGAGACTATGATGGATACACACAGACCATGGAAGGAAGGTGGGAGGGGGCCAGGGGCAGCTAGCTGACAACACAGGGAAGGTGGGAGGGGCCGTGGCAGCACAGAAGACCATGCATGGCAAGCGGGAGGGTTAGTGGCAGCACAATGGCTATGAAGCGCAAGAAGGAGGGTGCAGGGGGAATGCACAAAGGACCATGGAGGATAGAAGGGAGGGTCAGGACCTGGGCACAGACAAGAGAGTTCAGGGTAAGGGGCCTCACTACAGACCGCACGGGGCAGGAAGGAGGAGCAGTTGCAGCACAACAGACCAGGGAGGGCAGAAGGGTGTGTCAGTAAAATGGACCATGGAGGACAGGAGGAAGGGGATAGGGGCATGGCATGTGGACAGGCAGGGTGGAGGTGGCGGGGACAGGTTACAGTCATCTGACAATGCTAGGCAGGTGGGAGGGGAGTGGCAGCTCAAAAGAACACTCAGAGTAGATAGGAGTGGCAGGTCGATGGAACATGGTGGGCAATAAGGATGGAGCAGGGGCATGCACAAAGACATCAGAGGGCAGGGGGAAGGAGAATAGGGGCAGCAAGCTAAGCACAGAGGCTAAGCAGGAGGTAAATGATGGGGCATAGAATTGGGCAATGGAGGGCAGGAGGAGTGGACTTGTACATCATGCTAAATGGAGGGCAGTGGCAGCACATCAGACCATGCATGGCAGGAGGGAGGAGGCTAGTCCATGGATTCAGACAACAGAGGATAGGGAGGAGGTGGATGGAGCAGCAAGCTAACTGTTCAGAGAAGGTGGGTATTAGGAACTTTATTGTTTTTAAAATGTGTGTCTGTGCGAACTACTTAAAATATGAACAAGTATGCAGCATAATCTGACTTTTATTCAGGAAGAAGAGGACGTTTGTGAATGTAACTCCAGGCTCACTTGGCAGAAACACCCCCTGACCCTCCACCCCCCATCGCAAAATGTAATGCCCATGAAAAGGGTAGGTGAACGCAGTGTTATATAGAACATAGTCCTGAGAGCACGATTGAAAATGAAAACTAGATATAGTGTATGGTATAAACTATGCACCAAAAAGTGTGATATAAGATGAACCGGGGCGTGAAATATAATATGCAATACATTGTGCGCAATGACAGATTCATTGGAGAGCGCGAGATAGCACAGGCACTAGCGCGTGCTATGCGATATGCGCCTTGGAGTGTAATATGCACAGGGCAGTGTTGTGTAACCTAACTAGTCTCTAAAGTTGTAATATAAAATATGTACTGGGGAGCGTAACGTTGCATATGCTCTGTGACAAAGATACAGATCCCAGATTGTAACATGTATGGCATAGCGCTGTGCGTTATAACAGAGGCCTCGAGGAAGGCATGTTAGATGGGGCAATATAACCCGTGCGAAGGCATGTGTGACTTGACATATTCACGGGGTGGTGTTACAGTGCACATGGGCTTGAGAGTGTCATAGCATACGCACTTGCTGGTGGAATACAACACAGAGGTGTGTGGCACTCGGCGGGCACTGGTGGGTGTAACACAGCATTGGGCTCAGCCAGGAGCGCGCTGTGACTCTCAAGTGAGGTTCGTCTCCTTTCCAGAGAGTAAAATAAAAAGTATTACACATCCGGCAGTGGATGTGTGTTTTATTAACCGTGAGGGGGGTTTCATGCATAGTTTGTCGAATTTGTGTCGAATCCCCTTTGAATGGCTTGGTGTGCATGTGTATTAAATGTGCCCGTCAATAGCTACCCATGTTTGTATAAATAAACAACAAGGGTGTCTACTTGGAGAGTACCCAGCGGCGGGGGCGCCAGGATTAGGCACGGTAGGGCGTCAGACACGTCTGAGCTTCACTAGCAATGTAAATACATTCCACGTGGATTCATTGTATGCATAGTCGCCTTTTAATGAATATCACGCAAATCGTCATGGTGATAGGTACATACGGTTTGCCCAGCATGTCCTAGGTGTTTCTATAAATATATATTTTTTAAAATAATAAAAAACAAAGGCCGGACCCGGGGGATGGGGTCCCCGGGGCCGATTAAGGCCTTGGGAGGGGGGCCACGCAGCCCAATTTAAAAAAAAAATTAGGGGGCAGTTCCTGGGGGATGGGGTCCCCAGGGCCAATAAATTAGAAAAAGAAGGGGGGCCACACAGCCCTCCTTCTTGAAAAAATAAAGTAAATAAAAGACCGGCATCGTGCCGGAGGCCATGCCCCCTCCTTGCAGCACTCTGCAAACGTGCCCCCTGGCCAATTGTAAGTTGGGGATTTAATTCTCCTTTAATACTGAGGGTCCCTGAGGGACAACTAGCCCAACAGGTATCTCCAGTATGCACCAGGGAGCTGCGTTGCAGACAGGTGTTCTGAGGCCACGCCCCTTTTTACACCTCTCTGCAATGCAGCTCTGTGGCGCTTACTGGAGGTACCTAGTGGGCTAGTTTGACCCTAGGGACCCTGAGGATTCAAGGAGACTTAATCTCTCAACTTAGAACGCGCACAGGGTGCGTTTACACAGTGGTGAAGGAAGGGGACGGGGCCTGAGGTGACGTGTGCAAACACGCCCTGTGGCGCATTTTAACTTGGGGAAATAATTCCCTTTCAATCCTGAGGGACCCTGGGGGCCAACTAGCCCACCAGGTGCTTCCAGTAAGCGCCACTGCTCTGCGTTGCAGAGAGGTGGTGCAGGCCGTGCCCCTTTTTACAACTCTCTGCAATGGCGCTTACTGAACGTACCTATTAGGCTATTTTGCCCCTAGGGACCCTCAAGATTCAAGGGGACTTAATCTCCCAACTTAAAACGGCCACAGGGCGTGTTTACACAGTGGGGAAGGGAGGGGACAGGGCCTGATGTGACGTGTGCAAACATGCCCTATGGCGTGTTTTAAGTTGGGGAAATAATTCCCCTTCAATCCTGAGGGCCCCTGGGGGCTAACTAGCCCACCAGGGGCTTCCAGTAAGCGCCACTGAGCTGCGTTGCAGAGAGGTGGTCCAGGCCATGCCACTTTTTACACCTCTCTGGAACTCAGCTCTGTGGCACTTACTGGAGGTACCTAGTGGTCTAGTTGGACCCTAGGGACCCTGAGGATTCAAGGGGAATTAATCTCCCAACTTAAAACGGCCACAGGGTGTGTTTACACAGAGGGATAGGGAGGGGACGGGGCCTGAGGTGACGTGTGCAAACACGCCCTGTGGCGCGTTTTAAGAGGTAGTTTTAATCCCCCTGCCCTATTATATACTAGGGGCTTACAGAGGAGGTCATGCTAATCACTGGGGGACCCAACACATAGTGTTCCCTAGTGTATGTAGGTGTTTTCACTGTATTCTGAGTGTCTTTAACATAGCACTGGCTCCAGGACTGGTTAGTCAGACTCAGTTACCACCAGTATCTGTCTGAAAAAATTGTGGGTACCGGATGATTTTGCAACAAGGCTTCTTTCTGCTTTTCTGTTTGTTCTTTCTGCATGTTATCCTTCTTCCTGCACTTTTCTTCATCTTTGAGGACTTCTGTTGCTTCTTTCTGCATTTCTTGTTTTTCTTTCTGTGTGTTTTCTCTTCTTTCTTCACATGTCCCATCTCTTTAGGCATAGTTAGAAATTAGCATTTAAAAAACCTTTGAAATTCACTGAAAAAACCATAGGTTTCAGGCACGTTATAGTTAGGAATTAGCATTTAAAAAACCTTTAAAATTCACTGAAAAAACCATAGGTTTCAGGGGCGTTATAGTTAGCTGGACTTTTCACTTGTACAAAACCATTGAAATTCCCCCATTATAGTTAGTTCAGCTAACTATAACTCGCGCGCCCGCAATTCACTGCTGATGACGTCACATATTATATCACTCATGACATGGTCAGTGACATCACTCATGACATCACTGATGACATCTCAAATGACTTCACTGATGACATCACTGATGACATAATCCTTGTGATAGAGTGGCAGACCTCCTCTCACCCTAATATAACCTTTAATACACCCATTCAAAAATAGAAACTAAAATGTTCAAAACAATGGACATACCAATATCAGTTACAACAACCTATTCAGTAATTCTAAGATCCACATACACATCCACTCATTCACCAACAGTCCTATACAGTCACTCATACATGTACTCACTCATCATATGTACTCATACACCTATACATCCTGTTACAGAACGCCACTCATCCATAAAGTTGCTCACACACATAGTCACTCATGCTAATAAAGAATCAAACATCCATTTACTTGCATATACAGTTATACACACACCACCACACTTACTTCTACAGAAACTTACACATACTTAGTCTTTTAAACAATCACTTATAGAAACACATACTTATTCATACAGGAACTCTTCTAATCTCTCACTCTCACATATACTCACTTATATACACCAATAGTCACATATACTAGTTTAAAACATATGTAGTTACTCATAAAGACACTATTGAGACAGTCATTCACTCACTAACACACCCATGCAGACACTCATCCACCCATACAGTCTTGCACACATGCTGTCTTCAACACATACAAACAGTGAGTCACTCATTCATGCACCTATGCACTACGTAATACCCCCACCGAACCATAGACACTCAGACACTCATACTGATACTCAAAAAACCAACTAATAACCTATATAGACACTCATGTAGCTACTCACCAACCCATGCAGTCACTTATACACAAAGTGAGAGACTGATACAGATATTTACATATTTAAACATTACTCACTAAGCCATGTATTCAATAAGATACACTTAATCAGTCAGTTATACAATCAATTTTTCAAAAACAAATCATCTATTTAGACACTTATATACCCATTTATTCTTCCATCGACCTTGAGATATACATATATAAAACATATTTAATTTTCAGAAAAACACACATTCACTGGATGATGTCATCAGTGATGTCACCAGTGATGTCATTTGAGATGTCATCAGTGATGTCACTGACCATGTCATGAGTGATGTAATATGTGACGTCATCAGCAGTGCATTGCGGGCACGTGAGTTATAGTTACCTGAACTAACTATAACGTTGGAATTTCAATGGTTTTTTACGAGTGAAAAGTCCAGCTAACTATAACGCCCCTGAAACCTATGGTTTTTTCAGTGAATTTCTAAGGTTTTTTAAATGCTAATTCTTAACTATAACGTGCCTGAAACCTATGGTTTTTTCAGTGAATATATACATATGCATGCGAGAGCTGAGTGAGTCACGAAATCTTGAGCCAGAGGTCTGGCCCTGGCTCAGATCAAGGTCCTCCTAGAACCTCAAGCTCAGAGCGAGCCAAGCATTTATTAGAGAGGATTTTGCCCAGCAGCCACCCGATAGCATAGGAAGCAGGTTTTAATCCCAGCCTTTTCTCAAGATCTTGTGATCTCCCTAAGCCAGAAACAAAAACTTGTAACATAGTGTGTCTATTGCGAAGCACTCTTATTTCATGGGGAAAGGTTCCCTCTATATAACACTGTCAAAAGTAAAATCTAGATTCTGCCTGACACTGGCTCTGAGTCTGATCTCCTCCTCCAAGAATTAACAAGAAAGTACTAAAATTTGATGTCATAAAGAGATACCCATCTAGTGTACGAATTACACAATATGAAACTGGAAAATAATAGGCCTGTGCGGAAAACTACGTTACGCTCGTGAAGTGTGCGTAGTTTGCGCAACTACGCGCTATGCGAATCGCATGCAACACAGTGCAAAAACGCATAGCGTAGCATAGCGGGCATTTTTTGCTCACTCGCGGTCCTCAACGTCAAGTTGGCGACCCTGAGCGAGCAAAATTAACATACCGGTGAGACTTTTTCCTCATTCACGATCGGGAACAGTAAGTTGCCGATCGCGAGTGTGTAAAATAAACCTCCCGGTGAGATTCTCAACACGGGGAGGTCAGGTTTTCTCATTGCGAGTGGTCGCGTATGCTCGCGACCACTCGCGATGCGAAACTACCAGTTTGCGTCGAGAAAGCTGCCGCTCGAGTACAAATCTACTCGAGTGGCAGAAAACGACCGCTTGCACTGTGCATGATGCCGTTCGCAATGTTTGCACAGTGCAGACAAGCATCCGGCACTGTGCAATAATTGCGAACAGCATTTCCCTACCGCACTACGCAGTTCGCGTAGCGTGCATAGTGCAAAGTGCATTTCGCATAGCTACACGTAGAGCGACTACGCGAACTACGCCCAGGGTTAGAAAATAAATCTGGGAGCAATCCCTGCACGACCAAATTGTGTGATCCTAGGCAAACATTTTATTTCACCAAGCCTCTTATCACATCTTTGAGCATTTTCAAATATGTGTGTTGAGAATCTGTGTTGCACAAAACGTTCTCTGTGTTTAATAGCTTATAATGTCAGTTGCGGCTCCTCGAGGGAGTGCTGCGGGGCGTTGAGGCAATGCGGGGGAGGGGCAGGGTGGGGGGTAGTAAATTCGCGCATATGGCCGACCGGAGTTAAGTACATAAATAAATAAATAAAACAAATTACATTGAGCGCGCTGCAACGCGCGCAATGTAATTCCTTTTATTTATTTATTTATGTACTTCACTTTGGTCTGCCGTATGCCAGAGTTTACTATCCCCCACCCTGCCCCTCCCCCACCCCGCCCCACCGGTCCGCAGCACTCCCTCAAGGAGACGCGACAGTATAATGTTGCTCCATCTATAATAAGAATCTAGGGCACATATGACACCTGATTTGCCCCTTAATACACTAATATCATTGTCATCAGGGCGGGGGAAGGAACTTTTCTCAATTCTTGGTTAAAAGCAACTACTTTTAATAAATACATCTCGATGCAGAAGTATAATCTAATGTGCTTCTGTGTGTTAAATACACTTGTTACAATTTTGAAGATACCATATCATATTCCTTGCACCAGGGCCCATGGCATCCTTCCTACACTTAGGGGCCAGCTTTAGTGGCACCCTGTGGGACAATCTTTTCTGGCACCCCCATGACCTCCTTTTCCATGGATTCCCTCACTGCAACCCTCCAAAATCTCTCCATAGCACCTCTCTTGCATGCATTTCATTTGTTTTATAGCGCTACTCATGCCATTACACAGTGTCAGAGCACTTTACATCCCGCACTCATTATACAGAGACAATGAATCATGCATGTGTAAATCGGTCTATAGGAAATGTTACATAAAGCCATAAAGATTACAAGGTTTACGAATCACGTCATCCTTCCTTGTTGGCAGTATATGTCAAGGTGTTTTGTCAAGAGAAGCACAAACTCAGGATTTAATCATGCCTCAGTGGTTGGGGTTGGCTTTACTAAGAGGAATGTATTTCTACCCACACAAACCCTTTTCAGCAACATTAGTATAATGAGAGACTGAGGAAAAAGCTAAATGCCTGCTGCTCTTTGATGACAGTTCACAGGTCACTGTTCTACATTAGGATTGCAGCTCATGAAGCGCAAGTAACAAAAGGACGTTTGTGACAAAATCAGTTACCCACTGCGCCATCCACATAAAATACAGTTGTGTGATCTGCATGGTGCACATTCTTTGCAGCAGGCATTGTAACCCTCTGTTTTTGATGAGTCGAAATCAACTCTAGACAAAACTCGATCTCTCTCCAGCAGGGACATTAATCACCAGAGTTATGCGAACATTTTTATTGTTGCCTGATAACTGTTGGACACACAAGGAACTCTGCAGCAGGTGCTTTTCAACCCATAAGTTATTTGTTTAAAAAACACACCCCCTGAGTTCAGCGCCAGGTGGGGCTTCACTAGTCGCAAAGCCCTAAAGCCGGTCCCGGCTACACAATTGGCTGTGTGGCACTAACAGTATCTTTAATATTCACAGGAGCATACTTTGATGACAACTGAAATTAACATTCGAAAAATAATGTAGTATTAGTTTAACACGTTAGCCCATGAGTAAGGTTTACTGGTTCAGACTCTGGAGTCAGTCACTCAAGCAGGGAGCAACATTTCCCCTTACAGAAAAAAGACAGGTAGGCATGTTTGAAAGCACTGTTACCGCACATACACACGTTTAAATGGATATTGAATATTCTTGGAATTTTCTGAGTTACACAAAAAATATCCAAAGGTAGGTATACATAAGGATGCATATTTGCCATTGTATTTATGCATCAAACTGATCTTGATTTATATAATACTTGCTAACTTAGTTGTGTAAATACAAAGATGTGTAAATTAAATATTTTATGATGATGAAATTATTTGTTAATTAACACCCTTAACGGCAATGTATATTTGGCCTCGACTCGTGCAGTCTCTAGCTAGCTCCTTCCAATAGCAAAAGGTAGGCATAGTTCATATGTTACACTTACGTTCAAAGAAGTCAGTTTAAAGAAAAAAAGCATTAATTTGATGCATTCTTTAACATTTCTCACACGTCTCAATTGTTACTTTTTCCGAAAAAAATATGAATTACGGGCATTAATTTGAGCGGTGAATTTATTCCAGTGCTGTTCGCCTCCCTGTTTGTGGCTGTCTAAGCCGGAACCATCACTTAGACGTGTAGTGTACATACACGGAATATATGTATATAAATAGTGTGCATGGCAGAATGCCTTAAACACCTGATCTCATTATCATGATGAATGTCAAAATAAAAACCGTGTGAGCTGCGCCATTCCGCCATTTTAACCACAGCTTGCTCGTCGTTTTTTAATTGGTGTTTGAATAGTGTCGCACGTCTCCTGTTCCAGAATCGTATTTTGAACTATAGGCAACGGCAGCCATTATAGTGGTATATCTGCAAACCCATAACGCCCTGCTGCCAGCCCACACTCCTCCCACCTAAAGGTTGGAAGGTCTTCAAGATGATCTGTGACTTTGAGAGTCTGTATTTGTGATGTTGTTTACCCTTATGTTTAATGTAAAGCTCATGTGCCTGAAACATAACCATTTCTTGACATAAATATCGGTTTGAAGGAAGGGAGACCAGATTTTGAGAAGCAAAAACCGGGAGAGGCCGGACATAAAATAGGACTAAAAAAAGCCTTAAGCCTTACTTCTTATAACTGGCCAGTCCCGTTTTTTAGATAGTCTTGTAAATATGTGCACATATATACACATTTACACACACACACCCAATAGGCTTGTAAAGGTATGTGTGTTTGTATATATATATATATATAAGGCTTTAAGTGGGCCGGGTCTCACCGGGTCTGAGCACCGGCAGTTTTTTAAAGGGATCCTCGAAACGGGTATCTATTGGGCTCTATTTTGTGCCCTGGCACTGGCGTGTAGTATTGGGCCTCAGGCCCACATGGTGCGGAATGACGGACGCTGATACATTGGAGTATAGTGAAATCACTGGCCACAAGCACGTGCACCCGGGCCCTTTTATTGACGGGGCCACGTCACTCGTGGCACCTGTGATGGATGGGTGTGGGGGTGCAGTGTGTCCAGCCCTCGAGGGAGTGGCTTGGGTTACAGCTTCCAGTGGAACACTAGATTGTGTCCTGCAGGACATTACATTCCTCCCCAACTTTAGTGAGGGACAAGCAAAACGTTAATCCAACCTGTGGGGACAAACACAAACAGTTATCTGAATACCACAGGGTCCATCAGTCTTCTGAGTCAGGTGGCAGGACGACGTCAGACAGGAGCTGGTGACTTGACTTGCAGCAGGACCTTCTCGGCGGGCACCCGTAGTTTAACCTGAGGAGTTCAGGACACGACCGCTGGCTTGGAGATGTCCACTACATACCGTCAGTTTACTGATGAGGACATGTCATACGATCTTGCATGGCTCCCACCTTGCTGACATCGGTGATGGTCTGTGGTAAGTTCTTACAAGTCTTTACAGGGGGTTGCGTCATGACCATGGATGAAGTCTACGGTGAGAATTCACAGAGGTGTTGTTGGACCGACTGTCCCTGTTGAACTGCTTGGCTGTAACCGGTAACCTGTCGATGGGGCAATGTCTCTTCTCGCTCTCACGCCTGGGGAGGCCCGTCTTCGGGGTTGCTGCGGGACTGTAGGAGGGCAGCACTGGGGGCCACTTGTGTGCCGTCTGGGGGCAGCTGCAGGACCGCCGAGGAGCAGTGACTTAGTTGCACGTACAACCCCCACGGTGAATGAGTCTTGGCGCAGACTTGCACTCGCTGCCGTGGTTTCGGTGTAGGCCAGGTTCACAGGTGGCTTCTGATTTCTTTTGGTCAGCTGGTGTGGCAACGGTGTCGAACTCCAGTCCATCAGTACTCGGGGAGTGGTGTTTGACGCATGTGCTGATGGCTGGCGTGATGGCAGTTGTCAGCCATGTGGTGAGTCGGGATGAAAGGTGGTGGTGGTTTGCTGGGAGAGTTTGGATGTCAGGAGGGACTAAGCAGACAGGTGTATCTGCCTTGTGGAGATTGAGCTTCGGTGACGGTTGGACACGTAGAGCGTGTGTATCCTCTCTTGCCTGGCTTGGGGCCACTGCCGACTCCATCTTGAGGTGGTGTGAGGAAGGCCGCTCTGTGCTGATCTTCACCCATGGCATATGCGGTCTGGGGCAGGGATGCTGTTTGACTTAGACTGCCGACATTCGGGGTGGCCGGTCACCTGGGGAAGCGTTAGGGAGAGACGCGGTTCACGACTGCTGCGGCTTACATTAGGTTTTCCTGTGAGGCTGTGTCCAGGGACGTCAGTCCGCCTTGGTGGCTCTCTGATGTATCAGGGTGTGCTCTTGGCTTGCTGTGCGAGTCCTCGGTCCTCTCCCATTGGTGGTCTGTTCAGCTCACCTGGGTTCATCCGATCTTCGGGGTGACGGGGCTGTCACTCTCTTCTTTTTTCGAGGGCGTTGCGCTTGTACTTCAAGGCTGTGCTGTCGTGGCACCTGATTCTTCCTTCGCTCCGGGGTGCTCGTCCGGACTGGTCACTTTGTGAGGTGTGTCCGGACTGGTCACTTTGTGAGGTGCTCCTTGCTTGCTGGGCGACGTGACGCCCGGTCACGTGTCGCAGGTTGTTGGAGCATCTGTGACTGTGGCGGCATGCCACGTGGGGTGTGCGACTCCTCTCTTGCCTGTTGTGGGTCACTGCTGACCCTGTCTTGAGGCAGTGCGAGGGAGGACACTCTGTGTGGTCTTCGGGCCTCTGCGGGGCTTCGCTGGGGCGGTGGAGACTTGGGTGCTCTCCTACCTGCGTTCAGCAGTGCTTCCTTGTGGAGATGTTTCTATCTCTCAGGCGCCTGCCCGTGCTGTCAGGTTCCCTGGCGCGGTTTTCTGCGCGCTTCTGGCTTTGCGTGCTCTGTGCATGCTCTGTCTCTTACTTGGATGCTTTTTTTCTGGAAGTTGGGGTGCCTGTGATGCAGCTTGCGGTTGTGTCTGTTCACCAGTAGGGGCAAGTGATGCCATCTCCTATCTGGCGGTGGCGTTGGGCAGCTACTTGTGGTGCACGCTCTGCACTTGCCTTTCTTTTACTCTCGGCAGGGACTGCTGCTTTGAGATGTTGCTGCCTGGCTGGTCTCTCACCTTTGATGTTGGTGGCTGTCCTTGGCGCTGCTGCCTGTAATTGGCTCTGAGTTTCTGGTGAGGACTGTGGAGGCTCGCTGTGTTCGCAGCAGTTTTCACCTGGGTTTCAGTACCGCAGCATTTTTGTGCAAGTGAAAACCTCTTCGGAGGGGCGCCAGTATAGCCGGATTGTGGGTGCAGGAGAGGCTCTCCCACGTGGTGCTGGCGTCGGTTCACCCACGCCTCCCTGCGGTGCTTACTATTTCCACCTTGTCTGTCAGGAAGCAGTGTGGTCTTGTGGCCAAGGGGTGGTGCAGTGGATGGTTCTATGGAGGCCACCGTAGCTTCCTGGTACCGAGAGCTCCTGGAGACATTGTAGCTTCTGCGGTTTACCTTACTGCTTAATGGGTGTTGCAGTGTTAACAGGTGGCCGTTAGGTGGCTCAGGGCATGATCTGTAACTGCCTTGACTCTCCTGTCTTAGGCCCGCTCTGGCAGCGTTGGGCTTTTTGTCGGGTTCACTGAATGGTTCCTTATTTGTTGAGGGCTGCATGTTTGCAGGGTGTGGCCCACTTGCCAAATGCATAAGGCTTGTGTCACTCCATGCTGGTGTGAGATTAATTTACTCATGCTAGTAGGTTGGGCTTTGATTAGGATCAGGGTTCTTTTCTGGGGTCACGGGGTACATTCAGTGTTCTGCTGGCTTTCTTGCATGTATGCAGCCTATGCGGTGTGGCACCTTGACCACCAGGTGGTGCTGCTGCTGCTTTCTAGGCCGTGGCAGCTTTCCTTCTGTGGCGGGCCGCGGGGGATGTCCGCCAAGAGACTGTCACTCCGGTAGTTGCTCATTTCCGCTTCACATGGCAGATGCGGCGCTGCTTGTGTCAGCCAGGTGGCGCTGCAGGCACCTCACAGGCCGGGGCTCTCTTCGCTGAAGTCATGCTCGATGCGAGCTGTGGATGCAGGTGGGGACATGCAGTGCTGGACGGCTGGTCCCTTCAACCCCTGTCTGGGCGGTCTGACGGGTTGGCCTTGGTGAGTGTTTGCTTTACTCCTTAGAATCCTCTTGCTGTTATAGTGGGCCGCGTCAGACTGGGCTGGCATTGTAGACAGGTTGCAGGGGCATGACTACTGCTCCCGAGTAATGTGGAGCTGCCCAACGAGGCAGCAGGGGTTACTTCTGCTTATCCTCGCTGCCTTTGAGGTCACTGCGGCTGCCTCTTGATGCAGGGAGCGGGACCAGCCTGTGCTTTATTCTTCCGAGACAGGGGCCGCTCCGCCGGTAGTTTCTTTTGCGGCTATGGTGCAGTCAGCATTGTCTTGTTGACATTCTTCCCCACCCCTCTGCAGGCAGGCGAGGGTTGTGGCAGCGGTTTTGTCAGCGAGATGTGGCTAGGCTGCGTGATCTCGCTTCCTCCATGAGTCTTTGGGCCTTACCACACCAGCAGCGTGGCGGCGCCGGACATCCTCCTAGTTCCTACTGCAGTATTAATGGGGCGGTGTCTTCAGTTTTGGTGAGTTCCTGCAGTGCCGGACACTGCTGGGTGGTGAACGGTGCAGCGCGGCATGCGGAGCTGGTGTTGTCGCGGCGCCTCTCTGTACTGCTGCAGACGCAGGGAGTGTGGTCCGTGGAGCAGTGCTTTGCTCAAGGGTGGCATGGACGCTCTTGGGTGCTGCGCGGTGAGGGTCGCAGGGGTCTTCAATTGCAGTAGCGATTGCCTGAGTGTGGTGGCAACTCTATTGCCAGTATGGTGAGGGGACTCACGCTTTCTCTGGCGTTCCGGCGGCTACTGCGGGGTGCCCATCCACTGCCCCTTCTTGCCGGAACCGACGTGGGTAGAATATAGCCAGTCTCCGTGTCTCTCTCTTTACAGGCAGAGGGCCGCGTGGCGATGAGGAGCCCGACCTTCCCAGAAGTCACGGGTGGCGGCTCATTTCCTCCTCACGAGGGACGACGGAGCACCAAGCGGCAGATGTGCGGGGTTGGCTACCTGCCTCGTCGCCAGTGTAGTATTGGGCCTCAGGCCCACATGATGCGGAATGACGCGAACGCTGATACATTGAAGTATAGTGAAATCACTGGCCACGAGCACGTACACCCGGGCCCTTTTATTGATGGGGCCACGTCGCTCGTGGCACCTGTGATGGATGGGTGTGGGGGGCAGTGTGTCCAGCCCTCGAGGGAGTGGCTGGGGTTACAGCTTCCTGTGGAACACTAGAATGTGTCCCGCAGGACAGTACTTGGCAGTCCATTTTTTTACGGACTGCCGTGACAGCAGGCACATCGATGGGCGCGTGCTCACACTGCTCACTTCTCACTAGTGGAGAAGTGACGGCATGAGGTCATGCCAAGTGAGCATCGTCTGGAAAAGGAAATCCTTTAAAGCGAGCCATTTTCTCTCTGGATTTCCCTTCTCTTTTTGAAACTCAGGAGCAGCAACATTGTTGTGGTGCAACTAACAACCATTGACAAAGCCAATAGTCCTGACTTCTTGT
This sequence comes from Triturus cristatus, assembly GCF_964204655.1. Classification (NCBI taxonomy): domain Eukaryota; kingdom Metazoa; phylum Chordata; class Amphibia; order Caudata; family Salamandridae; genus Triturus; species Triturus cristatus. Next base: position 393,304,203 of record NC_140595.1, read on the forward strand.
AGGTTTGAGGTTACTTGTTGTATCATATATCTAGATGCAATGACAGAAACAGCAAAATACAAGGCGGGCGGCACACTATGCTAAGCACAGATTTTTAGCTTATGTCTTTTTAAGCCAGGCCCTTAAATACATTGGCCACGCCCCTTTGAGAGTACCTCCAGTGCAGAATGACCTGACCTTTGTCCAATTAACCAAGACATTTACCAACATTTAAGAAAAGTGTTGGGACACCGGGACAGTCCTCTGAAAACAGGGACTGTCCGGGGAAATCTTGGACGTCTGGTCACCCTATTTGAAGGTAGTAATTGTACTACCTCATGCCGTCTTGAATCTTGTTGCTGCTGTTTTAGCCTTGGCCTTGAACCTGCTTGTTATTTTGGTAGAAAGGGGATGCAGGTTTCTTATATGTTCTTGTTGGCACTCTGCCGAGATTAACCCCATGCGGAGTACGCATAGCCATGCTAAGTGAGCCTACGCGAAGCTGCAAAAAAAGTCTGCAATGCTACGCGGAGTTACGCAACGATGCGGAGTTGCTTGTTCCGCATACTCGCGTACGCTTGCGCATGCTCGCGAGACGTTTTTGACATTCGGCAACGTGGATTGTGTTTATGGGGGAGATATTGCGCAAACTTCACCATGCGGTCAGTGTGCCTGGCCACCTTGTTTTCTAGTCTTTATATGGCTCTGGGGCCTGTTTTTCATCCCTCTCTAATCTTTTCAATCCTTTGTTTTTTACAGTGTTTTTCTGATATTTTTTATTCATTATCGATCCCTCTCTCTCCCTAAGCGTATATTTTACAATTTTATTTATACTTTTTTTGCGTTTTTTTACTTTTTTCTACTGTTTTATATTATTTGCTTTTTTACTTTCCTAGTTCTTCTCTTGACTTTATTCTTTACTTCTACATTTACTTTCCCGCCACCACCCACCAAGAACCATGGCAGAGGCTACCTGTAGTAGTAGGAAGGGGAAGGTGCCTGCATCCAAGAGCCACCTTCCTTGGGGCAGATGACGCCCTTTTCACCGAGGTGGAGGTGGCCACCATTGTTTTTGTAGTACAGCGCCACCTCACCTTAACCTTGGCAGCAGGCCCAGCTCCGGCTACGCTACCCAGGAGCTTCACTGAGGGTGGGCGAGGGTGCCCTGAGCAGTGTTTCGCTGCTCTGGGGTCCGGCGCACCCATAACCAGCTGGCTAAACGGTGATCAGACATCTTGGACCGGGAGCATGTCCTGCTATGTGTTGAGGTCGTGGGCTTGGTGATTAGCTATTGTGTGTTCTGTTCTGTGCTATTGTTATTGGGAATATTAATTTTTTCCCAAATAGTAAGAATGCTGCTGCTTACATGCAGGTAAGTTACATTTAAAAATCTTACGTGATTGGTATTCTTCTAGACACTAGCCGGACAAGTGCTCAGTGCTACTAATCTTACTTTTGTGCAACTTTGTGCGCGTTTGGGCTTATTATGTAAGAGAGTTTACAGGACTTAAGTTAGGTAATACTAGAAAGACACCAGTCCTTTCCTTTGTCCTCCTGCCACCAAGATAGTGGTGGATTGATAGGTAGATTAGTTACTTAGTATTAGTTGGTCATTTTTTAGCAGCCCGCGTGATGCGTCTTCCGTCACGTCATGTGCTGCTGAGTGCTGACTCCAGTCATTAGTAGAACCTTTTTTAGTATTTTAATGAGTAAGTAATATAGCAACTAAGTCATCACCACATCAGCAGCAACCAACCAACAATTTGGTGTATGTAAATTTTGGCATGCGTCCATCTATGCATTTTTGAGGACTAAAATAAATGGAAATGCAGACTTAGTGAACAATTGGCCTGTCAAAGGGGGTTGATTCATTGATGATTTCGAATGAGATTGAAACTTAGAAGAAGCAAATATATTTTTGGCAATTCTTTTCCAATGTCTTTGGGATAGGTGGGCTAGGTCAGGTGGTAATTAGGTTCAGGATTCTGAAATCAGACTAGAACACTGGATTAATAAATAATAACTAGACGGTCCGCGATACCTCTAGTCGATCAGATTAGATAGGTCAATTGTATTGCAATTCTTGTTTCCAAAAATGTTTGAGCATTTTAAAAAATATTTTATTTGTTTCACACCAATCATCAATGTTTGCCTCTTTCTTTTTTATATCTTACCTGATCAGTACCCAGGGGCAAAAAGACAACGGGGTCTGAGGCTGGAGCTGGAGATGCCTCCCAAGCCGAAGACCACTCCTCTATCAAGTGCTCTGCTGCTGGCCCCAGTAAGTCCTCCTGTTGTTAATATTAATAATTGTATTTTTCTAACTTTTACTGCACCTTATTTTTTCCAAACAATTATTTCTGTTTCCTCATTCTATGTGTTTCTAAATTCTTCTTATCCCTGCCTCCAACTGCCTCTGACTCTGTACTACTACTACTATTAGTCTGTCTGTGACTTGCCCAGTTGGCCACTCTTTATTTAAAAAATAAATTACACTCAGATTCACCAATAGCTCCACACACTGAGTCTGGTTTTCTGGGTTGTCCTCTTCTTAATCTTGAGAGGCTTTTCAACAATTGCCCCAACAAAATGCACAACCAGATATTTTACTATTTTTGATAGGATAGGACATACTACTACTGTCTACTCTACTCTAGTACCCGATTTGTACTAGTGATGTATGTGGCATATGTATGTATTGTGTTAACTATTTTCAATCTTGCTAGTGACACAGAATAAATAGGGGGAGGCGTATATGTCATCTAAAAAATGTGTTATGTTTTTTCTAGGCGTACCGACCACCAGTGCTGGGGCCAGCGGCAGGGCAGGCGATGCCAGCTAGGAGGGAGCAGCGGATGCAGCAGCTGCCACAGGGGACAGTGAGCCAGCAGCAGTGGTGAGCGGTGATAAGTTATACTAATATTCCCTACTTATTGACAATAGTTACACACTTGCTGCAAGGACGTACACTGTACTGTTGAGAGAGACTAAGTTGCTGTGAACAGCAGTTGAAGAAGAAGAAACCCTTTACTTAGCATTAACACTAGCATTAGCAGTGGGAGTTGAGTAACTAATGTCCTCTTCTATCTTACTTCAACTCAGCTGGGAACATTTTATGGAGAAGACTAAGAGTCAGGTGACCTTGATGGATGGGTTGAACAAAAAGAGGGAGAAGGATGGAAGGATGAAGGATGGGTGAGATGTAATATATGACTGGAAGAGAAGGATGCGTGGGATGCATAGGTGGCTGATAGGAATTGGATGCATGGGTGCATGGGTGGAAGAAAATATGCCTGCCTGGGTGGGTGAAACTGTATGGGTGATAGGAAGAATCCCCCGGGGGGTTTCATGGGTAAAACTCAAAGGCAAGCAAGGAAAGACGCATGGGTGGTGGATTAGAACAAATAACGAATGTATGTTGGTGGTGAAACTAACGTTCGTTGAGAGATTAAGAAAAGTCATAGACATGTTTACCTTGAATGGATGGATGCCTGGGCAGTATTCAATCATCATAGCATAGGTGGAGACTGTCACTGGATGAAGAGTCTTTGAAGAGAATGTAAAAGAAAAATAAACCGCGCCAGAGTAGCAAAGCCAAGAAGAATAGAAGATTAGAATTAAAAAAGTTATTGATAAATGGAAAAATCGCTGGGAAGACAAACAACAGGACTGTTTTTTTGCAAGATTTTTGATTCAAGGTTGCATTTTCAGAATACTCCCTTGACTCACAGTAGTTTGCAAGCACAGCATATATATTGTGTATTTATGTTATCAAGCGCCTCTCTCCAACTCCGAGGCCCACTCCCTACCAATGTAATTTATTTTCGACTGTGTCAGCCTGCCATGGGTGGCCTATCGGCTGCATGGTTACACAATCAATCAAAAGTACCTCATGTCATCCCATATATAATCAATGATCATTTGGATCAGATGTCATATTCCTTGTTGTAGTAGTCAGGGTGAAATTGAAATTGAGCAGTTGCCATTGATGTAACAGAGTTTGGCCATAATAGAAAAATAAGATATTTGTGTAGTTGGAGAGAACAGGTACCCCGCCTGCAGACAGTGAATAGAAATACAGTGAGTCTGCAACATGATTATGTTTGCCTACAACACAATCTGAATGAGCTGGCATGCCTACAACAAGGTTAATTTAGCCAAACAAGAGAGAGAAGAAGAAGACTTGTCTCCTCCATAGTACCTAGTAGTAATGCCTGAAACTCCCACAAATGTTAGAGGCCTAGGAGGTGGGTGGATACCACAAATGTTATGTACTGTGCTTGCTAGTGCTACTGTGTAGAATTAATTTTGTGTTACTGTTTTGCTAAGAGTATTGGTTATAATTGTCTTTTTTCTTTCTTGATATAGCTACTCCTTCCCAACCAAAAGCACAACCAAAGAAGCAGGAGTTGGCAGCCATGGCCCGGCACCGGAAGCTTGAGGCCATCTGCAAAGAATATAGGCGGCTGGTGGTTCTGGCGGAGGAGGAGGCGGCAGCAGCTGCAGCCTCCTCCTATACCCAGGCCCCAGCCAGGCCCCCCCAGTGATATGGCAATGTGGTCTGGCAGCCACCCGCATGCTTCATTCAACACTGCTGCCCACCCCCTGTGGATGCAACTGTAAAGCATTCAAGTGCCGCATGCTCCTCTGGGTAGCCTGCTTACAGGAGCGGATAAAGGTCCTGGAGGGTAACAAGCGAGCCCGCTGCAAGAACTCCGTTGCCTTGCCCCTTTTTTAATCTTTTTTTGGTGGGTGGGAATTGGTTATTGGGAAAAAAGTTGGGGTTTATATTTATTATTTATTATGGACATTGGAGCGGACATTGGACTCTTTCTTTATCTTTGGACATGGATTGGGGTTATGGATGGGGGTGGGTCAGGTATTGTGGGATTTTACATTAGTTTATTTTGTTAGGGGAATAAATTATTTATACTTGAAGTTTACATAAGATGTAAAAGTTTTGTGGGGGGTTTCTCTTTACTTCACAAGGTTTCCTTTACTGCTGCAGGGCCACAGCCAGTTTTTGATTTAAATAATCTGCCGATAGAGTAACACATGAACAGATAGATGCGGTACCCTCACTTGTGAGTGACTTGTCCTACTAGTACTGTCAGTCTCTCCTCCTAGTCTATGCAGTCTGCAACTGGACTCGGAGGGGTGTGGGTGTGTGAATTAATGAATTAATTTCCATATTATTATTTGTTCCTCCCCCAAACTTCTTGTCTATGATTGATGTGTATTTAAACTTAGGCAAAGCGATGGCTGCATGGTGATGATGTCTTGGTTTCCCAAGATGCCATGGTGGTGGTGGTAGTAGCAGTAGACACTGGAAGTAGCATTTGCTAAAAAATAAAATGGGACAGTCAGTTGCCTGAGGGAGACTAGGGAAGGAGTAGTAGAAGTATAGTCCACAAGAAGACTGCCAAGCAAGAAAACCTGATGATGTTAAGCAATGCTAAAGTAAAATGAAACATAATGGTGGCGGGGATAGCCTCGTAGAAGAAACAAACGGTAGGTGACTCGACCTATGAAGTGGACAAACGTGACCTTTAGTGCTGTAAGTATGATGAATCGATGCCGGCAATTAATTAAATTATGTTCCTCCGGATAAAAAATGGACTTGCAAATACTGAGCATCGGTGGGCTAGCAGAAGAAGATCCTCACCCTGCCTTAAGTTAGTGTTGGTTTCACCACATCCGCCCCAGCAACTGTGTGATCAATTATTGGTGTAAATTAATTTAATTTAGTCACACCTCAATATAAATCACACAGCCCGGGAGAAGAGGGTTAGGGTTTGATGAATGGTTTGGAAGGGTTATTTGAGGGAAAGGTTTGACAAAGACAAACACTACACATGGACAACACACAATCCTGGCAGAAGACCATCATAAATCATTTAAGGGAGAACAAGTAAATGCATGCATAATGAGGACCTGATGGTTAACGATGAGTAGTGCTAGACTAGTAGTACAGGGCCGCAGTATATTATTAATTATTATTATTATGCACTTGCCTTGCCTGTCTGCCCCTAGAGAGACCCAAATTACATAAATTTCATGTTCTGTTGTAACAGGCTTCCTTTTAAAGCTAGCAAAGAAAATAAAAAAATAGCTGTAGGGGTCAAATATATAAGCACACATAATAAACAACAACACACACAGTCGTAAAATGATTAAAGAGAAAAAATGAATCCAATGAAATAAAAGAAGATTATACTATAAGTTACTATGTTACGGTCAAATTGGGAGTTGCATCTCGGCATTCCTCTTGGTCCTTCCTTCCATGGACGCTTTGTCCGTCAATCTTGGGTGCCACTGCCTGCCTGGTGGATGCGGATTGGTAAGGTAAGTGTGAGTTGTTTTTCCCAGTATAACACAGGGTAAAGGCCAGCCTGTAAGTGTAGATGATAAAACAAAAGGGATATTGAAAAATCAAGGAGAAAAGTAAGGTTAAAATGCATAAATTAAGGAGGAGTGCAACAATAACACTTTCAGAGGCGGCATTGCTAAATCATCTCTACTCTGTTTCCAGCATTAACCTACAACAACAACAACAGGACAGATGCAGGCCCGCGGCGCCCATCCAACCTCCACTTAGCTTAGATTTTGGGCCAGACAGCACTGAGCAGTGCAGATATACACAACATATCATTTTCCAAATTAAGTAACTAAATCAATGCACCGCTGTCAGTCACAGCACTACAATTGCCTCCATCACTACACAGACATGTAGGTCTGGTGCGCTTGTTGTTGACTTGTTTACCTTTTAGGCCACTTCATGAAATGCCCGAGTTATTCCATCAATCATTTCTCATCCTACTAATTGACTGCGAGTATAGTATGGTCATCATGGTGTCCAACTCATGTAGTGAACCGAGTGAGTCCAGATTCAAGAATCAAAAATGCAATGGATCAGCCTGCAGTAGTACAACCTTGTTATTAAACATCAAGAAGGGAAACATTGACTTGAGTCACTTTTTTGTGTAGATTATACTAGTACACTTCATGCACAACAACAACACAAACACCAATCACTCAGAGTCAGCCTCCAATGCATGCCATCATTTACCTGTTCGTAAGGGGCAGTCCCTCTCGGCTTGCAAAGGAGAATAGCTATAATTACTAGTCAGGTTCTTTGGAGGGACTCGAGTCTCGACGAGGCAGGCACACATTTCTTGTACTATCCTCCATCCAATGTCTGGCTTGAGAGAAATCGATTTAGGGTGAGTCAGGAGTGGACTGGAGCAGGACTCTGAGAACTTACTTCTTCACTGACTGCACACAGTTGAAACTCCAATCTGGCAATAAAAGAGTAAGACTGTGGTAATGGATTTGTTGTGATTCGAACCAGAAAGACAGAGACACACACAAATAATAAAAGTAAATAAGCAAGAAGAAAGGAACAAGTCGAAAGCCTAGTTGCCAGGGACGTAGAGCTCATCCTCAAACTCTGGTGGGTCACCCAGAAGTAGGTCATCTAACATACTTCCATGACCTAAGTCGCCGTTATCATCTTCCTGCTGTGCTACTTCAGGTATGGTGTAATCCGGTGGTATAAAGTGCAGATTCATTTTGATCATGGTTAAGCTCTCCATGTTTTGGGGCAAGAGACTGGTCCTACTCACTGTCAGAACGGCACCAGCAGCACTGAAACTAGGTCCAGAAGAGACACTTGCGCCAGGTCAAGCCAGATAGTTTATCGCCAGCCTGCTGAGCCCTGGCCATTGGCACCTTTTCCATACCAATACACAAATGGGTTTTGATAAATGTAGACCTCTGTTGGGTCATCCAGATAGGCCTGGACCATCCGCTCAATGCTCAGGGGTGCTCTCCTTTGCCTTTGCCTCAGCACTGGACCTAACAAGCCCTTGCTGTAGAAACCATTCCTGTGCCAATTTTAGTGGGGCTGATGCTGCTGTTCTTGTTGTTGATGTTGTTCTTGGTGGTTATGACTGCTGAGAGCCAACCACACTGTCCTCAGGCGCTGAAGTTGAACTTGACGCCGGTTGCCCTGCAGTACTTGTTGTGGGCTGGAGTAAAATGCCTCTAATTTCCAGCCATTCTTTTTCTAAGCGACTGGCTTCTGCAGCTATCTAAGTTTTGTACTTGGCAACATCCACTTCTGAAAAAGAATTCAATGTGTTAGTGTTCAGTACTGCTTTGTACCGTGGATCCAGAATTGTGGCAGAAATGACACAAGGCTTCTTTGCACTCTTGTATTTTCGAATAAGCGAAGGGTTACGTTCTCCACCAACTCAAATGCTTCTTTTTTTTCCTCCACACCTGTGTACATTTCAGACACCCCCTCCAGCTCTTTCTGTAGCATATGCAACAATGGGATAGCATGGCCCATAGTACGGTCCTTCTTGCTGACTTCACATGTGAAGAGCTTGAAAGGAAGAAGCATCTCTGTCAGGCATTTAACTAGGCCCCATTGGTCTATTTCAATGGTCATACCTTTCACAGTAGCATCCCCTCTTTGCATGACATATTCATTGATTGGTCTTTACTGCTCAAACAGACGTTCAAGCATGTAATAAGTTGAGTTCCAACGTGTTGGCAGCTTCTGGATGAGTGCTTTAACTGGCACTCTATGCTCACGTTGAATGATCCTCAGCTGCTTCCAGGCTTTAAAAGAATGGCTGAAATGTGTGCAGATTCTTCTGCAGGTGGTCAGTAAGTTGCTGACTCAATCTTCTTTTTTCAGAAAGTATATTACTGCCATTGTCTGTGGCAACAAAACCAATATTAAGCGCACTTGGGTGTAGCCATTGAAAGAGCTTGATATCAAAGTCTTCCAAAATGTTGGCAGCAGTATGAGATTTCTCCATGGCGAACATGGCTACAGTTGCATGTTTCCAAGTGGCATTAAAAATCTCAGCAGTGCCAACAACACCTGCTGCAGATATCTTTTCTCTAACCCCCAAAAAAGAGATCCAGTGTGCAGTGATGCACATGTAATCAGTGGCTTTGCAACTGTTCCACAGGTCTGTTGTCAGGTAGATAGTGTGAACAGCACTCTGCTGCAAAGCTTGTTCAAGCAATTCCAGCACGTCGTGGTGTAGTGCTGGAACAGCAAATCTGGCAAAATAGGACCTGCTGGGAACCTTCCATTTTGGGTAGATGGCTGTCACAAATTCAACAAAACCCCCCTTCCACAAAAGAAAAAGAGAGGAGGTCCAGCGCTAACATTTTAGACAGCTTTGCATTGTACAAACGTGCCATTGGGTAGTTGCGTTCGTACTGCCCCTCTGACCTAAACATGCAGAGAATGGTAGCCTGGATTTTTTTCTTTTCTGGTGCCACTGATGCAGGTGACTTATTGACGCCAGATCTTGTTAGGCTCAACAGATGTTTTTTCGGTGTAGTACTCACTTGCCTGGGACCCTTTGGTATCTCAGTCTGACTCTTACTCTTGTGCCACTGAGATGTTGCTGATGAGGATGTGGGCGGTACCACTGCACTGCTTGGGACAGGGCTACTTTGTGTACTAGAGAAAATGTTTCCCTCGTTTTCACCTTCCACCCCGATTGTATCTTCTTCTACTTCTCTTCATCCCCACCAATACCAATGGGTGCAGTTTTTGGCAGCTAAGGTGTGCCTCCCACTGGATCAAGTGGTGTTTTTTCAGATGGGTTGTTTGGCCTCCGGTAGAATAGGTTGTGCCAAGCTTACCCCGACTTAACACCTTGTCCACAACTGGAGCATATAGCAATGTTCACCTCTTTCGTGCTAACCGAAAAGAAGTCCCAAACTGGGGAGGTCAACTTACTGGTGCTGCTGCAACTTGCAATGCTGGATGAACTGGTAGGTGGGCGTGAAGTTTGACTCTGCAGTACCTACTACTGAGGTGGTACTTGTGGTGGATGTACGTGGCTGCCTGCGAAATATGGAAGCTGGAGGTGGTGTTGGTGGTATGATCTGTGTTGGTGGTATCCATGCCACATCCCTCACAGGAATTTGGGATGGGGTAAGGTAGGTCTTCAATGGGGCGGGAGTAATGTCCATGATGACAGTCTCATCATCATCTTCCTCCTCTTCTACATCTACCTCCATAACTCTAAGGCTTTCCGGAACCTTCCTTTTCCCTAGCCTTGTCTCATGGCGTGTCCCACTCTCAGACTGTGGTGGTGGGATCCAAGTGCCGTCTAGATCATAAGAAGGGGGGCTTTCAGAAGAAGTTGATGGACTAACCCTCCTTTTCCTTGTTGGGGATCTTGAAGACAATGGATCTTCTGAAAAAGTGGCTAGCTCATCTTCTTCCTCTGCAGGAAGCTCGATCTCCTGAACTGTCCCTTCTTCGGGCGGAACAACTACTATTGGAGGTGGTTACGGCTGTTGTTGCACACTTATCTCAGTTCCCTGCATTGATTGGGTACTACTTTGCGATAACGATAAGTCAATTTCAATATCACTGCTCGTTGGTGTTGTCGTGATTAGACTGGCTGCCTTTGTGACAGACATGGACTTGGGCCTAGGTTAGTGAGGTGGGTCCACTGATGCAGGGGTGCTGCTCCCAGCTTGCTCCCCAGACACCGCTGCTGCAGCCTCAATATTTGGTTTCCCAAAAAAGGTCTTGGGTGACATACATGTCTTGGAAAGTGGCTGTGCCTTCTTCTCACTGGCAACTTTCTTGGTACTGGACCTGCTACCTTTTCTTGAAGATGCCAGCAGCACGCAGTGGCATAAGTTAAAGAGATGTCTGTGATTACACATCACGTGACGTGGTGCGCAGCAGGACTTCTGTCTGGCAGTACAGTGGTTGATGTTGTCTCCTCCTCTTTTATGCACCTAAGAGCAAAGAAGCAAGAAGAACATCAATGTAATGTGACATTCATTGTTGTGGTTCAATTACTACTAGTAGAAACAAACAAATAAAATATATTTAACTTAGTGTGTGGTTGGTTACACTTGTTAGTGTTATTAATATTATTAAATTTATTATCTGTTTTTTTTTAAAACATAACATTACAGTGTAGCCATTTGTGAGGCTTTGACAACAACAAGGGCTTTCATGGTTGGTGTACTGTAGTGTTCAGTACACTCAGGAAGTATAGGAAAGAAGAAGAACAAAAATACAAATGTAACTGACCTGGTTTGGCATTGTGCATCACGTGGGATGCAGCATTAAGGCAGCTGCAGATGACAATGGATGGAAGCAATAAGCCAAGAAGAATAAAGGAAAGACATGCAGGCCTATGGCAAAAGCACACTAACTACCACCTAAAAATGTCCACCAGCCACATGGTCACTCACAACAACAACAACAAGTAGGAGGCCTGGAAAACAATGAATTCAAGCAGGCCTATGTGGACACAGACTTTACAAAATGGCCCATGGCAAGTCGGGGAGGCTCAGTCAAGGCAAATGCTGGCCCACTATTACAAACACACTCACACAATGGCCAGACAAAGGAAGGAGGCCTGCTAAACAACACAACTTTAATGCAACAATGCCAAAAACAACATCCAAAGGGCAAAAAAGGACTGCAAGTAAAACCACACACATCCAACAATGGCATTTAACACACATGAAAAAAGTAAAATAAAATAAAAAACATTTTTAGCATTTCAATCCCATGCCATCCATGCCCTAAATTATCTTTAAATTCAACAGACACCACAGAAACAGTTGTTTCATGCACCCATGAGTAGCTCTGGGCCTATTGGTTGGAAACCCCATTTTCAGAAAAGGACACATAGAGAATCAATCAATTCAAATCAATAATATTGCTAATGTATTAGAAAATGTAGTGAACTGTGCTACATTTTTGCTGGATAAAAGAATAAAAAATTGCATGCAAAACAACAACCAGCATGAAGGCATGGCCACCACAAAGAAGGCTTGCAGGCCTATATGCAGAAGCAAACTGACTGCCCCTTCACAAAATGGCCACCAGCCACATGGCCAGGACACAACAACAAGAAAAGGAAGACCGACAATGCAGACCTATGGCGAAAGCACACTGACGCCGTAGCTTATTGCCAGTTGTTGTCTGCCCACGCTGCCAATATTAGTCATTGCCTGCCCATGCCACCACCGTCAGTTGCTGCCTGCTCACGCCGTAAAAACCGGAGTCACCTGGGGAGTGAAGCTGGTCTCACAGACTAGAGACTACAGCTCCTAGTACCCTTAGCGGACCCTGCACACCTGAGGAGCAGCGCCGGGAGGCGCACAAAAGGAGGACAGGCTTCACGCAGCGCAGGACGCCGTAGTTTTTTGCCAGTTGTTGTCTACCCATGCCGCCAATATTAGTCATTGCCTGCCCACGCCGCCACCATCAGTTGCTGTCTGCTCACGCCGTAAAAACCGGAGTCACCTGGGGAATGGAGCTGGTCTCACGGATAAGAGACTACAGCTCCCAGTACCCTTAGCGGACCCTGCACACCTGAGGAGCCACGCCGGGAGGCGCACAAAAGGGGGACAGGCTTCACACAGCGCGGGACGCTGTAGCTTATTGACAGTTGTTGTCTTCTCACGCCGCCAATATAAGTCATTGCCTGCCCACGCCGCCACCGTCAGTTGCTGCCTGCTCACGCCGTAAAAACCAGAGTCACCTAGGGAGTGGAGCTGGTCTCACGGACTAGAGACTACAGCTCCCAGTACCCTTAGTGGACCCTGCACACCTGAGGAGCAGCACCGGGAGGCGCACAAAAGGGGGACAGGCTTCACACAGCGTGGGACGCTGTAGCTTATTGCCAGTTGTTGTCTGCCCACGCCGCAAATATTAGTCAATGCCTGCCCACGCCGCCACCGTCAGTTGCTGCCTGCTCACGCCGTAAAAACCGGAGTCACCTGGGGAGTGGAGCTGGTCTCACAGACTGAGACTACGGCTCCCAGTACCCTTAGCGGACCCTGCACACCTGAGGAGGAGCGCCAGGAGGCGCACAAAAGGGGGACAGGCTTCACGCAGCGCGGGACGCTTGCGGGCGTGCCAGGGCCGTGCCCGGACGAAGCCTGGGCCAAGGGCGGGCCCATCAGAACCCAAAGGAGGCTGGTCAGGGCTACATTATTGATCGGGCAAACTGGAGGATCCATGTCTGAGTCTGGATACCGACAAGGTACTGCTATTAAATAGCCCTGTTATACAGGAGTACTTGCATTGTCTTGTGGGACCTCAACATGAGTAGAAAATGTACACCTGGGCAGAGAGTTGTGGGGACTTTGGACACCTTCTTGAAAAGGGCGGAATCAGTCCTAGTACACGAAATTGAACTTACGGAGAGGAGGCTATCCCTAGATCCCCAATGCCCTTTGATGTGAATTTCCACACCGCCTATACCGCCACCTTTGAGCCCAGGGGACAGTGAGGAGATTGTGGAGGTTCCTCCTCCCTTAGGTGACTCGGGTGTTATAGATCAAGGTCCACCATCTCTGATACAGTCGGTAATTAGTAACCCTGGCCCCACTGTTACAATCAGGGGCCAAAAGGCTAAGAGCGCCAAGGCCCATGTCTCAGCGCCTCCATCTAAGAAAAGGAAAGGGCAGGGCAATCAAAAAACAAATCTACCCACACGGAAGTATAAAGGTCGGAAACCTTCCCAGCCCCTCACTGAACACGTCAAGGCAAAACTACAATTATGATAGAAGGGGCGAGGGATGAGGGGGCGATAGCGGAACCTTCAGCCAATATATTGACTGAAGATTCCCCTTGTCAAATGGAATTAATGTTCTCACGCCACCTTAACGCCATAATGCAAAAACTTTCTCACATTGAGGTCAGGTTAGCCAACTTGGAAACAATCCTCTCAACTCCTTCACAATCAGTACTGGTAAACCAGGGGATGATTGAAGGGGTTAACCCAGCTAGGTACCAACATGGGTGTAATGGGTATGATAAGGGTCTTCTTGACAAAGGGCCATTAAACCCCACTTTAGTTGCCCCTATAAGGCAGAAGATATGCCCTAGTAACAAGGAGAGCGGAAGCTTAGTGTCCTCAACACCTACCATGTAGCGGTGGTGCTACACAAAGCCACGCCCCTTCATTGCCTGGAGCATCTGTTAATTACCCTAGTGCCAACACAAGCAGGGGAAATTTCACACAACCAAGGAGTGGCCTCCCCCCAAGCTCTATGAGAAGTAAGCCCCCTGCTTGTGATGCTATCCCAATACCAGTCACATATTTACATCTACCCCCTGAGGAAACACCTTATACTGTGGTAGTGGCAAATATTCCCACACTGCCAGCTAATAATAATGAGCATTGGTCTGCCCTGTGGAATAAATCTCTCTACTTTCTTAGTGCCAGGACTGAGATTGATACAAACCTCTTGCACTCAGAATACAAGTTTGCACATAGAATTGGCTGGGTGGGTCAATCTAGGAAGCAGCTTAAAGGAGATTGTATTGTGGTGTCATTTAGATCACCAGACCTTGTTCATTTAATTCTGGAAAGGGCTGGTTATGGGCCAGTTAGACCGGATGAGCCCGCTATACTACCCTTAGGGCACTTTCACCTTCCTTCTTCGCAGGCTCTATCGGCTAACCCATGGCTTCTTCTAGGGAGAAGGCGCCCACCTATGATAAGCGTGCTAGATACTCTGTCCCAACCAGTAATCGTTTCGATGTCTTCCACACGTTGGATGACATTGATTGACAATCACACTCTAGGAAGTATATTAGTCCTATTTGTGGGCAAGTTAGGCAGTCGGGATGCAGGGTGAGAACTCATATAAATAGGCCTTATACAACAGTAGAAGTCCAAAGCTTTATACCCCATGAACAAGGCACAGCGGCTGACTTACATGATAATGTGTCTTTCTTTGGGGCACTAACTGTCCCCCTGGGCTTCCCACCGATGCATACTATTGTGGACGAGAGTATTTCAAATGGCTTATTTCCTTGGGAACACACACTACTGCAATCCTCAACTAACTCACGCCCCAGTATAGGACACGTGGGAGGCAATGTTGTTGTTAATGTGGCAGATTTGGGGTTAGCTAGTTCTTCGAATGATAATATGAATCCTGGGCGTTGCCATGTATCCTGGAATATAGCTGGTTTGTGCTCCAAGATTAATAATCCCTTATGGTCTGAATATGTTTTAAAACAGGACATTATTTGCCTACAAGAGACTTGGTTAAAGGAACCAATCCATTTGAATGGTTATAGAACATGTGATACCCAAGCGATAGGGGGGTCTTACGGCAGAGCTAAAGGTGGTCTCTGTAGATATGTAAGCAACAAGCTAAATTTTATTAGAACTATCTCTCAATTGGCGTCCCCCTATTACCAATTTTTAACCTTGTATTCATCTGCTTCCAACTCATTAACTCTGGTTAATTTTTATAATAATATTTTTCCTGATAGTATTTCCAAGGTGGTTCACACACTCTGTAAAGAGCTAATTACTATGCGTAATGTAAAGGGTCTTGAAAATATGCTCATTGTTTGTGGGGATTTTAACTGTGCCCTGTGTCCCTCTGAGGATGAAAGGATATGTGGTCTTAATGAGTTAGAAGGCACACATAATACACACTTTTGCAATCAGGGAACAGGTGATCTTTTTAACAAACTAGTTTTCAACCTAGACCTAAGCTTTGCCAATGATCTATGTACAAGATCTGTCCCAATGCCGCAGACCTAAAATGGTGGGGGCCATTGCTTCACAATATACTATATCTTGTTGTCAAACAGTTTTGCCCCTAGATTGCTTACTTTTAAAGTTGATACAATTTCTCTGAGTGATCACTTCCCTCTATGTATCACGTTGACTCTTGCTGTGACTGGCCAGGGAAGAAAGAACCAGGAGATAGATGATGCCCTGGTACACTTAAAACTAGATAAAATAAATGGTTATACACTCCGTTGGAACATGATGGACCCCAAGGTAGTTAATAAAACAATAATCACAAGGTGTAGTAAGGACATTGACATCTGTCTGAACGAATTAGCATCCCCTGAGAGCATACTGTCCTCATTTAAAAACTTGGCAACTGTGGTTCAGGACATAATGTTCAAACGTGGGGGTAAAAAGCCTGCCATGCAGCGATGGTTTGATTTAAATTGCTCTCGGGCACATTCCCATTTGAAACAAGAACTGCACAATGTACCAAGGAACATCACTAATATCAGACAGGTGAGGAAGAATTACAGACCGGCTCTCCAAGAAAGGAAAAATGCTCTCAGAAAAGAGGCATGGGAGAAGCTTTCCAAAGCTGCACACTCAAAAGATAGTGGCGCATTCTGGAAAGCGGGTAAAACTCCATTGTTGTCCCCGTTTGGGGTCCCAACTATTGAAGTAGCTATCTCAGAGGGTCAATGGAGTGATCATTTTTTCAAAATATACAACAGGGCAAGTACTGGTATTGGTCAAGTTAGTGAAAATTTAGGACTGTGTGACAGGGCGTGTGATACTGTAGGTTCGCCCTCCTATAATCAGAACTGTTGTACACCAGATGCCTCGTTGACCCCTTCTCTCCCCCTGCAGCAACCCGAGGTGACAGGACCACTGGAGGAGGCATATCCCTATTACATGCAGGACTGGCCCGTGGAAACTGGACAGGGCTCCTTTAACTTCGCCTTTCAGAATGACGAGGCCACTCCCACCGATGACGTCACGTTACTAGGTTACACAAAAGCGGTAGGATCCCGGAAGAGGACGGACGGCGTTTCCCAGGAGGCGGAAGGAGATTCAGTGTGGAGAAGGAGGACGATTCGAGAGCGGAGAAGCGGAGGTAGCAGTATGGAGGAAGGGAAACCGGACGAAGACGACAAGCCAGGAGGCCAACGGTACCGCGAGGCGCCCGGCCACGTTCCCAGGGGAGGAGCGTGGCTCGAGCAGGTACGTGGAAGGGTAGCGGGTTGGTTGGGGAAAGCCAGCTCACCGCCATTATTGAACCCAGACCCGTAACATCGAGACCGCATCCAGTATCCTGCCTTAGTATCGCCTCACACGTGCATCCCCCTCACAGTCACGAGAGAGAGAGAGAGCACTGAAAGCACTTGGTTTCCCTCACTCCCGGCCCCTACGTGTGTCCCGGCGCACCAGTCCCCCGACCTAACCAATACTTTTCGTCTCTTTTGTCCTACACGACGGAGGGAAGATTCGGAGGGGAATCAGAGAGGGGAGTCAACAGCAGCTGGCCTGAAGCTCGAACAGGAAGGTGCCGCCCTGAGTGTCGACCAAGCAGTCCAACACTTGAAGAGCCGGAGACATACCATTCTTGTACCGAACATCCTTATGAGAAGCCCTATAATAGGTTGAGAATAAAGTGCTCGACCAACCTCGATTCCCTTGTTTGTCGTCTCTGCCGCCCCTGCCCCGTCACACTGGTGTCAGAAGTGGGATCCAGTCCGTCTGTACGACAAGATGGACGCCCTCATTCAACATCTCGTAAAAGGACAGGAAAAGTTAGAATGGGCAGTACAGAGGCAGATGACGTCAGCGCAAGCCGACCGGGACATTTTCCAAACTACTATCGCGGCCCACATGGAGAGTCTGCAGAAAAGCCCTCCGGTCGCAATAGTACAAACAACCCCGGAGGCACGACCCCTTTCCGCTCCTCACCCCTCAGGACTGGCCTTACAGAAATATACGCCGGGGGAGGACCCGGACATGTTCTTGATGAACTTTGAGAGGGCTGCCAGAGCGATGGGATGGCCGGAGGACAAGTGGCCATTCTTTTTGGCGCCGCTCCTGTCAGGGGAGGCGCAATTTGCATATCAGGTGGCCAACCCCATGGGCACCACGCCCTATCCAACCATA
The DNA here is from genome assembly GCF_964204655.1 of Triturus cristatus. Lineage (NCBI taxonomy): Eukaryota > Metazoa > Chordata > Amphibia > Caudata > Salamandridae > Triturus > Triturus cristatus. The sequence goes on from NC_140595.1 coordinate 393,321,890, forward strand.
AAAGAGGTCATCCTGGACCATTTAGGGCTCGATGGAGAGGCATACAGGCTCCGCTTCAGAAAAGAGAGGGGTATACCAGGCGAGAACCCCAAAACTTTGTTCTTCCGATTGAAGTTCGCTGCAGACAAGTGGCTACGGCCGGCCACCAGCACGACGGAGGAAGTAATGACTAAGATATACTTAGAACAGTTTATGGAGGCCTTGCCGTACGCCTCTCAGAGGTGGCTCAAACAACACCAGGGGTTGACCTTGGAACAAGCCATCGAAATGGCTGCTAATTATGCCCGTGCACAACCTAAGGCCACAGGGTGGGACTACGAGAAGGGGACAAAGATACAGACCCCCGTCAAGACCGAGAGAAAGAAACCAGTATCAGACAATCCGAAACCTAGGCCCCTAAGATTTGAGGGAACACCGCTTCGAGGCCCGCAGTGCTTCGACTGTGGCGAGTGGGGCCACATAGCCCGCCTGTGTCCCAAGAAACGAGCGACCGAGGAGCCCATGGAGGTTGGGTATCTCCCTAAGACCATAATGTATGCGGCTGAAACAGGTCCCTCGTTTTATGTGAGTGTGTCCCTGAACGGTAAAACTGTAAAGGCCCTCTTGGATTCGGGATGCCGACAGTCGGTGGTCCAGAAAAAACTGATACGCCCAAACCAATACGTCCGGGACGTTCTGGTACACATAAAATGCGTTCATGGGGACGTTAAGCCCTACCCGCTTGCTCAGGTCACAATAAAACCCCATGAAAAAAAGCCATGCACCGTAAGGGTTGGGGTGGTTGACTCTCTGCCGGAGGATGTGATTTTGGGGGTGGATAACCCGGAGTTCTTGGCCCTCTTCCATAGATCAATAGCCACCACAACAGCTCCTAGGATAGTAACAACCCTTATCTCTCCCGAGCCATGGGTCACGGACCGCAGTTTTCGTTTTGCACAAGCCAATGACTCCACTTTATTGAATGCTTGGGAGAGTGCACACATGTCCCAGAGCCTAGACACCCCGAGATATCCCAGGTTCATCATATCCAAGGATCTCCTATACCGGGAGGGGGTTGAGGGTGGGGACCCCCAGTTAGTGGTGCCTCTCTCTTTCCGAGACCAGGTACTCTTCTTCGCCCACACCCATCTCACAGCCGGACACAGTGGGACCGAGAAAACCACGGACAGTATACTACGGTATTTCTACTGGCCCGGGATTTATAAACAGGTGAAGGACTATTGTACGACGTGTGAAATATGCCAGAGAAGGAACCTCCATCGCCCCCCAGCAGCCCCACTGGTCCCGTTACCAATCATAGGACGACCCTTCGATAGAATTGGCATGGATTTGATCGGACCGCTACCCCGTTCATCTAAAGGCAATGTGTATGCGCTGGTACTGGTCGATTACGCCACCAGATTTATCGAGGCGTTTCCCCTAAGAGCACCCACAACAGCTAACATAGCTGAAAGGTTGATTGAGCTATGCTCCCGGGTTGGATTTCCGAAGGAGATATTAACGGACCAAGGTACCCCGTTCACTTCGAAATTGATGCAGGAGGTCTGTAAAACCCTAGATATAAAACATCTACGGACATCGGTGTACCACCCGCAGACGGACGGACTCGTCGAGCGATATAACCAGTCTCTGAAAACCACCCTAAAGAAGATGCTGTCGGCTGAAGGACCCGAGTGGGATCGCCTCCTCCCGTTAGCCCTCTACGTCTTGAGAGCACAGAAACAGAGCAGTCTGGGATGCTCAGCCTTCGAACTTCTGTATGGCAGACATGCGAGATCCCTGCTGGAAATGACCAAGGATGCGTGGGAGATGGAAGGCGAACACGAACAAAGAGCCCTCCTAGACTACACACAACAACTCCGGTCCAAAATGGGTAAACTAAGGAGCTTGGCCTACACCAATTTGGAGATGCAAAGACAGAAACAAAAACGTTGTTATGACAAAGGAAAAAAACTCCGGACCTTAGCGATCGGCGATTGGGCTTTGATCATGCTCCCGGCCTGCGCCAGCAAAGAAAGGAGTGAGTGGAAGGGACCTTACGAGGTGGTTGGTACGATCGGAGATACCACCTACCGATTACGTCTCTCATCGTCAAAAACCCAAACATACCACATAAACTTATTGAAGAAGTGGATAGGGCCTCCCCCAACAAGTGCCCACTTGCTTCTACCTCAACCCCAAAAGGAACCCTCCACCCTGAACGAACTGGTCATATGTGAAGAACTTCCACGAGCCCGTCAGCAACAGATACGCGATGTTCTCCGTCCCTTTCAAGAGATCTTTTCAAATAGACCCGGGAGAACATCGTTAGTGGAACATCACATTGAGACCCCGACGGGACAGAAGGTAAAGCTGAAACCGTACCGCATACCGGCAGCACGGAGAGAGGCCATCAAAAAGGAGGTCAGAGAGATGTTGAACCTTGGGGTGATTCGGCCCTCGAATAGTGACTGGGCCTCGCCGATTGTCATGGTACCTAAACCAGACGGTTCTCGACGGTTCTGCATGGACTTTCGTGCCCTAAATGCCATCTCTACATTCGACGCCTAACCCATACCGCGCGTAGACGAGTTGATTGAAAGACTCGGAGAAGCCGCCTTCATAACAACACTAGACCTGACAAAGGGCTATTGGCAGGTGCCCCTCAGGGAAGCCGATAAAAAGAAAACGGCCTTCATCACGGACGAAGGATTATTCGAGTTTACCGTGCTTCCGTTTGGCCTTCATGGGGCCCCGGCCACTTTTCAAAGACTTATGAATGCGATCCTACAACCCTTCCCGTCATTCAGCTCAGCTTACTTGGACGACATCGTCATATACAGTGACACGTGGGAGGAACATCTGGGGCATCTAAAAACGATCCTCACCGCCCTGCAAGAAGCTGGACTGCATATAAACGCCAAGAAGTCCAGAGCGGCGTTTACGAAGGTCAATTATCTCGGCTTTGTCTTGGGGGAGGGCTCTATCACCCCACAAACCTCCAAAGTCCGAGCTATACAGGCTACCCCCTTTCCTTGCAATAAAAGAGAACTGAGGGCGTTCCTAGGCCTTATCGGGTATTATCGGAGATCCATCCCCAACTTTGCAGACACTGCTGCCCCTCTTACAGATCTGCTACGCAAGGGGAGTAATCAAAGGGAATTCCTGCAGCCCAGTCCAAGTGCCCTGCGCGCCTTCTCAGATTTGAAAGATATCATCACAAGCCAGCCGGTGTTGTTATCCCCGAACTTCTCCAAGCCCTTTATCTTAGCCACAGACGCCTCGGACATGGGCCTAGGAGCGGTGTTGTCTCAGGAGGGGGGGGATGGGCTAGAACACCCCATTCTATTTGTAAGCCGAAAACTATTCCCGAGGGAGGCCAAGTACCCAACTATTGAGAGAGTGCCTGGCCATAAAATGGGCCATAGAGAAGCTTCAATATTACCTGGAAGGCAAACCATTTATCTTATATACTGACCATGCGCCCCTGCAGTGGATGTATAAAAATAGGAGCCAAAACCCCAGAATCCTACGATGATTCCTCACCTTGCAGCCGTATGCCTTCACCATCAGACATAGGAAGGGCAGGGATAATGGTAACGCTGATTTTCTCTCAAGGGTCTTCCCTCTCCCCGAACGGGAGAATCCAGGGGGGGAGGAGTGTGACAGGGCGTGTGATACTGTAGGTTCGCCCTCCTATAATCAGAACTGTTGTACACCAGATGCCTCGTTGACCCCTTCTCTCCCCCTGCAGCAACCCGAGGTGACAGGACCACTGGAGGAGGCATATCCCTATTACACGCAGGACTGGCCCGTGGAAACTGGACAGGGCTCCTTTAACTTCGCCTTTCAGAATGACGAGGCCACTCCCACCGATGACGTCACGTTACTAGGTTACACAAAAGCGGTAGGATCCCGGAAGAGGACGGACGGCGTTTCCCAGGAGGCGGAAGGAGATTCAGTGTGGAGAAGGAGGACGATTCGAGAGCGGAGAAGCGGAGGTAGCAGTACGGAGGAAGGGAGACCGGACGAAGACGACAAGCCAGGAGGCCAACGGTACCGCGAGGCGCCCGGCCACGTTCCCAGGGGAGGAGCGTGGCTCGAGCAGGTACGTGGAAGGGTAGCGGGTTGGTTGGGGAAAGCCAGCTCACCGCCATTATTGAACCCAGACCCGTAACATCGAGACCGCATCCAGTATCCTGCCTTAGTATCGCCTCACACGTGCACCCCCCTCACAGTCACGAGAGAGAGAGAGAGCACTGAAAGCACTTGGTTTCCCTCACTCCCGGCCCCTACGTGTGTCCCGGCGCACCAGTCCCCCGACCTAACCAATACTTTTCGTCTCTTTTGTCCTACACGACGGAGGGAAGATTCGGAGGGGAATCAGAGAGGGGAGTCAACAGCAGCTGGCCTGAAGCTCGAACAGGAAGGTGCCGCCCTGAGTGTCGACCAAGCAGTCCAACACTTGAAGAGCCGGAGACATACCATTCTTGTACCGAACATCCTTATGAGAAGCCCTATAATAGGTTGAGAATAAAGTGCTCGACCAACCTCGATTCCCTTGTTTGTCGTCTCTGCCGCCCCTGCCCCGTCACAGACTGATTAATCAGTTTTCTAACCTAGATTTCAATATCGACGAAGTGAGTAGGGCTCTTTCCGCAAGTGCAGGTGGGAAGGCCTCCGGGCCAGATGGGATTCCTGTGGACCTGTACAAGCCCAACGTCACTTTATGGGTTCCAATAATCACTCAAATAATCAACGCCAGTTGTAAGGCCGCTTTTCCACCAACTTGGGTGGAATCCACTATTGTCCCCATATTTAAAAAGGGGGATCGACAGGGTCCACTCTGTTATAGGCCTATTTCTTTATTGGACTCTATGGCCAAGGTCGTGGGACGTATCAGCTTAGAGCGCCTGCAGCTCTGGCTGAGGAAAACCGAAGGTTATCAGATCTTCAATACGGTTTCCGAGAAGGCCTAGGGACCGTGGAACAGAGCCTAAACCTAGTGATATTGATGGGAAAGTATACCAGGGCTAAAAAGGGCAATCTATATTTGGCCTTTGTAGATCTCTCAGCAGCTTTTGACTGTGTAAGGCACTCAAAGCTCTGGGAGATCATGTCACAGCTGGGGGTCGATAGAAATATTATTAACTTTACACGCCTCCTTTATAATGGAGCCAAATCAAGCGTGTGATTTGGCTTGGGAGGAGAACGTACTGCTGCTTTCCCGATAGGTAGGGGGGTTAGACAAGTCTGTGTCCTAGCCCCCTTTCTCTTCAATCTTTATATCAACGGGTTAGGGCAGGCTCTCCTCAAAGATGTCAATGACTTTCCACAGATAGGCATTCGCCCAATCCCAGCATTGTTATACGTGGACAATGCTGTGATCTTGTCACGTACCCTGAATGGTCTGCAGAAGACTTTAAATAATTTCTACAATTTTATGAAGGATCTTGACTTCAGAATTAATATCTCAAAAACATTTAGAATGTGATGTGGTCATGTTATTAAAAAGCGTAGGGATATCTTTGTGGAGGGAAATCGGATCACTGCCAGGTATCCTATTTAGTAATAACAATACCTGAGCAAAGGCTGTCGAAGCAAAGAAGCTGGCACTAGTTAGAACTACGTCCGCTCTAGCCAGCTTTGCAAAAAAATTGGGTTGTAAACCACCTCTAGAGCTTTTAAAAATATATAAAGCTAAGTGTGTACCAACTGCCACCTATGGGGCGGGTATTTGGGGCTTTGTGAACACTAACCCGATTCAATTAGTTGAAAACAATTTTTTAAAGTATGTTTTATCGGTTCCCTCTAGTACACCCACTTATGTTTCACATGCTGAACTGGGTCTTCCACACATATCAGACCTCATTAAAGTAGAACCTATTCTCTTGTGGCACAGGATCTGGTTGTGTGATGAGACCACCCTCAATAGAGAGTTATTACAGGATAGTCTCAGCCTGGATGGTGTACAAAGGATACCTTGGGTTAAGTTTGTCCAAGATTTTACGAAAGATATGGGTTAACAAGAATATTTTACTAACCCTGACACTATTACCTTGATTACCAGGAAAAAGCTAAGAAAATATGTACTTTCATACCTGGAGACCCAAAGATTATCATGGAAAATAACACAGCCCAGTTTGATGCAGCATCAGTTGTTCATACAATTTTTAGCTTGCAGCCATACTTAGCTTTTGTGCTGGGGGTTTATGACAGATTCTACTAACAAGATTCAGACTAGGTACAATACATAGGATTGTCTCCTTTCCCACATTGAATGATTGGGCTAACGAGTTACAACCTTGCCCATGTGACAACCGGTCTAATTCTTACCAATTCTACGGAAATGGGGGCTGAGACAATGTCGTCCTGCTTTTATAAAACTTTAGCTCCTGGACAATGAACACGTTGCTTGGAGGCTATCCATGTCTTTTAAAATAATTTTTAACCAGAGAAAGAGTATTGTTAATCTAGAATCAGGATGTCTGCTTCTTTTTATATATATTATTAATTGTTTTTTAATGTTTTTTTTAAGAACATGTGATGTATTTTACATTGATTTTATTGCCGCTTTTTATCTGTGCTTTTTATGATTGTTTTGTTACAATTGAAATAAAGCTTTGTTCTGTTCTGTTCTGACTGCCTTCATAAAATGGGTGCCAGCCAAATGGCCAGGCAGGCCACCACAACAAGAAAGGGAAGACAGACAATGCAGGCCTATGGCAAAAGTACACTGGATGCCTTCAAAAAATGGCTGCCAGCCACATGGCCAGGTAAGCAACCACAAGAAGCAATAAGCCAAGAGGAACAAAAGAAAGAAGATATGCAGGTCTATGGCAAAAGCACAACAACCACCACAAAATGGCCACCAGCCACATGGTCACTCACAACAACAACAAGCAGGAGGCCTGGAAAACAATGAACTAAAGTAGGCCTATATGGACACAGACTTTACAAAATGCCCCCTGGCCACACGGGGAGGCTCAGGCAAGGCAAATGCTGGCCCACTATTACAAACACACTCACACACTGGCCAGACAAAGAAGACATGCTAAACAACACAGCTTTAATGCAACTATGCCAAAACCGAAAATCCAAAGAGCTAAAAAAGGTTTGCAAGTTACAACCACACACATACTACAAAGGCCACCCACCACAATACACTTTTTAAAAATGATGAAAAGTACAAAAAATGTAGGTGCAATGCCCCAACCAAACAAACAACACAATTTTTCCAACTTACTCATAAATCTCAAATCCAAAAGTCCTCAAATCCAATGAAATATGATGCAGCAGACACAATGAGTGATCGTTCCAGCTCCAAATCCAAATGAAAAGTGAATAGGAGATGGAAAAGAACTGAGAGGAGCCTGATGGACAGGAACAGGAAGTAGGAGACTCTGGGCACTTCCTTCCTCTTCAAAAAAAGGAAAAAGGACTCCTTCCACCAAAAACTACAGGCAAATGTCAGTCTGAGGAGTTTTTTAATCCAAATCGTCATTTCAAGAAGGTTTTGATGCTGCTCGAGAGAGAGATTCTTCTCCAGATTGCAAATTCTGCGTGTTTGGGATTGCGATCTTCACAAAAGTTCTGCCGGAAATCCGATGGCGCGACCGAATGACGTGATCGCACACTCTCGCGGGACCGTGCGGCCGGCTACCAAATCTTGTGACACTCCCGAACAGATGGGAAATCTCGTTGGCATAAGCAGGCATCCCGGTAAGTTACTCCCATGCATGCGAAAATGCATTTCGAGCGCGAAAACACAAAAACAACTCTGCTCCATTGCGGAGCGGGGAGTTTTTGGTAACTCTACACCGAACAGGAGTTGCCAAAAATCTGCAAACTCCGCGAGCATAGCTGATTTCATGCCCAGGGTTACCCGTGATATCTTCATGTAGATGACTTCTTCAGGACTCTGGTGTCACTTTCCTGGTGATGACCTCTCCTCCCATGGCAATTGGCAAATCCATCCTGTTATTAAAGTATTCAGTTTCATAAGGAGGGGGGGGGAGATGACATTTTCACACCTGAGCTGCATCCAAAATGATCTTGCAATTGAATTTAACTTTTCTTCTCCCGCATGCACTGGTAATGAGCATTTCAGCATTCTAATGTCAACAAATTAGCTACCTTTTAGCTGTTTAATAATAATAACTGTTTAGTATAGCCCCAGGAAGAAGCAGCAAATGGCAACACATTTGGTAGCATACATGCATGAAAACACAATATTGCAATCAATAAAGGGGGCATGCTGGAAACAACTGAGTCAAGATAAGCTACTATCTTTAATTGTGAGACCCTCTTCACTACAAAATCTCCTGTTTACTAATAACTGTGCACTGATCTGTTGGTTTTGAATGTATTTAGAACTCCCTCCATTTACTGCATGAGGTCCCAGCCTCTCATCAAAAGGGTACCAGATGAAAGCTCCGCTAGTGTTCCTGCATAAGATATTTACACCGTTAATCAATTTGGAAATACCTGGGAAAGAAGGAATTATTAGCAGATCTCAATCCTCGTGAATCTTGAGAGTTAGCCAGGCTTCAAGACTTGCCAAGGATCCTGCTGAGAATCTACTCCAGGAAACCACACAAGCCATTATTAAGATTTAAGCAGACCTTGTGAGGGCTAGCCAGGAGAGGGAACTTTTGTTAAAATCAACTAATCAGATCACAATGCCTCTCTGTGAGTAAATGGGTTTTTGGTTGAGTAGGGTCATAACCCTGCTTAAGAAACAGCCACAATCACTATCGGGGTGAACCTCAAAAGTCACTATCTCTACCTATGCTTAACTCTCTGGTAGCTTGGCATAAAAAAGGCAGGTTTAGCTTAGAGGCAATGTGCAAAGTATTTATGAGGCACACAAACAACAATAAAGTGAAAGAACAACACAAGAAAAATCCCACACCAATTTAGAAAAATGTACTTTTAAAGTTTAAGGTAAAAACTAGCACCTATATGATCAAATCCTCAACCACGGACAATTAGATGCGCAAGACCAGGTCCAAGATGAAAAATATGGCTGCGATGGAGTGCAAGTCAACTTTCAAAATGTAGATTGCACCCAGTCGACACTTACCTTAGGATTTGGAAGAAATTCTAGCAGAAAAGTCTCTGAAAAGGCAGAGGTTCTGTGAAGCAAGGCTACAGGTGGTGTCTGAGGAGGAGGTGTCGTCATCCAAGATTCACTGGATGAAGGTGCAGTGAGGATTTCAAAGTTCAAACATGGTCTCTTTTTTGGAAGTCGAAAATCTCCAGCGGGACAAGGTTGGAGGGTGTAGCCGATGTAAGTTCTATGAGGCCAGATACCCCTTCAGCATAGGACCTCTAAACAGGATTTACTGATGTGGAGAACAACTTAGTGGGAACTGCTGCAAAATCAGGCCGGCAGGCGATGCACCTTAGGCTGATAGACAACCAGGTTAGTACTGGACTCCTCTTGGTTCTCAGAGCAGTTTTCAGCCAAGGCATTTCTAAATCTCAAATGTTGAATTTTGGCTCTCTGAGCAACCTTAACACCCCCAACCTTGGGTCCAAGACTGTAGGGGCTATAGTATAAAAAACAAATGGTATAGAGGGATCAATCTCTCATTTATTTTTGCACAAGGAACCACAAATTACCTTGGCAATATAATATTTATGTTAGCACTATTATTCAAAAATTATTTGTCATGTACAAATATACATCGGCGAGACTCAAGACAAAATATATATTCACATTGAATTAAACACAAAACATAAACAACTAATCAAACATAAGTAACAACAAAATACATATATACAATATCAATCATATACACAACATATACATTCCCCTAACTACTTAAAATACATATATCCAATATCAATCATATACACAACATATACATTCCCCTAACTACTTCATAATGAAGTAGTTAGGGGAATGTATATGTTGTGTGTATGATTGATATTGGATATATGTATTTTGTTGTTACTTATATTTGATTAGTTTTTTTATGTTGTGTGTTTAATTCAATGTGAATATATATGTCGTCTTGAGTCTCGCCGATGAATATTTGTACATGACAAATAATTTTTGAATAATTGTGCTAACATAAATATTATATTGCCAAGGTAATTTGTGGTTCCTTGTGCAAAAATAAATGAGATATTGATCCCTCTATACCATTTGTTTTTTATACTATAGATGTTCTATGCCCAGGTATAGGAGGGTAATTTGGGCATACCCCTTGGTGTCCTGCTGCAAGACTGTAGGGGCAGCACTTGAGGGTTTAGTTCCAGGTACGGGTACAATATGGTTGTAGCCTTTTCTGTCCCTGTGGCTCAAAATATGACGCCAGCCAAGTAGTCCTTGGAGTCAATCTGGTAGTCCTGGATACAAGAAGTTGAACAGGGCTCAAACAGTAGGGCAGGCCTTTGAGGCTTCAAAGTGGGATTCAGGTTGAAAAGAAGTCCTTCCAGGTGCAACAAAGCAGTCTTTTGAAGTATACAGTGGGCCACAGCAGCAAGCAGTCTGCTGACAGTCCTTCCCCTGGTCCAGAAAGTAAACTGAAGAGGGGGTCTGAGGGTTTTATTGTCATGCCTGGTGCCTTCTTTGATGCCAACTTTCTAAAAGTGAAACCAAAGGCGATGATGGACGGGGTGTTCAACATTGCAAGCGCTCACCCCCAGTCAACTGATCTGGGTTTAATCCATCATCGTTCTTTAGCTCACTCCGCCACCCCAGTTCAGACATGGCCATATGCAAATCAGTCTGACCTTGAGCCTCATGGGAACAGTCCAGCCCAAACTACCAAGCCATGTCTTCCCTGGACCGGAAACAAGCATCCTGGGACCAGTTTCTGGCTAATCAGCCAGGCTAGCTTGAATCCAGTGGCAAAGAGAGCAAGGGACCCACGCCTGGGCATACCCTGCCAACTTAGGGCGAACAAAGCAAAACCAAAGGGGATGATGGACGGAGTGTTGAACATTTCAAGCACTCACCCCCAGTCAACTGATCTGGGTTTAATCCATCATCATTCTTTAGCTCACTCTGCCATCCCAGTTCAGACTTGGCCATATGCAAATCAGGCTGACCCTGTGCCTCGTGGGAACAGTCCAGCCCGAACTGCCAAGCCATGTCTTCCATGGACAGGAAACAAGCATCCTGGGACCGGTTTCTGGCTAATCAGCCGTCATCAGCCAGGCTAGCTTGAATCCAGTGGCAAAGTGAGCAAGGGACCCACATCTGGGCATACCCTGCCAACTTAGGGCGAACAAAGGAAAACCAAAGGGGATGATGGACGGAGTGTTGAACATTGCAAGCACTCACCCCCAGTCAACTAATCTGGTTTTAATCCATCATCATTCTTTAGCTCACTCCGCCACCCCAGTTCAGACATAGCCATATGCAAAAAAACGATGGATTTAGGCCCAGATCGCTGTACTGGGGAGAATGTATGACATTGTTCTGCATTCTGTCCATCAACTGTTGTTTTTGCATTTGTCACCCCGAGTGGGACGGGTATGCCCAGACGTGGCTCCCGTGCTCTCCATGCCACTGGAATCAAGCTATCCTGGCTGAAGAGGGGTGTAACACCGAAACCTGTCCTAGGATGCTTGTTTCCAGTCCAGGGAGGACCTGGCATGGCAGTTCGGGCTGGACTGTTCCCATGAGGCACAGGGTCATGACTGATTTGCATATGATTGTTTCCAAACTGGAATGGCATGGTGAGCAAAAAAATGATGGATTTAAGCCCAGATCCTGTGCTGGGGGGAATGTATGACATTGTTCTGCATTCTGACCATCAACTGTTGTTTTTGTAACTTTCTAAAAGTGGCATTTTCAAAATTGTAATTTAAAATCTGACTTTACCATTAAAGGGGGTTTTAAATTACAATTTCTCAGACACTAAACATGAAATCTTCACCTGTTCCCAATCAAATGTTAGCACATCTAAAACTTAAAAGTATATGTCCAACCATTTAATTACAATGCACCGTCACCTGTGGGCTGCCTAGTGCCTTCTTTAGGGGTTGCTTATATGTAATTAAAGGGGAGTTTAGAGCTTTGCAAGGCGTAGTTGTGCCAAGTCGAATTGGCAGTTTAAAACTGCATTGTGGCTTCAATGGTTGTTAAGGCACACTAAGTGCTACAGGACTATTAGTAGCATTTAATTTACCAGACCTGGGTATATGATATACCATTTTACTAGGGACTTACAAGTAAATTAAACATGCCAATCAGGAGTAAACCAATTTCACCAAGTTTTAAGAGTGAGCAGAAGCACTTTAGCACTGGTTAGTAAGGGTAAAGTGCACAGATTCCTAAAGCCAAAAAAAAGTGAATTCGGCAAAATTAGGAGGGGTGAAGGCAAAAGGTTTGGGGTGACCCTGCAGAGAGGGCCATATCTAACATTCTCCAGATGTCTACAATTTTAACTTTAGTAACAGAACTGCTTCCAGTTACAAGAAATTACAGGAGGTGCTGGGGGGCTCAGACTAAAGTAGCACCATAAGAATTTACAAGATATGGGACTCATTCCACTCCACCATCCCCACCCAAAAAGCAATCAGGAAATCCATTATAGTTTCTGTTTTTCTAGTCCAGTGTCATTTACAATTCTGATCAAGATGTCAGTATTTTTCAAATGATACTGCTAAGTGACCTCCATTTTAAATTATCTATCTAAAGAAGCTATGGCTTGGACAACTCATTCAATTGTCATTAAGAGTACTTGGCTTTCTAAATATGACCAATTTTTTACCTGGTTCAAAGCAATATTTGTATGATGTCAAACCGTACAGGCAGCTCAAATCTGGATACCTAGATTAAGCAACGAAATCAACACCTTATTCCGTATGTAAATCCATTTCTGCAGTTAGTCACTGAAAGGGGATGGACAGATGAGCAGGAAATGCAGTTTTATTTTTATCAAGGCCTTCTGGAGTACTTAAGGGATGGGTACTTATTTTTGTGAGCACAACCCTCATAGACTTAACTTTACAGATTGATGGTTAATAGAGAAGGAGGAAGGAAAAGAGAAATTGTGCTTGTTGTGCTTGGTATGGTCTTTTGTCAGAAGTTTCAGAAGAAATGCTGTGGTTGAAGATCCAAAGCTAGTGAGAGGTGAAAAAATGGCACGTATTGTTGTAATGTCGGACACTTCGTAAGACAATGCCCTCATTTGCCGGAATCATATTGTCTCGACCACAGAAGAAGACCTCATGTGAGCATTTCAAACTAGTCCTGGTCGGAATCCATAGAGTTCTGCTATAGGAAACTCTGCGGAGTTGAAAAAACCTCTGCCGCACTAAGCAGAGTTCTGCTATTGAGTGGAGTTTGCCGGTGCGCACATTCGCGTCACGATGGGAACAGGGAGTGCATCCTAGCTCACCAAAATGCGCATGCTCGGCACCACGCAGTATTCAAGTGTGTTTTCGCCTTCTGATTCTTGCACGAACAGCACCACGGGATTCTTTTTCCAAACAGCATGCTGTTCACACTCAGAGGTAAGTTACATTTAGTTTATGCTGGCATATTATTGTGTGATTCAGTTTCTATTTTCTGCTAGGCAGGCATTCAGCGCTATCTAATCGTACTCATTGGTGCTCGATTTGGCTGATTAATTATGAAGCCATTGCAGACTGTTCTCCTGTCACTATATTGATTTAGTAAGTAGCGCATTCTCTCTGTGACTTCATTTATGTAGCTCGTACAGTACAAAGTTTTTTATTTCACAGTAATGTTTAGTATGCATTAATCTATGCATTAAAATAAAAGGGAGACTAAGACAAGGGGGATGTGAAGTGAGAATACAATCACAGATCATTCACTGCAATGCTGCAATGCATTAGTTCCAAATGTAGTTTTTGTTAAGGAAATTTGGAATAGAGTTTTCAGGATTAGTATGGGCAACTCAATGATAGTCATATAGTCGATAGACTCGAGTCGAAACTAGTTGTACTATAGGCAATATGTTTTAGAGAAGCACAGCATTTACTTGTCATAAAAAATGCTGTGGAGATTATCAACTGAATCGCTAATCTATTTTTTTATCTTCCGAACCCAGGGGCAAAAAGAGGGATATTGTCGAGGGTCCAGGAAAAGGGATAGATAGGCGAAAGAATGGTTTGAAGAAAGGGTGACTAATAGCTATTGAACGGATGCATAATGGATTGGAAATTTTGGTGAAAGACTGGATGAGAGAAAATAAAGCTTAAATATAGAGGCTATGGGTGAATTAGAATGAAAGGATGAAGGAATATTTGGATTGTTTTGATAAATAAGCAAGGCAGCTCTTCTTATGAGGAGCATGCTGCTCACCTACTTTGCATACTTGGTTTATGTAGGGTTATCATTCAAAGCTATGGTTCTAAGTGGGGGATATTTTGTATTCTTTGTTCTACTCCCTTCTCTCGCTGTATTTGTTAAATGAGCCAGATGTATCCCACCCATCATTCATCATCCCCCCTTCCCGCCCATGACATTTTTGCCACCAAAGACCAAAGTACATTATGGTTCAATTTGTGACTTCAGTTTTGGCTGTACAATGTGCGTCTGCTTCATTTAAAGCAGCATTTACGATGTTTTCAATGCATTGCAAACTGAGCACACAAGGTGTGTAGATTCCCTTCACCCACTCAGTCACCTCTCAGTACTTCACTCCTTTATTTTTTTATAAGTTCTTCCATCCCAGCCTACCAAATTGGAAAATCCATTCTTGGCATGTGCCACATTTAATTTTATAACCATGTGAAGTGTAATGATTTCAGAATATCTTCCATGGTTTCCCTTAACAGATTTATTTTACACCTGTTCAGATTTTTCCCTTTCACTTTCAAGGGACTGAATATGCCAAAGATGAATTGATGATCAATGTAGTGGCCCCTCTATTCTATATCAAGAAGCTCTGCCCTACCTGTCTAATCTTTCTTCCCTATCACCAGCAGTAGAGTCAATGAAGTTTCCTTTCCTTGCTTACTGCCCAGTGAATGATTTTTTAGGAAATATGTGGTGGTGGGTGAGGCCACAGAGTAAAGTGGGAGTAAGTGCATGATTTGATGTCAAGTTTGGCGTATGAGATATACAGTGATGAATGTGGCAAATACAATCTATGGGAAACATCGTTTACATCACATGCGATACATCGAATGCCATTAAAACGCGATCATTACAACGACCGTGTTGTAACGTCGCAAGCCATTACAACGCAATTTGTTACAACGACTTGCTGTGGGGGGCAGATGGTGTTGGTTTAAAATCCAACACCTTCCGTACTGCTGCACAGAATGGAGTTGGAAGAGTATATTATACTATTCCAAAATCCAGCGTGCACCCTACAGCAAGTTGTTGTAATGACTTGGGTTGTAATGGTATGGTATGTATTGCATGAATTGTAACGTGGCCTATTCACAATCTATATAGCCCGTTCCTTTCCCTGCAGTGCAGTCCATCAGATTCATTTTCCCCAACGTCTTCTTATGGCAGACAGGATAATATTAATATCGCATTTAATATGTGAAGTGTGTGGCGTACTGTCTTATTATTATTCACCTTCCTCTTTGAAGTAATGGTAGAAAGAAAAATTCATTTGAAGAATAGCAGGCCCATTGGAATTAAAAATAGATAATTGTCAACTACAGCTGCCCGTGCTGCAGACAGTAGCAAACTACCCGACGTGTTGGCTAGCAATGCATAGCTTCATTATTTTTTTTAACACAGCTTGTACTCCATATAGTACATAATGCCATACCCATTAATGAGAGTTAATTTTTTTTTTCTCAAAGTGTCTGTTTATGGTTGCTTGAAAAGCCTTTAGAAGAAATCTGGTGGTATTCCGTCTTTTAATACTTTTCTGCCATACAGTCGGTGCTTTATATGAAGGGCATGTGTGGGTAAAATATAAAATTTGCCTAGTGACTGCCCTAATCATAATCACATCAAATTCCAATGGCCCTAGGGGACCAGCAATGTACTACTACTGTGCCATCCAGTAATTTTGTAACAATTGTTTGCACAGAGCATTATTGACAATTTGTCTTTTTTGTTTTTTCAATACAGCTGCCACTGCTAGGCCAGCCGGACCACTCAAGACAATCAGGCAGGAGATAGTGACCCGTTTGCAGTGGCAGAGGTTGGAGCATATCCAGCAAGAGTCAGCTGGTGGTCCTGGAAGAGGAGGAGGAAGCAAATGCACCTCAGACAGGCCCCAGTGCAGCCGATGCCCCTCAACCTCATGACCACCCCATCACCAAGAGCCGCCACCAGCCAACTGTTGCCATCTCCTTCTACACTGACAACAGGCCATTGCTGCACCACATCCTGCAGTGGCTGAACACCATTGAAGGCCGGCACACCACTGTGGAGCAGAACCTAGTCCATTTTTGGGCCGACATACACAATGCCCTCTTTTAGCTCTTATGTACATTTTTTGTTTTGGTGGGAGGGACTTGTTAGTTGGGGCTGGGTGGAAAGAATGGGAAGGAACTGGGAGTTGGGAGTCACTTTACTAGGACATTTTAACTTTTGGGACTTTGGAGCTTGTGTCAGTTTTGCTTGGGCAGAGGGGTGGGCAGTATCTGTGGGTGGAGAGGGTGGGTTTCTTTGTTTATCTAAATGTATGCCTAAAGTAGTTTGATTTACTTTCATTTTGCACTGCTGCCTTCAGCTAGTTGTATGCAGCCTGTTTGTGCTTGTAAGAAACAGTGTAGCACTTAGTTATATAGTTATACTTCTCTAACTATTTTGTCCACCATCATATATTGTCTACAACAACCTGGATGAACAATAGTAGCAGTTAGTTACTTACTCAATTACTAAGTTAACTAGTTCAGTTTACATGTTGTCTTACCTGAATATAGATGAAACAATAACAGCGGAGGCATCACAACTTCATAAGTGAGGTCCCATTTTTAGTTCTAACCAGGTGAGCTTCAACTGTAGGATTGATCTGAAGTACCGATTATCCATCGTAGGCTACCAAAAGACTGAAGTAGTTGTTTATATTTTATCAAAGCTTTACAAATAATTGACACCAGAGCACTACATGATGACACCACAATGATTCCTGATAGTACTAAAATACCAAAAATAGCAATACTAGTAATTTTTGGCTAATGAAGACTGATTAGTATTTCTTTTTTTTTATGGTGACATAGTTTTTTTTATTATTATTTTATTTATTTGGTTTCATACAGCATACATACTAACACCATGTACAGATTATTGAAGCCATGTGAAGATATAAAAGAAAACGGGGAGATAAAAGCAACTCCCCCGTGATCGATCAGACCATTGTTATGTTTGCACAGAATTACATTCAGGTAATCTGTTCCACTTTGCACAGTACATTTTATACATGACTAGAATTATCCATCTTCAGGTTCAGAGTTAGCTGCATGATATTTTGACCATAAGTATTGCATTAGCGTTTCCCAAATGTCTTTTGGTTTAGATGATGTGGGTAGTTCCTCAGCGTAAAGTGCAAGATTCTTTTTGCAGTATACAAGGTCCTTAAGCCAATGATCTGGTTGTGGAGCCGTTGAGCCCTCGCATGTCACCGCCACCCTTCTCTTTGCCAGTAATAATACTACTCTTATGAATTTACCAACTGCACCTTTTAGCTGTGGTGTGAAATACAGTAGACAGATATGTGGCATGCATGGCAGGGCAATATTGGTCATGGCCTTGAGCCTGCTCAGCACCTCGGTCCAGAAGGCAGCCACCCGGCCACACTCCCTGACCAGATGCCAGAAGTCTGCACCATAAGTCCTACATCTCTTGCATGCGTTGCTCTCGCGAAGACCATATTCAAACAGTTTGGCTCATGTATGGTATACCTGGTGGAGGTATTTGAATTGAATGATTCGTAAATTGCCATTTGATGTGAAATGAACTGGTAAGTTTACAGCAATACTTCCATTCTTTTTGTGCTAATGGATGAAGACCTAGTAGTATTTACAAAAACTTTGAGTTATAAAAAATTGGAGTCAAATTCTGGAGTGGATACGCATAGGTTAGGCGTCTACAGTTACGTACCATAAGACCTGAATGATGATGCTGTTAACTGATGTTCTTCATTATAAATCTAAAATAGGGATAACTTTTCATGCACAGGTGGGTAAATTGAGCCAGTGAGGGCTATTGCTTAGAAGATTCTACAGTAAGTTGGTGTTGCTTTCCACACATCCACCCCTCAAGTATGTGATCCACTGATGGTGTATATTAAGCCACACCTCAATAAATCACACAGCCCGGGGGAGGAGGGTTAGGAGTTTGATGAATGGATGGGAATGGGGGATTTGGGGAATGGTTTGAGAAAGACAAACACTACACAAGGACAACATTCATCTGGGAAATAAGCAGCAGCACATCATCTGTCATCAATCTGTATATGCATGATAGAAGTGGCCAACTGGAGGAAATTCAATTGACTCATATTGAACTCAGACAAGACCGAGGTGGTATTATTTGGGAAGAACACATTGCCTTGGGACTCTTGGTGGCTCATAAACATTGGACCCAGCCCTACACCTTGCACAATAGTGAGAAACCTCAGAAACATCATAGAAAACAAACTGGACATGAATGCCCACAGCAAAGGCAATGGTCATGGCATGTTTCAACACACTAAGTATGCTGCAGAAAATCTTCAAACAACAGCAGGCAAATGATCACCCAACCCCTCTTCACCAGCAGACTAGACTATGGAATCACCCTGTACACAGGGGTTACTAACCAGCACACAAGAAGACTGCAGACCATTTAAAACACAGCAGTCAGACACGTCATCAACCCCCATGCTAAGCCCTTGTTACTCCACACCATAGGGAGTCCACGGGCTCTGGATATACAAGCGTGCACACTTTAAACTCCTTACCCACTCCTACAAAGCTCTCCATAACAGTAGCCTTGCCTACCTAAACAGCCTCATTCACTTCCACCAACCTTCCAGACACTTCCGCTCCGCTATTCTTTCCCTAGCACATACCCCACACATACACAAAATCTGCCCAGGGGCCAACCCTTCTCATAACTTGCCTCTAAAGCCTGGAATAACCTCCCAAAACACATCAGAGCCTCTTACTCTCTACTTGACTTTCACAAGAAACTAAACATCTGGCTTTTCAAGTAAGCCCCCAAAGCTGGCCCCACACACACACTTGCTACAGAGCACCTGGACAACCCTCATGGGTGATTAGCCTGGTGATATATATATATATATATTTTCACTGACAAAACCATAGGTTTCAGGCACGTTATAGTTAGAAATTAACATTTAAAAAACCTTAGAAATTCACTGAAAAAACATAGGTTTCAGGGACGTTATAGTTAGTTGGACATTTCACTCGTACAAAACCATAGAAATGTGGCTGTTATAGTTAGTTGAGCTAACTATAACTCGCACCCCCGAAATGCACTGCTGATGACGTCACATATTACATCACTCATGACATGGTCAGTAACATCACTGATGACATCACTGATGACATCACTGATGACATCATCCATGTGATAATCTGATGCACCTCCTCCCACCCTAATATAACCTTTGATACACCCACTCTAAAATACAGACTACCATTTTCGAAACCATAGACACACTAACACCAGTTACTACATACCCACCCACTGATTCCTAGGTCTACACACACATCTACTCATTCACCGACACAGTCACTCATACATGCAGTCACTCATCAATACAGCACTATTATTTGCACTCATATATCTATACAGACACTCACACACTGCCACTCATCCACAGAGTTACTCACACACCTAGTCAGTCATGCAAAGAATCAATCACTCACCCATTTACTCACCTATACAGGTATACAGACACCACCTCACTTATTCTCACAGATACTAACACATACTTACTCTCTTATACAGTCACTGACATAAGCGCACACTCATCCATACAGCCACTCTTACAATCACTCACTCTCACATATAGTCGTTTATACACTCCAACACTCACATATACTGCCTTTCACATATGCAGTTACTCTCACATGTACCACTGAGACATCAATTAACTCACCAACACACCCATACACACACTCACCCACCCATACAGCACTTCACAGATACACACTTGAACCCATATTCCCAGTGAATCACCTGCTCACACCCCCCCACCCACCCACACAGACACTCAGGCACCCATACAGATACTCAGACAACCAATCAATAACCCATATACACACTCATGTGGCTACTCACCAACTCATGCAGCCGCTTACACACCAACTGACAGACTGATACAGACATTCACACAGTTTAGTCACTAACCCAAGCGTTCAGTAAGACAAGTTTAATCACTCACTTATACAGTCAGTCACACACCAACTAAATAATCCATTCAGATACTAATACACCCACTCATTCTTCAATACACCTTGGCATTACCTACTGGCGGTCGCCAGCAGGTAGCTATAGTTAGGACCTATTTTCCAGAGGAAATCTGCAACATTCTATTCCCAATAACTTTAGTGCCGGTGGATGAATATCCTTGAAATTTTCAAAACTATTGACCAGCTCCGGTCCGCTCCTATCCTGAAATTCTCCGGGTGATTCGTCAAGCGGGGCCGAGAAAAAAGGGCGTCCCAAAATGTGTTTTCCTCATGCAATTTTCCATAGGAACCTTTAGTCGCAGCTACAGCCCGAACTGCTGAACGGAATTACACCAAACTTGGCAAAAAGGTAGCCCTTGGTTCAGAGTCGTGCCTTTTGGTTAAATGGTTCAGTAGTTTTTAAAATATTAATGGAAAAATAAATATATATATCTGGGCGGAGCCTACCCACACATCTCATTGTGAGATCTGATTGGCTGTCAGCACTTCATCCAAGAAGTGTTGGCAGCCATCTTGGGACCAATATACATGATAGCACCTCATTAAAAAGCATTGCAGTTAATAGAAGGTTTTAAGACTTTAGTTACATTATAAATCATTTGTTGATGGTACCATACTCATTTTAGGAATTGTGCTGTGTTCTAAGGTGATTTTACCTTGTGAAAAAGCCTTCTGCTGGGATATCATGAATCATGTTTGAGAGAAAACTATTTTCTCATGCTTTTCCCACAGAGGTTTGGAAGGTGATCTATAAGCTAAACTGATAGCATATTTTCTGTAAATTCACATTATCTTTCTCAGTCATGTGAGAATGAAGTCTGACATTCTCAGTAAAACATGTACATCCAACAATGGCAGAGACTGTCAGTTGATTCCTTTGTGTTCTACTGCAGCTTCCCAGAGTGTTCTAAAGAACAACTAGAGCGCTAACAGTCCTACTTATGACAAACGTATTGCACACCTGAAGCCATCTTAATTGGAAAAAAGTGGTAACTCTTAAAACATTGCATTTAAAAAGGAACAAAATGAGAGGGTTCATTTTGCCATAGCAAGTATGATTAGTGCTGCAGAAAGAAAAATTAGAGCATATTTTGAGTGACTTCTCAAATCCTCTTCTATTTCATTACAAAAATTCAGACATGCAGACTGAAACATGCTCTTTCAATACCAGCAGCAGACTTCCCTGGTGAGCAGTAGCTTTACTACAGTGATCTAATGAGCAACTAGGGTGCTAACATTCTGAATTTATGGCAAATGTGTGACTGCAGTAAATGAGGAAATTAGGAAACTTCATAACAAATAAGTCTCCCAAGATGGCCACCAGAGACAAAAGAGCCCAAATGCAGCACAAATATCATCCAGATGTAGCCCACATGTATCCCAATGACAGAAGTGAGCAAAACACTTTTTATTTTTTGTGTTTTTGCAATTTTATATAGTGCATATTTGTCAGGTATTGGAGTGCTTTACATGAGCATTGGTTACATCACACAAGAACAAATTCATTTTGGCTGTAGACATGGGGAGATTAAGTGATTTGACCAGAATCACAGAATGTCAAGCTGAAGCAGAAACTCCAATCTGGTTCCCCAGTTGCAAAGTCTGCAGCTCTGGAAGTAACACCACATCCTCTACCCTAAGTGCAACATTTAATCAAGTGGTCAACTGGATAAAAAAACATAAAGATAACAAATAATTTAAAAGTGATTTGTCGCTATCTGAAAACTCAGAAAATATGCCCTCTTGTTAGTTTTTTAGAGCACTAACCATAATTTTGATGCAAATAAGACCCTCTCATATATGTAATTTCTAAAGGAAATGCTCTAGGTATTACAGTTTTGATTACATCAAGATGACGTCAGGCGTTCCACACTTTTGTAATAAATATAGAATGTTAACAATCTAGTTGTTCATTAGGATACTGTAGAGAGGCAGAGGCCAGGGGCACGGACTCTGAAAATTGAAGGCAGGTAGGAGGGTGCAGAGGCAACAATTTGACCACACTGGGCAGGCAGGAATGGCAGTGGCAGCACAACAGACTATGGAGGGCAGTGGAAAGGGGGGCAGGGGCAACAAACCAACAATACAGGACTGGCAAGAGAGGCTGTGGCAGTATAATAGACCATTGTGGGCAGAAGGAAGAGGCAGTAGTAGTACAACCAAACATGCCAACAGACCCGATTCAGCCAGAAAAAGTTCAATGTTTTTAAGCCAAAATGGGCTTTATTTGATCTGTCTCCTGTCTACAATCTTGTGTTTTTCAATGTAAGTCAAAGGGGAAAATCAATACCCCATTTTTTTTTTGAAAATCTCCCTCTTACTAAGTTCAAAATGTTAGCAAGTATGGTACATTGGATCATGAAAGGCAGGAGGAATTGGGGTAGGGACATGGACTCGGATAACAGAGGACAGGAGGGACATGGAGAGGTGCACCAAACTGACCCTACAGGGAAGGCATCAGGGTTTGCAGCAGCACAATACACCACACAGGGCATGCGGGACGGGAGTGCAGCACAACAATCCATAGAAAGCAATAGGGTGGAGACAGGACCATGCACATGGACACCAGAGAACACAGGGGAAAGAGGCAATGGTAGCTAGCTGAGAATAATGGACAGACAGGAGAGAAAGCTGCAGCATAACAGACCATAAAGGGCAGGAGGGATGGATCAGGGGCATTACAATGGAACAGAGAAGCCAGGAGGGAGGGAATATGGGTCTCCACATGGAAACAGAGGGCTGGGGGCAAGGGGGCAGGGCAGGAGCAGCAAGATAACCATGGAGGTCAGGCAGGATGGGCACTAGAAGCAAGACACACCACAGAGAGCAACAGTGAGACTATGATGGCATACATACAGACCATGGAGGGAAGGTGGGAGGGGGTCAGGGGCAGCTAGCTGACCACACAGGGAAGGTGGGAGGGGTCGTGGCAGCAGTTGATGTTTGCAATTCTAAGTATGTTTATTATGAATAAGTCACATTGACGAACATACAGGTATGGCGGTCATGGGGCAAGATATGCTGAAATGACATTATGTGCATATTAACACTTGTTTTCTTTTCTTTATTGTATCAATTCCTGAATTTTCACATTGTGACCAGGCCAATATGGCCGCCAGCTTTTTGGATTAAAGTAATGCACTGCTGATTACCTCACATATTACATCACTCATGACATGGTTAGTGACATCACTGATGACATCACTGATGACATCTCAAATGACATCACTGATGACATCATCTACGTGATCTTCTGATGCACCTCCTCACACCCTAAAATACAGACTACCATTCTCGAAGCCATAGACACACCAATACTAGTACAGCTACAATATTCTGTGCACTATGCATGCAGACCTCTAATCAGCTGTATAGCTTTGATACAGTCTTTTAAATACTCAGTTAGTACCTATGCAGTCTAGAATCCTTCTGTCTGTCCCATGCACTTCTCCATTCAACCATCCAGCACTATCTACGTATCCTATCACTCTGTCAATACCTAAGCACTAAAAAATGTAGCATGCACTCTCTTTGCAGCACTGAAATTACTCCAGTTATTAGACATATACTTAAGGAATGGCCTAGCCACTAACACAAGTGCAGGTACAATATTTTGTACACTATGCATGCAGACCTCTAACCAGCTACATACTATTGATACGCTCTTCTAAATACCCAGTTAGTACCTATGCAGTCTAGGAATCCATCTGTCTGTCCCATGCACTTCTCCATTCACCCATCCAGCACTATCTATGTATCCTATCACTCCACCAATACCTAAGCACTTATAAATTCAGCACGCACTTTCTTTGCAACACTGAAATTACCGCAGTTATTAGTCGTATACTTAAGGAATGGCGTAGTCAAAAACACAAGTGCAGGTACAATATTTTGTACACTATGCATGCACACCTCTAACCAGCTACAAACTATTGATATGCTCTTCTAAATACCCAGTTAGTAAGTACCTATGCAGTGTAGGAACCCTCCTGTCTGTCCCATGCATTTCTCCAATCACCCATCCAGCACTATCTACTTATCCTATTACTCCACCAATACCTAAGCACTTATAAATTCACTATACACTCTGTTTGTAATACTGTAATTATTCTAGTTACTAGTCATGAACTTATGGAATGGCCTAGCTACTAACACAAGTACATCTATAATATTTTGTGCACTATCCAAGCAGACCTCTAACTAGCTACATACTATTGATACACTCTTCTAAATACCCAGTTAGTACTCATGCAGTGTAGGAATCGTCCAGTCTGTCCCATGCACTTCTTTAATTACTTATCTACCACTATCTACTTATCCTATCAATTCACCAATACGTAAGCACTTATAAATTAAGTGTTCACTCTGTTTGCAGCACTGTCATCATTCCAGTTACTAGTGGTATTCTTATAAAATGACCAAGGCACCAACACAAGTACACATAAAATATTCTGTTCATAATCCCTACAAATCTCTGAGCAGATAAATACTATTTGTCCACTCCATGAAATACTGAAATAGTACCCATGCAGCGTAGGATACCTCCTGTCAGTCTCATGCAATTCTTTAATCACCCATCCAGCACTATGATCTTATTGTATCAGTCTGCCAATACCTAAGCACATATGGGGCAGATTTACAAGCACCCTGTGCCACCAGTACGTCACTTTTTGTAACGTAGTGATGGCGCCAGGCACTCCTTCATATTTACAAGGAGAGGAAAAGCCACCCTGCGTGGTTTTTCCTCTCCTTGTAAATACGACCCCTTCATACACAGAACTTTGCGTTGAAGGGGCGTCCCATAGATGTTGCTGTGGGTGTTCCCATGCAACACCCAGAGAACAAGACACATCTCCAGATTTATGAGAAATCGTAAATCTGGAGATGTGTGTGAATGCTGCGCCATCCTAGAGTTGGTGTAGCAAGGCACAACAAGGAGAATTTGTTTTCATTTATCCGCATTTTTTCCTCTTTCAATGCATGCTGCATTCCACAGCATACATTGAAAGAGGAAAATGCTTTTACTGATTCTTTTTGTGCAGGAAGGTATCCCTTCCTACACAAAAACAATCTCCCCACAACACAGCCATCCATGGTGCAAGGGTGCCTGTGTCACCGCATTGGCTGAAGTTTATGCAGCAGTGCAGAGGAAAGCACAGAGTTGCAACATATTCATGTACATATGTCACATCCCTGTGCTTCAGAAGTGCCACAGTGCAGTGCAGCTAAAGAGCTTGCCGTGTCACACTGCAGTACTTCCTCATAAATCTTCACCTATAAATTCACTATACACTAATAATGCATTCTTTCAATCATGCTGTATACATATATTCAACCAAACTTTCACACATTACCTTGCAATTATAGTTCTTTCTTTAGCCACATAAGGTAGTTCTGATAAGAACTTTTTTGTTCTTCTTTTTTCTTTTGTATTTTTTTGTATTTTTTTAACAATTTTGTATTTTTATGGTGTTTTTTCAAAAAATGAACAAAAAAAAGAACGAATACGACAGGAAACATTTGGAATTACTTATCATTCCAAAAACAAAAAAACAAAAAAATTAACAAAGATGGTTGCGGTGCGCAGCACAAACTGCATCCACCGACTGCTTCCCGAAGCCGATAAGTTTCTTACACTTCACGCAGTGTTGCTCGAGAATGGTGAATTCTGGCCTAATGTCCATTGCAAGTGTTCCTGAGGACGCTCCAGATGTACTTGCCACAGCAGGTGAGGGGTTCAAACCAGTTCGCCTCATTTCCTCCCAAGCAAGATTGAGAGGATGTGTGGTCCGGAGAGGCTTGTACATAGAAGCAGTGCGACAAGAGTATATGTTTTCACTGCCTCTTGACAGGACTCGGTCACAAATTTTGCACGTCACCTTTCTCGCATTTACTTTCTTCTCTCCAGGTGGAAAAGTGAAGAATTTCCACACAACAGATTCCGGCCTCTGTGGACGTGGTGCCTCCTGCAAGAATTCTTCTTCAGAAGATACTTCCTCCTGCTGCAGCTGCTGTCCAGATGCCATTTTGTTTGATATTTTTTGAAAAACACCAAAAAAACAAGCAAAAAGGGTTCTTGTAGGAAAAGAGATGTCTCTCTAAAGATGCTCCAACAAGAAAGATTAAAATGGGTAGGGTCCTTCAATAGTTACAGTGGGAAATGTTGTGAACCAATGAAATCTTTTTTTTTTGAGGTCACATGGGATCCGCGCACTCTGCGGTCACAAAGCCCCCACCCGATGCGAGTTCGTGAAAATAAATTTAAAAAGAATATAAGTTTATTATAAGTACAAATATATTATTTTTATGAATATCTTAGATAGTCTCTTGCCTTAATATGTATATTAAACACACAACATAAAATTTTAGAACATAAAAAAAATTCGCCGGATTCGCGCACCTAGCGCGCCCCAGCACATATATGACGTCACGCGGGACCCGCCACCGCGCAAGCGTCGTGTACCGTAATGAGCATGTGGCGCGAATGCGCGGGAGCAGGAGTCACAGACTGGTCGCATACTAATCGCGCACATCACGTAATATTAAATGTATATGATGTTACTGAAAAACACGCAGCCGTCGCACACCGTACACGGATCCTTCACGACGTTTCTAAAATGGCGGCTAGAATCCACACACCCACCGTGATGTGTTCACTTTGGGTGCGCGACTCCGAAAAAAATAGGAAAAAATAAATAAAAACGAAAATAATATAAATATATTAAAATAAAAAAATACAACAAAAAGAATTTAACAATATATCAGTCGTAATTTTTCTTTTTATTCTTTTTTGCAATTTTCAGAAAAATATATAATGTTATTTAATGAATAAAATGTTTATAAATAAACAGTTAAAAAACTGTAGAAAATCAGTACAAAAAATAGGTATAACTAATATTGCACTTAAAAATTTGCATTTAAAAAACCTTTGAAATTCACTGACAAACCATAGGTTTCAGAGACGTTATAGTTAGAAATTAGCATTTAAAAAAGCTTTGAAATACACTGAAAAAACCATAGGTTTCAGAGACGTTATAGTTAGAAATTAGCATTTTAAAAAACCTAAGAAATTCACAGAAAAAAACAAACATAGTTAGCTGGACTTTTCACTCGTACAAAACTATAGAAATTCCTCGGTTATAGTTAGTTCTGCTAACTATAACTTGCGCGCCTGCAATGCACTGCTGATGATGTCACATATTACATCATTCATGACATGGTCAGTGATATCACTGATGACATCACTGAAGGCATCATCCACGTGATAATCTAATACACCTCATTATACACTAGTATAACCTTTCATCACTCACTGTAAAATACAGAGTACCATATTTGAAACCATTGACACACCAATACCAGTTACTACGTACCCACTCACTGATTCCTAAGTCTGCACACACAACTACCCATTCAACAACAGAATCACTTATACATGCAGTCACTAATTAATAGAACACTATCAAATGCACTTATACACATATATAGACATTGACACATCAGCAGTCATCTTAGTTGGTTATGAAGTCATCCTACTCACTCATGAAAAAATTAATCACACTTATTATTATTTAATTTATTTAAAGATTTTGTAGAGCGCGTAGTAACCCTAGAGCATCCCAGCGCTAAACCTGAAATTCCGAGGGTATCACCAGTGGGGGAGTTTTATGGATGAGGAAAGAGGAGGGTCTTCAGTGATTTTCTAAACTGAAGAAGATTGGGTTCTAATCTCAATCGTTTTGGGAGGTTGTTCCAGCGTTTGGCCGTGTGGACCGAGAAGCGGCGGCCACCGGTCCTGGCTTTTTTGACTCTGGGGACTGTGATGAGATTTTCTCCACTGGACCGGAGGGCCCTTTCTGCTTTGTAAGGGATAATGAATTCCTTGAGGAGGGGAGGGCCATTGTTGTTCAGGGTTTTGTGGGCCAGACAGAGAGCCTTAAAGGCCACTCTTTCTCTGACTGAGAGCCAATGGAGAGACTCGAGGGCTGGTTTAGCAGATGATCTTGCTGGTGTACCAGTCAGAAGGCGCGCGGCGGCATTTTGGACTTTCTGCAAGGTGTTGAGCGTGGCTTCGGGAGCTCCCAAGTAAATAGCATTGCAGTAGTGAGGCCCTGAATGAGAAGTTTCTTGGCGTTCACTGGGAGCAACGGGAAGACCTTTCTGCAGGCTCTAAGGAGTCCGAAGCATGTTCCTGCAGTTTTTGTTGCCTGTGTTCTAAAGCCTAGGTCGTTATCGATCCAAACGCCTAGGCTTTTTACCTCTTCCTTAGCGGTGGGGGGATTGCCCAGGCAGTCGGGCCAGAGGTGAGGCGGCAGGGAGGGTCCTTTGTGGCCGAGCATCAGTATCTCGGACTTTGAGCCGTTTAATTTTAGTGATGAGAGGTTCATCCAACGGTGGACTTCAGTGAGACAGCTATGCAGGTCTGAGGGGGCGTGGTGAGGGTAACCACCAGCTGGGTATCGTCCGCGTAGTTGATTATTGATACGCCGAACGGGTTAACCAGTTTATCCAGTGGGGCCATGTAAACGTTAAATAACGTAGGGCTCAAAGATGAGCCCTGCGGTACTCCACAGCGGAGGGGGATAACGGGTGAGTGGCTGTCGTTCTCCCAGACTTGGAAAGAACGGCCTGTTAGAAAGGATTTTAGCCATTTCAAGGCCGTGCCCCTTACTCCGATTTCTCCCAGTCGTTGGATAAGGGTAGGATGGTCCACAGTGTCGAAGGCCGCACTGAGGTCTAGGAGGATCACTGCCACTGATCCTCCTGTGTCCAGAATGCTTCTGGCCTTCTCCACTGCTGCCAGGAGGGCGATGTCAGTGCCCTGTCCTGGGCGGAACCCTGTCTGGGAGACCCCTAGTAGATTGTTGCTCTCCAGGAATAGTGACAGTTGTTTGTTCACTATCTTTTCCGCGATCTTACTGTTGCCTGGGAGGAGGGAGATGGGTCTGTGATTGGAGAGGTCCTGTGGGTCTAACGAGGGTTTCTTTAGAAGGCCTTTGACCGCTGCCGTCTTCCAGCTAGGGGGTACTGTGCCCTGCAGGAAGGAGGAGTTGATCAGTGCCGTGAGGGGGGGTGTGATGGTGCTAGTCACTTTTTTCAGGAAGCGGAGGGGTGCAGGGTCGAGTGGGGACCCACTTTTGATTGAGGCCTGTGTTGTCTCAACCTCTTCCGTGGTGACTGGACCGAAGGCGTCCAGGGGGGGGGGGCGGGGTTGTCAAGTTGGTGGGGAGGATGGGTAGTGGAGTTTATGCGAGCCCTGTCCGTGTACCCCGGTTCGGGGGGGGGAATGGCATGGAGGATTTTTTTTATTTTCTCGTCAAAGAAGGTGGCAAGATTTGTACATTTGCTTTCCGCTTCTTTGGGATCGAGTGGCTTGAGAGGAGGGACAGGGGCATGCAGGAGTTCTTTTAGGACGGCGAAGGTTTCGTGGGCCGAACATGCGGCATTTTTAATTCTACTCTCGTAGAAAACAGATTTGGTGTTACGTAACTGCTTTTTGTAGATATTTATAGAGGTACGAAATATATCTTTTTTCTCTGCCGTTTTGTCCTTCCTCCAAGAGCGTTCGTTCCTCTTGCAGGCCTTCCGCAGAAGGTTAAGTTCAGGGGTGTACCATGGGGACGGATTGACTCTCTTGGTGCGTTTCAGGGAGCTGGTTTTTGGCAGGATGGTGTCAAGGGATTGGGTGACCCACGTGTTGAATTCTTTGTCCGCAACTATGGTGTCTTGAGAGGGAAGAGGGACGTTTTCCCTTAGTTTGGCTGCCCATTCGTCCGGGTCCAGTTTGTGCCATCGTCTTGACCGGATTCTTATTTTGGGGGATAGAGGGGGCAGAGAGTTGATCGCCCATACGAAGGGGACCAGGAAATGATCTGTCCAGGGGATGGGGACGTGATCAAGGGTTTTCAAGTCTGGGATGTTTGTAAATATGGGGTCGAGCAATTGCCCTCTATCATGAGTGGCCTGTCGATTTTTTAGGTCAAGGCCGGTGGAGGTGATGTCCTGTAGCAGTTCTATCGCTTGCTTGTCGGCCGGGTCCAGAAAGTGGGCATTAAGGTCCCCCAAAAGTAGGTAGTTGGAGGAGGATGTGCACTCAATGGAGATCTTATCGATGATTTTACTTGGAAATTAGGCCAAATGGCCTGGAGGGCGGTATACAAGGGTTCCAGACAGTGAGGTAACTGGGGAGATTTGTATGGCAAAGTTACAGCTTTCACATCCCTTGATGTTGCCATCCGAAGTTCTGCAAGTAAAAACGTCCTTGTAAATTATGGCTAGTCCACCACCTCTCCCCTCTGATCTGTTCAGTGAACACATAAGGTACCCGGGAGGGAGTGCAAGGACTATGTCGGGGCCATTGCTGGACGTAATCCATGTTTCAGTTAGAAACAAGATATCTGTTGCATGGTTGGTGATTAAAAGGTTGATTTCGTGCGCGTGCTTCACGAGCGACCTGCAGTTAAGTAAGCCAAGTTGCAGTCCGCTAGGTGCCGAGTCCGGGCCGACAGGGTTACAAAGGTTACATCTAATGAAGGGGTTACCGTCCGTCAAAGTGCGCGAGCAGGAGGGGTGTTTCTGGGTTTTTAAAGCTAACAGCTTATCCCGGGGGTATATCAGGTTGTTCCTGGGTAGGATGGGCATAGTGGTGGGGCCTAGGGCCGGCTGGGCCCGGACGGGCCCAGACGGGCTTGCCTTTGGCGCGCCTTCGGCGCGCTGACGGCGCGCCCGCTGCGCCCGTCCGCTGCGCGTACGGTGTAAGCACATACTATCAAGGGGAGCGAGGGCGGGGGGCGTGGCTTCGAGTGGGCGTGGCCTCGCGTCTCGCGGTCGATGGCGGCGAGAGTAGTGAGGGAAAGTGATTTGCACCGACAGCGCTCAAATCGGCTGTGCAGCGAGTGACTTCCCAGCAGTTTCCTAAGTGCCAAGAGCGGCGTGCTTTTAAAAATTTACAGGTAAATGGTGACACAATTTTTAAAATCAGAGCAAACAAACTCCCGGCTAATTCGCCTCAGGAGGAAACAGGTTCTGCCTGTAACATAGTAACTCATAGTTAATATGTTAAAAAATCACCATTGCAATTATACACTCATTCATATAGTTACTCTCACAATCAATGAATCTTACATATACTTATTTATATACACCAACTCATACATACAATGCCTTTTATTTTTTTACTTTGTTGAAGATGTACAACTAAAACATATATTCGCTCACCAACACACAAATAAATACACTCAGTCACCCAAACAACTGTTTCCACATGCACTCTTAAACCTATACACCTAGTCAATCAACCATTCACACATCTATGCATAGTTACACACACCCTTCCAACCACACACAAACTCAGTGTCCCATACAAATATTCACCCAACTAATCAATAACTAATATACACACTCATGTAGTTAGTGACCAACTGATGCAGCATGTTATACAACAACAGAGACAGTGATGCACACATTCACATAGTTGAGTTACTAATCCATGTATTAAGTGAGACACTTTTAATTACTCACTTCAAGAGACAGTCAGACAGCTACTAAATACTCCATCCAGACAGTTATATATCCACTCAATCTTCAATAGAGATTGGTATATATATAATACATATTTAAATTTCAAACTAAACCATATTCACTGGATGATGTCATCAGTGATGTCATCAGTTATGTCATTTGAGATGTCATCAGTGATGTCATCAGTTATGTCACTGACCATGTCATGAATGATGTAATATGTGACATCATCAGCAGTGCATTGCGGGCGCGCGAGTTATAGTTAGCAGAACTAACTATAACAGAGGAATTTCTATGGTTTTGTACGATTGAAATGTCCAGCTAACTATAACACCCCTGAAACCTATGTTTTTTTCTGTGAATTTCTAAGGTTTTTTTAAATGCTAATTTGTAACTATAACGTCTCTGAAACCTATGGTTTTTTCAGTGAATTTCATATACATATATATAAAAAACATATTTAAACTTTACAGAAACACACAGTCACTGTATGATGTAATCAGTGATGTTCTTTGAGATGTCATGAGTGATGTCACTGACCATGTCAAGAGTGATGTAATATGTGACGTCATCAGCACTGCATTGCGGGGGCATGAGTTATAGTTAGTTCAACTAACTATAACTGACAAATTTCTATAGTTTTGTAAGAGTGAAATGTCCAACTAACTACAATGTCCCTGAAACCTATGTTTTTTCAGTGAATGTCTAAGGTTTTTTAAATGCTGATTTCTAACTATAATGTGCCTGAAACCTATGTTTTTTTCAGCGAATTTCAATGGTTTCTTAAATGCTAATTTCTAACTATAACGTCCCTGAAACGTATGGTTTTTTCAGTGAATTTCAAAGGTTATTTAAATGCTAATTTCTAACTATAACATAGCAGACTCGTTTTCAGAATGGTGGAGAAAGGTGAGCGTGGCCTCCAAACACCTTTTAGCAATTCCACTGTGTGGGATTTACTGGAGGTAACAGGAGGGGTAGTTAGCCCGCAACATCAACCTTGGGGGCCAACTACCCTTTTTAATACCTCCATTAAGTCCCACACAGCAAGATTGCTAACTTGTTATATCAGGCCCCGCACCCTCCCTGCACCACTGTGCAAACCATCCCGTTGTAAATTGGGGGGTTTAATTCCCTTGAATTCTGAGGGTCACTAGTGGCCAAGTAGCCCACCAGGTACCTCCATTAAGCACCACAGAGCTGCGTTGCAGAGAGGTGTTCTGAGGCCACGCCCCTTTTTACGCCATGCTGCAAACATGGCTTCTGGTGCACTGCTGCTTGGAGGATGAAGTCCACTTGTGTTCTCAGGTTCCTCAGGACACAAGAGGACCTCATCATCCCACCAGTAGTACATCAGAAGTCGCATTGCAGAGTGGTGTAAAAAGGGGGCGTGGCCTTGGACCACCTTTCTGCAACACAGATCCCTGGTGGGCTAGTTGGCCCCCAGGGCCCTCAGTATTCAAGGGGGAGGGCTTGCAGAGTGCTGCAGGGAAGGGGCAGGGCCTCCAGTGCGATGCCGGCTTTTTTTTGTTTTTTTCAGAAGGGGGGCTGTGTGGGCCCCCTTCATTTCCCATTTTTGGGGCCCTGGGCACCCCATCCCCCAGGGCCTGACCCCTATTTTAAAAAAAAATAATAATAATATAGATTTTTTTTAAATTTATTTATTTTTTCAGCCTGAACCCCAAGAAAACCTCTGCATTCCAGAGTCGGTGCTCGTCGAATGTGGGAGTGGAACCACGATAATTATCCAGCTCCAAAAATCTTCATAAAAAGAGACAGCCCTCACAGAAGAGAGAAATAACTGTATTTAATATCCCAAGTTGCACGTACCGATGCGTTTCATCTTGTGCCTTTGTCAACATTCAGCGTTGTCTTTGCACTTCTGAGTTTATAAGGACAAATCATTGTTCGACTCAGTGTGTTGTCATTAATTCATTAACACTGATGAAGGACAATCAATTAGAATTCATTCAAATATGCAATTGTGAGCACCATCTTAGAACATGTTTTCAATTATAATACATATAAAACAATCTTCATTATTCAATTGATGATTATTTTTAACATTCCTTGTTTATCATCGCACTTTGCGTGCCTGCCATAAATGATTAAAAGGAATGTTTTTAAACTATATGTAACACAATTCATTTTTAAGATGTCCTGCAGATTGCGTTATGATAATTCTGATTTCTAAACTGATTTCTCTCTTAATGAAAATTACCTTGATCTATAATTATAGAACAACGCTACATGTCTTCCCTGTATGGGCTTATATCTCCTAATAAATTGGAAAACTCCAACAATTTCTAAAGCAATGCATAGTTTTCAACTAAAGCTCACAAATTTCATTTTACATTTTGGTGCATATTTATTATTTGTATAACAAAGAAAAGGGAAAAGGATAACTTTACTCTGTTTTGTTCTTGTTATTTCTAGCTTTTACTTGTTTTGCTTATTTAACCAAAGTGAACTGCAAGTTTTTCTTCGGTGTTGAGACCAAATGGTGTCTTGGTCTGCAATTCCACTATGTATTTCAATTCTAGATGTCTTAATTTTACTGTTGTGTCCCCACCTCTTTCATTTGATAGGACATGGAGCAGGAAGAAAAATTTACTTAGGTTTCTATTGCTATAGTGATGGATAGACAAATGTCTTGCAACTGGATCAATTTAGTCATTGTTTTCAATCATACAAGCATATTCCAAAATATGACGTTTAGTAGGATGTATCATACTTCCTATATACTTAAGTTGGCATGGACACTTCAAACAGTAGGCAGTGTATGGGGTATTACATTTTGAAATTGTAGGTATAGTTCTTGATTTACTGCAACTCGGACTGAGTGTGAAAAGACTTTAGTACTGTTTTTACATTGGGTACAAAGAAAAAAACTTGTGATGTTACTGACCCTAGAGTCTATGGTAACTGTAGACAAATGAATGTGTACTACTGCATCTTGTATTGAGTAGCTTGTCCTGTAGGTTATACCAGATTAATTTTGAATTTTACTTCTATGATGGGTTCAGTTTTCACAATCTGCCAATTGTGTCATATTATCAATGATTTGTCCTTATAAACACGGAAGTGCAAAGACAACGCTGAATGCTGACAAAGGCACAAGCTGAAACACGTCCATACATGTAACTCATGATATTAAACGCAGTTATTTCTCTCTTCTGTGAGTATTGTCTCTTCTTATGAAGAATTATGGAGATGGAGATATATATATATTCACTGAAAAAAACATAGGTTTCAGGCCTGATATAGTTAAGAATTAGCATTTATAAAACCTTAGAAATTCACTGAAAAGACCATAGGTTTTAGGGGTGTTATAGTTAGCTGGACATTTCACTCGTACAAAACCATTAAAATTCCTCCGATACAGTTAGTTGTACTAACTAGATCTCGCGCGCCCGCAATCCACTGCTGATGATGTCACATATTACATCATTCATGACGAGGTCAGTGACATCACTGATGACATCTCAAATGACATCTCAAATGACATCACTGATGACATCATCCAGTGAATGTGGTTTGGTTTGTTATTTAAATATGTATTATATATATATAGCAATTTGCATTGAAGAATGGGTGGATATAAAAATATCTGAATGGAGGATTTAGTAGCAGTGTGATTGACTGTTTACTTGACTAATTTATAGTGTGTCACCAAATATATTGGATAGTGACTAAACTGTGTGAATATCTGTATCACTTTGTCAGTTGTTGTGTAAACTGCTGCACCAGTTGGTTACTAGCTATGTGAAAGTCTATATTAGTTATTGATTAGTTAACTGAGTATTTGTATGGGAGAGTGAATGTGTGTGTGGTTCGGTGGGGGGTGTGTGACAGCCCAAAGATGTGTGAATAGTTGATTCAGTAGGTATATGAAGTTAAAACTACATGTTATAACAGTTGTTTGGGTGAGTGAATATCTTTATGGGTGTGGTGATGAGCAAATATATGTCTCAATGGTACATATCCAACAAACTAGTAAAATAAAAGCCAGCGTATGTGTCAATTGTTGTATATAAATAAGTATACATAAGACTCAGTGATTGTATGAATGACTGTATGGATAACTGTATACTTGTAATTGTGATTTTATAACACACTAAGTATGAGTTACTATCTATATGAATAGATGAAGTGGTGTTTGTATACGTGTGTAGCTAAGTAAAAGTAAGTATGATCCATTGTTTGCATAAGTGAGTAGCAGGACTTCATAAGTGATTAGGATGTGTGTGGGTGTGTAATGTCGATGTAGGTGTATAAGTATAATTGATAGTGTTCTATTGATCATTGACAGCATGTATGAGTGAATCTATAGGTAAGTGATTAGATGTGTGTAAAGAGCTAGAAATCACTGAGTGGGTGTTTAGAAACTTGTATTGGTGTGTCAATGGTTTCAAATATGGCACTCTGTATTTTACAGTGAGTGATGAAAGGTTATACTATTGTATGATGAGCTGTATCTGATTGTCACGTGGATGATGCATCAGTGATGTCATCAGTCATGTCATTTGAGATGTCATCAGTGATTTCACTGACCATGTCATGAATGATGTAATATGTGACATCATCAGCAGTGGATTGCGGGCGCACGAGATGTAGTTAGTACAACTAACTATATCGGAGGAAATTCAATGGTTTTGTACGAGTGAAATGTCCAGCTAACTATAACACCCCTAAAACCTATGGTTTTGTCAGTAAATTTCTAAGGTTTTTTAAATGCTAATTCCTAACCATATCAGGCCTGAAACCTATGGTTTTTTCAGTGAATTTCAAAGTTTTTTAAATGCTAATTTCTAACTATATCCAGCCTGAAACCTATGTTTTTTTCAGTGAATTTCAAAGGTTTTTTAAATGCTAATTCCTAACTATAACAGGCCTGAAACCTATGGTTTTTTCAGTGAATTTCAAAGGTTTTGTAAATGACAATTTTTATTGTATTAATTGTTCTACTGATTTTTTTTATACTGATTTACTACATTTTTTAAACTATTTATTTTTAGATATTTTTTTTTTTTAAATTACATTATAATTACATTATACATTACATCACAAAATACACTTTCTCAGAATAAATTACTTTAGTTTAAATAGCTTGCAAATATGCAATAGAATTTTAAGTACAGTAGTTACAGTTGTTGCAATGGACAACACAATTTCAAACATAATGCAACAATGAGCTCAATGTGAATTTCTAGTCAAATGCAATTACTTACTTTATGGATTACTTTTCTAACCACAGGACTGTATCCTAGATTCAGTCCTTGGACATCTCCTGTAAACAGTTCAGTAAAAGCATTTTGGTTAAAGTAGTGAATTTTAAGGAATATTTTTGTATTTTAAAAGTTGACACTTAGAAATGTTTTCACATAGAATTACCAATGTTATCCTATGGCAAAAAATTCACTTAGCAGGTAAGTAGTGTTATTGTTACTTTTTCTTACTCAGTGGTGGATCCTGGATCCAGCACTGGTGAATCTCCTGTAAACAGTTGAAAGAATGTGTTTAAGTCATACAGACGATTTTTTAGGAATATTTTTAGTTTGTGAAAATAGACACTTCGAAAGGTTTCTGCTGAAAACCACACAATGGATTCCTATGGAAGTAAATACAAATTACTGGTAAATACGCTTAGAATTACTTTTCAGGGTCAGTGCTGGGCTAAAAGATGCAGCACTGGGTTCTCTCCTGATAACAGGTGAGTAAATTGGAATTCGTAGTTCAGCTGATTTTAGAGGAATATTTGTACGTTTCAAAAATCGACACTTAGAAACTTTTCTGGTGAAAACCACACAATGGATTCCTATGGCAGAAAATACAAGTTACTGGTAAGTATGCTTATAAATACTTTTCAGGGTCAGTGCTAGGCTAAAAGATGCAGCACTGGGTTCTCTCCTGATAACAGGTGAGTAAATCGGAATTCGTAGTTCAGCTGATTTTAGAGGAATATTTGTACGTTTCAAAAATCGACACTTAGAAACTTTTCTGGTGAAAACCACACAATGGACTCCTATGGAAGGAAATACAAGTTACTGGTAAGTACGCTTAGAATTACTTTTCAGGGTCAGTGCTGGGCTAAAAGATGCAGCACTGTGTTCTCTCCTGATAACAGGTGAGTAAATCGGAATTCGTAGTTCGGCTGATATTAGAGGAATATTTGTACAATGGTGAAGGAAGGGGGCGGGCCTGAGGTGACGTGTGCAAACACGCCCTGTGGCGCATTTTAAGTTGGAGAATTAATTCCTCTTCAATCCTGCAGTCCCCTGGGGGCCATGCCCCTTTCTACAACACTCTGCAATGCAGCTCCGTGGCACTTAGTGGAGGTACCTGGTGGGCTAGTTGGCCCCTAGGGGACCTCTGGATTGAAGAGGAATGAATTCCCCAACTTAAAATGCGCCACAGGACATGTTTGCACACATATCACCTCAGGCCCCGCTCCCTACCTTCACCACTGTGCAAATGCGCCCCATGGCACGTTGTAAGTTGGGGGATTAAGTCCCCTTGAATTCTGAGGGCCCCTGGTGGCTAACTAGCCCACCATGTACCTCTAGTAAGTGCCACGGAGCTGCGTTGCAGAGAGGTGTAAAAAAGAGCGTGGCCTCATTACACCTCTCTGCAACGCAGCCCCCTGGTGCATACGGGAGGTTCCTGGTGGGCTAGTTGGTCCCCAGGGACCCCCAGTATTCAAGGGGAATTAGTTCCCCCTCTGCAAACGCACCAGGGGGCTGTGCTGTGCTTAATGGATGACTCTTGTGTTCGAGTGCGCCCTTATTTTGCAGAGCAAACTGTGTATGATGTATTCACGCCGGCTTCAGGGCATGGAGGGCACACCACTCAACGGATTTCATGGGGCCACGAGGCGCAGAATTTTTTGACTCTCCACATGTGTGGACAACAAGCCTTTGGATTATAAGCACCGACGGACACTTTCACAGCTCATTGAAGGGCCATTTTGCAACATTTTTCCATCCCATTGGGGTCACAGGTAGGCTGCAGCACTACATATCCCAGCTAACACTGGGGTTCTCAATTGAGTAGCCCATTGGAGGACAGGTATTTAAATTGAATGCTGCAGCATTGCGAGACTTTGGACTACACCTATGATTAAGGGAATGTTTCCCGAAACGCGTCAGGCAGCATGGATTAATGAAATCGTCTGCTGTGCTTAATGGATGACTCTTGTTTTCGAGTGCGCCCTTATTTTGCTGAGCAAACTGTGTATGATATATATATATATATATGTATATATATATATATATATATATTATTTTTTTTATTTTTTTTTGTTTTCACTGAAAAAACCTTAGGTTTCTTGCCTGATATAGTTAGGAATTAGCATTTAAAAAACCTTAGAAATTCACAGAAAAAACCATAGGTTTTAGGGGTGTTATAGTTAGCTGGACATTTCACTAGTACAAAACCATTGAAATTCCTCCGATATAGTTAGTTGTACTAACTACATCTCGCGCGCCCGTAATCCACTGCTGATGATGTCACATATTACATCATTCATGACATGGTCAGTGACATCGCTGATGACATCTCAAATGACAATTATACATATATATATATACATATATTATCTACTGGCAGTCGCCAGTAGATAGTTATAGTTAGGACCTATTAGCCATAGGAAATCCACAACATTCTATTCCCAATAAGTCTGGCGCCGGTTGACGAATCCTCGTGAAATCTTCCAAACTTTTGGCCAGCTCCGCTCCTACCCTGAAAGTTTTGTGGTGATTCGTCAAGCAGGGGCCGAGAAAAAAGGGGGTTCCCAAAACGCATTTTCCCCATGCAATTTCCCATAGAATCTGTTGTCGCAGCTACAGCCCGAAACGCTGAATGGAATGACATCAAATTTGGCAAAGAGGTAGTCCTCAGTTCAGACTCGTGCCTTTTGCATAAATGGTGTGAATCCGTTCAGTAGTTCCTGAGACAATTAGAGTTAAAAGTACATAAATATCTATGGCCGGGGAGGATCCGCGGACCCTACCCGCACCGTAAGCGCACCCTCCCCGAACCGAGCGCGCACCCTCCCGATCGCGCGCTGAATGCTAATTGGCTGTCGAGTGTCTGTCTACATTCGAAACCAGAAACTGTTGGTGGCCATTTTCTGCCTCGGTAGAAGTGAGGCTGAAGAAGCAAGGGGAAAAAGTGTGTAAAACATATAAAGGGGCAGAGTAGAAATACTCTGACCCTCTAGAGGTGCTTAGGGGGTCCCAGCAGGACCCCCTGGGACCCCCTTTTATTTTAAAAAAAATGGCGAAATGCGCGCACGGTGCGCGCATCCTACCGCGTTGGGTGCGCGGATCCACAGAATTTTTTTTTTTAAAAAGACAAGAAATCATTGGTTGTATGACTACTTTGTACACTGAAAGGTAGGGTGTATATTTCTGTTTTTTAAAGGTATGATTCTTATTGGTTAACAAAAACAGATTGTAAGGAACATTATATATGATAAGCTGATATGTTGAAAAGTAAAGCACACTTCCTCTCTTGTTTAGGAACATTGTGTGCTGAACTTCTGACCTGTGTGCTCAGTGCAGTGTTCCATGACCTGTTTCTATTGTAACAGGCAGAAGGCAGATTGGGGGAAGGGTTGAAATGTATTTCAGTTGGAAAGGGTTGAAATGTTTAACCAATAGAAATGTGTGTTTGCTTTTGAGTTTATGTGTGAAGGATTGTGATTTGATGTTTACATGTATATGTGTGGAAAATGAAAGGGAAACTTTAACATTCTTTGTTTTTGCTGAGAGGTGCACAGTGCAGAGATTCTGTAAAAGAAAATATGGTGAGTGACTGATATACTTCTTAATCTACAAAACAACTTGAAAGATGAGTTATTTAATTGTGAGGGGATGTATGTAGACTATTTTAATTTTAATCAGACTAATGTTGTTCTCCTGCTAAAGTGTAGGGAGTTCTTTTTTTCTCTACAATCTTATTGACAGTGTGTGTGCATGTAGAAACCATTCTGTGATAAGCATTTGTGTTTTTCATGTGTTTGCAGACAGATAACTGTGCAGTTTTTATATTTTGGTAGAATTAGAAAACAGTCATTGTTTATGAATTTATGAAATGAGTTATGTTATGTTTCTATACTAAAATGTAGTATTTCTTCTAGATGAAGAAATGTGTTTTGGTATAGTGCAAGGGATAGTGTTGTTTGTCTAGAATCACACAGTGAGTATGTGTGCATTTGGGAACCACTGTGAGAGAAGCATTTGGTAACATTGTGTATTTGCTGACAGATAAATGTTTTAAAATCTGTCTTGTTGTCAAGTTTTAGTAGCATTAGAAGGCAGTTTTTGCTTATGCGTTGATTAAATGAGTCAGGCTTTGACACAAAAGTGCAGTCCTGAAATATGTAGATTGTGTGCAGTTCCCTTACCACTTGCACTGTAGTGAATGAGTTTTGGTAAACTCCTAGGGATAGTGGTGCTTGTCTAGAATCACACTGTGAGTCTGTGTGTATTTGGGATCACTGTGAGAGAAGCATTTGGTAACATCGTGTATTTTCTGACAGATAACTCTTTTAAAACCTGTCATGTTGTCAAGTTTCAGTAGCATTAGAAGCCAGTCTTTGGTTATGCATTGATAAAATGATTCTTGCTTTGACACTAAGGTGCAGTCCTGGAATATGTAGATTGTGTGCAGTTCCCTTACCACTTGCACTGTAGTGAATGAGTTTTGGTAAACTACTAGGGCTAGTGGTGCTTGTCTAGAATCACACTGTGAGTTAGTGTGTATTTGGGATCCCTGTGAGAGAAGCATTTGGTAACATCAGGTATTTGCTGACAGATAACGGTTGTAAAACCTGTCATGTTGTCAAGTTTTAGTAGGAATAGAAGCCAGTCTTTGCTTATGCGTTGATTAAATGAGTTAGGCTTTGACACAAAAGTGCAATCCTGAAATATGTAGATTGTGTGCAGTACCATTAACTCTTCTAGACTAGTGAATGAGTTTTGGTAAACTGCTAGGAATAGTGTTGCTGGTCTAAAATCACACTGTGAGTCTGTGTACATTTGGGTAAGGATTGTGAGAGAAGCATTTGGTAACATAGTGTATTTGATGACAGATAACTGTTTTAAAATCGGTCATGTTGTCAAGATGTAGTAGCTTTAGAAGCTATTCTTTGCTTATGCATTGATAAAATGAGTCATGGTTTGACACTAAAGTGCAGTACCATGTACTATTCTATTCACTGTGCCAGAACTGAAAATTTAAAAGTTTTACCCAGGCACTAACCTAGTAGTAGTCTGATGATTTAGTCAGTTTCCAAGTCCTCATGTTGTGAACCATACATTATCACATAGATTGTTTCAAATGACTATGCAGTATGCATGCAGTCTTCTAACATACTATGCACTTGTCTTTCACATTTTCAATGCGCTAGTCAGTATCCATACACTTCCAGGAAACACCCTGTAACTCCCTTTGCAGTCCTCTAGTGACCCATTCAGCATCTTGTACTAATCCATTCACTGTGCGAAAACTCAAACACTTATAAATTCACCCAGATACTATCTTTGCAGTACTCTAATCATTCAGTCAGTGCCTAAGTATTCATGCACTGAGCCAGGCGTTAGCACATGGACTACTTCAAACCCCTATCCACTATATATGCAGTCTTCTAACCACCTAGACACTTGTCTTTCACACTTTCAATTCCCTAGTCAGTATCCGTACAGTCCAGCAAACATCCTGTCACTGCCTTTGCACTCCTCTAGTGACCCATTCAGTACCAAGTACTAATCCATTCCCTGTGCGAAAAGCCAACCACTTATAAATTCACCTAGGCACTCTCCTTGCTGTACTCTAATCATTCAGTCAGTACCCAAATAGTCATGCAGTGAGCCAGGCCTTACCACATGGACTGCTTTAAATGCCTATTCACTATGCATGCAGGCATCTAATCACCTACACAGTTGTGTTTCACACCTTCAATTCCCTAGTTAGTATTCATACACTTCTAGCAAACACCCTGTAACTCACCCAATGTGTCTCCTTATAGTACTGTAATCATTTAGGCAGTTAGCATGTAGTGTTTTAGTGAGGTAGGCTTTGGGGTATGAACTGCTTCAAAGTAATATGCACTATGCATGTAGTGGTTTAACCATCGTCACACTTGTGGTTCAGGGCTATAGTTTCTTAGTCAGTATTTATATAAAATGTGTAAATTTCAGTAATGGAATAGTATAAATTTGAAAGTTATTAATATGCATTTATTTGTGATTCTTTTTTACAGGTACAGAACAGGAGTGTTTCTCATCTGTTTGCACTCTTCTCGTGCAAGATTGTTTGGATGAAGGGTCCTTCGGTGTTTCATCAAACTTGCTGTGCCGCTCGAGTCTTTTTTGTTAGGATCCCCTCGTAACATAACTCTTTTGAAAATCTTGCGCGTGACAATGGTGGCATGGGTCTTTGTTTGACCCTCGAGAAAAGTAGAAAATTTCCACATCACTGAAGGAAAACGTTGTGGGCGTGGTGCGTCCTCCAAAAATTCATCCTTAGATTCGGTGAATATTTTAAAGCGACAACATTTACAGTTTTTGTAAGTTAAACTTATAAAATTTTGTTAGCTGTAAGCATTTTATATATCTGTGATTTGTATCTTGTGGTATTTTGTTGAGAATAGCATGTTGTTGTTTTTTTAACAATCTTTGTGATTGCCCGCTGTTAAGTGATGAGTACAATTGAAATCACTATTTTTAGTGAAATATAATATATTCTGAGAACAGCAAAAAAGGCAAAAGAATTACTTTGTGGAAATTATGCTGTGTTGTAAAAAATGTATTAT
The DNA here is from genome assembly GCF_964204655.1 of Triturus cristatus. Classification (NCBI taxonomy): domain Eukaryota; kingdom Metazoa; phylum Chordata; class Amphibia; order Caudata; family Salamandridae; genus Triturus; species Triturus cristatus. Next base: position 393,365,535 of record NC_140595.1, read on the forward strand.
TACATGTTATATATTTTTTTCCTTTTCTTTCACGGATCCAAATTTTAAAATAAGCAATTTTTAAGAATTTAGATTAGAATGAAAAAGTGAACAAAATGTGTACAATTTTTTATTCCTATTACTGTGAAGGTAAGTTTAACTAAGTCTCAATATGCAGGATGAGGAGGTCTGCAAGAAGCTACAAAGTGGAAACATGTTTTTAAAAACACTCTGTTTATACCTATGTAGTTTTGAAATCTGACCATAATCAGATATCATGTGACCTGCAAAAAAAGAGATTTGAGGGGTTCATAATATTTCCATTTTAGCTATTGAAGGACCGCAATTATTTCAATCATACTTCTTTGAACATCTTTGCAGACAAAACTCTGTGCTTACCTTTTATCATTCGCAAGGAATTTTAAAAACGGAAATGTGTCACTTTTTGTAACATAGTTATTGTGTAAGATACTCTTTCATATTTACAAAGAGAGGAAAAGGCACTCTGTGCACTTTTTATACTCCATGTAAATACAACCTCATCATGCAGACCACTTAGTTTTGAAAGGGTGTTCTATAAGTGTTGTTGTGCATGATTGCACTGAATACTCATAGAACAAGACACATGTCTAGATTTATCAGAAATCATAAATATATATATGTGTGTGAATGGTGCACCATTCTAAAATAGGTGTAGGAAAGCACAACAAGGAGAATTGTTTTCATTTCTCCACATTTTTATATCTTCAATGCATGCTGAAATGTTCAGCATACATTGAAGGAGAAAAATGCATTTTCTCATTGTTTTTGTGCAGGAAGGTGTGTCTTCCTGCAGAAAAACAAACAGCACATGACACAGATATCGTTGCGCTATGGTGCAAGGGTGCCTGTGTCACCACATGGCTGCAGTTTAAGCAGCCGTGCAGACAGAAGCATAGATTTGCAACATATTTATGTACATATGTTGCATCCCTGTGCTTCGGAAGTACTACAGCACACTGCAGTTAAAGAGGTTACTGTGTGATGCTGCAGCACTTCCTCATACTTCTGCACTTATACATTCACCATACGCTACTAATGCATTCATTCAGTCAATTATGTACTACACATACATTCATCTAAACTAACACTAACAAAGAAATGTAGCTCTTTTTTTAAACCATGAAAGTTAGTTCTTACAAGAACTTTTTTTCTTCTTTTTTCTTTTATAATTTTTTGGGGGGTTTCTGAACAATTTTTAATTTTTTTTGGTTTTTCTTGGTGGCGGCAGATCAGATCGATCGACTGCTCACCATAGCACAAAGTCGCATTGCACTTAGTGCAGAGCACTTTTAAAAATTGAAATTGAGGACGGATGTCCAAGGTTTGGGCTGATGGATGCACTCTTGATGTGCTCGGCTGCGATGAGGTGGATGGCGCAGGAGCAGGAGTGTTTCTCATCCGTCGGCACTCTTCTCGTGCAAGATTGTTCGGATGAAGGGTCCTCATGTGCTTCATCATACTTGCTGTGCTGCAAGAGTTTTTCTTGTTAGGATCCCCTCACGACAGGACTCTTTTGCAAATCTTGCATGTGACCAAAGTGGCATTGGTCTTATTCTGCCCCTCGGGAAAAGTAAAAAATTTCCACACCACTGAAGAAAAACGTTTTTTGGGTCGTGCCTCCACCAAAAATTCACCCTCAGAAGTATGAGGTGATGCAGGTGATGCTTGCTGCCCTGAAGCCATTTTTGGTTGAAAAAAGTTAGAGCTAAGTGTAAACTTAGTCTAAAAAATCTTCTCTCCAAAGAGATGGTGCTCTAAAGAAGGTCAAAGAAGAATGATTGAAATGGGTGGGGTCTTTCAATAGTTAGAAGAGGAAGTGCAATGAACCAATCAAATCTCTTTTTTTGCAGGTCACATGGGATCCGCGCACCCTGCGTGCATCTGCGAAATTGAATTAAAAAAAATTGTAGGATTAGATGTAAAAATATATTAGTTTTAAGACTAGTTTAGAGTTTGTCTTCAATTAATATTCACATGAAATACATACATATGTTTTTTTAAATGTTAAATACTTCGCTGGATCCGCGCACCTACCTTGTCATAGACGCAGATGACTTATCGTGGAAGCGCGTAAACGTCGCGTTACGTACATCGAACGTGTCGCGTGTAGGCTGGGAGTCGCGTACCGGTCGCATTGCGATCGCGCACTAAACACGTACCCGACGCATACCATGCATGGATGCTGTCACGTAGGGATCGGGAACGGTGCGCTTAGGGTGCGCGGATACAAAAACATTGAAAAAAATAAAGAAAATAAAGTTTTGCACATATAGTTAAAAAATATTTTTTTAAATAGAAAAAAATATGTTTGAAAAACCCATTAAGTTCAAATAATATTTTTTAATTTTTAAAAGAATTAATTGAAAAAATAAGTTTAAAAAATGGTGATAAAAAAGTATTTTTTTTTTAAATTTAATTAATAAAATTGACACACTGAATTTGAAAAATATACAAATCCAATCAAAATCATTAAACATAATATCTTCAGAGAAAAGTTATAGATAGGAATTAGCATTTAAAAAAACCTTTGAAATTCACTGAAAAAACAATAGGTTTCATGCACGTTATAGTTAGGAATTGGCATTTAAAAAACCTTTGAAATTCACTGAGAAAACCAAAGGTTTCAGGGGCGTTATAGTTAGGAATTGGCATTTAAAAATTCACTGAAAAAACCATAGGTTTCAGGGGTGTTATAGTTAGCTGGACATTTCCCTCGTACAAAACCCTAGAAATAACCCCGTTATAGTTAGTTCAGCTAACTATAACTCGCGCCCCCGCAATGCACTGCTGATACGTCACATATTACATCACCCATGACATGGTCAGTGACATCACTGATGACATCACTAATGACATCTCAAATGACATCACTGATGACATCACTGATGACGTCATCCATGTGATAAATTAGTGCATCTTCTCACACCCTAATATAACCTTTGAAACACCGACTCAAAATTTCAGACGGCCATTTTGAAAACCATAGATACTCCAATACCAATAACTACATACCCACTCATTGACTCTTAGGTCTACATACATCTCCACTCACTCACCTGTACAGTCCCTCATACTTACAGTCACTCCGTACAGGACTATCATATGCATTTATACACCTATATAGACACTCACACACAGCCAATCATCCATTGAGGTACTGACACACCTAGTCACTCTTGCAAATAATTAATCACAGTCCAATTTACTCACCTATACAGTTAAACACACTCAAGTTCACTTACTCATAAAAATACTAACAAATTCTGACGCTCTTATACAATTACTGATACAAGCACACACTCATCCATACAGCCACTCCCGCAATCACACACTCTCACATATAGATAGTTATATACTCTTACACACATATTCACTGCTTTTCACATATGTAGTTACTGACACATGTACAACTGAGATATACATTCAATCACTAACACACCCATACATACACTCACCCAACCATACAGTCCATCACAGTTGCACTCTTCAAACCATGCACCCATAGAAACACCCACTCACACATCTATGCACACAGTCACACACACCCTACCCACACAAACACTCAGGCACCCATGCAGATACTCAGACAACTAATCAATAACCCATATAGACACTCATATAGCTATTCACAAAACCATGCAGCCACTTATACACCAACACACAGACACATACAGACATTCACACAGTTTAGTCACTAGTCTGCAGTAAGATACATTTAATGACTCACTTATAGAGTCAGTTACGCACCTAGAAAATTATCCATTCAAACACTTGTACACCCACTCATTCTTCAACAGGCCTTTCCCTACATATATATTAAACATATTAAAACTTTACAGAAACTCAGACTCACTGGATGACGTCATCAGTGATGTCATTTGAGATGTCATCAGTGATGTCATCAGTGATATCACTGACCATGTCATGAGTGATGTAAAATGTGAAGTCATCAGCAGTGCAATGCGGGGGCGTGAGTTATAGTTAGCTGAACTAACTATAACGGGGGAACTTCTAGGGTTTTGTACGAGGAAAATGTCCAGCTAACTATAACACCCCCGAAACCTATGGTTTTTTCAGTGAATTTCTAAGGTTTTTTAAATGCCAATTCCTAACTATAACGCCCCTGAAACCTTTGTTTTTTTTCAGTGAATATATATATATATATATATATATATATATATATATATATATATATTCACTTAAAAAACCATAGGTTTCACACGTTATAGTTAGCTGGACATTTCCCTCGTAAAAAACCAATGAAATTCCCCCGTTATAGTTAGTAAAGGGAACTATAACTCACGCGACCGCAATCCACTGCTGATGACGTCAGATATTACATCACTGTATTTATTCATTTATTTACCCATTTTTCTTTCCTTTAACCTTTAGCTATACATATTTAATAAATATTTATTTTACAGAAAGACACATATGTCATCAGTGATGTAATATCTGACGTCATCAGCAGTGGATTGCGGTCGCGTGAGTTATAGTTCCCTTTACTAACTATAACGGGGGAATTTCATTGGTTTTTTACGAGGGAAATGTCCAGCTAACTATAACATGTGTGAAACCTATGGTTTTTTAAGTGAATTTGCAAGGTTTTTTAAATGCTAATTCCTAACTATAACGTGTGTGAAACCTATGGTTTTTTTAGTGAATTTGTACGTTTTTTTAAATGCTAAGTTATGTAATTATTATTTAATTTTTTTTTTTTAAGGTTTTTCACCGTGCGCGTACCGTGCGCGCACGGTGTGCGCACCGCGCGCCAACGTTACGCCGTTCGCGTAATTTTCACATTTCTACCGTGCGCGCACGGTAAGCGCACTGCGCCATTTTTCGTAAAACTATTAAAAACATTTATGGCCCTTGGGGGTCCTTTGGGGACCCCCTGACAATGGCTAGGGGGTCAGGAACTGTCCACCCTGCCCCCTTTTCATGTTCTCCACCTTTATTTTTCACCTCCCTCGGACTGCGAGAGACAAAATGGCGGCCGACACTTCCTGGTTTCGACCGATTCGAATGTTTACTAAGATCTAACAACCAATCAGAATTGCGCTCGTGCACGGCAGGGTGCGCTTACCGTACGCGCACAGTGCGCGCCTATAGATATATATATGCTTTTAAATGCTATTTTCTCAGAAAATACTGAACAGATTTACACCAGACCTGCAAAAGGCACATCCCTGACCTGAGGACTACCTCTCTGCCAAATTTCAAGGTTTTCTGTTCAGCCGTTCGGTCTGTAGCGCGGACTAAAGGTCCTATGGGAAAATGCATGGGGAAAACATGTTTTGGGACCCCCCTTTTTCTCAGCCCCCGCTTGACGAATCCCCCCGAGACTTTCAGGGAAGGAGCGGAGTGGAGCGCCCCACCTATTTTGAAAATTTCACGAGGATTCGTCAATCGATGCAAAAGTTATTCCAAATAGAATGTTGCGGATTTCCTATGGAAACACGGTCCTAACTATAACTATCTACTGGCGTCCGCCAGTAGATAATAAATATATATATATATATATATATATATATATATATATATAGAGAGAGAGAGAGAGAGAGAGGGGGGGGGTGAGAGGGGAGAATCGAGGGGGAGGTTTGGCTGCCTGTGGTCAGCGTGGGGTCTGCTGTAGCCAGGCCCTGTGGCTAAACCACGCACCACCGAATGTTGGCTTTACCTTATAAAACCCTAGAATTTCACTGACAAAAACAAGGGTTACAGTAACACTATAGTTAGGTGAAATGGTTAATGACAATGTATCTTTTAAATTTAAAAAAAACTAAGAAATTTACCATTTATCATTAACTTAATTAACTATAACTCATGCCCTGAGGTAACTATAACTCACACCCTCGCCTTGCACTGCTAATTTCCCCACATATTACATTGCTCATGACATCTCCTGTGACATCATGGATAAAACCACTGCAACATTTACAAATAAATTATTGATCCGAAAATTTTGCAGGACATGGGCACCGGTTATAGTTACCTTAGGGCATGGGTACTCAAAAACTTTCTCTTGGGGACAAATTTACAGTGTGGTTTGTGGCCGAGGGCTGCACCGGTGGGGGTGGGGTCAGTGGGGGAGGGGAGCGGGGCTATATCAAAAAAATAAACTGTGACCATGAGGTTGAACACAAGCCCCTGCAGCAGACGCCTTCGTCCACTGAGCCACCAGACCTGGCATACACACATCTCTCTCTCTCTCTCTCTCTGTTTCCCTCCCTCTCTCTATCTCTCCCTCCCTCTCTCTGTCTCCCTCCCTCTCTCTCTATGTCTCCCCTCCCTCTCTCTATCTCTCTCTCTCTCTCTCTCTCTCTCTCTCTCCCTCTCTCTCTCTCCCTCCATCTCTCCCTCTGTCTCGGTCTCCCTCTGTCTCAATCACTCTCTCCGTCTCCCTCTCTCTGTCTCCCTCTCTGTCTCCCTCTCTCTGTCTCCCTCTATCTGTCTCCCTCTATCTGTCTCCCTCTATCTGTCTCCCTCCCTCTGTCTCCCTCCCTCTGTCTCCCTCTGTCTGTCGCCCTCTGTCTGATAACCCCTGCTCAACCCTGTGGTAACGTAGCACGAGCAGCTAGGCTTATCTCAGAGGCAGTGTGTGAAGCATTTATGACCATACACAGTAACACAGTGAAGAACACTACGAAGGGACACCACACAAGGAGTTATAAAAAATAAGTATCTTTATATATAGACTTAACACAAGACCAATAACAGTAAAAATCCACAATACTAGAAAATAGGGTTACTCTTAAAATGCTGCAAAAATAGTTCAAGGTGTGCAAAGAGGAGTTCAGTTCAAGGTAGTGGTCTCTGCGACCCTTTTACTCACAAGATACCTGGATTCTGTAGCAAAGCAACAAAAATGTCGCTAAGGAGTTGTAGCGATGATTTTCCTCATGCTAACATGGACAAGGAAAGTCCTTCTCCTGCAGATTCCTTCAGTTACACGGACAGAGGTTCTTCTTGTTGTCCAGGAGCAATACAAATTATAGGGGTTTGAGCACAGATATTTATACCCGAAAAGTCTTTGTTCTAAGAAGCCACAAGTCACTGAACCCAGCCAGAACCAGTTCTGCCCAGCCCTGGAGCACTTTGTTTACCAGGCTGCATCCTTCCTTTCAGAAAGAGGGGGGTCTGCCATCAGACACACAGTGGGAGGTGGAGCCAGCATTCACCTTGCCAGGCACAGCCCTATTCAGGTCCAGGAGCTACCCCTCCCCATACTCCAATGCAGATCTCTCTATTCAACCCAGGTCTGACTCAGCCTTCCCTGTCCCTCCAAAACCAGACAGCCAATACACATAACAGCAGAGTACACTGGAAGGCTTAGGCAAGAAAATACCTACTTTCTAAAAGTGGTATTTTCAAACACAGAATATAAAAATAAACATTACTAAAAGATGTATTTTAATATTCTGAGCTCAGGCATACTAAATTAGTTTTTCTACCATGTTCTGTGGGTCAGTTAGGACTATAGAATGCAATAGCCAAAACCTCCCATTCTGGCCTATGGAGAACAGGTAGCCTTCCAGTAGTGAAAAACAAAATTGGGTGTAATTCACTACTATGACATGTTACACACATCAGAGCATGTCCTACCTTACACATACAATGCACCCTACCATAGGGGTGGCTTACATGATGCCAAGGGAAGGTTCAGGGGCTGGGAAGTGGGTGCACTTCACAGCCAAGATGGCAGTTCCAGGCTGCACACAGACACTGTGTCTCCTCTGTGAACACTGGGATTGTAATTGATTTTTTGAGGGATGTTTTTGTCTCAGAAGGCGTACCTAAGTTTTTGATTACAGATAATGGAGTGCAATTCGTATCTCATGAGATGCGCAAGTTTCTCGAGGATTACAACATTGTGCATCAGAAAACAGCATTGTATGCACCTCAAGCGAATGGTTTGTCTGAGAGAATGAATCGTATTGTGAATCATTGTGCACAGCGTTCTCTTAACTCTAGGGTTTCATTCAGTAGTGTTTTGAGGGACACATGGTGGGCGCATCGTACGACGCCCAATGCGGTCACTCAATTATCGCCTTTTGAGGCTTTAAAGGGAAGGAAAGCTATCTCCAAGTTAAATCCATCCTGGCTGCCTGTGAGCTCTGGTGTGATAGTTCCTGAGGAAGAGAAACATCGGAGAATTTTGGATTATCAAAGTAAGTATAAAGCAGACTATGACTCAAGGATGCGAGTGAAGAGTAAGACGTGGAATATCGGTGACAGCGTGATGGTGAAAAACCCTAAGCATACATTGAAAGGGAAATCTTCTTTCATTGGTCCTTTCATGATAGTTTCTATTAGGAAAAATGGTGTGAAAGTGAACACTGGTTGTGTGTGGAGCATGTCTAGATTGGTGAAGTGTTTAAAGAAATCCACAAATGTGCGCCATTCTATAGAGAATGAGTGTGATGTTGGTGATAGTTTTGATGATTGTACTCATGCTCGTGAAGAGGAACAAGTTATGAGTAGAGATCCTGCTTCCAGGAAAACTACTCAAAGAGATTGGAATCTTCCTGTCAAATTCAAAGATTATGTTATGCAATGAACTTTGTATTGCAGTTGGGTTCGTAATATGTGATTTGTGTGATATACCAACTTGCTTTATATTGTAAGTTCATATTAATTAATTTTGTCCTGTTGTCATCTCTTATATTATTCTGTTGTCATTGTTATTTTTTTGTTTCATGGTGAGGGAGATGTGTTGTAGTCTGGTTGTGAATGCTGCTCAGCAGAACTATACGATGTCATGGAATGTTGGGGAGAGGGTTGGACATTAGTTCAGGAGCTGAGCTGCAGACTGGACCGTTGATGCTGGATCTGGATAACTACTAATAAATCTCTACTTTGATCCTTCAGTGCGGTGAAGATCTATTATTTCACCGGTCCACTTATCTTGGAGCACACAAGGCTCCACTGGGGCCAGTACCCAAACCTTGTGACCAGGTTGAAACTCGACCAGAGTGGCATTCTGGTTGTGCCAACGTTTCATCTCCTCCTGGCTGGCTTCCAGATTTGCCTCAGCAATTTTTCTGAAACGCCGAGTCTGGTTCCTGAAGGCCAACATGTAGCTAAATACATCTTGGGGAGGTTTCCTGGGAGATTGCTCCCATCCTTCCTTGACCAGACTCAGAGGCCCTCTTACCGGATGGCCATAGAGCAGTTCAAGGGACTGAACCCTAAGGACTTCTGTGGCACCTCACGGTATGCAAACAACAGGCATGGCAAGAGGACGTCCCACTTATGCCTCAGGGGCTCTGCTAGGCCCATGATAATGCCCTTCAAGGTCCGGTTGAACCTTTCAACCAAACCATTACCTTGGGGGTGGTAAGGATGTACCTGTTACCCATGGCTTTCTTGGGGTCCAGAGGCCCCACAATGTCAATGCCCACTCGCTCGAATGGGATACTAACAACTGGAAAGGGCTGGAGTGGGGCTTTGATCTTCCCCCCACTCTTCCCACTTGCTTGGCAAGTCTCACAGGTTCTGCAATAGGTATCTGAGCTCTTGTGCATCTGGGGCCAATAAAAGTGGGTTGCCAGCCTCTCAAAGATCTTGGTCTGCCCCAGATGTCCTGCCAATGGAATGTCATGAGCCAACCCCAGTAGGAAGGCTCTGAAGCACTCGGGTACCACCAGCACACGGGCTGACCCCGGATCAGCAGCCTTAGGCTCGCTATACAGGAGACTGTTCTCCCAATAAATCAGATGTGAACCAGACATGTCACCTGCTGCCTGGGCTGCGACCTGTCACTGCATACCCTCAATAGAAGGGCAAACTCTTTGCTGCTCACAAAACTCCCCCCATCCTGCTGCCACTGGGTCAGCTCAGGCAGGACCCCCAGGTTGGCACTCTGCTCCGCGGTAGGCTCCAGGGCATCCCCCTCAGGGTCTGCTCCCTCCTGGGCCGTGGGAACCAAGGGGGCCGGCTTGCCATGCCCCCTGCTCCTTCTCTCTAAGGCCGGGACCTGGGCCATACTCTCAGGGTCCAGATCTTTCTCAACGCCCTCTTTGGCTGCCATGGACCGAGTGGTAGCACACGCCCACTCAGGCAGACCCAACATCTCCAAGTGAGATTTCCTCTCCACCGTAGCCCACGGGGAGTTCTCTAAATCATTGCCCAACAGACAGTCCACAGGCATAGCGGGCCTCACAGCCACCTGAAGAGTTCCTGAGACCCCCCCCCCCACTCAAAGGGAACCTGAGTCACCTCACATTGGCTCTCTGAGTTGTCTGCAGACACTACTGGGTAGAATGCATGGGGAACAACCTGCTCTTTGGATACCAACCAAAGGTGACAGCAGTTACACTGGCTCCTGTGTCCATTAGAGCCTCCACTCTATGGCCATTGATGGTCACCCACTGCCTGTACTTTTTAGTGTTATCAGGCAGTGCAGGCTTAGGGACCAACTCAAAGTCTCCTAGTGAGACAAGGGTCAATTCTACGGGATCCCACCCACCTTGGGCCCCCATCTCCTCCCCTCCCAGGGCTACACTAGAAAGATGGCGGGGTGGTGCAGGAATATCCCTTTGGGGACACTGTGGGTCAAAGTAGCTGTGGCCCACCTGGCCACACTTAAAACAAGTCAGGGGCCCCCTCTGAACAGGCCTACCTGTTGGGGGCACTGGCTTTTTATCTTGGGGAGGCTGGGTCACCACTGCTTGGTTCCCTTGGGAATTACTTTGGGGCCCTCTGGGGAACTCCCTTGGTTTACCCCTGTCCCCCCCACTTCTCTGTTGGGGACCCTGCCCACCTTTGGCAAAGTCTCCCACTGGACCCTTGCGAACCCGGGTGCACATCCAGCGGTCCGCCTCCTCAGCAAGCTTCCTATGGTTAGTTAGCTTGCAATCTATCAGGTGTTGGCGTAGCTCAGGAAAACAGTTACTAGATAAATGCTCCCATGCAACCAAATCATAAAGTTGCTCAAATGTTTCTACTTTGCTACCTTTTACCCAGCGCTCCATTGCTCTGCAAAAAAAAAAACGCATATTCAACCCACGTGGTACCCTCTAGCTTCTTGCAGGTTCTAAATCTCTGCCTGTACATTTCAGGGGTCAAACCATAGCGGGTAATCAAAGCTTCTTTCATGTGGGCATAAACCATCCTACTTTCTGGGGGGTGGTCCAACAAGGTATCCCTCCCCTCACTTACAAAGCGTCCCCACAACCCCGCTCCCCAATCCTTCTCAGGGACCCGGTGGGTCATCATAGCTAATTCATAAGCGGCAAACCATTGCCCAATATCTTCACTTTTATGGAAATCCTTAATAACCTCCTTAGGTATATACGCTCTACTCTCAGTATGCACTACCGGTATGCTGCTACCAGAGGGGGAGATCTCTATACTTTTTGCTTTAATCTCCAACTCCCTCAAAATTCTCTCATGTTCAAGTTTCACTTTCATAATTTCAAATTCCAACTTCTTATTCTCTAGGTCCCTCTGACCATCCATTTTAAGCTTAGCCATCTCCATATTATGCTGCCTATCTCTCTCCCTGTCCTCCATCTCTTCTGGAGTCAGACCCCTTGTGGACATACTAGTGCCCGGGCTGGAAACCGCTTTATCTCCTACCAAATGTACCACTTCATCCTGCTGCTCTCCTGCATTCTCTTCCCCCTCCACAGGCTCTTCCATATTCCTAGGGGCATCCCTGGCTTCTAACCAGGCCTTCAGCGCCTTGTAATACTCTTCCCTTCTAGTGAGACCTGTGATAGGGACTGTGAAGCGTTTGCAAACATATTTGAGCTGCTTCTCATTGTAGGTTTCTAATTTCTATTCTTCCCAGGAGAGATCCTCAGAGGCATTGGATCTTGGCTTGCTCATTGTAGCAATAACTGGCAATAACAATCCAAAATAGAATCGAAAACCTTAAAAACGTATGTGGTTATGTTATGGTCTGCACTCACTAGTAGTGTACACTATAATTACTGTAAGCGATCATAAATGCAAGTCCAGATCCTCACCGCTGATAACCAATGTAAGAAATGGGGGTCTCTAGTTGGCAATGGCTGGCCACTGTCCAAGTAGGGACCCTTCTTCCTAAGTCAGAGTAAGCAGCCTACACCCTTTGATAACCCCTGCTCAACCCTGTGGTAACGTAGCACGAGCAGCTAGGCTTATCTCAGAGGCAGTGTGTGAAGCATTTTGGACCATACACAGTAATACAGTGAAGAAAACTACAAAGGGACACCACACAAGGAGTTATAAAAAAATAAGCATGTTTATATATAGACTTAACACAAGACCAATAACAGTAAAAATCCACAATACTAGAAAATAGGGTTACTCTTAAAATGCTGCAAAAATAGGTCAAGGTGTGCAAAGAGGAGTTCAGTTCAGGGCAGTGGTCTCTGCGACACTTTTACTCACAAGATACCTGGATTCTGTAGCAAAGCAACAAAAATGTTGCTAAGGAGTTTTAGGGATGATTTTCCTCACGCTAACCAGCGATGCGTTGAATCCTTGCCGCAAGGGAGGATGATGCGCTGATTTGTGTGCAGGACAAAGCGACAAACTTCTGCACGCTAAGCCGGCGATGCGATAAAATCCTTGCCACAAAGGGAGGATGATGCACTGATTTGTGTGCAGGACAAAGCGACAAACTTCTGCACACTAAGCCGGCGATTCGATAAAATCCTTGCTGCGAAGGGAGGATGATGCGCCGAGCCTGTTGCGTGTGCGATCTTGTTGCGATAAAAGAAAATGGCGCTCCGCGAGGGAGCAACGATCCTGATGCGATGCGATGAAAATGGCGAAAGCTCGGCGTCCGCTCTGAGATGTCGTGAAGCGATGAACACAATGTGATGATCTTTGGTTAGCGAGCGTTTTGAGGCCCGCAAACATGCAATGCGATAATCTTCGGGTTAGCGAGCATTTGGCAGCCCGCACACAGGTGATGCGATGATCTCCGGTTGCGAGCACTCGGGGGCAGCAGCGTGTCGATTTTCCTTACGCTCTTCAGCTGCAGAGGCTCGCTAACGGGCGTTAGCGACGATTTTCCGCTCTCTCTTCTCCACACTAGTACTAGAGGCCCTGGAACTCACAGGAGCCTCACCTGCAGATAGAAATCCTCGTTGGGAGGAAACAGGAGGCTGGTGGTAGAGTCTGATGTGCCTGAGACTCCTGCAGGAGGCTAGCTCTCTTCTAGCCCTTGGGAGATTGCTGTAGTCAAAAATAAAAGTTCCTTCAAAGTCCTTTTCCTCTTCTTCCAAGTCCAGTAGTAACCACTGCAGGCCAGTACAAGAAACAGCACACATGCACAAGGACAGGCTTCTCCTGCAGATTCCTTCAGTTACACGGACATAGGTTCTTCTTGTTGTCCAGGAGCAATACAAATTGTAGGGGTTTAAGCACAGATATTTATACCCCAAAAGTCTTTGTTCTAAGAAGCCACAAGTCACTGAACCCAGCCAGAACCAGTTCTGCCCAGCCCTGGAGCACTTTGTTTACCAGGCTGCATCCTTCCTTTCAGAAAGAGGGGGTCTGCCATCAGACGCACAGTGGGAGGTGGAGCCAGCATTCACCTTGCCAGGCACAGCCCTATTCAGGTCCAGGAGCTACCCCTCCCCATACTCCAATGCAGATCTCTCTATTCAATCCAGGTCTGACTCAGCCTGCCCTGTCCCTCCAAAACCAGACAGCCAATACACATAACAGCAGAGCACACTGGAAGGCTTAGGCAAGAAAATACCTACTTTCTAAAAGTGGTATTTTCAAACACAGAATATACAAATAAACTTTACTAAAAGATGTATTTTAATATTCTGAGCTGATTGTTTTGTATACAAACAATGCCCAGAAAAGAGGCTAACTGGTTGTCCCAAAAATTCCCTGTAGCTCCAGAATCCAGTAAGACTGATAGTGTTACTCTATTGCTGCTGGACAGAATCAGAGTTACACTTATGGTGAAGTGTCTAGGCACTCTGGCTACTGAGGTTTTTGACTGTTCCAAGCCAAGGCCGCTGTCTTTTTTGGCCCTGAGAATTTAGGGCGAATAGGACATTCTCTTGCGAAATGGCCTCCCTTACCACAATAAAGGCAGAGGTTGAGGCTACGCCTCTTTTCTTTCTCCTCCCAAGTTAAAGGTCCCCGGACTTCTCCTATTTGCATAGGTTCATCGGTTAAAGGTCTATGGTCAAACTTTTTTGTGTTTTTATAAAGCAGTACTCGAGGAGTCTCCATCCTCCCTTTCTCTCCATGTCGTTCACGGAGACGATATTCCATTTTGATTACTAAGTCTATAAATTCAGTACATTCTACTGGGGGCTCAACAATTTGGGACAGAATGTCCTTCAATTCGTCATTCAGCCCCTTATAAAATAGGGACGTCCTTTTTTCATATGGCCATCGGGTTTCGACCATTAATCGATTGAAATCTGTGACATAAGAAAGCAGGGAGTTTCTACCCTGCCGCATATTTAGCAGCTCGGTGTCACTTGCCTGCATAAACGTGTGTTTGTCGAACAGTTTCCTCATTTGTTCCTGAAAAGCAGGAAAGTTGTGCAATAACGGATCATCTGTTTCTACCAAGGGTATAGACCAATTGGCAGCTGTACCCATGAGCTAGGATATGACAAACACCACCTTGGCAGTATCATCAGGAAAAGCATTGGGTCGGCACATTAATTGCAAATAACACTGGTTCATGAAGCTGCGATATTTGCTGCTGGCTCCACTAAACCGTTCAGGGTTGGCTAAGGGAACAGGCACGGGGGTAACCACCGTAATACTAGTGGGCTGGTTCCCACTCTCTGATTGTGCCTTGTCGTACTGGAAAGTGGCGGGTTGTAATATATGCCGATGTGTCTTAGGGATAGTTCCAGGTGAAGGAACCCCCTGAGTTGTTTCCTGGCCTATTATGATGTTTGGTTTTCAGTGACATATTCTCCTGTCTAAGAGACTGAACTTTGGTTTGTAGTGTTACTAATGCTGCTGCTAATTCCTGAACTGAAGGTATGGTAGTAGAGCCCGCAGAGAATTGACCATCCCCATTCCCCGTATGATCCATCTTCGCTTGTGCGGTATAAATGTCGTGGGCTTGGCTTTCTGTCAAAACCCCACTCACCTGAAGACCAGGTACCGCAGGAACGAAGAGAGCCTCCCCTCTCACCACCAAATCAATCCTCCACACAGAATTCCACAATATGGGCGATTGATTCCAAGGGGAAAGGGAGGAGAATTGCACCAGTTTAGGCGCGCTGGGAAGTGCAGGGATGGGACTAGATGTGATGTCAACAGATGACGAAGACCAGAATGGAAAAGGAAACCAGACAACCTCTGCAGGGGAGCCTCCACGAAGGTAAGGAGAACAGCAGGTCTACAAGACAGAAAGAAATGCGAGAAGCTTAAAAGATGAGCCCCAAATCAAGAAAAGGAAAATATGCCTTTTTTATGTGGATGTAAACTACAGAAGAAAGGACACAAGGACTTCTCACTTACCACGGGAAACTCTGCATGGTAAGGTATGGAATAAATCATAACAGAGGAAATAGGTCACTTCATTCAGTGATTCCACCGTAGGAGATTGGGCAACAAATCCCAAAAAAACAAAGTCACAAGGTACCTTAGCGTTGGAGGCGGTGCCGCCAACTCTTGTTGTGCGCTTCTAAATTTAATAGGATGTTGAAGGATCAAAATATTACGGCGTCAAAAACATCGTGATACACTACAGCTGTACCAAGAAAGCCCTCGGGCTCCTGCCGCTTTGGGAAACACGGTTTGCAGTTTCAACCGTTACAAAGAAAGGTTACGCGGCTCCTGCCGCTTTGGGAAACACGGTTTGCAGTTTCAACTGTTACAAAGAAAGGTTACGTGGCTCCTGCCACTTTGGGAAGTACGGTTTACGGCAATCGCTGCGACGATGCAAGAGGACGCGGCTTTTGCCACTTTGTGAATTACTGTTTTCGGTTTTTAGCCGTGATGAGAAAAGTACAGCGCGGCTCCTGGCGCTTAGTCAAATACTGTTTGCGGGTTTTGCCGCGATGAGAAAAGTGCTGCGCGGCTCTTGCAGCTTTAGGAAACACAGGTTGCGACTGTAGCCGCGATGATGAAACTGTAGCGCGGCTCCTGACGCTTTGGAAAACAAAGTATGTGGCTTTAGCCGCAATGAGGAAAGTACAACGCGGCTCCGGCCAATTGGAAAACACGGGTTGCGGTTTTAGCCGCGTTGATGAACATGCAACGCGGCTCCTGCCGCTTTTGTGAAATACGGGATGCGGCTTTTTCGCCGCGATGAGGAAAGTACAAAGCGGCTCCGGCTGCTTGGAAAACACAGGTTGCTCCTGCAGCTCTAGGAAATATGGCCCCAAGTTGTACCAAGAAAGGAACGGGAAAGAAGGGTGAAAGAGGGACCCGCTCCAGCGGTCTCTCTAGGCCTGAAGGTCAGAATCACTAAAGCCAAGCATTAGTGTCAGGAAAGGGAGGAACTTAAATACTGACCTTCCCCTACCACCTGACAAAACCCAAAACAGAGCCAGAGGGAGGAGCAAGAATTAAAGGAGAAAAAAGGGAAAGTGGTAACAGTCTGTGAGGGTAGCGCTCCCGTAGTCTAGTCTGGATAGAACCAAAGCTTGCATTGCGGGTTTGAGATCATTAGGTGGGAGGGAGAGCTTGATATTGTTAAGTAGTTTTAATTTGTTGTGGGGACTCCTTCCATCCCGGTTCCGGCGGCAGGGTGGGTCATAGGATCGGCGTGCTCTTACGCGGGACCCATTTGGTGTCCATTTTTACAACCGCCGGGACTGTTGCTAGCAATTCTAAGCGCCAGGATAGGACCTGTGAACATGGTACGTAGAGCTCACTTGACCACGTAGTGTAGATAGGTTTTCTTTGATCCTGAGGAAGTGCCCAGATCCTCCTGACTTTAGAGGTACAAAACATGTTTATCTTGAGAGTAGGGCTACATGACTAGACACTTTGCATCTAGTATACTGCCACTCTTTATATTTAGGACTAACTGACCTGTGTTAATCCACTTTCATTCACATCCACACACACTAGGCCTCTCACCCCCACTGCACCAACTGGCAGGAACAAAAGATCCCCGCTAAAGATCCCCGTTTGGGAGCCCGTCAGGTATTGCAGCGCTGACCTGAAGAGGGGGATTTTTGTTAGAGTATCGTTTAGACGGCATATGTCTTCTGGGGAGGATACTTCCAGGTAGAGCTGGATGTCGTCTGCATAGAGGTGGAAGGGGATGTTGGCTTGTTTAGTATGGTAGTGAGGGGCTCCATGTAAATATTGAAGAGAGTAGGTGAGAGGACTGAGCCCTGTGGAACACTTCTGGTTATAGTAGAGGCATCTGAAGTTGCGTTGTTTATTTTGATTTCTTGAGAGTGGCTGTGAAAAAAAGAAGTGAACCATTTGAGCACCATGCCGTCCGCTCCAATCCGTTGTTTGAGGGTGTTCAGAAGAAGTTTATGGTCCACCGTGTCGAAGGCCACAGATAGGTCTAGGAAGATGAGCAGGCAGCAACGGCCGGCATCCATACATTTGTAGATGTCATCTGCTATATTTAGTAATGCTGTTTCTGTGCTACAGCCCTTTCTGAAGCCTGGTTGGTGAGAATCCAAGAGATTGTAAGTGTCGATGTGATGGTTGAGTTGGAGTAGGACACATTTCTTGAGGATTTTGGCCAGGAAGGGCAGGTTTGAGATTGGCCTGAAGTTGTTGAGGTGCTCAAGGTCTAATCCCAATTTTTTTAGCAGTGGAGAGACTTGACCACGTTTTAGGCAGTATGGCATGACCCCCGTGCTTGGGGAGCTGTTTATTATTGTCCAGAGGGGGGTAATGACGTGATTGAGATTTATTGCCATAGAGGCCAGAAGAGGGTCTGCGAAGTTGGAGGAGAGCTTTGAATTTGTAATTAGTTTAGAGATGTCCATTTCTGTGAGTGGGTTAAATACTTTCCAGCAATTAAGGGTAGAGGGGGATCCTAGGATTTGGTTGCCCTCATTTGTCTCAGGATGGGGGATCCCTACTCGGGAGTCAGGGGAGAGCAGGGTGGGATTTTTTTGTCTGTGGTGTGGAGAGTGATTACGGAAGATGCTTGTGTGAGGCATTCAAGAGAAGACTTGATCATCGTATTTTTCTCATCAAAGAATTTAGCGAATTTATTACAGCATTCTTTGGAGCCCTGAGGGGCTTTAGTGGGTGGTTTGGAAGTCGGGTTTCTTATGATGTTGGAAAAGGTCTTTTGGACGATTTATTGCATTGTCAGGGGCGCTGCGGAAAGAGGCTGCTTTTTCTTTGATGATGTGATTTTTATATGTTCTGCGTTCTGCTCTGAGTTGGTGAAGGTGAGTTTTATCTAGTATTGCTGGGGGCTGCAGATCTCCCTAAAGCCCCCCACACATACGAAAATATTGTGATGTCCCTGCCACTTCTAGGGACTTCACCTTAAATATGATATAGGTGTGAAACCCTCCCAGAGCATTATGGGGCGCTCCTTAAAGGAGTCGTGAATAATAAATGAACGGCAGTAACTCATAATTTATTATTGACTTTAGGATTATTTCATTTTTATTTTTTCTGGGTGTCTCATCCCACCCAGGACAACCACTGTTTGAAATTTTTTTTTATAAGTGCTGAGTGGAGAACCCAAGGCCCCTGTGACCCCGCCAGCTCCCTGCTAGCAGATCCATTTCATGGGGCTGTTCAGGAGCAGACAAATTGTTTTCTACGGGATATCCTTGTGCCTACCTGAGCTAATATTTATTTCTGGGGGCCGCAAAGGGAGCCCTGGGTCTCTATGGGCACAGCAGCATTGACTATTTAAAAAAAAAATTGAACTCCACAACTATGGCCTTTTTTTCAGTGGAGTGCCCCAGTGCCCACTCCTTCCTAAGGCACATTTTAGTCGGAACCCAATAACGTGCAGGAAACAGCTGTTGCACTAGCAGTGTGTAGGAGACTACAAGAGGTCGTGCCCCCTAGCAAATCCACAAAAATAGTGCACCTACTCAGATCAAACTCCAGACCCGCTGGAAGTCACTTTAACAGTAAAAATCTGCATGTCTACCACCTCGGGCACCAAATTAGCCTTGTTGCCTCCTGGGTCACACATCAGTCAAAAAGTCCTCTATATGTTTTGTTCAGGGGATGAGCACCTCTATGGCACTATCTGAGATCTGATTCTGGATACAAGACGTCCTGAAAGTTCCAGGTATGTCCTCCCCACACAACCTTAAAAAAGCACCTAAATGTTAAATGAAACCGGTCCTTGATGAGAAGTATCCCTCACCTCTATCTTTTTTAACTAGTGTTCCAGCGCCTGAATTCTCTCACCAATTGAATGAGAAGGGCCTGTGCTGTCCAAGAACTTA
This sequence comes from Triturus cristatus, assembly GCF_964204655.1. Taxonomy (NCBI): domain Eukaryota; kingdom Metazoa; phylum Chordata; class Amphibia; order Caudata; family Salamandridae; genus Triturus; species Triturus cristatus. The sequence continues at coordinate 393,384,890 of NC_140595.1, forward strand.
CTAGCTAAACAATGATATAGGATCGTTCCAAGTGAACGGTATATTCGGTGCTTCAATTCCCCCTGTGCATACTTACAAGCTTTTATCTCTCACAAGTGCCAGGGATTTAAAATGTTCCTCTTCATGTTCCTAATATAGTGTCTCATTAAAACTCCAGAAGCCCTGAAGAAGACATTAAATCGACAATAATAAAGGCCCTATAGGAAGGTAGAAATGCGTCAGTGTACACATTGGTTTGGCCACGAATTATCGATAATCAAAAAGGAAAGAATGATGTAACGAAAAACGGCGATGTGAATATTGACATTTCCAAGTAGTAATACCACTTGGACTATACCTCAGAGGGTCAAATTATGTACCCCCCATTAACCAACATGATAGGACACTGTTATTAATGTTTGTCTATTTTGATTTGATCTATTACACTAGATGTCTAACTCTATTAAACGACAACACAAAGTTGTCCATGTTCATTGTCTGATTTTATCAAAATATTGTATGCATATGTGCTTGAGATTCATGTTGTTATGTAGACACATTTGCTTTATTAATTATATGTAACTGTTTTTTTCATTTACCAATGAAGAAAAATATCAGATTATATACACAATCCATTCTCTTCTCTTGCTTTGGGTATCACAGTGTTATATGAGTATTTGACGCATGGTAAAGTCACTGTAGATTGTTTATGATTTATAAAATACAACAGTAGTCATAAGCTGACCATTAGAGAAACGAAAGTGAGATGTTTTCTCTATGAAATAAAAGAAATTCAGTATTGATGGTATAGGGGGGTATGCTTAGACACAAAGTATGTATTGATCCCAGCCCCTTAGGTACAAAATTGGATCACTCTCCACTAAGATAAATCCAGTGCCCAGTGGGGTCACCCCACAATCTGTCCCTAATTGGTGTTTGTGGGGTGAGGCCCAGGGCCTCCGCAGGCTCCAGTGCTAGCACCCATCACATGTGCAGAGGTCACTGGTACTGTTCCAACCCCACAGAAGCAGTTTTCCTTTGCTACAGTGGGGTGGTAGCAATCAGAGCATTTGCCTGTCCGAGAGCACGGGCACTGAATTACTTTGTTCTCCTACCAGGAAGAAGCAGAAAATGAATCCCTCCATGTGGGAGAAGATTACATTTTCTCTGCTTGCACCCCAGGACACTATTACTGAGCTGACCCTGAGGATGAGGTCCCCGGTGTCATTCAATGGCTATGTGAGGGCACGGGGTCCCCGTGCTTTTTTAATGAAGTTACCGGTCCTGTGGTATGGGTCCCCGGGCCCCACTTCCGTTAAATTAATGCTGAAATTCCCTCCGGTCGTGTCCTACCCTGGATCTAAAAAATGTTGCCAAAGATTAACAGATCATCCACAAATTAGTGGCAATATTTAAAAAAAATGTTTTTGGCCCCAGCACTAACTGTTAGCTTTCTGCCAACTTAGTGTAAATCAGTTTAGCGGTTTTGACTGTAGCTGTCCCTAAAGTTGCTATGAAATGTGAATGGGGAAATTACGCTTGGGACCCCCTCTTTTTCTCAATCCCCACTTACTGGATCACCTTTAAACTTTCCATGTGCAAACTAGACAAAACGTTACACTTTTTGGAAAGTTTTGTGGCGATCCGTTAAATGGTGACAAAGTTATTAGCAACACAAAAAGGCATTTCTTAGGTAAACACGATATGTATGTATATATATATATATATATATATATATATATATATATATATATAATGGTGGTTGCAAATAAGCAGCATTTTGGTTCTCTGCACAGTGCTCATTTCAGCTGTGAGCTCTACCTAGAGTATTGCTTCCAATCTCAAATATGAATAAGTGATGTATGTGTATGAATAACAGGTTACTACACACTAAGTTAATTTACATTATGGTTATGACGCATGAGGTAATCTGTTTTTTCTTTTTTTTCCCTCTTGACATTTATGCAGAAATAGACAACAGCAGAAACTTTAGTAAAAAGCATCAAAGGGAAAATCATGCAAGTCCAACCCTTTACAAGTGACAAAACATTGCATAATTTCTGATTAAGCTCTCCCCTATAACAAATCAATATGTTTTGATGATTTCAGTGTGAATTACGGGGAAAGTTCTCTGTTTCCTCACTTACAACCTATTTTAGATACACATTGCATTCAAGAAACCTTCACGATCAAACATATTTTCAATATAATTATACAACAAAGATACCTGAAGTGCTGTTTCAAATCCATCAGTTAGAATTCTATGAACATATAGGTCTGCTGGGAGACTTCAATTTGTACAGCTGAAACACTATCCTGATTCCTGATATGAAAGTTCCCCGAAACACGTAGCAAAAAGACTCTTCCAGTTGTACACTTCTGGGGCTAAGAGAAATCAGTTGATGGAATATGACCTTCCTGTCTACTCTGCTTTGACTTTGGTGCTAACACCACTCAGAAAAAGCCTAAGAAAGAAAAGACATTGTATTTTAGTTAACCTCTTTGCAAGTAACTCAAGTGAACTCTGTTCTATTATCCATATTTCCATTTAACGTAAGGCCCAATCATATCACACAATAAAATACAAGGGCTGCTCTAAAAAAATATTTCTGTATTATATGTGATGTTTTTATCTTCCAGCTATAATTGGTAATGAATACAATTTATCATACGTTTTATATCAAAGCAGATATGATGATTCTGGAGTAATGAATGCCTCCTTAATCACAATATAGATAATTCCTACAATTGTAAATACAATTATCCAGTTTCCACTATAATGTTATTTATTGCTATGGTTAACAAACGAATCTTGGGGTTTACATAATAATCTGGCACCTGTAGATTTTTTTTCAGTTTTATACAATGTAGAAATTTGGCAAAAGAAAAATAGACATAGCATCTAGTTCTGGCTGCAGCAAACGAGTCCAGGTTTTTCACTAACCCTTCAAATAATTACTCATCTTCTAAAGAGGTGCATGCTATTTATACACAGGAGAGTCCATTTTCTCACATTTATTCAGTATTATAAGTGTCAGAATTGCCAATGTTATTGAATTTAAGTAATGTTGATGTGCTGTCATGATTAACAGTAAGGTGGATTTTGTATAATAAAATGTAATCTTGGATTTCATACACAAGTGATTTTTTAACAGTTTTCAATTCCTTTTCACAATGATGTTCAATGAAATGTAGCTGAAAGGAATTGTTTTTTAAAAATGATAATGGCTATTCAACAGAAATTATAATGGGTGTTATTGAATAAAACGGTTAGGTATATCAGAAAGAATTTTATAGCATATATTCAGTAACTAAAACCCTCATATGCATCAACAAATTGCTCACGTAGTGAGTTCCAATCTAAGAAATGAATGCTTACTTGGCACCTCCCATCAATTAATAAATATATATTAATCTACACGTATATAAGTGTGTATATCTGTGTCTGTATTTGTGAGTGTTTCAAAAATCACCCTTTTTGGTCTAAATCAGAATTATATTTGACATGCTACACAAAAAAATAATTTACAAGTGAAATACATTGAAGACTTATGACAAACAGATTTCTTTGGACAGGAATACACTAAAAGACACCTACATAAATGATCTCCAATTCCTTCTGCCAAAGTCCTAATACTGGTAAAATAACAATACAATGAACACACATATAATAAGAATCTTATTCCATTTACACTAACATGTATTTGCTTCACTGAATAAAGATGCTGTATTTCCATACATTGACGAGAGAGTGCGCTCTATTTTGGTAATGCTATGTTAAATGTTGAATTCTTCATAGTCTTAAAAATAGATATCACAGAAATATACTCTTCTGTTTCTTAACCTCTTATGGGCTTTTGCAGTGAACCTATTTTGCAATCCACCTTGTGATACATGTGCATGATAGTCCCATGTATCCAAAGTACTTAATCAATATCAAAAATGAAATTACCAACAGCTCCTTGTAGCTAAGTCTGCTTTGAATTAAAAGAGAATATTTCTTGAAAATCTGCCACAAATCAAAATATTGAGGCAACTCAAAACGCTACATTAGTTTATAGGTAATGACTGCAGACTTATAAATTGCAGCAAGTATGACTCGGTGGTCAAAGCACTGGATTTTGATTAGTTTTAAGCTACAGTTCTGATTAACAAACTCAAATAATGAGATATCATGGAAAAATCAATAATTTCCCTGTGCCTCAAGTTCACATCTGTATATTGATCTACTTTGAAGCTTCAGAAAATTTGGGGTATGTAAAGTATGTGCTTAGTTTCATAAGAATCTGTTGTAATTTAAGGGAGCAAGTATGCAATCTGAAGTCATTGTTTTGGATGCTACGGTCTACCCCTTGAAATCAAGGGCTACGGTCTCTTGTCGTTACATCGCACATAAAAAAATGACTAGAGCTAGCCCAAACCACATATGTACAAAGGGCAATATATGTGTACATTCTCTTATTAGATTATTAATATAGGTGCATTTCACTAAGTGGTATTTGTACTAAGGATATAACAATGGTGTGCTGTATAGCGTATCAATAAATTACCAAAACATTTGGAAATCACTTATTCATGATTCAGAATGTGAATGTGTCACCACTGTTGTGCTTTTTATACTGCTTTCTGCTATCCTTTAGTCTTTCTTGCTTAGTTTTATCAGATCACTCCTACACACATTTTACCACCACTTGCACGTGCTGCTCCTGATGCAATTATATGGATTTCTCATTTATGTTTTTTACATAATGGGAACGTCAAAAATTAAAAAGAGAATCAATTTGGGGATGCATAGCTATATAAAGGGCGGTTAATATATGCAAGTCTAGAGTACTGGAAATTTGTAACTCTGTATGTACTAACTATATTTTCTTAGTAAAATGAAAGTTAAAGAGCATCAGTTTTTTACACTGGAAATCCCATGTCCTACAAATTTAACAAAATCTGTAACTCTGTTTCAAAATCTTTTGCATTGCTCGGAAACAATTACTTTCATGATATCACATCATTACATTAATTGATTCAGCAATTAATTAGGACTTTTTTGCTTTTTATTTTCATTATATATATTGTATATTAAATCAAAAAGAAATGTAACTTTCTATGACAAACGCAATACATTGTTCATAAGAGACTAGAGCTGAATTAAGGACTTGGCTTTTCCCTCTCAAGAAAGTGTTACCTATCTACTCCTTTAGGTGTATATGTTGGCACATATAGGTGTGAGATATGTGGTATGTGGCATTTATCGGGCAATTCCAGTTATTATTTTAGCCCTAAAGCAACTATACTGCATTTGATTAAAATGATAACATTGCTTGATAAGTTGAAATATATTGAAAATACACCTCTGCTATATGATCTATTCAGCACAGTTCTGCATTCTGGTTTCACACTGTCAGACGCTGCTCCCTTTCACAAACATAGCTGATATTTTGAACAGCCATTATGTTGGAAAAGTGGGGTCACATTGAGCAATGACTTGAGCATCCAACATTGTGAATATGGATTCCTTGGTTTACTAAAACAGAAACATGCCTTTTTTATTCCATAAAGACATGGGTCGGACAACTATGATTGGCCTTTGATGCTTAAGGGTTGCCAAGCTTAACTAATGTTTTTTTCATTAAACTGTAAATTGCAAAGACGCAATAAAAGATCTATATTGTGCACTACAACTCAAGGGACCTGCCTCTGTGCCTCCAGTTTGCCAAATTAATCTTGTCACTTTCATCAATCTCAGTTTCTCAAATTGCTCCTAAATGAACCGAAATTAGGTGTTCATCGCTTTAGATACCCCTAATACTATAAATAGGTGGAATGTTACGTAAGGTTTCTTGTAAGTTTTAAAATGTGTCCATATTAAGCTGGCTCATGCGAAAGTGATGTTTTACAACCCGGGAAATTATTGAAGATAGTTTACAAACGTGTATACTAAAGTTTATCAAGTTGCTATAAAAGGCCTGAACAGAGAGACTAAGAAGAACTACCTTCCCTTTAGATTTCCTCTCACAATACAATGTGACTCATGCTGGGCAAGCATAATGTAATATAAGTTATGCATGATGGAGTAGTTTGATGTGAAAAGAATATATTGTCTGACTTGATTTTGAAAACAAATAACACAAACAGCAAGAAAAAATGTTAAATAAGGCGACAAAATATGATTGTGTTTTTTATTATAGTTTATAAAATATAGTATGCCATTGCCTGTATAAATTATGCCTTGTACATTAAAATGTAGGTATCTTTACAAGTGAATGCGCATTACATGTCCTGCCCCTATATATTTTTAGCATTACTTGACAAGGGCCAGGGCTTGGAATGTCTACATACGTAAAGATACTTACATTTTTACATATAGAGCACCATTTAAACAAATATTTATTTACAAAGTTATAAAACGTTTTGCATCAAAAGAGTGTGTGTTGTTAACTGCATGCCCTATTATGGCTGACATTACTTATAGTGATTGGAAATTCATATACTTTATGTATGAGGTGTGCTTTCACAGCCATAAGAGAAAGAGCTTGACATAGTTAAAATACAAATTAAATTCACTGCCGCCTACCAAAATGTAAATTCAAAATGTAAACTAAGCATTTCGCCTTAGAAAATAGTTTTGAGGAGGCATTGTTCAGTCCAATTTTCATAAGAGATCAGTATGACAACAGCACAGTGTTATCTAACATTAGGAACACATAAGGAGTTAGAAAGTGTTTCCTGTCAGAAGCTCACACAATGTAATGAGAGTAATGTGGTTGTGCAACTGGAGAAGATTCTGTCCATGTACAATAGACATCATTTCCGCAATGAATCCTATGATATCACCTACTCTACATTCGATTTTTATTCTAGAATGACATTCAAAAAAGGCTTTGACTAGTTATGAATCATCCTACTTCACAGAATTCCATAGTCATCCATACCATATACAACTCAGTGTGGCATTTACAAAATGGTGAATTTTAGTAAATTTTGTTGAGAAATGTTTTGAATTCAACTTCTTTTCTTCCACTATTTAATCCTGCTGCCCGCAGTAACTCGGGCATAAATATTTTTATAATGAAGTCAATAAACAACTGTTAGTCATGTCTATAAAATCAAAATGTCAGCGCATGTGAATAAAATTCTGCTGGTCCTTAAACCTACTTGCATGGCAAATTTAACGCCAATTGTTAAAACTGTTTTGTTCACTTAAGTAGCGGGTCATATTTGAAAAAACGGACACCAAAAAGAAAAACATTTACTTTAATTGCTGAATGTAACCTGTCCCCTGAACTTCTAATATGTGCAACGAAAGGAGCACGATGGAGAGTAGAATTAACACAAGAATAATATCACCTATCTCAAACAAGGTTTAAGCCATATTAATTGGATGGGTAAGACTATAAAAGAAGCTGCATGTGTGTACATATTTTTAGTAACAGCACTGTGTTCTCAATCTAGATAATAAATTAGGAAAGCTAAATAGTGGTAGAAATAGGACATTGTTACTGATGCAATAATGAATCAAGTGGTGTCACTCTTGGATACCAAAGGCCTTCACTAAAACGTGGAACTGAGTCAAAGTGTTTTCACAAAAATAAATGAATTTGCATTTAAAAAAGTGGATACGAAATATGCTGTTAATGAAAGATTCAACATATTTTAGCAGATATTCAAATTATTCTTCAAGGAATGCTTAAAAATGTCACCAGGGTCACTCAGAGATATCACTATGAATGTAAGGAGCTCACAATTTAACAAAATCTTCGAATAAATAAATATGACAATGTATGTTTAGATACTCATCTTCTTTCTAAATGATGTCTTCACAGATTGCTAGTGACAGAAATATGCCATGTGATGCTGCTACCTGTTCATGAAGTGCTGGATGCCGGTTCAACCTACTTTCAAGCAGCGTACTGCAGGATGGGGAGCACCGACAGATTAGCATTAAGAAACCTGGATGCAGAAACAGTATGTCACAATGCCTTGGGGCATGACAAAAAGCCTCAAATGGACTTAACATTTAAATGCTTTAAGAATAGACTCTGTTTTCAGGCCCTGGCCCTTTCTGAGGGCCTGCAGGGTAGCTAATTTCCAGCTTTGAATTCACATAGATCCAATCACACGCTGAAAGACTGTAACTGTGGTTAAGCACAATAAAACATGCGTCACATGAGGGATATCACTTTATAGTACACATTTTCATTTGTAATGTTTCTTTTAAGGCATGGCTGTGAAAGAAATACAGGAAACTTGGTGACTGCCTTCACTTTCTTTTTATTAAAAGGTTAGATCTGCCTGGTAAAAATTTTAAATTACACTGTACATCTGTATCACATGGTCAAAGCGGTTCGCTTTCCCTTTGCAGGTACAGAATCTTTGCTACAGAGATTAGCAGCACTTTCTCCAAAAACACTATCCCTTTCATTTGAAAAATTCAATTCAATAAAAAATATCAACATTTCAATTTGAACTCCATGGAGAAGAGACTTTTGAAAGTCAGAAAATGCTTTTGGTGTGAACAGGGCGTTTTTGTTTGCTTGCATTAGGCGATCCTGCTGTTTTATATTCTGTGCATATTGGGTGGAAGACAAGATAAATCTACATTTGCAGGTAACTTTCTAATCAACCATGTGTAATCGGCTTGCATTGTAATTATACATTACATACAACGTAGGGTGAAGTGAACTGGAATATAGGATTAGGGGCCTTCATTTAGAATGTGGTGCAACATGAGGGATTAAATGTTGATGGGGAAAGCTGTTGTGGCTACATAAATTACCAAAGCAAAAACAAATGTTCTACAGCGATGATTAGCCACCTTGAACTTGCCTGCAGTGATGGGCTATTGTTAGGCAGCCTTCTCCCTATACCAGGGACTAGCCATTTACACAAATTCTACTCTAGGTTGTCTTCATCTAAAACCACACTATGCAAAAGTTGACAATGCAGAGGAAATTTGCTTTTACAAGCTAAGATATGGTTCAGGGTTGAAGACGTGCCATTTGCGATTATCTCTGCCAATGGTTTGTATTCCTGGATGTAACTGGCTAGGTAGGCGTTCATGGCTCCTTCTGTGTACGTTTAACTACAGTAGTTAAAACTGCCTTTCTTTTAGTCTTGTGTGATTTTTCAAGCCAACAAGGGCTAGTCACAGAAATTAGATAATCACACTGCTGCATCATGTCCATTTCATCCGAAAGCCAGCCTTTTCCATCAGTCCTCCTGGAGACCACAATGCGTCAAAGTAATGCACTTTGAACCACTAAATTTTTAATTGACCACTGATGATCAGCAAAGGGGGCATTTTGCTAAATACTACAAATTTAAGTAAAGACTGCCACTTAAAAGTTGGGCCAAAGTATGTTCATGCTAACTATAAAGGGCAGGTCATATTATATCCCAAATATTGCTTTATAAAATAAATATATATTTGAAAAATATTTCCACTTGTCATATGCCTGCATGAGGAAGTGTTTTATTGGGGCACATCTCTGTATGTTATCTGCACGTGAACAAAAATATGCACATACAGATGACTTTTTAGATGGACATGTGCAAAAAGTAGAATGTCTAAACTAGTCCAGGTTATGGGAACACAGGCAAGGCCACACACTTCAGCCTTATTGTGCTACTATGAGATTTGTTTACCTCCAATGTCCAAAGGCTAATAACCTAAAAAGTGGAGGACAATAGATTAGAAAGGAGCAGGTTGTAAGCAGGGAAGACTCTCAAACTTTTCCACCTCATAAAATTACTCTGAGATGTCATTTTTGTGGCCTGTGAATTAGTCATGTTGCAACCAAACTGACTTTACAGTCTACATGCAATACATGTACAAATTATGTAATTTCTTTTTCCAGCCTGCACACTTGAACCCGGTATAGATTCAAAACCTGCATTTTGCTTTTTTGTACGCTGGAGGTCCTCTCAATAAAACCATACGTTTGCAAATAAGAGCAAGCACATAAAATCAACACGCATATTAGTAACTCAACGTATAAAACAATTTTGCACAGCAAAATACATGAGAAAAAGAAAAATAACTGTAAAGATTGCTTTATATTTATTGTGATAACCTTTGCTTTCCATTTTAAAAGACAGAAAGGGTATAAATCCCTGAACATAAAATTTTACGGATTATTGCCTTTAAGTGTGTGGAATTTGTGAATTACAGAAAATCCAGTTCTGAACCACAATACAACTGTAAAAAAATCTGCATCATCTTAAACTGTGCAGTAATGCCATTTTTAACTGCATAAAACTGTATTAGCGTTCTAAACATGTTTGCAATGGTTTAATATATGCTTATAGGTTATATCTTAGTGCAATTCAGTCCCAAATACTTCAGTTTTGAAAAACAGAAAAACATACATTTTGAATGTAAAATACCCCCATAAATATAAACTGGGGTGCCCCTTTTTAATACTTTGGTTTTCAAATACAGTCAGTGGTATAGCAAGAACTACACATACCCAACTTAGATTTAAGTTGCAAGCACATGCTGCATAAACTACTTTTTTAACAGCCCGTTTCAAATTCTACCCCTTTACATCACAACAGTAAACGATTTAGTGCATCAATCTTTAAAAAAAAAAAGCCTACATCTAAACAGATCTAACTTTTTTCAAATGTTTCTATAACATTCCTTTATCTGTAGCATATACATTTTAAAATGGCCAACAGATTGTAAGAAAACTAAATCAAATGATGGTCTATGAGTAGAAACCCATAGCAATCCACATTTGACAGAAACCAAATGCAAAAAATGGGGCAGATCTTTAAAAAAATAAGTTTTAGACTGTTCAGGCAACATGATGGTGTTTGTGCCATACTGAGCACTTATTCTTTTCAAACACGCTTCAAAGTTCCTTCTTTTCACCACATTAAATTATCAAAATCCATATCGGATATCTTTTGCTAAAACGCCTTCAGTGCATTTAAATGGAAGTCTGGGGATTTTGCATAACTCAAAACAGTTCAGAAAAGATAGATGCAATGTTTCACAGAGAGGATCTGAGTTGCACTTTTTTGCTTTTAAACCAAAAAAGTGATGAGGCATTAAAAGAAAAAAAAGATGAATGTCATGCCATTCCAGTCTCCAAATAGTCAATTTCCCAAGCAAAATGAAAACAAAGAAAAATTCTCAATAATTAGACCGTACATGTCCAGCATGCAGGGCTTTTTTTTAATAATATAATGTCTCCTTTGTCATAAAGTCTTTTCTTTCAAACATTTATAGTCCATTGCTGCTAAAAAAAAAATAGCAAGCACAATGCATGAGATGAATATGGTGTTGTAATGGGAAAATAAAGTCTTACTTTTGGCAGAACCAGGGCCAAAAACTCACATGTACACCGAAGGGTTGCTGCAGACTTAGGTTTGGCAGGTTGATCTAGTTTCTAGTTCTTTTAGCACACAAGGGGCTAGAAGGGTTTGAGCTCAGCAAGCCGCAGTCTACAATTTTCACATTCTGCAAGCTCGAAAATCTGTGAAGGAGAGCTCGGGAGGTCCACTTTGTGAGGTCAGGTTGGTCACACTGAGAGGTCTTGATGGCCACATATAAGGTTCAGTGTAGCCCAGGGAAGAGCTGTGGATAGCTCGCTGAGAGACTAGGTTGCCCGGATCAGGGTGGCCACGCGAAGTGCTCAAAAGGTGGCCAGACCACGGTGGCCAAATGAAGTGCTCAGGTTAGCCGAACCACTGTGGTCACATGAGGAGCTGAAGGTGGCCACATGACGATGTCAGGATGGCCGGATGGAAAGATGAGGAGGGTCTTGTTGTGACGGGACAGTATTTGTATTACTTTTTAATTTTCTTTAAGAAAGTTAGCTCCAACTGTATGAACTTTAACGGGTGGCAAGTTTCAAAAAAGAGCTTCAAGTGACCAACTGAGTGCTGTGTGGCTGGTTGGATCATTACGAAGCAAGCCAATTAAAAAAAAGTAAGAAAACAAATAAAAACTGTCATGGTAAAAACTCAATGTGAGAAGCTTAAAACAGCCCAACAACTCAAAGTGTTTCAGGTTGTTTTATTTTAGTTTAATTTAAAAAAAAGTTATGGAAAAATTCAGAAGTGGCAAGCTTGGCTCAGGATCGCCCCCCAGCCAGGGTGTGAAGTGGGCACTCACATGAAATACTCGGGCGAGGAGGGGTTCTCGGTGCTGCTGGCCGAGCCGCGCTCCCGGAAGCCGTTGCTGAGCAGCTTCTCGTACTTGTCCTTGTAGGCGTCGCGCTCGCGCAGCAGCCGGGAGATCTCGGCCTTGAGGTGCTCCACCTGCTGCAGCAGCTGCGTCTTCTCCGACTCCAGGACGTGGCGCTGCTGGACGCGCTTGAAGCGGCAGGACTGCGCGTAGCCGCGGTTCTTCAGGGTGCGCCGCTTCTGCTTCAGCCGGATCACCTCCTCCTTGCTCACCCCGCGCAGCTGCCGGTTCAGCTCCCGCACGGACATGCTGACCAGCTGGTCGTCCGAGAAGCGGTCGTCCAGGTGCAGAGAGGACCCGCCGCCGCCGTGGTGCGAGTGCAGCCCGGCGAGCAGCGACCCCCCGCCGCCTCCAGGGGGCTGTTGCTGGCCGCTGCCCGGCTGGTGCTGGTGGTGGCCGCCGCCGGGCAGGTGGTGGTGGTGGTGATGATGGTGGTGGTGCGGTGCCCCGTTCTGTGCGGCGGCGGCTGCGATCACCGCGGACACCACGGCCGCAGCCGAGCCCATCTCCTCCCCGGCCATGGGACCCCCGGCGCCGGGGAACTGCTGGCCGCCCCGGAACCCATCGTAGCCCTGGAGCTGCTGCTGCTGCTGGGGCGGCAGTGGCGGGTGGTGGTGGCCGCCGTTGCTGATTAGTGCCTCGACCGCGTCCTCCGGGCTGAATCCGAGCGCCTCGGGGTTGAGCTGCTGCGGGTAGCCGGTCATCCAGTAGTAGTCTTCGAGGGGGCTCTTCTGGTCGCTGCCGGAGCCCGGGCTGGGCGCCGAGAAGCTCGGCGAGGGGGGCACCGAGCTGCAGGGTGTGCTCATCGGGGTGGACGAGAGCGATCCCCCGGCGATCAGGCGGCCGCACTGGCTGATGATGCGATCGCTCTCCACCGGCTCCTTTTTCACTTCAAACTTCATCAGATCGAAGTCATTAACATATTCCATGGCCAGGGGACTAGTGGGCAGGTCGGAGCTGGCCATTGCCAGGTCTGATGCCATCCCCGCGCTGCTGACAGCCCTCCAGGAGGGGTGCAGGGGGGCAGCCACCAGCGCACCGCCGGCCCGCTCCACTGGCACTTTTGGGTGCTTCCCCCCTTTTTCCTGCAGTCTTAGCGGAGTCTTTGGAGGGCTCTCAGGAAAGGCTGGTCCCCCGGCAGAGCCTTTCGCACAGATGCATCGGCGCTGCACTTTCCCTCCCCGTGCAGTGAAGGCTGCCTCGAGAGCTGCAGAGCTGGAAGTTCAGATTTTGTTAACACTTCATGCCTTTTTTTTTTCAGCCCCCTCTCCTCGAGTCTGCAAAAGTTGCCAGGAGAGATACAGTTGCAATAGGGGCGGGCAGAGAGGAGAGGAAAACAAGTTCACGAGGAGTGAGAAAAACAGCGAATTGCTACAAGAAAGCCCAGGGTTATTTTAAAGGGATCCTCCAACAGGAGAGTTTAAAAGCATTGCTGAGTTTTATAGCTGCTGTGACGTCGGGTTTCAAATGGGAAATTGACTCCGGCTCGGGGCCAATGGGCGGCCGGGATCTGGTCATTAGCATAATGCTCTAGAAACAAGGAAACTTTCCGAGCTGTCGATCAGGGTCGATCAGCTGACTGTCAGCCGGGACCGGCACATGTTAACCCTTTCGGGGCGCTGTATCTGCACGCGCCGAGTACCCAAGGACGCCAGGGGACAGGGGGAGCTGTTCTCCTGCATCCTAAAAGTCGACGCACTATGCTTGACTACACTTTACTATGTGTTCCTACACGCACTCATTTATCACTTTATCTGGCAAAAATATGCGTTATTGTTCCTCTGCACACGTACGGATCTTAACATTATAACTGCGGTCGGTTTATTTTGCAGCATTTTTATATGCACGTTTTAATAATGCATAGTGTGACTTGGGGTATTATGTGCCCATACATCGGATTATTTGCATCATAAATTGCAATATAAACGTGGAAACAAACACTCTTTACTGGCAAATCCCATTAGAAATACGAATACACAGCTCGCGTGCTCTCCCAAGATCACATAATTTAAAATGGCTCATTTATGTATCAACTTTTTGTCTTTTGTGCGTGGGTTCTGCGAGGGAAGCCCCGAAAGCCACCATTTAAAGAAGTTTTGCCATGGGAAGATTGGCAGCGCTCCTATGCTGCTGGTGCCCAGGTCGCTAAGTGGTTAATTTAAAGCTGCGCGCCCCATAAACCTCCCCGCGAGCCCCTGAGGGAGGGTTCAGGGAGGTCGTACCCGATTTAGGGAGCACTTGTCCTCTGCGCACTGCCCCCTGGCCCAATTAAGAAGAGGGTAACGTTGTTAATTTTGAGAGCACTCCCTGTACTGGTCCGCACTCTTTGTCGCTCCACAAAGCTGAGGGACGTTGCCTGCCAAGGGTGAACTTGGCGCTGTGCTCCACATGGAAAGCTACTGCTGAGCGCCACAGGGCCGAGAAGTTAGTTCTTCATAGGGACACTGTCCTGAACTCTTCACCTTTAGACGCTGTTGTGAAAGCAACACAGCCTCTCACTTTCACAAGCTTCAACGCGCTTCAATAGGGGTCCGGTAGTGGTTTTTTTTAACTTATCTAAAGGTGTTTATTGATATTTAGCTGTAGTATCCTGCTGTTTACGTGCTCCTTTGCAGAATACGTCCTTTGGCGTCTCTGTGTATTGAACAAACCGTTTCTGTGCACAGTTAAGACTGTGTAAAGTCTGATCCGTGTTTGCTTCGTGTGAGCTGCTTTGCACAGACGTGTTTTGGTGCATATGTTGCTTGCGAAAAGCACCATTCCTTGCTGGTTGTGTTCACCCTGAGCTAACCCAAACACACTGACCCTGCTTCCCAGCACAAACGCAAGTGCATAGCCCTTTTCTGTGCACGCACCCCACGCTGACACGTGGATGCAAGTTCCTCGGCTGTTACAATTTTGGCAGGTGTGTTATTTGTCGAGGTGTGTTATTTGTCGAGGTGGGAGCTGGCCTCGGCAGAGACACCCAACGTGTTGTCATAAACAGAGTAAAAGGACAACTGCTTAAATAAAAGTACGTTCTGTTAAAAGTCATGTTTTCTGTTAAAAGTCAATTAAAAAATGAGCTTTAGTGGTTTTAAGTTCAGACGCACCTTTTTGTGAGCCCTCTCACCAGTGACAGGATCTAGAAATGCACCTGGAGCGCGGTTTTCGGAGGGCTGCGGTACTGGCTCCGCTTAGTTAATTTCATAAAGCACGGCTGAATGCCGACTACCCACCCCTCCCCCGTGTTCTTGTAAATCTTCACAGCAAGAGATCCTGCCTGCAAAAGAGCGAGAAGACAATATTCTATTGTGTCCTCGGCTGGTTCACGCCTCCACAGCGCCACCTATTGGCCGCTGATGGATTATTGGTCCCAGTCCAGGCACGCAGCAACCCTGGAGTTAGAGGCGCCGAAGTTAGTGCACGCTGCAGAGAATGGGACTTGCTGTTTTGTACCGTAATGCAAATCTTTTTCGGCTGGAGAGAAAGAACAAAACAAAAAGACATTTAGTCCAGGTGCAAAACGGCAAAGGCCGAAACAATTAGCACGTATATTAACTGTTCAAGTGATATGTCAATAAAAAATACAACTTTTATATAGCATACTTCAAACAATGAGACTGACATATATTCATATAATTGCTCGTTTTCTATTTTTATTTTGTAGCATATTTAATAGGAATCAAGAGTTGAATTTGTGTACGTTAGGTCGCCGGGAAAGGAAGCTTCGGTGTCGCGCTCTCTAAAGTTATTTACGTGAAAAATAGAATGGATCTCTGCAGCTTGTCTTCTGATAGGTACTTCGTCACACATTAAACCGGCAACTTGGACATTGCACCTCGCCCCCCCCCCCCCCCGCGCCGTTCCTTGCAAGTTTCTAATTATAGCCGGTCTTCGAGTCCGCCTGCCTTGCCAGTGTAAGTAGATGCGGACGCCGCACGAGACGTGAATGTTCCCCTTTGTTGGGTAAAAAACACACAATTTGCTGCAAACCGAAGGCAACGCCTTGCTTTTGGAACAACGTGCACCTGCTTGGCAAACCCAGAGTCACTCGAATAAAATATGTTGTATGTTCTTTCGGTTTGCAAAAAAAGCATTGACTTTGAGGTGATGTGGGTTAATTTTCGTAAGCAAATCATAGGCGATTTTGTGTAGCCAATCGCTGAAGACAATTACGTTTTTTTATATAGTGCTTCATGTAGGCTGACCATTTTCTGAGAAGCAAAAACCGGGGCAGGCCAGACATTAAAGAAGGACTAAATCATTTAGTCTCCCGACTATAGCTGGCCTGTCCCGGTTTTTGCGTGGCCTTCTAAATACAGGCCCATATATATCTGCTAGTCGTCTTGTCAATATGTGCCTTTAACTTGTGTAAAAGTAGCTTTGTAAATGTGTGCCTGTATTTGTGTGTGTGTGTGTGTGTGTATATATATATATATATATATATATACACACACACACATGGGAACACATTTATAGAAAACTATGTTGACGTGATATTAGCTGTGGCAGTAACTCCACTCTGCGTCTCTGCCCCCCCCCCCTCCTTCTCACCCCTCCTTCCCACTCTCACTTTCTGCTGGGAGCGGCAGCCTATCTGCTTCTGTACTGCCTGACAGAAACACATACATTACTTACATTGTTTCAGACTGTGGATGTACCTCTGAAAGGAGAGCACAGCATACCTTTTAATTCTGCTTTGCAGGTTGTCCTGACCTTTTTTCCCCAAAAACTGGGACATGTATTTAAATTTAGGAAAGTCATCCGGACACTGGGACAGTCCTCTGAAAACCGGGACTGTCATGGGAAATCCGGGACGTCTGGTCACCCTAGCTTCACGCCTCACTGCCGGTTCTAAGCATTGTAGAAACAGACCCTCTATTGCTCTCTTTTCAGTACACAATTAACCAGCCTCAGAAGGATGAGCTGGTCTTGCTAGGTTCTTTACCGGCAGATCACTACCGTCGGTACAGCTAACCGTTCATCTCACTGAGCCATCGGCCATATTCTGAAGAATGGTTGAAGTGGGGAAGGTGTATTTAGTAGGCCGGACCCTACATATGGGTTTGTATATGCATAAGTAGTAAAAATTGTGTTTTCAGCAGAGCTGTCCCAAGGGTCGTCATCAACAATGAGATGATAGATCACTCCTTCCAGAGGCGCAACTAGAGCCAAATTTCGGGGGGGCTAAGAAAAAATTTCGGGGGGGCTGAATCTTTAAGCAAGAGTGGGGCGCAGGGGCTCTTAGAAGGGGTGAAACAACAGCGAGGCCTCATTAACATACAAATGGTATTTTAAAGACCTGTGAAGTGCTCGGGTGCGGCTGTGTGTGTGCCCGGGAAGCGGTCTCATCCCGGGCTGCCACACGAGGGAGGGGGAGGGGGCAGAAGCCCTTTGCGTCCAATGGGCGTTGCGCGCCTGCCTCCTTCTGTGGTGGCACTTAGAGTACTGGGGTGAGAAAAGACCCCTTGGTACATACTTAACCTTTTACAGTTGTGTTTCTTACTGTATGTGTTCCACTTCTTCCTGGGCACTCTCTCCTCCGCACAACCAAGACAAGACATGAGAAGCCATATTGGGGTAAGCTGTAAAGCACATGGGGTTTAAAATATGAGTGCACCTGCAGACAGAGATGTTCCTGCAGTTAACATCCAAATTTAGTGACAACTGCCACAACGTCACAGAAGTCAGGAAAATTTGTCAGAAAAGTTTGTTTTGCACAAAGTCTTCCTGAAGAAGCTTTACACTTTGTATAGAGTTTCACGTGGGTAACAGTGAATACCAGAAACGTGTTTAACCCTGCGGTTCTGAGCGACATCAAATAATCCAAGAACAAAGCTCGAGGAGACTATCGTGTCACTCAGAGCCACAAAGTGAAGAGCATCCCTGTTATTCACTGTCAGCAATTTATAATTTGACAATATGTATGGACGACCCAAATCATCTGCCCCTACTTTCAGCAGCTATAGAGGGATAGAGGCCTCGCAGAGGAGCTATACACACAACGGCCTCCCTGCGTCAGCTCCTTGTCCCATGGTAAACCTGGTGTCTTGCCACCCACCCACTTCCTTCTGACCATCACTCTCCCCACACCCTAAACAAAATAATACCTGGCATCCTCCACCGCCCCCCCATACCACCCTCAGTTTTGGCTTGTCCCCAAATGATAAAAAAAGAGTCCAATGTGTCCTGCTACTCTCCCACACCACCCTTTCCTTTTACCATCCCACCCAAATTAAAAGTATGATTTCCTGTCACTCAATCCACCTTTTCATTAATCCGCCCTTCCCACCCAAATACATACAAATAATACCTAGTGTCCTGTCATTGGCCTCTCTCTCTGCCATCATTCTTCTTCCCCACCTATATCTGTGCTCTCCGCTCTCAGTCGGAGTAGAGAGCCCGCGCTGCACTGATGGACTCTCTGAGAGCCCTGGCAGCATTGCCTGCAATTCCTATATTTATTTATTTATTTTGAAAGTCTTATATAGCGCGAACAAGATCCTTGCGGATATCAGAGCGCTTTACATAACAACAAAACAGTAAGTTGGAACAAAGAATAGTGTGCAGGTAACAGTCATATAAAAACAACATTTGGAGCAAGAAATCTTAGGAGGATTAAACAAGTAGAGCACTGTAAACAGGCTCTAAAGAACTCGGGGCAAGGATGGCAATGGATCATGTAAGTTGATATGACGTAGCAACAGCGCAGAAGCAACTTTCCCCCCACTATTGCCGTGCGAAAGCATCCAAAAACAAGAATTGTAATCTGGTATTTACTCTACCATCTCTCAGCGGGGAGACATACAAAACATGCCACGTGTGATATAGGTGGCAGTCAGCTGAGCTGAGTTCTATGGACTGGCTCAAAGTGATGTCAAAGGCAGAAGCTGTTGATGTGCCCCAGAACACAGAGGTGAAAAGCAAAGAGTTATAGATGTGTGACTTGAAACAGGAAAGGGGTTCTGAGTGACATCAGACAGACAACGGGACTCTATGACGTCACTCTGAACTGTGAGGTGAAGAACGATCCCTTCATGGCCTCCGTTTATATTTCTGTGTTATAGATGTGTCCCAGGCCTGTACACTATAGTGAGTTGGCTTTCAGCATTTTGAAGTTGTATTCCTGTCGTTGCTGTTTAATATTTTTAAACACACAAATAAAACAGTAGAAGGCTTAAGCATAAAAGAGAGGTCTGTCCATTTGGAAGTCCGTGAAAGGTTTCTTAAGTGTTTTACTGTTTTAGTCATCTGTCTCTTTAATTTAAGAAAGGTCTTTTGTTTTGCTTTGTTTCTGTTACTTGTCTGATAAAACGTAGCTTAGCAGGTAAACGTTGTTACACAGCAGCAGGGGAAATAAGCTGTGTTTTTCGCTGCTCTGATGTATTTACTTTGAAAAAGGCTGTTCACAACTGTAGATGGTCTGTGATCCATATATAACGTTGCTTTGGCTAACACATGCCATTGTACCATGGTGCTATTTACATTTTATTAATGTTTGGGTTCCCTACATGTGTTGTTACAGTAGCTCCTATTTTTCTTTGTTGTTGTTAAAAAAAGGATGGTGCAATGTTTTTAAATGAAGTAATTTAATTTTGTTTCAGGACCTAATAATAGGATCAATTGTTATTAATTGCTCCCTATTTTGTAATGACATTTATTATAATTGGTAATTATCTTCTTTTGATTTATTTTGATTACTGTCTTTAACCGATGCATAAAACACACATTTGGACACAAATTCAAGAAGTTAAGACTAAAATAATTAAGAGTTCAATTTGATAAAATGCATACGATCCAACAGCAATAACATAATGTAGTAACCTAAAAGCAAATTCTATACATTAACTAATTGTATAGGGTTATAATTTCAAAATAGTAAGCTGTTTACACTACCTGTTAGCAAACTACGTTGCACAAATAAATGTGGGCACCGATTAGAAGTACTGAGATAAACCCATTACAGTCAGATAAATTACATCAGATACAATTCTAGATTATTTTATATAAAAAAAGCTCTTAATAGGGACAGAATGCACATAGTTAATTCAAAATTGCAAGGGGTACCTGCTAAGATAAAGCAAAACAAATTATGTGTAAGATTTAAGATATGAAGATGTGCAGTACAATAAAGACAAGTGTGCCATGTGTTGCTAATTTGTATAGCATAATTCTCTCCTAAGAGGTTTTGACCACTAAGGTATATAAAATGGACACTAGCCTTTTTTTTAGGGATGTGCGAAATTCACTTAATTTACTTTCATGTATTTGTGTGAAATTATGAAAAGAATTATGTGTAATTACACAAAATGCAAATCCATCGTTTAGTGCTATCTTTTAGTGCAAAATGAGTCCTCCCAGTAACGTTTGACGCAAGAGCGCATTTGTGCTAAAAATAGGAGCAAAAAAATAAATAATGAAAAGCACAGAAAACAAAAGCTGCACATATTCTGTTCGCATGTATTCGTAGTAAATTTTTACAGCGAATGGTGTATATGCAGATTTAATGCAAATCACACAGAATTACCCAAAGTGACATTATGGCTGAATTTCAACTAACAAGCGTAACATGAAATCCCCAAAATTATACAAATTGCGCTTGCATAATTAAAATTTTACCCACACCTATTTTGTTTTTCCTCATGGAAGTAGGGGAAAGGGAATTTAATTTCTTCAGGCTAGGTATAAATTATTTTACCTTTGTCTTCAAATAGATCCATCATTTAAGGCACTGTGGTTTTTGTATTAATTGTATCTATGGTAAGCCCTCCCTCGTTTTTATGAAAAAATGCCTTTTTAGAGGTATTTCCTTTGAACTATTGTGAAGTCACATCAGTGAAAAAGTACCAGAACTGTAGAATGTGAGTGGGAAAATTAGTCAAAATTACTGTAATGTCCTGGACAAAGGGAAGCATATAGATGCACGGACGGATGAACGCGGAGAAGAAAATGAAGAGGGAGTAGAAAAGAAAATTCTTTCTATGGCTGTCATGCCCAACTATGATCTTCAACTAACTCAAGCCTATGAGGTGGTTGCTTGAACTAAATGGTCTTAGAGTTCCAGTGCAAAGATGTATGACTTACAATATAGATTTTACATTACATGCAGTAGGCTTAATTTCTAATGGATTGAGTGCTGGTGCACAACGCTCTGCTCTGAAACCCGCTGCTGGTCCAATCAAACATGGGCGCACTGAATACCAAGGCTGCATAGTCTTGAATCTAGCTCATGCATTTAATCCACAACAGACACTCTCTGCTTCTCTATCTTACTCTAGCCAGTGCTTGATTTTTCTTTTTATTGCAGGTTCTAGGTCTGTCTCTAATTCTGTCTTTCTGCTCTGTTTTCTATCTCTTCCATAAAAAAAAGTGCCGCTCCCCAAAAAGAAGTGCTGGTTGCCCCCACCGGCAACCACCGGATCAAATTAAGCAGTGACACGCAGTGTCATCTCACTTCTGGATAACTTGCTAAACATTTACTATAACTTATGACCCATGTTTCATTGTACCTTTTCTGGTTAATGTCAACTAAAACAACAGTGCATTAAATTTCAGTCTTGAATGTAGGTTATTCTGCTGTCGTCTGTAATCCCTGCCTTTTATATCTACCTCTACGTCAATCCTGGAGCGTTCCACTGATACCATATGCAGCCGTGGTGCACACTCATGGGTATCAGGCCTCCACCCTCCTTGTTTCCTGCCATGTGCTTATTGTACTAGTAGTGAATCGCAGACTATTATTCGTTGTTTGTTGAACAAAAAAGTGCTGACACTTGATTCGAAAGAGGGTCAAACATTAGCCAGACTCAGTGATTCTCTGGTGGCTGGTGCAAGTGCATAGAGGCCCCTGTGTCAACCATCAGACAGACTGTCCAGGCCTGGCAAAATGGCAGCCATGACCTATGAAGCCTGTGATGAAACTTCACCTCCACATCTGTGCTCCACTGCAGCATCACCTGTAAAGGCAGATCCAGGCGGTTTTAGCATCAGCCCTGTAGTGTTCAGAGCTGCGCTTCCATATCCCATCATCTCACCCTCTTCTATCATGTCTAGGGTAGGGTAGGGTCAGGAACTTCAGTGACCTCACCTCATTCTGTGATAAGATGGGAGAGCGTGAGGAAAAAAGCAGGAGTCTGAAAGCTGACTCATGTGGAGGCTCCAGCTTTCAGTTTCTTTCTTCTGTACCTGAGGAAAGAGCGGGGCCTATTACAAGGGCCTATCGCTTACAGGCAGCTGAAGCAGATGGGCACAAAGGGCTAAAGGTAAGTAAAAACAAATCGCAAATATGTGTATGCAGGTATGTGAGTGTTCTCAGAGAGTATCTTTATGTGTCAGCATAAGTGTTTGTGATTGTGTTTGTGAGTGCCAGTGTAGGTGAGAATAAATGAGACTGAGAATGAATGTGTCTCGGCAGGGACGCTCAACATTCTGTGATTCTGGGCAAATCACTTAATCTCCCCGTGCCTAACAAAAATGAATACAGACGTCTGTAACGCAACTGGTGCTTATGTAAAGCGCTCTGAAAACTCCGGGTCTAGTTTGCGCTATATAAAACTCCACAAAAGAATAAAAAATGTGAGCGAGAATGAGGGTGTGAGAGTGTGTATTTGTGAGAGCACATGTGGACTGAGAGGAGAGTGAGAGAATGAGTGTGAGTGTAACTGTAAATGAGACTGAATGATAGAGTGATACTGTGAGTAGAGTATGCATGTAAGTGGTTAACTGAAAATGGATGCGAGTGAATGTGTGTGTGTCTTATATGTGGGAGTCTGCTGCTGGCCCTAGCATGCTAGTGTAAATGATTGGCTTACGAAGGCTTCCACAGCACAATAATTGCATATTGGAGGTCGTTTGGAGGCATAATGTTCTCACTGGCACTCTAGAGTTACTGTTTGATATATGAGTCACCCAAGATAAATGGATGCAATCAGTGGTAACATTCTGTCACTGAATTTGTGACTTTAGCCTTCTAAAGCACAACAAATACCATAACAGTCATCCTGGTTCTCAAAAAGAAGATCAGATACATGGGGTCAGATGTTAAGGAAAAGCTGAGTTTTTTTGCATTTTTTTAACTGAGAGATGCAAGTAGTTATCCTTGTATTAGGTAGGAAGGTATTTCAAAGTTTTATATCTCGAAAGAAAAGAAGTTACCCCCCAAGCAAGTGATGGAAATGCAAGGAATGAAAGCTAAATTGGATGAGGAGGAACAGTGAAAGTGGGCAGGGCAATAAGCACAAAACATATGTCTTGGGTAACTGTACAACTGTTGGCATGGGTATAATGAACAATGCAAAGAATCTTGAAAATGATGCGTTTCTGTATAGGATGATCTTTTAGATGCAAGGAGGCCAAAGCACCTGGAGAAAGATTCAGAATCAGATGAGTGCCTCATATTTCTACCTTTGGACTTAGTCGGACTCTTCCAGCAGAGCAATGCTGCTGCAGGCTGTAGTCAATACCTTCTTAGAGAGGTGCCCATGAATCACATTTGCTCATGCAGACAAGAAAGTAGCGGGAGCAACCTGAATTTTGGCCTAGCGGCAAGGCACCATCTTTGGATCAGCTTAGCAGGTTGATCCTGTTGCCCCATCAGTTCTCAGACAAAAAGATGGCCAAAAATGTCTGCGCCTCTTGGTCTGTTAGAACGAATATACATTGACACCAGCCAATTGTCCAGGACCATGGGACCAGCACTTGTGGGTCAAGATTCACTCCAGCAAAGGACAGCAGCAGGGTCCAGTCAGAACTGGTCATTTGGGAGAGCAGGAAAATTCCTCTTGAAGCTTGCTCTGTCCCTGTAACTCAAACTGGTCAATGTTATGATCCTTGGAATCAACTTATTTGTCTTTGGAACAAGAGAGAGAGCAGGACCATCCTTTAAAGCTCTTCTCAGGCCACAGATAGGTCAACTCCTCTTCTGTTCTTCCAAAGGTGCAGAAGTGATCTGAGGATGGTACTGTGGATTCCATGTTTATGGCCAATGCCAGCCTGGGGGTGAAGAAACTCTTGGCCACTCACTAACAAATGGGGTAAAAGTTCCCAGGGTGGCCCTACCCTCTTTTTTCCGCACTTCCTGTATGTTTTATGGCAAACAATTCTACAGTGCCCCTCTTTGTCCAAAACCTCCATGGCGAACCCTTTCCTCCCCTGTGAAGGGCTCCTATGCCCATCGTAGAGGTGTGGCCAGGTAAATTAGCAACCCAGTCTCTGTGGTTACTGAAACCGATTCCAGGGGCAGCTCCACTCCCACTGGGCTTGGTGTTTGACTGGCTAGCTTGCCAAAGGAAGAGGGCAGGCCCAGGTTTGTCTACGTCTGCCTGTGACATGTTCAGCCCCTTTGAAGTTAATTAATGTTCCTTTGCACAGCCAAGATGGTCATCCTGTCGGGGAAAACAAACACCTCCTCACACGCAAGGCCTTTGTATCAGCTCTGGGACACACCTCATCAGGGGAGCTCTATAGCTCCTGGGTAGCAGTTAGAAGCTCATGGACTGCTAGAGGATTTAGGCAGGTGACATGTAGCTTTCTAAAGGTGCCTGTTTTAAAATTAATTTTACAAATTTGACCGTGCCATTAAGTTGGGCTTGTAATAAACATTTTAAAAGTCCAAACATGATCTCTGTAGCTGCTTCATAAGCAGCGATAGCCAATATTAGGTTTAATATTGTATCCTCATGCTTTCCTAAGGAACAGATAACCCTGCTACTGCAAAAAAAGCTTTGAGGGATTTTTCACTATAAGGATGTCTAACAATTTGTGACATGTCCTCTTTTTAAATACCATGCACCTTCTGAACTTGTAAGGCCACTAAGGAGGTGACATGAATATTTAAAGGAGGGTTTAGGCCTGTCAAAAGGGGATATTTTGGCTGGGTGAATTTGCAGTTTAAACCTACAGAGCCAGGCTACTGGTGGCAGGCCTACAGTCAGTTTTTCATTGCCACAATGATGGGTGGCCCAAAGCGTGTTGCATCCAACTTGTCATTTAAGTTACAGGCCTGAGTACCCTGTTGTACTATATATTGGGCACTTATAGGTAAGTTCAATATGTCAATCTGGTATGCCAGTTTCATCATTCTGAAAGGGGTAGCACAAACACTTTACCGGTTAGCAGGAGTAAAGTGCAAAAGTTGCACAGCTTTCAAAAACAGTTGAAGCAAATATCTGATGTAGCAATTGTAGAACGTCGGGCTAATACACGGTCCCTGTGGGACACCACAACTAATGGATATCTCGGATGAGCGAAAAGTAAGAATAGGGACATATTGAGATCTAGTTGGTAGAATAAAATAAAGCCATACCTATGGACTCCCAAGTGAAAGATATTAGAGATAAGTAAAGGGTGCAATACAAAATTGAATCCTGCAGATGGATCAAGAAGGAGCAGCATGACAGAACTATCTTGGCTTACGATCACTGTGAGATAGTCTGCTATATACAGAAGAGAGAATTTGATACTGTGTGCAGGGCAGAAGACCAGTTGATGTGAGTCAAAAAATGAACTGGATTCTATGTAGTTAGAAAGCTGCTAACTTATTCTCTTTTCAAAAGTTTTGATGGTAAAGACAGGATGTGAATGGGTGGCACAAGGCTCTACACAACCAAGGACTGCCTACATAAACCACCGCCTGAACTTCCACTAACCGTCAAGAAGACTATCCTCCACCTCCCTTTCACCTGCCCATACTGCCTGCATCTACTGAAGCAGAAGTGGAGGATGCTTCCTCTTCCATATTGCAGCAGAGACCTGGAACGGCCTCCCCACGCCCCTTCGGACTATCACCTCACTTCCGTAATTCCGAATGGCCCTCAAAACCTGGCTTTTCAAACAAGCCTCCGGGACCTACAAGGACCTGGATACCCTATCGAGTGATTAGCCTCATTTTATAAATCCTGAGTGATTGATGGGTGGATAGTTACTAAGTACAGAGCAATCATCAGTACGTTTTATTTTTAATGGGGTGACCAGAGTATCTTTCCAGGTGTTTGGACCAGCAGCTGAAGTGAGAAATCTATTACAAGACATGGGTTTAGTGGAGAGGCTAACTTAATTGAGGCAAAGAAAGTGTTCTTTTAAAGACTGTTGTGAGAATTTATCAGGAGAAGATCCATTGGGTACAGTACAATCAAGAAAGACAATAAATTCTGTTGGTGGCTGTGGGGCAAAACCAATTTTATTTACCCTGGAAAAAATGTAAAAAGAGATTTGTGCAGCATTCCTGGGTGGAAATGATATTGTTATTGCAAGCTGAGGGGTGAAGAAAACTTTTGGCATTGGGAAACAGTTCTCAAGCATTGTTACTAAGAGAAACCCCCCTTTACTAGAGAGCTGAGTTGTATGATTACCCTAGATGCACTCAAGGGCTTTACAGAGGTGCTTAGACTAGTGTAGTACCTCTGAATGTCAGGGGGCAGAAAGAGATGTACGATGAGAGCCATGGTGGGTGAGATGAGCGAAAACAGTGATGGCATCCAAGAGGTATTAAAGTTCAAATTAATTGTATAAATGTTGACCCTGGCATGCTTGGTGTCACCGATTTAGGAGAGATTTGGCAATTTGATGTGCATGTGAGGAAACGTGAATGGTACTAGAAAGTTGTCAGTCCACTGGCGGGGAAGCAGTGGAGAGGAATTAGGTGTGCAAATTATTGGAGGTAGGTAGGGCTTCATTACAAATTGTAGAATTACTGTGGGAAGTATTTTAATGGGAACTGAGGTTTCCATGAACTGTAAAGTTGGTTGTTTTAGGGATTATGGAGAAAGAAAGTTGACAATAGAAGTGATAAAGTTGGTCCTCGTGCAAGGTGGACGGTAAATAGGGGCATCTGAAATAGAACAGATAGGGCTAATTTTAAGAGTAAACCGGAGAAAGGCCCCATAAGACAACAGGATATTGACACACATTCATGAGAACGAAGATCTAAAGATTGTGGCAAGACTACCATCTCAGGTTTAAAAGGATGGTCAAGATGTAGGATAGACTAGACCAAAGGAGTGGCTTGTGAGATAACAGGGACAGAGCTGTCATGTAGCCAAGTTTTGGTGAGAGAACAGGACCTCCGCATTAAGGGACGAAATTAAGACAAAACTATCAATGCAGTGTTTAGAAAGTGATCTAACGTTTGGCAAGCAACTGAGAGGAGGGCTCCGGCAATGCCTCCTGTCATATTTGGCATGAGGGAGCACCATGACAGAATCTTTTACTGACATACTAGAGGATAATTTTGACATGGGATCACCTAAGGTATATAAAGGTGTTCAATGGCAATATCTGTGCCCTGTATGTGCACTTCTTGGCATTAGGGACACCTGTGGAATATGGAGATGCACCTGTGACAAACTTCTGGCCCTATCACAATGGAGATCGTTATTGACGTACACGCGTTCCAGCTACCAATTTTAGGAAAAAATGGTGTCAGCGTCAGGCTTCATTGGCTTGGCACACAATTAAAGTACTTGAATGTTTTAGGAGGATCTGTTAGGAAGATGTTTCTTTTGACCACATTTATGTGAAAAGTGTGCTTAAAATATACAATTTGACCCTTTTTTATGCAAACGAATTTCAGGGGAAAACACCAGAGCCCTGCTAGAAAAAACTTCTCTCACTTGAATTCTGGGCAATTATTACACCGTACTATTTTCATAGGTCACTAGCCGCTACTTACTATGTGATTTGCCCATCTTGCTTTGTTTACATTTCAAGAAACTGAAATATTCTAGTAACAGTGTGTGCACATCTCCTGCAAAGAATGCAAAAATGACTAGTCTTTCTTGAAAGATTGCATGACTTCAACAAATAGTTGACACAGGAAGCATGCTTTTAGAATCACTTGATCAAGAAAAAAAATATAAAGTAGCAACACCAACATTATGCAATGCGAATTTTGGAACAGATTCTATATCTTATAAACTAAATGGTTATTAGTTACACAATATTTTATAAACACAAGATTGTTGGTAGGTTTGTTTTCAAACTTACTTAATCAATATTCTATCAATCGTTTGGAATAGGTCTGTTCCCCTCTAGTTAGTTGCACCCCTTTCAATCCTCACTCCTGTTTACAAGCCATGATGTGTTGTCTAAAGATAGCTAGACATTTCCAATGTGGATACCCTAGTCCAAACTGCAGTCATACCTCCCCCATCTTATTGTTAACTCTCACGACTGATTCATCCTACTGCCTGTAGGCAGAGACGCACAATGCAGAGCTGGAGAGAGCTTCTTCTGAGATCATTGTTTTAAAGCTCTTTGGCATTAGACAGGCAAATGGCTGCACATGTCCACTATCGCTCACAGATACAGAGACACATGGATAGATATAAACAGAAACAAACACATGGCACTTTTAGATGTGCTCCACCTCTGAGGCATTTCAGTCAGGAAGCCAGTGATTGACTCAGGAGGAAATTTAAACCAAGGGCATTGATGTAAACTAACTAAGCTACCACTGATGCAAGTCCTGAAGGCAGTTAATGCAGAGGTCAGAGATGGAGATGCCTGACCCTGAGATCACTAATGAAGGAAACTCACATAGAGGACACTAAGGCTTCAGCCTTAAGGAGCCCAACCTGAAGACACAACTGGAGACCTCTTACCTCAAATAAGGGTGGTGGTGGGGATTGGTACACATATAGGAAATATCTCACTGTTAGGGCACTACTGGTGAACACTGCACGAGGAAGCTCTTTGGGGGTACTGATGGAAGAGGATGACCCAGAATAATGCTGGTAAAAACTCAAAGCAGGCCCAAGAAACTCAAATGGTACCCACTAGGGCAAGTTTTGCAGGACAATTCAGGCAAAAGGCACTGCTGGAAGGAGCCGCCAACAAAGACACTGATGCATATTTCTAACTGTGGATCCTTTTGGAGACACCTCACACAGCGGCATCACTAGATCACTAGGGGAGAGCCACGGAGGGGACCCTACTGGAGCACTCTCAGACTGAAGGCAGTAATGGGGGAAACTCAAACAGAGGGCAGTAAGGGAGACAGTTCAAACAGAAGGGGCAACTTGAGTAAGCTCACAGAATTGGCACTGATGTGAGATGTTTGCTGAGATGAAACTTCTGAATGATATTCTCATGGATGGCAATTTGTGAAGAAACTCAGCCATAGGGTGTGGCAGGAAGAAGCTCACAGAACGTGCACTACTGCGGGGAGTTCATAGAAAGCGTTGCAGGATGAAAGTGGCACTGAGATCAGTGCTGAGGAAATCACACAGGGAGGCACTGTTAGAGGATGCCAGGGCACGACTGGGTGTTGGCATAGTAAGGACTCTGAAGCATAAAATGTCTCACTGAAACAGCTTTCCTGTAGTATGTGGGGAGAGTTTTTTACATGAAATATATTCTTTGGGAGAAAAGTCATTTAAGATACTAGCAAAATATTTTTTGCAGTATATCCGGAAAATGTGGCATTTTAGAAGGTAAAACATCTGATTTCGCCCACCATTATTATAAGGCAGAGGGCGTAGCTAGGTGGGATTCAGAAAGTGTGTTAGGTATAGGTCACGAAAGGGGGACATGATACAGGTATCATGGCGAACCCAATGGGTCAGATTGAGTCAGTCTAAAGTTCCTGAAAAATAAAGGTGAGGAGTTGTTGCGCAGAGGGCCAGAGGACCCTCCACCCTAGCGCCTTGAGACCCTCATGGGTGAGTAGTTACGCTTTACCGACCCTGATTGATTGATTGATTGATTGATTGAGGATGAAGGGAATTGGAGCGGGATATTAGGCAGAGATCAAGATATAGGATTCCATTGGAAATCATAGGATAAAGACAAGCTGGCTCATGGTGGTGAGCCCATCATATTCCAGAGGGACTGCTGATGGAAGATTGGTCAAGTAAGGGAAAGAGAGAACCACCCTTAGAACAAAAAAACGCAACATGGAGCAGCACTTCCGGAATCAAATGAAAAGGATGTCCGTTTAGGGTGCAAACATAACAAACAAAGCAGTTTAAAGGATATTTGTTCAGTTGAAAAGAAAGCTACTTTCCAGGTGCAACCTTTCAACTTCTCTTCTCCCATGTGGATTCGTTCAGTCAGTGAATGAGGCACGGGAAGAAAAAGCAGCCAGTACAATAGATCCCCACAGGGGCTTAACACAGGCCCCCCTCATCCCCTGCAGTGTGGGGGGGGCAAGCTCCAGGGGACCCCCTCAGCACTGCACTTTGGCCAGGGAGCTCCTGATAAGAGTCCGGAGGGGGCCCCTCCACGTACCTTGTGGGGGGGCCCCTCAATTATCGTTACGCCACTGGATCCCCATGAATACACTGAACCCTAAATCGATGACCTTGTAGTATAAAATAAAAGATATACAAGGAAAACGCCCCCTCCTCCCACACCTTGAGAAACACCAGCACTTCAGGGCTGGATACCCGGGAAGAGCTGGTGTTTTAGTTGTGCATATCCTAGAGGAATTCATGCGCTGAACACGACTCCTTGTTGATCACCATCCCTTGATGGAATAAACAATGAATATACTGTCTGTGCCATCATGCCCTCAGCACCTAAATGCCTGCACCCACGTGTGCCAGCGTCTGTACTGTTCACACTTCAAAACAACACAAACTGTATTAAAAAAAAGAGAGCACCTTTTGGCCAATCATCACTACCTTATAAAGCCCAAAACATCAAAGGGGGCATTCAAGAGCCAGATGCTCTGGGTGCAGGGCCTCCGGAATTATGCAATTGTGGGGCCATGCTGATTTTCACCTAATAATGGATTTGCCACGTTTGCCACATATTTCATCATCTGCTGCATAATCTGCAGATTTTGACAAACACATTTTTGCTCTTAGCTCAAACCGTTCAAAAGTTAACAAAATGACACGTTGCTGTGCAGTGGAAGGCTCTTTGCCAAGGTTGACAGGTCACATTCCTGTGGATTTTTGCTGTATTTGGGTGTTAACCTGGTACTAACGAGATTCAATCAATGCCCAGACAGTCTTAACAAGTGCATAAAAGACAAAATAATGAAGTAATAGTAGCACAAAATCTGCGGCATTAAACCGCATAATTTGCCTTTTTTCGTACAGAATAATTTACTCAACCCTGCCGCATAATTTGGCCCTCCCATGCCGCATAATTCCAGTGGCCCTGCCTTTGTGTGAGAGTCACCCTTGAATTAAGCACATCAAATTAAGATCAAGGGGGGCAACAACTCTGGTGTAAAGATTTATACCTTAAAATTGCTTCCCAGACCTTTAATTTATTGATGTTAAAATGATTGCTACTGTACACCTGTGCTTTATAAACACGTGACTACATTCAAAGAAAGGATGTGATTTAAACCCACTAAGCTCCCAGGCCGAGGCATGAAGTAAAGTTTTATTTTTTTCAGTGTGAGTACATACTGTAACATTTTTAGTATGGCAATTCTGATGTCATATTGTCTCTGTTCAAGCGCCAACTTTGTCACAAGCTTTACTGTAGCTGAAAACACTAGCTTGGCAAGGATGCCATGGACCCTGTTGCAAGCAAGGAAATAGGCCATTTGTCTGCTGTTGGGGTAACAAAATGCAGTACTTTCAGGGTTCAAACGGGCCCCGGTGCCACTGCACCTGCTGCTAAACCACTTTCTACACACATCTTTTGAGAATGTCATTTTTTCGTACGTTTTTTTCACATTCAATATGACTGGCGGCTAAAGAGCTATTAAAAAATTACAATGAAGCTGGCTAAGACAAACAGGACACGTGCACTTTGTTAACTCACACACCGGGCTTAAGACGTCTCCCGTGTGAAGGTAGTTGAATGCTGACCAGAGAAGACAAGAGTCAGAGCGCAGTCCGCCAGTGCAAACCTGTGAAATGTTGCTCGCTCATCGGTGGGTTCGTGTTAAGCACACAATGTGTGATTGTTCGCGCATGCGCCTCCGCACGTGGCCAGGCTTGGCGTTCGCTTTCTCTTCCTGTTACTCGTACGCAGGGCTTTCTTTCCACAAGCACGGAACATGCATTGTGTTAGCGAGATTTTAACTCGAAGATATTCTGTCCAAAGCGCCTGACTACTTTTACAGGAGCGCTCGTGTTTTTTAGTTGCACTCAGTGTGGGTCTGCAGGACAATCAGGTGTCTTTGTTGGCAGAAAGAAGCGTTAAAGCAGTGTTACATGTTGTTCCCAGACACGTGCGTAATTCTGCTATTGTTTTGTTTTACAAACACAAATCTCCGTTTGCTGTGTCTGGTCTCTGAACTCGTGTGACCGGCATGCACCGCTTGTGTTGCTCTGTCTGCCGTGGACCGGCCTCTTTGTTCGGGCTCACCAACACGCAGCGCTTTTTCACCCTCGGATCACAGGTTGCATGTTTAGGTCTCGCCTGAGCCAGCGCATGCGCTGGTCTGGCGAGACTTATTGAGAGGGCTCCAAAAAGTGCTACCAGGCCAGCCTAGAGCTACAGTGCATGTGCACGGGCGCGCGCGCCTCGCTTTACCGCGATTACTTTTACTTTTGCGGCCGCAAGGCCGCTTTGATGTTTGATCGTGATCGCGATCACTTTCACTTTCGCGGCCGCATGGCCACTTTGCATAGCCAATAGGTCTCGCTTTTGGGAACTTATAGGTATTTAGTTATGCAACTGTTGCATGGCTAAACACTTATAAGGTCCCAAAGGCAAGACCTATTGGCTATGCCAATGCTTGTTTTCATTTTCTCACTAGGCAGGACAGGCTCCTAATGCCACTGTATCTTTCAAAAAGTTTATTTACCTGTTAGAAATACAACCAACTTAACTGTGAAAAGAGGTTTGTGAAGTTGCTTATTTCTTCATTATATTACATGAAGTCAGTGGCGGTTTATGCGTGAGGGCGTCGGGGCTCCGCCCCCTTTACTTTCACCCCCTGGGTTGGTTACTACAAAAATAAAACCAAATTCAAATAATCAGTAAAAAAATTAAATAAATTACACACACCTCTTCTTGCTTGGGGCCAGTCCGGGGCTGTTGTTGCTGCGACCAGCAGTGATCACGAGTGTCATGTCATGTGACCCTGGCTGCCAAGCCTATGCATTCCATTTTGGCCCCGAGTCTTCTTTGCCGGGCTGACGAGCTCACAGCCCTGAGGCCTGTGAGGTCATCAGCTCGGCAAAAACATAACCTCAGGCAGCAGTCTCCACCCCCTAATGACGTGTGACTACAGTTAGCCCCGGGCGCTTCAGGCTCAAGCCCTGTATCGCCAGGGGCTTCACGTCAGTCAGGGAGTGGAGAGGATGACATCCCACCCTTTCCCAACACGTCACAGGGAGGTGGGTGCTGCCCTCTGACAAGCTGGGAAAGGCGTAGTAGAGGCTGCAGGTGGGAAGTCGAGTTTGCGCAGTTTGTCATCTGGACGCTTGAATACTAACTGCGCAGACTCGAGGTGTCTGCTTCCCGCGCTGCTGGTGCAGGGTTGTGTGAATGGCTGCCATCATTCATTTGCAGCTCCGGTGTTTCAGTGGGAGGCTCTGACCACCCTTTGTCATGGCGCACCTCTCTGTCCATGTCCTACCTCACACCTGTTATGTGCACCTTTTCTCTCCATCCAAGTCCCTTCCCAGGGTCTCCTCCGGCCCCCGACTCTGTGCTCATGAGTGCTGCAGTAAGAAGTCCGACTCGACTCCGCAGCTGACGAAATCCTCAGTCTTCTACCTGCGTTAGGGAAAGCTGACAGGAACGCTCCAGAAAGTTCTTTTCAATCTAACACACTCCCAGCTTGGCACAAGCAGTCTAACAACTGTGCCAAGGTGGACAAAGAGGGCCAGTTGACCCGTAATCAGGTGAGACAATCCTTAAGTGTGACTTTGTTCTCTGTTGCAGATAATTAGTAAAACTTTGTTTTGGTTAGTTTGGCGGGAACTTAATGAGCTGTAATTATCTTCCGCTTTGCACAGCTGGTATCAGGGACCTGACTTCAGCCCTTCAGCTAACTAGCTGCTCCAGAGGGCTCCGAGGGCAGGGTGTATGCAAGGGGGAGGCCAGCACGGTTGCTACATACCCAGTGCTGTGAGCCGTGTGTATTTGAAGGGATGTAACTTAATTTTTCTTTCGGGGTTTTGGGTGCCTGCCCTTTGCTCGGCCAATGCAGATTGCAGAGTGTTTTTTAACTTAGACGTTACAATGAAGGTAAGTGCTATGCTGTGCGTGTGTGCACGAGAGTACAAGGGTTTTGTGATGTGCAAAGTTTCTCCCTTACATCCTTCCCTTCCTTCCTTCCAGGCATCTGACTCTCCTCTACTTTATGTCCCTCCTTCATGCCTCTAACATTATCTTCCTTCCTTTACTCCTTCTGTGCCTCTACCTCACGCTTGTTTTCTTTTCTCTCTCCATGTCTCTCTCTCGCCATTTCTTCCTGTCCCCTCCATGCCTCTTCCCCTAGCTTCAACACTCTTTCAGTCTCCTTTCGCACCTCATTTCTTGCTTCCTCGGTTTCCTTTATTACCCCTCCTTTCTTTCTTCTCTGCTTCCTTCCAGCTCCACTGCCTCCTTTTATCGCATGTGCCTGTCGTCCCATGTACAAGACGAGGCTGCGCTTTTCTCTGTGTTGCGATAGTTCCCCAGCAACTAAGTCAGGCATTTGATGGGAACATATGTCTAGCGTTTGCCTTGCTGGTGTACACAAAACTGAGCTGCACAGAGAGAACGGATACAGACAGCTATTAGGAAACAAGCATTGGCATAGCCGATAGGTCTCGCCTTTGGGACCTTATAAGTGTTTAGCTATGCAACAGTTGCATAACTAAATACTTATAAGGTTCCAAAAGTGAGACCTATTGGCTATGCAAAGTGATCGCGATCAAACATCAAAGTGGCCGCGAAAGTGAAAGTGAAAGTAATCGTGGTAAGGCGCGGCGCGCGCGCCCGCGCACATGCACTGTAGCTCTAGGCTGGCCTGGTAGCACTTTTTGGAGCCCTCTCAATAAGTCTCGCCAGACCAGCACATGCGCTGGGTCAGGCGGGACCTAAAAAAAAAGGCCAAACAATCAAACTTTCCCCGTTAAGGGAAAAAAAAACCTGCCTGGCCAAACTCGTGAAAGGTGGTAAATACGTTGTAAATTGGCAGTGAGGGTAATAAAGAGCAGGCAGCCCTCTCATGCACCTAGTGTGGAGTGGGCCCTGCACATTCCTCTCTCTCTCGACCTGCCCCTGGGCTCAGTTTCTTGTCTTGCAAAGTGTGCTCTTGGGCTCACAAGCTGCAAGCTTCAGGCTTTGAGCATTTCACAATGCACAATAGTTTAGCCTATTGCTATCGCAACATATTGTGGGCTCAATGCAAACAAGAGGGCGTATTTCTCCTGCAAACAAAAGAAAGGCAAGAAAACCATGTGTGCAGGTAAGATTATTACAAACCTTGCTTGTACTGTAAAATGTGTACACTACAGTTACTAAACAATTTTATTCTGTAAAATATGGAGTATTTGTCATGTGTTGAAATATTTCAAGTCGACACATCACAATTGCATTACAAATGGTCTTGCTTCATCAACTATGCCTTTAAATGCACGTATATGTTTGGTGAGGCAGTGTGGATGAGATATAATGAAGAGATGAAGGCCAGGATAGAATTAGACACCACAAAATCTTAGGGCGAGATTGACCAAGAGTTATGGCTGCACAATAACGAACTAGATCAGTACCAGCTGCAGATGCAGCGAATGGGTTACCGTTCCTGCATGGGCCAATTCAAGGACGCCCTGATTAGGATTTGACAAGGAGGCATGAGCTGGAATTTTAACAATGGAAGCTGCAGTAGGTACAATGCAGGTTCAGGCACGAGTGCTGCAGGCACAAAGCTCTATGGGGCAGGCAGGAAATGGCAGGGGCACTGAAGGGGCCAATACACCTGTTAAAGTAGAGGCCTTGGAGCTATGGCTGCACTTAAACCCCGACACACCACCTGCAGAGAAGTTGAGGAGGAGTTATTCCAGAGGTGTTCCCATATACCAGGCAGCTTCGGAGAAGGAACTGGGCTGACAGCCTGGAGTTCGTCAAAGGACTGTAAGACATTCTGTGGGACAAATTGGGAAAATAAATATGGGCGGGAACAATGCTAGGTGCATTTTGGGAATTACCCATTGCGAATTTGATGATTTCCCTTTTGGGGATTGTGTGCAAGAAGACAAAAAGAGAATGCAGATTGATACACCACCTGTCCTGGCCTGAAGGCAACTTGGTCAACAACTACATAGCAGCGGGTGAGTGCTCATTGTGTTCTTCGTATATAAATGAGGCTACACATTTAGAGAGAAATTGCAGAGTAGGGGCAGCGATGGAGAAAATAGACATCGAACCAGCCTTCAGAGCTTCCGAAGTTTTCTATATTAGGGATTCAGTTTGAGAGAACATATTTTGTAGACATAGTCAGTCCATAGGCTGCTCTGTGGCATGTGCTGTCTTTGAGGCCTTCCCTACACAACTGGGAGGTCAGAACTGTGACTTCTGCAAAGTGCTCTGCGAGGGCAGTGTGCCCTCCTACGGAGGCAAGTGTGTGTATTATACTTGTCTGCGGCCTACTCAAAAGTGGTTTCTTAAACATCATCCATACACATGGCCTGAAAACCTGATGATGCATTTGCATCTGGGAAAGAAAGTGGCTTCTCGTCTGCTACGGCAGGACCAGCTGCACGTCTTCTCATCTCAGAAAATGAATCAATCAATCAGGCGTTTATAAAGCGCGCTACTCATCTGTGAGCGTCTCAAGGAGCTGGGGGTGGGGAGGGTGCATCTCCGGATCAGTCGAAGAGCCTGGTCTTGAGGCTCTTCCTGAAGGTGTGCAGAGTGGGGGAGCGTCTGATGTTTACTGGGAGAATAACAACTACACTGAAAACTGGTGGTGATTCACCGTCCATTTTTAGATGCTGCAACTTAGAGCATGTGGTCGGTAATGGCAGCTTTCCAACACACTTATCTACAAATGCCTTGTCAAGCACACCAGGTTCTTCGGGGTGCTCATAGTAACTTAGCATATTAACCTTGGTGATCACGAGCTCTCTACTTGTGGGGTAGATTTGGGGAGGCATCTTTTCTCTGGTTGGAGAGGTAGTTTAGCGTGTTTATGCATCTGCTGCAGACATCTGTCTGTAACATGAAGGTAACAGAATCAAATCTTGGTTGGGCTCTCGGAGCATTTCGTTCTTCAGAGGATTATAGTGGAGTTGTACTGAGGTGGACAGTTTGCACTTTGGACTTGAAATAGAAACGTTATAAATGTATGAATGCATGCTTTTATTTGGTCACACTTCACAGCACAGTATTAAGTGGAAATCACCCCTGCCCCCACCCTTAACACAACTCTTTTAGTGCGCCTTAACCTCTGTTCTGTCAGATGTGACTTAAGAACCATCAATGATTTCAAGGTAAGAGGTCGAACAATCCTCTACCAAAACAAGATTTAATTACCATGAAGCACTGGAAAGCATATCAGTCTGAACCACTTGGTTTGTATATCAAGTAAATATTGTTATGAGATACTTTAAGACAATAGAATTCCACAATATTACTCTATAAGGTGCTCCGTGCGTTACACATACTGTGCTTCACTCAGGCTACAATGGTAGGTGTGACGCCATGGTTGCACTGCCACTATAGAGAATGGCACAATAGGCGCCGTAGTCCCTTAGTGCCATCTAACTTCCAAGCCATTGGTACATTTTGTACCATATACAAGGGACTTATACACAATTTGGATATACCAATAAGGAGAATACCAATTCAACCATGGTTAAAGGAGGAGCAAAGTCACTTTAACACTGGTTAGCAGGGGTGAAGTGTGCAGAGTTCTACAGCAAGCACAAATATAGGGTCCGGCAAAAGGTGAAAAATCAGGGATGACCATGCAAAAAAGTTGGATTTCCTACAGGGCTTGTACTGGGTAAAGTAGTGCATAGCCTAATTGCCAGGTACCTAATGTCATTGCACTATACTGAAGTCACCTCACCCATCTACCATCTCTGCTTCAGACCAAACAGCACAAGCGGAGATAACTTATCTTCTCTCTGAGTATCCTTCATAAACAACATTACAAAGTTAACAATCGTCTGTGCACTTTTACAAACATTGTATGGCATATAAAATTCTCAATAACGCAACAGGTGGCAAGCGATAGTTTGGAGTGGTGGAAAAAGGGCAGAATGTTGCCGTGGAAACGGAGCTTAAGGACCATTAATGGTAATGTTGCCAGGGTGGTACCCAAGTATTCAAACTAAAAGTTATCCAAAAACCAAATGAAACTGTAATTTATTTTCAGCTGAGATTGGCAAACAATAACATAGTATTCTGATAGGGTACTGCTTTACTTTTTTCCAAGCAATCTGTCCCTACACTGTCCTACTTATTACAGATCTTACCTGCTCTTCACTAATATTATTGTTAATGTCACAGCGACTTGTAGAGCGCAAACAAATACACGAAGGGGTCAAGGCACTAGCAACTGAGAGAGAACATACATAACCCATAAAGTAATTGCTTAGTGAAAATCCAAGTTTTCAGTGCCTTCCTGAACTGGAGCAGGTTAGAGATAGATCTAATATGAAGGGGAAGTAGGTTCTATTGAATTGATGTGGTATTCGGAAAGCTCTTTCCACCCCAATTGGTTTGTTTAAATTTTCTGACCACCAGTTTCTCAGCTCCTGAAGATCTCAGATTTCTCTTTTGGCTGTACCCTCTGAAAGATTGTTTAAGGAACTCTGGGCCAGTTCCATGCAGACCTTTATGGGCAAGGCAAAGAGCCTTAAACTTAATGTCCTGCCTAATGGGCAGCCAGTGAAGACGTTTGATGGCTTGAGATGCTGATTTGTGTTTGGGAACCCTAGTTAACATTCTGGCCCCTGTATTCTTTAGAACCTGGAGTCTGTTAATCTGTTGCTGCTGCATGTTAGAGAATAAGGCATTGCAGTGATCTAATTTTGCTAGCAATAGTGCTGTGATCACTATTTCTTAGCCATTGATCGGGACAAAATTAAAAATCTTTTTGAGCATCCTTAAAATCAGGAAGGCCGAAGATGTGACCACCTTCACCTGTAGTCCAAAGGTTAGATGTTTGTCCATAACCACCACTAAGGTACTGACCTTGTTAACTGGGGTTGGAAGGGCACCCTGCTTTTCTGGCCACCAGGACAGGGC
Organism: Triturus cristatus; assembly: GCF_964204655.1. Classification (NCBI taxonomy): domain Eukaryota; kingdom Metazoa; phylum Chordata; class Amphibia; order Caudata; family Salamandridae; genus Triturus; species Triturus cristatus. The sequence continues at coordinate 393,424,143 of NC_140595.1, forward strand.
CAATAAAGAAGGTTATTTCAAAACAGGATGACCTCTGTTTTACTTAAATTAAGTTTTAAGCAATTGAGGTTAATCCATTTGTCAATGGCTGCCATACAGTCATGGAAATTTACACCCGTTTGGTTGTTGGAGGAAGACATAGCTACAACCAATTGGGTGTCGTCTGCATATAATTATAATAATCCACATTTGTAAAGTGTGAACAATCACCCGTAAGGGTCTCTAGGCGCTGGAGGCCGTCGGGAAGATTAAGCAAGCTATTGCCCAGAGTCACATGGTGCTGGGCTAATCTGCCACCGGCACCGGGGATCGAACCGTGATCCCCAGATTCCGGAGTCAGTCGCCCTGTCCGCGGCGCCACACCTCTTCCCATATGAAGTAAGTTCCAGCCCAAAAGATCTTACAAAGGAGGCCAGAGGTTTAACATACCAAGTTAAACAATGTGGGGCTGAGTGAGGCCCCTTTGGGGACCCCATATGGAAGACAGACAGTGGCGGCTGGTCCATTAGGGGCGAAGGGGCAGCGCCCCACAAAAGAATCGGCCAGTGAACACTACAGGATGGAATGTAAACAGACGAATTGACAGGCTCAGCTTACAATTCGTCTGTTTACATTTCCGGGCCGCCTGTGCGCTTCAATGCCAGTGAAAGTGCGCTGTGCGCATGTCACGCACAGCGCACGCAGGCAGAGACGAGCAGGAGTTAATAAGATGGTCTGCGCATGTGAGCGAGGAGCAAAGCCCCTCGCTCACATTCACAAACCATTAGGTTTGCTGCGCATGCCCTGTGTAGAGCAGGCGTTTGTAGATAGGCTCCTGTTCGGGCGGTGATGCGTTTTACGCAAAGTTGCCCCATGCCCAATTAAATTCCAGGAAATTAAAGAAGGTTCAGCCGCACGGCCCCCCAGTCTCCTGATTGGCAAATGATTGAAAAGAGCGGGGAGAAGTTACTTCCACCACGTTGCAGAGACGTGATGCGGAGGAGAATCAGGAGATGCCTGCCTGGTAAGTTCTTTAATTCATTAAATTACCCCCCCCCCTCCCAGCGCGTACCCCCCTCCCCCCGCGTGTACCCCCCTCCTTCCCCCTCTCATGCCGGCCGAGCCTGTCTATAATTATAAAGTGACTGGTGGGGTTTATTTCCGGTAATTCGGAGAATGCAGCGCGGTAATGACTTTCTCTGTTTGTTCTCTCTAATTGTAAGGTGCTATGCAGACACGCGTGATTACTCGGGGGGGGGGGGCTCGAGGGACAGCTGTGCGCCCTTCACAGGCCCTCCTGCAGTCTGTAGATACCATTACGCCATCATTCTGAGTCGCCACTACCACTATAAAAATCACCATGGGATATTCCACGTGCTGTGTTTGCGCTGGTGTCTGAATTTTCCTGCTTAGATGAACGATAGCCTGGCTTGGTCTTGTCAATATAGTGAAAGTTTATATTTGACATTTTTTTTGCATGGCGCAGTCTTGACAAGTGACTGGGCTTCTAGGCGCTGTTCAGAGGCTGGCCAGTTCGAGCCGTTTGTGTGTTGTGGATCATTCCAGAAGAAAGTGCAGAAGGTGTTGGGGAGTAGGAAGGAAAGAGGAGGGAAGGAACTTGACACACCAAAGGAAGCATGTAGTTCATGAAAACACACTGTTCATGTCAAACACAGACGTAATGTGTGTTTCCATTTCCCAGTAAGTTGCATTTAAGTTTACAGATCTCTTTCAGTTTGGGAAACAATGCATCATCAAAGATGGGAAAAGGGAAGAGGTCAAAATCAATTTGTTTTCTACAGTAGTTGATTCCGTGCTTTATTCGTTTTGACATTTCTTAGCTATGAAGCAAATGTTAGCTTTGAAAAGCCATTATCTCCAGCTCTTTCCTCAGCTTTTCGGCCATCCCCCTGACGTGTCGCTTTGGTTGTCTGCCTCAGCTCAGCATGCAGTAGCATTTGGCAAGTGAGTGGGCACTGTTTGCAGCTCAGTTTGACTGTATTATTCAATAGTGCTCCTGTAGCAGGCTTCACTATGGCATATTTCATTACCTATTCCTCTGTCAAAGTACAGTACGCGCCATGCTTGTTTATGTACAGGAAGAAGGGCAAACACAATCTTGGTGAGAAACTGCTGCAGCGGCATTATCCAGAACATAACCTCTGTCTGCGATTGTGTCACTATACCTATGCGTACCTGTTTGTGCAGTATGATATACGAGTGTATGCCAACGTGCCACTCACCCTGCAAGTGCTTATTTGTCCTTGGTGCAGTCACAGTGTCATGTGTGATTGTGCTGGACTCTTCCGTCGCTTTTAAGTGCCCTTGGTGCAATGTGCTGTGCGTGAGAGCGCAGTGCTGTGCTTGTGTGTGTGTGTGCCTGAAGCTGGGCTGTCGCACCCTGGGCCTGGCTCTCCCAGGAAGGCCTCTCTGCAACAAGCGGCATAGGACGCCATTGAACCCCGTCCCCATTGAACCCTGAAGAGTACACCGTCTGGCCACGCCACCCATGGGCGCACAAGCCCGGCTGCAGCTCTGCACATGTCCAATAAATAAGGAGAATTAATATGCGCGGAGGTGCTGCTGTCAAAGCGAGCAGCCTTTCAGATGGCGCTTCCCAATGTCAGGAAACAGGGAACATTTATTTATTTGTTAATATGGCGGTTGTGCAAGGGGGAGTGAGTTGCTGGCTACTCTACTTTCTATTACCTTCTGTGTGGGGCCAAAGCTTGACTTCCTGATCACAATGGCTTTGCTTTACCTTTGTCACTTTATTTTGCCCTTTTTACAAAGAGAGGAACAGAGAGAGATGGAGCTAAGCAGAGCCAGAATGAGAGAGTGTGGCAGAAAGAGAGAGGGGCATAACGGGTATGTTGAGCTAGAGAGAGAAAAAGAGGGACATAGGAAGTAAGACAGATATAGGTATGAGCATACGTACACAGTTATCTCTACTATAATCAGACACTGAAACAGACCATTGAATGTTGGAATGTAAAATCTTGACCCGCTTTGGGGTAACTTAAAATTTTGTCTGCTACAGGAATTTTTAAATATGAGAGAATGTTACTTTGCTTTGGCAAGTCATGCATTGTAGACTGCACTTAACACACATGAAATGACACATGGGAGGCCTGCTTTGGCAGTGAATTGGATCTGGAATTTCTGAGTTTGAGTTGCATGGTCAATATTTGTGTGTCACTTTCATAGTTATTTAGACTGTGTTTCTGTTTTATACTGTTTCTGCCTACATATTGAGCCACAGTTTTGGTTGATTTTGATTGCAGTGGCTCAGTTTATTTGGTGATTCACAATTCCAATCATGGGTAAAACATGGCTTGTTGAACATAGATGAGATGTACTTGAAAATAATTGTTGGATTGCGTATTGCAGTTCAGGTTTTCAATTTGACAAATCTTTTTACTTCTTACCACCGAAATATGAGTGTCTTCCTGGTCGAGGACCACACTGCTTTTTCTCTTATCTGTCTTGTATCAAGACCCTGCTGGACTATGGGGTGAAAGAAAGCTTGAATAAGCAGCTACCTATGTTATTTGACATCTCTTTATTAATGTAATAACTGCACTTTCACAATTGCTTTATTAACCTTCCTGCGTTCTCAAATTTGCTTGAAAATGCACCATTTGTCCACTCGTTTTTCAAAATTTTCTCGGGGGGGGTAATCCCCCCGAACCCCCCTTAGGTTGTTCGGGCTCGCTCGCTACGCTCGCTCGCTGCGGTGCAGTATGCCAATACTTTTACGCCGCACCACTTTCAAATGTCACCAGCCGCCACTGCATGAAGTTATGTGACTGGAGTAAATGCAATTTCCATTACACACTGTGCACAACTGATTTACACAGACAATATTTTCTCGATTCTATAACAGGGTATTAGTTACCAGTTCCCTAATGTGTGCAGTATGACATGCCTTTGTGTTTGTTAGTTTTGTAATCTTTTTAAACAATGTGTATGTTGTGTGTCCAAATGCAGTAGATGCAGATCACAGTTTGTCTCTTATTCAGAAATTATACACACAGGTTCACGAGGAGAAAATAGTAGAGGAGATGACCAGTCCACATTTTGAAGAAAGAAAGCCACCTTTAATGCGGGTTGATGATGGGTGTCTGTCTCCCTTATGAAATGCATTTAGTGAGGCGATTGGCAACACCGTGTGAGGTAGGAAAAGGGAGAAGCTATGACCTGTGGAACCTCATGGTGTACACCTGCATATCTTATCACTAAGACATGAAGGAAGTCAGTGCTTTAAACAGGATGACATAAATGGGGGTCTCTAAAGGAGACGCGCCAAAGCAGGTACAATTCCAAATCTCTTAAAATAGAGGTGGACGTGCCACTGAAAACTCGAGTTAGGCTCAAGCCAGTTGCATGGCTCTGGCTCGAGCCCAAAATGAGCCAAGCTTTCAAGTGGCTTCTGCCTGCTACCTACAATCTAACCTCATGCACCAAGAGTTAAAGACAAAGCATTAACATTTCACGTAAACTGGAGAGCCAAAGGGATGGAGTGGCTGAGTTGAGCAAAGTGAAACCAGAAAACCTAGGATCAATCCCACCTTTCACACTTAGCCAAATTGTGCGGCCCTAGGAGAATATTTTACTTCACCAAGACTCCTTTTTCTTAACCCCTTCCCTGCGTGGGTAATTCCCCTGCGGTGCGGGGGGGGGGGGGACGCGGCGCCGCTGTGCTCCTGACAAGCTCAGCTCGTCATGACTCACAGTGGAGCTGTGCTCATGACGAGCTGAGCTCGTCACGACCCCGCCCACTCATTAATTCTCCCACACAGGCGGGGAATTAATCGCGCGTGGGCGGGCCGTGGCAGTTATGACGAGCTCAGCTCGTCATGAGCACAGCTCCACTGTGACTCATGACGAGCTGAGCTCGTCATGAGCACTGAACGGGTTAATTATCACATATGTAGCACCTTCAAATGCATGAGTTCAATAGCCGAACTGTACAAAAAGGTTCTGTTTCAGTTTTCGTGGTTGCTCCATCTACAATAACAATCTAGTCTACACACAGGGTGCATATGAAAACTGACTTACCTCTTAGATCATTAATCACATTGTCATCTGGGTTGAGGGGTAGGAATGCTTCTAAGTTCTTATTTAAAACCAATCAATTTTAATAAGTACCTCTCAGTGCAGGGATATAATTTGATGTTCTAAGGTGAAACCCATCTGCATGTTAAAGCCATATACTTTTTTGAAATCTGAAGAGATTTGATCATATTTCACATGATGTATGTTGCATGATTTATTTACATGGCAAATGTTTTGAAGGTTCAACTCGTGCATGGGCTATTAGAGCCAAGCCAGACCCTTGGCTTGGCTAGTTTGGCTTGGCTTCTGTAAAAGAGTCATCGCCTGTGGAATTATGGCCAGCCGCCAACGGCATTTGGGCTCAAATCCTGTAGTTGATGCGTTTTTATATGACAAACTTTACCCAAAGGTGTCAGTGCTCTTAACAATTAAACCAGTTACATTACATAAATACTTCAGAGTACATGAATTACATAAAAGATATGAACAGTTAAACTCTAAACTCACATAAGAATGGTAGTAAGTGTATATGTCTACTACAGATACTAGTGGTTGGAGTTACATATATTCAAGTTGCAAATTCACTCAAGATTACATTTTAAGAAGAATGAAAGCGATTAGGGTTGCACAATCATATTTTACATATTTATAGAGCATGATCTTCTCGCCATTGCTGGGATTCTTGCTGTGCTCGTTCAGCCAGGCCTTCAGGGTGTTGTTGTGCTCAGGGGCAATGATCCTGGGCCTGGAGGGATCCCCGTGCTGGTGATAGCCAGATGTCCTCCATGCTTGTTGTCCCGGGTTGCCTCAACATCTCCAAGGCAGCAGCAGAGATCCCAGGGGGCCGTGCTCTTCTTGATCATCATTTCCTTCGTCATTAAATCGCTCAGCTTCTCCCGCTCCTCATGTTAGCGCTGCTGTTGTTCCAGGATGGTCTCATCACGTTACTAGGAGAATGTGGACCGAAACCAAACCGTCCAAGTCCACAGTTCTCCTGGAGGGATCGCGACCACTGTGATGATCAGCTTACCGCAAGCTGACACCAGTCAGGTAGATAGCCTGTTACACAGGCCGGTAATTGACTTTGGGGCCTGATGTTGCTGGAATAGGCAGAACAGTCTGTATGCCTTGTGGCCGGGCAGAGAGATTAGAAGAGGAGTGGCACTGCCATGTTATGGTCAGGCATGTACCACTCATTACATCCACCACTAATATCCAAACCTTAGCCCGTGGGAGCAGGAGGCCACTGACGGGCTCTAAACCAATTTATCTTTTGTCATTGGTATAGTCCTTAAGATAACCATCATTTAAAGAGAGAATAAGTAACATCAAAGCACAGCACACCCTTTACTGAAGAGCTGACGTACCGGGCATTTGAAGCATCGGAATTCTTCAAGTCTGTCCAGCTGCCTGTGTCTCTTCATACCCTGCGGAATCTAAAATGGAAAAACATTATTTTGGAGACAAAGCAGTGGCGGTTCGCCGAGGGAGTGCTGCGGGGCGGTAGGGTGGGGGAGGGGCAGGGTGAGGGTAGTAAACTCCGACATACGGAGGTATGGAGTTAAGTAAATAAATAAATACAACAATTTACATTGCGCGCGCTGCATTGCCAACTCGGCGATGCAGCGCGCGCAATGTAAATTGGTGTATTTACTTAACAACGAAACTCCCTATGCCAGGGTTTACTACCCCCCATGCTGCCCCTCCCCCACCCCGCCTCACTTCCCCGCAGCACTCCCTCGGTGAGCCGCTACTGGAGACAAGACATAAAATGTGCCTCCTTCTATCACTTGATATTTGTGTGCGTTGTTTTCCTTAGGGCAGAAAGCTGTTTGCAGATAGAAACGTAAAGTTGAGTTTTGCTCTCAAAAAAGGAGGCCGTGCAGGTTCTCAAAAAGAGATCATTCAGGGTACTTCTTTTGTCTCTCATGCACTCTTCTTTCTTTCCTTCCGTGCCTCAATATGTGAAACCGCATTTGCACCTAACTCCTTTCTATTGTGAGTAATGCATATGGGGCAGGGTGGAGCTTTGAACAGTCTGATGATGTGTGTCTACACAATTGTCCATTCCCACGCTTACTCAGGATCGATGAAGTTCAGTGCTGAGTACACGAACTGCTGCATAAATATAACCACTGATTAATCCAGAGCACGCTTGATTTGACTGAAAACAGCTTCAACCCACCTGTCACACCATATTCAACTTTTACGGTTTTACTGTCAGTTCCTCAATTTGTCAGTTCTTCTGAGCAGCAATGGACATGCTGCACTAATCAAACAAAAAATACTAAAAGTACAGACTATTTCTTAATGGACTTGTAAAATAAAACCTTTATAATTGGCAATCTGAACAATGCTTTACTTTTTTAAAAATTCTGCTAATAATTTGTTGAAAATAAAAGTAACTGGCCTTACCAAGAAAGTGCAATTCAGTAAATAATTCAACCACAATGCATAATAATATTTTTTGATTTAGGCAATTAGATTTTTTTCGTATTCTGTTGTGAAATGAAAAGTGTTAATGGCATCATCGTGTCTTACGACCTGCCAAATGGTCAGTTCACAAGGTTGATTCAAATACTTTTTTTGAACACATAAAATGCAAACTACTAACTCATTTCTACAACCATTTTCACATTTTAATTTACAGATCTGGATTGTTGGAATTTTCCAATGTGAAATTGCACTTGCAATAGTGGGAGATCTACAATATGACTTATGTTCCAGTGTTGAACCCTGGTCACTATGCCACTCTCCTGCTGCCACTGACAGCTCAGCTAGCCCGCCACTGCTTCCAGACACCGCTGCCCTTGTTCAAGTCCCGCCATCACACGTCCGGGGTGTCTTAATTTCTATGGTTTACTTTAGTTACTTAGAAAAGTTAATGGAATACTTTAGTTAATCTCTAATTTTAGTTCGGGAATCTATTGGCTTTATTTTAGTTCTGTAATCTATTGGCCTAATTCAGCAGTCATGTGGTAGTTCTTTGGTTTCATTCAGTTTTTTACTGATATTTTTGCTTCACTGCCTCTGTTCTGTCTCTGCCCCACCAGTTCCCGCTGGTTTTCCCGCTTCATTGCTACTCCTGCCCTCGCCCTTCCGTTTCCTCGACAGCCCCTCCCACCTCCCAGTACTACTTATGGAGGCCACTGCATGGCTCCATGGAGTAGCCCTTGAACCCTGCTTACTGCGCCGCTCTCCCGCTGCCAGCTCAGCAAGCCCACAACTGTGCTTCAGATGCCGCTGTCCCCAGTTCAAGTACCGTTGTCACAGGTCCGCTCCATTTTAATTTCTGCCATTTACTTTGGATACTTGGGCAATTTACTGGGATACTTTGGATAATTTCTAGTTTCAGTTTGGTAACCTATTGACTATATTTCGGCTCTGTAATCTATTGGCCTATTTCAGCAGTCTTGTGGTATTTCTTTGGCTTCACTTAGTATTTCACTGGTATTTTCGCTCAGTTTCACTGCTTCAGCTCGGTCTCCACCCTGCCCATACCTGCTGTTTTCTCACTCTGTTGCTAATCCTGCCCCCACCCTCTTGTCTCCCTGAGAGCCCCTCCCGCCTCCCAGGACTACTTATGGAGGCCTCTGCGAGACTCCATTGAGTAGCCCTTGACCCCTGGTCACCCCTCCTCTCTCCCTCTGCTGCTGACAGCTCAGCTAGCCCGTGACTGTTCTTCTAGAAACTACCCCAGTTCAAGTCACACCATCACAGGTTCACTCTGTCTTAATTTCTGTGATTTACTGTGGATCATTTAGTGGGATACTTTGGATAATCACTAATTTGAGTTTGTTAATCTATTGCATTTATTTCAGTTCTGTAATCTATTGACCTAATTCAGCAGTCATTTTGTATTTCTTTGGTTTCATTTAGGTTCTTGCATTATGTTTTCTGCTCAGTTTCACTGCTTCTGTTCCGTCTCCACCCTGGTTGTTCCTGCCATTTTCCCCACTCCATCCCTGGTTCTGCTTCCTGCCCTCCCCCCACCTGACAGCCCCTCCCACCTGTCAGGACTTTTCATAGAGGCGCTGCGCAGCCACGCTGGCAGCGCACCAAGGTCAAACCCATCTGCGACTGTCCATGCCTGGACCACGCACAGCACCTGGACCCCTGGTCCTCCTGCCAGCCACCGCTACACCACCAAGGAGCTCCTGGCCCTGAACCTCAAGCACAACAGCAACTTCAAATCCTCCTCATAATCAACCAAAGGACCCTTCACATGCCACCACTGCCGCTTCTCCTGCAACACAGGACACCTGCCCGGAATGGACCCTGCATTAGTTCCCCACAGAACAACATGGACAACCAAAACCCACTCTGATGCATCCTGCTCAGTGCCTGCTCCCTTCGGAAACATGCCACGGAAATATGAGACACCATCCTCACTATCTCCCCAGACATTGTCTTCATCACGGACATGTGGGTCAACCCCTGCTTGAACCCTAATATTGCCAGTGACACCCCCGACAGCTACAAAATGATGCACTGGGAGCGCACCAACAAAAATGGAGGGGGCATCACCTTCATGTTTAAGGAAACCGTCCGCTGCTCCACCACTGATGGTGAACACACCACCACTGGCACACCAAAGGCACGCCAAAGGCAAGCCCTTCTGCACCCGTCCTACCTGGACCATGCACAGCACCAGGACACCTGGTCCTCCTACCATCCACCGCTACACCACTGAAGACTGTTCCCCAAACCCAGAGCACCACAACGACAACTGCTTCACATCCTCCCCATGATCAACCAAGGGACACTTCACATGTCACCACTGCTGCTTCTCGTGCTACATAGGACCACCTGCCCAGACCAGACCCTGCACTGCTTCCATACAGAACACTACTGACAACCAAATTCCACTCCGATGCATCCTGCCTAATGCCTGGTCCCTCCACAAACATGCCACAGAAATATAGGACACCATCTCCCCAGATGTTGCCTTCATCACGGAAACATAGTTCAACCCCTCCTCGAACCCCAACATTGCTAACACCATCCTTGATGGCTACAAGATGATACACCGGGACCTCACCAACAAAATCATAGGGGGCATCGCCATCATGGTTAAGGAAACCCTCTGCTGCTCCACCACCAACGACAATCCAATGCCGCTTATGGAACACCTCAACTTTCAACTACAAACTAATGTTAAAACCATAATAAGTGTCTGAAAAGTTTCAGCTCTCCGTCCATCATCACCTTGTGTTTGCATTGTTCACCCTAAGTTGGCAGAGTATGCCCAGACGTGGGTCCCTTGCTCAGTTTGCAACTGGATTCAAGCTAGCCTGGCTGATGAGGGGTGTTACCCCAAATCCTGTCCCAGGATGCTTGTTTCTGGTCCAGGGAAGATCTGGCTTGGCAGCTCAGGTTGGCTGTTCCCATACCAAACAAGGTTAAGACTGATTTGCATATGGGTGGGTCTGAACTGGGGTGGGGAAGTGAGCATAAGACCAATGATGGATTCAACCCAGATCTGTGACTGAGGGTGAGTGTCTGAATAAATTCAGCTCTACGTCCATCATCGCCTTGTGTTTGCTTTGTTCGCCCTAATTTGGCAGGGTATGCTCAGACGTAGGTCCCTTGCTCAGTTTGTCACTGGATTCAAGCTAGCCTGGCTGATGAGGGGTATTACCCCGAAACCAGTCCCAGGATGCTTGTTTCGGGTCCAGGGAAGACCGGGCTTGGCAGTTCTGGCTTGACTGTTCCCATAAGGAACAGGGTCTAGACTGATTTGCATATGGGTGGGTCTGAACTGGGGTGGGGAAGTGAGCTAAAGAACGATGATGGATTCAACCCAGATCTGTGACTAGGGGTGAGTGGCTGAAAAGTTTCAGCTCTCCGTCCATCATCTCCTTGTGTTTGCTTTGTTCACCCTAAGTTGGCACGGGATGCCCAGACGTGGGTCCCTTGCTCAGTTTGCCACCGGATTGAAGCTAGCTTGGCTAATCAGGGTGTTACCCCAAAACCGGTCCCAGGATGCTTGTTTTCAGTCTAGGGAAGACCTGGCTTGGCAGTTCGGGCTGCACTGTTCCCATAAGGACCAGGGTCAAGACTGATTTGCATATGGCTGGGTCTGAACTGGGATGACGAAGTGGGCATAAGAACAATGCTGGATTCAACCCAGATCTGTTACTAGGGGTGAGTGTCTGAAAAGTTTCAGCTCTCCATCCATCATCTCCTTGTGTTTGCTTTGTTTGCCCTAAGTTGGCAGGGTATACCCAGATATGGGTACCTTGCTCAGTTTGCTACTGGATTTAAGCTAGCTTGGCTAATGAGGGGTGTTACCCCAAAACCGGTACCAGGATGCTTGTTTCCGGTCTAGGGAAGATCTGGCTTGGCAGTTCGGGCCGCACTGTTCCCATAAGGAACAGGGTCAATAATGATTTGCATATGGCTGGTCTGAACTAGGATGACAGAGTGAGCTAAAGAACGATGATGGATTCAACTCAGGACTGGGAGTGATTGTCTGAAAAGTTGCAGCTCTTCGTCCATAATCTGCTTGTGTTTGCTTTAAGTCCGCAATAAGAAACACCCTTACCTACAGACCCTTGGGACCCAACCAGGTTTTTGCGATGCCATCTTCAACCTCATCGCCTCCCCTAGCCATAGACTCCCACTACTGCGTCCTACTCTGTGATCTCAACTTCCACATCGACGACATCATCTCCACCACCCTCCTTGAGAACCGCAACATAATAAAACTCACCCAACTAGTCACTGAAACCACGCACAAAGCCAGCCACACACTTGACGCCATTTTCTCATCCAGTGACAGAATCAAATTCACCCACATCACAGAACTCACCTGGACAGACCACGCCATCTTCCATTCAGAATCACCAACACAAAGCACTAAAAACAACAGCATCCCCCACCACAGCTGGGGCAAAGTAAACAAGACCAAATGGACACACGCCCTTGGCACCACTCAACACAAAACACTAGCAGACCTCAGCCAGACCATCAAGAATTTCACCAAATTTCCAAATGCACTGACAGAGTCAACAAGACTGCCAAAAATGCCAGCTGGTACACCCCAGAGCTGGGATTTACCAAGCTTTAAAGTTACAGACTTGAGAAGCGGTCGTGCATCACCAGAGACCCCTTCGACAGAGTCGCTCACAAAGAAGCCCTCAACAACTACTACAGCTGCATCAAAAAAAACAAGAGAGCAGCCATCTTTGCCCGTATCGATACCGCGGCCAACCGCACAAAGGAGCTTTTTAAGATAGAGAAGGAATTCTCCAACCCAGCAGCCATAGAAAACATCCTGCACCCTCCCAGGAACTATGCAACACCCTCTTGGACTGCTTCCACAGCAAGATCACCACCATCTGCAACAACCCACCTCCATCCACCTCGACAGCCCCAACCAACCAGCAAACCCCGACAGTGCGATAACACATGATCACCACTCACCACCCTAATCACAGCAGTCATCATGTCAACCATCCACTCTGGGGCACCCACTGACCCCTGCCCCCACCATCTCTTCACCCTCAGAATGTCCCACTCAGCTCAGAACTTACCAACATCCTCAACAGCTCCATCTCCACTTCAACCTTCCTGGACAGCTGGAAACACACAGAAGTGAGACCCCTCCTACAGAACACATCCAGACCCTGAAGACCTCACGTTTTACTGACCGATCTCCATACTCCCCTACCCAGCAAAAGTACTTGAGAAGGCTATCAACCAACATCTCACCGAACACCTAGAACGCAGCCATCTACTCAACATCTCACAGTCAGGATTGTGCTCCAATCACAGCACCGAGACTGCACTAATCGCAGCCACAGACAACATCAGAACCCTTCCTGAATCTGGAGAAACTATCACCCAGATCCTCCTCAACCTCTCAGCGACTCTAAACACCGTCTGCCACCACACCCTCATGGACAGTCTCTGCAGCATAGCCATCCAGCATAACACCGTCAAATGGATCGCCTTATTTCTCACATGACAATCACATATCTTCATACTGCTTCCCTTGACCTCTGCCCCCAAGAATCTCATATGTGGAATCCCCCAAGGCCCCACCCTCTTAAACATCTACATGACCCCTCTTGCAGAAATTGTCAGATCCCTTGGACGCAACATAGTCTCCTATGCCAATGACACCCAACTAATCCTCTCACTCGCCGATGTCCTTGCGAACACCCTAACCAACTTCTGCAACGCAATGACCACCATAGCCAGTTCTATGAGAGACAACTGCCTCTATCTCAAATCAGACAAAACAGAAGTGTTGATATTTGGGAAGAATACCACCGCATGGGACCACACCTGGTGTTCAGCAGAACTCAGACTGACATCCATGCAGACAGACCATACATGCAAGCTGGACATCATCATTGACCGCCAACTCACCATGAAATGCCAAATCAAAGCAGTCACTTCCTCCTGCTTCCACACCCTCCACATGCTCTGCAGAATCTTCAGATGGATCTCACTCGACACCAGAAAGACCATCACTCAATCACTGGTCACCGGCCTCCTCGACAACAGCAGTGCCCTCTGGGCTGGAATTTCCACCCATCTCCTCAGGAGATTCCAGACCATATTAAATACTGCAGCCAGACTCATCTTGAACCTCCTCAAATGGGCACAGATCACCCCACACCTCAAACACCTCAACTGGCTCTCAGTTCAGCAGAGATGGCAGATGAAGAACCTCATGCACTCCTACAAAGCCCTACATAACCAGGGACTATCCTACGTAAACCATTGACTGAACTTCCACCATCCCTCAGGACACCTGCTTTCCACCTCACTCACCCACGCACACACCCCTCACATCTGCCATAGCCAGATTGGGGGCTGCTCTTTCTCCTAAATAACCCTCAAGACCTGGAAAGACCTGCCCTCCACCTCCTGACAGCAACCACCCTGGAAGATTTCAAGTAGAAACTCAAGACCTGGCTTTTTGACTGAGCTATGGCGTCCTTAGCGCCCAGATACCCCCAGGGGTGACAGCGTCAAGCTAAACAAATACTGATTGATTGATTGATCAATTATGGGTCGCAAAATAAGGCATTAGCAAGAGTGGGATGTTGTATGCAAAATGCAGTGAAGACATACATAACTGTACATTTTTTAAAATATTCACAGATACTTTACAGGCAGTGTGTCCAACCTACAAACGCACAATTAGTTACTGCTATGAAAGTCTGTAGTAGTTGACTTTCAATAGTGTACCAAGGAAGGGAACACCCATATCTTATCGAATTAACAACCATATTTCACAGGGAAGTACGGAAATTATTTCTTTATAAAAAAATATAAGAAATAATGAAATAAATATATAATGAAAATGCTGTCTCTTCAAATGCCCATTTCCTCATTATTTGATCACGCAAACTTTTCAAACTGTTATAAAACTTGCATGAATACGTTTTTAAAATCGTTATCCTATACATCTATGTCTGTTATAGATTTCTGTAATCACTCCTAGGGATTATTGTAAATCTCCCTGTTGTACACTTTGCCTAGTGCAATTTGTTCTTCTTTCACACTGCCGTTTGATGATCCTCTGTGTTTTCTCTGAATGTGATTAGGCCTGTGCAAAATTGCGCAAAAAAACCCTGTGAAATTAGATGAAATTGATCAAAGCAGAATGCAGTGGTAACTCGAGTGTGAAAACTGAATGTGTGGCCATTCCTTGCAATTAAAAATGTTACATGAGATATCAGCAGGGGATTGGTTCATGGACACTATGTTTCCCACTAGATATTTTCTGTTCCTGCAAGGGATTTCATGTAGGGAGCATTCTGCAAAGGAAAATAAATGTGCAACATTTTGTCACCAAGAAATTTGTGAATTTTCTCAAATTTCCCATTACTTGAAATTCAAGATTTTTTTAAACAAAATTAACATTTTGCAAAGGCCTACTTTTTACTTTTTATTGAGAGAAAAGCTTGTAGACAAGGCTAGAAACAGAGGTCCCACTAGTGACCCATTTCTCTTTGCAGGACTTGGCACCACCAGTACCCAGCACACCCAAAGTCCTGGAGTGCCCAGATCATAAACAGCACTAACACACATCCCTTAAACTTTCTCACTCACTGCAAATGCAGTCCATAAATTGAAATCCATAAATGTCATCATCATCAGGGCTGAATATCTTTGAAAGTGGCTGTTCTGTTTTTCCAAATGACTAACAAAAATGACATAGAGGGATTCCTTTGTATTATGTGCCCTACTGGAAAGTTTTGTGTAATGGCTATGTCACCTAGTTCCATTAGCAACCCATTTTCAATCATATTGTGACTACGCTACCTGCATATGAATTAATGCGAAATTCTTTATTTAGCAATAATAATGACTGGGGGTGAATGTTTTGATTTGTTCTGCATTCCGTCCATCAATTGTGTGTCTTTTGCTATGATAAAGCATGACACAGTTCTCTGTTTGTGAGGGCATTTTTAACACCCTTGTGTGTTCCCCCTACCTTTGATCACAGCATTTATGAGTACACAGTCCCTCTTCTGTGTTTTGAGAATATAGTTGTTGTAGGAGGTCAAAGTGGGATGTTATTTTCTCCTACCCCTTACTTTTTGTGTGAGTTTACTCTTTCTTGTCTGCCTTTTTTGTTTTCAATTTACTGTCAGTGAACATAAAGCAGAACAGGGGTCGCCACAGCTATGTTATTTGCAAGGGCAAAGTAATGCATTGCAGGTCAAAGTATGCTAAGAAGAACTTAGAAGGAAAGGCATGCCCTCATGTAGTGCATGAAGTAGTCAAACAATTCAGGATTCTTTACCCTGTGATGCTTGGATGTTCCTGGCTGGGGTTTGTGGACCTCCATCCAGAAGGACTTCTGGTTAATAATGAAATTACAAGTTTGTTACACAGTTATGTGTGTGTGAGCATTACAATTAACAATCAGCAGTCGTTTTGGGAAATTACCTTTCTACTTGTGTCAGCGAAAATCTGTCTGTAATTAATTATTATATAAGTGCAGTGAAATAGCTAGTGAATTCAGTGAATCAACCTTCTCACGGCTGTGGTCTCCATTGTATTCTGTTCTATAAGTTAACTGATACACTAAACCAGTTTCAAAGAGGCGGTAGCTCAGGTAGGAGAAAGCCAGAAGGAATCAAACTCCGTCCAAGGAATCTGAAGATTTGAGTAGGGAAAAAATAAATGAAATAAGGTTGCCATGAGGAGAAAATTGAGTAAAAGGCCCTGTGCTCTGGATAGTTATGGAGCACCGACTGTTTAATAGATTGGTACTAGAACAAAAAGGAGCTGGAATTGGAAGCTGTATTATCTTTTGTACAGCACATGCGATTATTTGTCTGCACAACAGAAGTATGGCGAGCCAGAGCTCAGCTAGTCCTACTGGGAAGGAACTGGCTAGCGAAAGAACATAGTGGTGACAACTGTGTACTTGAGCAGCTTTTACTTCTAAATTAGGACGCTGTTGTGAGCACTTCATATATTGCTAGGTTTACCAGGAGTCCTGGTTTTGTGGGACAGTCCTGGTTTTTTACCATCCGTCCTGGCAAATTTCAGTAAATTGAGCTGACGTCCCGGTTTTCAGAGAGAGTGGGAGGAACACAGAGAAAGCAACCCTTAACAGAAAGACATTTAGTTAATGCACATGATATTGCGTATAAAAGTTGGATTGCCTACTTGTCCTGTTTTTTCTTTGTTGATGGGCGCCATCAGTCAAGTTATTTTGTGCCCCACTAGTCTTACTTCTATGTTAGTGGAATGTTCCAGTTTTTGTTTTCCAAAATCTGGTCACCCTATGCATGATCATGTACCCTGGCAGTTAATGTTGTGGTCCTTCAGGCATCTGTGGATAACAAGGACAATGTTCATTTGCTTGAGGCTGTTCCTACAAATATACGAGGGAAGAAAGAGGCCCTATGATGAGCAGTCGAGGGAAATTGGTGGCATGGGTTAATTTAAAGATAACTTATGTCAGGAAGAATTAAATAGTTGTCTTAACAGATTTACGTTGAAAATTTCCTACATGCTTGTTTTTATGCATGTGCCGAAGCATTTTCTGTGTCATAAACCGTATATGAATTTCGTACTCAAAGGGTTCCGATATCTCAAGCCATCCCTAACTAGGGTCACTGTTATCATTAGAGTTCCCCAATTATATGCTACAATTAAGCCCCTACAAGCTGGACAATCACCCGTGGGCCACGTAATGGATGATTTACTCCAATTAGTGATTTCTTGAGGCACCTCAGTTCAACACACCAATGACACAGGAGGTGTGAAGTGGGGCGAGGGAATATCACATTAAAAGCAGAGGTCCGGCAATTAGTCAGCGCCCCCAATTAAATTAGCGTGCCCTTGAGTAGGCAAAGAAATTTAAAACACTAAATGTGTTTAAATCCCTAAGTAACGTCGGACCATATTGCCTTAATTGAGGCAGGGCAGAAGTTGAGCCGCCTGCTCCTCCCGGTGTCAATTGTAACAATATTTGTAGCAGGAAAGACAGTTAGGGGTAACAGTGGCACTTTTAAAACCTAGAGGCAACATTGTTATTGATCCAGTGTAAATCTTTTTGTCACCAATACAAAAACGAGATAAACGTTAGAGTTAATTTAGATGTGCGAAAAGAGACTCTTTGAAAGAATTTCAAGTAGGTCATGGTGTAACTGGGAGCTGCCGCAAATCATATTTTAGGACTTAAATGAATAATTCAGCTGTGAACATACCAGATTAACTTGTTGACTATGTTAAGAGGTCGATATTTAGTAAAAAAAAATAGTATGTGGATAAATATACGTCACCTTATTGCAGTACAGCACTGGTAATTTGTAGAACGATATAACTATTTTCATTTGCCTGTTAGCATTTTTCATATCTGACCATGTGCTGAAGGTGGGGGGTGGGGGATGTCCCAGAATTACAAACTGGAGATTTTGCCGTACTGGGGTACTCTGATTTCACTCAGAAATATATCTTGATCACATGTTATCAATCCACTTATTGCAAATAGACCTGCTGCATGTGGGCTTCAAGTAAACACTTGGCCACATTTTCCACACAGTTCAGACACTGATCACTAGCTGCATTTTTCTTAAATTAGTTGATAAAATTCATATAGTAAATAAGTAGTTTCGTCAAATGGTGGCTAATTTAGTACAATCATGTTACTTCAAAAATATTAATTCTCAACTTAGCATGGATGTGTACTGAAGACATTTTGTAACCCCCCTCACAACCCCAATGCTTTCTATAATGTCCCCTCGTTGTAAACATAACCTAACCAGGCTCTAATAAAGACATTATGTTCCCCCACAAGAGCACGCACGGCACTGACAGAAAAGACACCCCAAGATTTACATTTACATCCTGCACAGGTATCTGACACAGACGCTATGTTTGTTAGTTTATTATGTGCTAATGTTTAACTTTGACCTTATATTCTTGTGGATAGATCCAAACTGCTGGGACAACAAATATGATTGTAACGAATATGTAAGTAATTAATGAAAAAGTATATAAACAAAATAAGTTACCTATGCTTCTTTGAAGGCAGTGTTTGGCTGAAGGCAACATTTAGATGCGGACAGTAGCTCTCTTCGCCACCCTCATTGCAAAGTCATAAAATGTTGGGAACTGAAAAGGGAGACCTGAAGTGTTGGGGGCCAGGAGGGAGAGGGATGGAAGGTGAGACAAGGGAATATGGCACAAGGAGGTCTAGTCTAGTAGTTCAGATAATGAATGACAAATAAAGCCAGAAGGAGGAAACGGCAAATAGGTTCATTTCTATCAGGAACAAGGCCAATAGGAATTATGCGTATAGGGAAGATGTAAAGTGCGCCAGATTCAGCTTAAGCAAAATAGTTACAAAACCAATAAAGAGGAAATGTCTTATGAACTCTTAAATCTCTTTAATCTATCGAATTTGCTTGACAATCTGCACTATGCACTTTAATTTGTTTGACGATAGCTAACGTATATGAGTCCCTGCCTAGTGTTTTTTATTCTTGTTTGCCGGATGGTATAGGGCACCCACCTGGAGCTACTTGGGGCTGTTTTGGGTTTTTTTGCTTTCTGGCACTCTGTTTTATTATACCGATATATTATTGAGGGTATTTTGTTAGATTCATCAAAGATTTGTGCTAAAGGACATCATCTGGATTGGAACTTATACCATTCCACTAAACTGTGTTGTAGGAAATTGAGCTTGCAACTTTATTGCGATTTTCTGTAATTATTGTATTTGTTCTTATCTGCTTTTAAGGGTCTTTGAACCGAAATAAAGATGATGATGTCTAATAAAGAGGAAACATTCATGAATGTAGGTGACCAGGCGGTTAGCCCAAGAAGCATAGGAGAGCCTAATGGCTAGGGCGGTCGACCTCGAATCTGGGGAACCGGGTTCAAGTCTCGGCAATGACGCTGAACATCCTGTGATTGTGGACAAATCACATAATCTCCATGTGTCTGACAAAAATGAATGTATCCTCATGTAACACAACTTGGTGCTATGTAAAGCACTCTGATACCCGATACCTTTGAGTCAAGTTTGTGCTATATAAAACGCTGTAAACAAAATGCATAAATTGAGTCTCAGTGGTTGAAGTATCTGCAACTGCTGTTCAATACAAGGAGTTGGTTGTTCAGTATAAAACCCATTTTTCATGTGAGCCAACCATCATCAATTCTTTCACACATTTCTCTTGTGTTGACAGGTGTCTAATCTTCCATTTCCTAGGGAACATATTTAGCCAAAGCCAAGGGCTTGGATGTCATGCCTTGGATGCGAGAGTCATCAAAAGGGATAGATAGTGTAAATGACGGACAAAGTCATATCCGCAGTACATCTACAATGTAGCCTGTATCTGTAGTCTGTATCTGTTCCAAATAATGTCTATGCAAGACTAGAGGCTAGGCGATATAGCATATGTTGCTTGGGTGCATCTCCAGCAGAGAGAGTGGAGGCAGAGACCAGTCAAGTGCAGGAAGAAAGATCATACATTTTTTAATCTGTTCAGGTTTTGGTAATAAATGTTATGTCGCTTTTATTCTTCACACACCACTGCACCGGCAATAAAGAATTTGTCTCCTCTTTCTTGTCAATGCCAGCCCCTTGCTCCTTCCTTACATATTGGTTCCCCTTCTTTCATTCCCCATCACCAGTCATTGACACAGATAGATTTCAATAGCCTGTTTCCTGAATGTGATGAGGCAGAGCTCCCTGACTGTGCTGCCAGTTAGTTTGTTGCCTGTCTATGTCACCTGGTCTGATTTGTAGCCATAGCTGAGTGTGGTCTTGCAAGTCAGTGCTGACCAATGATGAGATTTGAGATTATCCAGCTAGAGATGGCTGTATCCTAATCAGTTAGTATTATGTCCCTTGGATCCTTCTTATGCAGGACATTGTGGGAACGCTTGAGGGTGCTTGAGGGTGCTTCAGAGTCAGATTCTCCGTAAAACAGGCCAACATTCACCATTAGGTCAGAGGGTGAGTGTGCACACCTAAAGATGAAGAACTGCCTATGTCACAAGCTGCATCCGTGGGCCAACTACAACATGCTTTTTGAGAGGATGGAAGATAAAATCAGCCTACAGAAGCACACTACATGCAGGAGCACATGTTCAGTGGACTGCACAGGCCCATGTTAACTATGGAAAAGCATCCTTGGCTGCATTTGGAAGCGAGGGAGCACTAATGTCAGTGCAAGAAATGTTGGAGCTCAAAGTTCCATTAGGGCGCAGCTCCAAGTCCTCCTATGAGAATTTGCCTTGCAGAAAGAGGTAAGCACAAATGCGTAATGCAAGCTGGAGGGGTTGAGTGGATCTGTGATAGCTGCTGGGTGCTCTCCTTTTGCTGGAGGGAGGTACATTTATTGCACTGTGTGTTGTTCTGTATGCATCAGTAAAGGGGGCAACGCGAGTTGGGTGAGAATTCTCGTGTTGCAGGAGGAAGTATGGCTTTCCCATTTCCCTGCACAGCAACAATATTCTGTTTCCCAATTCAGTTTAATATGCATGTGTGCAGCACCACTGATGCCAAACCAAAGACTGAGCCATTAGGGCGCAGAAATAACTTGTCTGATACACCACCCGGAACTATGGAGGTTATTTAGACCTATCACAGATGTGACAACTGTCCTTTTTCAAGAGGGTATAAAACTCCATTAATTCAGACCAGAAATAAAAAACACACTGTCTGATAATGGTGATCTAAGTCAGGCGAAATGAAGAGTGGTGAAGAGCATGGGTGGTAAGACTGGAGGAAGACTAGTCAAAACCACAAAGCTATTCTTTGGGAGGAAGAGTTGAAGTCCAGAAGAATCTGAAGACTGTGTGATGACAAGCCAACCATCAACATGAGACTGCCTGAGCTCTTCCACCTGGACACACAAGTCTCCTCCACCTGGACCCACAAGTGCATGTTGTGAGTAGCATTATTTTTCTTACCCTCATATTCCTTTGTTCATGATGCAGCAGTGGTGAAGTGCAAGGCCTTTAGCAGCCAGATCTACTGGGTAAATTATTCTGCATCTGCATTGGTTCCAACCACGTGAAGAAGTGATAAAAAAACATATGTACATGCAAAATAAAACATCCCCACTGCCATGGTGGCACCTGCAGATTGACTAGTCCACCTATGCATAGCCACTGTTTTTGTGTGGAAGGCAATGCAGCAGTCTGTCCTATTTTATGACCTTTCCAGGATTAATTCACCCTTGCACCTCTGAAACGAATGAAGATCAAACAGCAAAATCCATCAGCCCCTTGGCTTTCTGACGATTTAAAGGCCCTTAAACACGCTTGCAGGAGGCTGGAAAACCACTAGAGGATCAGTTATGATGATCTGGAAAAGTCCAATTACAAGTTTTGTCTGGCTAGGTATAAGTCCCTTATTCACAAGGAAAAAAGGGCATACTTTACAGCTAAAATTGAGGCAGCCACTAACCCTACAAAATAACTGTTTGCAAAGATCAGAAAAATTACGACAGATAATTCTTCTCTGATCACAGACTGCACTCAGCCTTTTTGCAACTTATTAGCAGACATTTTCGATTGAAAGTGGAAGAGGTATATAACAACTTTACATCCTTCTGCTCTACACCTTCCTCCACTTTCCAGTCTGCCTCGTCCCAGGTTACCTCTTTCTCACTTAGTATTTTTTCACCTCCCTCCAGTGCTGGGGTTACATCTCTGCATAAAATTGCCAAATCTGGCTCACCGGGTGATCACTGCCCTTCTAAGGTTGCCAGTCTTGTTGCCAATACCATCATGCCCTCGCTGACAGAAATTTATCGCCTTAAGTGTCTGTCAGGTGTTTTTTCTTGGCTTGAAAGAAAGTTTCGATCCATTCACTCCTAAAAAAAGCTTTTGCTTGATCGTCGTGATCCGAGTAGCTACAGTCCAATTTCCTGCTTACCTTTGCCAGCTAAAATCACTGTAAAAAGTTCTCACCATACAGTTGACAGAGCACATTCAAGCTAATAGCCTCCTTGATCCTTCCCAATTCGGCTTCGGTCCTGAGCACAGTACGGAGAACGCACTCATCAAGGAAACCAAGGAGATAAGAATGGTGCTAGATTAGGAGATACAACTGCCCTGATCCTGCTTGGCCTATCAGCAGCATTTGATACTGTTCATCACAGGCTGCTGATGGAATGGCTGGGCAGGCTCGGGGTAACAGGAGCCGATTGGGAACTGATCAAGTCATTCCTCTCTGACTACAAACACTCTCTTAGTCTCTCTGACTTTATTTCCTCTTCCTCTTTTTCTTGCGTGGTTTCACAGTGCTCCTTGCTCAGTCCCATTCTTTTCAATCTGTATATTACTCCCCTGGCTGAGTTTATCTGTTCCTACAATTTTGCCCTAACATCCTATGCTGCCGATACGCAAATTGACGTCTCTTTACCACCGATTATAATGGCCCAGCTGCCAGGTTTTCTAACTGCATGAAAGCTGTCAGCTCCTGGATGGCATCAAATTGCCTCAAACTCAACTGAAGTAAAACGGAGTTGCTACTGTTCATACCAAAACCCTCTTTCTGGTCCCCTCATTGTTGGCCCATCGATTTGGGCTCATTACCTAACCCAGTTAAGGGTGTCAAAAATCTAGCTGTGTTGCTCAGTGACACTTTGTCATATCACAACCAAGTTAATGCAGTTACATTTTCTGTTTTCTTCATTCTCAAAGCTATAACAAAGATTCTACATTTCATTCCCACTCAGCTACAAAAAATAGTAGTCACCTCCTTAGTTCTATCGAATATCGACTACTGCAGTTGACTGTACCTGAATGCACACCAGCAGGTTCTTAATGAATTACAGACTATGGAGAACATGGCAGCACGCCTGCTTCTCAAGATTCTGTGACATCACTCGCTTTTCCCAAGCGCTCAAATCTCTTCATTGGCTTCCGGTCAGATCCCGAATCATCTTTTAAGCACTTTGTCTCATCTGCAAAGCACTTAATGATCAAGGCCCGACTTTCTGGAGGAATACTGTTAACCTGTATGTACCATCCAGGTCTCTACGCTCTTCTTTTGTTAATCTACTTGCAGTCCCCAGATTCAACTATCTGAAGTGAAGAGGCAGAGGATTTGTCTTTGGGGCAATTATAGCCTGGAATGCCCTCCTCTTAAATAACAAAGCTATGCCCAATCTCCTTGCCCTTGGGAAATCTGTTAAAACTTGGCTTTTTGCTTATTGATAATTATTTCTTCTCATCTTACCTTGTACATCTCTCAGCTCGTACCAATATGCTCCATGGGTATGCGAGGCTCTAAAAGATTCACTAACATTAACTATGCACACCATAAGCTTTTCAATTTTTTTTTTTTAAGTGAAAGATACGCTTTTAGGTCATTCAGCCAAAGGCTAGTGTGGTAGTTTGTTTTTATACACATTCTTTCCTTAGGCACCCATCAAAATATGCACTAACTACGTTTGATTATGGATTAGGGACCATGACTGCATATTATAAATCCCACATGTTTTTATTGCATTTATGCTCATTATTGTATCAAAACATGTGATGCATATTTTGTATATTATTATGATTGCATGCTTTTAGCTCATATAGATTTATAATGTGTGTAACATTTGCCCTAGACCTTATAATATAATGTGTATAAAGCTTTATTTTAGAGCTAGTGGTTTTATATATAGGCAGTTGGATTTGAGAACATCATGAATTTGTTCACATCCTACATCATGAACCAGGGCACTTTCTCACAAAATTAAAAAATACAGAGTCTTTGGCTTTTTCAGGTACAGCTGCACATTTCAGAATCCAGAGAGCTAATTTTTCCACCACAAGGGACACTGGTCAATAACAAGCTGGATTCTCACAACCAAATCCAAAGAGATGTACTTCTCATCTCTCAATGGCAGACTTTCCAGTGCTGTTGCCTAGTAATACAAACTCAGTTGGAAGGGGTACTGGATAGAATAACATGGTTCCATTTTAATAGTATTTAGATTCTGTTTTTAATCACAGCAATTCTTGCTTTTTGCTTCATTAGCAAGTGTGCAACCTTAGCTTGGATTCTAGTAAAGCCTTCCTTAACAATTGTGACTATTTAGTGTGTGTTCCCTTCGGTGAAAGGGTGAGGGGAACCCAAGTTATTACCTGTGGGCTCAGGCAGATAATGTCTGTACCTAACATTGATTCCTTCTAATTAACTTTAGAAGATATTCAAACACCACCTCCCAGTTTTTCCTGTTCCAGATGGTAAATTGACTTTGTGAGAAGAAAAGTCTTCTGGTTGAGGCCAGCACTGGCCTGACACACCTCTGTGTGTTTAATTGGTAGTTCAGGTACACCTTTCCTATCACTTGGACTAAGTGGATGTTGAAAAATGTAAATTATCTCAAATTCTGATCATAATTTTTTCTGTTAACATTTCAATGCATGCCTCAGCCACCGGCTGAAGCCAACCCTCCCTCCTCTGTGTGTCGGGCCTTGGCTGACGCTAGGGAGGTCTGTAAAGGATCTTCTGGTGCTCACACCAGACAGTTTTCTTGTAATGTTTTTGAAGTTGGACTGTCCCAGCAGCCTGAGTCAGTGTTGTTTGTTTTTCAGTTCAATGACGATCAGCGCGCATGAAACACAAATATAATTTCCACTGAAAGTGAAATGAACCAATTGGGTAATTTCACTTTCACTGAATTTGTGCTTGCGTCATATCTCAGGCCCCTGAGCAGCAATTCTTATTGGGGGGGGAGAGGGGGGGGGGGTTATCATTGTAAAGTGGAGAATCTCTCCTTTCCAATTATATTGCTCCTTATCGGATCACTGCTTGGGGTCACCTCGGGAGGGCAATCTCCAGGCTAGGATGCAGTCACTAAACACCAGTAATTGGCATTGCTGGGGGGGAAGCCTCCCTGGCCTGGGCCTATGCTGGGCCCAATAGTGTTTCTGTCCACCCATTGAGTGGAACATGGAGGGTTTCAGCCCTAATCTACCCACTTGAGGGGTAGAAAGTCCACTAGCCACCAGGGATTAGCAACAAGCGTTATTTCTCGCTCCCTTGGGCATTGGCATGCAAACCCCCTGCCCCAGGCTGCAGTAGTCTTTCTGCCCCACCCCCCCCAGGGGCTGGACTATAGTATGCGCCCCCTACTTGCCCCCAAAGAGGGCATCAAACCCACCACACACCAAGGATTATCCAAATGTATCATTTTTTGAGAGTGGACCCTCTGAGAATGGGCTTTGCTGCTTTCTGTCCAAGACTGCATTAGTCTTTCTGTGCACCTGCGCGTATGTAAATCAGCCATTGTAACAAGAAGTTACGGATGAAGACATTGTCACAAATGGCTGTTTTTCCTACTCATTTTCAATATTTTTTGAAAAATCCTTGAGGGATCTACAGAAGTGGGCCCTTGTTCAATTCTGAATGTTGTCTACTTTGTCTATTTTGTCTAATGCATAGCTTTTCAACTTCACCAATGAGTTTTACACCTGTTTCCACCACAAACAGGAAGAAGGTTGAAAGAACAAAAATTAGGAAAAATGGGCTAAATCTTAGAAAAATGCCAAAACTGTGGTGAAAAAATGTTTTTTATACAGCTGTGCATGTTTCCAAACGGTGGGAAAATTGTGATTTGAGCACAGCAAACCCTCCAATGATGCCATTTCCGCCCCCCCCCCCCCCAAAAAAAAACGGACACTTTTTGTAGAGCACTTTTCTTCCTATTTCTTTAAAAGACAAAAACAAAATGTAACTATATTTTGGCTGTTTTCTTGGTCCCCTCCTGGGGATAACTAGTACCCTAGGTATCTTTAGAATTCCCACAAAAAGGACATACATTTGCCATCGATACCTAACGTGGAAAAAAGGTTACGGAGGCCTAAGTGCAAATTACCTCAAATAGCCAAAAAAGCACTGAGCACTGGGGGTCACAAATGTCTGGCATTTAAAGGGTAAAAAACAAAATTAATTGAGACTATAACATGTATACAATCATGAAAGTGGCAGCCTTCAATCAAGGAAAGTTAAATCGTATTGAGGGGAAGATACATGGATTCCCCAACAATACCTTTTAACAAGTGTTTTTTTGTTAATTTCTATAGATGAGTAACATCATCAAAATATGTTGGTGTGGTAGTAGCTGTTAGACCTGGCATTTCTTGGCGTGGGTACCCCTGAATTCTTGCCTCTACCTCCTCTATTTTTGATGCTGTGATGGATTTCGTTTTACTGGCTTAGATGCTTTGGGCACTTTGCCACTGCTGATCAGTGTCAAAGTGCAAGTGCTCCCTGTATAAAGTGTCATGGTAATTGGTTGTCCATAATTGGTATGTTTGCCTTACTAGTAAAGCTCCTAGTAAAGTGCACTTTGTGTGCCAGGGCTGGTAATGCACATGCCACTAGTGAGCCTGCAGCACTAATTGTGCCACCCACACAAGTAGCCCTAAAGAGAGAATTCAGGCCTGCCTCTGCAGTGCCTGTGTGCCGTTTGCTAACTGCCATGTTGTCCTGACAAGTGCACCCACTTGCCAGGCCTTACCCTTCCCTTTCCCTGCACATCAGACACCCCTATGGTAGGCTCAAGGTACCCCCCTGGGCAGGGTGCAGTGTTTGTGAAAGGTAGTACATGTACTGAAGTGTGTACCATGTCCTAACAGTGAAATACTCTCCATTTCGTTTTTCACTGTTGCAAGGCCATCTTGCCCATAGGACAGAATGGGGAAGGCTGTGTAATATGTTTCCAGCCTAACATCCCATAGATTTAAGATGGAGAGATTAAGTTTAGTGTGCCTGAACTCACAATTTAATAACACATCTTTTTGTGAAGGTGGTTTTTGAATTGTGTGTTTAGAAACCATGCTTTTGGAAGTGGCTGTTTTTTTGTTCTAACAATTCTGTGTGTCTCTGCCTGGTTGTGGATTGATTGTCTGGATTTTAATGTGATAGGATCTGGGAAATGTATTGACCGAGGGGAGGAGTAGGTGAGACAGCCACAGGCTGACCTGCATCTGGAGTGTAGGGGGGAGGAGTAGCCCCCCAGATGTGAAGAGGCCTGGGCTGCTGCCATAAAAGAATGGCTCTACCTCCTGCTGAGTGATTGAGGAACCAGACCCCCACTATCAAAGCAAGAAGGTGCCACTGGCAGAGGAAGATACCCAGAACTAGTTTGGACAGGGGTCAGTGCCCTCTGAACACAAAGACTTCAAAGACATTTAGGGGTATAACTATGAGAGCTAAAACCCCTGGAATTTGGACTGATCAAGACTGAAAAGGATTGAAACTACTTCGCGGTCAAGAGGAACCTCTGCCAAGGAAGAACAGCTGAAGAGACTGAAGAGAAGAACTGACCCTTGCTGTGTGTTCTGGGGCTGGCCTGCAGTTTGCTGATTTAACTGAGGAGAGGCTAAGGGACTTTGCTGTGTGCTGTGTCCCCCTGATTGAAAGGACTTTGCTGTGTGCTGTGTCCCGAAGTAACTTGTCTCCAAGGGCCCGAGGAGAGCTGGCTCCCTGTTGTGGAAACTCAGGAGCATCAAAGATTCCAAGTGTGTTTCAGCGGATCTGTGTGCACGTGCTTTTTGCAGCATGAGACCTTCGTAAGCATTG
Source organism: Triturus cristatus (assembly GCF_964204655.1). Classification (NCBI taxonomy): domain Eukaryota; kingdom Metazoa; phylum Chordata; class Amphibia; order Caudata; family Salamandridae; genus Triturus; species Triturus cristatus. The sequence goes on from NC_140595.1 coordinate 393,452,212, forward strand.
CCCCTGGACTGTGTGACCCTAAGCCCAACCAAGTTTCATCGACGCTTTGTGAGTGTGCAGCCTGAGACTGCAGTGGGTCCATGGTGCTGGTTGGGAAGTGCCCCGTGACTGCAGTGCCCCCGCAGCGTGAATCATCGTCCACGCTGCTGTGTAGCTGTTTGTGGCCCGAGCTGTCATCGTAACGAGGCTGCGGATCAAGATCGCTGCCGCCGGCCCGATTCGCAACGTGCTGAAGGATTTCATAAAAGCTAAGGAAGTCATGAGGTAATCGTGATTGTTGTTCGCAAGAGGAATCTGCCCAAGATTGTCAGCAATGGAGAAGGCAGCACCGTAACCTGTCCTGCTACAACGTCGCCTTGCATCGGAGCTGCGTCGTCATCGGGAGCGCCCAGCAGGACGTCCGACGAGCGGAGAGAGAGAGCGAGCTAGGCAGCGCATCCCCCAGGTAAGGCTTGGACTCCGGTCGGGAGCTGCAAGCGTGTCTGGCCTGGGGAGGCGTGCAGGAGGAGTGCAGGAGTGCTCCCGTCTCTCTCCCGCTGCATCGCATTAGACGCGCTGAGTCCTCGAGGGGCCCGGACCTGCCCGGCAGAACCGGGGCCGCCCTCGGAAGTTCAGGACTGTTGTCTGTGGTTGGGGCCTAGTGGTGCCCGTGCTAATCGTGTTGATTGGCCTGGTATTATTCCTGCATTACAAACTGCCTTATTACTTGCATTCGGGATTGTATTATTCCTGCATTACGAACTGCCTGATTACGTGCATTGAGGATTGAATTATTCTCACATTATGAACTGTCTTATTACTTGCATTAAGGAGTGCGTTATACTTGCATTATGAACTGCCTGATTACGTGCATTGAGGATTGCATTATTCTTGCATTACGAACTGCCTGATTACTTGCATTGAGGCTAGCATTATTCTTGCATTACGAACTGCATTAATCTGACAATATGAACTCCATTACGAACTGCATAGCATTGCATTAGGTCTGCATTTGAAGATCATGAACTGCTCATTAATATCGCAAGAACCTACAAGTGTTTGTTGGCCTAATAACCGGCAAAGTGAAATATTACAAGTACGCATATGTTGGATTTTTATAGTTTGGTCTTAATGTATTTTTCTTCTTGATAAAGATACCGCTATTTTCATACATCAGTGTGGTGTCCATTTGTGGTGTTATCAATGTGTCACTGGGAGAGTGTTTGCAAATACTTTACACATTGCCTTGAAGAGAAGCCTGGCTGCTCGTGCCAAGCTACCAGGGGGTGAGTAGGGGTTATCAAAGAGGGTGTCCCTCCTTTCCCTGACTAGAAGCAAGGGCCCTATTTGGACTAAGGTAACTTCTCAGCCAACTAGAGACCCCCAGTTCTAACAGTAGCTTTTTAAAAGTAACTAATTATCTGTGTATGAGGATAACAGTATCTATGAAATTATGATATTACATATGGAGCACCCTCCTGCACAGCTTAGATTAAAGCCAGTTAAACAATTAAAGTTTCACAGGGAAGGCATCAGCAAAGAAAAATGCCTGACTTTTCCATAGGAAGTATCTTAAGTGGAAATCACCCTTTGTCACCTAGATGAGGCTGTTGATCTAGGGTGACTCATATTTTCGGGACTGTGATTAATCTGAGGACCAAAAATGTATTAGTTCCTCCTAATATCTTTATGAAAAAATACAATATGGGCTAACATAATGCTAAATGTTTTGTTTTTTTTAAATCAAATTTTCCTTTATACTGCAAATCTTGCAACACTCTTTCCTTTGCATTTAAGTGCCAAATGGTTCTTTCAGATGACAGTTGGAAAAAGCTAATTTGTATTATCAATCAAATGAGAACCAGTGAGGCAGCCACATGGCTCTTCAACATTTTTGCATCTATTACCACGTTAGATTCTGCGAGGATAAATGTCCTCGAGGAAGCAATGCAGTAACTCAGCAACTCCATTGTAATGCTGGTAAGGTGGCTCAGTGAGATAAATAATTTCCACTGGCATCTGCTGTAACTATCAAAACAAATTCCAGCAAGACCAAGTTTGTCTTCTATATTTCTGAGGTAATTAAATCAAGAACCATTGCAATGACTAGTAGTAACTAGGCAAAGCTCCTTTCAGCAGCCCAGAAGTAGGTACCGAATTATTGCAAAAGTAGGCTATCATTAAGCATGTATAATAGAAGCAGGTTCATATAACTCCCGAATTTTCAGGGCCCCTCATTCAAGCAGCTATGTATAAATCAATTTCAGAAAAAATCTGCACTGTTTATTAATGATGTCGCAGCTAGCAAGACCTAGCTGATGTGTTCCCCCCCTCCAAAGAGCATATTTTTTCATACTTGGAAAGATAACCCTGGAGAGACCCAGCATGAATGTTTTGACCTAGACCCCCAAAAACCTCTAACAAGTTTCGATCTGTCCTAGAGACCACATCCTTTTTAGTAGGGGAATTTAAATAAATAATGCTTTTTGGGTCACGATTTGGAAATAATTCCACTTCACACTGTATATCCTTACTTATCTAGACGAATGAGGTCTGTTTTTGTGCTCAATATTAGTGGGAGTAGAGTTTTTAAAATACACATAAAACACTGGATGGATCTTTTTCACATTGAGAGGTAACAGCAATAGTATGACCAATGGGATGATATGTTTTCTCGCCAAGAGACAACTAGTGAACACAGGTTAAAACCATTGCTTTTCTTGTAATGTCTTGTTTCTGGTCCACAAATATGTTACATTTCCAGTGTACTGATTGATGATATTTTGCTGTTGTTCTTCTTAAGGGCCTCATTCAACTGCATCTGTGCTATATATTAGGTTGATGCTGCAATTCACACAGTTTTTTCACAGTGATTCCTGAAAATAACTGGCATAGCATGCCTGGTGGTATCATTTGTTGGTAATCTGCGGTAAAGTAAAGAAGTGAAAGCTGTGAAAATTAATTGAAGGCATTGTCATAATCAATTTTCGCTGCCCCCAACAATTCAACACAAGTGTTGAAATCTTTATTGATGTAACACTGCAGGAAAGAGCTGTATGACCTTGTTCATCGTTTAAGTACACAATTTCAGGTCAAAGGTTGGAAATAGATGCATTTTCATATCCAAGCCTACTTAGGATGTCTTTGAATATCAGGCGGTGAAATATGAGAATCAAACAATACAACTGATGACACTCTATATAAATGTACTATGTTTTGCGGCTATAACTGTGCTTACTCCGGGCTCGGAGGGTTTCCCTCTAATATGTATAAAATGTCTCCTTCTTTCATGGTCAGTCATTTACCACAATAAGTATAAAAAAACGTTATTCTCATCAGTTTTAATAACATTTCTGTAGTATACAAGAAATATGTCAAAGTGAATAGTGGGTCAATCAGACTTTCTGGATCTGTTAAGCCCTGTGCTTAATGTGAACCAGTGGAATGTTAGAACTGGGGTTTCTGGTTGGCAGACGTATGCACCCTGTCCAAGCAGAAACCACCACTCCAGTCAGGGTAAGTTAGATACACATTAACAGATAACCTGTGCTCACCCTCTAGTAACTTGGCACAGAAAAGTCAGGCTTATCTAAAGAGGCAATGTGTAAGTATTTGTACAACACACACACAGTAACACTATGATTACACCACATAGCCAACAAATCCAATAATTAGAACCAGAGTTATGAATTTTTAAATAATAAATCAAAAAGTAGTGCGTAGAAGCAAATAGCGCTTAGGGGTTACTTGAAGTCATGCTGGACCGGGGTAAATCCAAAGTTCAGGCTGATGCAATGGAAGGCAGGCCGGCTACAAGACTCACACAGGTCTGGCTGAAAAAGTACCTTGGATTGAGCAAGTGTCGACGCCGAAGACTTGATGCGTCAGTTCCGATCTGCACAGGCGATGAAGGCTTCGTCAACTAACCCCTTTATGATGTAGGCACTGCTTCATCGTCAAGCCATGCAATCCACCATGCGATGTCATTGGCCAATGTTTAAGGGTAAAGCGTTAGTTCCAATTGGTGCACAGTCGTCACTGCATCAATTTTGATGATTATGGACACCAGAAATCAGCTTTCAAGGCCCCAGGACTGGATTGACACCACGTGGAAGGTCAGGACTCACAGATGGCAGAGTACAGGTGCTGTTGCAGGATTGAAGGAAGTCTTTGATGGGCCTGAGACTTCAGAACAGGGACAAATCAGCAAGCACTTGGAGTCACTCTGGGTTCAAGTGAGATGAGTTCAGTCCTTGTCCTTTTCATCATCAGTGCAGAGATCAGCAGGGCAGCACACCAAGGCAGAAAAGCATTTCTTCCAGAGCACCAGTCAAGCTGAGTGGCTATCCTTGTAGCACAGCACCCTTTACTCCTGGCAGAGTTATTCACAGGTCCAGTAGTGTACTGTCTTGGTAGGGGAGAGCTACTGTACTTACTTATGTCCAGTTATACCTTTGAAGTGGGGTGACTTCAAAGCAGGCACTGGAAGTGCAGGGGTCCCTCTTTCATCCTAACCTGGCGCCAGACTATCAGTAGCAAATAATCAGCCCTTTTTGTTGGGAACAGGACTCTGCCTATTCAGGTGTGTCAGCTACCCCTTATGTTCCTGCCCAGGAAGAGCTATCAAAATGCAGATGAGTTCACTGCCACACCCACCCTTTTTGTATTTGTGGCTGTCTAGAGGGAATGCACAAAATGTAGCTCTCACCCACCCCATATGTGTATTGGAGACAGGCTGCAAGACACACAGAGCAGTAAGAGCATAGAAATGCCCACTTTTTAAAAGTAAACAAAAGGAGATGATGTACGGAGCACTAAAACCTTTCAGACACTCACCCCCAGTCACAGATCTGGGTTGAATCCATCATAATTCTTTAGCTCACTTTGCCACCTCAGTTCATACCCAGCTATATGCAAATCAGTCTTGACCCTGTGCGTCATGGGAACAGTCCAGCCCAAACTGCCAAGCTATGTCTTCCCTGAACCGGAAACAAGCATCCTGGGACCGGTTTCTGGGTAACGCCCTTCATCAGTCAGGCTAGCTTGAATTGAATGGCAAAGTGAGCAGGGACCCATGTCTGGGCATTCTCTGCCAACTTAGAGTAAACAAAGCAAAAACAAGGAGATGATGGACAGAGCGCTGAAAAGTTTCAGCGTTCCGTCCATCATCTCCTTGTGCTTGCTTTGTTCACCCTATGTTGGCAGGGTATGCCCAGACTTGGGTCCCTTGCTCACTTTGCCACTGGATTCAAGCTAGCCTGGCTGAAGAGGGTGTTACCCCAAAACCGGTCCCAGGATGCTTGTTTCTAGTACAGGGAAGACATGGCTTGGCAGTTCAGGCTGGACTGTTCCCATGAGGCACAGGGCCAAGACTGATTTGCATATAGCTGTGTCTGAGCTGGGGTGGCGAAGGGAGCTAAAGAATGATGATGGATTCAACCCAGATCTGTGACTGGGGGTGAGTGTCTGAAAAGTGTCAGTGCTCCGTCCATCACCTCCATGTGTTCACTTTTTAAAAGTGGCATTTCTAAAATAGTAATCTTAAATCTAACCTTACCATCAAAGAGGATGTATCATCACCATTCCAAAGATTAAATAACATGATCCAGCTACTCTTTTCTGATCAGGAATTACAGTTTAAAAGTATATTAAGGAATTCCCAATGTTGAACTCTGAGAAGAGTAGGCCGCACAGTAGTGAAAATGAATGTAGCTATTTGTCAGTACCAGGACATGGAAACTTAAAAGTACATGTCCTATCCATACTTACACAGCACCCTGCCCTATAGGCTACCTATGGCCTAACTTAGGGGTGACTGATGTATAATAAAAGAGGGGTGTAAGGCTTGGCAAGTAGTTTTTAATGCCAAGTTAAAGTGACAGTAAACTGCATACCGGCAGTGCAATGGCACTCCTGAGACAGGTTTGAAAGACTGCTGGTGTGGGAGGCACAATCAGTACTGAAGGCCTACTAGTAGCATTACATTTACAAGCCCTGGGTATATGGTATACCACTGTACAAGGGACTTACAAGTAAAGTAAATATGCCAACCATGTATACACCAATGTTACCATGTTTAGGGGAGAAGCTCATGCACTTTAGCACTGGTTAGCAGTGGTAAAGCGCTCAGAGTCCTAAAGGCAACAACATGATGGGAAGAAAAAGAGGAGGAGGAAGACAAAAATTTTGGGGTGACCCTTCAGAGAGGGTTATTTTCTAACACAGTGGTTGCAGGTGGGGTCAATCGAAACTTATTTTTGGGTACCAGCACTTAGTTTTCCTCAACAAACCTGGAAACAGAGCAAGGAAAAGAAAACCACAAAAGTAATAGGAACAAGAAGAGAAAGACCGAATAACAGTGGCAAATGGAGCTAGCAGGGATGAAAAACAACCCACAAGAGTTAAATACAGGGCAGGCTGTGGATGGTGGGAGAAGAAAGAGGCATGAGATGGACTCTAGATTACTCATCCTTGGTATTAGATGATCCCAACATTCATCAGTGCCGACTGCTGGCATCTGAGAAAAGCTTTAGGCACCTGCATTTATTATTTGCAAATTAAGTATTGGCTATAACTCTTTCGTGACAAATTAATTTTACAAATGGCTGTTTATATTTGAACACATAGATGCCCACCAAAGTAGCATATTAATAATGCCATGGCTGTAATGTGATCTGGTGTCTGTGTAATTCACAACCATTTTAACCAACTGAAAAACAAAATCAGAGCTGTGGCATAGTGTGTGCCTCAAATGTTCATAGAGTTATTGCAGCAGCCTTTCTGATAATATTATAATTCTTTCAGATACAAAAGGGGTTGATTCACAAATTCATGTCTGAAAATGTTACAAAACATCTCCCGAAGGGTTACTCCTACATATAGGCTAGGTTTCTAACTTTTTTTGTAATTCATAAACAATCCTGGATTTCCAGTAAAGCTTCCATCCACAAAATTAAAATGTACAATTCCGAAGAGGTGATGTGATAATGTACATTTGCACAGTTATGTTTTGGCAGGGAAAATATATTCAACTTTAAATAACCCCACCGCCTACACCTCAATGAAATATGTCTGTTCCCACATCTTAAATACCATGGAAAAGCAACTACAATTATCTTTCTCCGAAGTGGATATGGGTGTGTGTGTTCTTTTAGGGCATGAAACTGTATGCCAATTGTTTGTGAATAGTCCCTAACAAGCACGTTTGTGACTTTATGCAGGTCCAGTCACCACGTTAATCACATAATCCTTCCATTAGCCAAAGCCACATGAAGCCATAATGCCACCATCCTGTCAGTTGTTACATAAATTACAGTAATCTTTTTATGTGAATCAACATGGGGAATTTTGTTTGCAAGTGCTTTTTCTTCACCAGTGTGAAACTTAGGTTAGAAAAGATGCAAAACGTAAGTGAGATTTATCAAGCCAAGCCAGTCACCTTGCATGGCCCTGCATGGCTTTATACACCTGGAGAAGAGCAAGGCAGTGCAAATTTCTGTCTTGCGGTAATCCGCTGCAGGGAGGCGTTGGGTGGAGTGTCGGTGTTCCCACACATCCACATATGGATTTTGGCATATTCCCAGATTTACCATTAGTGATAGACCTCGGAATGTGTCAAAATGCTATGACTCCCCTGGTGAGGTGTAACAAGGAGGAATACAAGGAGAAATATCTTTATATCTCCTCGTATTTTCCTCTTTCTATGTGCGCTGTATTCTACAGCACACATAGAAAGAGGAAAACGCCTCTGAGGATTGTTTTTATGTCGAAGGTGTCCCTTCTGGCACAAAACCAATCCTGCCCACAACGCAGGCTCCCTTGCATCATGATGCAAGGGTGGCTCCGTTGGCGGTAGGCAGTCAAAAGTGCCCCAGCACTAGGAAAGGACAGAAATGCGAGTATAATTTTAAATACATCGCATCCTGCCCTTATCCTTTCACACAGCAGAGCAAGGTGGCTTCCTGTCTTGTGCTGCATGAAAAAATGATGTGTATGGGGCCAAATATGGTTGGGATGGGTTAGGGGCCAACAGAACATGAGGTGTGCCAAAGGATTGCTGATGTAACCCAGGCGCTTAGCCTAATTTTGTGCAATAAAAGTGTAATTAATAGTAGCCTTCTACTTGAAGAAATGATCAATAAAGATCCATTAAAATGTAGCGAAACACTATCAGCATTGGATGTCAGGTATATCAGTGAAAACAATTGAAGGACTGTTGAGATCTGCAAAAAATATTGGCAGTTTACTTACATGATTTAAGGAATAACAAGGGTGTTTTAGGTTAATGCCTGCCTGGGTAGATTATTTGAAATGTGCCTGACTTTTGATGGTTCAATCTAATTTCTAGATTTTTTTAAATTACTTCATAAGAGCTGAGACTTTCTTTTATATGCAGGGGAAAGAAGAACACCTGGTTATCAGTACACACCATGAGTGCAACAAATGTAATATTAATGCAGAACATTCTATCAAACTTGTAGTTAAGCTGGAAACAAAACATTTTGCTTTTTCTATATATTGAGGCTGCAGTAATAGCCATGGTATTAGTTAATTATTGTGCTTTGTAATGGGGAGTAAAATAGTTATGTTTTCAAATATTATTGTTAATGTTACAGTAAACATGTAATCATTTTGTTTTTTATGGCCCAATATCTTCCTAGTAGGCACATTTGTAACTTATTACTAAGTAATTATACTTTATACAACTGCCTGGATCTTTATTGGACCCATAGTTTGTTATTTGCATGTAAGAGTAAAGCCCTGTAATGTCACGTTGTAATTAAGACATTGACACCACTTTGCAATTCATACTACATTACAGTTTACTTTAGCAGTGTCTTTTTGAATTTACATGTTTTTCTGAAACCCTTTGAATACTTGTGTTTGAGCATACATAGATATACTATTACCGGTAGATTGATTTGTTTGAGTTGGAGTGCTTTCCAAACAACAAGGGAATTACTTTGTTTGCCTCTTTCTGTCTTGCGTAGTTTATGGTTTGCTCGAGATTTCTAACTGGTTTGGTTTCCCTCATACTGGCCCATGTGCTCTATTCTAAGCTAAACTAAACACTCCTGACAAATGGTGATGAGAATAAAACAGGTGGAGACCTCTCTTTTTCTGCGCAGATAAAGCAAGTGACAGCCTCCTGCGGAGAGGATGGCTGCGGAGAGCCCCGCCTCCGCTTAGCCTCAGGTAACCAATGCTCCTCCCCCCTGTAATGGAGCCCGCCGAACATGGAACGCCATAAACTTTGAACGTGCACCTGGCAAGTGCAGTGCGAAATAGAATGCCGAAAGTGGAATGCGGCCAGCCGGCGGCAGGGAAGACATTTCCTGCGAAAACAAGATCTTGGGTGCTTGTCGAATCGGGATTTGGTTTCGGCGCAGGGCAAGGCGGATGGCGAAATCCAGTGAAGACTTAGGCGCTGACTTTGGGTGCAAGAGATTAGGTGGAGTGGAGTGGAATCGATCAGCTGCTGTGAGGCGGCAATGTGGTGCTTGATACTCAGAGGAAACGTAGTGGGCTGAGCTGAGTAGAGTTGAGAAAGTGAAAAACTGGCACTGGGAGTAGCAGTGGAACCTGAGCCTTGAAGTTTGATAGAAAATTGGTGCATAACTAACTTAACTGCTGACTGTAATGAAGACTTGGGCCAGCTCATATAGATAGCCTGACTTTTTTGTTTTACCACATAGGTTCCTGGATTTAAGAAGAGATGGGGGAACACTTGAAGCAAGGGAATGTGGTAGCCAAAGTAGATGTTGCAGTTGGGCTGAAAGCCAAAAAACGTTTAGCCCAAGTAAGAGTGACCCAGTCTTCGAATAGAGCGGGGAATAAGGCAACTGGTCGGGTTTGAACTCAAGCCTAGAGAGCTCCGAGGAGGATTTGTCTGAGCCACAGCAGGGGGGGGGGCACTCTAATTTGATTTTAATCGAGGATTCCATCATCGACGAGAAGGAGCAGATGAGTGAACTAACGACAGTGCCAGTAAAGAAAAAACTCTAAAGACTTTCCACTATTCATGAAAAAGAAACTCAGCCCACTACTGCTCAAGCTTCACCACATCTAAATGCAGCTTCAGTAGTAGGAACAGAAGAAGCAACAGGTGATTCAATACAGACGTCGTATATATCATCACCTCTACGGGTCCTGGTTCCAGCCCTGGCACCTTCGGCCGCCACATGAATTTTACCAGACGAGGGTCGACCGGTGCTTTGCCAAACAAGTCCACTGGCACCATCAGTCCGACTTTCGTTCCTTGATCAGTCTCCCTCTGCTGAAACCACCCTGACACAGCAGCTGGAGGGTAAACCACAGTCTCAGATACCATCGCGGACACCGAATAAGGGCAATCTAGAATTATCAGGGCAAACGGCTAGGTTGGATAGTCAATCGCAACAAGAAGAGCCCAAATCACTAATTAGAGGAGCTAATACACAACAGATTGAGATTAAGACCATGCTTAATCTCATATTGGATGAGATCAGAGACACGAAGAAATCTCAAGAGACTGAGATAGCCGCCCTACATCTTGGGCTCAGAAAAACGGAAGAGGCAGTGGCTGGCTTCCCCATAAGAATTCAAGAAGCCAAATCAAGGATTTCTCAATTAGAGGACCAGATGAATACCATGCTAAATAAAGTTAACTTCACAGCGGAAGATAAAAGAGCTCTAGAGAACAAACTTGAAGAATTGGAGAACCATTTGCGCCGTTCAAATGTTTGGATTGTTGGGTTACCTGAGGGGAGTGAGGGAGTAAACACATTGCAATGGGTTGAATCATTTATTAAGCAAAATGTGCTCCCAGAAATCACTGGAGATTTAACATTTACCAGGGCACATCGTGTTCCAGCTCACCTCCCACCTAATACTAAGTTCCTTCGTACAATTTTGACTAACTTTGCTGATTACCGCGTGAAAGAGAACATTCTGGCTAAGGCAATTCAGCAGATACAGTTTTCTATTAATGAGGGGACTAAATGCTGGATTTTTGGAGATATGTCTGTGGTGGCTGCACGCAGGCGTAAAGAGTTTGTGAAACATTTGTATCTCTTCAAAGCTCAAGGGGCACAGGCTTCTGTCATGCACCAATCAAAGCTTAGGGTGCTGGTAAGAGGGAAATTCCATATGTTCTCACGCATTGAGGAAGCCCAGGAATTATTAAAAGAGATTTCTATTTCAAAATCAATGCAGGGGGTTCTCTTGACTGTCAGGGTTTTCACTATTTTGTGGGGGCGTAGGTCACCCTTGGTGCAGGTCCAGGGCACCTCACAGTGAAGCAGGGGGGGAGAGATGTGGATTTCGGGGTCGACCACATTTCTCGGGGGAGGGAGTTTATGGGGTTTGGGGTGGGGGGTCGGGATTATGGCAGTAAAAAGAGCAGATGCAAACAGGACTTAGATGATTGGAATAGGAGTCTGATCCACAATGTTTACTGGATAAATTGGAAACATGAATACAGCTAAAAGGTGTTGCATTACATCGCTAAATGCTAATGGTATGTTAAATAGACAAAAATACGGGGGGCTTATATGATGGCTCGCCATGTTAAGGCCTCAAGCCCTCTTCAACCAAGAAACCCATTTAAGAACAAATTTACCAAGGCTTCATCCCGGGGGTGTTTTCTAAAGCTTTTTTTTGCTTCAGCTGGGGTGGCGATGAGAGGGGTTGCCATTTATTTTGGAGAGATATGGCCTGGGAATTTTTCCAAGTAAAGAGAGTTCCCTTTGGAAGATGGATTTGGGTCATGGTGAGGATAAACGGGAGCATATTGAATTTTATTCATTACTATGGTCCAGTTATGGACGATCCATCTGTATTGTCAACTTTACATAAACTCTTATCGGTGTCAGATTGTTTTGGGTGGGGATTTTAATTACATTCAAGATCTGAGAGAAGACACCTCAAACAAAAATAAGAAACAGCTGAAGCCAAAGACTAAAAGAGTCTTTGAGGCTTTAATGCAAGATCGTCAGCTAATCGACTCTTGCTGAAAAGTTAATCATGGTATTCGCGATTACACCTGCTTCTCTCACCAATTTCAGACAGTTTCACGAATAGATATTTTTTTAACATCTTGTTCCCTAGATCTCGCAGAAGCAGAAATCGCTGTGAATGCATTCTCGGGTCACTCCTATGTTAGAGTGGAAAACTTTTCTCAGTATGGGGTGGATTCAAGGAGGCTGTTCGCGGTCAAATGATTGCCATTTCAGAAGCGCAGGTGAAATGTCGACGTATGTAGATAGCAGAATTACCGCTAGCCGTCGAAAATGCCTCAAGTTTGCATAAAACCCCCTTACGGGGTTAGTGGGAAAAAGCGAAGAAGGCGCTGAGCGACTATTTTATTGTGGAGGAAATTAACAGTTTACTGACCTATCAACAACGGGTTTATGAGGAATGCCAGATGGTTGGAAAACTTCTAGCAAGGCCTACTAAGACACAACAAGAAGTGGCCCTAATTATGGAGGTAATAGATCAAGACCAGTTTGGTAGTGACTGATAGGGAGGGGATCGCCCGTGTTTTTGCTAACACTATCAACAGCTCTATACCACTAAATATATGGTCAGCCAGGAAGCGATACATGAATATTTTGCAGGGGTAGAACTTCCGAGGCTATCCAAAAGCTTAGCGGAGCAGGTGCAACGGTATATATTACCAGTAGAGATGTTGGCAGTCTTAAAGTCTATTGCTGGAGCAAAAGCTTATGGTGAAGATGGATTGCCTATTGAATTTGATAAAGTATTCACTAACAAGCTGATCCCCTTTTTGATGAAACTTTTTAACTATGTAAAGATCGGAGGTATTGTCCCCCCTGAGATCAAGAGGGCGATTGTGGTTAGTTTTGTGAAAAAAGGCAGCAGATTACAAGATTTTGATGAAAATCTGGGCACAGCGTTTCACCCCACTAGCCCAGGAAGTGATTCATGGTGACCAGTCACGGTTTGTTGCTGGGAGGACTATGTCTTCCAATACCAGGTTTTTGATTCAGGCGCTCGATTATTTTAGTATCAACAAGACGCCGGCTTGTATTATGATGGTTGACGCTGAAAAAGCGTTCTACTTGGTTAATTGGGATGCCCTATTCTATAGTCTGGGTAGGTTTGGTGTCCCGTCTCAAGTTATAACTATGCTTCGGAACATCTATCAGGGGGCACAGGCTCAACAGGTAATTAATGCAACTCAAGTAGGGTCAGTAGATATCAATCGAGGGACCAGACAAGGGTGTCCACTTTTGCCCCTATTATTTAAGTTTTTTATAGAACCCTTGGCCATTAAAATCCGAGCTAACACAGATATCCAAGCCCTGATTCAGGATATGGCAAAATTAAAGTTGTTCGCTGATGGCGTTATTTTATATCTTAGCCCCGAAAGGCAGTATTTGGATCAGACCCTAGCCGAATTAACCAATTTGAACTTATTGGGGGCTATAAAATCAACCAAAACAAAACTGAGATTTTAACGTTGAACACCAGTATGGATTTTCTCCCGGCAAATTTAAAGCAGCAGGCTCTTAGATCAGATCCTATACGGTATCCGGGGATCTTTGTTACAGGTCAATATGGGCAGCTATTTAAATTGAACTACAAGGCAACAGGTAAAAACATTTTGAAATTATTGGAAAATTGGTCACGTCTCCCGTTAACCTTGATAGGTCGTGTTGCACTTATAAAGATGTCTATACTTCCTCTTTTAATATTCTTGTTTACTAACATACCTATTAAGATTAATATCAGCTATTTTAAAGGGCTTGAATCCATGATCAGGTTGTTTGTATGGAACAAGAATGCTTCCAGCGTCAGACTCCCAGTGTTACAACTCAACACAAATTTAGACGGGTTGGCACTACTGCATATTCGAACATATTATGAGGCAGCAATTTTGGATTTAACTGCATGTTTATTGTCCAGTACAGGGCGATTAGATATTTTGTTTTTAGACAGGATGATACAATAAGCTGGTTCGCAGACCCCAACATTTCTTAAAACTTCAAAACTTCCCAAAAAGACTAGATATAAAACTCTCCTGGAATTTTCTAGTAGATTACAGCTTTTTTTAAAACAAAGTGGCTTTTCTGGACTTCACGTATTAAAGTTAAGCGAGTGTAAAAGTTTGGGCCTTCATATTCATTCCAGTAATCTCAAGATTTGGACGGATTGTGGTTTGGAAGTAATGGGGCATTTTATTATTCCGGAAAGAGTGATCACCTGGCAAGAAGTACAGATTAGATGTTGTGATCGCAACAAGCCTGTCTTTTTTGAAGTTTTACAAATTGTAAATTTTGTGGTCAAATATAATCTTGTATCTTGTGGTGCTCCAACTAAATTGGCGACTGCAATATTTAGTGTAAATGTTAGTGGGGTGGGCAACTGGTGCTGGCTGCTGCGCTCCCAAAACAAGTCGCTGTTGGTTGAGAAGTTTTTGGAGAGAGTAACTCTGGAGACACAATGTTCCTTTTCTAGTCGGGAGTGGCAGTCCTTATCCCTAAAAGGTAGTAGGGCTTTAAGAGCCACCAATTTTAAAAGAATGGCGTTCTTGTCCCGCTGGATGGCTTACTTTACCCCCAAGGCGCTGAATAAGATCTATCCTGAGGTGGAGAATAGATGTTTTCGTTGTTTGGCTGAAGGTGAAGGGGAATGGAGACATATATTCTTCACCTGTCCAAAACTAGGGATGTTGTGGGACAGGATCTATGCGGCCATAAGTCGGCCATTCCAGAAATCGCTTGATCCAACAGCGGAGGCGACCCTCTTTAGTATGATGAGCCGGGGGGATAATCTGTCAAAATCAGAGGGGGCATTTCTAGCTATCTTGACTCTTGTTGCTCGCTCCTTAGTTCTACAAGAAACCCAAGAGATTTTATTCTAGATGGCTATTTGCAAGATAGGGAGTGTACAAAATCTTAACTTAATGTAAATGTATACGGGGAGAGCCCTGCTGGCCAGCTTGCGATAAGAAACTGCTTTTAATATGTATCTAGATTTTTTTAAGGATGTATTACATCAATTGAAAGATTCGCCAATGTCTATTTGTGTTTTGTTATCATGTATTTAATGAGATTGTTAGGCATGGTTTTATTGTAATAAATATGTTTTGATCAAAAGATGATTATTGGATTATTGTCCTTGTTGCTCTGCTCAATAAAAAATACATTTAAAAAAAAGAGAATAAAACAGGTGCTGTTAGTTGCTTTTAATACAACCCTTTTGGGATGTGATCAGAATTCACTAATTAAAATATTGTCATTCTTTGTCTGCATTAGTAAACAGAAATATACGTTTAATAATAGTCAGCTTGTGTTGGTAAAAGGCATTGTAATATCATTTTATGCTTTGCTTTGGATCCCAGTTTGCTAATCTAATGCATAAAAGTGCATCCAGAAGACCAGAAATTTGAATAGGTCTTGTGGATTCAGGTGGTACATCTAAAATTCTCTCCTTCTAAAGTTTAAACTACCCAGAGTTCCTCTTCGTATATTACACATGTGAAATCAGCCTGTCCCCTGTGCTATTTTACTGTCCATTATTCGTTTCTCTTTTCTTTTCGGGCAAGGAAAACATTCCTCTCAGATAAAGCTGTATGGCCCCTGTTAATTTTGGGACTGATTCACAAAGGGACTCCACAATCCGGGCCCCCGCACTTATCCAGGTGTCAGGGTTATCTGAGCTAGTCGCTACAGAGATCAACAATAAATTAATATAAGGTCCCCAAATGGATGGCTCAGAGTGATATAAATCTGCCAGGATTTTGTTCAAACAAGAAGCTTTTCCCATCTTCATTGAATCTGTAACCTACTGCGTCAATTTGAGAGTAAAAACCAGGTGTTTGGAATTATCCTCATCTTTTCCATAAAATCCGGGGAGTCCAATCTTCTAGATCAATATCGGAATTAGATGCTATATAAACTTCTTGAAGTGTGTAAGGCACACCTCAAGTTGTACATGGAACTCCTCTACCTTGATAGGGTCTCTATTACTTTAAGCAAGGAGATGCCAGAATTCCTTGGTCTACTTATTTTTCAGTAATGGCCAAATCCTGCCATTTTCACACCTCCTAATCCCTCTTAATGGTATTTTGAACGAGCCTATAGGCTTTCCTAGCGGCTACTATTATGTCTTTATTGCCTCCCTCGACTGCCTTAATTAGCTTTGATTTTGCCTTCCTATTCAAGGTGTTGTACCAACTACTTCCTGTGGCTGAGCACTTTTTGGACAAGACAAGCTTGGAAAAATGGTCTTTCAGATGGTCAACCATAATGTCATGAAATAATAATGTAGGAATTATGTCAGAAGGACTGTGGGAGAAGGGTTATAATATGTCAGCATTTTCTTAGGCAATCAATTGTATATGGCCATCTGACACTCATTCTATTATTAGACTGAAATACCGGTGCAAATAAAGTGGCAGTCATCATATTATCTAGAAGAGGCATGCCTATTAGAGTTAGTGAAAGGGCATTATGGTAACTGTCCGCTCTATCTACAATCATAACATCACTCATATTCACCCAATCCAACAATATATAGTTGATGTTGCTTGTCATTTTGGCCCTTTTGAAGGTTGCAGGCCAGCAGCCCATGTGTCAGAACAAATAATGCTTATTGAGATGCGACCAGTGGTATCTTCTTGAAAAAAAGGATAACTAACTTGGGAATGTTCCAAACCCTGTCTTCTTGTTCCATTAAATCATATATTGTCCTTTGGAGCTTGAAGGCCGTTAGCCGCAACATGTCCCATAGGTTTTTTGGTTTCCCTGGCCTACGGGGGCTATTGGCTGCTTTTCTTTTCACCATTGAGAGAGTATACTAGGAAGATTTGGCAGGCCAACCAGTACATTGCGGCAAGAAATTAAATTCAGACTATAGTTTGAAAAAAGATAAACAAAGAAAAAGGAGTAATAAACTTTACCAAATTGTGTAAAATAAATTCCAATCAATACAACCAGGAGGGGTGGGCCAGCCCATCCTCTTTTGGATGATGACTGGTGAAGAGTGGCCCAGCCTTGTCCCAGGCTTCGACCGTGTGCATCCTCTGCAGCGAGGCCAGTGATGGTGCTTTGTAGTGCTTGTAGCGTGAGAGCCTGCCTCCTTTCCCCACCTGCACCAACAAGGATCCTGAGACTTGGAGTCTCCAACTGCAATGTTCCACTCCCACGCAGCGGGCATGTGATGGCGCTTTTTAGCACTTGTTGCATGGGGGCCCACTTCTTTTGCCCACCTGCACCAATCAAGATCCTGGAACTTGGAGTCACCAACTGCAAAGTTCCAGTGACAATAATTATTGTGTGTTTTTGCACTAAAGATACAAATTTCCCATTGAGAATAGAAGAGGGATTGATTACGAAAGGCTTGATTTGTAGCAATCAGATGTTGTGAATGTGGGAACATTTATTGTGTACCTATGGAACCCTTGCATCAGTAGGTAAGATTCGTGATCAATTTCCTTAGGCCAAGGCAGTAGCCAACTAGGTGATTGGAAGACTCAGCTTGAGGGCCATGCAGGCAAACACTGCCACCACCATTGTAGAAAGTCTCTCCTGTCCCAGATAATGCGACCAAGGCAAAGAAATGAAACCTCACAGACTTATGAATTGTTTATGGAGGTCCTTCAGAGGTAAGAAGTCACATGCTAAATATAAAGGGGGTGAATTTTTTGAAAACCCTCAACTAAGCCTTTTGTGGATTTCGAAAAGCAATGAGACAAAAAGGCACTAGTAATGACTATGGCAGAGCTACCTAAACAAAATCAGCAAAAATGAACAGGACAAGTCTCAATTAACTCCATTGTCATGATGAAAGATTTTTTCTGGAATAAGAGTTATGTAAAGTTGCCTTGGGAACATGCTACATGACATGATCTCTTCAAATTTCAGTTCAGGTGGTTCCTCTTAGTTGTGGTATTTGCGGTGTGATTTTATAATTGCGTGAGCAACATTAGCGTAAACTCCCTAGAGCATGAATCGGTAAATGAGATTAACAACTACCCCGTATTTATTAATGTCTACATTTAAACACATTGCATGTAGTCTCTGTGTTGAAATTGTTTATTAGCATTTACTAAATATAATACAATAGAGACAATATACAGAAATATGTAATACAATAACGTAAATTACATTGGAATGAATGTATAAATAATTAAATATATGAATTACAGAAGGGTGGAGATATTATCTGACTAGAATACAAGTGATACATTAATAAGATGCAAGAAGGAGAAAAGAATACAAGTATGAATAAAACAATAAGCAATTTGATAGACAAACTCTAATGACAGATGATAAGATAGAGAGAAAGTTTAAAGCCAAAAGATCAAGAACGTAATATAAGGTGAGGTATAAAATAGCAATCAATTATATGGGAGAAAAAGAAAAAATGGATAGGACATGTGAGTAGAAAGAAAAGCAGAAAAAATAAAGGAGAAATGGCATGTAGTCTCTACTGTTGTTTACGTACAAGTTCTATGGTGTAAAACTAAAAAACAATATCTTCAGACCTATCGCGGAGAAATGTTATTGTTGTAGGTGTATTTTTTTCCCATCTACAGTCTAAGATGAATATCTTGTTCCCTGTACTTTAAGTACTAAACAGGGTGAATAACTCACTATTAGAAAGGTATATGAGCCAATTTGTAGAAAGGGAAGACCTAATATGATGCGTAAAAACGCTGAGGAAATATTCCCTTCTGAAATGATAGAATGTGAAACAGTAGTTTAATTACTAAGAGCCATTTGGAGTTGTTGAGTTATTCGCTAAACAATCAGCATGGTAATTCAGCTTTTATGTATTTCTCCTCTGTAGCTCAGATAGAAAGTTAAAGCCGCTGAAAATGCATTCACTGTGTTAGTTATTAGGGGTAATTTGTGATTTTTTATTTCCTGTATTTACCTCACATATAAAGATTTTGCATTCAAAGTGCCACGTGTGAACATGTATTACAATCCTATTTGCATAAACAGTCACTTACCCTATGAATTATGTGTACTTGTTTTACAATACCGCTTTTTTATTTAGTACAACACAAATATTTAACACATTTTCAAATTAAATGTTTTAATTAACAAAACACACTGTGAGATCAGCCTCTCGTCTAGACTCAAGCACTCTTCTTATCCAAAGCTTATCACATTTATTCAATATATGGCGTTTGCAGTCTTTAATCACCTTCTGATAGTTTTCATTCAGAGGTAAAGGATGCCTTTGAGAATCACCTCAGAGCACTGCAGCATTTCCAATATAGTTTTACATATATATGTTACATTTTTAAATATTTATTTTTAAGAAGGTGTTCTGCTACTTAGGGTCTTATTCAGAGTAGGTGCATTATGCAAATTGGAATTATTTGGATTATCAGACACCTAATAATTTTTTGCTATTTAAAGTAATCTGGCATTAACATATAGTGATGCTCTGTCACATTCCAGAATGTGAAAGCCGGGTCCGTTTGTACCAGCAAAAACCTATAGTTAACTTGGTACCAATAAATGTGGAAAAACTTACTTAGAACAAAAAACAAATGTAATTCTATAAGGAGTGTTTGCAATAACAAAGTGTAATGAATTTTTATATTAACGTAAAGTTACTGCAATTGTCTAAATCAGCATCTAAGACCCTTATTGTGCAGGTTGCGGTATCTTCCTGTGGAAAAACTGCAGATAGTCAAAATTGGGGATAATGCAGTAACACTCCGTGCTTTGTCTTACTCAGCACTCTAAAACTCGGACTATTGTGTTTTTTTGTTGCATAAAGTTTGCCAGATTTAATCAAGTGAAATTCATGTGTGGGGAACCACATTGTCAGTATAATATTGTCATAGAAGTTGTAATCTTGCTTTGGAGACTGTAAGATAATGCTTCTTTTTCATATGGTCACCCCCATTTTTTGGGACTGATGATGCTGTTTTTTTCACTTTTTGCACTAGGACACTGGTAACCAGGCCACAGTGCATATGCTCTGACCCCTAAAACATGTGGAAATTGGCTACACTCCTGACAAGCATATTTAACATAGATAAGTCGCACTAATGGACTGCAGCACATATGTGCCACCACTAAAGTGACAATGCAAAACATGTCTATGGGTCTGCCCCTGCAGCCTGGGAATTCAGATTTACAACTGTCAATTCGATATGGCAAAATAAAACTCTTGCTAGATCTAAACCTTCATTTGAAATGCGTATAAGTCATCCTAAGTGCCCATAAGGCAGGGTGCATTGCATTTAAAGAATAGGATATGTACTTTGGTTTTACCTGCCCTGGCAGTGAAAACCCCAAGGTCATTGTTCTCTGTGGCAAGGCTGACTCTCCCATACAAAAGCACTGGGTTACATCATAATGCCTTACAATGCTTAACTTCAGTTTGGGAGTAGCTAAAAAATTATCCAAGGACTCAATTTAATAGTAATTTAGAATCCAACTTAATGGTCAAGTCAGATTTTGGATTCCTATTTTGAGAATGACACTCTTAGAAAGTTGGCATTTTTCTGCCTGTGACAAATGTGTTTTTCTACCAGTGTTCACTGTCACCTAGGAGCTGAATAGCTCACAGATGAGGTGTGAAGTGGCTCATGGATCTCGGGCAAAGGGAAAGGCACTGACCTTCCACTGACTGAATGGCCATCTGTGCTTTGTCCAAGAGCGTAGTTACCTTCTTGGGGTGACTACTTTATCAAAGGCAGGTGTAGCTCACACCTGTATCTGCCACCCTCTATTGTCCTGATAGACAGCCAGGACCCATTCCCAGTGGGAGAGTAGTTGCCCGCAGAACTGGTCTGAAGTGATCACAAGGAAGGGTTTGCCCCAATGTGAATGCCATCTTGGTTTTAGGTAGAGAGGAGCTCTGTGGGATAAGTTATAGTACAGGACACAAGACGTACTGCAAAAGTGAGTAGGGGCACCCCTGTGAACCTTTACTCCATTGATTAGGGAGTGTCCAGGAGTTTCTCCCACCTGCAGGATGGCACTGCGTATGAATGTGGGATTTCCAGTACCCTCTACAGAGCACTACTAGGCCTATGAAGACAGAAGAATGACTGCACCTGCTGTTGTGACCTGTGAGGACAGCCATACGGGCTGGACCTATTCCCACTTGTACACAGGACTGAGATGTGGACTTTAAGGGCCAGTTGCCTGACCTTCTGTTCAGCTACAGGGACACGAAAGCTACAAGAAGCCCACTTTTCTGAAAAGCCCTATTGACCATTTCCAACTGTACATACCCTTGACCCTTGTCCTGATCCTGTGTGACCAGTTGTCTGCAGTTGATGCTTTATGATTTTTGGCACTAAAATTGAATTCAAATTTTAAAAATTAGTTAGGATATTCATTTATAAGTAGTTCTGCTAAGCTTTTCTCATTCCACTGATGCATAACAGACTGCATAATAGGATTAGGTGCTTTCGACGTGATTGGCTGTTATTAATCTAAGCAACATAGATTATATTTACAAATTCTTAAAAATTCCCCGGTGTGTACTGGGCAATCTAGGAAAAGGAAAGATTTAAATGTATGATCTTGTGCAATCTTTCCTCAAGGTTGAGAATCGGACTGTCTACGTATGACCTTGGACCAGATGTGTGACCCGCATTTGCGACTTGCAAATTGGGATGTATAACTGTGTCTCCGACACTGTTTGTGATTCCTAATGGTGTCGCAAATTGCATGCCTCATGAATATTAATGAGACAGGCACACTTTGCGACCCCATTAGAAATGGCTAGCACTCCCAGGGATGGTGGCCTGCTGGGGTCAGCAGACTGCCATGTCTGGGACTGCTTTTAAATAAAGCGGTCTTTTTAAAAAAAAATGCAGCTCGTTCTCCTTAAAGGAAAACAGGGTGAATTTAAAAAAAAAAAAGAAACCTTTCAGTTTCATTTTTTAAGGGCAGGCAGTGGTCCCTGGGACCAGTGCCTGTTATTAAAAATATTTTCTCACATACTCAAAAAGGGGAAGGGGTCCCCTGAGGACCCCTTTCCGTTTGTGAGTGGTTTACCACCTACTTGAAGTAGGTGGTAAACTGCAAGTGTTTTGTGGCCGCAAATGCAGTCGCAAAACAATTGAACATGGCATGGTGACTCGCTATTTGGAAGGGATGCCCCTTCCTAATAGCGGGAGTCACAAATGCTATTTTGCGAGCCAGTGACTTGCAAAATAGCATTTGTACATGCCATTACCCTTTTCTGTGGTTGGTGGCAACAAGAAAGGGTTGTACATCTTGCCCCTTATGTTTTTCTCACAGGAGCAATGATATCCTTGTGTTGAAACCCTTTTCACTACATCTCTAGGAAATAAGGGATTACATGTGCCCCTTCCCGTTTCGAGAAAGCAACCAGTCTTGCTTTTTGGGAAGAGTACTTTATGTGTATTGCACGTGTGCTTCCTGTATTGGGAAGACCATACATAATATTTGTAAATACTTAAAAGCATGGTTATACAATGCCATGCCTACTTTCTAGCCTCTGCCCCCAAGCTTTGTACATGAGAAAGTCTTCCACACTTATAAAATTTAATCCGAGGGTGCAAAACTCTGCAAACCCTTAATTTGGATGGATGCTCTGTATATTGTTTAATTTTGCTTCAATGCAGCTTCACCAAACCCATTTAAAACACCTCCCCACTGGCAAATGTAGATATCTTAGAGCCTTCTGTGAATTATGCAAGCATCTTAGAATAAAATAGAAACCTAACCTTCCAACTTTCTAGAAGAGTTTGTGGAATTTTCCGAAAATGTAAATCCTATCTTGCCACAGTGGAAACCTTACATGATGTGACTGTAAATGATTAACTGATCAGTCCTGCATTTAGATTTTCCAAAAGGCATTTGGGAGGCAGTTTTGTTGGTGAAGAATGAAAGGCATTTATCACAGAAGAGGGAGTAAAAAGTTGCTGGGGGAACTTACAGATGCCAACTGCTTGAAGATGCAGTAAGAAAAGTTCCATAATACAGATGGAAGCTCAGTGGTGCTAGACCGGTAGTGTATTATTGGTTGTTTTTGAACTGGCAGATTTGTAATAATCATCAAAATACTTTATTCTGTTAAATGAACCATAAAAGTGTGAAACAAACACACAGTTCAAAAGTTTAAAAAAAGGTTCCAAAGGATCAAGTCCATGAAATGCTGACGTACAACATCTGCGATACATTAAAAAGAGTAGGCAAAAACATTAAAATCATTTGATAAATAAAAAGTAAGGTCAAGTGACCATCGGACAGAAGTCACAATTATACAGAAGTCACAAAGACATTATACAAATTAGTTTACAATCCCAACTGATCATAAGGATACTACTCCCCCAGCACTCTGGCTCTAATATTTCAGCTCCAGTGCAGGTATTTGGCTACACCACAAAAATAGATTCTTTGGTGTCAAGCTGCAACACCCTAAGCTCAGTTGTTCACTGCCTGGCCCCCAGTTATCTGCAGATGGAGAGGCGCCGCCCTTCCTTGGTTTGGCATACCAAGTGCAGAAGAAATGAAAGTGGGATAGAGTCTCCTCTGCACAACAGCACACTGGGCAAAAAGTGCTTTTAGCAATTTTTGATTTCCATCTTGAGCAATAAAGTCTGGAGCATTACAGTGCCATGACGGAATAAAATGTACATGAGTCTAGCAGCATGAAGTGGTATAAAATCTAGGATGCTTTCAAAATGACAATGTGGTTTAAAATCTAAAAATTCAGTTGCGAGTGACCCGTAAAACCTGTTGCTAAACTCAAGACTCCACATATGAGCCCCGTAGGTGTCCTTTAGTGTCTGTTTAGAGAGAGGCGGGCAACCCTCACAATCACGACAATCGGCTTCTAAGCCTAATTGGGTCAACATGCTCTTCAACTAACATACCCACTTTATTCTATGGCTTGTATCTGCTTCAACTATATTCCTACTAGCATCATGATATGTAGGGAGAGCTGGAGTGTACATGAGCAAGCACCAAAAAAACAAGAGGGCGTAGTTGTGCCCTAGACAAAATGGAGTATAAATCCATGTCCCACCTTAAGGGGAGCAGGAGTGTACTTTTCGGGAGGGACAACAGGGATATTTATAAGCTATTATCTGCTATGCCTAGCGATGTCACACCAGATGGACCACATAATTCATCCCCATATAGGACACTTCCTTCAGCCTTGTCCCAGTAAACCTTTAAAGCTGCTGAAATTGGTCTCGACCTTGAGGCACAAAACTGCCTCAAGATGCCAGATGTATGGTGACTTAAATTTAAACTGCTGTTCTTGACTTGGGAGACCCATTGCAAGGACTGGGTTAGCCTTATTTCAAGATAGTCAAAGGAGGGAACCCTGTCAAGACTATTTCTATCAAGGGTGATGGAGTCCCTAACCAACCTGCAGGGATTAATAGGCATCAATTTAGTGTTTGTATGATTAATTATCAACCTACAGTTGTCACAAAAAGCAGCAAATTGATTAACGATGGTCGGCTGGCCGGCTGGCATTTTAGAAATCAGTAGGGTATCATCTGCTAATAAAATCAGGGAGACTTTTATGCCCACAACCCATGGTGCATTGTTGCCGTACACGTCCAGATAAGCTACCACATCATTAGGGTATAAGGAGAACAAGGTAGGGGCAAGTACACATCCCTGCTGAACACATTTGTAGACCCTGATGTGTACCATCAGCTCTCCCTGAGGGCCACAGCAAACCTGGGCAGAAGTATCCTGGTGCAAACACACAAGATTACTCAGCATATCATGATGGACCTTGTTCGCCTTCAGTGTTTCCCATAATTTTTGATGGGGGACCAAGTTAAATGCAGACTTCAAGTCCATAAACACTGTATAAATATGTGACTGCTGCAGGATGACGTCTTCCAGTAGATGGTAAGAAATCTAAAGACTTGCCCGATAGCACTCATGTCTCTTCTAAAACCGGCTTGAAAGTTTGGCAGGGCATTGTATTCATCTATCCAAAGTTAAAGTCTGTCTAAGAACTGTCTGCAGAAGACCTTCCGAATCACATCAATAAGGTTTATTGGCTTAGGCGCCCGAAGGAGATGGCGGCGTTCGGCTAGGAGCTCCGTTCACACCAGGGTTTACTGGCGGTTCGCGCCTCAGTTTCCACCAACGAAGGGCACCCTCTCCTGTCGGAACATGCCAAGATCATTTTTAATCGTTTTCTGGCGCTGAGGCACAGTTATTTTGGGTTTTACAACCCACATTTTTTTCGGTCGCGGCTCGTCAGCGGCCGCGGCCGCTATCTTGTTTATTTTCGCCCGTGATTGCCTCAGCAGTGCGCTTTGCCGCGCATGGATCTCCTGGACGCCTCATGCTTAACTACTGACCCCAGCACCTCCTGAAGCACAGTTGTGGACATTCTGCACTCTAAGGTGACTTTCTTTTTTCTCCTCAACATGATTATTTCCGCTGCCTTTTTCTGCTGACTGGAATTTTCAACTTTCCTCATATACGGCGGCCATCTTATGCTTCCAGTCTCCAACACCTTTGACTCCAACTTTGTGGCCTGGCATTTTCCTTCCCTTATTAATTTGCTCCCTGCTCCTTTTTCAGTTGGGCAATAAGATATTCTTTCTTCTTTTTTGACTGCGCGCTCCATTGGCGTGCCGATGGCGCATTGTTCTAGTCAGACTCAAAAACGTAGTTACATTAAGAACTCCAAACTATTCACGGCACTGGCCCACTTGGAAGCCTCTCAGTCTCTACCTTCAACTGAAATGACATCGACTGCGGACATCACCTCACAGCCTTCGGCAAAAGTGAACTCTAAGAGGTTAAAGAAAGACCCGCCTTCGCCTCCTAAGTCCTCCTCGCCCATCTCAATGGAGCTAATCCTCGAAGAGATACGGGCCCTACGCCCTTACATGGAGGAGACGAATGCTAAGCTGCAGATTCTCACTGATAACTGGGCCTCGATGGACGAAAGAGTATCGCTGGTGGAGCGTGACGTCTCCTCTCTTCAGGAATCCGCGTCCAAGGTTTCCCACATGCACACGCAGATTTCATTTCTTCAGAAGCAGGTGGAGGACCTCGAAAATCGTAACAGGCGCAACAATCTTCGCCTTTACGGCCTGGTGGAGGGCTGTGAGGGGAATGATCCCATCAGCTTTTTCAAATCCTTTCTCCCGAAGCTTCTCCACCTACCTGATGACACCTCACTGAATATCCAGCGTGCCCACAGACTTGGTCGAGCTTCCTCCTCTCCTTCCGCATCAACGAAGCCTAGAGGTGTAATAATGTACTTTCTAGAGTACACAGACTTGTTGAAAGTCCTCTTAGCCGCCAAAGCCTCTCCTCGCCTCACTTGGTCAGGCTCCACCTTGTTCTTTGCACAAGATTATGCCAGGACCACTGCAAACCGTCGCAAGGCCTTCCTGGACATGAGACCTGACCTACGCTCCATTGGTGCCAGATATGGGCTTTTTCATCCTTGCCTTTTTAAGGTCACTTATAATAACAAGACTACGACATATGAGGATCCTGCCCGTCTTCGAAGCTTCCTGAACTCCTGCGGTCAGCCCGACATGGAGATAGCCGGTCCCTCTTCCCACCCACCATGACTTATTTTTGCAGCTGCAGCTTGATTCTCTAATTTGTCCTGCTTTAATGCTTTCATTTTCTTTCGCAGGTTCTTCAGACTGTATGACCTTTCGTCAAGATTATGCCTTTCATTTTATCGTCTGATAGTGTTAATCGGGCTCTTCAGTTGGTCATATGTTTGTTCTTTATCAACGTGTATTCGAGTTTCTAACTATGTTCTCTTTCTCCCTTCACAGATCACTGTTTTGCGTTCCGTTCTGTTATCCCTGGTTGGACGTCTCTCTCACCCCGAATGCCCTGCCTCTCCCAGTTGGCCCTACCTCCCTCCCCTCATCTCCATGTGTGTTTCCGCTTATTCCCAGTTCCTGATTGTATTTTTCCCGTGCTACCCCTCGTAAGTACTCTTCATTCCTCATTTATCATGTTTTTCTTTGTTTTATATTTTCTTATTGTACCTTTTCCCTCGTTGTTTTCAGATTTACTGGTGTCATTGCATTTTTCATGCTTCTCCCTTATCTTTCTTTCTTCATTTTTTCTTCTCCCCATTGTGTATTGGCTCTCTTGCTTGTATTCATCTCCCTTTACCTATTCTATTTCCCCTTGGCCCTTACCTACCATTATCTTTGAGTATTGTTGTATCTTCTCCACTTTCTTTCTGCTTTCTTGGCTCTCTCCTATTTTTATGGCTTCACTGGTTCCTTTCTCACTTTTTCTTCTACCCTTGTCTTTTCGCGTCAGTTCTCATCTCACTCTTTTTTCCTCTTATGCTCTTGTCCGCTGTGAGGCATTTCCTTGCTGTCCTACTCTCCAATTGGTCCATTTTTTGATTAGTCTTTAATGTCAGTTCGAATTGTTTCCTGGAATGTTAGAGGTCTGCATTCTCCTATCAAGAGACAAAAAATCCTCTCTCATTTAGCCAAATTAAATGCAGACATTGCCTTTTTACAAGAAACCCATCTATCTGATGCTGAAGCTGCTAAACTTAAGAGAGGTTGGGTGGGGGCTGTATTTTCATCTCCGGGTGATGGTAAGAGAAACGGTGTGGTTGTACTAGTCCGCAAGTCTCTTACCCATTTGCTCTTGGCTTCTGAATCAGATCCTGATGGTAGATGGTTGTATGTCAAACTCTCCTCAAAAGGCGTCCCTCTCTCCCTCCTTAACATTTATGCTCCTACTGGAGGTGATCAGGTCTTCTGGCACGCATTGGCCTCCCGCATCACTGAATATATTGATGATAATTTTATTTTAGCAGGTGATTGTAACCTACCCTTTGATCCTTTTTTAGACAGGAACTCCAAGGCACCTTTTATCCCCAACAAGTCCCACAAGCTTTTTACTCAAGCGATATCCCAGCATAAACTCAGTGACTCCTGGCGTCTCTGCAACCCCACCTCTAAAGAATTCACCTTCTACTCCCCGACTCATCATTCCCAGTCCCGTATTGACTATATTTTCCTCTCCCATCATATGTCCCAATCCCTCACCCATGCTGACATAGGCCCCATCTTATTTTCTGACCACGCCCCTGTTTTGATAAACATTGACATTTTACCCAAGTCCACTGGACCAAAGAGATGGCGCTTTAACAACACTTTACTCCTTGACCCCAAATTCTCCGCCTCCTTTGTAGACTTTACCACAGAATTTTTCAACATTAACGACACTCCCACTATGCCTAACCACGTTGTCTGGGATGCCTATAAAGCAGCAGCCAGAGGTTTTATTATCAGCTTTGTGGCTACTAAACGCAAGAACGCTCGTAAACGTACCAGTGACCTCCTTTGTACGATTAAAAAATTAGAACATTCCTTCTATACATCCCATTCGCAAGATTGTTTGACTGCTCTCGTTGCTGCTAAGATGCAATTTAACAAACAATCCACTGAGGATGCTTCATTGTATTTGTTAAAATCCAGTTCAAAATTCTATGGGGGTAAAAACAAGGTGGGGAAGGTCTTAGTCAATTATTTAAAAGTCAAGCAAAACAAACTGAATATTGAATCTATCTACGATGTTAATTCTGTTTTAAAGCATACGGATGTTGATATTTTAGAGCAATTCTCCCAGTTTTATTCCAAACTCTACTCTTCTGAGACTCACCCCACTCCTCATTCTCTTGCTACTTTCTTCGCCACCATCCAACCACCCTCCAATTTCCCTGTTGATCTATCCGCCCTTGAATCACCAATCTCTAGTGATGAATTACTTTCAGCACTTCAATCACTCAAGAAAGATAAGGCCCCCGGCCCAGACGGATTCACAGTTGAGTTTTATTTGCATTTTTCCAAATTGTTGTTGCCCAGACTACATTCCCTTATTGATTCCTTCATATTGAATGGCTCTTCCTCAGGTACATTTTCTGATGCCCACATCTGCGTCATACCCAAAGAAGGCAAAGATACCCAACATTGTAAGAATTACAGACCAATTTCTTTGGTTAACATTGATTATAAACTGTATGCCAAATCTCTCGCCATTAGATTAGACCCTTACCTTCCCGAATTGCTAGGCCCTGAACAATCTGGCTTCGTTAAGGGCCGCTTCATCACTGATAACACCAGACTTTTGTTTAATGTCCTTTCCAAATCTCCACAGTTCCAAGACTCACTTGCAGCCATTGCCCTAGATGCAGAAAAAGCGTTCGATAGGGTGGAGTGGACTTTCCTTTTCTCCGCCCTCAAATGGTTTGGATTTGGCCCACACTTCATCTCCTTTATCTCCTTTCTGTATTCCAGCCCTAGAGCGGCGGTTTGCGCCAACGGTCTAGTCTCCTCTTTTTTCAATCTGGGTAGGGGTGTTCGTCAGGGTTGCCCTCTTTCCCCTTTTCTTTTTAATTTGGCCCTGGAACCTTTTCTTT
This sequence comes from Triturus cristatus, assembly GCF_964204655.1. Taxonomy (NCBI): domain Eukaryota; kingdom Metazoa; phylum Chordata; class Amphibia; order Caudata; family Salamandridae; genus Triturus; species Triturus cristatus. The sequence continues at coordinate 393,481,552 of NC_140595.1, forward strand.
CAAAGCTTCGTCAAAACCCCAACTTACATGGTTTCCAAATTTCCCAAACTAATATTAAACTTGCTGCCTACGCAGACGATATTCTACTATTCATGTCTAACCCTACATCTTCCATTCCCGCATTCCTAGCTGAAGTCCATGACTACTCTCAGATTTCAGGTTATAAGCTAAACAATGACAAGTGTGAGATTCTACCCCTTACCAAGTTCACCTTTAAACCGGACTTTATGGCGTCCAATTTTACCTGGAGCTCCTCACACATCAAATATCTAGGTTTACACATTACTTCCTCCCTCCCTGACACTGTTTCATTATGTCTCAATAAATTCATCCAAAAACTGTCCGACCTCACCTCTAGATGGCACCCATTATACCTCTCCTGGTGGGGCCGTCTTGATACAATTAAAATGATGCTCTCCCCGTTAGTCCTTTATACCATTTCTAACATCCCAATTCCTATCCCTGCTAAGTTCTTTAAGAAAATCAACACTATTCCCTCTTCCTTTCTTTGGTCCGGCAAAAAAGCACGTATGTCCCTGTCCAGATTGCAACTCCCCAAGTCTGAAGGTGGAGTTAACTTTCCAAATTTTCCCGCTTACCACAAGGCATTCCTCTTGCGGCAAGCTTCCCAATGGCTGCAAGACCCTGCTGAGCCGTCCCCCTTATGGGTTGTCATTGAGCGACTTTCCTTATCCCCTTTCACTTTTGCTGAATACCTCTCATTCTCCCGCAAGCCTCACTTCTCCTCCATTCCTATCCACAAGTTCACAGCCAAGCTGCTTCTCTCCACCTCCCCAAACCCCCCTTCCTCTGTAGCAGAGTTTCTCAATTCCACCATCTGGCACAACAATAGTATAACCATCAATCGCAAACCCTTTTATTGGAAAACCTGGAGACAGAGGGGTTTAATCTGGGTATCTCAACTCTTCTCTAATTCTGATTTCTTATCCTTCTCCGTTCTCAGTCAACACTTCCATCTCCCCCGTTCTTCTGCCTGCAAGTATCTTGCGCTTAAAAATGCAGTCATGTCCACTTATGCTCTTCTCTCTAACCACCCCACGCATCCTCGCCCTCCCAACCCTACCTCACACCTTCATTCCTTCCTGCGCACTCACCCTACAGCCTCCTCATTATACCACTCATTCCATACGATTCTCACACCCAGACCAAAATCCAAAGTTGAGGAACAGTGGGAATCTGATTTTGCCATCTCTTGGCCCACCTCCCTGTGGGATAAACTATGGACTAAACTTCGCAAGACATCTAGGGCTGCCTCCCTCACACAAACGCTTTTCTTCATTTACAACAGACTCCTCTTCTCTCCCCAGATGTTGAATAAAAGATTTTCTTCCACACCTGATCTCTGTTGGTCCTGTTCTGCTCCTAACGCCACTCTTTTTCACATGCTTTTTTCTTGCACTTTCACGAAAAATTTCTGGACACTAGTTTGGGCCCAAATCAATGCCATATTCCACACTACATTCCCCTTTTCTTTTGTCAATATTTTTTTAGGAAGCCTTTCTCCCTGCTGGGATGACATTCATCTTAATACGCAAATTGTTGATTTGTTGTTAGCTGTTGCGTTCCAACAAATCACCGTCAACTGGAAAAACTTTACGAATATCTCTTTTAAAGCATGGTGGTACAATGTGTGTTATAATCACAGGCTAGACACTGTCTTTGTGCACCCCCTTAGTTTAGTTGCTAAACGACATGATTTATGGCTTCCTGTAACCTTGTATCTAGATATCTGTGCTAAACGCTCTTCCCATGTATCACCTATTCAGCAAGAGGTCTCTAAGCCTCCCTGAGTGATATTGTTTTTCATTTGTATTATTCTTTTTATATAAGCTACTTTAATTTTCATTATTACCAGTGCTGTTTTTTGATATTTAGCCTCAAACCCTTGTTATCCTCTGATTAATTGTATATTTTAACTACCATGTATTACCTTTCTTCTCCAATTGAAGACATGTTTGTATTTTTTCTCATGTATTGACACCTTTACTTATCCAATAAAAATCTTTTGAACTGAAAAAAAGGTTTATTGGCTTATAATTAAGGGGGGAGTCCCATGAGCCCTTTTGTGGACAGGGACTATTTCTGCTGCTTTTCAACTAGAGGGAATTTTACCACCCTCCAAAATTGCATTAGACAATGTATTGCTGTAGCTGGCCCACTTATCAAAATCAGCTAGAAATAAGTCCCCTGGGATCCAATCAGATCCAGCAGCTTTACCAAGGGCGATGCTGTTGATAGCACCTTTGTTTTGTTTTCATCAAATTCTAGGCAAGAAAGAGAGTCACTGGCCTCAGTGGGGAATAGGGAGGTTGCTGCCTCCTCTTGTGGGCTTGAAACAGGAGTCCATGTAAATTGTAATTGCTAAATGGGACTTCCCACTCTCACCCCCATTAGCTACAATCCCCCAAAAGCTCTTATCATCCCTGGTCCTAGCTGCCTCAATAAGTCTTCCCAGTTTTGGGCTTCCCAACTCCTTTGTGCTGTTGCCTGGGTCTGCTGATGAGTTTTCCTCTTTTGTATGATATCATTTGTGTTGCCACCTTCAACAGCAAGGCATAGTGCATTTTCGGACTGCCTGCATCCCTTGTTATACCATGAACTGCCAGTTTTAAGTGGCATTGATCCCCAATATGGCTTCCCATGAAAACATTGGCCTATAGAATGGAAAAGATTCACATGTATTGATGAAACCACAAAGTTTCTATCTTGCTGTGATGTGATGTATCTAAATTCCGCAGAGCATCTAGCAGGGGTTTATCCATACTGGCCCTTTACTTTAGATCCTATTCTACCTCAGGATATTTTAATCTACACCTATTGTTCGATTGAAAAAAGCCAATAGAAAGTGAAAGGGGAACCCCCTTCGGGTAATTAAAGGGTTTAGACAGTGTGCAGTGCATAGCATTGTGATCACTATCAGTTCTAGAGACCATCCTCATATCAATTAAGAAACGCCACAGAGAAAGGGCGATTGATATATCATCGATCCTACTGGTTTGCCCTTGCCGATTAAAAGTAGGAAGTGCTTGCAGATCAGGTTTCATGCACCCATTACATGCCCTTAAACTAAGCAGGAGTGTAAGTGAGAGGAGTTGGTAAGCTGCCTCAGTCCACCTCTTAATGGGTTCAATGTCGAATATGGGGACCCCCCTTTCCTCATTCTCAACACTAGTAAGTGAGTGACCTTTGTTGTCATGTGGCTTGAAGGTCATGATGAAGTCACCCGCAACAAGTAAGGTATTATGTTTGTCAAAGCTCTCCGTATTGGCCAAAAAACGTTTTCAGTGTTGTAGTTTTAGCTCCCCTCTCATCCCACAATTGTAAATGTTATAAAGATAGAAAGTGCACTTATCCATCCCTGTGATAGTTATACCTTGAATGTCAGGGTAGGAAACATCAAGTGAGCAGAGTTTAAAATTGAGCTAAGTGCGCACCCAACGCAAGAGGCCTCCAAAGGGGTGCCCTTTCCCATTATAACTAGCTGGAACAAAAAAGATGGCATAACCTGCCCTGAAGACATGATCTAGGGAACAGGCTTTTTGAAGCTAGCATATATCAAACCTGTCTATGAACAGGCCCCGATCAGGGTCATCGAGCTTGGACTTAATGCCTGCCACGTTCCAGGACAAGATATTTATATATACAAAACCATTGTTCAGTTCCAGCTGTCACAGAAAACAATATTGGTGGTGGTGATACATTAGGTGGGGTACAACCCTCGTGTGGCACATTCAAAGGTGGTATAACATCGGTACCAGGGGATTTCCCCTCCACTCGCCCAAGGGTGCTCACTGCTAAGTCAATCCACCATTGCCAGTCCCAGGTCATCAGCAAAGGCTAAAGATTGGGTGAGGAGTTGGGACTGTAGTTTGAAGGCAATTTGTGAACCAGAAGGAGGGATTGCCCAATTCCAGCCCACAAGCCCTTCTATCATCTGGCTTTGTTTTAGGCAATCTCGATATAATCGATGGCACCCTCATTTACTGATGAGTTGTGAAACCTTTGGCATGTAGGATGTCTGTACAGATCAAGGAATAAAATTGACGTAAAGATCTCACACAATGTGTACATTTGTTTATCGATGTGTTACTATCCTCTCCAGCCACCGGGCTCATTTTCGGAACTTTAGTCATAAAGACCCTGCTCAGTCTCCCTGTATGGCTCTCTGGCCCTCTCTCTCTCTGTTAATTTTAGCTCTTAATCCCAATGGGAAAAGGCTGGCTGCAGAGCAATGTGGGTGGGTTATGTGTGGCCTACCATGGTCCTTGCCCAGAGCCCCACTGTTGCTCGTAGAAGGGAGGGTTAGTGCTGTAGTTTTGGGGTATATGGATTTGGAGCCAAGGATTTCACTCCTATTCTCCTGAGTACCTGAAGGTGCCCACTTTTATAGCGACTACATTTACGCCTGTTTCAGATATCACTTATGGTCGCGTATGCACCTGTAGCCACATTGGGAGGACTTTTGGAGTGTGAGGTACTCTCCTGTTGTCTCAGCTTCCCAACCTCATCTTACAGGACAGCTACCTGCTGTTTTTGGCATATATACATCTTTATGCTGGTGTTTAATCAACTCAACAGTGTTGAGAAGCTTTATTGCCCCAGGATGCCCTGCACCTGTGACCATAGTGCTACTGTATGTCTTGTCAAGATACACCATTGACTGTTCAGTGTTTTCAACCTTCCTCTGAGCAGAACATGGGTGGTAATCTGCAAGAACAGCTTACTTATAAGCTCATGCAATGGAAGAATCTACAATCAGAGGGGTAAACCCCTTAGAAATACAGTCAGTGGAAATGGCAATCGTGGATGCCAGCAATGTCTCAGGCAATGTGACCTCCATCCAGCTAGGCCCTTGTTGGTAGTGGCCAGTTTATTACTCCTTTTGTTTGCAAATATGGGTGCAGTTTCCCCCCCCAGGACCAGGTTTCTCCTTTGTTGCTCTCCAAGAGTGTTTCGACTTCCTCAATCAGGCAGTCTATGTCTTGAAGCGTTGTGTGTGGGTGGGAGTCAGCCACCGGGTCACTAGTTGCCATCTTATAGCTCTTCTTTTTTTCCCAGGCAGGGTTTCTGTGGCTTTACGCTTGCCCATTTGAGAAGGAGGAACACAACTTTACGTTTGGCCATTGAAAGGGATCCGTGCTTGCTCATGCTTCCATGCAGGGCAGTTAGTAGGCTGACAGATGATAGAATGATAGGGACTCTCCTCCTCCACTGGCAAACCGGGAGCAGTGTTTCGTAGAGAAATATCAGGGCTAAACTGGATGACTGATGGTAAAGAAAGTCCAGCGCAATGACAGGAATGTAAGTAGTGTGTGCCCTCAGGAGATAAATTATACGGGTGGGATTGCCAGGTAAGTCATGCAGTATACCGTGATGATGTGAAGCAGGACTTTCTCAAAATGGAATGACCAGTTACAATGCAAAGCCAAGGGTGAACAGTACGCCGTAATGATGTAAAACAGATCTTATTCACAGAGCAACAGCCGGTTGAAATGCAGAGCCAAAGGGGGTGGCCGTGCCCTACCTCTTCCTGTCGCTGACGAGCGCGGATGGGCCAGCCTTTGGCCAGGGATTTTCCCGCACGTGGCTTGCTCACGGCCCATGCCGTGTGGCTTCAGAGCACCTTAAACAGCGCTAACTCAATGCAGGTTTGGGGTCAGTTGCAGGCCCAGAGGGGATTCTGGGACATTCAGCCCCCAGCAGTCACGGTCTCAGGTTTGTAATCTCTGACATGGACAGGGCAAGCTATATAATCATTAAGAGGTTTGGGTTTGATTAATTGTCTTTCTGAAGCTTTACCTTGCCTTTTATTTGGCACAAGCGGCTGGTGAATCAATCATTAGATTTTGAGGGAAAAGGACTTCTGACTGTAAAGGAAACAAGGGAGTCGATGACCCTGGCTACTGTTGAGTTCAAATCATTAAGAATGTCATATGAATTGTTAAGAGAAGGATCTGGGATATCTTTAAGAAATTGAATAAATGCTTCTGGCTGTTACTTATTTATGGTATGCTGGGAGGAAGGTGGACCAATGCAACAAAAGGGCTCAGTCCATTGACTGGCATGTTGTCTACAGAAAATTGATTTGTAAATTGTCTGACCACTATAGCAGATAGATTTAGAACACCTAGAGCTTTGATACTGTTGTAAACAGGCGTTCAAGGCTGTAGCAACCATAACCTATCTATCCTTTGAATAAGTGTGAGAAACCAGTTGGAGGCATATGTTTGATTAAGTGTTTGTAGGAACGTCTACTCAGATGTTCAAGTCAGTAATGATGATAATAAAATTTGGGAGCATTAGAACATATTGGAAAAGATTTAGGAAATCAGATTGGAAGGTGAGGAGGCATTTTTGAGTGAGGTGCAGACAACTACATAGACCAAGTAGATGGTAGGAGAGGTGGCAGTTGTAGGTAAAATGGTGCTGGATCATGACTATGTCACCACCAGATTCCTGTAATCAACACTTCAGCAATTTATTATGATTTGTAGAAAGAAGGTTGTTATATTGGCCACAGAAGAGTGATAGAACTATTTCTCCATCACAGCCAGGAAGTAAAATCCATGGTATAAGAGGACATGTCAGGTGAAGCCATTATTGGCTGTGGATCATGCATTTATGAGGACTCTCAATTCTCCATGGGCTAGGTAGAGTGGAAACTGTGAATCATCAATAGAGATGATAGGAGGAGATGAATGGCATGTGAACCTGGCGGTTTGGGAGAGATAGAGGGTGATTCACCAGGCAATGGCAAATTGAGATTGAGGAAGTCTTATCATAATTGAAGGGAAGCTCCAACAGGCCATATGAAGTAAGAGGCAGTGGGGCAAGTCTCCAAAGATTACTTTAGGTAAGTGAGTGCAGTAGCTCAGCCAATAAAGAACTCAGACTTGTGAATCAGCAATTATTGAGACAAAGTAGAGATTAGGCATACACATTTGAAACTATCAGATGCAATCAATCAAAAAGATTGATATATGGAAGAAAACAAGGTGAAATGCAGCTACTTTAAGGTGTATGCCATGGATGGGTTACTTACCTAAGATGTTTACCATGGTAGTTGAGATGACTTGTGGAGAAGATAACCAGAATGGCTACTGGTCTAAATCAAACCATGGACTTGATTGACAACATCCTCATGCAGCCAGCACTTTTAATCCAGTGTCTACCACTGATTGGCGTTGTTAATGTGATGGACCTGAAGGGCTGCTCAGTTTTTTTTTCATCATTTGGACTATATAATTTCCTAATTGTCTTTGGGAGGAATTAAGTGTCCATGTGGACATGTTCCCAATACTTACTTCTCTCCATACGACTGTCTCTCACACCCTTACCCCAAATCATTCTCCTCCATCTTGTGAGCTGCAGCCTACCTGTGCCCCAGATTGCAGTGAGCAGAGTCCAGGAAGTGGTAAGGAGGCAGACTAGTGCTGTCTCTTCCCTAAAAAACGATTTTCCCTGTCTGTGATTGCATCATCGTTTCTTTTTTAAAATTTCTTTATCTCTCTTTGCCTGTGGTTGTTACACTTTAAAATTGTAGTTTTAACCTGCCCGTGATTGCATAATTTATCACCTGTTTTGTGTTTAAACTTGAGGTTTTTCCTGCCCGTGACTGCTTCCATTTAACCTGTTGAATTGTGGGATTTGCAGTCCAAACTCTGTAGTTTTTCCGGCTCATTCCCCGTGACCACCAGTTTTTCCCTCCAGATTTTTCCTTTGCTCTGTGCTAAGACCTGTATGTTAAGCAGTGCACCCCAGTCACCATTTTGTGTTAACAAGTCAGTCAAACCAGACATCCTCCCCCCCCCCCCCCCCCAGCAACAGGGATATTCTACATCAGAGGGTGCTCTGAGACAGCAGTAGTCTGCTGTGTGCTGTTTAAACTGTATTTAATAGGGACTGTGCACTTTGTTTTTTGGCCATGAGAGGGAGTAAAGTTTTATTCAAACAGTATTGTTAAAGGACAAGTGTGTTAGGCCCTTACCCACAGAAGTCCAAAGTGTGGATTGAGCCTGTGTGTCTCCTAGGAGATTTCTGAATAGAGCAGCTCCCCAGTCCCAGCCCCACCACCAGGCCAGCAGACCTAGGACTGCTGATTGCTTTCCCAGCTCCAAGCAAATCTGAGCCCTCCTCTCACACCTGCACAGGCCCCTTATGGCTTTGCTGGATGCACCCCAAATCATTCTCCTCCATCTTGTGAGCTGCAGCCTACCTGCGCCCCAGATTGCAGTGAGCAGAGTCCAGGAAGTGGTACCGAGGCAGACTAGTGCTGTCTCTTCCCTAAAAAATGATTTTCCCTACCTGTGATTGCATCATCTTTTCTTTTTTTAAATTTCTTTAACTGTCTTTACCTGTGGTTGTTACAGTTTAAAATTGTTGTTTTAACCTGCCTGTGATTGCATAATTTATCACCTGTTTTGTGTTTAAACTTGTGGTCTTTCCTGCCCGTGACTACTTCCATTTAACCTGTTGAATTGTGGGATTTGCAGTCCAAACTCTGTAGTTTTTCCCTCTCATTCCCCGTGAGTACCAGTTTTTCCCTCCAAATTTCTCCTTTGCTCTGTGCTAAGACCTGTATGTTAAGCAGTGCACACCCAGCCACCATTTTGTGTTAACAAGTCAGTGAAACCAGCCCCTTCTTCCCCGCCAAGCAACAGGGATATTCTGCATCAGAGGGTGCTCTGAGACAGCAGTAATCTGCTGTGTGCTGTTTAAACTGTATTTAATCGAGACAGTGCACTTGGTTTTCTGGCCAGGAGAGGGAGTAACGTTTTATTCAAACAGTATTTTTAAAGGACAAGTTTGTTAGGTCCTTTCCTGCAGAAGTCCAACGTGTGGATTGAGCCCGTCTGTCTACAAGGAGATTTCTGAGGTAGCTGGAACCTTATATAGTCTACTACTGCTTGGTACATGTGTATACTCATTGGTTAGGTATTTGAGGGTTCTGATTGGTTTCTGGGTCTGTGATTCAATCAATGTAGGGTTGGAACTAGGGCTAGGGTTAGGATTTCTATTGGAAGTAGGGACTAGGGCTTCCTGTGTTATTGGTTGTTGGGACTAGGGTGGGAATAGGGCTAGGGTTAGGCCTTTAATTGGAAGTAGCAATTAGGGCTTCTGGTGTGATTGGTTGCTGGACTAGGTGTGGGACTGAGAGTAGGGTTAGGCTTTCTATTGGAAGTAGGGACTAGGGCTTTCTGTGCCATTGGTTGCTTGGACTTGGGTTGGGACTACTGGTAGGGCCTCTGTTGGACGTAGAGATCAGGGTTTTTTAAACTGATTGGTTGCTTGGACTAGGGCTAAGATTGGCTGTAAGGTCCTGGTCTCCTACTGGTTCCATATTTTAAGGGTAGTGTTGTGATTGGAGAGTGTTAGGGCTAGGGTTCCCATTGACAGGAGGGATCACATGATTACTAGGGCTATAAAAGGCCAGGGTTAGTGTGCTCAACCCAAGCGTCGAGGCTAAGAGCAGAGAGGACAAGGGCAGTTGCCTGTTTGAGACTGGTCGGGACCAGGGCCAGAAATGCTGCCCATGTTCCCATTCAGTAATATCCACCCACAATACATTTCCACTATCTTATGTACCTATCTTTGTGTATTGCTTAGTATAAACATGTAGAATAATGATGTTGTTAAAAACAATCATCGTTTGTCTACATGTACTTGCTTCCATTGTGCATCTATGTACCTCCATGTACTTGGATGTGTGTGTCTGTTACGTTTCTCCTGAAAAAGCATATCCAACGCACTACCCTATTTCTCATCCTGTACCTCTATCAATATCTTTAATCTACATATACTTACCTCCTTTATGCATCTATATACATTGAATGTACTTATGGATCTATATATTTATCACTTTCTTCTAATTTGGCATTTCCAATGCACTACCCTATTTCTCAGCCTATACCTCTCTCAATATATCTTCCAGCCCAACTTTCTGACTCATCTCAAACTACTTTCTACTACTCTTTCCAATGCACTACCCTATCTCTAACCCCATACATCTATCAATGTATCCTCTACATCCATTCTCTCATTTATCCCAAACCCCATACAACTGCTATGATCACCAAAATAACCATTTCTAGACTCTCTCCTACTCTACCCCTCCTTCCATCATCTGACACCTCTTTTACTATACCGATCCCCTAAAACAAACCTCTCTAAACTCTTCCCTTTGACTCTTCCCCTCCAAAAATCCTTTTTACTCATCCAAAAGCCTCCTCCTCCTACTACTATGACCTAATAATAAAAATCCTTCTATCCCTCCACTATCCTTTTCAATCAAAATAACAGACTAACATGTTCACTACTCAATTTCCATATTCCACTATGCTAACTCACCACTAATCCTTTATGGGTTCCAGAATAGCATGCTACTCGACAATAAAGCGTTTCAACACCCCATCAGGGTTCTAAGCACTCTATAAATTTCAAACCTTTTTTCCCTTCTCTACCCCTTCCCAACCCTTCTCAATCCAAATAACTGACTAGTGTATCCACCTCTCAAATTAATTTCATGTTTAACCATACTAATTCAACACTCATCCTTATGGGTTCCAGAGTAGCGTGCTACTCACCAAAAAAGCACTTCAAAATCCCATCAGGGGTAGCAAGCGGTATATAAATACTAACCTCTTTCCCCCTTCTATCCCACCACCTACCCTTCTCTATCCAAATAACTGAATAACATATCCACCACTCAAATTACTTCATATTTCACTATACTAATTTCAACACTAATCCTTAATGGGTTCCGGAGTAGCATGCTACTCGCCAGAAATGCGTTTCAACACCCATCAGGGGTAACAGGTGCTATATGAATGCAAACCGTTCTTCCCCTTCTATCCCTCCGCTATCCTTCTCACTCCAAATAAATGACTAATATCCACCACTTAAATTACTTTCATATTTCACCATACTATTTCACCACTAATCCTTTATGGGCTTCCGGAGTAGCGTGCTTCAACACCCCATCAGGGGTAACAAGCTCTATATAACTACAAACTTTTTTCCTCTTCCATCCTTCTGCTATCATTCCGAATCCAAATAACTGACTAACCTATCCACCACTTAAAATTTACTTGCATGTTTCAGTATACTAATTAATCACTATTCGTCTATGGGTCCTGGAGTAGCATGCTACTCGCTGAAAAAAGTGCTTTGAAACCTCGTCAGGTGTAGTAAGCACTCTACAAATGCAATTACAATACAATACACATATTCCTCAGACAAGTAACCAGGCCATGTGAAGATGATTAAGTAATAAAACAGAAATTTGCGTATTAATGCCCAACTCCAGTTTTACCCTGATCCTACTGTCCGTGATTCCTTGCCATAGCACAGCCCTGAACCATCTGAACAATTGTCTATTGTTATAAATAAATATGCATTCTATAAAAGATAATGTAGTATGACAATGAAATCAAGACTTGGCAGGATAGTTATATTGTACTCTTGCCTACTTGTGATTCTATCCATATCAGCTGCCAGATGTGGTCAATCATTTCTCTCTGATCAACACCTTGAAAGAAAGAATATGTATTGAAAGCATGCACTAAAATGGTCGGCCTATTTGTCAAACTGAACCCTAGCAGTTAAAATAGGTAACTCTAGCTAGTAAGATCACAATGCAACAAGAGTTCCTTTAAGCTCAGTTCTGTGTGCGATGCTGTTTTAATCTGAAATTGAAACCACTCCAGGATATAAGTTTGGGTGGAGAACTCCACTCTGCATGCGGAGTTTGCAGAGTTTTCCACACTCCGCATTACACGGAGGTCGTGGAGTTCTGAAAAACTCGGCTCCGGATAGCAGAGTGGAGATTTTTTCCTCGCTTGTGTTCGTCAACCGCAAGTTGGTTAGCACGGGCGTGGAAAATCAACCTCCTGGCGAGATTCCTCAACGCGGGCTGTCAGATTTCTCATTGTGTGTGGTCGCGTATACTTGCACCCGCTCGCATTGAGAAACTGTCCATTTGCATTGAGAAAGCTGCAGCTCGAGTAAAAATCTACTCAAGCAGCAGAAAGGAAGCAGCACCCGCTTGCACTGTGCATGGTGCCGTTCGCAATGATTGCACAGTGCGGACAAGAACCTGGCACTGAAAATTACCGAGAACGGCATTTTTTGCACTTGTGGAGTTCTGCGTAGCGGAACTCCGCGAACTCCACCCAGGCTAGGAATTTTCAGATACTTTATTATCAATACACAGATGACAGTTAGATCAATTTTAAGATTTCGTCCCCGTAAGAAATCTCGGTATTTTACAACACTCTGTAAAATGTTTAAAGATGGATGTTATAGCATCCTCCCCAGCCTGGGTACCCACCAATGACTACGCCACACACTGAGCTTACTATTACACATCTTTATTCTTCTGTGTGTAACTGCAAACTCAACATTTTAAAACTAGCCTTCATTACATTCCTCTCTGACACTTATGTTACAGCTCTACGTAGTCCTTTGGGAGTCAAAAGGTTTCCGTCATTGCTAACTCACAAACCACTACATCTTCCCCTCTGTGAAATGAAAACTTAAATTTGTGTGCAATATATATATATATATATATATATATATATACATATTATCTACTGGCGGTCGCCAGTAGATAGTTATAGTTAGGACCGTGTTTCCATAGGAAATCCGCAACATTCTATTTCGAATAACTTTGGCGCCGGTCGACGAATCCTCGCGAAATTTTAAAAACTAATGGGGCTCTACACTCCGCTCCTACCCTGAAAGTCTCGGGGGGATTCGTCAAGCGGGGGCTGAGAAAAAAGGGGGGTCCCAAAACGCGTTTTCCCCATGCATTTTCCCATAGGACCTTTAGTCCGAGCTACAGCCCGAACGGCTGAACAGAATTACTTGAAATTTGGCAGAGAGGTAGTCCTCAGGTCAAGGATGTGCCTTTTGTAGGTCTGGTGTAAATCTGTTCAGTAGGTCCTGAGAAAATAGCATTTAAATCAATATATATATCTGTAAGCGCGCTCCGTGCGCTTACCGTAAGCTTACCGTACGCATATGGTGCCGTGCGCGAGCTCAATTCTGATTGGTGGTTACATGACTGTAAACATTCTAATCGGTCGAAATCAGGAAGTGTCGGCCGCCATTTTCTGTCTCTCGCACTGAGAAACAAAGGTGGGGAACGTGAAAAGGGGGCAACGAAGAGAGTTGCAGACCCCCTAGTGTTTGTCAGGGGGTCCAAGAAGGACCCAAAAGTACGGAAAATACATTTAATATTTTTTTTTAAAAATTGTGGAGTGCGCGTACGGTAAGCTTACCGTACGCGCACGGCAAAAAAAAAAAAAAAAATAAAGAAGTAACAATCACATTTATTAAATAAATTAAAGAACACACAAGGGAGAAAAAAACAAATGTTACTGTGTAAAAAAAGGCGAGGCGCGCACGGCATGGACTGCGCAACGTGGGCGCTCGGTGCGCGAAGCGCACCGTGCGCCCACAGCGCGCGCACGGTGCGCGAAGGGCACCGTGCGCGCAGGGTGTGCGCACAGTGAAAACGCAGAAAAAAATAAAAATAAATACATAACTTAGCATTTAAAAAAACCGTACAAATTCACTGCAAAAACCATAGGTTTCACACACGTTATAGTTAGGAATTATCATTTACAAAACCTTGCAAATTCACTTAAAAAACCATAGGTTTCACACATGTTATAGTTAGCTGTACATTTCACTCATAAAAAACCAATGAAATTCCACGTTATAGTTAGATCAGGTAACTATAACTTGCGCGACCGCAATCCACAATGTGTAATTTCAGATGTCATCATTGATGTCATGAGTGATGTCACTGACCATGTCATGAGTGATGTAATATGTGACGTCATCAGCAGTTTATTGTGGGCGCGCAAGTTATAGTTACCTGATCTAACTATAACGTGGAATTTCATTGGTTTTTTACGAGTGAAATGTACAGCTAACTATAACATGTGTGAAACCTATGGTTTTTTAAGTGAATATATATATATATATATATATATATATATTCACTAAAAAACCATAGGTTTCAGGAACGTTATAGTTAGTTGGACATTTGACTCATATAAAACCAGAGAAATTTGCGCGTTATAGTTAGTTGAGCTAACTATAACTTGCGTGCCCGCAATGCACTGGTGATGACGTCACATATTACATCACTCATGACATGGTCACTGACATCACTGATGACATCACTGATGACATCTCAAATGACATCACTGATGTCATCACTGATGATATCATCCAGTGAATGTGTGTTTCTGTAAAGTTAAACTATTTTTCATATATATCTATGCCAAGGTGTATTGAAGAATGAGTGGATTTACACGTGCCTGAATGTATTATTTAGTAGGTGCATGACTGACTGTATAAGTGAGTGATTGAACATATCTTACTGAATGCATGGGTTAGTGACTAAACTGTGTGAAAGTCTATATTAGTCTCTCAGTTGGTCTATAAGCGGCTGCATGGGCTGGTGAGTAGCTACATGAGTGTCTATATGGGTTATTGTTTTGTTGTCTGAGTATCTGTATGCATGCCTGAGTGTCTGTGCGGGTGGGTGGGGGGAGTGTGACTCTGTGCATAGATGTCTGAGTGGGTGATTCACTGGTTGTATGGATTCAAAAGGGCATCTGGGAAGGGCTGTATCGGTGAGTTAGTGTGTGTATGGGTGTGTTGGTGAGTGAATGAATGTCTCAGTGGTATATGTGTGAGTAACTACATATGTTTTAAGGCAGTATATGTGAGTGTTGGAGTATATAAATGACTATACATGAGAGTAAGTTATTTGAAGAGTGAGTGTACAAATGAGTGTCTGCTTGTATCAGTGATTGTATAAGACAGTAAGTATGTGTTAGTATCTGCACAAATAAGTGATGTGGTGTGTGTATAAATAACAGAGTTGGTTTGTATAACTGTACACATGAGTAAATGGGTATGTGATTGATTCTTTGCATGACTGACTAGGTGTGTGAGTAACTCTATGGATGAGTGACGGAGTGTGACTGTATGTATAAGTGTATGAGAGCATATTATGGTACTGTATTGATGAGTAACTGCATGTATAAGTGACTGGATGTGAGTGTAGACCTAGGAAATAGTGGGTGGTATGTAGTATCTGGCATTGTTGTTTGCATGTTTCAAAAATAGTAGTCTGTATTTTAGAGTGCGTGTATCAAAGTTTATATTAGGCCATCAGTATGTGCATCAGATTATCACGTGGATGATGTCATCAGTGATGTCAACAGTGATGTCATGTGAGATGTCATGAGTGATGTAATATGTGACGTCATCACCAGTGCATTGCGGGTGCGCGAGTTATAGTTAGCTCAACTAACTATAACGGGCGAATTTCTCTGGTCCCTGAATCCTATGGTTTTTTTTAGTGAATTTCAAAGGTTTTTTAAATGCTAATTCCTAACTATAATTTCTGTAAAATCTATGGTTTTTTCAGTGAATTTCGAAGGTTTTTTAAATGTTAATTTCATATTTTAATATTTATAAAACCTATATTTTTTCTTTTTTTGTATGCAATATTTTGGAACTCTATTATCCTTTTTTTAATTAATTTTAAAAATTATGTAATGTCTATATCTTCAAAAAAATATGTATATCTTTTTTTCTTATTTTGAGAAAACTGGAGTCCCGTACCGGTAGTGTACCAAGCTCCATCAGCACATGAATCCTATCCGCCATATTGCTAAACTCGTAAATGATGCGGATTTCGTATCCGACGGGTTCGTGGCACTGCGTCCTGCGTAACATCATATACGTATGAAGGTCGCGCCAGCTGCTACTTTGGTATGCGACGGGTGCACAGTACCAAGCTGCGCGTTACGTCATGTACATATGGGGTTGTGCCCGCTGCACGTTGCGTATGCGATGAGTGCACGCTACCAGGCCCTGTGTTATGTCATAGACATGTGGTGTTGAGCCGGGTACGCCATTCCCTGATTTTTTTTTGTCTCAAAACTATATCTAAATAAGTTTTAAGTGTATATGAGAACAAGCGATAATCTAAAATATTTTAAATATTTATATATTTCTAACTGTAATAAACTAATATTGTGGTAAATATATTTTCTGAAAATCATGTCGGGTGCGGCCTCCTTGCGCGCTTGGTGCGCGATTGCCATGTGACCTTAAAGAAAAGCATTTGATTGGATCATAACATTTCCCATGGTAACAGTTGGAAGACTCCACCCATTTTAATCATTCTCTCTACAGTGTTCGATAAGAGACTCCTCTTCTGCTTAGAGAGCTTTTTTGAAAACATTTTGCTATGTACACATATCTGACACTACACACAACATGCAACCATCATCTTCATCAATATTCATGCTCTGTAAAGTAGCGATCTTCCTTTAAAAGTTACATCCCTGAAGATTTCCTCACTGCCAAAGGTAACTGGGTTGCATACGCTGTCCACAGCACAAGGTAATGTGGTGCGGCCCAGGGGCACTATCATGCATAGATAAGGAACACACGTACACAGCTAGATAGTGGAAGTGGGTACGGGCACGTGCGCTCAACTCCTCTTTATTACCAGGGTGGCATATCCAGTGACGTCTGTGCTGGATGCATGTGGGGTGAGTGTAAACCAGCCCTCATGGAATGGTTGCGGGTAGCATCAACTACAACAGTAATCATTGGATCACACACAGAGATTCAATAATAAAAGAGTCAATAGTTTGTGCTGCAGTAAGGTAGGGACACTAGATGTGAAATAATACACAAAAGATTCTATCATAAAAGAACCATAACTTGTGGTATACTGAGATACAGGCAGTAGATCTGAAATAATACACAAAAAGATTGTTTCATAAAGGCTCCATCAGTTCTAGTGCACTCAGATAGCCACATCAAAAGCATTCAGCATGTGCCCCGCCAGCGATGATCCGTGCTGAGAGCGGGCCGTACTAGGAGCAATGTCTGTTGCCTACAGGACTGCCTCATCTGCAATAGCGACTCGATCTGAAATGTAAACACTGCTGTCTGCAGTGTAGGCCAGAGAGCGGTCAGCAAGGGCCCACAGCCATGTGGCGTTGACTTGAGCTGTCCTGTTTGCAATACGCTAAGCAACAAAAACCGTTTGCGAACCCTGCGATGATGCATATGCGTGGTGCGGACAGAGCGCACTGGAGCAATGTCTTTTGCCTACAGGACTGCATCATCTACAATAGCGACTCGATCTGAATTGTGAACACTGCTATCTGCAGTGTAAATTGAAGGCAGTAGTCAGCACAGTCATCCATGAGTACTTTTTCTCACTTCCTCTTCACAAAATACAACAACAGAAATTACAAAAAACTCTGCAATAAATAAATCAAAACAATTCGAATTGCGATCTCTGCTGTCCACAGTGTAGACTGTTATTCAGCGTTCTTTTTCACTACCAAGAAGAATTTGGTAATTGTACTAAACCTATAACTCATCTAAAAATACTTCTACAAGCAAGTATACTAAAAGGATATTGTGTATATTTCAATAGACGTTGTAGTTAGTTGTCTACTGGATTCTGTAATTAAACAATCACCACTCGATCTGAATTGTGAGCCCTGCTCACCGCAGTGTAGGCCAGAGGCAGTGGTCATTAATGCCTCACAGCCACGTGCCGTTGGATTCGAAAGCACGGAATTGGTTGCACCTGATCGGATGAGGTAGACACAAATCATCACAGACTTTAACTTCTAACATCCTCAATCACAGAATCAAGACCCCGTTTCACTGTTCGGACCTGCTGTACCGTGGTGTACTCCACCGACTGCAGTCAACCAAGCCCAATAATCATGTGCAGCAGTTAGCTACGGAAGCACAGAGTGTGATGCACCTCAACGGAGGGAGTTCTGTGAAATCCAAGCAGCAGGTAATATCGGACATCGTCCATTGTGGGATCAAGACACCGTTCCACTGTTGGGACCTAGAGTTGGTTGCACCTGGTCGAAGGGGGTACCTTCATCTCCATTCTCAGATGCAGTTCAAACATCATCCATTGTGGGATCAAGACACCGTTCCACTGTTGGGACCTAGAGTTGCTTGCACCTGGTCGAAGGGAGTACCTTCATCTCCACTCTCAGATGCAGTTCTAACATCGTTCGTTGTGGGATCAAGACCCAGTTTCACTGTTCGGACTTGCCGTACCGCGGTGTTCTCTAGCGACTGCAGTCAGACAAGCCCAATGATCATGTGCAGCAATTAGCTACGGAAACACAGAGTCTGATGCACCTCAACGGAGGGAGTTCTGTAAAAAACAACAAGCAGCAGGTAATAACGGACATCGTCCATTCTGGGATCAAGACACCGTTCCACTGTTGGGACCTAGAGTTGCTTGCACCTGGTCGAAGGGACTACCTTCATCTCCACTCTCAGATGCAGTTTTAACACCGTCCATTGTGGGATCAAGACACCGTTCCACTGTTGGGACCTAGAGTTGGATACACCTGGTCGAAGGGAGTACTTCATCTCCACTCTCACAAGCAGTTCTAACATTGTCCATTGTGGGATCAAGACACCGTTCCACTGTTGGTACCTGTTGGACTACTGTGTTAGTAGCATACATAGCACTCCACGGTGCTGGGCCTCTGGCTGGGCGCTGTCTGCCTGTGTTGCGGTAGCCAGCGTTGATCTCAGGAGCCTTCCCAGCTCGCAGACCTCGGCCCAAAAGCGGTGGTGTTGAAAGGTGAACTATGGGGCATATGTGCATCGCAGCAGCCATGACGGTTTCTGGGTACCAGCAGGCTGAGAGCATTATTCATGCAGCCACCTTCGCTCACGGCGTCAGCCGCGTGTCGGTGTAAGCTGGGCAGACCTGGCTGACATGTTTGCCATTCAGGAAGAGAACCACACTCAGAGAAACTTGCCATTTATTCATACCCCTACGCTAGCTTTGCGCACGCCAAGCCAGCCCACTACGCTAAAGATTTTCTTCATTTACAACAGACTCCTCTTCTCTCCCCAGATGTTGAATAAAAGATTTTCTTCCACACCTGATCTCTGTTGGTCCTGTTCTGCTCCTAACGCCACTCTTTTTCACATGCTTTTTTCTTGCACTTTCACGAAAAATTTCTGGACACTAGTTTGGGCCCAAATCAATGCCATATTCCACACTACATTCCCCTTTTCTTTTGTCAATATTTTTTTAGGAAGCCTTTCTCCCTGCTGGGATGACATTCATCTTAATACGCAAATTGTTGATTTGTTGTTAGCTGTTGCGTTCCAACAAATCACCGTCAACTGGAAAAACTTTACGAATATCTCTTTTAAAGCATGGTGGTACAATGTGTGTTATAATCACAGGCTAGACACTGTCTTTGTGCACCCCCTTAGTTTAGTTGCTAAACGACATGATTTATGGCTTCCTGTAACCTTGTATCTAGATATCTGTGCTAAACGCTCTTCCCATGTATCACCTATTCAGCAAGAGGTCTCTAAGCCTCCCTGAGTGATATTGTTTTTCATTTGTATTATTCTTTTTATATAAGCTACTTTAATTTTCATTATTACCAGTGCTGTTTTTTGATATTTAGCCTCAAACCCTTGTTATCCTCTGATTAATTGTATATTTTCACTACCATGTATTACCTTTCTTCTCCAATTGAAGACATGTTTGTATTTTTTCTCATGTATTGACACCTTTACTTATCCAATAAAAATCTTTTGAACTGAAAAAAAAGGTTTATTGGCTTATAATTAAGGGGGGAGTCCCATGAGCCCTTTTGTGGACAGGGACTATTTCTGCTGCTTTTCAACTAGAGGGAATTTTACCACCCTCCAAAATTGCATTAGACAATGTATTGCTGTAGCTGGCCCACTTATCAAAATCAGCTAGAAATAAGTCCCCTGGGATCCAATCAGATCCAGCAGCTTTACCAAGGGCGATGCTGTTGATAGCACCTTTGTTTTGTTTTCATCAAATTCTAGGCAAGAAAGAGAGTCACTGGCCTCAGTGGGGAATAGGGAGGTTGCTGCCTCCTCTTGTGGGCTTGAAACAGGAGTCCATGTAAATTGTAATTGCTAAATGGGACTTCCCACTCTCACCCCCATTAGCTACAATCCCCCAAAAGCTCTTATCATCCCTGGTCCTAGCTGCCTCAATAAGTCTTCCCAGTTTTGGGCTTCCCAACTCCTTTGTGCTGTTGCCTGGGTCTGCTGATGAGTTTTCCTCTTTTGTATGATATCATTTGTGTTGCCACCTTCAACAGCAAGGCATAGTGCATTTTCGGACTGCCTGCATCCCTTGTTATACCATGAACTGCCAGTTTTAAGTGGCATTGATCCCCAATATGGCTTCCCATGAAAACATTGGCCTATAGAATGGAAAAGATTCACATGTATTGATGAAACCACAAAGTTTCTATCTTGCTGTGATGTGATGTATCTAAATTCCGCAGAGCATCTAGCAGGGGTTTATCCATACTGGCCCTTTACTTTAGATCCTATTCTACCTCAGGATATTTTAATCTACACCTATTGTTCGATTGAAAAAAGCCAATAGAAAGTGAAAGGGGAACCCCCTTCGGGTAATTAAAGGGTTTAGACAGTGTGCAGTGCATAGCATTGTGATCACTATCAGTTCTAGAGACCATCCTCATATCAATTAAGAAACGCCACAGAGAAAGGGCGATTGATATATCATCGATCCTACTGGTTTGCCCTTGCCGATTAAAAGTAGGAAGTGCTTGCAGATCAGGTTTCATGCACCCATTACATGCCCTTAAACTAAGCAGGAGTGTAAGTGAGAGGAGTTGGTAAGCTGCCTCAGTCCACCTCTTAATGGGTTCAATGTCGAATATGGGGACCCCCCTTTCCTCATTCTCAACACTAGTAAGTGAGTGACCTTTGTTGTCATGTGGCTTGAAGGTCATGATGAAGTCACCCGCAACAAGTAAGGTATCATGTTTGTCAAAGCTCTCCGTATTGGCCAAAAAACGTTTTCAGTGTTGTAGTTTTAGCTCCCCTCTCATCCCACAATTGTAAATGTTATAAAGATAGAAAGTGCACTTATCCATCCCTGTGATAGTTATACCTTGAATGTCAGGGTAGGAAACATCAAGTGAGCAGAGTTTAAAATTGAGCTAAGTGCGCACCCAACGCAAGAGGCCTCCAAAGGGGTGCCCTTTCCCATTATAACTAGCTGGAACAAAAAAGATGGCATAACCTGCCCTGAAGACATGATCTAGGGAACAGGCTTTTTGAAGCTAGCATATATCAAACCTGTCTATGAACAGGCCCCGATCAGGGTCATCGAGCTTGGACTTAATGCCTGCCACGTTCCAGGACAAGATATTTATATATACAAAACCATTGTTCAGTTCCAGCTGTCACAGAAAACAATATTGGTGGTGGTGATACATTAGGTGGGGTACAACCCTCGTGTGGCACATTCAAAGGTGGTATAACATCGGTACCAGGGGATTTCCCCTCCACTCGCCCAAGGGTGCTCACTGCTAAGTCAATCCACCATTGCCAGTCCCAGGTCATCAGCAAAGGCTAAAGATTGGGTGAGGAGTTGGGACTGTAGTTTGAAGGCAATTTGTGAACCAGAAGGAGGGATTGCCCAATTCCAGCCCACAAGCCCTTCTATCATCTGGCTTTGTTTTAGGCAATCTCGATATAATCGATGGCACCCTCATTTACTGATGAGTTGTGAAACCTTTGGCATGTAGGATGTCTGTACAGATCAAGGAATAAAATTGACGTAAAGATCTCACACAATGTGTACATTTGTTTATCGATGTGTTACTATCCTCTCCAGCCACCGGGCTCATTTTCGGAACTTTAGTCATAAAGACCCTGCTCAGTCTCCCTGTATGGCTCTCTGGCCCTCTCTCTCTCTGTTAATTTTAGCTCTTAATCCCAATGGGAAAAGGCTGGCTGCAGAGCAATGTGGGTGGGTTATGTGTGGCCTACCATGGTCCTTGCCCAGAGCCCCACTGTTGCTCGTAGAAGGGAGGGTTAGTGCTGTAGTTTTGGGGTATATGGATTTGGAGCCAAGGATTTCACTCCTATTCTCCTGAGTACCTGAAGGTGCCCACTTTTATAGCGACTACATTTACGCCTGTTTCAGATATCACTTATGGTCGCGTATGCACCTGTAGCCACATTGGGAGGACTTTTGGAGTGTGAGGTACTCTCCTGTTGTCTCAGCTTCCCAACCTCATCTTACAGGACAGCTACCTGCTGTTTTTGGCATATATACATCTTTATGCTGGTGTTTAATCAACTCAACAGTGTTGAGAAGCTTTATTGCCCCAGGATGCCCTGCACCTGTGACCATAGTGCTACTGTATGTCTTGTCAAGATACACCATTGACTGTTCAGTGTTTTCAACCTTCCTCTGAGCAGAACATGGGTGGTAATCTGCAAGAACAGCTTACTTATAAGCTCATGCAATGGAAGAATCTACAATCAGAGGGGTAAACCCCTTAGAAATACAGTCAGTGGAAATGGCAATCGTGGATGCCAGCAATGTCTCAGGCAATGTGACCTCCATCCAGCTAGGCCCTTGTTGGTAGTGGCCAGTTTATTACTCCTTTTGTTTGCAAATATGGGTGCAGTTTCCCCCCCCAGGACCAGGTTTCTCCTTTGTTGCTCTCCAAGAGTGTTTCGACTTCCTCAATCAGGCAGTCTATGTCTTGAAGCGTTGTGTGTGGGTGGGAGTCAGCCACCGGGTCACTAGTTGCCATCTTATAGCTCTTCTTTTTTTCCCAGGCAGGGTTTCTGTGGCTTTACGCTTGCCCATTTGAGAAGGAGGAACACAACTTTACGTTTGGCCATTGAAAGGGATCCGTGCTTGCTCATGCTTCCATGCAGGGCAGTTAGTAGGCTGACAGATGATAGAATGATAGGGACTCTCCTCCTCCACTGGCAAACCGGGAGCAGTGTTTCGTAGAGAAATATCAGGGCTAAACTGGATGACTGATGGTAAAGAAAGTCCAGCGCAATGACAGGAATGTAAGTAGTGTGTGCCCTCAGGAGATAAATTATACAGGTGGTATTGCCAGGTAAGTCATGCAGTATACCGTGATGATGTGAAGCAGGACTTTCTCAAAATGGAATGACCAGTTACAATGCAAAGCCAAGGGTGAACAGTACGCCGTAATGATGTAAAACAGATCTTATTCACAGAGCAACAGCCGGTTGAAATGCAGAGCCAAAGGGGGTGGCCGTGCCCTACCTCTTCCTGTCGCTGACGAGCGCGGATGGGCCAGCCTTTGGCCAGGGATTTTCCCGCACGTGGCTTGCTCACGGCCCATGCCGTGTGGCTTCAGAGCACCTTAAACAGCGCTAACTCAATGCAGGTTTGGGGTCAGTTGCAGGCCCAGAGGGGATTCTGGGACATTCAGCCCCCAGCAGTCACGGTCTCAGGTTTGTAATCTCTGACATGGACAGGGCAAGCTATATAATCATTAAGAGGTTTGGGTTTGATTAATTGTCTTTCTGAAGCTTTACCTTGCCTTTTATTTGGCACAAGCGGCTGGTGAATCAATCATTAGATTTTGAGGGAAAAGGACTTCTGACTGTAAAGGAAACAAGGGAGTCGATGACCCTGGCTACTGTTGAGTTCAAATCATTAAGAATGTCATATGAATTGTTAAGAGAAGGATCTGGGATATCTTTAAGAAATTGAATAAATGCTTCTGGCTGTTACTTATTTATGGTATGCTGGGAGGAAGGTGGACCAATGCAACAAAAGGGCTCAGTCCATTGACTGGCATGTTGTCTACAGAAAATTGATTTGTAAATTGTCTGACCACTATAGCAGATAGATTTAGAACACCTAGAGCTTTGATACTGTTGTAAACAGGCGTTCAAGGCTGTAGCAACCATAACCTATCTATCCTTTGAATAAGTGTGAGAAACCAGTTGGAGGCATATGTTTGATTAAGTGTTTGTAGGAACGTCTACTCAGATGTTCAAGTCAGTAATGATGATAATAAAATTTGGGAGCATTAGAACATATTGGAAAAGATTTAGGAAATCAGATTGGAAGGTGAGGAGGCATTTTTGAGTGAGGTGCAGACAACTACATAGACCAAGTAGATGGTAGGAGAGGTGGCAGTTGTAGGTAAAATGGTGCTGGATCATGACTATGTCACCACCAGATTCCTGTAATCAACACTTCAGCAATTTATTATGATTTGTAGAAAGAAGGTTGTTATATTGGCCACAGAAGAGTGATAGAACTATTTCTCCATCACAGCCAGGAAGTAAAATCCATGGTATAAGAGGACATGTCAGGTGAAGCCATTATTGGCTGTGGATCATGCATTTATGAGGACTCTCAATTCTCCATGGGCTAGGTAGAGTGGAAACTGTGAATCATCAATAGAGATGATAGGAGGAGATGAATGGCATGTGAACCTGGCGGTTTGGGAGAGATAGAGGGTGATTCACCAGGCAATGGCAAATTGAGATTGAGGAAGTCTTATCATAATTGAAGGGAAGCTCCAACAGGCCATATGAAGTAAGAGGCAGTGGGGCAAGTCTCCAAAGATTACTTTAGGTAAGTGAGTGCAGTAGCTCAGCCAATAAAGAACTCAGACTTGTGAATCAGCAATTATTGAGACAAAGTAGAGATTAGGCATACACATTTGAAACTATCAGATGCAATCAATCAAAAAGATTGATATATGGAAGAAAACAAGGTGAAATGCAGCTACTTTAAGGTGTATGCCATGGATGGGTTACTTACCTAAGATGTTTACCATGGTAGTTGAGATGACTTGTGGAGAAGATAACCAGAATGGCTACTGGTCTAAATCAAACCATGGACTTGATTGACAACATCCTCATGCAGCCAGCACTTTTAATCCAGTGTCTACCACTGATTGGCGTTGTTAATGTGATGGACCTGAAGGGCTGCTCAGTTTTTTTTTCATCATTTGGACTATATAATTTCCTAATTGTCTTTGGGAGGAATTAAGTGTCCATGTGGACATGTTCCCAATACTTACTTCTCTCCATACGACTGTCTCTCACACCCTTACCCCAAATCATTCTCCTCCATCTTGTGAGCTGCAGCCTACCTGTGCCCCAGATTGCAGTGAGCAGAGTCCAGGAAGTGGTAAGGAGGCAGACTAGTGCTGTCTCTTCCCTAAAAAACGATTTTCCCTGTCTGTGATTGCATCATCGTTTCTTTTTTAAAATTTCTTTATCTCTCTTTGCCTGTGGTTGTTACACTTTAAAATTGTAGTTTTAACCTGCCCGTGATTGCATAATTTATCACCTGTTTTGTGTTTAAACTTGAGGTTTTTCCTGCCCGTGACTGCTTCCATTTAACCTGTTGAATTGTGGGATTTGCAGTCCAAACTCTGTAGTTTTTCCGGCTCATTCCCCGTGACCACCAGTTTTTCCCTCCAGATTTTTCCTTTGCTCTGTGCTAAGACCTGTATGTTAAGCAGTGCACCCCAGTCACCATTTTGTGTTAACAAGTCAGTCAAACCAGACATCCTCCCCCCCCCCCCAGCAACAGGGATATTCTACATCAGAGGGTGCTCTGAGACAGCAGTAGTCTGCTGTGTGCTGTTTAAACTGTATTTAATAGGGACTGTGCACTTTGTTTTTTGGCCATGAGAGGGAGTAAAGTTTTATTCAAACAGTATTGTTAAAGGACAAGTGTGTTAGGCCCTTACCCACAGAAGTCCAAAGTGTGGATTGAGCCTGTGTGTCTCCTAGGAGATTTCTGAATAGAGCAGCTCCCCAGTCCCAGCCCCACCACCAGGCCAGCAGACCTAGGACTGCTGATTGCTTTCCCAGCTCCAAGCAAATCTGAGCCCTCCTCTCACACCTGCACAGGCCCCTTATGGCTTTGCTGGATGCACCCCAAATCATTCTCCTCCATCTTGTGAGCTGCAGCCTACCTGCGCCCCAGATTGCAGTGAGCAGAGTCCAGGAAGTGGTACCGAGGCAGACTAGTGCTGTCTCTTCCCTAAAAAATGATTTTCCCTACCTGTGATTGCATCATCTTTTCTTTTTTTAAATTTCTTTAACTGTCTTTACCTGTGGTTGTTACAGTTTAAAATTGTTGTTTTAACCTGCCTGTGATTGCATAATTTATCACCTGTTTTGTGTTTAAACTTGTGGTCTTTCCTGCCCGTGACTACTTCCATTTAACCTGTTGAATTGTGGGATTTGCAGTCCAAACTCTGTAGTTTTTCCCTCTCATTCCCCGTGAGTACCAGTTTTTCCCTCCAAATTTCTCCTTTGCTCTGTGCTAAGACCTGTATGTTAAGCAGTGCACACCCAGCCACCATTTTGTGTTAACAAGTCAGTGAAACCAGCCCCTTCTTCCCCGCCAAGCAACAGGGATATTCTGCATCAGAGGGTGCTCTGAGACAGCAGTAATCTGCTGTGTGCTGTTTAAACTGTATTTAATCGAGACAGTGCACTTGGTTTTCTGGCCAGGAGAGGGAGTAACGTTTTATTCAAACAGTATTTTTAAAGGACAAGTTTGTTAGGTCCTTTCCTGCAGAAGTCCAACGTGTGGATTGAGCCCGTCTGTCTACAAGGAGATTTCTGAGGTAGCTGGAACCTTATATAGTCTACTACTGCTTGGTACATGTGTATACTCATTGGTTAGGTATTTGAGGGTTCTGATTGGTTTCTGGGTCTGTGATTCAATCAATGTAGGGTTGGAACTAGGGCTAGGGTTAGGATTTCTATTGGAAGTAGGGACTAGGGCTTCCTGTGTTATTGGTTGTTGGGACTAGGGTGGGAATAGGGCTAGGGTTAGGCCTTTAATTGGAAGTAGCAATTAGGGCTTCTGGTGTGATTGGTTGCTGGACTAGGTGTGGGACTGAGAGTAGGGTTAGGCTTTCTATTGGAAGTAGGGACTAGGGCTTTCTGTGCCATTGGTTGCTTGGACTTGGGTTGGGACTACTGGTAGGGCCTCTGTTGGACGTAGAGATCAGGGTTTTTTAAACTGATTGGTTGCTTGGACTAGGGCTAAGATTGGCTGTAAGGTCCTGGTCTCCTACTGGTTCCATATTTTAAGGGTAGTGTTGTGATTGGAGAGTGTTAGGGCTAGGGTTCCCATTGACAGGAGGGATCACATGATTACTAGGGCTATAAAAGGCCAGGGTTAGTGTGCTCAACCCAAGCGTCGAGGCTAAGAGCAGAGAGGACAAGGGCAGTTGCCTGTTTGAGACTGGTCGGGACCAGGGCCAGAAATGCTGCCCATGTTCCCATTCAGTAATATCCACCCACAATACATTTCCACTATCTTATGTACCTATCTTTGTGTATTGCTTAGTATAAACATGTAGAATAATGATGTTGTTAAAAACAATCATCGTTTGTCTACATGTACTTGCTTCCATTGTGCATCTATGTACCTCCATGTACTTGGATGTGTGTGTCTGTTACGTTTCTCCTGAAAAAGCATATCCAACGCACTACCCTATTTCTCATCCTGTACCTCTATCAATATCTTTAATCTACATATACTTACCTCCTTTATGCATCTATATACATTGAATGTACTTATGGATCTATATATTTATCACTTTCTTCTAATTTGGCATTTCCAATGCACTACCCTATTTCTCAGCCTATACCTCTCTCAATATATCTTCCAGCCCAACTTTCTGACTCATCTCAAACTACTTTCTACTACTCTTTCCAATGCACTACCCTATCTCTAACCCCATACATCTATCAATGTATCCTCTACATCCATTCTCTCATTTATCCCAAACCCCATACAACTGCTATGATCACCAAAATAACCATTTCTAGACTCTCTCCTACTCTACCCCTCCTTCCATCATCTGACACCTCTTTTACTATACCGATCCCCTAAAACAAACCTCTCTAAACTCTTCCCTTTGACTCTTCCCCTCCAAAAATCCTTTTTACTCATCCAAAAGCCTCCTCCTCCTACTACTATGACCTAATAATAAAAATCCTTCTATCCCTCCACTATCCTTTTCAATCAAAATAACAGACTAACATGTTCACTACTCAATTTCCATATTCCACTATGCTAACTCACCACTAATCCTTTATGGGTTCCAGAATAGCATGCTACTCGACAATAAAGCGTTTCAACACCCCATCAGGGTTCTAAGCACTCTATAAATTTCAAACCTTTTTTCCCTTCTCTACCCCTTCCCAACCCTTCTCAATCCAAATAACTGACTAGTGTATCCACCTCTCAAATTAATTTCATGTTTAACCATACTAATTCAACACTCATCCTTATGGGTTCCAGAGTAGCGTGCTACTCACCAAAAAAGCACTTCAAAATCCCATCAGGGGTAGCAAGCGGTATATAAATACTAACCTCTTTCCCCCTTCTATCCCACCACCTACCCTTCTCTATCCAAATAACTGAATAACATATCCACCACTCAAATTACTTCATATTTCACTATACTAATTTCAACACTAATCCTTAATGGGTTCCGGAGTAGCATGCTACTCGCCAGAAATGCGTTTCAACACCCATCAGGGGTAACAGGTGCTATATGAATGCAAACCGTTCTTCCCCTTCTATCCCTCCGCTATCCTTCTCACTCCAAATAAATGACTAATATCCACCACTTAAATTACTTTCATATTTCACCATACTATTTCACCACTAATCCTTTATGGGCTTCCGGAGTAGCGTGCTTCAACACCCCATCAGGGGTAACAAGCTCTATATAACTACAAACTTTTTTCCTCTTCCATCCTTCTGCTATCATTCCGAATCCAAATAACTGACTAACCTATCCACCACTTAAAATTTACTTGCATGTTTCAGTATACTAATTAATCACTATTCGTCTATGGGTCCTGGAGTAGCATGCTACTCGCTGAAAAAAGTGCTTTGAAACCTCGTCAGGTGTAGTAAGCACTCTACAAATGCAATTACAATACAATACACATATTCCTCAGACAAGTAACCAGGCCATGTGAAGATGATTAAGTAATAAAACGGAAATTTGCGTATTAATGCCCAACTCCAGTTTTACCCTGATCCTACTGTCCGTGATTCCTTGCCATAGCACAGCCCTGAACCATCTGAACAATTGTCTATTGTTATAAATAAATATGCATTCTATAAAAGATAATGTAGTATGACAATGAAATCAAGACTTGGCAGGATAGTTATATTGTACTCTTGCCTACTTGTGATTCTATCCATATCAGCTGCCAGATGTGGTCAATCATTTCTCTCTGATCAACACCTTGAAAGAAAGAATATGTATTGAAAGCATGCACTAAAATGGTCGGCCTATTTGTCAAACTGAACCCTAGCAGTTAAAATAGGTAACTCTAGCTAGTAAGATCACAATGCAACAAGAGTTCCTTTAAGCTCAGTTCTGTGTGCGATGCTGTTTTAATCTGAAATTGAAACCACTCCAGGATATAAGTTTGGGTGGAGAACTCCACTCTGCATGCGGAGTTTGCAGAGTTTTCCACACTCCGCATTACACGGAGGTCGTGGAGTTCTGAAAAACTCGGCTCCGGATAGCAGAGTGGAGATTTTTTCCTCGCTTGTGTTCGTCAACCGCAAGTTGGTTAGCACGGGCGTGGAAAATCAACCTCCTGGCGAGATTCCTCAACGCGGGCTGTCAGATTTCTCATTGTGTGTGGTCGCGTATACTTGCACCCGCTCGCATTGAGAAACTGTCCATTTGCATTGAGAAAGCTGCAGCTCGAGTAAAAATCTACTCAAGCAGCAGAAAGGAAGCAGCACCCGCTTGCACTGTGCATGGTGCCGTTCGCAATGATTGCACAGTGCGGACAAGAACCTGGCACTGAAAATTACCGAGAACGGCATTTTTTGCACTTGTGGAGTTCTGCGTAGCGGAACTCCGCGAACTCCACCCAGGCTAGGAATTTTCAGATACTTTATTATCAATACACAGATGACAGTTAGATCAATTTTAAGATTTCGTCCCCGTAAGAAATCTCGGTATTTTACAACACTCTGTAAAATGTTCAAAGATGGATGTTATAGCATCCTCCCCAGCCTGGGTACCCACCAATGACTACGCCACACACTGAGCTTACTATTACACATCTTTATTCTTCTGTGTGTAACTGCAAACTCAACATTTTAAAACTAGCCTTCATTACATTCCTCTCTGACACTTATGTTACAGCTCTACGTAGTCCTTTGGGAGTCAAAAGGTTTCCGTCATTGCTAACTCACAAACCACTACATCTTCCCCTCTGTGAAATGAAAACTTAAATTTGTGTGCAATATATATATATATATATATATATATACATATTATCTACTGGCGGTCGCCAGTAGATAGTTATAGTTAGGACCGTGTTTCCATAGGAAATCCGCAACATTCTATTTCGAATAACTTTGGCGCCGGTCGACGAATCCTCGCGAAATTTTCAAAACTAATGGGGCTCTACACTCCGCTCCTACCCTGAAAGTCTCGGGGGGATTCGTCAAGCGGGGGCTGAGAAAAAAGGGGGGTCCCAAAACGCGTTTTCCCCATGCATTTTCCCATAGGACCTTTAGTCCGAGCTACAGCCCGAACGGCTGAACAGAATTACTTGAAATTTGGCAGAGAGGTAGTCCTCAGGTCAAGGATGTGCCTTTTGTAGGTCTGGTGTAAATCTGTTCAGTAGGTCCTGAGAAAATAGCATTTAAATCAATATATATATCTGTAAGCGCGCTCCGTGCGCTTACCGTAAGCTTACCGTACGCATATGGTGCCGTGCGCGAGCTCAATTCTGATTGGTGGTTACATGACTGTAAACATTCTAATCGGTCGAAATCAGGAAGTGTCGGCCGCCATTTTCTGTCTCTCGCACTGAGAAACAAAGGTGGGGAACGTGAAAAGGGGGCAACGAAGAGAGTTGCAGACCCCCTAGTGTTTGTCAGGGGGTCCAAGAAGGACCCAAAAGTACGGAAAATACATTTAATATTTTTTTTTAAAAATTGCGGAGTGCGCGTACGGTAAGCTTACCGTACGCGCACGGCAAAAAAAAAAAAAATAAAATAAAGAAGTAACAATCACATTTATTAAATAAATTAAAGAACCCACAAGGGAGAAAAAAACAAATGTTACTGTGTAAAAAAAGGCGAGGCGCGCACGGCATGGACTGCGCAACGTGGGCGCTCGGTGCGCGAAGCGCACCGTGCGCCCACAGCGCGCGCACGGTGCGCGAAGGGCACCGTGCGCGCAGGGTGTGCGCACAGTGAAAACGCAGAAAAAAATAAAAATAAATACATAACTTAGCATTTAAAAAAACCGTACAAATTCACTGCAAAAACCATAGGTTTCACACACGTTATAGTTAGGAATTATCATTTACAAAACCTTGCAAATTCACTTAAAAAACCATAGGTTTCACACATGTTATAGTTAGCTGTACATTTCACTCATAAAAAACCAATGAAATTCCACGTTATAGTTAGATCAGGTAACTATAACTTGCGCGACCGCAATCCACAATGTGTAATTTCAGATGTCATCATTGATGTCATGAGTGATGTCACTGACCATGTCATGAGTGATGTAATATGTGACGTCATCAGCAGTTTATTGTGGGCGCGCAAGTTATAGTTACCTGATCTAACTATAACGTGGAATTTCATTGGTTTTTTACGAGTGAAATGTACAGCTAACTATAACATGTGTGAAACCTATGGTTTTTTAAGTGAATATATATATATATATATATATATATATTCACTAAAAAACCATAGGTTTCAGGAACGTTATAGTTAGTTGGACATTTGACTCATATAAAACCAGAGAAATTTGCGCGTTATAGTTAGTTGAGCTAACTATAACTTGCGTGCCCGCAATGCACTGGTGATGACGTCACATATTACATCACTCATGACATGGTCACTGACATCACTGATGACATCACTGATGACATCTCAAATGACATCACTGATGTCATCACTGATGATATCATCCAGTGAATGTGTGTTTCTGTAAAGTTAAACTATTTTTCATATATATCTATGCCAAGGTGTATTGAAGAATGAGTGGATTTACACGTGCCTGAATGTATTATTTAGTAGGTGCATGACTGACTGTATAAGTGAGTGATTGAACATATCTTACTGAATGCATGGGTTAGTGACTAAACTGTGTGAAAGTCTATATTAGTCTCTCAGTTGGTCTATAAGCGGCTGCATGGGCTGGTGAGTAGCTACATGAGTGTCTATATGGGTTATTGTTTTGTTGTCTGAGTATCTGTATGCATGCCTGAGTGTCTGTGCGGGTGGGTGGGGGGAGTGTGACTCTGTGCATAGATGTCTGAGTGGGTGATTCACTGGTTGTATGGATTCAAAAGGGCATCTGGGAAGGGCTGTATCGGTGAGTTAGTGTGTGTATGGGTGTGTTGGTGAGTGAATGAATGTCTCAGTGGTATATGTGTGAGTAACTACATATGTTTTAAGGCAGTATATGTGAGTGTTGGAGTATATAAATGACTATACATGAGAGTAAGTTATTTGAAGAGTGAGTGTACAAATGAGTGTCTGCTTGTATCAGTGATTGTATAAGACAGTAAGTATGTGTTAGTATCTGCACAAATAAGTGATGTGGTGTGTGTATAAATAACAGAGTTGGTTTGTATAACTGTACACATGAGTAAATGGGTATGTGATTGATTCTTTGCATGACTGACTAGGTGTGTGAGTAACTCTATGGATGAGTGACGGAGTGTGACTGTATGTATAAGTGTATGAGAGCATATTATGGTACTGTATTGATGAGTAACTGCATGTATAAGTGACTGGATGTGAGTGTAGACCTAGGAAATAGTGGGTGGTATGTAGTATCTGGCATTGTTGTTTGCATGTTTCAAAAATAGTAGTCTGTATTTTAGAGTGCGTGTATCAAAGTTTATATTAGGCCATCAGTATGTGCATCAGATTATCACGTGGATGATGTCATCAGTGATGTCAACAGTGATGTCATGTGAGATGTCATGAGTGATGTAATATGTGACGTCATCACCAGTGCATTGCGGGTGCGCGAGTTATAGTTAGCTCAACTAACTATAACGGGCGAATTTCTCTGGTCCCTGAATCCTATGGGTTTTTTTAGTGAATTTCAAAGGTTTTTTAAATGCTAATTCCTAACTATAATTTCTGTAAAATCTATGGTTTTTTCAGTGAATTTCGAAGGTTTTTTAAATGTTAATTTCATATTTTAATATTTATAAAACCTATATTTTTTCTTTTTTTGTATGCAATATTTTGGAACTCTATTATCCTTTTTTTAATTAATTTTAAAAATTATGTAATGTCTATATCTTCAAAAAAATATGTATATCTTTTTTTCTTATTTTGAGAAAACTGGAGTCCCGTACCGGTAGTGTACCAAGCTCCATCAGCACATGAATCCTATCCGCCATATTGCTAAACTCGTAAATGATGCGGATTTCGTATCCGACGGGTTCGTGGCACTGCGTCCTGCGTAACATCATATACGTATGAAGGTCGCGCCAGCTGCTACTTTGGTATGCGACGGGTGCACAGTACCAAGCTGCGCGTTACGTCATGTACATATGGGGTTGTGCCCGCTGCACGTTGCGTATGCGATGAGTGCACGCTACCAGGCCCTGTGTTATGTCATAGACATGTGGTGTTGAGCCGGGTACGCCATTCCCTGATTTTTTTTTGTCTCAAAACTATATCTAAATAAGTTTTAAGTGTATATGAGAACAAGCGATAATCTAAAATATTTTAAATATTTATATATTTCTAACTGTAATAAACTAATATTGTGGTAAATATATTTTCTGAAAATCATGTCGGGTGCGGCCTCCTTGCGCGCTTGGTGCGCGATTGCCATGTGACCTTAAAGAAAAGCATTTGATTGGATCATAACATTTCCCATGGTAACAGTTGGAAGACTCCACCCATTTTAATCATTCTCTCTACAGTGTTCGATAAGAGACTCCTCTTCTGCTTAGAGAGCTTTTTTGAAAACATTTTGCTATGTACACATATCTGACACTACACACAACATGCAACCATCATCTTCATCAATATTCATGCTCTGTAAAGTAGCGATCTTCCTTTAAAAGTTACATCCCTGAAGATTTCCTCACTGCCAAAGGTAACTGGGTTGCATACGCTGTCCACAGCACAAGGTAATGTGGTGCGGCCCAGGGGCACTATCATGCATAGATAAGGAACACACGTACACAGCTAGATAGTGGAAGTGGGTACGGGCACGTGCGCTCAACTCCTCTTTATTACCAGGGTGGCATATCCAGTGACGTCTGTGCTGGATGCATGTGGGGTGAGTGTAAACCAGCCCTCATGGAATGGTTGCGGGTAGCATCAACTACAACAGTAATCATTGGATCACACACAGAGATTCAATAATAAAAGAGTCAATAGTTTGTGCTGCAGTAAGGTAGGGACACTAGATGTGAAATAATACACAAAAGATTCTATCATAAAAGAACCATAACTTGTGGTATACTGAGATACAGGCAGTAGATCTGAAATAATACACAAAAAGATTGTTTCATAAAGGCTCCATCAGTTCTAGTGCACTCAGATAGCCACATCAAAAGCATTCAGCATGTGCCCCGCCAGCGATGATCCGTGCTGAGAGCGGGCCGTACTAGGAGCAATGTCTGTTGCCTACAGGACTGCCTCATCTGCAATAGCGACTCGATCTGAAATGTAAACACTGCTGTCTGCAGTGTAGGCCAGAGAGCGGTCAGCAAGGGCCCACAGCCATGTGGCGTTGACTTGAGCTGTCCTGTTTGCAATACGCTAAGCAACAAAAACCGTTTGCGAACCCTGCGATGATGCATATGCGTGGTGCGGACAGAGCGCACTGGAGCAATGTCTTTTGCCTACAGGACTGCATCATCTACAATAGCGACTCGATCTGAATTGTGAACACTG
Source organism: Triturus cristatus (assembly GCF_964204655.1). Lineage (NCBI taxonomy): Eukaryota > Metazoa > Chordata > Amphibia > Caudata > Salamandridae > Triturus > Triturus cristatus. The sequence continues at coordinate 393,516,419 of NC_140595.1, forward strand.
CTATCTGCAGTGTAAATTGAAGGCAGTAGTCAGCACAGTCATCCATGAGTACTTTTTCTCACTTCCTCTTCACAAAATACAACAACAGAAATTACAAAAAACTCTGCAATAAATAAATCAAAACAATTCGAATTGCGATCTCTGCTGTCCACAGTGTAGACTGTTATTCAGCGTTCTTTTTCACTACCAAGAAGAATTTGGTAATTGTACTAAACCTATAACTCATCTAAAAATACTTCTACAAGCAAGTATACTAAAAGGATATTGTGTATATTTCAATAGACGTTGTAGTTAGTTGTCTACTGGATTCTGTAATTAAACAATCACCACTCGATCTGAATTGTGAGCCCTGCTCACCGCAGTGTAGGCCAGAGGCAGTGGTCATTAATGCCTCACAGCCACGTGCCGTTGGATTCGAAAGCACGGAATTGGTTGCACCTGATCGGATGAGGTAGACACAAATCATCACAGACTTTAACTTCTAACATCCTCAATCACAGAATCAAGACCCCGTTTCACTGTTCGGACCTGCTGTACCGTGGTGTACTCCACCGACTGCAGTCAACCAAGCCCAATAATCATGTGCAGCAGTTAGCTACGGAAGCACAGAGTGTGATGCACCTCAACGGAGGGAGTTCTGTGAAATCCAAGCAGCAGGTAATATCGGACATCGTCCATTGTGGGATCAAGACACCGTTCCACTGTTGGGACCTAGAGTTGGTTGCACCTGGTCGAAGGGGGTACCTTCATCTCCATTCTCAGATGCAGTTCAAACATCATCCATTGTGGGATCAAGACACCGTTCCACTGTTGGGACCTAGAGTTGGTTGCACCTGGTCGAAGGGAGTACCTTCATCTCCACTCTCAGATGCAGTTCTAACATCGTCCATTGTGGGATCAAGACCCAGTTTCACTGTTCGGACCTGCTGTACCGCGGTGTACTCCAGCGACTGCAGTCAGCCAAGCCCAATGATCATGTGCAGCAATTAGCTACGGAAGCACAGAGTCTGATGCACCTCAACGGAGGGAGTTCGGTAAAAATCAACAAGCAGCAGGTAATATCGGACATCGTCCATTCTGGGATCAAGACACCGTTCCACTTTTGGGACCTAGAGTTGCTTGCACCTGGTCGAAGGGAGTACCTTCATCTCCACTCTCAGATGCAGTTCTAACATCGTTCGTTGTGGGATCAAGACCCAGTTTCACTGTTCGGACTTGCCGTACCGCGGTGTTCTCTAGCGACTGCAGTCAGACAAGCCCAATGATCATGTGCAGCAATTAGCTACGGAAACACAGAGTCTGATGCACCTCAACGGAGGGAGTTCTGTAAAAAACAACAAGCAGCAGGTAATAACGGACATCGTCCATTCTGGGATCAAGACACCGTTCCACTGTTGGGACCTAGAGTTGCTTGCACCTGGTCGAAGGGACTACCTTCATCTCCACTCTCAGATGCAGTTTTAACACCGTCCATTGTGGGATCAAGACACCGTTCCACTGTTGGGACCTAGAGTTGGATACACCTGGTCGAAGGGAGTACTTCATCTCCACTCTCACAAGCAGTTCTAACATTGTCCATTGTGGGATCAAGACACCGTTCCACTGTTGGTACCTGTTGGACTACTGTGTTAGTAGCATACATAGCACTCCACGGTGCTGGGCCTCTGGCTGGGCGCTGTCTGCCTGTGTTGCGGTAGCCAGCGTTGATCTCAGGAGCCTTCCCAGCTCGCAGACCTCGGCCCAAAAGCTTCCGTCGGCACGTGGTGGGCCCTCTTTCACATACGGTGGTGTTGAAAGGTGAACTATGGGGCATATGTGCATCGCAGCAGCCATGACGGTTTCTGGGTACCAGCAGGCTGAGAGCATTATTCATGCAGCCACCTTCGCTCACGGCGTCAGCCGCGTGTCGGTGTAAGCTGGGCAGACCTGGCTGACATGTTTGCCATTCAGGAAGAGAACCACACTCAGAGAAACTTGCCATTTATTCATACCCCTACGCTAGCTTTGCGCACGCCAAGCCAGCCCACTACGCTAAAGATTTGGGGGGGGGAGGGGGCACGTACGTGATATGTTTTCGTAATCTTCCCTACTGACTGTACTATCATGTTTGCATCCACTGTCCACTTCACTCAAAAGACCATCAGTGTATGTTGACATGTACATGTCTGTGGTCTGCATACTCAAGTCTGTCCGGCACATCCCCTCAACACTTTGCATTGTATATTTTTATAATCGAGAATCACTTGCCACCTTCGCACATACTTTGCTCCCATCTCTCCCCACATTCTGCATTGTGTGGCAGAGGTGCTATGCCATGTTTGGTTTGTGTACATGGCTAGCCACGGTTCCCACAGTACGTAGTTTCGTTGTATCTGCTAGGTGTACATGTTGTTTGTCACGTTGTATGTGATTATATAAGGTAGCACGTTTATTTACAAGCAGTGGTTTCTCCCATTTACATATCGCTGTTTTAAAGAGGATACAGAAGTTTTTCTCACAGGTGAAAAGTGCGACCACAATGGCAGTAATTCCTTACTATGCAAGAATGTCCAACTGCACGACGCTTCTAAGCTTACAGCCCTAATCTTGCGTGCTTTCTTAAAAGCACGCCAACTCCCACAATCAGACCAACATTCACATAGCTTTCTAACGGCAGTTATCTGCTTCTTAATAACATGGACTGCTACGGAATGTGAGCTGGCATACCGTATGTCCTTACTGTTTCAAACCGGGTAACTTCCTGTGGCAATCTCTATCCCCACCCACACAAAGTAACTCACAAAGTTCAACTTGGCCTTCAATACCTACTTTGAAAACAGATTTTATTAAACTGAGCAAACTGAAAGCGCTTTTGTTTCAAACAGAAGTGTCCCCCACTTCTCCAAAAGTAATTTATCGACTGCAGATAGCACGAACTTCAAGTAAAATACACTCCCTTTTAAATACGAACGTCCCATTACACTTTGTGAATTGTTACACAATTTTCAACCCATCTGACATTTAAGCTCTGGCACACTTTTTTAACACTATCTCCTCCGGCCTTGTCAAAGGCTTTCAAACTGTTTTTGGTATAATACCAGACTTCATTCATTCGATCATCTTTGGAATAACAGGAACAGTGCCCATAATTCTCACTCTGTTTGCGGCCATCCTACTACTATTTTTGCTTGTAAAAAATGGCTGCGCTCCCTGTAGTAACAATCATGTCCGACAGAATACACCTCTACGCGAAGCTACATCAATACTGTGAAAAAATGGAACAACTTTTCGGCTGCCTGCCTCTATCTATTATCGGAGCCAGCTATAACATGACATTTATTTACACATATGCAATCTGCATGCAACCATCTTTTTATTGCAAAACTTGCCCATTCGACTGGCGAATGGATCTATGCCTTGCCAACATCCCAACAAACGCTCCCGATATCCAGCAGGTAATGGAGTATCTTGAAAACCATGAACTTGATTGTTCGAGCAGTGGAGCAATGGCGGATGCAACACAAAAAGGTATCCTGGTGGAATGGGATTTCTGCGCATGCCGCGAAAGATCTCTTGCAACGTGCGACCTTTGACAACATCGCAGATTGCCTGCCAATTCAAATTGCCACTCCAACATTCGAGGAACATTACTGTCCCTTTGAGGATATGAATTGGATCGCTTCGCTTTTCTCACACGATGGCAACAATCGCCTCTTGGGACATTACGCATCTCAAGATGCTGAAGAATTTCTGGACTGCAATCCCCAAGACTTGTAAGAAATTCACTTTATTCTTGGATTGATTTTTTCCAATTTTTTTTTACTTTTTCCTATACATTTTTTTAAGACACTTCAATTGAACTATTTTCATATAATAACTTTCTAAGTATGCTTAGGCATTTGAACTGTTTTCATTATTGCCCCTTACGTCTCCAGACTAACCAGGGATGGGTGATGGATGGCCTATGAAAATACGCTATTTACTTGCTAAATTAGCCTAAACCCAACATCCATTTTGAAACCATGTCTATTCTTGGTGCACACATCTCTCTGCCTGCCTGTTATCCACAAAGCCCTTTCACACAAATTAGCTCATCCTCAGCCTCTGCTCACGAGCTGGTGATCAAGGTCAAAAAACACGGCATTGTTTAGGAACCTTTATTTTCGTTATACAATTTACAGTCATTCATGTCTAATAGGTATTGTTTATGTCACATGGAACTGTAACATGTAATGTGGAAATGATTGATGCAAGAGCTTAGGTTTGAATACAGCAGAAGCGGTTGGAGTTTGCCTCAGCTGGATGCCTTAGCTCTTGCACCAGTGGGTCCATTTATGGCACTTAAATAAAGACACTTTTTATATAACTTGCAGACTCCATCGCTTCATTACACACAGCCACTTTTTTAAACACACCTGATTTCACCATTTGTCTTCTGTGGCATTGCAACATTCTGCATTATATTCTTCACAATTATTTCTTTTTTCCTGCTTGCTAAAACACTCCATTCGAGTCTTCAGACCGGTAGGGGTGAGTAGTTTGCTTCCCACTCCCGCTATAGTCTAAACCCATACTAACATCACTTGCACAGCTATGCTACAGCGGGCAGTATGCTACAGCACCCAGAGCACATCAGTTTACAGCAATTAGCTCACGGTTTCCTCCACAAGTGTACCGGCACCTCACCTCAGCACCATCTCACTCTGGGCAAAACAGCACTTTCACACCGGTAGGGGTAAATAGTTAGCTTCACACTCCCTGTATAGCACACCCTAACCACACCACAGAGCTCACAGCGCTATATTCTAAACGCATACTAACACCACTTGCACAGCTATGCTACAGCGGCCAGTGTTCTACAGCCCCCAGAGCACATCAGTTTACAGCAATCGGCTCACGGTTTCATCCCGAGTGTACCGGCACCTCACCTCAACACCATCTCACTCTGGGCAAAACAGCATTTTACACTGGTAAGGATGAATAATTTGCTTCACACTCCCTGTATAGCACACCCTAACCACCCCACAGAGCTCACAGCGCTCCTACCCTCCTCGTTCCTACTTGTTTCACCCTTTTTTCCCCTTACCCTGTTCTGTGCTACAATTTACCATGCTAGGAGTAATCATCCTATTTCCTTACGAAAGAGTATTCTGTATGGGGAATTTCTCCGGGCTCGTAGAAATTGGAGCACAGAACAGGGCTACCAAAAGGAACAGAACAGAATGAAAGTAGGTTCCGCATGCGCGGTTATGATGACAAAGTAATTTCGACTGCTATCTCAAAAGTTGCAAAGGTTCCCCGGAGCGAAGCTTTATTTGCGACTAATAGGAAATCTAAACATGATACCCCAGCTCCAAGATTAATCACAACTTATAACATTAAATCAAATATCTTGAAACATGTTATGAAACAACATTGGAATTTACTAGTCACATATCCAGTTATAGGTTCATGTGTTGGTCGAGCTCCACTAATAACCTATAGAAAATCCAAGTCAATGAAGGACCAGCTGGTCTACAGTTATAATAATCCGACCAATGTGACTACGTGGTTAGGTGCATCTAAAGGATGAAAAAAATGCAATGCCTGTAAGGCGTGCAAGTACAGCTTCAGTACAGACAGCTACAGGGTGGGTAGTGGCAGGGACCAAAACCCCAAGAAAATAAAAAAAAAAGGAAAATTGATCACCTGCACCAGTGACTACGTGGTGTATGTCCTGGAATGCCCCTGTGGTCTTAGATACGTGGGGAGCACCAAATTACTTCTCAAAACCCGAATCCTACAACATATGCGGGAGATAACAAATAGAGATTGTAATTATCCAGTCGCAAAGGCACTTTGAAGAAAAGCATCAAAGTGACAGTAAAGTACTAACATTCTGGGACATTGATAGAATTCTACCGCATCCCAGGGGAGGTGATTGTGAGAAAATCCTAAGAATAACTGAATCCAGATATATCATCAAACTGAATACGAAAACACAAAAGGGTTTGATCTCGGGAGAAGAGTTGGCCACACATACAGGGTACAGGTAATGGCCTATCTGCATTCTTTCTTCCTGGAAGTTGTTGCATGCGAGTAAATACAGTTTAACTGTTTTTAGAATTTCACTTATTTTTAATAAGTCAGGGATACAGGGGAGTCTGATTCAACATCATATGTGTTTAATGATGGGGTAAGAACTTATCAATTTCTGGTCCCTCCCCGACAATTCATTGGGCTTAGTGAATTTAGACCAGGCCCCAATTTTGAAGACGCCCTTTTAGTTATATTTTCACATATTCCCTTTCTCTTTTGAGCACTTTATTCATTTTTATAGAGATTTGTTCACTACACTTTTTGACCACATTCACTGATACACCTGCTCCCATATTCCTACTGTGACAGAGAGGTACAAACATTATGCAAAAGTTAGTGGGTCACCATTTATAATTAGGTTATGAGTTAGTATAGACCAGGCTGTTGTTGAACAATGGCCATCGTATGGTGATAACTTCAATCGTAGGGGAAATAACTACCCACAAGTTACTATCATATCAAGGGGGCACATTACCTGTTTTTGGCAATAAAAATGATGTCATTATATATCGATATTAACTAATTCTCTAATAACCAGGCATTGGGGAAGCAATGTGACCCTATTTTATCATGCTGGTAATTTATGCATATTTGCATAAAGAAGATGTGATTGATGATCGCGTCATGTATACACATTGAATATTTGTTTCTGGCAATATTGTTGCTTCTTCCAATGAAATTGGAGTTATTGACATCGCCTTGTGAATTTCCATTTAGAATTATGCGCGATTGCACTACTTAGAAGTAGAAAATCAATTGAGTATCCATGGTAATGTGGTAGCTCCGGAATTTATGCTTTTTCGCGTATTTCTTCCGGAATGCAGACAATGCCTAATTTATTTTTATTGTGGGAATATAAATCCAGCAACGATATGATAATAGAATGTATATACAGGGTGCGTACATTCAATTTCATGAATTTCAATGCAATTGATATTTCGAATAATGAAATGCATAGTTTGTCTTCTGTTTTCATGCACCAAGACCTGTATTTCTAGGGGTAGTTGGGCGCAGGTCATCAAACTTGAAAAAGGCATCGCCGAAACGCATTGTTGTGGGTACAAGAAAGTTTAATTGTGCTATCCTTTGGAGTGTCGCTGTTATTATTTTGGAATCCTGGAATCATAACGTTCCCTGAATATATATAATTATATATATATATAAATTACCTACTGGCGGCCGCCAGTCGGTAGTTATAGTTAGGACCTATTTTCCATAGGAAATCCGCAACATTCTATTCCCAATAACTTTGGCGCCGGTTGACGAATCTTCGCTAAATTTTCAAAACTTTTGGACAGCTCCGGTCCACTCCTATCCTGAAAGTCTCGGGGTGATTCGTCAAGCAGGGCTGAGAAAAAAGGGGAGTCCCAAAACGTTTTTTTTTTCCCATACAATTTTCCATAGGCACCTTTAGTCGCAGCTACAGCCCGAACTGCTGAACGGAATTACACCAAATTTGGCAAAAAGGTAGCCCTTGGTTCAGAGTCATGCCTTTTGGTTAAATGGTGTAAATCCGTTCAGTAGTTCCTGAGAAAATGAAAAGTAAAATCACATATATATCTGGATGGAGCCTAACCACACATCTCATCGTGAGATCTGACTGGCTGTCAGCACTTCATCCAAGAAGTGTTGGCAGCCATTTTGGGACCAATATACATGATATTACCTCATTAAAAAGCGTTGCAGTTAATAGAAGGTTTTAAGACTTTAGTTACATTTTAAATCATTGGTTGATGGTACCATACTCATTTTAGGAATTGCGGTGTGTTCTAAGGTGATTTTACCATGTGAAAAAGTCTTCTGCTGGGATATCATGAATCATGTTTGAGAGAAAACTATTTTCTCATGCTTTTCCCACAGAGGTTTGGAAGGTGATCTATAAGCTAAACTGAGAGCATATTTTCTGTAAATTCACATTATCTTTCTCAGTCATGTGAGAATGAAGTCTGACATTCTCAGTACAACATGTACATTCAACAAGGGCAGAGACTGTCAGTTGATTCCTTTGTGTTCTACTGCAGCTTCCCAGAGTGTTCTAAAGAACAACTAGAGCGCTAACAGTCCTACTTATGACAAACGTATTGCACACCTGAAGCCATCTTGATTGGAATAAAGTGGTAACTCTTAAAACATTTAATTTGCAAAGGAACAAAATGAGGGGGTTCATTTTGCCATAGAAATTATGATTAGTGCTGCAGAAAGAAAAATTAGGGCACATTTTGACTTCTCAAATTCTCTTTTATTTCATTAAAAGATTCTGATATGCAGACTGAAACATGCACTTTGAATACCATCAGCAGGCTTCCCTGGTGAGCAGTAGCTTTACTACAGTGATCTAATGAGCAACTAGAGTGCTAACATTCAGAAATTATGGCAAATGTGTGAAACATCTGAATGCCTTCTTGATGGAACCTAAGTAAAAAACTGAACGTATTTCCTACTGAGGAGACTGCAGTAAATGAGGAAATTAGGAAACTTCATAACAAATAAGTCTCCCAAGATGGCCACCAGAGACAAAAGAGCCCAAATGTAGCACAAATATCACCCAGATGTAGCCCAAGTATAGCCCAATGATAGAATGTCCCAGAGTGTTCTTAAGAACAACTAGAGCGCTTACTGTCTTACTTATGACAAAAGTATGGCACACCTGAAGCCATCTTGATTTAAATAAACTGGTAACACTTAAAACATTTAATTTAAAAAGGAACACAGTGAGGGGGTTCATTTTGACATGGAAATTATGATTAGTGCTGAAGAAAGAAAAATTAGGGCACATTTTGAGTGACTTCTCAAATCCTCTTCTATTTCATTAAAAAATTCTGACATGCAGACTGAAACATGCACTTTTAATACCAGCAGCAGACTTCCGTGGTGAGCAGTAGCTTTACTACAGTGATCTAATGAGCAACTAGAGTGCTAACATTCAGAATTTATGGCAAATGTGTGAGATATCTGAATACCTTCTTGATGGAATCAAAGTAAAAAACTGAAAGCATTTCCTACTGAGGAGAGTGCAGTAAATGAGGATATTAGGAAACTTCATAACAAATAAATCTCCCAAGATGGCCACCAGAGACAAAAGAGCCCAAATGCAGCACAAATATCACCCACATGTAGCCCACATGTAGCCGAATGACAGAAGTGTGCAAAACACTTTTTATTTTTTGTGTTTTTGCAGTTTTATATAGTGCAGACTTGTCAGGTATTGGAGTGCTTTACATGAGCATTGGTTACATCACACAAGAACAAATTCATTTTGGTTGAAGACATGGGGAGACTAAGTGATTTGACCAGAATCACAGAATGTTGAGCTGAAGCAGAAACTCCAACCTGGTTCCCCAGTTGCAAAGTCTGCTGCTCTGGAAGTAACACCACATCCTCTCCCATAAGTGCAACATTTAATCAAGTGGTCAACTGGATAAAAAAACATAAAGTAACAAATAATTTAAAAGTGCTTTTTCGCTATTTGAAAACTCAGATAATATGTCCTCATTTTAGTTTTTTAGAGCACTAACCATAATTTTAATGCAAATAAGACCCTCTCATATATGTAATTTCTAAAGGAAATGCTCTAGGTATTACAGTTTTGATTACATCAAGATGACGTCAGGCGTTCCACACTTTTGTAATAAATATAGAATGTTAGCAATCTAGTTGTTCATTAGGATACTATTGAGAGGCAGAGGCCAGGGGCACGGACTCTGAAAATTGAAGGCAGGTAGGAGGGTGCAGAGGCAACAATTTGACCACACTGGGCAGGCAGGAAGGGCAGTGGCAGCACAACAGACTATGGAGGGCAGTGGAAAGGGGGGCAGGGGCAACAAACCAACCATACAGGACTGGCAAGAGAGGCTGTGGCAATATAACAGACCATTGTGGGCAGAAGGAAGAGGCAGTGGTAGTACAACCATACATGCCAACAGACCCGATTCAGCCAGGAAACGTCCAATGTTTTTAAGCTCAAATTGGCTTTATTTGATCTGTCTCCTGTCTACAATTTCCTCTTTTTCAATGTAACTCAAAGGGGAAAATCAATACCCCAGTTTTTTTTCAAAATCTCCCTCTTACCTAGTTCAAAATGTTCGCAAGTATGGTACATTGGATCATGGCAGGCAGGAGGAATTGGGGTAGGGACATGGACTCGGATAACAGAGGACAGGAGGGACATGGAGAGGTGCACCAAACTAACCCTACAGGGCAGGCATCAGGGTTTGCAGCAGCACAATACACCACACTGGGCATGCGAGACGGGAGTGCAGCACAACAATCCATAGAAAGCAATAGGGAGGGGACAGTACCATGCACATGGACAACAGAGAACAGAGGGGAAAGAGGCAATGGTAGCTAGCTGACCATAATGGACAGACAGGAGAGAAAGCTGCAGCATAACAGACCATAAAGGGCAGGAGGGACGGATCAGGGGCATTACAATGGAACAGAAATGCCAGGAGGGAGGGAATAGGGGTCTGCACTTGGAACAAGAGGACTGGGGACAAGGGGGCAGGGCAGGAGCAGCAAGATGACCATGGAGGTCGGGCAGGATGGGCACTAGAAGCAAGACACACCATGGAGAGAAACAGTGAGACTATGATGCCATACACACAGACCATGGAGGGGAGGTGGGAGGGGGTCAGGGGCAGCTAGCTGACCACACAGAGAAGGTGGGAGGGGCCGTGGCAGCACAGAAGACCATGCATGGCATGCAGGAGGGTTAGTGACAGCACAATGGCTATGATGGGCAAGAAGGAGGGTGCAGGGGAATGCACAAAGGACCATGGAGGATAGAAGGGAGGGTCAGGACCTGGGCACAGACAAGAGAGTTCAGGGGAAGGGACCTCACAACAGACCACGCAGGGCAGGCAGGAGGAGCAGTTGCAGCACAACAGACCATGGAGGGCAGAAGGGTGTGGCAGTAAAATGGACCATGGAGGACAGGAGGAAGGGGATAGGGGCATGGAATGTGGACAGGCAGGGTGGAGGTGTCAGGGACAGGTTACAGTCATCTGACAATGCTAGGCAAGGTGGGAGGGGAGTGGCAGCTCAACAGAACACTCAGAGTAGATAGGAGTGGCAGGTCCATGGAACATGATGGGCAAAAAGTATGGAGCAGGGGCATGCACAAAGACATCGGAGGGCAGGGGGAAGGAGAATAGGGGCAGCAAGCTAAGCACAGAGGCTAAGCAGGAGGTCAATGATGGGGCATAGAATTGGGCAATGGAGGGCAGGAGGAGGGAACTGGTACATCATGCTAAATGGAGGGCAGTGGCAGCACAGAAGACCATGCATGGCAGGAGGGAGGAGGCTAGTCCATGGATTCAGACAACAGAGGAAAGGGAGGAGGTGGATGGGGCAGCAAGCTAACTGTTCAGAGAAGGCAGGAAGGCCAGTGGCAGAACAACAGCCACACAGGGTTGTAATAAGGGAGCAGGGACATGGACTTGGACAATGGATGGCAAGGAGGAGGGAAGGCAGGAGCAGCAAGCTTGGGTGGGGGCAGCACAATGCCAGGCCATGCTTCCAACCCTCACCATCCATTGTGATATGCATATTACTTAGCGTAAAAAAAAAAAAAGATATTTGCTGAAAAAAAGAAAAATTACAGGGACGGTATAATTAGACTCAGATTTCACTCATACACAACCAGTGAAATTCAGCAGTTATAGTTACCTGAGCTAACTATAACTTATGCCCCCACAATGTACTGCTAATGACCTCAGACATTACATCATTCATGACATGGTCAGTTATATCACTCATGACATCTCAAATGAGCTGTGAATGGAATGGAACTATTATCGCTATAACTTTATTTAGGGATAGTGTGTGTATATTAACACCCCTTTTTTTCATTTTCTTTTGTGTAAGAACCATTATAATACGCAACGTGCCCAGATTAATATGGCCGATAGCCTTTCACTTTAAAGTAATGTGTAGTCCATTGTTTATGTTGATGTTTGCAATTCTAAGTATGTTTATTATGAATAAGTCACGGTGACGAACATACAGGTATGGCAGTCATGGGGCATGATATGCTGAAATGACATTGTGTGCATATTAACACTTGTTTTCTTTTCTTTATTGTATCAATTCCTGAATTTTCACATCGTGACCAGGCCAATATGGCCGCCCGCTTTTTGGATTAAAGTAATGCACTGCTGATGACGTCACATATTACATCACTCATGACATGGTCAATGACATCACTGATGACATCTCAAATGACATCACTGATGACATCATCTACGTGATCATCTGATGCACCTCCTCACACCCTAAGATACAGACTACCATTCTCGAAACCATAGACACACCAATACTAGTACAGCTACAATATTCTGTGCACTATGCATGCAGACCTCTAATCAGCTACATAGATTTGATACAGTCTTTTAAATACTCAGTTAGTACCTATGCAGTCTAGGAATCCTTCTGTCTGTTCCATACACTTCTTCATTCAACCATCCAGCATTATCTACGTATCCTATCACTCTGCCAAAACCTAAGCACTAATACATTTAGCATGCACTCTCTTTGCAGCACTGAAATTACTCCAGTTATTAGTCATATACTTAAGGAATGGCCTAGCCACTAACACAAGTGCAGGTACAATATTTTGTACACTATGCATGCACACCTCTAACCAGCTACAAACTATTGATACGCTCTTCTAAATACCCAGTTAGTACCTATGCAGTGTAGGAATCCTCCTGTCTGTCCCATGCATTTCTCCAATCACTCATCCAGCTCTATCTACTTATCCTATTACTCCACCAATACCTAAGCACTTATAAGTTCCCTATACACTCTGTTTGTAATACTGTAGTTATTGTAGTTACTATTCATGAACTTATGGAATGGCCTAGCTACTAACACAAGTACATCTATAATATTTTGTGCACTATCCAAGCAGACCTCTAACTAGCTACATACTATTGATACACTCTTCTAAATACCCAGTTAGTATTCATGCAGTGTAGGAATCGTCCAGTCTGTCCCATGCACTTCTTTAATCACATATCTACCACTATCTACTTATCCTATCACTCCACCAATACGTAAGCACTTATAAATTAAGTGTTTACTCTGTTTGCAGCACTGTCATCATTCCAGTTACTAGTGGTATTCTTATAAAATGACCTAGGCACCAACACAAGTGCACATAAAGTATTCTGTGCATAATCCCTACAAATCTCTAAGCAGATACATACTATTGGTCCACTCCATTGAATACTGAAGTAGCACCCATGCAGCGTAGGATACCTCCTGTCAGTCTCATGCAATTCTTCAATCACCCATCCACCACTATGTTCTTATTGTATCAGTCTGCCAATACCTAAGCACTTATGGGGCAGATTTACAAGCACCCTGCGCCACCAGGATGTCCCGTTTTGTAATGTAGTGATGGCGCCAGGTACTCCCTCATATTTACAAGGAGAGGAAAAGCCACCCTGCATGGTTTTTCCTCTCCTTGTAAATACGACCCCTTCATACACAGAATTTTGCGTTGAAGGGGCGTCCCATAGGTGTTGCTTTGGGTGTTTCCACGCAACACCCATAGAACAAGACACATCTCCAGATTCATGAGAAATCGTAAATCTGGAGATGTGTGTGAATGCTGCGCCATCCTAGAGTTGGTGTAGCAAAGCGCAACGAGGAGAATTGTTTTCATTTCTCCTAATTTTTTCCTCTTTCAATGCCTGCTGCATTCCACAGCATACATTGAAAGAGGAAAATGCCTTTACTGATTGTGTTTGTGCAGGAAGGTGTCACTTCCTGCACAAAAACAATCCCTGCATGACACAGACATCCTTGCACCATGGTGCAAGGGTGCCTGTGTCACCGCATGGCTGCAGTTTGTGCAGCAGTGCAGAGGGAAGCACAGAGTTGCAACATATTCATGTACATATGTCACATCCTTGTGCTTCGGAAGTGCCACAGTGCAGTGCAGCTAAAGAGCTTGCAGTGTCACGCTGCAGTACTTCCTCATAAATCTTCACCTATAAATTCACCATACACTACTAATGCATTCTTTCAGTCAATCATGCTGTATACATATATTCAACCAAACTTTCACACATTACCTTGCAATTATAGTTCTTTCTTTAACTAGATAAGGTAGTTTTGATAAGAACTTTTTTTTATTTTTCTTTAAACAATTTTGTATTTTTGTTTTTTTTCTCCAAAAATGGACAAAAAAAAGAACGAATGAAGCAGGAAACATTTGGAATTACTTATCAACCCAAAAACAAAAAAACAAAAAAATTAACAACTATAGTTGAGTTGCGCAGCACAAACTGCATCAACCAACTTCTCACCGAAGCATATAAGTTTCTTACACTTCACGCAGTGTTGCTCGAGGAAGGCGAATTCTGGCCTAGTATCCATTGCAGGTGTACCTGAGGACGCTCCAGATGTACTTGCCACAGCAGATGAGGGGTTCAAAGCAGCTCGCCTCATTTCCTCCCGAGCAAGATTGAGAGGAGGCGTGGTCCGGAGATGCTTGTACATAGAAGCAGTGCCACAAGAGTATTTTTTTTCACTGCCTCTTGACAGGACTCGGTCACAAATTTTGCCCGTCACCTTTCTCGCATTTACTTTCTTCTCTCCAGGTGGAAAAGTGAAGAATTTCCACACGACAGATTCCGGCCTCTGTGGACGTGGTGCCTCCTGCAAGAATTCTTCTTCAGAAGATACTTCCTCCTGCTGCTGCTGCTGTCCAGATGCCATTTTGTTTGATATTTTTTGAAAAACTCCAAAAAAAAACAAGCAAAAAGGGTTCTTGTAGGAAAAGAGAGGTCTCTCTAAAGATGCTCCAACAAGAATGATTAAAATGGGTGGGGTCCTTCAATAGTTACAGTGAGAAATGTTATGAAACAATGAAATCTTTTTTTTTAGGTCACATGGGATCCGCGCACTCTGCGCTCATGAAGCACGCACCCGACGCGACCTCACTAAAATATATTTAAAAATAATATAAGTTTATTATAAGTACAAATATATTATTTTTATGAATATCTTAGATAGTCTCATGCCCTAATATTTATATTAAACACACATACATATAATTCTAGAACATAAAAAACTTTTGCGGGAGTCGCGCACCCAGCGCGGCCCAGCACGTATATGACGTCATGCGGGACCCGCCACCGCGCAAGCGTCGCGTACCGTAATGCATATGTGTCGTGAATGCACGGGAGCAAGACTCGCGGAGTGGTCGCATACCAATCGCGCACATCACGTAATATTAAATGTATATGATGTAACTGAAAAACATGCAGCTGTCGCACACCATACGCGGATCCTTCACGACGTTTCTAAAATGGCGGCTAGAATCCGTGCACCCACCGTGATGTGTACGCTTTGGGTGCGCGACACTGAATTTTTTTTTTTTTTTTATAAATTAAAAAAGTAAATAATATAAATATATTAAAATACAAAAATAAGACAAAAAAGTAAACAATATTTCAGTTTGAATTTATTTATTTATTTTTTGGCGTTTTCAGAAAAATGTATAATGTTATTTAATGAATAAAATATTTATAAATAAACAGTTAAAAAACTGTAGAAAATCAGTACAAAAATAGGTATAACTACTATTACACTTACAAATTTGCATTTAAAAAACCTTTGAAATTCAATGAAAAAACTATAGGTTTCAGAGACGTTATAGTTAGAAATTAGCATTTAAAAAAGCTTTGAAATTCACTGAAAAAACCATAGGTTTCAGAGACGTTATAGTTAAAAATTAGCATTTAAAAAACCTTAGAAATTCACAGAAAAAAACCTAGGTTTCAGGGGTGTTATAGTTTGCTGGACATTTCACTCATACAAAACCATAGAAATTCCTCCGTTATAGTTAGTTCTGCTAACTATAACTTGCGCGCCTGCAATGCACTGCTGATGATGTCACATATTACATCATTCATGACATGGTCAGTGACAACACTGATGACATCACTGATGACATCATCCATGTGCAAATCTGATACACCTCATCAAACACTAGTATAACCTTTCATCACTCACTGTAAAATACAGAGTACCATATTTGAAACCATTGACACACCAATACCAGTTACTACGTACCCACTCATTGATTCCTAAGTCTACACACACAACTACCCATTCAACAACAGAATCACTTATACATGCAGCCACTAATTAATAGAACACTATCAAATGCACTTATACACATATATAGACATTGACACATCAGCAGTCATCTTAGTCGGTTATGCAGTCATCCTTCTCACTCATGAAAAAAAGTAATCACACTTACATTTACTCACTTACACAATTATACACACAACACCTCATTTATTCAAACACATAGTAACTCATAGATAATATGTTAAACAATCACCATTACAATTAAACACTCATTCATATATTTACTCTCACAATCACTGACTCATATATACTTATTTATATACACCATCTCTCACATACAATGCCTTTTATTTTGATACTTTCTTAAAGATGTACAACTTAAACATATATTTGCTCACCAACACACAAATAAATACACGCAGTCACCCAAACAACTGTTTCCATATGCACTCTTAAACCTATACACCTAGTCAATCAACCATTTACACATCTATGCATAGAGTTACACACACCCCATCCAACCACACACAAACTCAGTGTCCCATACAAATACTCTCCCAACTAATCAATAACTAATATACACACTCATGTAGTTAGTGTCCAACTGATGCAGCATGTTATACAACAACAGAGACAGTGATGCACACATTCAGGTAGTTTAGTTACTAATCCATGTATTAAGTGAGAAACTTTTAATTACTCACTTAAACAGACAGTCAGACAGCTACTAAATCCTCCATCCAGACAGTTATATATCCACTCAATCTTCAATACAGATTGGTATATATATAATACATATTTAAATTTCAAACTAAACCACATTCACTGGATGATATCATCAGTGCTGTCATCAGTGATGTCATTTGAGATGTCATCAGTGCTGTCATTAGTGATGTCACTGACCATGTCATGAATGATGTAATATGTGACATCATCAGCAGTGCATTGTGGGCGCGTGAGTTATAGTTACCAGAACTAACTATAATGGAGGAATTTCTATGGTTTTGTACGAGTGAAATGTCCAGCAAACTATAACACCCCTGAAACTATGTTATTTTCTGTGAATTTGTAAGGTTTTTTAAATGCTTATTTCTAACTATAACGTCTCTGAAACCTATGGTATTTTCAGTGAATTTCAAAGCTTTTTTAAATGCTAATTTTTAACTATAACGTCTCTGAAACCTATGTTTTTTTCAGTGAATATATATATATATATATATATATAGTTATAAATGAGACTTCAATCTCAATGTGGAAGAGTAAGATAAACACACCTGCTCTTGTGAGAGGTCTACACTTACAGCTATAGAAAAGAAGACAAAATCAAGAATAATGTCAGAGGCAGCTAGATCTGAAATTGTGAAACTGCAATTGGCAACGGCAGAGAAAGTTATAGAGATTGTGGTTTTCATCTCACAGAGGCAAAAACTAGGTGAGACAAAAAAGCTGGCTGTGGTGTTTTAACTATCCAGGGAGAGGATGGAAGATCAAAAGAGTCAGTAACTTATCAACTAAATCTCAGTTAACATCTAATTTAGTGACAACGACAACCACAGCAGAAAATGCTAAAGACTCTTTGCTTAACAGCTGAAAGCTCATTTGTACCAAATCTTTCTTCTAAGGCAGTAAATGTAAATGCCAGCAGGAATCATGATCAGCTAACTGAAACCTAAATGCACACAGTTTACATTAAGAGAGATGCCAAAACAAACATTGGAACAAAGTTTCTCAATGGGAAAAACATTCTCTGTCTTCTCACATCAGTGCCATAGCCTCCCATTAGGGACGAAACCAAACCTCGCTTCCAAACTGCATACATTACTGCCAATTCCAACTGTGATTGCTGAATCCCTCAGAAATATTCTGTGAGAGAGCCTTCAGGGGGACATCGTGACTCAAGAAAATAATTGTCTACAACCTTTCAGCTTAATAAAACTAAGGGTATCTTATGTCTATTGAATTTGCTACCTTCAATACAAGGTGAGACCAGTGGCAATTCCTTGTCTCAGGAGAATGGTGAAGAACAATTAAAGAGCTGTTTTTTGATGCCCCAACAAATTAGTTGATGAATGCTCAACCAGACAACCCTGACTCCATTGTAGTTCTTTAACTGAAGAACATTGTTTCAGAGATTAAGACAATACAAACAAATCCGAATGATGTTGCGGATAATTTAGGGCATCAAAAGGTAGAAAAAATGATTGATTTGGTTTCTAATTACAAGAATTAAAACTAAGACCATCAGATATAGAAGGCTCACAATCCATCTTCACAATCCATCTTCAGGGTCAAGTCTCAGCACTTTCAAAGGAGCTCAAAACACTTAAATCTGAAAAAGATTATGAAAGACTATGAGGATGTTCTATCTGAGATCTGTTGGGATTCCAGAATTTAAGGAAAGTGAATCATCAGTCCCATACCTGATTGAGAAAATCATTAGGAGGCATATTTTACCTGAAATAGCTGAAGGTCACTCAATCTGTAGGGCTCACAGAGTTCCCTCAGTGCTTAATTTGTAAAATATTAAGTCCAGGTGCTCAAATTTTTATATGAGGCCACACCAACTTCCACAGCTCCACCCACTCCCTCCACTGGCTCCACCCACTTACTATATTTGCTCCACCCACATCCTCAACTGGCCCTGCTAAAAGCCAGATGTATTACCACCATCCATATCAAGAGCACCACACTCCAGGAGGTGTCTGCACATGGTTGAACACCAGTGGATAGTCATGCACTCAGCAGCAGCGACCAGGCTGCCCCATATTTGCAGATTGAACTGAACAAACTAGTGAGATGAGTCACCAGAACCATATGCTTCACATTTTAAGTCCTAGCAGCAGCTTGGTGAAGGCTTGGTGAAGGCCTTGCCAACGGGGTCTCTGCTGGAGTTGTAGAGCAGGGCATTGCTTTGCTGCCAGCTGCATCCCACCTACTGCACAATGATGTGACTGTACAAACAGCTTAAATTGTTAACTGGGAACTAGTCATCTTCTCCATTTCCCAGCCCTCCTCTTCCCTTTTACGAGGCTCTCACTAGACCCCTCATGACAGTTCATGTTATGTCTGGATCTCTTCCCCACAGCAGATGGGGAAGGACCTTGCCGTCCCGCTGTTCCCACTTCCAGTTATTTCTGCTGTTTTATGTTTCTCATTCTCCTGTTTTTGATGATGAGAAGTACTTGGATGTGTAAGCCCTCTATCTCAAGCAGTGTGCTGCTCGCTGCCTCACTTGAGGTAGGCATAGCTATCACATTAACCACCGCATGGCCACGGCTTGTGCACTCAGGCCTAGAGGCCCAGGTGCAGCCATTGGTGGTACCACAGGCGGACCAAGCACCACTGTTTTTTACCGTTATATAATAGGTCCTTCCCTCCCCACGTCCCCTCGTGTTCTTCAAAGCCTCTTCCTCTCTACAGAGTGTAAGCTCAAGGATCAGTGTTTTTTGGGTCCCGTATAGCTGCCCCTGCCTTCTGTCCATCCAGCAGCGGCTTCACCCTGTGCCCCTGGGAGGACATTGAATATCCATTCTCCACTTGCAGGTGCATTAACATGCTAATGTCAGACCCAAGAGTTTAACCCACCATTAAACCGAACATAAAAGTCAGGGCTCTGCAGAGGTTTGAGCTCCCAGTGGCTTCTTCCAATAGACTGCTTACCTCGACCCATTATCCCCTGGGAGCAGCAGCAGCTCCACAACATATGTCCTTACACACTGGGCACTCCGCGCCCGAAGATGATATATTCTCTTTAGCTCACACAGGTGAGATAGGCTCCATGGAGTACAATAAATTGCGCCCGTTTAACTTGATACCCCAGGAGTGTAGGATATTATTGGTCTTCAGCCTGTGTCACTTATTTCCCTACTCTGATGGAAATTAAATCTTTGGTCACTGTATATGTTGGTGGTTTCTACACATTGTTACTGTATTCTCCAGGCCTGTGCAGGGTTGCGGTGCTTGAATTATTTAAGTGAATCCACAGGCAACAAATATGACATTCCATTACTTACTTCACAGTTCACACAACACTGTTAGCATCATGTTACAAAATCCTTAGTTACTGGGACTAGCTTTTAGTTTTAATTAATGCATGGCCTGCTGCGCAACACGCTGCTTGCTTCTTCAGTCAGCAGCTGATTAGCACTGTGGGTTCGCAGTATGCTGGGGCGGGCCGTGGGCGGAAACACTGATCATTGGTCCGACTTGGGAGTCGTGACACACACTTGACAATTCACCAAGGAGGGATGGAACCAGGCTAATAATATATTTTGCAAGCGGTCATTTGTAGCGCACTAGTGCTACTATGATTGGTTGGAGTGACCTGAAACTTACGCTGAGGCAGGGACCCAGCAGCTTCTGGTGGTGTGTGTATGCCTTACAATAAGGTGGGTGGCTGCGGCATCCAATATGAAATATTTTACGCACACCTTCATGTGCAATATCAGCTCTTCACCGAGGAGACCCATGTGGACATAGTGAGCAGGCAGCAGCCAATATTGTGTGTAGACCTGGCTCTGATAAATAAGTGCCAGAGCTAAGCACCAGAAACCACAGTACAAAATAAACACTGCCTTTCCTCCACTTAAACCCGGCTATCATCAAATAACTACTTTTGTGAATGTTACGGACAATAGCTATGTCCAAAGCTACACAATCGAAAATCCTTCAAGGATGGACAATGAATTTGATTTGCAAATCTTTCCAGATATGTCCTTTGAGAACTTCAAAACTATGAAGGGCACTCAAGCAGATTAGACCTATGTTTCGGTCAGCCCAGACAATGCTAATGATATTAGCTAAATGGGAACAATTTTCAAATATGTAATGAAACACTTTCGGCATATGAGTTTCTTTCTCAGCTTAAAGTGAAAACATTGCTAGGAAAATGGCAAGTTGAAGTTTTGAAATGTATTATTTGACAGTGGCTGGGGCGGTTTTCGAGGAAGGGCCAGTAAAAATCCTCCTGGTATAATACATGGGCATCATTATAGTATTTATTTTCCTTCATGAGAGTAGGCACATATACTCAGGAGGTTAAAGAGATGCTGGGTTGGAAGGATGGTGAGGGAAAAGTGAGTGAAGGGAGTAGAGCAGGGGAAGGGAAGGGAAGCATACTTGGGAATGAAAAGGGACAAATGCTTTTTCTTGGAAATATCAGCTTCCTGAGCCATATAATGAATAAACATCAACAAAGCCTTGCCAGCCTTAATATTGTTTGTGGATAGTTGTTATTTGTGAAAAGTTATCTCTATTAATGTTAATGCCCTCCATAATCATAATAACAAAAATCATTCTTTCCAGGCACGGCACATTCAAACCTTTGATAATAAGGAGTGTTCTTCTTCCTTAGACACGCATGTGGTATGGGATTCTTTTAACCCCTTCATCGCGGCACGGAATACCGTGCCGTGCTGAAGGTTCGATGCGCGGGCGGGGCTGTGATGGAGCGGTTCCGTCATCCGCACAGCGCGACCGATGCGCATGATGGAACCGCTCCGTCATGCGCATCGAAAGGGTTAAAGTGCCTTTAAGATGAAAATTGTTGCATATCAAAGTCAGAAATGCAGGAGCAGAAATGTAGAACTGACAATATTTATAAAACAAATCAGAAAAGGTAGAAATTTTCTTTAACCATTCTCGGGACAAGTTTCAACTATGTGGTTCAGAAGCAATTAAAGCTATATCCATTGGAAAAGGAAGTGGTAAACTTTAAAGTAGTTAAACAGGTCTAGGTCCACTCTCTCCCCACAGCTCCTCTGTGCCATCTCTTGCCTCCAGACCCCAACCTCCTCCTTGGGAGGTTCGAGGCTGCTGTCCGCTCCTGCGCCTGCTGCCCTCTCCAACTGGGATCAGACTGCCTGCAACCACTGTAACCTTTCTCGGCCATTTATTTTCTTAATTATTCCCTGTTGTGTCACTGTTATTGTGCCCATCTGTGTCTTGCTCAAATTCCACCACATTTTTTTTTTCTCGTGCCTGCCTGTTCCTTTCACCTTTCGCCGCTACTGCCCCTGCGGCTCCTCCCCCCTGGAACTCCCCTGTGAATTCCCCCGCTCCTGCCTCCCAGCCTCTCCTCCCTCCCACCTCCCCTACTTAAGGCAAGCCCGTCTGCGCCCGTCTGCGCCTGTCTGCGACCCGACCGCGGCCAGCACCAAGAATCCTGGACCTCCCACTACCTATCGCTACGACACCACCACTCTCCTTGCAGTCAACCCTGGAAGGCTTAGAGAATGCCAACAGGCCCGTCGAACATGACCCACAGCCCAGTTCTCCTGCCTTCACTGCTGCCAGACCCCCACCGTCACCCCGGCCTCCAACACCGCCCACGCCAGCACCGGCGACACCCTAAAATGCATCCTCCTCAACGTACTCTCCGTACACAAACACGCCATGGAAATCTGGAACCTACTCGACTCTCTCTCGCCCGACATCGCCTTCTTCACAGAGATCTGGACCAATGCATCCTCCTCCCCGACATCAGCACCGCCATCCCAGATGGATACAAGATCCAGAGGAAAGACCGCCCCAACCACCCAGGAGGGGGCTTCGCCATCGCCCACAAGAGCACCCTCCGCCTCACCATCTCCAGCTAAACCTTCCCCTCCGCCGAGCACCTGCACATCCAGATCCAGACCACCCCCAAAGCCACACTCCAAGGAGCCCTCGTCTACAGACCCCCCCGGCCCCTGAACACCCTTCGCCACCACCATCACTGACTTCATCGCACCCCACGCCATTGCCTCAACAAACTACATACTCATTGGAGACCTGAACTTCCACCTCGACAACACCAGCGTCCCCAACTTTACTATCCTTCGTGACAACCTCACCAGCATCAGACTTAGACAACTCAACACACCAACCCACAGAGCAGGACACACCCTCGACCCCATCTTCGTGGCAGGAAACAGCGTCCAATTCAGCCACACAATGCAGCCGCCATAGACCGACCACCACTGCGTACACTTTGCCATCAACAAGCTCAAGGCACCCAAACCAGCCCCATGCCCACCACAAAGGATCTGGAGCAAGGTTACTGACGAGCAACTTAACTCCACCCTCACCCAAGACAACCACATCTGGGCACCCGACGCAAACGACGCAGCCAGAGAACTCCACACCTGGATCTCCAACTACGCAACTCCGACAGACAACACCCCAGGAAAGCCACCTGGTTCACCACCGCTTTCCAAGAAGCCAGATGCACATGCAGATGCCTGGAGAAGAAGTGGAGAGACACAAGACAACCGAAAACCACACCACCTACAAGGACGCCACAACGGACTACCACTACCAGATCAGAGCCACCAAGAGGAACTTAATCCACAACAAAATCCTGGCCAACTCTACCAACTCCAAGGAACTTTTCAGTGTCATTCAATAATTCACCAACGCACGCAGCGAAGCCACAGACATCACCCCATCCCAAGACCTCTGTGACAAGCTTGGAACCTATTTCCACCTCAAGATCAAAAACCTCTACAACAACTTCATCGACCATCCACCAGGCACCACAGATGGCCCCCGCCCCCAGAAACACCAGCCAGCCCACCATCTCCAACTGGACAATGATTATGGCTGAAGACACCGCCTCGACCATGAAAAGCATCCACTCGGGGGCCCCCACTGACCCCTGCCTCCTCACATCTACCACAGAGCCGTGGCCGCGATGGCACCCGAACTACATTGCACCATCAACACCATCTTCAAAACAGGCACCTTCCCAGACGATTGGAAGCATGCAGAAGTCAGACCCCTGCTTAAGAAGCCCACAGCTGACCCCACTGACCTCAAGAACTATCGGCCCATCTCGCTCCTCCCCTTCGCAGCCAAAGTTGCAGAGAAAACAGTCAACAGGAAACTGACATGATTCATTGAAGAGAACGCTGTCCTCGACCCATCCCAATCCGGATTTCAAAGCAACCACAGCACAGAGACCGCCCTGCTCACCACCACTGAAGACATCCGCACCCTTCTGGACCAAGGCCACTCTGCAGCCCTAATCCTACTCAACCTATCAGCGGCCTTCGACACCGTCTCCCACCGCACACTAGTCGCCAGACTACATGACTCAGGTATACAAGGAACAGCCCTGGACTGGATCCGATCATTCCTCACCGGAAGAAGCCAAAGGATCAGACTCCCACCCTTCCTCTCTAACCCATGAAATTCACCTGCAGAGTCCCACAGGGTTCATACCTGAGCCCCACCCTCTTCAACATCTATATGGCCCCTCTCGCAGCCATCGTCTGACAACATGGCCTCGTCACTGATCCTGCTCCGACAACACCTAGCTCATCCTCTCCCTCACCAAAGACCCCACCACTGCCAAACTCAACTTCCAGAAAGGAATGCAAGATGTCACAGTCTGGATGACCAACAGCTGCCTGAAGCTCAACGCAGAGAAGACAGAGGTCCTAGTCCTCAGTACCACCCCTTCCGCATGGGACTGCCCTCGGAAGCCCACCTACCCCCTCAGACCACGCCAAGAATCTAGGCATTGTACTCGACTCATCACTCACCATGAACCGACAGGTCAACGCTGTCACCTCCAGCTGCTTTAACACCCTCTGCATCCTCTGCAAGACCTCCAAGTGGATCCCCCTGAGTCAAGGAAGACAGTCACCCACGCACTCGTCACCAGCAGACTGTACTATGGAAATGCACTCTATGCCGGCATCAACAAGTCCCAACTCTGCAAACTCCAGACAATACAGAACACCGTCACCAGACTCGTGCTTGGCATCCCCCGACACGAACACATCAGCCAACACCTACGAAATCTCCACTGGCTCCCTGTGGAGAAAAGAGTCACTTTCAAAATCCTCCCTCACGCCTACAAATGCCTACACAACAACGGACCCAAATACCTCTACGACAGAATCAACTTCCATGTACCCAAAAGAAACCTCCGATATTCCAACCTCGCACTGGCCAAAACCCCGTGCATCCACAGAGCAGGCAGAAGATCCTTCTCTCACATTGCAGCCAAGACCTGGAATGAGCTACTGGCAGACATCAGATGCATCCCATCCCTGAATACCTTCAGAAAGACCCTCAAGACCTGGCTCTTCGGCTAAACAGATCTGCGGACCCCCCCCCTCAGCACCTTGAGACCCTCACGGGTGAGTAGCATGCTTACAATTCCCTGATTGATTGATTGATAGTCTATGAAGAAAGGAAGGCAGTAGGAAAAATGCAATTTTCTCTAGTGGATTCTTCAGAATCGCTATATCACCTCTGAACCCTAAGAGATAGAACGCATTGTTTCAGAACATTTAAAAATATATATATGGCCTCCCAGAAATTTAATATTAATATTCATTTTGTGATAGAAGCAATTAAACTTTTTTCTATTTCTAGTAATCTGGTTGTCTTTATTTTTTAGCTGCAGAGAAGACTTTTGACCTCATCAGTTGGAGATTTTTATTTGGTGTTTCGCAAACAATGGGATTTCCCTCTCAGCCGACGCAATTGATTGGCTCTTTATATGCCAAATACTCGTCTTGTCTAGAATTGAATATTAAACGTATAAAATACATCCTAATTAGTCTGAAAGGGTGTCCCATGACACTAAAAATCTTTGCATCAATAATTGAACCATTTGCAATTGAACTTAGATTAAATAGATTATTAAAACCTATACTTCAAAGCTCACCTAGATTAAAGTTATATGACTACGATCTGGTTTTGTTGTTGCAGGTGAAAAAACAATTGTTCAGATGGCTATGGATCTAATTTCAGAATTCTCTAGTTTGGGGGGGTAGAAAGTAAATCCGCATAAGATTTATATACTACTATTTGATGCACAATTGGATTGTACTTCCTCACTTACTCCGATATAATTAAAATAACAACCCTGAAAGATATCTGGTCATATGGATTTCTGAAAATTATTGAGATCCCTATAACCAAGCGAGGTAGGGTTGCAATTTTTAGAAGACCTCCTTTTGGTGAGACCCCTGTTGTTATGGATATCACTCTGGGCTAAGAAATAGACAAGTTTTGCTAAAATTATTATTCTTGACTGCCTAGCCTTGGATAAGCCCTTAAATATACCCTGGTTATCCTACATTATCTCTTGCCTGGGTAAATTTTATAACCTGTCAGAATCAGAAATGACTTTATTCGATTGCTTTGTAAGACAATCATAAAAATACATATTAACAATAGATCTTTAAAAGTTATAAAAGATTTTTAAAAGAAAAAAATGTAAACACAGTTAGAAGTCGTCATACTAAAAGGACATATTAAAATCCGTGATTACAAAACAATTGTTTTCCTGTGATTAAGTACTTTCTTTAAAAACATACATATCCTCCAGGCCCTGTGGATATCATCCAGTAATTGCAGCACGAGAAAGGCTGGACGACATTGTCTCAGACCCAACTCCCTCATTGTTGGGACAAGCCAGACTTTCCTCAAGTTACTATAAAATTTACAAAATAAAAGGACATGCATAGTCGATTGCTCTGAGCAATTATGCTATGCTATGATTACATTTGTTACCAATTACACTAATTAGTATGGTATCATTGATAATAATTGACATCATATATTTCTTTTCATTTTTATTTTCAATGTTGCGAAGTATTTTGTATTAATTTTTTCTTTACAAACTAGACGGCATATTAAGTTCGTTTTTGTGGTGACAAAAAACATTCCAGGATGGACATAAAGAAATGTGTCCTTTCCTTTGAAATTAGAGGGCTGATTTTCCAGAATTTCTAGATTCTAATATGGAGTCTAATGCCATAAATTTGGTTAGTTATACCAATACAAATGCTTTGATAATTATTTTTCATTTCATAAGTGAGGAGAAATAATGCACTTGTTTAGTTTCTCAAAAGCGATTTCTGCATACTCACAAATTGGTTAGATATTGTAAAATTTCTTACAATAAATCATATGCAACTATCCAGATGGTTACAAATATCTCATCTTCATAAAGAAACCTCAGTAGAAGCAATCTGTAGAAATTTAAATTGCACAGAAATTAATCGGTGGATCAAAGAAGGTAAGGGTAAAATTGGAAATTGTTTGCAAAATGGGAATCTAATCACATGAGATCAGATCAGAGCTAAAATAGAAACTCATCTTGTCTAGTTCCAAGTTTCTTATTTTCAGATTATGTCCATATTACTGTTGCACTCTGGAATCTCTCTCTCAGTGAAATTGAAATTTGACTATGGCTAAAATCTTGCTTGCAGAGAAACCTAAATATCAAAGCATATGCCAGTGGATTATAAAATTTTGTAGTATTTACAATATAAAAGACGTGTTGTTAGTAAGCTGTAAGATAAATGGAAAATTAAGATGTATTTCCGTATCAATTCTGAACTTTGGGCAGAGGCCTCTGACCATGACGAAAAAAAGCTTCGTGGGGGGCAAATTAAAAATGCAATTGTTTGCTCAGTGGTTTGCCTAATATACCTTTTTTTCCAAAGGCAAAATCATTTTTTTTTTAAATGAATTTATTTTCTCAATGGTTTGTTTAATATAGGCTTTTTTACACAAGTAAATTCACAACATTTGAAATCAATGTCCTTGCACATGGATTAATATGATAATGATGTTGACATGCTTATAGGAATATTGGCCCTCTATCTTTAAGAATGAAAAGATCTGGGGTTGGTTTGAATTTACTGTATCGTTTACTGATTATCAGAGTTTGTTTTTTTAATATTCTTTTCATCATTGCAGAACTGGTTTGCATTTGATGTATTGTAAATCATTGTAGACTATAAATGTCTGAAGGAAACTGAATAAAAAATGGAAAGAATAAGGTATCAGATTGAGAATAGTTCCTTTCCAAACAATCAATAAGGTGAAAGTGGTTCATTATGCCCAACAATATAGTAGTAAGCCCGAGTGGTTCTGGATGCATTTCAAAACTCACACTCAATACAGGATTTTGGCAGCTGGAGCTACAGGAAGAATTGTGCTATATATTAGGCCTGGGTGGAGCCCACAGAGTTACCAAAAACCACTGCGAGATTCCACGGAGTTCCGCGAGCGGGCAGAGAACACTGGAATGATGTTCTTATCAGAGAAAACTCATAATATTCTGTCCTGCCTCACTTCTGCCTCGAGTCTCCTGCTCCATACTTCTTCAGAACCCTGTGACTAGATTCTGACACTTTGTCCAAGCCACTCACGTCTGCTCTTCCCAGTGCCTAATTTCTACCATCTGCCTCCTCTCTGCTCAGTGTATGCTCTCTACCCTGTCCCTCGTTTCTTATCTGTGCCTCCTTCTATTAATTTCCCTGCTTTCTGGTCCTTTGGCCCTGTCCGGCAAGCCTCCCCATATGCCTACTTTCTGCCAAGGCCTGCTCTCTGCCAATGGTCCCATGCCATCTCCCTGCCCAGCTTTACTGCTCACCCTGCCTCCTTTCTGACCAGTGCCTCCTTTGCCTGTGCACATTCTTTTAACCAGTGCACTCTTTCTGCTGCATTCCTAATATTTGGTGGGTGCATTTTCTGTCCCGCTCCTCCCCTCTAGGCATTGGAGGATCACTGTGCGTTCTTACCTTGACCACAAGTAGACTAGCACCATGAAGCCCAGGCAGCACAGGTTCATACAGATGGTGTTGAAGATGGCCCAGATCACATGGTCCTGAGGCACCCTGCGGGTCCAGATGGTGATCACCATGGGCCCAGGTTCTGGTTTGGTTAGGGTCGGGTTCACAAAGCCCTCACATGGGTATGTAGTGTCCATGGCAGGCATGAGGAGAGATGGGGCCAGGGTCAACCACTCCAACCTATGGATAGGAAAGGTGAAAATGGGGTGGTACCACTCCAGGGAGGTGGGAGGAAATCATCATACTGGGACACTGGGTAAGGACGAAGGACACAGGAACAAGATGAATTTTGCTGCTTGCCGCCTAGCAGCTGGTGTTGTGCACTGCTCCGCTGACGTGGCATGCAGGTGGCCCAGGCTCCTGCTGGGCCCGGGTACAGTCTCAGAGGCAGGGTTGGCAGAGCAGTGAGGGGTGCAGAGCAGTGGAGACCAAGGGCTGCCTGGGGATCTATTTGGGTAAAAGCATGCCAAAGTGCCCAATGCCCGCACAGCCTACAGAAACCATATGTCAGGGGTTAGCAGTAGACTAGCAGCTGAGCTGTCCTCATACAATGTGTTATCCACCCTCCTCTTTCTCAGAGGAAGTGACTGCTCAGTCATATGTGGACTGGTCTTCCAAGACAAATGCTTGCTGTTCTATATTTGTTTGTTTTGGGACGATGGAGAGATGTTCTTGTTGGAGGAAGTTATAATGAGGTAAGGAGAGTGTGCTAGGGCAATGTAGAGATGTTCTTGTCCGTTGTTATCAGGGCAAAGCTCTAATAACAAGTACACTGAGGCAAGCTGGGCTTTTATAAAGTATGGGTGGGCAGTAAACTCCGCAACGCAGCGTTTGGCAGAGTTTTTGCCAAACTCCACGCTCCAAGCGGAGCGTAAAGTGGCAAAATTCTTCAAACTCCATTCCCTACTATATATCACCTTTCTCCACACATTTGCATGTCCTAACCTTCCCAGGGAAACAGGTAAATAGGCACCTCAGAACACAAATCTATAGTCCCCAGGGGAATCATGGAAACAGATAGTCACGGTTTGTTTTCTCACTCATGCATATCCATAATAAACCAAATAAAGACATGAGGAAAGTTTACAATATTTATTGAAACTATCGTTCTCTAATATGAGGCAACTGAGCTGCAATTCAAAATCATATACAACTGAGCATAATAATCAGCACTACAAGGAAACTGTATGCAATAAGAAGTCCTGTCATGGTTAATGATATTATCAATAACGAGGTGTGCTGTTCCTAGCAGAGGGAGCGGGGTCAGTACAGAACGAGGGGGGAATAGCTCCAATAGGGAGAAAGGGCGCTTACACACCCTGATAGGTGTCATGCTTCATCATAGGGCAGCTCCTCGTTCGGCCGGCGCTGCAATGCCCAACGGGCCCCACATAGTGGCTCATTGCTGGAGATCTTTGTTTACCTCTGGGTTCTGCTGTTTGATGAAGTGCGTGCGTGTGGGATATGTGGTGTATGTACAAAAGTAAGTAGATTGTGGGGTGGATGGAGTTAAAAATAACTATAGGAACTCGCTGAGTTTGCTTTATTTTGCGGGTTGCATGTTATGATTAAAAACTTGTGATGCTTGATAAGTTCAAGTTTTGGAACATGTGTGCCGGACCTTTATTTGACCTTGGTCCCTCCCTTTTTTGTGTATCATGGTTAATGATATTTCTGCCTAATCCTACCCTTGCTGTGTGAGCACAGTGATATATCAGTGATCTCTGGGATTAGAACCGGCCCCCACTCATGGCATTTGTAGTTAGCTGGTCTGCATCTCAGATTTCGCAAAGCTAGGGACCCGTTGCAGGACCTGTTCCTCTGCAGGAATCCTCCTCTCTGTTTTTCAAATGGCACCTCTCAGTTTATATGATAAGAAGTGCTGTGTTGAAAAACAGCAGCTGCACTTTTGTTGTGTCTGTATGTTAGGAGATTTTGCTTTACTGAGCACAGAAATATAGGTCAAATGTTGCTTGACCTTGAACAAAATGTTCAGACTGAATCCTAGCAGAAGAACTGAATGACAATAATAACATGTGCAGCCTACTTGTAAACTAATATTGTGTGACAAAAATAAATGTGTTACATGTGGCTCTGCAAAGCAAATCTGGCTAAAATAATGGAAAACTACAGTGGGCCTAAGTAGGGACTCACTACATCCCGATTTCCTAATTGCGATTCAGAGAGAATCGGTTGCGACATTGAATACCTATCCTGTCTTCAGTTATAATTTGAAATCTGTTTTCCCAACTTTTCAGTTATGCCCTAGTCAATATTGATAAAGGCAAATGCCTTTAGGACTCTGTTCTTTTCAGAAACAATTGTAATATATTTTGGGGGGTTCTTGTGATGGAGTCTTTGAATTAAGAAGTGGCTATGGGCGCAGGGCGAGGAAAAAAAGGTTTATCAGGATTGAGTAGGTTTGTTTATTAAGTCCATGGCATCATCTTTGTATCACTGCCTCCCACGTTTGGCATGGCGATCACTGCTCCACAAATGTAACAATCTCCTAGGAGGCAATTTGGAGATGTAAAATGCATACAAGGCTCTTATACCTCTTGGGCTTCCGTTCCATCTTTCACTGGTCAATTGTTTTAGCAAAGCCTACAATCTCAGAAAAGAACCCCCAGCCAGCTCTGGAGGAAAAGGGCAAATTGGCAAAGACACAGCAGTGTACTGGATACTTCAAATTACTTTTTGAAAGTATTTTTTCTAAACACCAGATGGTAAGGTGCTGTGCGTGTCTAAATCTAGTCACACACCACACTCATCCACCTCCTCACTACCTCTCACTGCTATGACGAGGACACAAAGCTGTGGTGCCCGCGAGCACTATGAACAACCAGCAAAGAGTATGCTTTGTACAGTGCTCATTGTTTATTCTGGGCTACGATGCCTCCTTCACCAGCCCCATGAGTTTGGCAGCCCCGGAGAATACCTACAGCTTGTAAAAGTCTGGGCATCTCAGGATTTCTGGCCCATAAAGCGGCCTCACACGTGTGTAGGAGGCTCAGGAATGAGCACCCCACACAAAGATTAACACAACCACACAGCCACTTCCTGCTGCAAATACTCCTATTCCCAGCAAAAATAGTAGCAAATACCTCAAGTGAACAACTTTTGTGTGAAGAAAATATCAATGGTTGGTTGAACAATGTTTGAACCTTTATCTCCTAATTGCAAAGTAGACCAGAGCCACAAAGGTGCATTGCATTTAACATTTATGGACTGGTCATGTGCATTTGACACAGTAAACCATTCCAAACTATTGACCATTTTGGAAAATCTTTGGGTAGAAGAGGCTTCAATTACCCTTTTACGTCGTGTCCAATGGGATACCTCGGCTAAGGTTAGTTTTCGCCCTGGGGTGTATGTACACCATCCATCCATTGTAATCAAGGAGTTTGCCAGGGAAGTGCAAAGGTTTCTGTTTCTTATCTATATAAAGGGCCTTGAAGGACATGTCACAGAAGAAACTAGACTCCCCCAGGGCGGGCAATCGGTTTACCCCGACCCTCCTGTATGCAGACGACACTGTCCTAGTAGCTTGGAGTGCAAAAACAGTTTTGCTGACTGCACTAGATTTGAAGATTACCTTGCAAAAGTCTTTGAAAATAGTCTGTGGGCCAAAGGGAACAAAAACTAAGACCTACTTCATAGACAGCACCCCTGCCTCTAAAATAGAGAGTTTCAATTAACTAGGGTTGCCACTCGATTCACATATAAATTAGATGTCAATACTAACATTGAAAGGAAAGTAATTGTCCAATGCTGCTAGAGCCGTTTTTCACTTCACATCAAAACTAGGCCATAGGCCAGTAAAGGAGATGATAACTTGGGGTCATATTATCTAGTGACGGCGTTAAGATTATCGCCGCTTTAGCGTCAGAAAACTGCAGCTAAAGCGGCGATAATGGGCTTGATAATATGCCCGTGAGAATTCCAATAAAAGCCCATGCTGACACCAGAACATGGGCTTCTATTGGAATTCTCAAGGGCATATTATCAAGCCCATTATCGCTACTTTAGTGGCAGTTTTCTGACACTAAAGCGGCGATAATTTTAACGCTGTTTCTTGATAATATGCCCCTTAGTACAAAGACAAATGTACCTCGATTGCTACTTATGGTGTGGGAGTGTGGGGGTACTACATTTGCACCAAACTTGAAAGAGTCCAACATTATTTCCTGCGCAGACTACTCATGGTCACCTCAGGTACACCCACCTTCTTTTGCCCCACAGAATTGGGCTTAAACTATCTGGAAGATCCCCCTGCGACTCACCCCACTGTAATTATGGCTGAAAACCTGGCAACCTCCCAAGTTACGTCTTTCCAAACGTATTCTTTTGAATTGCCTAGCCCTGGATAAAATGAACAATATTCCCTGGCTTGCCTATGTTTAGAGCGCCTGTACTAGACTGGGGGCTCAAGAGTATTTCAATTACCCTGACTCAATACCCCCCATGACTAGAGCCCAGATAAAATCCTTTTTTGCGACCAGGCTGATTATACCAGTAGGCTCCAGGCTTTGCAATTTCCCTCTTCGGATAATTATCATTCTTTATCACCTAGCTCCCAGCTGGAATTTAATCTCACTTATGCATAAAATGCCCAATGCAGATTTTATGTGACTTAGGGCCAGATGTATCAAAGGGTTTTGCCCATTCTGTGTCTATAGGGAAATGTGTTGATACATATGGCCCTAGGCTACGATGGGGGACCTTATACTTTCTCTATGCCTTTCCGCAGCAAGGTCCATGGTTCGAAAATCAACCAGGCTGTCCCTGTGATAGTCACTCATGGCAAAGCACATTGCACTTTACACTCTTTTGTTCATTGTATACATCTGTGAGAACACGTTTTGTAGCCCCTCTGTTGTATCCACTACTTTTTAAAGCATACATAGGGGCTTTATATGCATACGGCGATTAGGCTCCCCTGAGTTTGCCATGCAGTAAAAAATTACAAGCAGGGGTCATTAATCATTCTAACTAGTTTGTGGTTTGCATCTTCCATGTTTTTATCCGGGTTATTGATAAATTGTATAGTATATATAGTTTTAAGTAAGTTTTGTATATTGTGCCGTGAAATGTCATGTATTCACTATTTGGCATTCATTTCAACAACTGTGTTGAATTTCCGAATAAAGTATTAATGAATGTCTGACTGACTAACATCTACAAGTTGTAATTTATTAAGGCGGGCCTTTTGGACCAAGTACCTAACAGAATTTCTTCCGGGTTTTTTAAGAATTCTCAGGACATTTTTTTCAAATGGTCAGACCCAGGCTTTATTATTTTGCAAAACATGTGTCATATCTTTCTTTTTGATTTTTGTACCCAAGGGGTTTTTAAATCTTCAAAACTTCTCAGCTAGTATGAATTCTTCATCAAATATTTCCTGAACATCCAGTGCAAATGCAAATGACATTGAATGTTAATTTGCCCAACTTTGTGTTTAAACAAATGAAAGTCATTAGCCGCATTGCTAGCACAGAGATGAGGCTGTCCTCTAAAAGACAGCTCGTACAAATATGTCATCAAGAGTTACAAAGCCATGTAATCGTATCTGAAGATTGATCTGTAAGCAGTACAGTTTTCATCTTCTGCAGCTGTGTGTCAAAATGCTCAGGCGCATCAGCTGACTGACGGAGAAGGGGGCTGGGCTCCATCATCCATTGATTACTGAGAAGCGGCTGAATGGCTTGAGCGGGGGCTGTCAACTCTACCACAAGATCTATATTTACAAAAATTGTGAGCTTTATGTGCTGCAATACTCCCCAAACTTCCAAAATGATGCTCACCTGCTCTCTTAATCTTAGGAATTCGGATTTCTCCACTTGTCTCATGCATTCTTGAGGCCATGTCTTTGTGGTGGCACAGTTTAAGTCTTTACCTATGCACAGTTCCGCGTGGCATAGACTGCGATTAACTTGTGCAGTGACCTTGTGAATCTGGTAACTTTGCAAGTAAGCTCATATGCTGCAAACTGAGCGCACAGTGGGTCCTTTTCATTTTTCAGTCAATGCCGTTTTAACGCATGCAGGGCCGGACTGGGAACCAAAACCGGCCCTGGCAAATTGCTTGGCTGCCCACCTCCCCCCTCGCAGAGGGGTTGGGGGTGCCGCCGAGCTCTTTGCCAGAGCCGGTTTTCGGACGATTTTGTAGCTATGCTGCAAAAACGGCCCTGTAACAAAAACGGTGCCCAGGGGCCCAAAACCGGCGCCCACCCGTGCGGCGCACCCGGGGATTGCCCGGTGCCCACTAGGGCCAGTCCGGCCCTGAACGCAATGGGCACGCTGAGCAGTTACCCAGGGTACCCACGAGCATAGGGGCCCCATGAAGACCAGAATTGAACACTCATTTTCCTTTAAACATTTGTATTCCTGTGAGTGGTTGTGCAGGCAGGGCCCAGTGCACTGCTTTGCCCGGGTAATGCCCTTAAGACTGCCCTGGTTTCAGTGCTGCTCCATGTGTTCTCAGAGCTCAGCATGAAATGAACCCCTGCTTACATGGCAACAGCCCTCACCATTAACCAGTCCTCAACAGGGCTAGTGACTTTTTCTCCAGATGTGTAGGAGAGTCAACAGTGAAGATGCAGTACAAGCTAGCAAGTGGGGTGGCTTCTTGCTCTGTTTATCAGAAATGTGGGCAAACAACGGGTTCTCTTTCATTTTCTACATTTATACACATTATTTCGTAATAAAAGGTATGAGGTATACCCTTTTAAATTCTAACACCCACCTGCCCCTTGAATTTCAAGGTGCCCTTCACTAAGATGCACCAATGAAAAATGTTTGTTATACCGCTGGTGCAAGCCCAATGTTCCTATCGAAAAACATATATTTCATTTAAAAATAAACTCTTAAAAACTATACAGGAAAACTAGTAGGCCATAATGGATAATAGCCTCGCATGTTAAACAAAAACTTAAAATATAAATAAACATTGTGTAAAACCGCCACTAAAAACAAGCATCCGAGTGCATATTACCAATGCAATGTTACTGTCTCCTGATATATCCGAATTGGCAAACTTCATTCTGTGTGATCCAAATACACAACAAATTCTGTTTCTAAAATACTTTCTTTTCAGATCTCAGTCGTGCCCTTTAAGACAGAGGAGACAGTTTTGCACTCAGATGTGAGGAAAACAAATATCAGATTCCACCGGTGTTGTATATATTTAGAAGGTTATTTATAAGAGGCTTGTGAGGCTGGAGTCACTTTTTTTGACGCTCTGGCGACACAAGCCTCCCAATCATATCTATGAGGCGATGCAAAGCCGCTCTGTGTGCCAGTCCACGGCCTCATAGAGATGGAGTAAGACAAAGCAGCGCAAGTCGCAGTCTTGCCTTACTTTGCACTAGGTAGGCGTTCCGTGGGCGTTGCGAGTTTTCCCATGCAACACCCATGGATTTTGACGCAACAGCAGATTAATTAATCACGTAAACCTGGGGCAGCTCCAAAACTGTACTCCTTCCCAGAACAGGGTAACAAATAGAAAGCTTTTTATTTTTATTCGTTTTTTTCCTCTTTACCTGTGTGCTGCAGCACACACATAAAGAGAGAGTGTGCAGCACACATAGAAAGAGGAAAACGCCTCTCGGGAATGTTTTTGTGCAGGAAGGTGATCCTTCCTGTACAAAAACAATCCTACCTGCAACAGAGGCACCCTTGCTCCATGGTGCAACGGTGCCTATGTTGACGCTAGCCAGCAAATTTTCTGCCAGCGCAGGGGGAAAGGACAGGAATGCTCTGTATTTCACAATACAATGCATTTCTGTCATTTGACATTGGCGTATGGCAGAGCAGAAAGAAGACTTGTAGCGCTGCCCTACCACAATTCCTCATAAATGATCCCCTTAATATTTAAGTTGTAATTAAAATCAACATCAGTAGATGTAGAATATCCTAACATAAGACGAAGGCATTTTGAAGTACATAAAACAGTTCTCCTGTAGTTTTATTTTACACACTTCCAAATCTTTGTGTTTCTACCTACAAGAGTTACAATGGGACCAATATTGAACTATTCTGGAAATATTTGTATACAGTTAGGACAAATGGATAGGACCCTTTTTCCTTTACACTTTTACTGCTAGGGAGCTAGACATTTGAGGGTTGATTGACCAAAATATGCAAGTAGATAAAAGACAGATATTTACTTGTGTTAGTGGGAGCAGGTGGACCAACCAGCACATACTTCAATGGACACGTTATAGCCCTGCCATCCGTGCCAGCCTATTAACAATAGTTTGGGTCAGTGTGGCTGTCTGTCCTATTAGTTCCACGTGTAGTTCATGCATATAAGATAATGCGCTGTTTCTCCATGCTGCCCAGTCACCCTGTGCTTATCATGACATCATGTCATCATAGGAGTGGCACCCGGTCATGCAGTCTGACTGGGGTTGATGGAATCAGTCGATTCTCCTCAAGACAAGCTGGCCCGCACATCACTCACCTCAGCCTACGTCCATTTGTTAGATGAATGGTCAAGTGTCATCATGCGCAATGCAGCACACTTGGATTAAAAGCCGACTTAGGAGTTGAGATCATGGTAACCGAGAGAAAGCAGCATTGCCCATTTCAGTGGAATGTAAGAGATGGCGGTGGGGACTCTGTAAAATGATGCTGCCTGATTCTGATGAGCCAGGCAGAAGAATTGACCAGACAGGAAAGAGAAATGCAGCACTCTCTAGGAGGAGTGATTTCTTGGGTGATGAGCTATTAGTCATGCCAGAGTATAATCAAGCTAAAAAACAAATTGTGGACAGCCACGTGTGGAATCAGAGTGGAGCCGATTGCATCATGGCTGCTTTGTTCAGCTGTTGCACCAGTCATATTTATTTATTAATATATTTGTACATACCACATAGTGCTTTCTGCTGCGGGAGGAACATTGTCTGTGTGTTCTAATAGAGTAGCAAAAGAGAGCTTAACATTTCAGTGGTGTTCTCCCCCAGACCAGAACCTTAAAAATGCAGTTTCCCAGCAATTTCCATAGCAGCTAGAAAAAGCAAAATATGGTCATCAGGAAGTCAAATTGTCTGTTATCTGCAGTGTTTCCTTCATATAAAGTGTGCAATCCCTGCTTTCTCTTCAAGACTAACCCTGGGCTTAGTGGGGCAACGCAAGCGCCACAGAGTTTAAAACAAACTCCGCACACTCCGCGTAGCTCCCGCGCAGTTGTCATCAAGAAGTCAAGATGGAGGAAGAGGGCAGCCCGGGATGCTGCAGCTCAGGTAAGGCGTTTTACTACTTTATATCGTGTTTTTTAAGCTTGTAAAATAGTTGTTAATAGGGCGGGTGGGAGGCGCGGGGCTGGTCAACTCCGCCCGCCGCATAGTGTGCAGAGTTTTGCCTACTCTGCCTACTTTGCAGAGCGTGGAGTAGGCAAAACTCCGCACACTCCACGGGCGGAGCGGAGCTCTCCACCCACCCTTATTCAAGACCACCACATCTCACGCGGAAAACATTTAAGGAGCACTAAGGCCATATTTACCAAAAAGCATATATAATGGAAGCATTTCAAAATGATGCTGAGTTACTTTTTAGTTTTCTGCTTCACAGCAGCAGCAGGAAATGAAAAGATGGACACGCTCTTAAAGAGCCTCTCCAGTCGTGGTGGAGGCTACGCAGTCGTGGCAGAGTTTCTGCACTCATGTCAGAATCTTAGTAATGAGAACTGCAGCGCAGAGATTCTGCCACAAGCGGGTAGACTCCACCATGACTGTGAAGCCTCCGCCATGACCGAGGAGGCCCTTTGTGATTCGAGCTTTCAGTGTTTCTCCATTGCCTGGCATATTCATGCCTATATTGGTTGTAGCATGTGTAGAAAAGTGGGAATGTTTGAGGCAAACCCAGTCGCTAGTAAATTCTCCGGGTTGCATTCCAGTCCATTTTATGCACACTGTGTTTTCCTTTAGTTGCCACCCCTTGGGAATTGCAATATATGCATTAAAAGTCTATTTTTAACTCACAGAGATTTCTCCTTTAGATGATTTTAACTGCTGAAATGGTTGTGAGGTCTGGCAGGAAAACTAGAGGATAATGAGAACCCCCTGAACCTCATTTCAGGAAGACTAGATTGCTTAATTTGCGCTCTACATGCGATTTGGCTTTGGCCATTGTTCATTCAGGCAGCGGGTGCTGCCTGTGGTGGAAATGGGTAGTGTCAGTGAATGGAATATGCGGTGACCGCCTAAGAAAAACTTTGGGCACTTGCAATATATACATATTTATTTTAACAAATTAAGCACTGATACAAAGTACGGCTGTAGTACGTCTTCCAACAAGTGATTAAGCTGCTTATTTTAAACTAACTACCTTTGGCACACAATTAAAAATTACACAATTTGTTTTATCTGTTATTTAACTTAATCCCTTGTTCTTTTATTTTAATTGGTTATCAATTTGATTCAATGTTTTCTACATCTTACACAGTGTTGCGAAGGAACAGGGTGCAAAATCTCAACAGTGGGGCCGCTGCAGATCTCAGACAAAAGTTGCATGGAGTTCCCTCTTGATGCAGCCTCAAGTGAAGGGGCCAGTTGCCAGATTGGAGTCCGGCAGGCCATGGCAGTGGTAAGCACAGCAGATAGGTACTTAGAAGTCTGGTGGTCCTGGGGAATGCGGTAGCTACCTGAAATGTCATTTAGGGCATGACTACAGTCCCAAAAATGCACTATGTTATCTGGTTTTGGGCGATCCCTCAGAGGACCAGATGGCCAGCAATTCTTCAGACCCAGAAATGTATTTTACCTCCAGTTTGCAGGAGACTAGTGTCACTAGTCCAGAGGAGCCTGAGTTTGCTTCTGGCTGTAACAGGGGTCTCTCTGGGGGAACCAAGCTCTAGCGCGGAACAAGTCTCGGTCATGCAGTTCCAAGAGTGTTGCCAAATGGGCAGAGTATTCCTCTTTTGGTTTGTGCAAGTCCTGTTTTCGCAGACTAGGGTCAATTCACAGTCCTCTTTGATGCAGATTGGTTCAGAACTGATGTTCTGTTGTCAGGGGAAGCCCTTAAATCTTAGAGGTTGGGGTGTTAGGGGTGTGGGTGCAAGTGGCCACTGGGCTACTAGCCCCAGCAGATAATCCGCCCCTGAGGTGACCACATTTGGGGGGTCACCTTTTCTACCCAGAACCCACTATTCTATCAGAAAAGTCTTCCTCAGCTGTACAGACCAGGCAGCCCACCCTAGAGGTGAGGCTAGCCTTCTGGGGGTATACACCTCCTGACTATGTAATTTCCCATTTGCCCAGGTGCAAATGTGCTTGGGGCAGAGGGAGGGCTGTTCTCTCCTGTGTGAGGCAGTCTGGTTGCATATCACCACTTTGCTGTGCCATTTCACTATCCAGCCTGTGAGGGAGGGAGGTGTGGCCTCCTCCCCATCCTAACCATTGTTTCTGCCACCTGGTTGAGTTCACACCTCCTGGCAGAGGGTCAGGTTCCTGGGTGGCAGCGAGTGTGGGCTGTCAACCAGAGTATAGAGAGGTCTGGGAAAACCAGGTGGGCAACCTCTAAGGTGCCACCAGATGCATGCCACATCACCCAAAGCATGTGTTTTGTGTCAGGAGTGATGAGGCACATTGTTTGATACCAATAAATTTAGGCTGTATCATTACAGAGCTGCCAACCTTGAGTCTGCCCAGGTGCCAGCCCATGTTATCCTATGGATCGTCTATCACTTATCGTGTCCTTTAATGATAAAGGCCACTATCGGAACACATAAGCTTGCTCCTAAATGTCCATACCTTTAACATAACGCACCCTGCCTTCTGGGCTTTAGGAGGCAGCCCTTTTGGGTGACTGGCATATATAAAAAAAATATTGCATTGAATTTGTCACAAATGGTGAGGGAAAAGTCGAGTTCGAACAGTTTACATTGCTCCCGCAATCTGCAATGGCAGGCCTGCAGCCAGTAATTTACTTGGGTCACCCCTTTAACATCCATGTCCTGGGTACCAATGGCTCTTTATACTAGGGACTTAGAGGGTTAAAGTCCTTTGCCAATTGGGGTTACCAACTGACACATATCAGTTTTACAGAGAGAGAACTGACACTGGTGCCTGATCAGAGTCGAAAACCAGCATCTAGTAGTCTAACTGGTGTCAAAAAGTGGGGGGTGGAGGAATCTACAAAAAGGCCTGGTTTCTTAAACCAATGTTCAATGTTGGTGGTTGACTGCAAGGCCTGGTGGCACACCAGAACATGCATCCTACATGCAGTAGGGATTGGGCAGTGGGCTTGCCCTATGACCAGACCTTTCTCCCAGCCCTCCACATATGGCCAACCCCAACTGTACAAAGCCTGTTTCTAGGCCCTTCTGCCTACCTCTCCATTAGCACACGCTCAGCCTTCAGCATCTCACAGAAATGATTGACCAAAGAGTACAATAATTTTCAGTGGTGAGCTCTTCACAAGCAACGTAGGATAAGGGAACAAGTAAGAGTTATTTCACTACACTATAACTGGCATATTTCGGTGTTTTTTATTTATCATGACCTCATTTCTTATTCCTACACCTATCTATAACCCCAAATATATCTGTTGGCTGGAAGATAAGAATAAAGGTTTTGTGAAATGTGATGTTTGCAGAGCATGAATATATAGCATCAACAAGAAAGAGTGTGAAATGTTTGAAGGTCATAAAATGATGATCATGTGTAACAACAAACTTGTGGTCTATTTTCTTGGTATCCCCCATTTTCGGGGACTTATTACTGGGCTGGATGTGAAATGCTATTTAGGAATACTTGTTTTTAGGTGCATAAACGGAAATATAACATTGGCTGTATGTGGGGAAAATTTATAATGAACTGGGATATATAAAAGGAGCCCCAATGAGTCCAAGGGACCAGGATTTAGTTATTGATCACTAGATATATAGACGATCCTTCATAAATACCACTTTATGAACAATGTGTGAGGTACCAGCACATGATACCCATGCCTATATAAGCATGAAAAAGCACTTAAGATTTTTGAATTGCACTAAGGCGTGATTTGCACTTTAGTATCAAGCACAGCTGGGGGCGTGGCTCAACCACCCGCAAGATGGCCGCAGGTTTGGACGCTCCGTTAACCGTCGGAGACTTTGCTTTTCTAGAGGCAGCGGTTTTGCCTTCAACCGGAAAATGTTTTGAAGAATGTGGTGAGTGAACACAGAGAGAGCTGCTATTTTTCTTTCTCCGCTTCATTCAAGCCGTCGTTATGCAGTTGCTTTCCTGCGTCTGCGGTTGCGGCCACCATTTTATGGATTGAGGAGCGCGGAGGGACCAGTATTCTCCCCGTTCTATCGCACTTGCTCTCCTTTATTTTTGGATTTTTTCTCTGAGGCTTGAGAAGATTCCACATTTTTTTTGTATCTTAAGAGTGACTCTACAAGGGACTGCTGTCACTCTGCTTTAAGGAAATACCTGAGTATCAACATTTATGTATTTCCACCTTTGGGAAAGCTGTGGAGACAAAGAATCACAGATAGTCTTCCCTGAGAGTGCATCTTATTTGTTTTTCTGTGAGCAGTGAGTTCCTTAGATTGGGATACTCTGGCCATTTCATTCCCTCCTCAGTAACGTGTGCTTATAAGCTCCTGCTTTTGGTATTGCGTTTTGGGACCAATAGATATCGCACACCCATCTGCTATATTTTAGTTGTTTAGCGCTGAGGCTCTTCTGTGGTGACTTTTTCATTTGCTTTCTGTATGCCTATTGAGTCCTCTTTGTCCTCTAGTCAGAAGGCTGTCACCTCTTCTGTGATTATGCCTTCTGTTTGTAAAGGTTCCAATGCCTCTACAAAGCGGCAAAGAAAAAATCCCTGGCTCACCTACAAAGTCTCTCTTACCCTAGACTTTGGATGACCTTATGGAGGAAATTAAACTTTTGAAACCTTTTGTTATGGAAACTAATTCCACACTTCAATGTATTGAGGAGAAATGGTCTAAACTGGAGTCCAGAGTGTCGGATGTTGAACAAAGGATCAGTGATGTACAGGATGCGGCCACCAAGGTTGATAGCATGGCTAAGGAGATAGCGCTTTTGAAACAGCAAACAGAGGATTTGGAAATTCGGATTAGTACCAACAATCCCAGAATTTTTGGCATTCCGAAGGAAGCAGAAGGGTCAGACATGCTTGACTTTCTTGGGGTCCACATCCATAAATTGGTTGGCCTTAAGGAAGGAACACATCTCAATTTACAACGTGCTCATAGAATTGGCCCCAAACCTGCCAGACCTTTAAATTCTGGTCGCTCTAGAGGAATAATCGTTCTCTTTTTGAAATATACTGAACTACTTATAGTTTTATCAGTGGCCAAGCAAAGGAAACAAATGTTATGGTCTCGTCAGAGGTTCTTTATCTCCCAGGATGTAGCGCATGCAACAGCCACTCGTTGGAAGGAGTGCCTATCCTTCCGCTCTAGGATCCATGAATGCCAGATATGGTCTTGTGAATCCATGTTTCTTCAAAGTCACTTAAAAGGAACAATCTTTCTCAATTGACTGCCCAGAGAACTTGAGAAAATGTATTCTTCAGCATAATAGTGAAGTTGTGGATATTGGGAAAACTTGAACTTTTCTTTTATTCCTTCTACTTATAATATATGCTTGCATTCTACTTCTCTTCCTTTGACTTTACTATACTTATGACTTCAAAGAGATTATTCTATTATTAGTAATGTAAATGTGTGTATTTTTTGGGGAAAAACTATTTTATTTGTTTACCTATTTAACTTTCTTATTTATTTATTTATCCCCTTCACACCTGTCTATTGTCTAGTCTGAATTCCCTTCTTTGGTGTGTTTTCTCCCACGTGCTTCCCTTCCTTGACCTACTGTGTATATTATCCTCTAGTGTTGTAAGTGGTATTCATTGTTTATTTATGCATTTACATTCCTAATTGTTTATATATCTGTATTGCTGTCATTTTTGGTTTTACTCAGTCAACTGCTGTCTCTATTTCTATATTTCTCTTTTCTTCTTTATGGATAATGATTGTCTCCATGGTCACTGTAGTCCAATTTGGGCTAATTTCAGCCTGTCGCCCATCTCCAGTTTTGTGCTTCTCCACCCCTTCACTGTATTTTC
Organism: Triturus cristatus; assembly: GCF_964204655.1. Lineage (NCBI taxonomy): Eukaryota > Metazoa > Chordata > Amphibia > Caudata > Salamandridae > Triturus > Triturus cristatus. The sequence continues at coordinate 393,560,253 of NC_140595.1, forward strand.
TTCACACAGGGTGTGTTCCACTTTCTTCATGACTGGAGCCACTTGGCCTTTTGTCCTCCTTTTTGTCTCCACTAAAAACATTGTTCCTTTTTTCTATCTTGATTTCTTTTTCTTATTTTTCATTTCCTTTCTTCTTCCTTCTTTTTTTCTTCTTCTATGGTCTCATTATTCCTTGTAGATCTTTATCGCATACAAATGTTAGATTATTTTTAGCAATTCTTGTCCTTAAATGGTCTGCTGGTCTGTGGTTAAGGTTCCTTTATATGGTTATTTTAGTTCATTATGAATATTAATCGGTTTTGAATGGTGACTACTCTTAAGGTTATTTCTTGGAATGTAAAGGGCTTACGTAACTCTATCAAGAAACAGAGAGTTGTCACATCCCATATTAAATGTGATATTTCCTTATTACAGGAAACACATTTCCTTGACAAAGATTTAAACTCGCTGCGCAAAAACTGGGTTGGTCAAGTATTCTGCTTTCCAGCCCTTGATCACAAAAATTGGGTTATTATATTAGTTCACAAATCCCTTCCCTTGGTTATAGAGAAAGAGGAAAGAGATGTAGAAGGTTGATGGATCCTCATACATGCTACTATTCATCATACACCTATTTCTATTTTGAATATTTATGTTCCTACTGGTATTGATGTGCAATTTTGGGAACGAATGCCGGTTATGCTACAATCCTGCCCGAATGCAAATCTCATTGTAGGTGATGATTTAAATCAGATTGTAGATCCTTTCGTAGATCGAAAATCCCAAGTTAAATATGTTCCTAAAAAGATGCAGAAAGCATTTATGCGGCTTATTCACTCCAGAGGTCTGGTGGATGCCTAGAGACTGTACTATCCAGACACCCTGGAATACACTTTTTACTCGCTCACTCATAAATCCCAAACCAGAATTGATTATTTATTTATTTCTTCTCCATTAGCTACTGCATAGATGGTGCTTTAACAATAGTTTATTGAAGGATAAATAATTTGTTCAGTGTTTTGAATGCTTTCTTCAGGAGTTTTTTACTCATAATAACACATCTGATCTTTCATTTCATATATTTTGGGATGCCTTTAAACATTTGCCCAAGGCATATAATTAATTACGTTATGGCCAAAAAAAGGAAAGCTACTTAAGAATCTTCACTTCTGCTTCAATCTATTAAACAACTGGAACATTAATTTTTCACAACTAAAAATAATACTGTATTACAACGTTTAATGCATGCGAAATTTGAATTCTACAAAGAATCAACAGAGGAAGCCGCTGGCACATTGTTAAAAATTAATTACTAAATTTTATGGAGTACGAAATAAGACTGGCAATTTACTTGCTAATTATTTAAAAGTTAAATCTCAAAATTCTAAGATAGTTAAGATTGTGGATGAAAATGGGGTCCCTCATTTTAAACATACTGAAATTTTGAAGTGTTATCTGATTATTATACAACTCTTTATACACCAGATCACTTTTCCACAAATGAGCCTCTGGATTCTTACTTTCATTCCCTCCCACCATGGCAACACCAGTTACAGGATTTTTCCTTTTTAGATGAGACTATTTCAATTTTTGAAATAAAATCCACACATGATAAACTGCCCAAAGATAAAGCCCCTGGTCCAGATGGTTTTTCTGTCAAATTTTATTCTTGTTTTTCACATCTTTTACTCCTGTATGTACTTACTTTATATCAGTATTTTCTTTCACAAAACGAATCCTAGGCCACTTTTTGAAAGCTATGATTTGTCTAATTCCCAAAAAAGATAAAGATCTCTCAGTGTGTGCCAATTATAGACCTATTTCTCTTATTAATTTGGATTGTAAACTTTTTGACAAGATCTTAGCTATTAGGATTTCTCCTCTCATTTCAGATATTGTTGGATTTGAGCAAACTGGATTTGTTAAAGGTAGGCACATGACTGATAATTCTAGAGTGTTTTGGGATATCTTACATATTGCTTCAACTCAAAAGACGCCTATGGCTGCTGTAAATTTGGACACCGAAAAGGCTTTTGACTGTGTCAATTGGAGATTTATGAAGTGTGCCCTTAAATGGCATGGCTTCAGTCCATCTTTTTTCAAATATATAGCTATATTATATTATTCTCCGCTGACATCTGCCTTTCTAAATGGTATTCAGTTTTCGTATTTTTCTCTTTTACGGGGAGCCAGATGAGGATGTCCTTTATCTACATTGCTCTTTATTTTGTCCCTAGAACCTTTCTTGCATACATTATGAAACTCCTCTTCTTTTCATGGTTTCCGATATAAAGATACTGAGATTAAATTCCAACTTACGCCGATGATGTGACACTTTACGTTTCTGAACCGAATCATCAATTCCTGTTGTTGCTGATCTTTTATCATCTTATACTACGTTATCTGGATATAAATACAATTTTTCTAAATCTGAGGTACTTCCCCTAATAAATTTTGTTTAAAGGATATCTTTGTTGCTACGGATCTTAAATGGTCTCCGCACTTTATCAAGTGTTTGGGCATTAAATACTCTAGTTCTATAGCAAAGACCATTCAGATAAATTAAGATGATGTCCAACATAAAATTCTTCAAATGACGGGAAAATGGTCTCAGTTATATTTGTCTTGGTGGGGCAGGTTGGCCACTATAAAGATGATGTTTCTACCTGTCATTAATTTCTATCTGTCCATGTTACCCATTGAACTTCCTTTAAAGTTCTTCAAGATAATTAATAAGTCGCTTGCTGTATTTTTATCGAACATGAAAATATGCAATTTCTTTAACCTCTCTTTATAAACCTAAAGAAGTGGGTGGCGTAAATTTTCCAAATTTTCAACAATACCATACTGATTTTTCCCTTAAGCAAGTTTTACCTTATATTAGGGATGATGACTCTTCACCATATAACGTTTGGTGAAAAATGGAATATTCCCTTGTGTCACCTTTCCCTTTCCATTCACTTTCACATTTTTCAAAAACTCCTCGGACCTTTTCCGCCCCTTCTATTAAATATTCTATCACAGTATCTTCCTGCATTCTTGCACGACCCATGTCTCTGATGCAAGAATTTTTGGAATTCTCTTTTTGCCATAAAAAATCCATTAAAATTTCAAACTGCTATTTTTTGGAAACAATGGATTCTCAAGGGTAGAATTTAAGACAAACAATTACTGTGTGGTATGACTCCTCTTACTTCTTTGGAAATTCAAATAAGTTTGGACTTTCTTCTTCTTATACCTCCAAATATGAGTCTCTTAAAGGTGCTCTTTTGCAGCCTATTTCCTTGCTCAGGCAAGCAAAATCTCCTATTCGTTCCTCACCCCTGAACCAATTATACTTAAATTGAGATGTGAATTCTGAACAAAGGATTAGGCTTCGTATCTACACCCAATCCTGACAAATTCCATCTTCATTGTGAACTACCTGAGTTTTTTTTAGAAAACTCAGACACAAGACCTTCTTTGTGAACATCACACCACTGGAAAACCGCAACAAAATTCAAATGGGTTCCTTGCTAAGCAGACTACTTTACAATGACCCTGATGACTGGGTTCTCTAGAGAGTTGCTCTGAGCTCGTTCTCTTTGTTTGTTTATATCCATGACTAGGGGAGACGAACAAGCATCTTTGCTTCCTCCTCTTTCTCTTTACTTTGTTAATTGCATATCATACTTTTGTCATCACTTAAAGCATCATATAAATGTGAATACTTATACTACATTACCCCATCTCATCTCAAATCTAAGATTCAATTAGTATGGGAGTCATATCTTCAGCGTTCCTTTCCTTTAAGGGTATTGGGATTAGTTTGGAGTAAGATACAGCATACTTCATGTAATTCCAACACTACACAAACCCTTTATTATTTTTTATAATAGGTTATATCTTACCCCACTTTCCTTGCATAAATATAATCCAACCCTTACAAATATATACTGGTCTTGTAACTCCTTCCAAGGCACATATCTACATATGTTTTTTAATTGTCCACCAATTTCATCCTTTTGGGTTGCAGGTATGTAGAACTATTTCTACTATTTGTTTTATTGATTTCCCTTTTAATATTCAATGCATTTATTTGGGAAGCTCCACACGCTCTTGGCCAGTTCATTCTAAATTAGGAAAATTTGTGGACCTGTCACTTGCCATTGCTTTTCAGGTCATTACATCCAAATGGAAATGTGAAAAAATGTTAATGTTACTAGTTGGTGGAATCTTCTTTGTTCTCATCATAGACTTGATACAGCATCGGCTACATCTACACTACAGATGATTAATAAAGAACTCTGTTGGTCCCTGCTCACTGGATACTTAAAGAAACAACATAAACTTTCCAAAGTTTCTACGGCAATTTTCCAGCCCCATGGCTGTTTTTTCCCTTTACTGTGTTCCCCTTTCCTGTTTATTAGCATACATAGTTTATGTTATGTTATGTTACGACTATTTATTGTGCGCACAGATACTCCAGCCAAGGAGCGTCCTGGCGCAGAGACAAGGTAGCACGTAACACAACCACAGGCTAAAAACAGATACTAAAAGACAGCTAAAACAAGAAGGTTTTTATAGCCCTCCGAAAGGTCAGAAGGTCCTCCAGCACGCGGATTTCAACAGGCAAGGAGTTCCATGCTGACGCAGCCATTACCCTAAACGAGCGGCCTCCCATGCGGCTAAGCCTAAATCTGGGAACCACCGCGAGGGCCAGACCCTGAGAGCGAAGGCTACGGGCAGGGACATAGAAAGACAGACAACTCGACAGGATTTCCGGGCCTGTACCACGCAAGATTTTAAAAGCAAGGCACAATACCTTGAAGAGGATGCGCTTCCTAACCGGAAGCCAGTGTAGGGAGCGAAGGACACCTGTAACTGAGCAGAATCTGGGCAAGCCAACGATCGCCCTCGCCGCAGCATTCTGAACCCGTTGTAAGCGGGTTAGTTCAGCCTGGTTAGCCCCGGCCAGGAGAGAGCTGGCGTAATCCAGGCGGGAGATGATGGTAGCCTGGATCACCAGCTGCCTGGTCGGGGCGTCAAAGAACTTGAGAACAGGTCTCAAGCCCCTCAGGAGACCAAAACAACAGGCAGCGGTTCTTTTAGTATGGCCTACAAAGGAGAGGCCCGCATCCAGCCATACCCCCAGATTTTTCACTTCCGATACCGGGATCGGAGTAGGTCCCAACTCTGAGGGCCACCAGTGGTCACCCCACAGCTCCACTCCCTTCCCGACGACCATCACCTCTGTTTTAGTGGCGTTTAGCTGAAGGCAGTTGCCTGTCAGCCAACTAGCCACCGCCTTCAGTCCGGACTGAAACCTGGGGGCCTCAATCTCCGCATCCCCACTGAGAGTAACCGCCAGCTGAGTGTCGTCAGCATATGAGACCAAAGTAAGGCCCCACTGCCTAGCGACATCCGCCAGCGGTCTCACGTAAAGATTAAACAACGTGGGACTCAGCGAGGACCCTTGCGGAACCCCCATGGCCAGTGGTTGGTAGTTGGACTTGAAGGGAGGGATGGCAACACAGAAGGAGCGTTCATCTAAAAAGGAGCGGAACCATTACAACACCTGACCGCCAATGCCAGTCTCCTCGAGCCGACGCAGGAGGATGCTGTGGTCTACCGTATCAAAGGCGGCGCTAAGATCTAACAAAATAAGCGCCGCCGTTTGACCAGCATCCAACCTTGCCCGGAGATGTTCCACCATCACAAGTAACGCAGTTTCCGTACTGTGCCCAGCACGGAATCCGTTTTGTGTGGGGTCGAGGGCATTGGTCCGAGTCAGATGTTCAGACAGGGCCAGGTTGACGTGGGCCTCCGTGATCTTGGCTGGCCAGGGTAACAACGAGATGGGGCGATAGCTCTCAGGCTTGGAAGGGTCCAGGGTGGGCTTTTTAATGATCGGGGACACCACAGCTTGTTTCCACTTAGATGGAACAGTTCCCGTTTCCAAGGAGAGGTTGACAAGGGAGCATACGGCTGTACGCCCCATAAAAGCTTGATCTCGGAAGAGAGCAGGCCTTACTGGATCGGATGGGGACCCATATTTGACTTGCAACGCAAGTTTGCCAAAACCATCCAAGGTAAGGGGGGGGAAAACAAGCAGTGTAGTCTGATGATGGACCCCATTTATACTTTCCTCAGTGAACCCTATGCTAGGGAATGTCCTATATATAGCTTGGACCTTCCCCAAGAAGTAAGATGCAAGGGATTCACAATGGGAAAGGGAGCTCACGGTCGTAGAGGTAGTCCGCTTCACTGTAAGATCTTTTACGGCCTTAAAAATAGCTTTTGACGGATTCGGACTGTTCCGGAATTCGATGGCATAAAAAGCCGCACGGGCTCGGCAGATAGCTCGATGGTAGAGCTTAACGGACTTGGCGTATGCAGCTTTTAGATCAGCCCCATAGGTTTTCCTCCAAGCCCTCTCTGCTCGTCTACAGGCACCCTTTAGGGCCCGGAGAGTGCCATCGTACCAGGGACTCGACTCTCTGGAATTGATTTTAGTTGAGACGATGGGTATCAGAGAGTCCAAGGCCCTAGTTATCCATGAACAGAAGAGGTCATACCCCCTTTCCACATCCGTCAAAGGGCCCAGCGGCTCCTCTAATAGAAGACGATGAAAGTCCTCTAGCCGAAGCTTTTTCCAAGCCCTCTTCTGAACCCTTCTAGCCGAGGAGATGGAGGGAGTGGCCGAGACCGGGCAGAGGATGGACACCAAAAAGTGGTCTGTCCATTCCACCGGAGAGACAGAGGTAATTTGAATCCCCAACAGATTGGTAAACAGGGGATCCAAAATATGCCCCCCCAGATGGGTAGGCTGGGAAACCATCTGGGGAAGTTGAAAGGCCTCCAGGTCAGAAGAGATGGAACGCACTGTCAGGCCAGAGAGGGTGTCGAAATGTAGGTTTAGGTCACCCATGATAGAGAAGTTGGCACAGTCGGCGACCAAAGGGCCAACAGTGTCAGGGAAAGCATTTCTAAACGCCACATCACTGCCGGGTGGGCGATAGACGACCATCCCGGACAGGGTAAACTCAGGGCTGACAGAGACCTTGAACATGGCACTTTCACACCCGGAGATGTTTAGGGCACCCCAGACGCAAGGGTAGATAGATTTTACCACTAACGCGATACCTCCACCCCTAGACAGCCTATTCAGAGTGTACATAGAATAACCGGGTGGGCAGGCTAGATTAGTAATAGCGGTATCAGCGTCCTGTAGCCATGTTTCCGTCATGGCAAATACGTCTGGAGCTTCCTCCTTAATGAGGTCATAGATGTGCTGATAGTGTTTCAGCGCAGACCTGACGTTTAAATTCAAAATCTTCAGAGTAGTGCGAGTGTCTGTAATACGGCGGGTCTCCGAGGAAATAGACCTTGGGAGAGGATGCGGAGAATCGAGAGCCCACCCATTACAAGGGCAATGATATGGGCCACGCAATGGGTGAACCGGTGAAAGGGTGCAACAGCGGCTTACCTGACCGATGGCAAGCAGGCAATCCCACGAGTACGTCAGCATGGTGGACCCAGGATGGTATGATAGTCCTTACACAGAGTACCGCGACGTCCAGCGCGTCCTTAGCGCGGACGGGCGCAGACGGGCAGGACTCTGGCACGACTCCGGCCACGCGAGGACACGCCCGCTGCGCGATCCCGCTGCGCTAGGGGAGGAGCTTTAAGTAGGTGTTCCCAGGCTGCTCCTGCGCACTGAAGCGCTGGAGGGTAGAGACACCTCTATCCACACACCCCACTCCAAAATGGCTGCCAAAACGAACACCCACCCCAGAGCCAAATCCGCCAAAACGGCAGTGCGGGGGCCAATTAAGGTGCAGGTAAAGGGCGCTATCTAAAAACAGCTAAACAAACAAATAACACACAAAAGTTATTAAAAATCACAAAGGTGAGAGCAAATGCGCGCAGAGCGCTCACGCAGCTACCTTGTCAGGGGCGGTTTCAGGAGGGACTCGCCTTAAGTAGGTGTTCTCAGGCTGCTCCTGCGCACTGAAGCGCTGGAGGGTAGAGACACCTCTATCCACACACCCCACTCCAAAATGGCTGCCAAAACGAACACCCACCCCACTCCAAAATGGCTGCCAAAACGAACACCCACCCCAGAGCCAAATCCGCCAAAACGGCAGTGCGGGGGCCAATTAAGGTGCAGGTAAAGGGCGCTATCTAAAAACAGCTAAACAAACAAATAACACACAAAAGTTATTAAAAATCACAAAGGTGAGAGCAAATGCGCGCAGAGCGCTCACGCAGCTACCTTGTCAGGGGCGGTTTCAGGAGGGACTCGCCTTAAGTAGGTGTTCCCAGGCTGCTCCTGCGCACTGAAGCGCTGGAGGGTAGAGACACCTCTATCCACACACCCCACTCCAAAATGGCTGCCAAAACGAACACCCACCCCACTCCAAAATGGCTGCCAAAACGAACACCCACCCCAGAGCCAAATCCGCCAAAACGGCAGTGCGGGGGCCAATTAAGGTGCAGGTAAAGGGCGCTATCTAAAAACAGCTAAACAAACAAATAACACACAAAAGTTATTAAAAATCACAAAGGTGAGAGCAAATGCGCGCAGAGCGCTCACGCAGCTACCTTGTCAGGGGCGGTTTCAGGAGGGACTCGCCTTAAGTAGGTGTTCCCAGGCTGCTCCTGCGCACTGAAGCGCTGGAGGGTAGAGACATTCAACCATTATGAAATAAGTTGTTATATGACATACATTTATCATATGATATATTTATAGGATATATATTACATATTTTTTACATTCTTTTCTTTCGTTCTTTCTCTTTTTAATCGTTTCTTCTCCTTTTCTTTTGTTTCTCTATTATCCCTTTTCCCACTTATACATTACAAAACATAAAAATGCAATTCTGTGAGTGCAGAATTATGATACTATGTTCATAAGTTAATTGTACATTTTATTTCTTCTTGTAATTTAATACTATTTCCTGTAAATTATTATATTGCATAACCTTGGATTTTTCATTTCAAAGAAAAAACAATTCTGTACATCTGTATTACACTGTAATCTATTAAACAAATGAAAGAATTAAGCGCAGTGGCGTAACATTGCCCTTCGCAGCCCCTGCGGTCTGGGGGGGGGGGGCTGAGTTCCTGGAGACCCCCTCCAGCATTGTGCAGGGGCAGCGGGAGTTCCGACTGGGTCAAGGGGTCTCCATTTACTTTTCGGGGGGCCCTCAAGTTTCGTTACGCCACTGATTAAGCACCTTAGTAAATAGCACTTTGAAGCACATAGCACTTTAGGACTATGGTTGAAAGAAATAATGTGGCATTTGAGCTTCAGTGTTTCTAAGTACGAGTCTCAAGAGGAAGTAGAAATAACACATTTGGACCCATAATGTAATCATGGGATTTGTAAAGTAAGAGAATAAACATAATTATACATAGAAAATATAGTGCATATTAGTAATCAAATTGGTCATAAACAGTGCCACTTACGTAACAACATATTATTGTGTGTTGACAATGTATGCCTCACTTTTGTATTATTCTATTTTGTTATGTGGTACATCCCGGATGACATTATTAATTTATAGGAATAAATATACTAGAGCGGGGACTTATGCCACCCACAAAGAATTAGGGGTGCAATGTGAATTTCAATAGTTTCAATGTCATCCTAGGAAAATGTGTCTGAATGTGACTGCAAAATGTCGGGTGCTGCTAAGAGCAAAGGAAAAGTAACATGTTGTTGTTCTAGCTTTCAAGACAGCTGTAGAAAGACTGTTGAAATGTGAATGTTATGTTTGATGCCTCTGTATATGTGGGACAGGCTCAGTAGAAGGTTCTAAGCTGAAACTTGTTGGGCATTATCTGCATCATGATGTCAAGTTTTTGAATTTCAAATTTAAATAAAGGAATGTAATGGATGCTGGCATCAGTGGCTGAATCATACTGAAGGGTTTTTGTGAGGAATGTCTCAACCTTTTTTGTCTCAATCCTGTCTCATAACATTAGGTTTTCATATTTTGATCCAGAATACGGCATGATGAGAATACGTTTGCTTCAAATTATTTGACATGAACGCAGTCAAGTCAAGGAGCTATTCCAAACTAGACAGGTAATGGTGAGACACAGCCAGTACTCAAAGTTGACATAAAAAATAAACTTTCACCTTGTCCTATAACTCAGTAAAGCAAGAAATTGTTCCACGTTAAACAATGAAAGTACACCTTGTTACCAAGTCACAATGCTGGAAAAAAATTAAACCTCTTGCAAAATAGAAATACTGGTGCAGAGCATTCATGTTGCACCCCAACTTTCCAAACTGAAACAAAAACAACACCACTCAAATAGATGCACTCTATCCCACGTCCTAAATACGTATAGTTGTGACCAGCTGCATGTAAAAAGAAACCATGAAAATGAGAGTTGGGCAAAGCTTTGCAAGTAATGAGAGTCTCATTACTTGCAAATCATTGCCCAACTCTTATTTTGAGACATGTCTCATTATAAGACATGACAACATGGCCTTAATATGGAATCCATTTTGTCCACTTCTCTCTAGAGGTGGGCCAGCCCCTGAAAACTTGAGCCAGGCTTGAGCCTGAAGCTTGGCTCTGGCTCAGCTTAGTGTCCCTTGCAACCTCGAACCCATAATGAGCCGAGCTTTGATGTGACTTCTGTCTGCTGTCCTCACACTACTCTCACGCACAAAGAGATCAAATCAAAGCATTACAATTTGAGGTAAAAAGGAGTTATAAATATATACCTGTTTAGTGGCTTATTTGTACAAAGTGAAACAAGAAACCCTGGATTAATTGAGGCTTCCCGCTTAACCAAATTATGTGATTTTAGCACCTCCAAATACTTGAGTTAAAAATGCCAGCTGCACAAAAACCTACTGAGCTTGATTTAACAGACTGTAGCGTTGCCTTATTTATAGGAGTCTGGGCCACTTACAGGCTTCACAGGACACCTGCCTTGCCTCTTAGTTCACTAATGGCACTTTCGCCATGGTGAGGGTGGGGCAGGAAGGAATGATTCTCGGTTCATGTTTAACAACTATTTCTTTTAATAAGTACTTATCAGTGCAGTGCCATATTATGACATATTAATGTCAAACCTTATGATAAAGAAGTGCACATGTATTTGGAGATTATGAAATTATACAGTACAATATCCCTGATTTGGTAAAAAAATGTGGTATTTTATACCATGAAATTTGATTTGACGATCTTTTATCTGGTCAAAAGAAAGTAAAAGATGTAATTTTGTGAATATAGCTATCAAGTAATAAAAAACTGATAGACCTTCCAATAAGGCGCAACATTATGACTGCTATAGAGAAAGTCCATTTTTGCTGTCTATGTTGAAATAACTGACATAAAAGATATGAGAAAGCGGCGGCCGCTGACATTGAGAAAGGTGCACCACCGAAACGAGTTTGTTGTTTGCACTAATAAATACTAAGTAAGGATTAAACTCTCCAGCGAGTGCTGGTCTAATTCTTGGAACTGGAGCTGTTATTTACACGTGAGTCTGCCCTTGCGTGACTAGGCACCCGTTAACGAGTGCGGAAGCAAAGACAGGAAATGGAGCAAAGCTATATATATATAAATATATATAAATATATAAATACACTGAAAAAACCATAGGTTTCATGCACGTTATAGTTAGGAATTGGCATTTAAAAAACCTTAGAAATTCACTGAAAAAACCATAGGTTTCAGGGGTGTTATAGTTAGCTGGACATTTTCCTCGTACAAAACCCTAGAAATTCACCCGTTATAGTTAGTTCAGCTAACTAGAACTCGCGCCCCCGCAATGCACTGCTGATGACGTCACATATTACATCACTCATGACATGGTCAGTGACATCACTCATGACATCACTGATGACATCTCAAATGACATCACTGATGACATCACTGATGACATCATCCAGTGACTGTGTGTTTCTGTAAAGTTTAAATATGTTTTATATATATAGGGAAAGGCCTATGGAAGAATGAGTGGGTATATAAGTGTGTGAATGGATGATTTAGTAGAGGCGTGACTGACTCTATAAGTGAGTGATTAAATCTATGTAACTGTGGACTAGTGACTAAACTGTGTGAATGTCTGTATCTGACTGTCTGTTGGTGTGTAAGCAGCTGCATGGGTTTGTGAACAGCTACATTAGTGTCTATATGGGTTATTGATTGGTTGTCTAAGTATCTGTATGGGTGCCTGAGTGTTTTTGAATGGGTGGAGTGTGTGTGACTCTGTGCATAGATGTGTGAGTGGGTGATTCAGTGGGTGCATGGTTTTAAGAGTGCATCTGTGATGGACTGTATGGGTGGGTGAGTGTATGTATGGTTGTGTTAGTGAGTGAATATATATTTCATTATTACATGTGTAATTTACTACATATGTGAACGGCAGTATATATGTATGTTGGAGTACAAAAATAACTATAACTGAGAGTGTGTGATAGTGTGAGTGGCTGTATGGATGAGTGTATGCTTGTATCATTGATTGTATAAGACCATAACAATGTGCTAGTATTTGTATGAGTAATTGAGCTTGTGTGTGTATAATTGTATAGGTGAGTAAATGGCAGTGTGATTAATTACTTGCATAACTGAGTATATGTGTGAGTAACTCTATGGATGAGTAGCGGTGTGGGATTGTCTATATAGGTGTATGAGTGCATATGATAGTCCTGTACTGAGTGACCATAACTATGAGTGACTGTACAGATAAATGAGTGGATGAGTGTTTAGACCTAAGAGTCAGGGATGGGGTATGTACTTAATGGTGTTGGATTGTGTATGGATTTGAGAGTGGCAGTATGTAATTTAGAATGGGTGTATCAAAGGTTATCGTAGTGTGTGACAAGAAGCATCAAATGATCACATGAATGACATCATCAGTGATGTCATCAGTGATGTCATTTGAGATGTCATCAGTGATGTCATCAGTGATGTCATTGACCATGTCATGAGTGATGTAATATGTGACGTCATCAGCAGTGCATTGCGGGGGCATGAGTTATAGTTAGCTGAACTAACTATAACGGGGGAATTTCTAGGGTTTTGTACGAGGGATATGTCCAGCTAACTATTACACCCCTGAAACCTATGGTTTTTTCAGTGAATTTCTAAGGTTTTTTAATGCCAATTCCTAACTATAACGTGCATGAAACCTATGGTTTTTTCAGTGAATTTCAAAGGTTTTTTAAATGATAATTCCTATCTATAACTTATCTCTAAAGCTATGATGTTTAATGATTTTCATTGGATTTCTACATTTTTCTATTTCAGTGTCAATTCCTTTAATTATTTCCTTTTTATATTGTTTTTTCACCATTTTTTTTTAATTGTAAATTTTTTTAAATATTTTTTTATAGTTGTTAAAATATTATTTAAACTATATTTTCAATACTTTATTATTTTTTTATTACATTTTTTTGGGGATTCGCGCACCCTATGAGCACCTTTCTCGATCCCTGCGCGTAAGCATCCGCATACGGTATGCGTCGGGTACGTATTTTTGTGCGCGATTGCAATGCGACCGGTACGCGACTCCAAGCCTATACGCAACACGTACGATGCACGTTACGCGACGCTTGCACGCATCTGCGATACGTCATGTGCGTGTATGATGCGGTGGGTGCGCGAATCCCGCAAAATATTTTAAATGTCAAAAAACATATATATATGTATTTCATGTGAATATTAATTGAAGACAAACTCTAAACTACTCATCAAAGTAATATATTTTTACTTCTAATCCTATATTCCTTTTAAATTCAATTTCGCGGATTCGCGCTCGGTGCGTGCTGCCTATGCGCACGGTGCGCGGATCCCATGTGACCTGAAAAAAAGAGATTTGATTGGTTCATTACACTTCCTATTCTAACTATTGAAAGACCCCACCCATTTCAATCATTCTTCTTTGACCTTCTTTGGAGGAGCATCTCTCTCCAGAGAAGAACCTTTTTTGGGCTAAGTTTACACTTAGCTCAAACTTTTTTTGTGAAAACAATGGCTTCAGGGCAGGAGGCCTCTCCAGGATCTCCTCATTCATCTGTGGATGAATTTTTGGAAGAACCACCATGCCCACCAAGATATTCATCTGTGGTGTGGAAATTTTTAACTTTTCCTGAAGGGCAAACCAAAACCAATGCCACCTTAGTAACCTGCAAGATCTGCCAGCAAGTGCTCTCCCGTGGGGATCCCAACAAAAAATATTCCTTCAGAACAGCAAGAATGATGAAGCATATGAGGACCCTCCATCCGGTGAACCTTGCTCGAGAGGAATGCCGCAGAATAAGAGTTCTTCCAGCTCCATCAGATCCATCACAGCCAAGCACTTCAAGGGTGGATCCATCTGTGCAAAACTTGGACATCCGTCCACAGTTTCAAACCCTAAAATTGCTCTGCATAAAATGCAATGCTGTATTAAGCTATGGGGAGCAGACGATTGATCTTATCTGTCGAAAGCAAGAGAATCATCATTGCTAGTTTTTTTTTTTCCCTGAAGTTCATTGTTTTGTTCCTCCAGTTCTGTTTTTTCCTTTTTTTTTCAAGAAAAACCAAAAAAATTAAAAAACTGTTCAAAACACCCCCCAAAAATATAAAAGAAAAAAAAAAAAAGTTCTTCTAAGAACTAACTTTCCTGGTTTAAAAGAAGTGCTATATTTGTTTGTTAGTGTGTGAAAGTTTAGATGAATGTATGTGTATTACGTAATTGACTGAATGAATGCATTAGTAGCGTATGGTGAATGTATAAGTGCAGAACTATGAGGAAGTGCTGCAGCATCACACAGTAACCTCTTTAACTGCAGTGTGCTGTAGTACTTCCGAAGCACAGGATGCAACATATGTACATAAATATGTTGCAAATCTATGCTTCTCTCTGCATGGCTGCTTAAACTGCAGCCATGTGGTGACACAGGCACCCTTGCACCATGGAGCAAGGATATCTGTGTCTTGTGGTGTTTGTTTTTGTGCAGGAAGACACACCTTCCTGCACAAAAGCAATCAGAAAATGCATTTTTCTCCTTCAATGTATGTTGAACATTTTAGCATGCATTGAAGATTAAAAAATGAGGAGAAATGAAAACAATTCTCCTTGTTGTGCTTTCCTACACCAATTGGAGAATGGTGCAGCATTCACACACATATTGAGATTTATGATTTATGATAAATCTGGAGATGTGTCTCCTTCTATGAGTATTCAGTGCAATCACACACAACAACACTTATAGAACACCCTTTCAACGCAAAGTGGTGTGTATGATGAGGTTGTATTTACATGGAGTAGAAAAAGTACACAGAGTGCCTTTTCCTCTATTTGTAAATATGAAAGAGTGTCTTGCGCAATAACTATGTTACAAAAAGTGACATATTTCTGTTTGGAAAATTGCTTGCGAATGATAGAAGGTAAGCACAGAGTTTTGTCTGCAAAGATGCTCAAAGAAGAATGATTGAAATGATTGCAGTCCTTCAGGAGGTACAATGGGAAATATTATGAACCACTCAAATCTGTTTTTTTGGAGGTCACATGATATTCGATGACAGAGAGATTTCAAAACTACATAGGTATAAACAGAGTGTTTTAAAAAATGTGTTCAAACTTTGTAGCTTCTTGCAGATCTGCCCATTCTGCATATTAATACTTAGTTAAACTTATCTTCACAGTAATAGAAATTAAAAATGGTACACATTTTTTTCAGATGTTAAATTGGGGTAAATTGCTTATTTTAGAATTAGGATCTGTGAAAGAAAAGAAAAAATAGTTATAACATGTAATAATACATTTTTTACAACACAGCATAATTTAAACAAAGTAATTTGTTTGCCTTTTTTGCTGTTGTCAGAATATATTGAATTTCACTAGAAATAGTGATTTCAATTGTACTCATTACTTAACAGCGGGCAAAAAAAAACCAATCAAAAAGATTGTTTAAAAAAACCCAACATGCTATTCTCAGTAAAATACTAGAAAATACAAATCACACATATATGAAATGCTTATAGCTAACAAAATTTTATAACTTTAACTTATAAAAACTGTAAATGTTGTTGCTTTAAAATAGTCACCGAGTCAATGAGCACGAAAAAGTCCATAATTCAAACATATACCTTTCCTTGAGGCCAAATGGTATTTTTGCACTCCTTTTTATGTAAATTGTCCAATGGTAATCCTATTAAATTATAATAATAAGTTCCTCAGAGAGTGAATTATCTCCCTAAAACTTTAACTTTAAAAATATTAGGTAGGAATTTGGTAATTCCCTAGGCAAACGTTGTTTGAAAACCAATTGGGAATCACTACAAAGTGTCCAGCCTTTGTCACATTTTAGATAGGCAATGTAATGTCCAGATGTTGTGGAAGGACCATCATGGAAAATATTGCAATTGCTACAAAAGTCCTTCCTGATATTGATAGTTGTGTTGCTAGGAATTGCTTTATTAAAGTATCCAATTTTCTTCCATTAGCTGTACAACGTTGCATCATTAAAATTATGTATTGTCCATATTTTGTTAAAAATAATGTGGATAACATTTCTGATTTACATTGGTTACACTCCATGTTTTGATTTGCACCTTTAACTAATTTATTGAAAGACACTGATTTAAAGTCTAGTAATGTTAAATACAGAAATCTTTCAGTGTCTACATTAGTGGTACATGTATACATGCAATTTTCACAATGATGTTCTCATTTGTAAGAAAGGCCAAAAATATTTTCTATTTCTACACCTTCATTTTCAAAACTGGTAAGCATATACATAAAAAATTCCTGAGCATCTTGTTGGATATTTTGTGTAAATTGTGTAGAACCAGAACACACATCCAAAAGATTTCGAACATCTGAAACAGATTGTATTTTACTTGTATCTGTTGTCAATTTTTCATAAACAGAATGCAACAGAGAACAACATATTTTTTGCCGATTCTGCATAATTTGTTCTTGCAAACCTTCAAGATATAAAACAACATTGACCACTATATTAGCATAGCAGTTGACACCTGAACTATTTTCAAACTGATAAGCAACAATCTCTTCAATAGTGTCCTTTTTCTTTTTACTTGCAATCACAACATTATCTTGTTCTTTTTTCTTCTCTACACCTTCAGTACAGATATTCTCAAACCTTCTTTATCGACCAACCACACGCTTTTCAAATACAGGATATTGACCTAAATTGGGAGTATACGCCCTTCTTAACCTATTATACTCTTTTACACAGTTTGCATCTGCAGTAACCTTTGTCTCATCAAAATCAATCAAAAACAAACCAGATAATGTTCTGACTCGCGACAAAGCAACATCTGCCAATCCCCCCTTTAAATACGGTAGATCCAATGTTCACCAATGCACTGTCTACACTTAATCCTTGGGATTTATGAATAGTCACTGCATATGCCAGAGAAAATGGAAATTGTTTCCTACGGACATATATATCTTTAACAAGCAAAAAACGAACTGAACAACGACCAATTTCTTTAACTTCTTCAATCTGATCAAATTTAATTTTTAAAAATTCAATTCCTTCTTTTTTCTGATAATTAACAAAATCCACCACTTTACCCATTGCTCCATTAACTTAACCTTTTTCTACATCCAAATTACGCCTTAAAATTACCTGACAGTTTACACATGCATATAGTGTCTTTTCTAAACCAGCTGTTTTAGATATTTTTTTTTCTAAAGAATCCAGTTTTGTTTTCAACTTTCCCGTCAAAATAATAGTGATTCCTTCATGCTCTATTTTATCGATGGATTCCATTTTTATAATTTCTTCATTTTCCAGTTTCAATAGTTCTTCGTTGAATATAGAACACTCGCGCAGTGTTGGCATTAAACAGATCACTGATTTATTTTTTTGCAATTTTCATGTACACTTTCTCAGGAACTACATTTTCATTTGGAAGCAAATTGCAAAGTAATCGACTCTCCAAAGCTTGTTTGCCATGTTCTGTCAGAATTCCAATTCTTATATCTTGAAGAATACTTCCATATTCAGCATCATTTGCCTGTTGCATATTTGTTGTCAGTTCTTTGTATTCAAAATAGGTCCAAATGTTCACATTTCCTACACTACCAAGAGACTTTCTGGTATCGTCTTGTGCAAGTGTTTTAAATACCGGTTGTCCTTTTACCGGAGTCAGTTGCAGTAGATCTCCAAAAATGATGACGTGTTTTCCTCCAAATAAAACGTCATACTCTGTTTTAAGAATTTGCTGCATTCTTAAATGCACAAAGGCAAGCATCAAGTTTGAGACCATGCTTACCTCATCAATAATGAGAAGTTTCATTTTCTTCAGGACTCTTGAAACTTCACAACAAGCTTCTCCAGATAGCTTGTGGTATTCCAATTTGTTCTCATGCTCTACTGGTAGCATTAGTAAACAATGTACAGTAATTCCTTTAATGTTATGTGCTGCCAACCCAGTTGGAGCAGTGACAACACAAGACAAATGCGACTCAGTTGTTGTCTGTAGATAACTTGTAATTACTTTAATTAAGAAACTTTTTCCTGTTCCAGCTTGACCACTCACATACATTTGGATAGGTTGAAATGATGTACATGAGCACCCTTTCTTTTCATGAAGTAATCCATGGTCAATCTGCTCTTTCACTTGTTGATATATTTGTTTCTGTTCAACATTTAGTTGTTCTTCCAAGTTTCCTAACTGTATTACTTCTTCTTGAGCTTGATACATTGCTGTGTCCACCTCATTCATGGCAATTGCTGCTTCATTTTCAACAATTGGTTGATCTAGTGGATTTTGACTCAGTGCAGCAGAACTTTGACTGTCTTGAGAACTGTCTCTAGCAATCTCAGCTGCAATTGTAGCTTCTTGATCAATTTCATCATTCAACATTTTCACATAATTTGCAAAAGCACTGCATTGTATGCTATCTTTACAAGCATGAAATGAATCTTCATAGCTCTGAAAATCTCCAAGTAAGTCCAGTTCTGAACGCCACAGTTTGAACATTTGCAAAAGGGCTAAATAGTAAAATTCCCTTTTGTCAGCAGTGTTGCAACTCAGTTTCCTGTGATTAATTAAATTTCCTTTCCTTTGTTTCACCAGACATCCTTCGGAACCAATCACTGCATATTTTCCATCATTGATGTTCTCTGTAGTATTCCGTTTAAAAGTGTCGTTTTTCAGCACTTCATAGAGACACATATTCTCAAGATGATGACTTCTGTTTGGGTAATATGTGTCCAACATATTCGTTTTCAAAATATCTGTACTTTCTGGTTCTTTTTCTGCTAAATATTAAATTTCTTGAACAGATTTCAGTACCCGATTTCGCATTGCTGCAAGACCTAGACTCACCCAAATGATTCTTCTACTTTTGGAATATAGACTTGCAGATGATAACCGATCTGAGCATTCATATGCTCCAATTTCACAATGCGATAACATCTTCAAACTGAAACTGTATAATTTCATACTTAGAGTCTTCTCGTGAGAAATCTCTTCCCACATTTCTTTCAATTCCATCTTTTCTGATTTAGTAATGTAGGACGTTACATATCGAGCAACAGCAATGGAATTGTCTGCAACATACTGAATATCCATGTTAGCGTTCCACATGGATAAAATAACTGGATTGTAGTTATTTATGTATTTTGATTCTTCGCTTCTTATTAAGTTGTAGGTGTTTCTTGGAGACTTTCTTGTGATGGTATGTCGCGTAGCTGACATAAAACTGTTCACTCTTCCTTTGGATAATACAGGACGTGGAAATCCAAAACGACATTTGGTATAGAAATTATCCTTTGACTTGTACTTTCGTCGACAGTATTTTCCACACCTATGGCTTTGGAATCGCAAGACTTGTTGTTTTAAGTTTTTATCTTCTCTGCTATTGGGTACGGCACCTGTGGCATAATCTTCAATGAAAGACAAAACAGTTTCATCTGAATCTGTTCCAAATTTGGGAGCGTCCTTGATCCATAACAACATATGTATATGAGGAGCACCTCTTGCTTGATACTCCTTTCTCCAAAAGAAATCCACAACTTCTCCAAGAGGAGGATTCTTTTTATTGCAGATGAAAGACATCATAGCTTCAAATCTATGATTGAAATATCTGCATACATTAACAGGATCCAAAGAGCACAATTCTCCAGGTGTCTTGTATTCAATATTTTTTATATTGGAATTTGCCTCTCGAAGAAATTCAAGTAAATCATCCCAAGCATACTCAGCAGAGCTTAGTGTAACAAACCATGTAGGAGTTCCCAAGTTCCGTAGCATACATTTCAGTTCTCCATGACGACGGTACCAATATTCATTAGTTCCACGCTGACATGCCATCAGATTAATCAACTGAGATTCTAAATGATCATCTCTCTGATGCACTTTATCCATAAAATCCTTTGCAGTTACATTTTGCAGATGCATTCCAGTTTTTAAAATGTGATTTACTGCATATGAAAGTCCAGACAAGTCACTTTCAAACAGAAGATGAAACATATAAGGGATCCATTGTCGAAATCTTGGATCTTCTGCATATAATCTTGTTGTCCGATATTCAGATGCTGGAATCTGCAGTGGACGTTCATCATATCGTCCACCTTTTCCTGTTGGAAACAACTGCGGGAAATAACGAGCATCCAAGCTCTCTTCCCATACACTCATGGGACTTCCTCTTGCTTTTTTCATTTGGAACAACTCAATCGTATTCCCCATCACCTCTTTGGAATGAAGTGGATGTACACTGTAATGTTCATAGATTTCTTCACATCTGGACATGTCCACTTTTTCAATGTGTCCACTTAATGTTTCAGTATCTTCTGCTAAATCTATCTATTCTTCTCCTACAAACACACTTCTATAGTACTCATTATTTTTTATCAGATACAATGATGCCTTTTGCACTTTTCTAACATCCACTAACTCTTGCCAGATTTTCTTATTCTTAGTAGGAACACCATTAACTCGAATGACTAGTGGTTCATTTTCTGCATGGTCTACACCAATAGTTTAAATATTTTTCTTTAAATATAACGGTAAATACACAACTCTTCCTTTCAATCCTCTTTGTAACTCTGATGGAGGTAATTTACCTGTTTTATGCTCCATACGAACAATAGCCTGAAACGGGTGCACACATTGAATGAGAATAGACTGATACGTATTTAAATCTATCAGCACTGGAGGAATAGCAACCAACTCTAGATTGTTATGAACAGCTCTAGCAGGCATTTTATTCTCATCTAATTTGTTATAACAATATTTGCAAATATGCTGCTCAGATCCCAAATCAAAACAATCTTCTACCAAGAAATAAGTTGCAAATTCCTTCCACTTATCATTATCTTCTATTTCACTTTTTAAATATAGATTGACACCCCTAGTCTGATTTTTATAGTGACTTCGCCGACAACAAATGCAAGAAACATTTGGTCTTTCACCTGAAATTACCTTAAACTTTGTGATTTCATCCTCAAAATTTTTTGTAATCACAGGTTCTACATTGTCTTCAACATTTTGTTCTACTAATGTGTCAGTTTCTGCACTCTCTTGCTGAAGACTAAAGTAACAAAACTCAATATCATCACAAACCTTCTTCACATCAGATACTGACCCACGCAAAAGAGCACTGTTCAACTCATTTAACTTTAGTACTGGACTTTTTGCATAATACAATCTTCTCACTAACTTCCGCATTTGAGTATGATGTACTGCCAACATCCTGAAATGGTGAAAAACACTTTGACAAACTTTCCAAGAAAGGCAAGCCAGAGAATGACCTTGCAAACCAGTATTTTTTCTCACTCTGCAAGGGTCTAGTCCTTGCAACACCTTAATCTTTTGTTTAACACTATATGCTCGTAAAAAACTACATAATTTATCAATAGATTATTGTCGTACACTACAAATACTACTACATTCCAAAGTGTACACAGGGTGTTTAGGACGTCTCCCTAGAACTTCATCAGCTATCACTTCTTCTGCATTTCTTTCAACCATTTTCTCTTTGTCAATTGGACAACCATCTCTAACCTCATAACCTCGACCACTGGTGTCAACTGCATACAATAATTTATTGCCCAGTAAATAACTCTCTTCATTAAAGAAAGACTCTGAACTGGAACTGTGTTTCCATTCTCCCCAAAAATATCACAAAAATGTGTTCTATTAATTACTCTTTTCTTCCTACTTTTGGCCTTCATTAAATGGATTGGTTTATCTAGTGATCGAATTCTGTTTAATACTAAAATGAATAGTTTCCTTTTTACTTCAAAAGCCTTTTCAACAATGGTTCCAATATGCTTCTTCTTTTTATAAAATAGAGCTCTCTTTTTATATTTCTTCACATCTTTCAGCAAATTATGTACTACTCTCTTGTAAAATATTTTTTTGGCGTATTTCCTGATACTGATTTTGCCTTCTTTTACCATACTTTGTCTCCTTTGACTGTCCATTTGCTTTTTTGCTTTTGCTATTATTTTGAATTTTTTTCTAGTTGAAGCATTCTCAGAGGTTTCAGCATTCTGTACATTCTGTTTGGTCCTACAAACATTTTTAATAAATTGCTTTGTGATCTTACCAGAAGATTTTTTTCTTTTTAGCCACATTATGTTGTTCATTCAATACTTGTGCTTGATGTTTCTTCAAGTAATTCCACTGTCTCTGTTCTCTTCTTTTTCTTTTTTTCTCTGGCATGATTTCTCTATTTTAACGGTGATAAACAGTATCTGTAAAAAATAATCACAAATAAATGTATATTAATAACTTTCAAATTTATACTATTCTATTACTGTACAAACACATTTTATATAAATACTGACTAAGAAACTATAGCCCTGAAGCACAAGTGTGACGATGGTTAAAACACTACATGCATAGTGCATACTACTTTGAAGCAGTTCATGCCCTAAAGCCTGCCTCACTAAAAGACTACATGCTAACTGACTGAATGATTACAGTACTATAAGGAGAGACACTGGGTGAGTGACAGGGTGTTTGCTAGAAGTGTATGGATACTGACTGGGATATTGATGGTGTGAAAGACAAGTGTGTAGGTGATTAGAGACCTACATGCATAGTGGATACGTGTTTGAATCCATCCATATGATAAGGCCTGTCTCAGTACAATAGTACTTGGATACTGACTGAATGTTTTGAGTATTGCAAGGAGAGTGCCAGGATGAATTTATAAGTATTTGTATTTAGGTGCAGTAAATACATTAGTACATGGTGCTGAATAAGTCACTGGAGAAGTATACGGGGAGTGACAGGGTGTTTGCGGGAACTGTATGAATACTGTCTGGGATATTGAAGGTGTGAAAGACAAGTGTGTAGGTGGCTAGAGACCTACATGCATAGTGGATAGACGTTTGAAACAGTCCATAGAGTAACACTTGGATCACTGCAAAACTACCTGAGTACTGACTGAATCATTAGAGTACTACAAACAGAGTGACTGGGTGAATCTTTTTAAGTTTTTGGGTTTTGGTGCAGTGAATAGATTAGTACTTAGTGCCAAATGAGTCAGTGGAGGTGTGCAATTGAAGTGACAGAGTGTTTATTGGAGTTTATAGATAATGACTGGGAAATTGAAGGTCTGAAAGAAAATTGTGTTGGTACTTAGAGGCCTCCATGCATAGTGGAAACACGTTTGAATCAATCCATGTGCTAAGGCCTGCCTCACTCCATTAGTACTTAGGTACTGACTGAATGATTAGACTATTGCAAGAAGCGTGCCTGGGTGAATTTATAAGTGTTTCAGTTTTGGCGCAGTGAATGCATTACTACATGGTGCTGAATAAGTCACTGGAAGAGTGCAAGGGGAGTGACAGGGTGTTTGCTGGAAGTACATGGATACTGACTGGGGAATTCAAGCTGTTAAAGACAAGTGTATAGTAGGTTAGAAGACTGCATGCATACTGCATAGACATTTGAAGCAGTCCATGTGGTAATGCATGGTTCACTACATGAGTACCTGGGAACTGACTGAATCATGAGACTACTGCTAGGAGAGTGCCTGGGTAAAACTTTTGAGTTTTTCAGTTTTGGTGCAGTGAATAGATTAGTACATGGTACTGGATCAGTCACTGGATGAGAGCAAGATGAGTGACAGGGTGTTTATTGAAGTATATAGATACTGACTAGTTAATTAAAGAAGTCAAAGACAAGTGTGTAGGTGACTAGAGGCCTGCATGCATACTGGATAGATGTTTAAACAGTCCATGAGCTAAGACCTCAGACACTGCATGATTACTTGGGTACTGACTGAATCATTACACTACTGCAAGGAGAGTGCCTGGGTTAATCTTTTTAAGTTTTTGTGTTTTGGTGCAGTGAATGGATTACCACATAGTGCCAGATGAGTCAGTAGTGGTGTGCAAGTGGACTGAAAGAATGTTTACTGGACTTTATAGATACTGACTAGTTAATTGAACAAGTGAAAGACAAGTGTGTAGGTGACTAGAGGCCTGCATGCATACTGGACAGACGTTTGAAGCACTCCATGGGCTAAGGCGTGGGTCACTGCATGAGTACCTGGGTACTGACTGAACCATTAGAGTACTGCAAGGAGAGTGCCTGGATAAATCTTTAAGTTTTTGGGTTTTGGCGCAGTGAATAGATTAGTACATGCTGCTGAATGAGTCACTGGAGGTGTGCAAGGGGAGTTACAGGATGTTTATTGGATACTGACTGGGCAAATGAAGGTGTGAAAGACAATTGTGTAGGTGGTTAGAGGCCTGCATGCATAGTGGATAGTCATTTGAAGTAGTCCATGTGCTAAAACCGGGTTCACTACATAAGTACCTGGGTACTGACTGAATCATTAGAGAAGTACAAGGAGAGTGCCTCGGTGAATTTAAAAGTGTTTGGCTTTTCGCGCAGTAAATGGATTAGTACATGGTGCTGAATGGGTCACTGGAGAAGTGTAAGGGGAGAGACAGGGTATTTGCGGAAACTGTATACATACTGACTGGGATATTGAAGGTGTGAAAGACAAGTGTGTAGGTGGTTAGAGGCCTGCATGCATACTGGACAGACATTTGAAGCAGTTCATTATCTAAGGCCTGGGTCACTGCATGAGTACCTGAGTACTGACTGAATCATTAGAGTACTGCAAGAAGAGTGCCTGCATGAATCTTTTAAGTTTTTGGGTTTTGGTGCAGTGAATAGATTAGTACATGGTGCTGGATGAATCACTGGAGGTATGCAAGGGGAGTGACAGGATGTTTATTAGAGTATATAGATACTGACTGGGCAATTGAAGGTGTGAAAGACACTTGTGTAGGTGATTTGAGGCAAGCATGCATAGTGGATAGACGTTTGAAGTAGTCCATGTTCTAAGTCCGGGTTCACTACATAAGTACCTGGGTACTAACTGAATCATTAGAGTACTACAAGGAGAGTGCCTCGGTGAATTTATAAATGGTTGGGTTTTGGTGCAGTCAATGGATTAGTACATAGTGCTGAATGAGTCACTAGAGGAGTGCAAGGGGAGTGACAGGATGTTTGCTGGAAGTGTATGGATAATGACTGGGGAATCGCAGGTATGAAAGACAAGTGTGTAAATGGTTAGAGGACTATGTGCATAGTGGATAGGGGTTTGAAGCAGTCCATGTGCTAAGGCCTGGTCACTGAATGAGTACTTGGGTACTGACTGAATGATTCGAGTACTGCAAGGACACTGCCTGGGTGAATTTATAAGTGTTTGGGTTTTGGTGCAGTGAAAGGATTAGTACATGGTGCTGAATGGATCAGTAGAGTAGTACAAAGGCAGTGACAGGGTGTTTCCTGGAAGTGTATGGATATTGACTGGGGGATTGAAGGTGTGAAAGACAAGTGTGTTGGTGGTTAGAGGACTACATGCATAGTGGATAGGCGTTTGAAGCAGTCCATGTGCTTAGGCCTGACTCAGTACATGAGTACTTGGGTACTGACTGAATGATTAGAGTACTGCAAGGAGAGTGCCTGGGTGAATTTATAAGTGTTTGGGTTTTGCCGCAGTGAATGGATTAGTACATGGTGCTGAATGGGTCACTAGAGGAGTGTAAGTGGAGTGACAGGGTGTTTGCAGGAACTGTATGAATACTGACTGGGGTATTGAAGGTGTGAAAGAGAAGTGTGTAGGTGGTTAAATGACTGCATGCATAGTGGTTAGGCGTTTGAAGCAGTCCATGTGCTAAGGCCTGGCTCACTGCATGAATACTTGGGTACTGACTGAATGATTAGAGTACTGCAAGGAGAGTGCCTGGGTTAATTTATATGTGGTTGGGTTTTGGCACAGTGAATGGATTAGAAAATGCTGCTGGATGGGTCACCAGAGGAGTGCAAGGGGAGTGACAGGGTGTTTGCTGGAAGTGTATGGATACTGACTGGGGAATTTAAGGTGTGAAAGACAAGTAGGACTGCATGCATAGTCGATAGGGGTTTGAAGCAGTCCATGTGCTAAGGCCTGGCTCACTGCATGAGTACTTGGGTACTGACTAAATGATTAGAGTACTGCAAGGAGAGTGCCTGGGTGAATTTATAAGTGGTTGGGTTTTGGCGCAGTGAATGAATTAGTACATGGTGCTGAATGGTTCACTAGAGGAGTGCAAGGGGAGTGACAGGGTGTTTGCTGGAAGTGTATGGATACTGACTGGGGAATTGAAGGTGTGAAAGAGAACTGTGTAGATGGTTAGAGGACTGCATGCATAGTGGATAGGCGTTTGAATCAATGGATGTGCTAAGGCCTGCCTCACTCCGTTACTACTTGAATATTAACTGAATGTTTACAGTATTGCAAGGACAGTTCCTGGGTGAATACATAAGCAATGACTGCCTTCTAATTCTACCAAAACTTGAGAACAGGAAAGGTTTTTAAGCAGTTATGTGTATGCAAAGATATGAAGTACCCAAATGCTTCTCTCACCGTGGTTCCCAAATGCACACAGACTCACAGTGTGATTCTAGACAAGCAACACTATCCCTAGGAGTTTACCAAAACTCATTCACTACTCTGGAAGGGGTAAGGGGACTGCACACAATCTACATATTTCAGTACTGCACTTTAGTGTCAAAGCCTGACTCATTTTATCAATGCATAAGCAAAGACTGGCTTCTAATGCTACTAAAACTTGACAACATGACAGTTTTTAAAACAGTTATCTGTCAGCAAATACATGATGTTACCAAATGCTTCTCTCACAATGGTTACCCAAATGCACACAGACTCACAGTGTGATTCTAGACAAGCAACACTATCCCTAGGAGCTTCCCAAAACTCATTCACTACTGTGGAAGGGGTAAGGGGACTGCCCACAATCTACATTTTTCAGTATTGCACTTTAGTGTCAAAGCCTGACTCATTTTATCAATGCATAAGCAAAGACTGGCTTCTAATGCTACTAAAACTTGACAACATGACAGTTTTTAAAACAGTTATCTGTCAGCAAATACATGATGTTACCAAATGCTTCTCTCACAATGGTTACCCAAATGCACACAGACTCACAGTGTGATTCTAGACAAGCATCACTATCCCTAGGAGTTTACCAAAACTCATTCACTACTTTGGAAGGGGTAAGGGGACTGCATACAATCTACATATTTCAGTACTGCACTTTAGTGTCAAAGCCTGACTCATTTTATGAATCCATAAGCAATGACTGGCTTCTAATGCTACTAAAACTTGATAATAGGACAGGTTTTAAAACAGTTATCTGTCAGCAAATACACAATGTTACCAAATGCTTCTCTCACAATGGTTGGCCAAATGCACACAGACTCACAGTGTGATTCTAGACAAGCAACACTATCCCTTGGACTTTACCAAAACTCATTCACTACTCTGGATGGGGTAAGGGAACTGCACACAATCTACACATTTCAGTACTGTACTTTACTGTCAATGCCTGACTCATTTTTATCAATGCATAAGCAAAGACTGGCTTCTAATGCTACTAAAACTTGACAACATGACAGGTTTTAAAACAGTTATCTGCAAGCAAATACATGATGTTGCCAAATGCTTCTCTCACAATGCTTACCCAAATACACACAGACTCACAGTGTGATTGTAGACAGCCAACTATCCCTTGTACAAAATACATTTACTAGTCTACAAGATCTAAGCTGACTGCACACATTACAGAAAATGTTCTACTACACATTAGTACCAAACTGTTTCTCTCAAAATGATTCCTAAATGCACACAGACTCACTGTGTGATTATAGACAAACAACACTATCCCTTGCACTATACCAAAACACATTTCTTAATCTAAGAGTACTACATTTTAGTGTAGGAACATGACTCATTTTGTAAATTCATAAACAATGACTGGTTTCTAATTGTACCAAAATATAAAAACAGCACAGTTATCTGTCTGCAAACACATGAAAAACACAAATGCTTATCACAGAATGGTTTCAACATGAACACACACTGTCAATAAGATTGTAGACAAAAAAAGTACTCCCTGCACTTTAGCAGGAGAAATACATTAGTTTGATTCAAATCAAAATAGACCACATACATCCCCTCACAATTAAATAACTCATCTTTCAAGTTGTTTTGTAGATTAAGAACTATATCAGCCACACAACAGATTTTCTTATACAGAATCTCTGCACTGTGCACCTGTCAGCAAAACCATTCTGCACTGTGCAACTGTCAGCAAAACCAAAGAATGGCAAAGTTTCCCTCTCATTTTCCACACATATACATGTAAACATCAAATCACATTCCTTCCCACATTAATTCAAGAGCTACCACACATTTCTATTGGTTAAACATTTCAACCCTTTCCAAATTACATAAATTTGAACCCTACCCCCAATCTGCCTTCTGCCTGTTACCATAGAAACAGGTCATGGAACACTGAACTGAGCACACAGGTCACAATTTCAGCACACAATGTTGCTAATCAAAACAGCAAGTGTGCTTGACTTTTCAACATACCAGCCTATCATATATAATGTTCCTTTCAATCAGTTTTTGTTAACCAATAAGAATCATGCGTTTAAAAAACAAAAACATGCACCCTACTTTTCAGTGTAGAAGGTTGTCAAACAACCAATGATTTCTTGTCTTTTTTCAAAACTGCATCTTAGCCACCATTTTAGAAAAATCTTACTTTTCAAACTGCCATTTCATTTACAGAGACCATCTGAGTGCATCCAGACCTCCCTTCAAGATGCTTAGAGTGTGGATTGTGGGACACAGCTATATTTTCTGTAGCCAAAGGTATGCAGAAAACAAAGGCATTCACAAAGACCTAGGTTTGCCAAATGTAGACATTAAATGGATTGGACAGAGAGGGTTAAAGTGGCACCAATTGATGCCATTGGTAAAATCATTTATGTATCTCCAACACCCTGACCTCATAATAGTGCACTGTGGTGGCAATGACCTAGGCACTTTGACTGGGGTAGGCCTGGAAATGCTTATGAAGGACACCTTTGCAGAATTGATTTCACTTTTTCCCAAAACTGTCTTTGTGTATTCTAACATATGCCAAAGGCAGAAATGGAACTGGTCCAATAATTTTTGTCCACAGATTGAGAAAGCTAGGAAACATGTGAATAAATCTGTTTCTGCTTTTCTCTGAGACTATAGAATGGGGTCCATTTACAATAACAATCTGTGCTTTCATATGCATGAATGTATAGGAGAGATGGAGTACACTTTACTGATGAAGGAAACAGAGTCTTCCTCAACAACTTTAGACTCTGTATAGGTACTTACTTATAAGTACCAAAAACTCTCAATGAACACAACGGCTCTTTTTAGAGCCACTCAAGAACGAAACACTTAAGCTTGATGTTTATCTCCCAAAAATTTCATTTTTTTTGCTTGGATCTGCGCACCCAACGCGTTAGGAACCGCGCACCCTACGTGAGAGAAATCGTGCACCCAACGCGTTAGGATGCGCGACTCCTAATTTTAGTGTAAAAAAAAATAAATAGCCCCATCACTAATTTTTATTATCCCCGGGGACCCCATCCCCCGGGGTTTATTAAAAAAATTTGGGGACCGTGGGGGGAGCCCCAATGCCCCCACAGTCCCAGCCGGCTCCCCGCGTCCTTCAGGAGCCGGCATTGCTTTTCCACATGGGGAGCTGCTGACATGCAGCTCCCTGTGTGGAAAAGCAATATCGTTTGGATTTTGAAAGAGAGAGCAGGTTTCCCTGCTCTCTCTTTCAAAATCCAAATGATTTTTGCTATGGGAGTGTGGGAGACTCCCGCCCTCTCATAGCAAACAACAGTGTCCTGGGGGTGGGCACCTCAGGACACTGTAGGAGCCGGCCCTGGGGGGTGGCGGTCCCCAGGGCCCTCGAGGGCTCCAGGAGGGGGGCCACGCAGCCCCCCTCCCGCAAACAATAAAGCCCCGGGGGTAGCGGTTCCCGGGGCTGGGGGGCCCCCCTGGGACCCCCCATTAATTTTTACAGATTTTGCCCCTGGGATTTGGCCCCCCCCGGGGCTAATTATTAATGAAGCACGGAAGCCCGCGCTTTGTTTATTTTTTTTTCGGCCGGATACGCGCACCCTGCGCGCATTTTGCCTTTTTGTTTTAAAAAAAAGGAGGCCCCGGGGGGTCCTTCTGGGACCCATAAGCAACACTAGAGGTTCAGAGTATTTCTACCCTGCTCCCTTTACATCTTTCACACACTTATTTCCCTTACTTAATCAGCCTCGCTTCTACCGAGGCACAAAATGGCTGCCAACAATTCCTGGTTTCGAATGTAGACAGACACTTGACAGCCAATTAGCATTCAGCGCATGATCGGGAGGGTGCACGCTTGGTTCGCAGAGGGTGCGCTCTGGGTGCGCGGATCCGCCGAGGCCCTAGATATATCTATCATTTTACCTAAGAAGTGCCACGGGCCGATCTAATCGGCCCTGTGTTAAAAGTGAAAGCGCTCAGGCCGATCTGATCGGCCCATGAGCTGACATTCATTCGGGAGGGGTTTATTCCCTGCTATGCCTGTTAAAAATGGACACTAACCTCTCATTCCCCTCAAGAACACATCCCTCTTTCTTCACTGAGCATTAGTTCTGCATATTCTGGCCGAGTTGCAGATATTTTACGTTATAAAAGTTGCGGCGAAATCTTGTTCACGGAAGGGAAACCAGGCTGCTCAGAGCTGCATAGGACCTTCTGCGCCACTAGAGGGCGCACATAGAGACATTGCGCTAATCTGCCGTGAGCCCCAGAGACAGTGCAGTGTGGGCGCGTGACTTGACTGGATCGTGACTGTGAGTTTTGGGGTTGAACTGCAGACAATTTTAAAACTAGCGCAGGTACGGCTCATTTTATTTTACATAAACAATATCTTTGGTGACACTGAGACTCTGCTGTAAACATGCTGTCCGTTTTTTGTATTATCCTCTCTTTAACCCCACCCTCCAAATACTCCCACTCGTATTTCCATTTTTTGTTGAGACAGGCCACCGTTACTAATATGGGGTCAGTCCGCTGCTCCATGTGTGCTCCTGTTTGCCAATTGGAGCACTCTCCTGTTAGTTTCAGCCTTCCGGAACGTAATAAAATTGCATTGAGCCTTTATCTGAGTTAGGGCTGTTGAAGTCAATTTTGCACAGGCCGGCTGACGAGGCCTGCAGTCACGGTCTCATCTCACCGCCACTGCAGGAGCACAACAGCCTGCGCCGCCCCTCTGAAGAGCCTGGGTCACAGTGCTGACTGAGCCTGCTTCCAATTCGAGGGACACCTGCACAGTAAGTTCGACTACTTCACCACATGCAGCACGGAACAGGCAAGAGAGCATAAATACCATGATCTGCTTTTATTATTTGCAGATGAACTCTTCCCAAAAGGTATTTTACATGAGAACCAGTAACATTAGACATGCACGCATTATTTTATTGCTAGGCATGGGGAAATTGTGATTTGCATATGAGTCGAAGCCGAGTCTCAAACCCCAGCTCCAAAGTCGTCAGAGATGTAGAGGCAGTGACTTAGTGCAAGAAATTAAATCTACATTGCTGTGTTTTTGTTGCTAGTATGCCACAAAAACACGGCGATGTCGTTTTAATTTCTTGCAGAGATGTAAGCACAGTGACGTAGTGCAAGAAATTAAATCATCATCGTTGTGTTTTTCTTGCTGGTATACCACAAAACGAGGCATTGTAGTTTTAATTTCTTGCTGAGAGGTAAAGCAAGTGCCGAAGTGCGAGAAATTAAATCTACATTGCCAGGGCCGGCTTTATGGCGACTTTAGGGCGGTGCGACCGGTGCCACCGCACCGGGTGCTGGCTTCCTGGGGGCGCCGTGTTTGCAAGTTTACTAAGCTTTTGAAGCACCTGCTGCAGCGTTTCAATTACCAGGCCTCACATAAATGTCAAGAAAACTGGAGTGATTAATTATCTTCCTGGAGAGAGAGCAGCATTTTGTATAGTTGAGGTTTTGACTTGTGTGAAGTTAGTGCAGAGGGTTAATATGCCTGCTACAAAGAACGTGTACTAAGTAGATTACAGAGTGCATATGATGTAAACAGATTACTGCTTTCAAAAGAGACATCCTTCTGTTACTTGCCATTTATAACTTAAAGTCCTAATATAGAATAGTGAGCTATTAACTTTCATCCCAGAACTGCATACACACTGCAAAGTATACATTATTAGAACATTGATTAATGTTGCAAAAAGGGTTAATTTGGCTAGAAATCAATTCGTATTATTAAAGAAAACTCCCAACTATGCCGTTTCTTTATCGACTCTGCGTTTGTGCTTCTCCACACCAAGCACTCTTAAACTATACTGCCTACCAGTATGGATGACATGTGACTCCTACACTTTCAGTCCTTTGGCTTATGTAACATTTCCTATACACTGATTTACACACGTATGATTGATTGTCTCTGTGTAATGTGTGTGTGATGCAAAGTGCTTGGACACCCTACACTGGTATGAGTGGCGCTATATAACTAATTCAATGTATCTGAGAGAGTGAGGTTATGGTGACTTGGTGACTGTTAAAGGGTGCTAATGAGGGAATCTGTGGCAGAGGTGGTCATTGGGGGGGCGCCAACAAACATTGTCGCACAGGGCGCCACCAGCACTAAAGCCGGCCCTGTACATTGCCATGTTTTTGTTGCTGGAATGCCACACAAACACGGCAATGAAGTTTTAATACCTGACACTTGTGTGATATGTCGTTAGAAAGTGGACCAATAATGATGACGCATCTGTTATCTATGAAGTGGTATGCAGAACTACATTTCCTGAGCTTCCCTTATGCCACATGCCTATGTCTCTATACAGCTAATGTGAACATCAGTGCTGTGCCTGTCTTACAGATATGTAGGACTGCTTTCCCCAAGAATCCCACATACTACGGGTGACACGATAATTGCAGTGTGTAATCTTTAATTTTCACATTTTTTCGGAACATTTATTACAATTTTGAAAGACCTCTGGGACCACCATAGACCGATATGACTTAATCTTCTTGCCAGCTATACCATTCAAAATGCTGGGTTCTGGCGATTCCATTCTCTGTCTAGGATTGAGGCATACTGGCCATCATGGTAGGACAAGGAAGAATGGCTTGTGATCTTTTGAAACAGGCCAGTGTCATTCAATGCCCCGGTCTCGGACAGCTTAGTGCTGCCAATGGCAGACAGAGGTAAGGCTAACCGAGGCTAAAGTCTATGTTGGTAGGTTGAGCTTGATGCAAGATGAGTGTGGAATCATAACTGTCTTGTGTGTCCAGAGTACAGGTACCACTGAGACCACAATTGCCAAAAGGTACACCACTACTTGAACGGTAAAACAGAAACAAAAAATTATGGCGCAATATTCTTAATAAGGTGGTCAAAATTCATTTTTTTCCACAACTGAAAACCTTTGTGTTAACATAGTTTATTTTACTTCAAGGATTATTTGATTTTGTTATTAGAGTTTTGAGTCATGTGAACACTGCAGGGTAAATCTAGTGAGTTGTGTAGTATAAAAGCAATGAGACCATAAATTAATACATCGAATTCTGGTAGGGAATTCAGCCACTTATAACTTGTGAATTGTTCCACACTGGGTGAAAACTAATAAGTTAACTTGCAATATTTTTTTTTTATGTATCTTCACTTTTTAGTTGTGATTTGGTACTGTTAAGTTATGTGGTAGAACATCCTCTCCATTGCATTGTTTGTAATTTTTTACCATTATATTTCAGTTGTTATAACATATACTTTATTATGTCTCTTGCTTCAATCTTTTTATTATGTTTTCTTATTGTTTGGTATGTGTGTGAGTGTGTTTTTTTATTTCTTTCTATCCTTTTTGTTATTGTCAGAACCCCTCTCAGAGGGCCAAAGGGTAAGCGTGAGCTACTGGGCAC
Organism: Triturus cristatus; assembly: GCF_964204655.1. Classification (NCBI taxonomy): domain Eukaryota; kingdom Metazoa; phylum Chordata; class Amphibia; order Caudata; family Salamandridae; genus Triturus; species Triturus cristatus. Next base: position 393,594,519 of record NC_140595.1, read on the forward strand.
AACCATGGAGGCAGTGCCGGTGACCTTTTACTTTTATGCTCAGGACCCAACATACTATGGGTCCAGAGTAACTGGGCCAAGCACTACTCCTTTAGCACTTGACTCTGTGATCGCTGTGGCCGAGCAGTCCAACGCTCCTCGTGGGCAGTAGATGCAGGATAAACCAAGGCTCATGTCTTAAAAAACTCACCAGTGACTCTAATATGATGATTATGCAGTCCAACGTTAATACTTAGAGTAAAAAGAAGCGTTTATTTCGTTTGTTAGACAGCTATAGACTTTTTGGTAACGAAGGGGACATAAAACGAGTGATATTACTTTTCTGTTTAAGTTTTATTGGCACAATGAGGCATTAATGCATCCTTCTTTCTTTGCTTCTCTTCCGTCTCCTCTTTCTGCAGGGTCTTCTGCTTAAGGCCCTTGGAGGTGGAGTCCTGGCTGCCGTTGTCCCTCGGACAAAAGAAAGGCTCAGGTAAGTGTTTTTGCGTATTCTCGATTATAAAGGGGAGGGTGTGGGGGACAAAAGAAACTGTAGTATAATGTGAGAGGAATAGGTGGATGGAGTAACTTAAAAGAAAGAAATAATCAATAGCGATGAAGTTCTCAAAGACACAGGTGATAGCCCACAGTCTCAGTTGAATGAGCAACAGCCAAAATCTCAGTTGTATGGGCGATGGCCCACCACACAGGGTCACAGATGTAGGCAATGACCTCAACAAGATAAGTGCTACCGGGTAACTGCCCGCTACTTCACTGCACCAGTGATGGTGTAGTTGCTGAATTCCACAAGAGAACAAAAGACTATCTCACAATATCAGTCCTGACTGCAACAGGTGCATCAAACTCTGTTGACTTAGATCCACTTGCCAGGGTGCCAACTGGGCCTCGCTCCCTCCAGGTTCTCTCCTTTTCCTCACAGTATCCGCTGGTCTTGGTAGGCAGCCTGACGGTGTTCCAGGCACAGGGCATGTATTCTTGGTTCATGGGCGATGGCCCCTCACCTCTATGGGAGACTGACACACCTTGGTCCTGATTTCAGTAGCAAGAAGTCTTGGTGATCTTTCGTTTCCTGATGAGGCGGTGCTATTCAACAAAGTTTGGGGCATGGGCTCCCAACTTTATACTCAGACACACATGTGATTTTGTGTCTCACCTTTAGAGTTCTTTTTGGGGTTGTTGACTCCTTTGAATTTCTTTCTCCTCTGCATTGCCTTTGTCAAAAGGACAGTCTGCATCAGAAGACATGGCTCTAATTCTGAGTGACCCACAACACAGGCCAAGGGAGTAACCAGGGATCGCCCCTGGCTGCCAGCCTCAACATGAAATATGCCCCCTAAAGTTCAAAGGACTAAGCTGCCTTCTCTATCATATTCCCTGGTAATGCCAGCCTTCTCAGTCCCACCATATCCCTGACAATGAACCCAGGCCCCACTGCCCGGTATCTCTTCCTGGAATCAAATAGCCCCTTGATGTGCACAGAGTATGTCCTGCTCCTCTTTCTTCAGTGTGTGTGTGCATGTGTCCCCCATCCCAGCTCTCAAGAATGTCAGCAGTACACATCTCCAATCTGAGGGTTGTAGTCCTCTGCAGGCCATGGGCTTCCAAAATAAAACCCACAGGCCACGTCTTCATGTTAGGTACCATCCACAGGCACGCACATGCAATCCAGCATACACTCAATTATCATGTTATGTTATGTCATATTGATTTGTATAATGTACTAATCACCTGAGAGGGTACCCAGGTGCTTGGGAAGGTGTGTAGGTTTGTGGGCCCCAAAGTGCTTATACAAAGAGCCATGTCTTTAGAAGTGAGGAGGAGGCTCTGATGTGTTGTGAGAGGTCGTTCCACATCTTGGGTGCAATGTAGGTGATTAAGTGACCTCCAAGTTTGCTTTAGCAGATACAGGAAATGTGTGCGAGTGAGGCAGAGCGTAGGTGTCTGGTGGGTTGGTGAAAGTGTATGCGTCTGTTCAGGTATTCTGGTCCTTCATTGGGTAGGGCTTTGTATGTGTGCGTGTGAAGTTTGAACTGACTGCGTTTGTGAATAGGGAGCCATTGAAGCTTCCTTAGGAGCGTGTGATGGGGAAGGTCGAGTATGAGTATTGCAGTAGTGTTGTGGATGGTCTGGAGACTGTGTAGGAGTTGTTTGGAGATTCCAGCATAGAGAGTGTTGCCGTACCATTGTCTAGCCTGCTAGCGGTGAGTGCTTGTGTGACGGTCTTCCCATTCAGCCACAGTTCTGTATGCACCCAGACCTGGCAGGGTAAAACTTTCTGTGCTGACAGCAGCTCAGTCGAAACTGCTGTCAGCCTGGCAAAGGCTTTTTTGCATGTACATTAAAAAGAGAGAATAGGGCAGTCAGGTGGGAAGACTGAACCCCCCACCTCCCACAAGCTCTCCTATGCCATTGTCCCATGCACCAGAAAAACCAGATCAGGAGGCCACTCTTTCTCCTTCCACTCGGCCAAAGCCTGGAACGCCCTTCCACTCCAACTCAGACAGACAACATCGTTTCCAAATTTCCTAAGAAACCTCAAACTTGTCTCATTGACGGTCCCCCTCCTTGATGGACTGGAACCTGCACCCCTCCACCCCCAGCACCTTGAGACCCTTGCGGGTGAGTTGTTGTGCTTAACAAAAGCCTGATTGATTGATTGATTGATTGAAGGCATATTTACAATTTGAATGAAACAAATGGGCAGCCGGATTCTCCTGCTGCATATTTTCAAGGTACACTTTGCAGTATTATGTTTTTATTTGAAGGAAAAGTGTCAGGCTGGACCTGCACTTTTCCCAGGTTTCGAAAATGTATTATTGTGGGAATCGAGCATTTTTTCAAAAATGAAACATGCTCACCAACTAAAATTTTCAGACCTTGTTGGGTTTGAAGGAGCTATGTATTCACAAGGCTGTGTTGTGTAAGGAGAGTCTGGTGAAAAGGTAGGTGGTTTTATCACTCAGGTGAGTTTCTGTGATCTTGTGCCTCGCCCCATCAACCTCTTCCTACCCTTATGCTGAAGGTGATTTCCATTACAAATAGCACAGTATATTCATTGTGAGAGTATTTGAGTTTTCATAAGTGTTGCTTTATATCTACTGGTTTGTGATATGTTAAACTTGGTGTTGTTCTCTGTGGATATGCATGTGGACGTCTGTGATGTTGGTCATGTCTGAGGTCTTGGTCTTTGTTCCTTTGGGTGTATGAGGGTGTCTCTGGGTGTATCGTAGTGTCTTCAGGGCCATTGGGACGCTATTTAGCTGTTTAGGGTGTGTGGTGTGAATGTTTTTACCTGGCTGGTGGGGCTGATTGTAGGTGTTTGTGGGGATTTGTAACTAATAGTATTTAATCATTTTCTTCACATGGTGGAAACTTTACTCATGAGAACACTTTGATGGTGTCTGCGATGAAGGTGAAGAAGATGAACAATCACGTCACGCTGGAAAGACTGTTGGATGTTGCCAAAGAAACATCATTCAGGTAAGTCGGTGACTAGAAGGTATACCAAATCTGTGGACCTCCTGGGAAGCATCTTGGTATACGCTCTAGGAATCCGGATCTAGTTTTTACTCTTTCAACAAGAGGAGCATAGGGTCAGGTTATAGACATATTCTTTTTTCCCTCCTAGGTGGACCAGGAACTTCAACAATAGTCAACTACACGTTTAGCTTAAGGACAGCTTGCAGGTTTATGGCAGCTTGCCTTGAGCTAATGCCCTCACTGAGGTGCGTTTGCTGCCAGCAGAGCCACAGCACCACTTTGTACAGTTGGTTCAAGGCAACCTAGCTCCTGTTTTGTGTCTCCTGGCTCTGCCATGAATGTTTAGAACAGGGACAGGTTGTAGGCACACTCTCTCTCTTTTTCCCCGTTTAGGTGGACCAGAACTTCGACAACCGTCAACTAGACATGTTTAGCCTAGGGACAGCTTGTAGGTACATGCTTTGCAGCTTGCCTTGAGCTAATGCCCTCACTGAGGTGTGTTTGCTGCCAGCAGAGCCACAGCACCACTTTGTACAGTTGGTTCAAGGCAACCTAGTTCCTGTTTTGTGTCTCCTGGCTCCGCCATGAATGTTTAGAACAGAGACAGGTTGTAGGCACACTCTCTCTCTTTTTCCCCATTTAGGTGGACCAGAACTTCGACAACCGTCAACTAGACATGTTTAGCCTAGGGACAGCTTGTAGGTACATGCTTTGCAGCTTGCCTTGAGCTAATGCCCTCACTGAGGTGTGTTTATTGGCAGCAGAGCCACAGCACCACTTTGTACAGTTGGTTCAAGGCAACCTAGCTCTCGTTTTGTATCACCTGGCTCTGCCATGAATGTTTAGAACAGGGACAGGTTGTAGGCACACTCTCTCTCTTTTTCCCCTTCTAGGTGGACCAGAACTTCGGCAACCGTCAACTAGACATGTTTAGCCTAGGGACAGCTTGTAGGTACATGCTTTGCAGCTTGCCTTGAGTAAATGCCCTCACTGAGGTGCGTTTGCTGCCAGCAGAGCCACAGCACCACTTTGTACAGTTGGTTCAAGGCAACCTGCCTCTCGTTTTGTATCACCTGGCTCTGCCATGAATGTTTAGAACAGGGACAGGTTGTAGGCACACTCTCTCTCTTTTTCCCCTTCTAGGTGGACCAGAACTTCGACAACCGTCAACTAGACATGTTTAGCCTAGGGACAGCTTGTAGGTACATGCTTTGCAGCTTGCCTTGAGCTAATGCCCTCATTGAGGTGCGTTTGCTGCCAGCAGAGCCACAGCACAACTTTGTACAGTTGGTTCAAGGCAACCTGCTTCTCGTTTTGTATTTCCTCGCTCTGCGATGAATGTTTAGAACAGGGACAGGTTGCAGGCACACTCTCTCTCTTTTTCCCCTTCTAGGTGGACCAGGCACTTCAACAACCATAAACAACACATGTTTAGCCTAAGGACAGCTTGTAGGTACATGCTTTGCAGCTTGCCTTGAGCTAATGCCCTCACTGAGGTGCGTTTGCTGCCAGCAGAGCCACAGCACCACTTTGTACAGTTGGTTCAAGGCAACCTGCTTCTCGTTTTGTATTTCCTCGCTCTGCGATGAATGTTTAGAACAGGGACAGGTTGTAGGCACACTCTCTCTCTTTTTCCCCTTCTAGGTGGACCAGGCACTTCTACAACCATAAACAACACATGTTTAGCCTAGGGTCAGCTTGTGGGTACATGCATTGAAGTTTGCCTTGAGCTAATGCCCTCATTGAGGTGTGTTTGCTGCCAGCAGCAGAGCCACAGCACCACTTTGTACAGTTGGTTCAAGGCAACCTAGCTCCTGTTTTGTGTCTCCTGGCTCTGCCATGAATGTTTAGAACAGGGACAGGTTGTAGGCACACTCTCTCTCTTTTTCCCCGTTTAGGTGGACCAGAACTTCGACAACCGTCAACTAGACATGTTTAGCCTAGGGACAGCTTGTAGGTACATGCTTTGCAGCTTGCCTTGAGCTAATGCCCTCACTGAGGTGCGTTTGCTGCCAGCAGAGCCACAGCACAACTTTGTACAGTTGGTTCAAGGCAACCTGCTTCTCGTTTTGTGTTTCCTCGCTCTGCGATGAATGTTTAGAACAGGGACAGGTTGTAGGCACACTCTCTCTCTTTTTCCCCTTCTAGGTAGACCAGAACTTCAACAACCGTCAACTACACAGGTTTAGCCTAGGGACAGCTTGTAGGTCCATGCTTTGCAGCTTTCCTTGAGGTAATGCCCTCACTGAGGTGCGTTTGCTGCCAGCAGAGCCACAGAACCACTTTGTACAGTTGGTTCAAGACAACCTCGCTCTTGTTTTGTGTCTCCTGTCTCTGCCAAGAATGTTATTTTTTTAACATATCTTTATTGCCAGTTTACAACATCCATTCCAATCATATATTCATAGCACTCAGCTTTTAAATGGATTAAAGATTTTCTCACCAGTCGGCCTTTTCAGGTCTTTTCCCCATCTTCTAGCTCTAAGACCCATGCGTGTCTGTATGGGGTACCACAGGGCTCGATCCTTAGCCCAGTGATATTTAATCTCTATGTTAACCCGCTAGCTACAATTGCCGAAGAAGCTGGGTTGTCTATCTTTTCTTATGCGGATAACACCCAGCTGATCTTCTCCTTATCCTCCAACGAGCTATCTAGAGTGGGAGTACAAAAAGACAAGGTGGAGCTGCAGGAGAGGTGAATTGGAGGTACAAGCAAATATGGCGTGTGCTAAAAGAGACTGGTTTGAAAGTTGAGTTACAAGTGGAAAGTAGGTCGTGAAGGGAGACGTGTTTGAACAAGATCGCCTGACAGAGTGGGATCTGGTGGAGTAGAGAGTCAATCATGATTCTGTGCTTTGAGTTAGTGCACTCAGCTTCACCTGACCTAAATAAACACAATCCTGGCACAAGTACTTTTTGAGCTCTGTTCTGCAACCCTCAGAAGATATGGAAAACCTGAAGCAATTGTGAAAAGATTTTTTGGTGACGTGTTGTGTTAGGGATGCTTGATAGGTATTTTTGGGGACACTATAGCTACCTTTGCTTGATTCTTATCTGGATATGGCTGACAATGCTTTCAACTCGGCTTTGCATGCCATGGGTAAGGGTGGCATTGAATTGACATAGGGATTGTGTTGTACAACTGCATCGCCCTACCTTCACAGAGCAAGACTATTCCTGTCTCAGCCTCTGAAGGCTGTCGCAGGTGATAAGGCCACCTGTGAACTCTTATGTACCTGAAGCAAACTACTATACCAATCGGTCCAGGGTGATGTTCAATCTGTCTGTGGACGTTTTTGGTGGGAATTGTGACATGTTGCCTGGTGTGGGTGCTTTTTGTCACCTGGAGGGAGTTGCATACCTGACTGCTATATTGGATGATATTAAGCAAATTAGAGGGGGGGGGGGGTGAATAACCTGTCTAAAACCTGGGCATTTAACAATATTGCAAAGAAAGGGTTCTCTGTAGGGATAAATCAAGCAATTCATTTGTCAACAATATTCAACTTGTAGGTATGTCTAAAGCAGTGGGATCTATGGGTGTCTGTTCACATTGGTGTTTGATTGTAGGCATAAGTGAATGGCCCAATGAAAAGGTGTCATCCTCAATCATACTTTGTGTCATTTTGGAAAGTTGGGAAAGTCCTAGAAAAAATAAAGATGCCTTTAAGTTCTGTGTTTAACTTGTCACCTCTGCAAGTGCTTTAAAGGCAGAGGTCAAATGTCTGGCTATCTCTTCTGACAAATTGCTGCAGAATTGGTGTTTATATTTCTTTCTCTGAATGCAAAGTGCAAGGAGTTTTCAAAGTGAATTATGTGAAAAAGTGTAGGAAGCTGGCTCCGTATGTTATATTGCCACTAGGTGATAACATGCAGAGAGTCCAAGGGGTCTCCAAGAGTACAGGGCTCAATGTTGAACCCAAAATGTTCTATTAGTGGTAGTGTTAGCAAGCAGCATTAGGCCTAACACAGAGGACTGTAAAACATGTATTGCACAACCGTGATCAATAAAGGACATATGACTCAAAAAGGAGATCCACAACAATTTTAGAAAATATACTTTGTATTTTATTTTAAGACTAAGATCTTCACAATCAGGTAAGTACGTTTATAAATAAAAAATACTTTTCACTTTCATAAGTTGACAGAATATTTTCAGAACAGTTCAATATCCCATGGTGAAAACAATATAGCAGTAAAACAGGTAAGTATCACATTTGCAGTTTCAGTCTTCGGGACCAAAGGTCAGCTAGGGCAAAGGGTAAGGAGAGTACCAAAACTGCACCACCAGTGGCACAGGGGCGGCTGGGTGCAGAGGTCAAAGTTGAAGGTTGGTCCAATGCTTTCCAATGGAGACTGGGAGTGCCTAGAGCCACACTGCTTGCAGGTAAGTAGATCACTTGCCGGTGCCAAGCTTTGGGGGTTAGCTCAAGCACGGGGGACTTCAAAGCAGAACCAAACATACACCACCAGGGGCATAGGGTTGCCAAGTGCAGGGTGCCAATTAAACGCCAGGCGCCCAATGCTTCTCAATGGAGTTTCTTTTTTTGACAAACAGTTTACAGGTGTGGTACTGGAGGTTGCAGGCGAGAGACCAATGATAGCAGAGTTAAGTAGAGGTGTAGGGGGTCATAGGGGCAGGAAGGATCCAGTCGTAATGCATTAATGACATTGAAAGACTTAGAAAAGTGTAATTAGAGGTCAAAGGTCAACAGACATGATCCCCGACACCAATTAAACCAATGAAAACGCAAGTATTTATCAAGACAATTACAATAATGCAACACTAGTAACAAATGATCCAAGGGTAATGCAATACCGACCTTGATACACCTAAACAAGTATAAATAGAGGTCAAAGGTCAAAAAGCATAACCTCCTCCAACACAGTAACTAAGGAGGATGTAGGTACTCATAATTACAATTCCAATAATGCCTCACTTGTAATAAATGATCTAACAGTAATGGATTAATGACCATGAAACACTTAGAACAGTGGAAATAGAGGTCAAAGGTCAAATTACATAACCCCCTCCCACCAATTTAATGAACAAAAATGTAAGTACTCATCATTACAATTCAAACACTGCAACACTTGTAAACAATGGTCTCACCATAATGGAATAAACACCTTAAAACACCTACAATGATGGCAAATAGAGGTCAAAGGTCAAATATTATGACCTCTACAATAATTTGAAGAAGGAAAAAAAATAGTACTTTGCATGTTGAGTCCAATAATGCCCCACTTGTTGAAATTGATCCAAGGGTAACAGAATAAAGAGAAAAAAGGTTAAAAAATGTGTATTTAGGGGTCAAAGGTCACGTTTTTTTCACCTCTTATAAAATTTGACTAGTTGACCTGTGAGACCAGACAATGACCTTTCCGAAGATACCTCACTTTGCAAAAAACAATTTCACTGTTACAAAGATATATCCTTTGTACACTTCCAGGAGCTACCATTTAGGGTCAAAGGTCAAGGACTGTGACCTTCAGGAGTTATATACATGAAATCATATGCCAACTATTCACAAAATATGCATCACTAGTGTGCATAAAAGTCAGAAAATACATTTTGAGGTGTTGAACATGTGTCCAATAACAAGACTAAGATCATTATATGAAAAATATCAACAGACGAAACCACATGTCGGCCATTTTGTAGCATGTAAAGTGCTGTGAAAGGCAGAAAAATATGTATTTTCATATATTTACTAACAGTAGTCTCTGAAACATCCATTTTACTTCTGTGAACCAATTCTGCTAGGCTTATATAAGTTTAGATTCTGCACAACAATAGAAAAACATGAAAAATGTATGTGCCTTATATCTATGTCATTGTATGACAAAGAGCTATAAAAAACACAAAAACAAAATTAAAATCAAAATCTGTCCTATTACCAGGTGAGCAAACAGACTAATAAATATTTCTGCGTATCTGCTTTTGGAAAACACTATTTTTGTTATTACCCTACCAACGCGGTCATTTACTCTTATCATTTTCACAGTCACCTGGCGGCCATCTTGAATTGTGTCATGTGACTTCAGGGTGTTTTATAAATGTAAGTTTTATATATAAAATAATAGCACAAGAAGTACTGAAACCAAAAATATATAGTTTGCCAACATTATAATCATAATTACACAAATCCCAGCATGTTGAAGCAAAGCACTCCAAAAAGTCATTAAATGGCTTGGCACTGAAGGATTTTCAATGGGCACTAATATGGTTAACTCTAAATTTCTCAGGAACTACTGAACGGATTTACACCATTTATGCAAAAGGCATGAGTCTGAACTGAGGACTACCTCTTTGCCAAATTTGGTGTAATTCCGTTCAGCAGTTTGGGCTGTAGCTGCGTCAACAGGTCCTATGGGAAATTGCATTGGGAAAACGCGTTTTGGGACGAATCACCACGAATCTTTCAGGATAGGAGCGGACCGGAGGTGGCCAAAAGTTTGGAAAATTTCACGAAGATTCGTCAACCGGCGCCAGACTTATTGGAAATAGAATGTTGCGGATTTCCTATGGAAAATAGGTCGTAACTATAACTACCTACTGGCGACCGCCAGTAGGTAAAAAAAAAAAAATATATATATATATATATATTTTTTTTTTCACTGAAAAAGCATAGGTTTCAGGCACGTTATAGTTAGAAATTAGCATTTAAGAAACCATAGCAATTCACTGAAAAAACCATAGGTTTCAGGAACGTTATAGTTAGTTGGACATTTCACTTGTATAAAACCATAGAAATTCCGGCGCTATAGTTAGTTCAGCTAAATATAACTCACGCCCCCCCAATGCACTGCTGATGACGTCACATATTACATCATTCATGACATGGTCAGTGACATCACTGATGACATCACTGATGACATGTCAAATGACATCACTGATCACATCACTGATGACATCATCCAGTGACTGTGTGTTTCTGTAAAGTTTAATTGTTTTTTATATATATGCCAAGCTGTATTGAAGATTGAGTGGGTGTATAAGTGTCTGTATGGAGGATTTAGTAGGTACGTGACTGACTGTATAAGTGAGTGATTAAATGTGTCTTACTGAATGCATGGGTTAGTGAATAAACTGAGTGAAAGTCTGTATCAGTCTATCTGCTGTTGTGTAAGCTGCTGCATGGGTTGGTGAGTAGCTGCATGAGTGTCTATATGGGTTATTGATTGCTTGCCTGAGTATTTGTATGGCTGCCTGAGTGAGTGTGTGGGTGGGTGGGTAGGAGGTGTGTGACTGTGCATAGATGTCTGAGTGGTTGATTCACTGGGTGTATGGGTTCAAGAGTGCATGTGGAAATAGCTGTATGGGTGGGTGAGTGTGTGTATGGGTGGGTTGGTGAGTGAATGGATATCTCAGTGGCACATGTGCAAGTAACTACATATGTAAAAGGCAGTATATGTGAGTGATGGTGTATATAAATAAATATATGTGAGAGTCAGTAATTGTGAGAGTGGCTGCATGGATGAGTGTGTATTTGTATCAGTGAGTCTATAAGATAGTAATTATGTGTTAGTATCTGTATGAATAAGTGAGATGGGGTCTGTATAACTGTATAGGTGAGTAAATGGAAGTATGATTGATTCTTTGCATGACTGACTAGGTGTATGAGTAACTCTGAATATGTGGCAGTGTGTGAGTGTCTTTATAGGAGTATGAGTACATATGATAGTGTTATATTGATGAGTGACTGCATGTATGAGTAACTGTATGGGTGAATGAGTGGATGTGTGTGTAGACCTAGGAATCAGTCAGTGCGTATTTAGTAACTGGTATTGATGTGTCTATTTTTTTGAAAATGGTAGTCTGTATTTTAGAGTGGGTGTATCAAAGGTTAAATTCAGGTGTGAAGAGGTGCATCAGATTTTCACATGGATAATGTCATCAGTGATGTCATTTGAGATGTCATCAGTGATGTCATCAGTGATGTCACTGACCATGTCATGAATGATGTAATATGTGATGTCATCAGCAGTGCATTGCGGGGGAACGAGTTATAGTTAGCTGAACTAACTATAGCGCCGGAATTTCTATGGTTTTATACAAGTGAAATGTCCAACTAGCTATAAGGTTCCTGAAACCTATGGTTTTTTCAGTGAATTTCTATGGTTTTTTAAATGCTAATTTCTAACTATAACGTGCCTGAAACCTATGTTTTTTTCAGTTAATTTCTATGGTTTTTTGAATGCTAATTTCTAACTATAACGTGCCTGAAACCTGTGGTTTTTTCAGTGAATTTCAAAGGTTTTTAAAATGAAAATTTGTAATTCTAATGTACCTCAATCCTATGTTTTTTTAATTTTATATGTATATATATACATATATATATTTAAAAAAAATTGTGAATAATTTTTAGTTAGGAAAACTATAGTCAATCTTTTTTTTTAATATTATACAGAAGTCGCGCACCCTTCGCGCACCCTACACGATGGCTGCGCACATTCTGGTAGCCATTTCGAAAAGTCGCGCTGGGGTCGCGACTACGGCGTAATTTGTAAAGTATTGAATATCTTTAAATTAATTAAAAATAAAAGTTTACCTTTAAGTGTTTGCCTAAATTTATTAATAAAAGTATTTTAAAGTATTATTTTCAATATCATTTCGACAAAAAATTATTCGATTATAATTGGATTCGGAGGTTAGGAGGGATGGCCATTTTGCTTGATCTGTTTTGCAAGATTATTTGGTCTAGTCAGGTGGACACCCTCCTCCGGGTAAGGTACGGCTTGGGGTCTCTATTCAAAAGGTGAGGAATCCACAGGCAGAAGTATCCATCAGAAGAACGAGTTACTTACCTTCGGTAACGCTTTTTCTGGTGGATACAGTATCTGCCTGTGGATTCCTCACTGTCCGACCCACCTCCCCGCTGTCAACCTGTTTCTACCAAAAAGATGCTATTACTGTTTGGCATGAATGTTTTTAATATGTCTTAATCATGCGTATGTTTTAATAGTGAGAAATGCTTGATCTCTTGCTATTTCTTTATGCCTTTATTGGTTATGCATATATATGAGGTTATAACTCCCGAACTACGAGTACCAGAGGGCTTTGAAGAAGGCCACACCCACTGAGGCGGGCTCGTTGAAGTTATGAATGCGAGGAGAACCAGTTTGCCATTTCAGCATCATCGGCCATTGAAGAAGGGAACAGTGGTTCCCGAAATGCGCCTGGTGTCATGAGGGTGCCTTTTCCTCGCTGCTGCTTGCTGGCAAGTTGTGTGCAATAAAAGAAAGAAATACTTACCTGCCAGTTGACTTCGTTTCTCTGGGGCAACCTTTTTGATTGGTTTTGAGCGGCTGGTCCGGCCGCGAAGCGAAGCTCACCGCTTGAAAGCGGGCCCTGTGTTGGCATCCAGTTGGTGCTAGCGCGAACATGGGAGGCAGTTCCGAATCACAACTACAAAGCGGGGCAGGCAGTGAAGCAGGACAGTGCACCAACCCACAAGGGTAAAACTTTCATTATTTGCTGTGTGTTAGATGGACTCACATGAGGTTATAACTCCCGAACTACGAGTACCAGAGGGCTTTGAAGAAGGCCACGCCCACTGAGGCGGGCTCGTTGAAGTTATGAATGCGAGGAGAACCAGTTTGCCATTTCAGCATCATCGGCCATTGAAGAAGGGAACAGTGGTTCCCGAAACGCGTCTGGTGTCATGAGGGTGCCTTTTCCTCGCTGCTGCTTGCTGGCAAGTTGTGTGCAATAAAAGAAAGAAATACTTACCTGCCAGTTGACTTCGTTTCTCTGGGGCAACCTTTTTGATTGGATTTGAGCGGCTGGTCCGGCCGCGAAGCGAAGCTCACCGCTTGAAAGCGGGCCCTGTGTTGGCATCCAGTTGGTGCTAGCGCGAACATGGGAGGCAGTTCCGAATCACAACTACAAAGCGGGTAAGGCAGTGAAGCAGGACAGTGCACCAACCCACAAGGGTAAAACTTTCATTATTTGCTGTGTGTTAGACGGACTCACATGAGGTTATAACTCCCGAACTACGAGTACCAGAGGGCTTTGAAGAAGGCCACGCCCACTGAGGCGGGCTCGTTAAAGTTATGAATGCGAGGAGAACCAGTTTGCCATTTCAGCATCATCGGCCATTGAAGAAGGGAACAGTGGTTCCCGAAACGCGTCTGGTGTCATGAGGGTGCCTTTTCCTCGCTGCTGCTTGCTGGCAAGTTGTGTGCAATAAAAGAAAGAAATACTTACCTGCCAGTTGACTTCGTTTCTCTGGGGCAATCTTTTTGATTGGATTTGAGCGGCTGGTCCGGCCGCGAAGCGAAGCTCACCGCTTGAAAGCGGGCCCTGTGTTGGCATCCAGTTGGTGCTAGCGCGAACATGGGAGGCAGTTCCGAATCACAACTACAAAGCGGGGCAGGTAGTGAAGCAGGACAGTGCACCAACCCACAAGGGTAAAACTTTCATTATTTGCTGTGTGTTAGACGGACTCACATGAGGTTATAACTCCCGAACTACGAGTACCAGAGGGCTTTGAAGAAGGCCACGCCCACTGAGGCGGGCTCGTTGAAGTTATGAAGGCGAGGAGAACCAGTTTGCCATTTCAGCATCATCGGCCATTGAAGAAGGGAACAGTGGTTCCCGAAACGCGTCTGGTGTCATGAGGGTGCCTTTTCCTCGCTGCTACTTGCTGGCAAGTTGTGTGCAATAAAAGAAAGAAATACTTACCTGCCAGTTGACTTCGTTTCTCTGGGGCAACCTTTTGGATTGGTTTTGAGCGGCTGGTCCGGCCGCGAAGTGAAGCTCACCGCTTGAAATCGGGCCCTGTGTTGGCATCCAGTTGGTGCTAGCGCGAACATGGGAGGCAGTTCCGAATCACAACTACAAAGCAGGGCAGGCAGTGAAGCAGGACAGTGCACCAACCCACGAGGGTAAAACTTTCATTATTTGCTGTGTGTTAGACGGACTCACATGAGGTTATAACTCCCGAACTACGAGTACCAGAGGGCTTTGAAGAAGGCCACGCCCACTGAGGCGGGCTCGTTGAAGTTATGAATGTGAGGAGAACCAGTTTGCCATTTCAGCATCATCTGCCATTGAAGAAGATAACAGTGGTTCCCGAAACGCGTCTGGTGTCATGAGGGTGCCTTTTCCTCGCTGCTGCTTGCTGGCAAGTTGTGTGCAATAAAAGAAAGAAATACTTACCTGCCAGTTGACTTCGTTTCTCTGGGGCAACCTTTTTGATTGGATTTGAGCGGCTGGTCCGGCCGTGAAGCGAAGCTCCTCGCTTGAAAGCGGGCCCTGTGTTGGCATCCAGTTGGTGCTAGCGCGAACATGGGAGGCAGTTCCGAATCACAACTACAAAGCGGGGCAGGCAGTGAAGCAGGACAGTGCACCAACCCACGAGGGTAAAACTTTCATTATTTGCTGTGTGTTAGACGGACTCACATGAGGTTATAACTCCCGAACTACGAGTACCAGAGGGCTTTGAAGAAGGCCACGCCCACTGAGGCGGGCTTGTTGAAGTTATGAATGCGAGGAGAACCAGTTTGCCATTTCAGCATCATCGGCCATTGAAGAAGGGAACAGTGGTTCCCGAAACGCGTCTGGTGTCATGAGGGTGCCGTTTCCTCGCTGCTGCTTGCTGGCAAGTTGTGTGCAATAAAAGAAAGAAATACTTACCTGCCAGTTGACTTCGTTTCTCTGGGGCAACCTTTTTGATTGGATTTGAGCGGCTGGTCCGGCCGCGAAGCGAAACTCACCGCTTGAAAGCGGGCCCTGTGTTGGCATCCAGTTGGTGCTAGCGCGAACATGGGAGGCAGTTCCGAATCACAACTACAAAGCGGGGCAGGCAGTGAAGCAGGACAGTGCACTAACCCACGAGGGTAAAACTTTCATTATTTGCTGTGTGTTAGACGGACTCACATGAGGTTATAACTCCCGAACTACGAGTACCAGAGGGCTTTGAAGAAGGCCACGCCCACTGAGGCGGGCTCGTTGAAGCTATGAATGCGAGGAGAACCAGTTTGCCATTTCAGCATCATCGGCCATTGAAGAAGGGAACAGTGGTTCCCGAAACGCGTCTGGTGTCATGAGGGTGCCTTTTCCTCGCTGCTGCTTGCTGGCAAGTTGTGTGCAATAAAAGAAAGAAGTACTTACCTGCTAGTTGACTTCGTTTCTCTGGGGCAACCTTTTTGATTGGATATATATATATATATATGTATATATATATATATATATATATGGACTCGTCAAACGGCCCCAAGGGAGAGCGCGCTATTCCATAGCGGGTGCCAGTGTCGAGAACGGGCCAGTCCTCGATTCAATTTTTCACCGATTTCCTCAAGGAAGGAAACACTGCACACCAAGGAGGTTATATGATTCAGGATTTTATTCTTCCGTGCAAATAGTCACCAATCTCCACCACCAACGCGTTTCAACCACAATCGGTCTTGCTCACGGTATGTGAGTCTTTTTTCAATGTTCTTTATTTATAGTGATACCCATATTAGCCTTTAGGAGGAATTATGGGAATTGTAGTTTCATTTCAATTATATCATTTTGACATGTTTACGATATATTGATAGATGTTATTTCAATATATCTATTCGGGGAATTAATTGTATCCGTGTATTCTGATTATTTACATTGTGTCAATGTAAATAGTATACATGATTGTATTGTACTACATAACATTAGTATGTTATACATTGAATTCTTATTTGTTCCAACCTTGGATTATAAGATAGTTGCTTAGTGCATGATTCCCAAAAGTTTAGGCTTAGTGCCCACGCGGGAATACTGTGTTGGTTTATGCAGATAATTGCGGATACAGATATCTTATATAATTGCCCCTTAATCATTAGTTCATTGTTAGTTCATGTCGTGCAGCAGGCTCATAGATGGCTGTGTAGCTCTTCATCGCCGTTGAGGCCAAAAGGGGCCTTCGTCTTAAAGCGTATTATCATCTTGCTTTCCAATCTTCTTAGTTTCAGTGTTCTGTTTCCTCCACGTTCGTTTTTGGGGACTGTTGTTAATCCAAAGTATCTTATGGTCTGTTTCATATTCTCATTATGGATTTTTAGATGTTTCACAATTGCATAGTTAGTGTCTTCATTTTGTACCGCCCTCAGATGTTCCAAGATTCTTTTCTTGAGTGGGCAGATAGTGCTTCCTATGTACCAGAGTCCACATCCACAGACAATGACATACACAACATATGTGGATTCGCAAGTAATCCTTTCAGTGATGTTAAATTTGTTGCCCATGAAATCCACTGTTTCTTTCATGTTCATGCCGTGTTTGCATGCTTTGCATGTGTTACAACGTACGAAGCCTGTCTGTTTGGTCTCCAGCCAATTTTTAGATTTGCTGGTAGTTGTCATATGGCTCTTCACCAGTTTGTCTTTTAAGGAAGGTGCTTTCCGATATGAAATGTTCGGATAATTGCCAATTTTTGGGCCAATGTCTGGATCCTTTCTCAGGATATCCCAGTGTTTTTTTAGGATATCTATTATTTGGTAATCTTCTTTACTGTACGTTAGGACTACTCGAATAACGGCATTTTCTTCTTTTTGTTCTTTTGGGTATTTCAAAGTCTGTGCTCGGGGAATTGCTCTTGCTCTTGCTTGACCCTGTTTTATATCTTTCTCATTGTATCCTCTTTGTTGGAATCTTATTGCTGTTTCTTTGAATGTTCGTTCCATTTCCAGGTCATCGGAGCAGTTGCGTCTCATACGCAAAAATTCCCCATACGGAATACTCTTCTTCAATTGGGGGGGATGAAAACTTTCACCATGCAAGATGCTGTTAGTTGCCGTTGGTTTTCTATATAGTTTGGTTTTGATTTCTCCATTTTCTATGTATACAGTTACATCTAAGAATTGAATTTCTTGATCGCTGATGTTGTGAGTGAATTGTAGACCTATTTCATTGGTGTTCAAAATGTTCATGTATTCTTCAAATGCACTCTGGCTACCACTCCAAATAAGGAATAGGTCGTCGATGTAACGTAACCATAGTTCTGTTTTGGAAGTGTATGTTTCATTTTCCTCTTTCCAAGCTGTTAGCTTCTCCCACCAACCCATCGTAAGGTTGGCGTAGCTAGGAGAAAATGAAACTCCCATAGCAGTTCCGCACTGCTGGGAGTATATTTGACCATCAAAAATGAAGATGTTATTGTGAAGACAAAGCTCAATCATTTCCATGAGCATCGTTGTATGTTTAGATTGTCGTATGCTGCGTTGTTTCAAGAAATACCCAACAGCTTGTAATCCAACATTGTGTTTAATGGAGGTATATAGTGATACTACGTCGATTGTTGCGAGATAGTATCCTTTTTGCCAGCCAAGATCAGACAGGATTCTTAAAAAGTCCCCTGTGTCTTTTATGTACGATGTTAAATTAGTGACTAGTGGTGCCAAGAAGAAGTCCACATAATCTGAAACATTTTCGTATAATGAGTTGCAACTTGACATTATGGGCCTGGCTGGGGGATTGATTAAGGTTTTATGTATCTTCGGTAAGAAGTACATAGTGGGCATCACTGGACTGTCGTTCCTCAGAAATAGGGATTCTTCTGGTGTCAATAATCCCTCTTCCTGCCATTTCTTGATTCTCATTTCTAGATTTAACGTTAGATCATTGAGTGGATTGTTAATTAATTTGACATAGTTCTTATGGTCATCCAGTTGTCTTGTAGCCTCTTTAATGTAGTCAGTTTTATTTTGAATGACTACATTGCCCCCCTTGTCTGCGGGTTTAATTATGATCTTGTCATTTTTCATCAGGGTGTCAATTGCAAGTCTCTCCATTTTGTTCAGATTTTCCTTCATATGGTTGTTATTCGTTTTAGTCAGTGTCTCTAAGTCCCCGACCACTAGATCATGAAAAGTGTCTATTCTGTTGCCTGGGCTAAGAACAGGACAGAATTTAGATTTTGATTTGAAAGCAGTTGGTTCTATTTTATCAGTACATGTTTGTAAATCCTGTAGGGCTTGAGATTCAGTTGCATCATCGTTGTTTGTCATCAATTCGTACGCAGTAACCAGGACAGGTATGTCTTCTATTGTGAGGTCACTGGTCTTAGGTGCCGCTTTTCTTTTGATTGCTGTTTTCGTATTCGAGAATCTACTAAAAAACTTAGCGAGTTTCAGTTTTCTGACGAATTTGTAGATATCGATCCTTGTATCTACATGATTGTGATGTTGTTCTGGGCAAAAACTTAATCCTTTGTTAAGTACATTCCGTTCATGGGAATTAAGTTTTTAGTCAGATAGATTCACGATTAGATTTACTTTTTCCTTTTTTAATTTTTTCATTTCTTCAGACGATTGCGTAGCGGGTAGCTTTTTGGTTGTTCCGCCCCCTCTTCTCGTTTTTCTCCTTCTTTTGAAGATTGATGATAAGCTCTTCCTCTCCCTCGGCCTCGTCCTCTTCCTTGGCCTCTTGGGTTCTTTTGGTCGATGTACATCAACTTCATTTCTTCTAAAAAAGTGAAGTGCCCTGTTCTTATTGTTCTTTCTTCTTCACTTAATTCTGATTCTGATCCACTTGTTACTGGTGCGTTTAATGTTGCTTTTGTATTCTTGCCCATTTGTTCTTTCAGTACTTCAAATCTTCGAGCAAAGGTTAGAATTGCCCCTGTTTCATAGTCCAGTTGATCTCTCCTGAACTTTCTCTGCTTTCGTTGTTCTACCTCATTTTCATGTCTATCTAAGTTTTTCTCCATGTCTTTTCGTAATTGTTTACTTTCTTCCTCTTGATTGAGACTAGTGATCTGTGATTCAAGTTTACTGATGCTCTCATGTAGCTCCTCTATATCCTTTTTGGCATACTTGATTACAATAAGTACCATGTTTTTCGAACACTGCATGCTGTTCTTGCCCCATTCTTCGAGCATCTCAGGCTTAGTGTCAGGATGATTAGGGAGCGTAAAGATTCTCAGTCCTCTTGGTATTCGATCGTATTCAATGTATTTTTCTAGCGTAATAACTTTCCAGCTTTTGGTAATTTTTTTTTTTATTTTTTTTATTTTTTTTCATAGTCTCTCAAGTTGAATGAAAAGTTGTTTGAGATTTTTAAACGCACCAGTAACAAGTGGATCAGAATCAGAATTAAGTGAAGAAGAAAGAACAATAAGAACAGGGCACTTCACTTTTTTAGAAGAAATGAAGTTGATGTACATCGACCAAAAGAACCCAAGAGGCCAAGGAAGAGGACGAGGCCGAGGGAGAGGAAGAGCTTATCATCAATCTTCAAAAGAAGGAGAAAAACGAGAAGAGGGGGCGGAACAACCAAAAAGCTACCCGCTACACAATCGTCTGAAGAAATGAAAAAATTAAAAAAGGAAAAAGTAAATCTAATCGTGAATCTATCTGACTACAAACTCAATTCCCATGAACGGAATGTACTTAACAAAGGATTAAGTTTTTGCCCAGAACAACATCACAATCATGTAGATACAAGGATCGATATCTACAAATTTGTCAGAAAACTGAAACTCGCTAAGTTGTTTAGTAGATTCTCGAATACGAAAACAGCAATCAAAAGAAAAGCGGCACCTAAGACCAGTGACCTCACAATAGAAGACATACCTGTCCTGGTTACTGCGTACGAATTGATGACAAACAACGATGATGCAACTGAATCTCAAGCCCTACAGGATTTACAAACATGTACTGATAAAATAGAACCAACTGCTTTCAAATCAAAATCTAAATTCTGTCCTGTTCTTAGCCCAGGCAACAGAATAGACACTTTTCATGATCTAGTGGTCGGGGACTTAGAGACACTGACTAAAACGAATAACAACCATATGAAGGAAAATCTGAACAAAATGGAGAGACTTGCAATTGACACCCTGATGAAAAATGACAAGATCATAATTAAACCCGCAGACAAGGGGGGCAATGTAGTCATTCAAAATAAAACTGACTACATTAAAGAGGCTACAAGACAACTGGATGACCATAAGAACTATGTCAAATTAATTAACAATCCACTCAATGATCTAACGTTAAATCTAGAAATGAGAATCAAGAAATGGCAGGAAGAGGGATTATTGACACCAGAAGAATCCCTATTTCTGAGGAACGACAGTCCAGTGATGCCCACTATGTACTTCTTACCGAAGATACATAAAACCTTAATCAATCCCCCAGCCAGGCCCATAATGTCAAGTTGCAACTCATTATACGAAAATGTTTCAGATTATGTGGACTTCTTCTTGGCACCACTAGTCACTAATTTAACATCGTACATAAAAGACACAGGGGACTTTTTAAGAATCCTGTCTGATCTTGGCTGGCAAAAAGGATACTATCTCGCAACAATCGACGTAGTATCACTATATACCTCCATTAAACACAATGTTGGATTACAAGCTGTTGGGTATTTCTTGAAACAACGCAGCATACGACAATCTAAACATACAACGATGCTCATGGAAATGATTGAGCTTTGTCTTCACAATAACATCTTCATTTTTGATGGTCAAATATACTCCCAGCAGTGCGGAACTGCTATGGGAGTTTCATTTTCTCCTAGCTACGCCAACCTTATGATGGGTTGGTGGGAGAAGCTAACAGCTTGGAAAGAGGAAAATGAAACATGCACTTCCAAAACAGAACTATGGTTACGTTACATCGACGACCTATTCCTTATTTGGAATGGTAGCCAGAGTGAATTTGAAGAATACATGAACATTTTGAACACAAATGAAATAGGTCTACAAATCACTCACAACATCAGCGATCAAGAAATTCAATTCTTAGATGTAACTGTATACATAGAAAATGGAGAAATCAAAACCAAACTGTATAGAAAACCAACGGCAACTAACAGCATCTTGCATGGTGAAAGTTTTCATCCCCCCCAATTGAAGAAGAGTATTCCGTATGGGGAATTTTTGCGTATGAGACGCAACTGCTCCGATGACCTGGAAATGGAACGAACATTCAAAGAAACAGCAATAAGATTCCAACAAAGAGGATACAATGAGAAAGATATAAAACAGGGTCAAGCAAGAGCAAGAGCAATTCCCCGAGCACAGACTTTGAAATACCCAAAAGAACAAAAAGAAGAAAATGCCGTTATTCGAGTAGACCTAACGTACAGTAAAGAAAATTACCAAATAATAGATATCCTAAAAAAACACTGGGATATCCTGAGAAAGGATCCAGACATTGGCCCAAAAATTGGCAATTATCCGAACATTTCATATCGGAAAGCACCTTCCTTAAAAGACAAACTGGTGAAGAGCCATATGACAACTACCAGCAAATCTAAAAATTGGCTGGAGACCAAACAGACAGGCTTCGTACGTTGTAACACATGCAAAGCATGCAAACACGGCATGAACATGAAAGAAACAGTGGATTTCATGGGCAACAAATTTAACATCACTGAAAGGATTACTTGCGAATCCACATATGTTGTGTATGTCATTGTCTGTGGATGTGGACTCTGGTACATAGGAAGCACTATCTGCCCACTCAAGAAAAGAATCTTGGAACATCTGAGGGCGGTACAAAATGAAGACACTAACTATGCAATTGTGAAACATCTAAAAATCCATAATGAGAATATGAAACAGACCATAAGATACTTTGGATTAACAACAGTCCCCAAAAACGAACGTGGAGGAAACAGAACACTGAAACTAAGAAGATTGGAAAGCAAGATGATAATACGCTTTAAGACGAAGGCCCCTTTTGGCCTCAACGGCGATGAAGAGCTACACAGCTATCTATGAGCCTGCTGCACGACATGAACTAACAATGAACTAATGATTAAGGGGCAATTATATAAGATATCTGTATCCGCAATTATCTGAATAAACCAACACAGTATTCCCGCATGGGCACTAAGCCTAAACTTTTGGGAATCATGCACTAAGCAACTATCTTATAATCCAAGGTTGGAACAAATAAGAATTCAATGTATAACATACTAATGTTATGTAGTACAATACAATCATGTATACTATTTACATTGACACAATGTAAATAATCAGAATACACGGATACAATTAATTCCCCGAATAGATATATTGAAATAACATCTATCAATATATCGTAAACATGTCAAAATGATATAATTGAAATGAAACTACAATTCCCATAATTCCTCCTAAAGGCTAATATGGGTATCACTATAAATAAAGAACATTGAAAAGAGACTCACATACCGTGAGCAAGACCGATTGTGGTTGAAACGCGTTGGTGGTGGAGATTGGTGACTATTTGCACGGAAGAATAAAATCCTGAATCATATAACCTCCTTGGTATATATATATATATATTATCTACTGGCGGTCGCCAGTAGATAGTTATAGTTACAACCTAGTTTCCATAGGAAATCTCAAAATTCTATTTTGAATAACTTTGGCGCCGGTTGACGAATACTCACGAAATGTTCAAAACTAATGGGGCGCTCCGTTCAGCTCCTACCCTGAAAGTCTCGGGGTGATTCGTCAAGCGGGCGCCGAGAAAAAGGGGGAGTCCCAAAACGCGTTTTCCCCATGCATTTTTCCATAGGACCTTTAGACGCAGCTACAGCCCGAACGGCTGAACAGAATTACGTGGAATTTGGCAGAGAGGTAGCCATAAGGTCAAGGCAGTGCCTTTCGCAGGTCTGGTGTAAATCCATTCAGTAGATACTGTGAAAATCAAAAGTAAAATCATATACATATCTGGGCGGAGCCTAACCACACATCTCATTGTGAGATCTGATTGGCTGTCAGCACTTCATCCAAGAAGTGTTGGCAGCCATCTTGGGACCAATATACATGATAACACCTCATTAAAAAGCATTGCAGTTAATAGAAGGTTTTAAGACTTTAGTTACATTATAAATCATTTGTTGATGGTACCATACTCATTTTAGGAATTGTGGTATGTTCTAAGGTGATTTTACCATGTGAAAAGCCTTCTGCTGGGATATTATGAATCATGTTTGAGAGAAAACTATTTTCACATGCTTTTCCCACAGAGGTTTGGAAGGTGATCTATAAACTAAACTGAGAGCATATTTTCTGTAAATTCACATTATCTTTCTCAGTCATGTGAGAATGAAGTCTGACATTCTCAGTAAAACATGTACATCCAACAAGGGCAGAGACTGTCAGTTGATTCCTTTGTGTTCTACTGCAGCTTCCCAGAGTGTTCCAAAGAACAACTAGAGCGCTAACAGTCTTACTTATGACAAAGGTATGGCGCACCTGAAGCCATCTTGATTGGAATAAATTGGGAACATTTAAAACATTTAATTTAAAAAGGAACAAAATGAGAGGGTTCATTTTGCCATAGAATGTATGATTAGTGATGCAGAAAGAAAAATTAGGGCACATTTTGAGTGACTTCACAAATCCTCTTCTATTTCATAAAAGAATTCTGACATGCAGACTGAAACATGCACTTTCAATACCAGCAGCAGACTTCCCTGGTGAGCAGTAGCTTTACTACAGTGATCTAATGAGCGACTAGAGTGCTAACATTCTGAATTTATGGCAAATGTGTGACACATCTGAATGCCTTCTTCATTGAATCAAAGTAAAAAACTGACAGTATGCCTACTGAGGAGACTGCAGTAAATGAGGAAATTAGGAATCTTCATAACAAGGTTCCCAAGATGGCCACCAGAGACAAAAGAGCCCAAATGTAGCACAAATATCACCGAGATGTAGCCCAAGTATAGCACAATGACAGAAATCCCAGAGTGTTTTAAAGAACAACTAGAGCGCTAACAGTCTTACTTATGACAAAGGTATGGCACACCTGAAGCCATCTTGATTGGAATAAAGTGGTAACATTTAAAACATTTAATTTGCAAAGGAACAAAATGAGGGGGTTCATTTTGCCATAGAAATTATGATTAGTGCTGCAGAAAGAAAACTTAGGGCACATTTTGACTTCTCAAATCCTCTTCTATTTCATTAAAAAGTTCTGACATGCAGACTGAAACATGCACTTTGAATACCAGCAGCAGACTTCCATGGTGAGCAGTAGCTTTGCTACAGTGATCTAATGAGGAACTAGAGTGCTACCATTCAGAATTTATGGCAAATGTGTCACATCTGAATGCCTTCTTGATGGAACCAAAGTAAACAAGCATTGAAAATGCAATAGGTCTCGCCCTCGTTTAAGTTAAAGCAATTCTGTTTATAATTAGGTGGCTTTTTAGCTTTGCTTTTATTAGTGTTTTTCAAAATTTCATATACATACCATGCATATGTATGCATATATGTAAATGTATATGTTTGCATGAATTTATATTTATATAGATATGCAGATTATATGTTTATATATGTATATATATATACACACATACATATATAAATGCATATGCATATATATGCATATATATATGTGCATATGTGTGCATGTACAGAGAGGTAGAGAGGTAGAGGTGTATAGGTAGAGGTGTAGAGGTAGAGAGGTAGAGGTAGAGAGGTATAGAGTAGTAGAGAGAGAGGTAGAGAGGTAGAGAGTAGAGAGCGAGTAATAGAGAGTAGAGAGTGAGTAGTAGAGAGTAGTAGAGAGTAGTAGAGAAAGTATCAGAGAGTGAGTAGTAGAGAGTAGTAGAGTGAGTAGTAGAGAGTAGTAGAGTGAGTAGTAGAGAGTGAGTAGTAGAGAGTGAGTATTAGAGAGTGAGTAGTAGAGAGTAGTAGAGAGTGAGTAGTAGAGTGAGTATTAGAAAGTAGTAGAGAGTAGTAGAGAGTGAGTAGTAGAGAGTAGTAGAGAGTGAGTAGTAGAGAGTGAGTAGTAGAGAGTAGTAGAGAGTGAGTAGCAGAGTGAGTAGTAGAAAGAGAGTAGTAGAGAGTGAGTAGTAGAGAGTAGTAGAGAGTGAGTAGTAGAGAGTGGTAGAGAGAGTAGTAGAGAGTGAGTAGTAGAGAGTAGTAGAGAGTGAGTAGTAGAGAGTAGTAGAGAGTGAGTAGTAGAGAGTAGTAGAGAGTGAGTAGAGAGTGAGTAGTAGAGAGTGAGTAGTAGAGAGAGTAGTAGAGAGTAGTGGAGTAGTAGAGAGTGAGTAGTAGAGAGTAGTAGAGAGTGAGTATTAGAGTGAGTACTAGAAAGTAGTAGAGAGAGAGTAGCAGAGAGCAAGTAGTAGAGAGTGTGTTGTAGAGAGTGAGTAGTAGAGAGTGAGTAGTAGAGAGAGTAGTAGAGAGTGAGAAGTAGAGAGAGCAGTAGAGTAGTAGAGAGTGAGTAGTAGAGTGAGTAGTAGAGAGTAGTTGAGAGCGAGTAGTAGAGAATCAGTAGTAGAGAGTGAGTAGTAGAGAGTGAGTAGTAGAGAGTAGAACAGAGTGAGTAGTATAGAGTAGTAGAGTGAGTAGTAGAGAGAGAGTAGTAGAGAGTGAGTAGTTGAGTAGCAGAGAGTGAGTGGTAGAGAGTAGGAGAGAGTAGTAGAGTGAGTAGTAGAGAATAGTAGAGAGTGAGTAGTAGAGCGAGTAGTAGAGAGTAGTAGAGTAGTAGAGAGTGAGTAGAGAGCGAGTAGTAGAGAGTGAGTAGTGGAGAGTGAGTAGTAGAGAGTGAGTAGTAGAGAGTGAATAGTAGAGAGTGAGTAGTAGAGAGAGAGTAGTAGAGAGTGAGTAGTAGAGAGTAGTAGAGTGAGTAGTAGAGAGTAGTAGAGAGAGAGTAGTAAAGCGTGAGTAGTAGAGAGAGAGTAGTAGAGTAGTAGAGAGTGAGTGCTAGAGAGCAGCAGAGAGTAGTAGAGTGAGTAGTAGAGAGAAGTAGAGAGTGAGTAGTAGAGAGTGAATAGTAGAGAGTAGTAGTAGAGAGTAGTAGAGAGAGAGTAGTACAGAGTGAGTAGTATAGAATAGTAGAGTGAGTAGTAGAGAGTGAGTAGTAGAGAGAGAGTAGTAGAGAGTGAGTAGTAGAGAGGGAGTGGTAGAGAGTAGGAGAGAGTAGTAGAGTGAGTAGTAGAGAATAGTAGAGAGTGAGTAGTAGAGCGAGTAGTAGAGAGTAGTAGAGTAGTAGAGAGTGAGTAGTAGAGAGTGAGTAGCAGAGAGAGTAGTAGAGAGTAGTAGAGAGTGAGTAGTAGAGAGTGAGTAGTAGAGAGCGAGTAGTAGAGAGTGAGTAGTGGAGAGTGAGTAGTAGAGAGCGAGTAGTAGAGAGTGAGTAGTAGAGAGTGAATAGTAGAGAGTGAATAGTAGAGAGTGAGTAGTAGAGAGAGAGTAGTAGAGAGTAGTAGAGTGAGTAGTAGAGAGTGAGTAGTAGAGAGTAGTAGAGAGTAGTAGAGAGTGAGTAGTAGAGAGTGAGTAGTAGAGAGAGAGTAGTAGAGTAGTAGAGAGTG
Organism: Triturus cristatus; assembly: GCF_964204655.1. Lineage (NCBI taxonomy): Eukaryota > Metazoa > Chordata > Amphibia > Caudata > Salamandridae > Triturus > Triturus cristatus. The sequence continues at coordinate 393,621,250 of NC_140595.1, forward strand.
AGTGCTAGAGAGCAGCAGAGAGTAGTAGAGTGAGTAGTAGAGAGAAGTAGAGAGTGAGTAGTAGAGAGTGAATAGTAGAGAGTAGTAGTAGAGAGTAGTAGAGAGAGAGAGTAGTAGAGAGTGTAGTAGAGAGTGAGTAGTAGAGAGTAGTAGCGAGTGAGTAGTAGAGAGTGGTAGAGAGTGAGTAGTAGAGTAGTAGAGAGTGAGTGGTAGAGAGTAGTAGAAAGTAGTAGAGTGAGTAGTAGAGAGTGAATAGTAGAGAGTAGTAGAGAGTGAGTAGTAGAGAGTAGTAGAGCGTGAGTAGTAGAGAGTGAGTAGTAGAGAGTAGTAACGAGTGAGTAGTAGAGAGTGAGTAGTAGAGAGTGAGTAGTTGAGAGTGAGTAGTTGAGAGTGAGTAGTAGAGAGTGAGTAGTAGAGAGTAGTAGAGTAGTAGAGAGTGAGTAGTAGAGAGTGAGTAGTAGAGAGTGAGTAGTAGAGAGAGAGTAGTAGAGAGTAGTAGAGAGTCAGTAGTAGAGTAGTAGAGAGTAGTCAGTCAGTGTCAGTCAATGTCAGTCAATGTCAGTCAGTCAGTGTCAGTCAGTCTGTCAGTGTCAGTCAATCAGTGTCAGTCAATAAGTGTCAGTCAGTCAGTGTCAGTCAATCAGTGTCAGTCAGTCAGTGTCAGTCAATCAGTGTCAGTCAGTGTCAATCAGTGTCAGTCAGTGTCAGTCAGTCAGTGTCAGTCAGTCAGTGTCAGTCAGACAGTGTCAGCTAGAGCAGCTCTGCTGACCTGGTTCTCTGGCTCTAAAGCAGCTCTGCTGACCTGGTTCTCTCTCTCTAAAGCAGCTCTTCTGACCTGGTTTCTCTGGCTCTACAGCAGGTCTGCTGACCTGGTTCTCTGGCTCTAGAGCAGCTCTGCTGACCTAGTTCTTATGCTACAGAGCAGCTCTGCTGATCTAGTTCTCTGGCTCTACAACAGCTCTGCAGACCTGGTTCTCTGGCTCTAAAGCAGCTCCGTTGACCCAGTTCTATGGCTCTGAAGCAGTTCTGCTGACATGGTTCTCTGGCTCTATAGAAGCTCTTCTGACCTGGCTCTCCCTCTAAAGCAGCTCTACTGACCTGGTTTCTCTGGCTCTGCAGCAGCTCTGCTGACCTGGTTCTCTGGCTCTAGAGCAGCTCTGTTGACCTGGTTCTTAGGCTCTAGAGCAGCTCTACTGACCTGGTTCTCTGGCTCTAAAGCAGCTCTGCTGACCTGGTTCTATGGCTCTAAAGCAGCTCTGCTGATTTGGTTCTCTGGCTCTAGAGTAGCTCTGCTGACCTGGTTCTCTGGCTCTAAAGCAGCTCTGCTAACCTGGTTCTCTGGCTCTAAAGCAGCTCCGCTGGCCTGGTTCTCTGGCTCTAAAGCAGCTCTGCTGACCTGGTTCTCTCCCTCTAAAGCAGCTCTGCTGACCTGGTTTCTCTGGCTCTACAGCAGCTCTGCTGACCTGGTTCTCTGACTCTAGAGCAGCTCTGCTGACCTAGTTCTTAGGCTCTAGAGCAGCTCTGCTGACCTGGTTCTCTGGCTCTACAGCAGCTCTGCTGACCTGGTTTTCTGCACTCACGACGCACGCACCCGACTTCGCGAAAATATATTTAAAAATAATATAAGTTTCTTATAAGTACAAATATATTATTTTGATGAATATCTTACATAATCTCTTGCCTTAATATGTATATTAAAGACACATACATATCATTTTGGAACATACATTTTTTTTGCGGGAGTCGCGCACCAAGCGCGCCCCAGCACATATATGATGTCACGCGGGACCCGCAAGCGCGCAAACATCTTGTACCGTAATGCGCATGTGTCGCGAATGCGCGGGAGCAGGAGTCGCAGACTGGTCGCATACCAATCGCGCATATCACGTGATATTAAATGTATATGATGTAACTGAAAAACACGCAGCCGTCGCACACCATACGCGGATCCTTCATGACTTTTCTAAAATGGCGGCTAGAATGCGCGCACCCACCGTGATGTATACACTTTGAGTGCGCGACTGCGAAAAAAATTGGAATTATTTTTTTAAAGAAAATGATATAAATATATTAAAATAAAAAATGAAAACAAGAAAATTAATCAATATTTCAGTTTTAATTAAAAAATGTTTTTTTTGCAATTTTCAGAAAAATATATGTTATTTAATGAATAAAATATTTATAAATAAACAGTTAAACTGTAGAAAATCAGTACAAAGAAATACATATAACTACTATCACACTTAAAAGTTAGCATTTAAAAAACCTTTGAAATTCACTGAAAAAACCATAGGTTTCACACACGTTATAGTTACGAATTAGCATTTAGAAAACCTTGTAAATTCACTTAAAAAACCATAGGTTTCACACATGTTATAGTTAGCTGGACATTTCACTCGTAAAAAACCAATGAAATTCCCCCGTTATAGTTAGTGCAGGCAACTATAACTCACGCGACCGCAATCCTCTGCTGATGACGTCAGATATTACATCACTGATGACATATGTGTCTTTCTGAAAAATAAATATTTGTAATATATGTATAGCTAAAGATTAATGGAAGAAGACATGGATAAATAAGTGTCTAAATACAGTGACGTCATCAGCAGAGGATTGCGGTCGCGTGAGTTATAGTTGCCTGAACTAACTATAACGGGGGAATTTCATTGTTTTTTTACGAGTGAAATATCCAGCTAACTATAACATGTGTGAAACCTATGGTTTTTTAAGTGAATTTGCAAGGTTTTCTAAATGCTAATTCGTAACTATAACGTTTGTGAAACCTATGGTTTTTTCAGTGAATATATATATATATATATATATTCACTGAAAAAACCATAGGTTTCAGGGGCGTTATAGTTAGCTGGACTTTTCACTCGTACAAAACCATTTAAATTCCCCCGTTATAGTTAGTTCAGCTAACTATAACTCGCGCGCCCGCAATGCACTGCTGATGACGTCACATATTACATCACTCATGACATGGTCAGTGACATCACTCATGACATCACTGATGACATCTCAAATGACATCACTGATGACATCATCTTTGTGATAGAGTGGCACACCTCCTCTCCCCCTAATATAACCTCTGATACACACATTCAAAAATAGAAACTAAAATTTTCAAAACAATGGACATACCAATATCAGTTACAACAACCTATTCAGTAATTCTAAGATCCACATACACATCCACTCATTCACCAACAGTCCTATACAGTCACTCATACATGTACTCACTCATCATATGTACTCATACACCTATACATCCTGTTACGCAACGCCACTCATCCATAGAGTTACTCACACACATAGTCACTCATGCTAATAAAGAATCAAACATCCATTTACTTGCATATACAGTTATACACACACCACCACACTTACTTCTACAGAAACTTACACATACTTAGTCTTTTAAACGATCACTTATAGAAACACATACTTATTCATACAGGAACTCTTTCAATCTCTCACTCTCACATATACTCACTTATATACACCAATAGTCACATATACTAGTTTAAAACATATGTAGTTACTCATAAAGACACTATTGAGACAGTCATTCACTCACTAACACACCCATGCACACACTCTTTCACCAATACAGTCCTGCACACATGCTGTCTTCAACACATACAAACAGTGAGTCACTCATTCATGCACTTATGCACTACGTAATACCCCCACCGAACCATACAGACATTCAGACACTCATTCTGATACTCAAAAAACCAACTAATAACCTATATAGACACTCATGTAGCTACTCACCAACCCATGCAGCCACTTATACACAAAGTGAGAGACTGATACAGATATTTACATATTTAAACATTACTCACTAAGCCATGTATTCACTAAGATACACTTAATCAGTCAGTTATACAATCTATTTTTCAAAAACAAATCATCCATTTAGACACTTATATACCCATTTATTCTTCCATCGACCTTGAGATATACATATATAAAACATATGTAATTTTCAGAAAAACACACATTCACTGGATGTTGTCATCAGTGATGTCATCAGTGATGTCATTTGAGATGTCATCAGTGATGGCATCAGTGATGTCATGAGTGATGTCACTGACAATGTCATGAGTGACGTAATATGTGACGTCATCAGCAGTGCATTGCGGGCGCGCGAGTTATAGTTAGCTGAACTAACTATAACGGGGGAATTTCAATGGTTTTGTACGAGTGAAAAGTTCAGCTAACTATAACGCCCCTGAAACCTATGGTTTTTTCAGTGAATTTCTAAGGTTTTTTAAATGCTAATTCCTAACTATAACGTGCCTGAAACCTATGGTTTTTTCAGTGAATTTCAAAGGTTTTTTAAATGCTAATTTCTAACTATGGCTACAGAGATAGGACATGTGAAGAAAGAAGAAAAACCGCACAGAAAGAAAAAAAAGAAATGCAGAAAGAAGCAACAGAAGTCCTCAAAGACGAAGAAAAGTGCAGGAAGAAGGATAACGTGCAGAAAGAACAAACAGAAGAACAGAAAGAAGCCTTGTTGCAAAATCATCCTGTACCCTCAACTTTTTCAGACGGATACTGGTGTTAACTGAGTCTGACTAACCAGTCCTAGAGCCAGTGCTATGTTAAAAGACACTCAGAATACAGTGAAAACACCTACATACACTAGGTAACACTATGCGTTGGGGTCCCCCTGTGATCAGCATGACCTCCTCTGTAAGCCCCTAGTATATAATAGGGCAGGTGATTCAAACTACCTCTTAAAACGCGCCACAGGGCGTGTTTGCACATGTCACCTCAGGCCCCGTCCCCTCACTTCCCCACTGTGTAAACACGCCCTGTGGCCGTTTTAAGTTGGGAGATTAAGTCCCCTTGAATCCTGAGGGTCCCTAGGGTCCAACTAGACCACTAGGTACCTCCAGTAAGCGCCACAGAGCTGCGTTGGAGAGAGATGTAAAAAGGGGCACGGCCTAGACCACCTCTCTGTAACGCAGCGCAGTGGCGCTTACTGGAAGCACCTGGTGGGCTAGTTGGCCCCCAGGGGCACTCAGGATTGAAGGGGAATTATTTCCCCAACTTAAAACGCGCCACAGGGCGTGTTTTTGCTCACGTTAACTCAGGCCCCGTCCCCTCCCTTCACCACTGTGTAAACACGCCCTGTGGCCATTTTTAGGTGGGAGATTAAGTTCATTTGAATCCTGAGTGTCCCTAGGGTCCAACTAGTCCACTAGGTACCTCCAGTAAGCGCCACAGAGCTGCATTGCAGAGAGGTGTAAAAAGGGGCACAGCCTGCACCACCTCTCTGCAACGCAGAGCAGTGGCGCTTACTGGAAGCCCCTGGTGGGTTAGTTGGCCCCCAGGGTCCCTCAGGATTAAAAGGGAATTATTTCCCCAACTTAAAACGTGCCACAGGGCGTGTTTGCACATGTCACCTCAGGCCCCGTCCCCTCCCATCACCACTGTGTAAACGCGCCCTGTGGCCGTTCTAAGTTGAGAGATTAAGTCCCCTTGAATCCTAAGGGTCCCTAGAGTCAAACTAGCCCACTAAGTACCTCCAGTAAGCGCCAAAGAGCTGCGTTAAAATAGAGGTGTAAAAAGGGGCGTGGTCTCAGAACACCTGTCTGCCACGCAGCTCCCTGGCGCATACTGGAGATACCTGTTGGGCTAGTTGGCTCTCAGGGACCCTCATTATTGAAGGGGAATTAATTCCCCAGCTTACAACTGGCCAGGGGGTGCATTTGCAGAGTGCTGCTAGGAGGGGGCGTGGCCTCCGGCGCGATGCCAGTCTTTTATTTCTTTTTTTAAGAAGGATGGCTGTGTGGCCCCCCTTCTTTTTCTAATTTACTGGCCCTGGGGACCCCATCCCCCAGGGCCTGCACCCTAATTTTTTTGTTTAAAAAAAACAATTTGGCCCTCCCAAGGCCTTAATCGGCCCCGGGGACCCCAACCCCCGGGTCAAGGCTTTTTTTTTTGTTTATTCTTTAGGAGGGGGCTGCGTTGCCCCCTCCTCAGGCCACTTATGGCCCCGGGGACCCATCCCCCGGGGCCGGCCTTTGTTTTTTATTATTTTAAAAAACATATATATTTTTAGAAACACTTTGGACATGCTGGACAAACCGTATGTACCTATCACCATGACGATTTGCGTGATAATCATTAAAAGGCAACTATGTATAGAATGAATCCACATGGAATGTATTTACACCGATAGTGAAGCTCTGACATATCTGACACCCTACCGTGCCTAATCCCGGCGCCCCCGCCGGTGGGTACTCTCCAAGTAGACACCCTTGTCATTTGTTTATACAAACATGGGTAGCTATTGACGGGCACATTTAATATACACGCACACCAAGCCATTCAAAGGGGATTCCACAAAAATTCGACCAAACTATGCAAGAAACCCCCCTCACGGTTAATAAAACACACATCCACCGCCGGATGTGGAATACTTTTTATTTTACTCTCTGGAAAGGAGACGAACCTCACTTGAGAGTCACAGTGTGCTCCTGGCTGAGCCCAATGCTGTGTTACACCCACCAGTGCCCGCCGAGTGCCTCACACCTCTGTGTTGTATTCCACCAGCTAGTGCGTATGCTATGACACTCTCTAGCCCATGTGCACTGTAACACCACCCTGTGACTATGTCGAGCCACACTTGCCTTCGCATGGGTTATATTGCCCCATCTAACGTGCCTTCCACGATGCCTATGTTATAACGCACAGCGCTATGCCATACATATTACAATCTGGGATCCATATCTTTCTCACAGTGCATATGCAACGTTACACTCCCCAGCACATATTTTATATTACAATTTTAGAGACTAGTTAGGTTACACAACACTGCCCTGTGCATATTACACTCCAAGGCGCATATCGCATAGCACGAGCTAGTGCCTGTGCTATCTCGCGCTCTCCAATGAATCTGTCATTGCGCACAATGTATTGCATATTATATTTCACGCCCCGGTTCATCTTATATCACACTTTTTGGTGCATAGTTTATACCATATACTATATCTAGTTTTCATTTTCAATCGTGCTCTCAGGACTATGTTCTATATAACACTGCGTCCACCTACCCTTTTCACGGACATTACATTTTGCGATGAGGGTGGAGGGTCAGGGGGTGTTTCTGCCAAGTGAGCCCGGAGTCACAGTCACAAACGTCCTCTTCTTCCTGAATAAAAGTGAGATTATGCTGCATACTTGTTCATATTTTAAGTAGTTCGCACAGACACACATTTTAAAAACAATAAAGTTCCTAATACCCACCTTCTCTGAACAGTTAGCTTGCTGCCCCATCCACCTCCTCCCTATCCTCTGCTGTCTGAATCCATGGACTAGCCTCATCCCTCCTGCCATGCATGGTCTGATGTGCTGCCACTGCCCTCCATTTAGCATGATGTACCAGTCCACTCCTCCTGCCCTCCATTGCCCAATTCTATGGCCCATCATTGACCTCCTGCTTAGCCTCTGTGCTTAGCTTGCTGCCCCTATTTTCCTTCCCCCTGCCATCCGATGTCTTTGTGCATGCCCCTGCTCCATCCCATGGACCTGCCACTCCTATCTACTCTGAGTGTTCTGTTGAGCTGCCACTTCCCTCCCACCTGCCTAGCATTGTAAGATGACTGTAACCTGTCCCTGCCACCCCCACCCTGCCTGTCCACATGCCATGCCCCTATCCCCTTCCTCCTGTCCTCCATGGTCCATTTTACTGCCACACCCTTCTGCCCTCCCTGGTCTGTTGTGCTGCAACTGCTCCTCCTGCCTGCCCCATGCGGTCTGTTGTGAGGCCCCTTCCCCTGAACTCTCTTGTCTGTGCCCAGGTCCTGACCCTCCTTTCTATCCTCCATGGTCCTTTGTGCATGCCCCTGCACCCTCCTTCTTGCCCATCATAGCCATTGTGCTGCCACTAACCCTCCTGCTTGCCATGCATGGTCTTCTGTGCTGCCATGGCCCCTCCCACCTTCCCTGTGTGGTCAGCTAGCTGCCCCTGCCCCCTCCCACCTTCCCTCCATGGTCTGTGTGTATGACATCATAGTCTCATTGTTGCTCTCCATGGTGTGTCTTGTTTCTAGTGCCCATACTGCCTGACCTCCATGGTCATCTTGCTGCTCCTGCCCTGCCCCCTTGCCCCAGCCCTCTTTTTCCATGTGCAGACCGCTATTCCCTCCCTCCTGGCTTGCCTGTTCCATTGTAATGCCCCTGATCCGTCCCTCCTGCCCTTTATGGTCTGTTATGCTGCAGCTTTCTCTCCTGTCTGTCCATTATGGTCAGCTAGCTACCATTGCCTCTTTCCCCTCTGTTCTCTGTTGTCCATGTGCATGGCCCTGTCCCCTCCCTATTGCTTTCCATGGATTGTTGTGCTGCACTCCCTGATGCCTGCCCTGTAGGGTCAGTTTGGTGCCCCTCTCCATGTCCCTCCCGTCCTCTGTTATCCGAGTCCATGTCCCTACCCCAATTCCTCCTGCCTACCATGATCCAATGTACCATACTTGCAAACATTTTGAACTTGGTAAGAGGGAGATTTTGAAAAAAAACTGGGGTATTGATTTTCCCCTTTGAGTTACATTAAAAAAGAGGAGATTGTAGATAGGAGACAGATCAAGTAAAGCCCATTTGAGCTTAAAAGCATTGGACGTTTCCTGGCTGAAACGGGTCTCTTGGCATGTATGGTTGTACTACCACTGCCTCTTCCTTCTGCCCACAATGGTCTATTATATTGCCACAGCCTCTCTTGCCAGTCCTGTATTGTTGGTTTGTTGCCCCTGCCCCCCTTTCCACTGCCCTCCATGGTCTGTTGTGCTGCCACTGCCCTTCCTGCCTGCCCAGTGTGGTCAATTTGTGGCCTCTGCACTCTCCTACCTGCCTTCAATTTTCAGAGTCCGTGCCCCTGGCCTCTGCCTCTCAACAGTATCCCAATGAACAACTAGATTGCTAACATTCTATATTTATTACAAAAGTGTGCAACGCCTGACGTCATCTTGATGTAATCAAAACTGTAATACCTAGAGTATTTCCTTTAGAAATTACATATATGAGAGGGTCTTATTTGCATCAAAATTATGGTTAGTGCTCTAAAAAACTAAAATGAGGACATATTTTCTGAGTTTTCAAATAGCGACAAAGAACTTTTAAATTATTTGTAATCTTTATGTTTTTTTATCCAGTTGACCACTTGATTAAATGTTGCACCTAGGGGAGAGGATGTGGTGTTACTTCCAGAGGTGCAGACTTTGCAACTGGGGAACCAGGTTGGAGTTTCTGCTTCAGCTCAACATTCTGTGATTCTGGTCAAATCACTTAATCTCCCCATGTCTACAACCAGAATGAATTTGATCTTGTATGATGTAACCAATGCTCATGTAAAGCACTCCAATACCTGACATGTCTGCACTATATAAAACTGCAAATACACAAAAAATAAGTGTTTTGCACACTTCTGTCATTGGGCTACATGTGGGCTACATCTGGGTGATATTTGTGCTGCATTTGGGCTCTTTTGTCTCTGGTGGCCATCTTGGGATATTTATTTGTTATGAAGTTTCCTAATTTCCTCATTTACTGCAGTCTCCTCAGTAGGAAATGCTTTCAGTTTTTTACTTTGATTCCACCAAGAAGGTATTCAGATATGTCACACATTTGCCATAAACTCTAAATGTTACCACTCCAGTTGCTCATTAGATCACTGTAGTAAAGCTACTGCTCACCACGGAAGTCTGCTGCTGGTATTAAAAGTGTATGTTTCAGTCTGCATGTCAGAATATTTTTATGAAATAGAAGAGAATTTGAGAAGTCAAAATGTGCCCTAATTTTTCTTTCCGCAGAACTATTCATAATTTCTATGGGAAAATGAACCCCCTCATTTTGTTCCATTGTAAATTAAATGTTTTAAGTGTTACCACTTTATTCCAATCAAGGTGGCTTCAGGTGTGCCATACTTTTGTCATAAGTAAGACTGTTAGCGCTCTAGTTGTTCGTTAGAACACTCTGGGACATTCTGTCATTGGGCTATACTTGGGCTACATCTCGGTGATATTTGGGCTTCATTTGGGCTCTTTTGTCTCTGGTGGCCATCTTGGGAGATTTATTTGTTATGAAGTTTACAAATTTCCTCATTTACTGCAGTCTCCTCAGTAGGAAATACTTTCAGTTTTTTAGTTTGGTTCCATCAAGAAGGCATTCAGATGTGTCACACATTTGCCATAAATTCTGAATGTTAGCACTCTAGTTGCTCATTAGATCACTGTAGTAAAGCTACTTCTCACCAGGGAAGTCTGCTGCTGGTATTCAAAGTGCATGTTTCAATCTGCATGTCAGAATTGTTTTATGAAATAGAAGAGGATTTGAGTAGTCAAAATGTGCCCTAATTTTTCTTTCTGCACCGCTAATCATAATTGCTGTGGCAAAATGAACCCCCTCAGTTTGTTCCTTTGTAAATTAAATGTTTTAACTGTTACCACTTTATTCCAATCAAGATGGCTTCAGGTGTGCCATACTTTTGTCATAAGTAAGACTGTTAGCGCTCTAGTTGTTCGTTAGAACACTCTGGGACATTCTGTCATTGGGCTATACTTGGGCTACATCTCTGTGATATTTAGGCTACATTTAGGCTCTTTTGTCTCTGGTGGCCATCTTGGGAGATTTATTTGTTATGAAGTTTACAAATTTCCTCATTTACTGTAGTCTCCTCAGTAGGAAATACTTTCAGTTTTTTAGTTTGGTTCCATCAAGAAGGCATTCAGATGTGTCACACATTTGCCATAAATTCTGAATGTTAGCACTCTAGTTGCTCATTAGATCACTGTAGTAAAGCTACTGCTCACCAGGGAAGTCTGCTGCTGGTATTCAAAGTGCATGTTTCAATCTGCATGTCAGAATTTTTTTATGAAATAGAAGAGGATTTGAGAAGTCAAAATGTGCCCTAATTTTTCTTTCTGCACCACTAATCATAATTGCTGTGGCAAAATGAGCCCCCTCAGTTTGTTCCTTTGTAAATTAAATGTTTTAACTGTTACCACTTTATTCCAATCAAGATGGCTTCAGGTGTGCCATACTTTTGTCATAAGTAAGACTGTTAGCGCTCTAGTTGTTCGTTAGAACACTCTGGGACATTCTGTCATTGGGCTATACTTGGGCTACATCTCGGTGATATTTGGGCTACATTTGGGCTCTTTTGTCTCTGGTGGCCATTTTGGGAGACTTATTTGTTATGATGTTTCCTAATTTCCTCATTTACTACAGTCTCCTCAGTAGGAAAAACTTCCAGTTTTTTACTTTAATTCCATCAAGAAGGCATTCAGATGTGTCACACATTTGCCATAAATTCAGAATGTTAGCACTCTAGTTGCTTATTAGATCACTGTAGTAAAGCTACTGCTCACCAGGGAAGCCTGCTGCTGCTATTCAAAGTGCATGTTTCAGTCTGCATGTCAGAATGTTTTAATGAAATAGAAGATGATTTGAGAAGTCACGCAAAATGTGCCCTAATTTTTCTTTCTGCAGCACTAATCATACTTTCTATGGCAAAATGAACCCTCTCATTTTGTTCCTTTTTAAATTAAATGTTTTAAGAGTTACAACTTTATTCCAACCAAGATGGCTTCAGGTGTGCCATACTTTTGTCATAAGTAGGACTGTTAGCGCTCTAGTTGTTCTTTAGAACACTCTGGGAAGCTGCAGTAGAACGCAAAGGAATCAACTGACAGTCTCTGCCCTTGTTGGATGTACATGTTTTAATGAGAATGTCAGACTTCATTCTCCCATGACTGAGAAAGATAATGTGAATTTACAGAAAATATGCTCTCAGTTTAGCTTATTGATCACCTTCCAAACCTCTGTGGGAAAAGCATGAGAAAATAGTTTTCTCTCAAACATGATTCATGTTATCACAGCAGAAGGCTTTTTCACATGGTAAAATCACCTTAGAACACACCACAATTCCTAAAATGAGTATGGTACCATCAACAAATGATTTATAATGTAACTAAAGTCTTAAAATCTTCTATTAACTGCAAGGCTTTTTAATGAGGTGCTATCATGTATATTGGTCCCAAGATGGCTGCCAACATTTCTTGGATGAAGTGCTGACAGCCAATCAGATCTCACGATGACAAGCCAGGAGGGAGGGAATAGGGGTCTGCAAATGGAAACAGAGGGCTGGGGGCAAGGGGGCAGGGCAGGAGCAGCAAGATGACCATGGAGGTCAGGCAGGATGGGCACTAGAAACAAGACACACCATGGAGAGCAACAGTGAGACTATGATGGCATACACACAGACCATGGCGGGAAGGTGGGAGGGGGTCAGGGGCAGCTAGCTGACCACACAGGGAAGGTGGGAGGGGCCATGGCAGCACAGAAGACCATGCATGGCAAGCGGGAGGGTTAGTGGCAGCACAATGGCTATGATGGGCAAGAAGGAGGGTGGAGGGGCATGCACAAAGGACCATGGAGGATAGAAGGGAGGGTCCGGACCTGGGCACAGACATTAGATTTCAGGGGAAGGGGCCTCACAACAGACTGCGTGGGGCAGGCAGGAGGAGCAGTTGCAGCACAACAGACGAGGGAGGGCAGAAGGGTGTGGCAGTAAAATGGACCATGGAGGACAGGAGGAAGGGGATAGGGGCATGGCATGTGGACAGGCCGGGTGGAGGTGGCAGGGACAGGTTACAGACATCTAACAATGCTAGGCAGTTGGAGGGGAGTGGCAGCTCAACAGAACACTCAGAGTAGATAGGAGTGACAGGTCCATGGAACATGGTGGGCAAAAAGGATGGAGCAGGTGCATACACAAAGACATCGGAGGGCAGGGGGAAGGAGAATAGGGGCAGCAAGCTAAGCACAGAGGCTAAGCAGGAGGTCAATGATGGGCCATAGAATTGGGCAATGGAGGGCAGGAGGAGTGGACTGGTACATCATGCTAAATGGAGGGCAGTGGCAGCACATCAGACCATGCATGGCAGGAGGGAGGATGCTAGTCCATGGATTCAGTCAACAGAGGATAGGGAGGAGGTGGATGGGGCAGCAAGCTAACTGTTCAGAGAAGGTGGGTATTAGGAACTTTATTGTTTTTAAAATGTGTGTCTGTGCGAACTACTTAAAATATGAACAAGTATGCAGCATAATCTCACTTTTATTCAGGAAGAAGAGGACGTTTGTGACTGTGACTCCGGGCTCAGTTGGCAGAAATACCCCCTGACCCTCCACCCCCCATCGCAAAATGTAATGCTCGTGAAAAGGGTAGGTGGACGCAGTGTTATATAGAACATAGTCCTGAGAGCACGATTGAAAATGAAAACTAGATATAGTATATGGTATAAACTATGCACCAAAAAGTGTGATATAAGATGAACTGGGGCGTGAAATATAATATGCAATACATTGTGCGCAATGACAGATTCATTGGAGAGCGCAAGATAGCACAGGCACTAGCGCATGCTATGCGATATGCGCCTTGGAGTGTAATATGCACAGGGCAGTGTTGTGTAACCTAATTAGTCTCTAAAGTTGTAATATAAAATATGTGCTGGGGAGTGTAATGTTGCATATGCACTGTGACAAAGATATGGATCCCAGATTGTAATATGTATGGCATAGCGCTGTGCGTTATAACATAGGCATCGAGGAATGCACGTTAGATGGGGCAATATAGCCCGTACGAAGGCAAGTGTGGCATGACATATTCACGGGGTGGTGTTACAGTGCACATGGGCTAGAGAGTGTCATACCATATGTACTAGCTGGTGGAATACAACACAGAGGTGTGTGGCACTCGGTGGGCACTGGTGGGTGTAACACAGCATTGGGCTCTGCCAGGAGCACGCTGTGACTCTCAAGTGAGGTTCGTCTCCTTTCCAGAGAGTAAAATAAAAAGTATTACACATCCAGCGGTGGATGTGTGTTTTATTAACCGTGAGGAGGGTTTCTTACATAGTTTGGTCGAATTTTTGTCGAATCCCCTTTGAATGGCTTGGTGTGCGTGTGTATTAAATGTGCCCGTCAATAGCTACTCATGTTTGTATAAATAAACGACAAGGGTGTTTACTTGGAGAGTACCCACCGGCGGGGGCGCCGGGATTAGGCACTGTAGGGCGTCAGACACATCAGAGCTTCACTAGCGGTGTAAATACATTCCTCGTGGATTCATTGTATGCATAGTTGCCTTTTAATGAATATCACGCAAATCGTCATGGTGATAGGTACATACGGTTTGTCCAGCATGTCCTAGGTGTTTCTATAAATATATTTTTTTTTAAATAATAAAAAACAAAGGCCAACCCCGGGGGATGGGGTCCCCAGGGCCATAAGTGGCCTGAGGAGGGGGGCAACGCAGCCCCCCTCCTAAAGAATTAAAAAAAAAAAGGCCATGACTCGGGGGTTGGGGTCCCCGGGGCTGATTAAGGCCTTGGGAGGGGGGGCCACGCGCCCCCTTCCAAATGTATTTTTTTTAAGGAAAAAAATTAGGGTGCAGGCCCTGGGGGATGGGGTCACCAGGGCCAATAAATTAGAAAAAGAAGGGGGGCCACCCAGCCCTCCTTCTTAAAAAAAAATAAATAAAAGACCGGCATCGAGCCGGAGGCCACGCCCCCTCCTTGCAGCACTCTGCAAACGCGCCCCCTGCCCAGTTGTAAGTTGGGGAATTAATTCCCCTTCAATACTGAGGGTCCCTGAGGGCCAACTAGCCCAACAGGTATCTCCAGTATGCGCCAGGGAGCTGCGTTGCAGACAGGTGTTCTGAGGCCACGCCCCTTATTACACCTCTATGCAACTCAGGTCTTTGGCTCAAACTGGAGGTACCTAGTGGGCTAGTTTGACCCTAGGGACCCTTAGGATTCAAGCAGACTTAATCTCTCAACTTAGAACGGCCAAAGGGCGCGTTTACACAATGGTGAAGGGAGGGGACGGGGCCTGAGGTGACGTGTGCAAACACGCCCTGTGGCGCGTTTTAAGTTGAGGAAATAATTCCCTTTCAATCCTGAGGGACCCTGGAGGCCAACTAACCCACCAGGTGCTTCCAGTAAGCGCCACTGCTCTGCATTGCAGAGAGGTGGTGCAGACCGTGCCCCTTTTTACACCTCTCTGCAACACAGCTCTGTGGCACTTACTGGAGGTACCTAGTGGTCTAGTTGGACCCTAGGGACCCTCAGGATTCAAGGGGACTTAATCTCCCAACTTAAAATGGCCACAGGGCGTGTTTACACAGTGGGGAAGGGAGGGGACGGGGCCTGAGGTGACGTGTGCAAACGCGCCCTGTGGCGCGTTTTAAGACGTAGTTTTAATCCCCTACCCTAATATATGCTAGGGGCTTACAGAGGAGGTCATGCTAATCACAGGGGGACCCCAACGCATAGTGTTCCCTAGTGTATGTAGGTGTTTTCACTGTATTCTGAGTGTCTTAACATAGCACTGGCTCTAGGACTGGTTAGTCAGACTCAGTTACCACCAGTATCCGTCTGAAAAAGTTGAGGGTACAGGATTATTTTGCAACAAGGCTTCTTTCTGCTGTTCTGCTTATTCTTTCCACCCGTTATCCTTTTCCTGCACTTTTCTTTGTCTTTGAGGACTTCTGTTGCTTCTTTCTGCATTTCTTTTTTTTTCTTTCTGTGCGTTTTTTCTTCTTTCTTCACATGTCTTATCTTTATAGGCATAGTTAGAAATGAGGATTTAAAAAACCTTTGAAATTCACTGAAAAAACCATAGGTTTCAGGCACTTTATAGTTAGGAATTAGCATTTAAAAAACCTTAGAAATTCACTGAAAAAACCAGAGGTTTCAGGGGCGTTATAGTTAGCTGGACTTTTCACTCATACAAAACCATTGAAATTCCCCCGTTATAGTTAGTTCAGCTAACTATAACTCGCGCGCCCGCAATTCACTGCTGATGACGTCACATATTACATCACTCATGACGTGGTCAGTAACATCACTCATGACATGTATGAGTGAAAAGTCCATCTAACTATAACGCCCCTGAAACCTATGGTTTTTTCAGTGAATATATATATATATATATATATATATATATATCAACGCTCCAAACTTGCCCTTGCGAAAGCAGCACTCCACACCAGCGTTCCTTATCAAGGCATTTATTCGAGTACAAACGTGCACTGCCTCACGAACGGGTCTCAGCCCCCCCATCCATCAATGCCGACGCGTTTCGAAGGAATCTCCTTCTTCTTCAAAGGCTGGATGGAAAGTTATGTGCACACCTCCCATTTCACTTAAATTACGTGTTTCCACACCCCCGTGAATAGCAGGTCACATGGCCTGTGGAGCACTATGGGAGACGTAGTCTTATCGAACCATGATGGTACTGTCCCTTCAGATTGTTGCAAGCCCGTTGATGGGCCTCATGTGGCACTGTCCGTTTTAATCCCTCGCTGGTGTTCCGCAGTGCGGTTCCGTTGATTACAAAAACCTATGGCCCCCACTGATACTGGGGTGGTGCGCACTTGGCGGCAGGGCCGCCGCCTAATATCAACGCTCCAAACTTGCCCATGCAAGAGCAGCACTCCACACCAGCGTTCCTTATCAAGGCATTTATTCGAGTACAAACGTGCACTGCCTCACGAACGGGTCTCAGCCCCCCCATCCATCAATGCCGACGCGTTTTGAAGGAATCTCCTTCTTCTTCAAAGGCTGGATGGAAAGTTATGTGCACGCCTCCCATTTCACTTAAATTACGTGTTTCCACACACCCCTGAATAGGAGGTCACATGGCCTGTGGAGCACTATGGGAGACGTAGTCTTATCGAACCATGATGGTACTGTCCCTTCAGATTGTTGCAAGCCCATTGATGGGCCTCGTGTGGCACTGTCCGTTTTAATCCCTCGCTGGTGTTCCGCAGTGCGGTTCCGTTGAATATAAAAACCTGCGGCCCCCACTGATACTGGGCTGGTGCGCGCTTGGCGGCAGGGCCGCCACCAAATATCAACGCTCCAAACTTGCCCTTGCAAAAGCAGCACTCCACACCAGCGTTCCTTATCAAGGCATTTATTCGAGTACAAATGTGCACTGCCTCACGAACGGGTCTCAGCCCCCCCATCCATCAATGCCGACGCGTTTCGAAGGAATCTCCTTCTTCTTCAAAGGCTGGATGGAAAGTTATGTGCACGCCTCCCATTTCACTTAAATTACGTGTTTCCACACCCCCCTGAATAGGAGGTCACATGGCCTGTGGAGCACTATGGGAGACGTAGTCTTATCGAAGCATGATGGTACTGTCCCTTCAGATTGTTGCAAGCCCGTTGATGGGCCTCGTGTGGCACTGTCCGTTTTAATCCCTCGCTGGTGTTCCGCAGTGCGGTTCCGTTGAATACAAAAACCTGCGGCCCCCACTGATACTGGGGTGGTGCGCGCTTGACGGCAGGGCCTCCGCCTAATATCAACGCTCCAAACTTGCCCTTGCAAAAGCAGCACTCCACACCAGCGTTCCTTATCAAGGCATTTATTCGAGTACAAATGTGCACTGCCTCACGAACGGGTCTCAGCCCCCCCATCCATCAATGCCGACGCGTTTCGAAGGAATCTCCTTCTTCTTCAAAGGCTGGATGGAAAGTTATGTCCACGCCTCCCATTTCACTTAAATTACGTGTTTCCACACCCCCCTGAATAGGAGGTCACATGGCCTGTGGACCACTATGGGAGACGTAGTCTTATCGAACCATGATGGTACTGTCCCTTCAGATTGTTGCAAGCCCGTTGATGGGCCTCGTGTGGCACTGTCCGTTTTGATCACTCGCTGGTGTTCCGCAGTGCGGTTCCATTGAATACAAAAACCTGCAGCCCCCACTGATACTGGGGTGGTGCGCACTTGGCGGCAGGGCGGCCACCTAATATCAACGCTCCAAACTTGCCCATGCAAAAGCAGCACTCCACACCAGCGTTCCTTTTCAAGGCATTTATTCGAGTACAAACGTGCGCTGCCTCACGAACGGGTCTCAGCCCCCCCATCCATCAATGCCGACGCGTTTTGAAGGAATCTCCTTCTTCTTCAAAGGCTGGATGGAAAGTTATGTGCACGCCTCCCATTTCACTCAAATTACGTGTTTCCACACCCCCCCTGACTAGGAGGTCACATGGCCTGTGGAGCACTATGGGAGACGTAGTCTTATCGAACCATGATGGTACTGTCCCTTCAGAATGTTGCAAGCCCGTTGATGGGCCTCGTGTGGCACTGTCCGTTTTAATCCCTCGCTGGTGTTCCGCAGTGCGGTTCCGTTGAATATAAAAACCTGCGGCCCCCACTGATACTGGGCTGGTGCGCGCTTGGCGGCAGGGCCCCCACCAAATATCAACGCTCCAAACTTGCCCTTGCAAAAGCAGCACTCCACACCAGCGTTCCTTATCAAGGCATTTATTCGAGTACAAACGTGCACTGCCTCACGAACGGGTCTCAGCCCCCCCATCCATCAATGCCGACGCGTTTCGAAGGAATCTCTTTCTTCTTCAAAGGCTGGATGGAAAGTTATGTGCACGCCTCCCATTTCACTTAAATTACGTGTTTCCACACCCCCCTGAATAGGAGGTCACATGGCCTGTGGAGCACTATGGGAGACGTAGTCTTATCGAAGCATGATGGTACTGTCCCTTCAGATTGTTGCAAGCCCGTTGATGGGCCTCTTGTGGCACTGTCCGTTTTAATCCCTCGCTGGTGTTCCGCAGTGCGGTTCCGTTGAATACAAAAACCTGCGGCCCCCACTGATACTGGGGTGGTGCGCGCTTGACGGCAGGGCCGCCGCCTAATATCAACGCTCCAAACTTGCCCTTGCAAAAGCAGCACTCCACACCAGCGTTCCTTATCAAGGCATTTATTCGAGTACAAATGTGTACTGCCTCACGAACGGGTCTCAGCACCCCCATCCATCAATGCCGACGCGTTTCGAAGGAATCTCCTTCTTCTTCAAAGGCTGGATGGAAAGTTATGTCCACGCCTCCCATTTCACTTAAATTACGTGTTTCCACACCCCCTGAATAGGAGGTCACATGGCCTGTGGAGCACTATGGGAGACGTAGTCTTATCGAACCATGATGGTACTGTCCCTTCAGAATGTTGCAAGCCCGTTGATGGGCCTCGTGTGGCACTGTCCGTTTTAATCACTCGCTGGTGTTCCGCAGTGCGGTTCCATTGAATACAAAAACCTGCGGCCCCCACTGATACTGGGGTGGTGCGCACTTGGCGGCAGGGCGGCCACCTAATATCAACGTTCCAAACTTGCCCATGCAAAAGCAGCACTCCACACCAGCGTTCCTTTTCAAGGCATTTATTCGAGTACAAACGTGCGCTGCCTCACGAACGGGTCTCAGCCCCCCCATCCATCAATGCCGACGCGTTTTGAAGGAATCTCCTTCTTCTTCAAAGGCTGGATGGAAAGTTATGTGCACGCCTCCCATTTCACTTAAATTACGTGTTTCCACACCCCCCTGACTAGGAGGTCACATGGCCTGTGGAGCACTATGGGAGACGTAGTCTTATCGAACCATGATGGTACTGTCCCTTCAGATTGTTGCAAGCCCATTGATGGGCCTCGTGTGGCACTGTCCGTTTTAATCCCTCGCTGGTGTTCCGCAGTGCGGTTCCGTTGAATATAAAAACCTGCGGCCCCCACTGATACTGGGGTGGTGCGCGCTTGGCGGCAGGGCCGCCACTAAATATCAACGCTCCAAACTTGCCCTTGCAAAAGCAGCACTCCACACCAGCGTTCCTTATCAAGGCATTTATTCGAGTACAAACGTGCACTGCCTCACGAACGGGTCTCAGCCCCCCCATCCATCAATGCCGACGCGTTTCGAAGGAATCTCCTTCTTCTTCAAAGGCTGGATGGAAAGTTATGTGCACGCCTCCCATTTCACTTAAATTACGTGTTTCCACACCCCCCTGAATAGGAGGTCACATGGCCTGTGGAGCACTATGGGAGACGTAGTCTTATCGAAGCATGATGGTACTGTCCCTTCAGATTGTTGCAAGCCCGTTGATGGGCCTCGTGTGGCACTGTCCGTTTTAATCCCTCGCTGGTGTTCCGCAGTGCGGTTCCGTTGAATACAAAAACCTGCGGCCCCCACTGATACTGAGGTGGTGCGCGCTTGACGGCAGGGCCGCCACCTAATATCAACGCTCCAAACTTGCCCTTGCAAAAGCAGCACTCCACACCAGCGTTCCTTATCAAGGCATTTATTCGAGTACAAAGGTGCACTGCCTCACGAACGGGTCTCAGCCCCCCCATCCGTCAATGCCGACGCGTTTCGAAGGAATCTCCTTCTTCTTCAAAGGCTGGATGGAAAGTTATGTCCACGCCTCCCAGTTCACTTAAATTATGTGTTTCCACACCCCCCTGAATAGGAGGTCACATGGCCTGTGGAGCACTATGGGAGACGTAGTCTTATCGAACCATGATGGTACTGTCCCTTCAGATTGTTGCAAGCCCGTTGATGGGCCTCGTGTGGCACTGTCCGTTTTAATCCCTCGCTGGTGTTCCGCAGTGCGGTTCCATTGAATACAAAAACCTGCGGCCCCCACTGATACTGGGGTGGTGCGCACTTGGCGGCAGGGCCGCCACCTAATATCAACGCTCCAAACTTGCCCATGCAAAAGCAGCACTCCACACCAGCGTTCCTTTTCAAGGCATTTATTCGAGTACAAACGTGCGCTGCCTCACGAACGGGTCTCAGCCCCCCCATCCATCAATGCCGACGTGCTTCGAAGGAATCTCCTTCTTCTTCAAAGGCTGGATGGAAAGTTATGTGCATGCCTCCCATTTCACTTAAATTACGTGTTTCTACACCCCGCTGAATAGCAGGTCACATGGCCTGTGGAGCACTATGGGAGACGTAGTCTTATCGAACCATGTTGGTACTGTCCCTTCAGATTGTTGCAAGCCCGTTGATGGGCCTCGTGTGGCACTGTCCGTTTTATTCCCTCGCTGGTGTTCTGCAGTGCGGTTCCGTTGAATACAAAAACCTGCGGCCCCCACTGATGCTGGGGTGGTGCGAGCTTGGCGGCAGGGCCGCCGCCTAATATCAAGGCTCCAAACTTGCCCTTGCAAAAGCAGCACTCCACACCAGCATTCCTTATCAAGGCATTTATTCGAGTACAAACGTGCACTGCCTCACGAACGGGTCTCAGCCCCCCCATCCATCAATGCCGACGCGTTTCGAAGGAATCTCCATCTCCTTCAAAGGCTGGATGGAAAGTTATGTGCACGCCTCCCATTTCACTTAAATTACGTGTTTCCACACCCCCCTGAATAGCAGGTCACATGGCCTGTGGAGCACTATGGGAGACGTAGTCTTATCGAACCATGATGGTACTGTCCCTTCAGATTGTTGCAAGCCCGTTGATGAGCCTCGTGTGGCACTGTCCGTTTTAATCCCTCGCTGGTTTTCCGCAGTGCGGTTCCGTTGAATACAAAAACCTGCGGCCCCCACTGATACTGGGGTGGTGCGCACTTGGCGGCAGGGCCGCCGCCTAATATTAACGCTCCAAACTTGCCCATGCAAAAGCAGCACTCCACACCAGCGTTCCTTATCAAGGCATTTATTCGAGTACAAACGTGCACTGCCTCACGAACGGGTCTCAGCCCCCCCATTCATCAATGCCGACGCGTTTCGAAGGAATCTCCTTCTTCTTCAAAGGCTGGATGGAAAGTTATGTGCACGCCTCCCATTTCACTTAAATTACGTGTTTCCACACCCCCCTGAATAGGAGGTCACATGGCCTGTGGAGCACTATGGGAGACGTAGTCTTATCGAACCATGATGGTACTGTCCCTTCAGATTGTTGCAAGCCCATTGATGGGCCTCGTGTGGCACTGTCCGTTTTAATCCCTCACTGGTGTTCCGCAGTGCGGTTCCGTTGAATACAAAAACCTGCGGCCCCCACTGATTCTGGGGTGGTGCGCGCTTGGCGGCAGGGCCGCCGCCAAATATCAACGCTCCAAACCTGCCCTTGCAAAAGCAGCACTCCACACCAGCGTTCCTTATCAAGGCATTTATTCGAGTACAAATGTGCACTGCCTCACAAACGGGTCTCAGCCCCCCCATCCATCACTGCCGACGTGTTTCGAAGGAATCTCCTTCTTCTTCAAAGGCTGGATGGAAAGTTATGTCCACGCCTCCCATTTCACTTAAATTACGTGTTTCCACACCCCCCTGAATAGGAGGTCACATGGCCTGTGGAGCACTATGGGAGACGTAGTCTTATCGAACCATGATGGTACTGTCCCTTCAGATTGTTGCAAGCCCGTTGATGGGCCTCGTGTGGCACTGTCCGTTTTAATCCCTCGCTGGTGTTCCGCAGTGCGGTTAGGTTGAATACAAAAACCTGCGGCCCCCACTGATGCTGGGGTGGTGCGCGCTTGGCGGCAGGGCCGCCGCCTAATATCAACGCTCCAAACTTGCCCTTGCAAAAGCAGCACTCCACACCAGCGTTCCTTATCAAGGCATTTCTTCGAGTACAAACGTGCACTGCCTCACGAACGGGTCTCAGCCCCCCCATCCATCAATGCCGACGCGTTTCGAAGGAATCTCCTTCTTCTTCAAAGGCTGGATGGAAAGTTATGTCCACGCCTCCCATTTCACTTAAATTACGTGTTTCCACACCCCCCTGAATAGGAGGTCACATGGCCTGTGGAGCACTATGGGAGACGTAGTCTTATCGAACCATGATGGTACTGTCCCTTCAGTTTGTTGCAAGCCCGTTGATGGGCCTCGTGTGGCACTGTCCGTTTTAATCCCTCGCTGGTGTTCCGCAGTGCGGTTCCGTTGAATACAAAAACCTGCTGCCCCCACTGATACTGGGGTGGTGCGCGCTTGGCCGCAGGGCCGTCGCCTAATATCAACGCTCCAAACTTGCCCTTGCACAAGCAGCACTCCACACCAGCGTTCCTTATCAAGGCATTTATTCGAGTACAAACGTGCACTGCCTCACGAACGGGTCTCAGCCCCCCCATTCATCAATGCCGACGCGTTTCGAAGGAATCTCCTTCTTCTTCAAAGGCTGGATGGAAAGTTATGTGCACGCCTCCCATTTCACTTAAATTACGTGTTTCCACACCCCCCTGAATAGGAGGTCACATGGCCTGTGGAGCACTATGGGAGACGTAGTCTTATCGAACCATGATGGTACTGTCCCTTCAGATTGTTGCAAGCCCATTGATGGGCCTCGTGTGGCACTGTCCGTTTTAATCCCTCACTGGTGTTCCGCAGTGCGGTTCCGTTGAATACAAAAACCTGCGGCCCCCACTGATTCTGGGGTGGTGCGCGCTTGGCGGCAGGGCCGCCGCCAAATATCAACGCTCCAAACCTGCCCTTGCAAAAGCAGCACTCCACACCAGCGTTCCTTATCAAGGCATTTATTCGAGTACAAATGTGCACTGCCTCACGAACGGGTCTCAGCCCCCCCATCCATCACTGCCGACGCGTTTCGAAGGAATCTCCTTCTTCTTCAAAGGCTGGATGGAAAGTTATGTTCACGCCTCCCATTTCACTTAAATTACGTGTTTCCACACCCCCCTGAATAGGAGGTCACATGGCCTGTGGAGCACTATGGGAGACGTAGTCTTATCGAACCATGATGGTACTGTCCCTTCAGATTGTTGCAAGCCCGTTGATGGGCCTCGTGTGGCACTGTCCGTTTTAATCCCTCGCTGGTGTTCCGCAGTGCGGTTAGGTTGAATACAAAAACCTGCGGCCCCCACTGATGCTGGGGTGGTGCGCGCTTGGCGGCAGGGCCGCCGCCTAATATCAACGCTCCAAACTTGCCCTTGCAAAAGCAGCACTCCACACCAGCGTTCCTTATCAAGGCATTTCTTCGAGTACAAACGTGCACTGCCTCACGAACGGGTCTCAGCCCCCCCATCCATCAATGCCGACGCGTTTCGAAGGAATCTCCTTCTTCTTCAAAGGCTGGATGGAAAGTTATGTCCACGCCTCCCATTTCACTTAAATTACGTGTTTCCACACCCCCCTGAATAGGAGGTCACATGGCCTGTGGAGCACTATGGGAGACGTAGTCTTATCGAACCATGATGGTACTGTCCCTTCAGATTGTTGCAAGCCCGTTGATGGGCCTCGTGTGGCACTGTCCGTTTTAATCCCTCGCTGGTGTTCCGCAGTGCGGTTCCGTTGAATACAAAAACCTGCTGCCTCCACTGATACTGGGGTGGTGCGCGCTTGGCCGCAGGGCCGTCGCCTAATATCAACGCTCCAAACTTGCCCTTGCACAAGCAGCACTCCACACCAGCGTTCCTTATCAAGGCATTTATTCGAGTACAAACGTGCACTGCCTCACGAACGGGTCTCAGCCCCCCCATCCATCAATGCCGACGCGTTTCGAAGGAATCTCCTTCTTCTTCAAAGGCTGGATGGAAAGTTATGTGCACGCCTCCCATTTCACTTAAATTACGTGTTTCCACACCCCCCTGAATAGGAGGTCACATGGCCTGTGGAGCTCTATGGGAGACATAGTCTTATCGAACCATGATGGTACTGTCCCTTCAGATTGTTGCAAGCCCGTTGATGGGCCTCGTGTGGCACTGTCCGTTTTAATCCCTCGCTGGTGTTCCGCAGTGCGGTTCTGTTGAATACAAAAACCTGCGGCCCCCACTGATACTGGGGTGGTGCGCGCTTGGCGGCAGGGCCGCCGCCTAATATCAACGCTCCAAACTTGCCCATGCAAAAGCAGCACTCCACACCAGCGTTCCTTTTCAAGGCATTTATTCGAGTACAAACGTGCACTGCCTCACGAACGGGTCTCAGCTTCCCATCCATCAATGCCGACGCGCTTCGAAGGAATCTCCTTCTTCTTCAAAGGCCGGATGGAAAGTTATGTGCATGCCTCCCATTTCACTTAAATTACGTGTTTCCACACCCCCTGAATAGGAGGTCACATGGCCTGTTGAGCACTATGGGAGACGTAGTCTTATCAAACCATGATGGTACTGTCCCTTCAGATTGTTGCAAGCCCGTTGATGGGCCTCGTGTGGCACTGTCCGTTTTAATCCCTCGCTGGTGTTCCGCAGTGCGGTTCCGTTGAATACAAAAACCTGCGGCCGCCACTGATGCTGGGGTGGTGCGCGCTTGGCGGCAGGGCCGCCGCCTAATATCAACGCTCCAAACTTGCCCTTGCAAAAGCAGCACTCCACACCAGCGTTCCTTATCAAGGCATTTATTCGAGTACAAACGTGCACTGCCTCACGAACGGGTCTCAGCCCCCCCGCCCATCAATGCCGACGCGTTTCGTAGGAATCTCCTTCTTCTTCAAAGGCTGGATGGAAAGTTATGTGCACGCCTCCCATTTCACTTAAATTATGTGTTTCCACACACCCCTGAATAGGAGGTCACATGGCCTGTGGAGCACTATGGGAGACGGAGTCTTATCGAACCATGGTGGTACTGTCCCTTCAGATTGTTGCAAGCCCGTTGATGGGCCTCGTGTGGCACTGTCCGTTTTAATTCCTCGCTGGTGTTCCGCAGTGCGGTTCCGTTGAATACAAAAACCTGTGGCAACCACTGATACTGGGCCGGTGCGCGCTTGGCGGCAGGGCCGCCGCCTAATATCAACGCTCCAAACTTGCCCTTGCAAAAGCAGCACTCCACACCAGCGTTCCTTATCATGGCATTTATTCGAGTACAAACGTGCACTGCCTCACGAACGGGTCTCAGCTTCCCATCCATCAATGCCGACGCGTTTCGAAGGAATCTCCTTCTTCTTCAAAGGCCGGATGGAAAGTTATGTGCATGCCTCCCATTTCACTTAAATTACGTGTTTCCACACCCCCTGAATAGGAGGTCACATGGCCTGTTGAGCACTATGGGAGACGTAGTCTTATCAAACCATGATGGTACTGTCCCTTCAGATTGTTGCAAGCCCGTTGATGGGCCTCGTGTGGCACTGTCCTTTTTAATCCCTCGCTGGTGTTCCGCAGTGCGGTTCCGTTGAATACAAAAACCTGCGGCCGCCACTGATGCTGGGGTGGTGCGCGCTTGGCGGCAGGGCCGCCGCCTAATATCAACGCTCCAAACTTGCCCTTGCAAAAGCAGCACTCCACACCAGCGTTCCTTATCAAGGCATTTATTCGAGTACAAACGTGCACTGCCTCACGAACGGGTCTCAGCCCCCCCGCCCATCAATGCCGACGCGTTTCGTAGGAATCTCCTTCTTCTTCAAAGGCTGGATGGAAAGTTATGTGCACGCCTCCCATTTCACTTAAATTATGTGTTTCCACACACCCCTGAATAGGAGGTCACATGGCCTGTGGAGCACTATGGGAGACGTAGTCTTATCGAACCATGGTGGTACTGTCCCTTCAGATTGTTGCAAGCCCGTTGATGGGCCTCGTGTGGCACTGTCCGTTTTAATTCCTCGCTGGTGTTCCGCAGTGCGGTTCCGTTGAATACAAAAACCTGTGGCAACCACTGATACTGGGCCGGTGCGCGCTTGGCGGCAGGGCCGCCGCCTAATATCAACGCTCCAAACTTGCCCTTGCAAAAGCAGCACTCCACACCAGCGTTCCTTATCAAGGCATTTATTCGAGTACAAACGTGCACTGCCTCACGAACGGGTCTCAGCCCCCCCATCCATCAATGCCGACGCGTTTCGAAGGAATCTCCTTCTTCTTCAAAGGCTGGATGGAAAGTTATGTGCACGCCTCCCATTTCACTCAAATTACGTGTTTCCACACCCCCCCTGACTAGGAGGTCACATGGCCTGTGGAGCACTATGGGAGACGTAGTCTTATCGAACCATGATGGTACTGTCCCTTCAGATTGTTGCAAGCCCATTGATGGGCCTCGTGTGGCACTGTCCGTTTTAATCCCTCGCTGGTGTTCCGCAGTGCGGTTCCGTTGAATATAAAAACCTGCGGCCCCCACTGATACTGGGCTGGTGCGCGCTTGGCGGCAGGGCCCCCACCAAATATCAACGCTCCAAACTTGCCCTTGCAAAAGCAGCACTCCACACCAGCGTTCCTTATCAAGGCATTTATTCGAGTACAAACGTGCACTGCCTCACGAACGGGTCTCAGCCCCCCCATCCATCAATGCCGACGCGTTTCGAAGGAATCTCCTTCTTCTTCAAAGGCTGGATGGAAAGTTATGTGCACGCCTCCCATTTCACTTAAATTACGTGTTTCCACACCCCCCTGAATAGGAGGTCACATGGCCTGTGGAGCACTATGGGAGACGTAGTCTTATCGGAGCATGATGGTACTGTCCCTTCAGATTGTTGCAAGCCCGTTGATGGGCCGCTTGTGGCACTGTCCGTTTTAATCCCTCGCTGGTGTTCCGCAGTGCGGTTCCGTTGAATACAAAAACCTGCGGCCCCCACTGATACTGGGGTGGTGCGCGCTTGACGGCAGGGCCGCCGCCTAATATCAACGCTCCAAACTTGCCCTTGCAAAAGCAGCACTCCACACCAGCGTTCCTTATCAAGGCATTTATTCGAGTACAAATGTGTACTGCCTCACGAACGGGTCTCAGCACCCCCATCCATCAATGCCGACGCGTTTCGAAGGAATCTCCTTCTTCTTCAAAGGCTGGATGGAAAGTTATGTCCACGCCTCCCATTTCACTTAAATTACGTGTTTCCACACCCCCCTGAATAGGAGGTCACATGGCCTGTGGAGCACTATGGGAGACGTAGTCTTATCGAACCATGATGGTACTGTCCCTTCAGAATGTTGCAAGCCCGTTGATGGGCCTCGTGTGGCACTGTCCGTTTTAATCACTCGCTGGTGTTCCGCAGTGCGGTTCCATTGAATACAAAAACCTGCGGCCCCCACTGATACTGGGGTGGTGCGCACTTGGCGGCAGGGCGGCCACCTAATATCAACGTTCCAAACTTGCCCATGCAAAAGCAGCACTCCACACCAGCGTTCCTTTTCAAGGCATTTATTCGAGTACAAACGTGCGCTGCCTCACGAACGGGTCTCAGCCCCCCCATCCATCAATGCCGACGCGTTTTGAAGGAATCTCCTTCTTCTTCAAAGGCTGGATGGAAAGTTATGTGCACGCCTCCCATTTCACTTAAATTACGTGTTTCCACACCCCCCTGACTAGGAGGTCACATGGCCTGTGGAGCACTATGGGAGACGTAGTCTTATCGAACCATGATGGTACTGTCCCTTCAGATTGTTGCAAGCCCATTGATGGGCCTCGTGTGGCACTGTCCGTTTTAATCCCTCGCTGGTGTTCCGCAGTGCGGTTCCGTTGAATATAAAAACCTGCGGCCCCCACTGATACTGGGGTGGTGCGCGCTTGGCGGCAGGGCCGCCACCAAATATCAACGCTCCAAACTTGCCCTTGCAAAAGCAGCACTCCACACCAGCGTTCCTTATCTAGGCATTTATTCGAGTACAAACGTGCACTGCCTCACGAACGGGTCTCAGCCCCCCCATCCATCAATGCCGACGCGTTTCGAAGGAATCTCCTTCTTCTTCAAAGGCTGGATGGAAAGTTATGTGCACGCCTCCCATTTCACTTAAATTACGTGTTTCCACACCCCCCTGAATAGGAGGTCACATGGCCTGTGGAGCACTATGGGAGACGTAGTCTTATCGAAGCATGATGGTACTGTCCCTTCAGATTGTTGCAAGCCCGTTGATGGGCCTCGTGTGGCACTGTCCGTTTTAATCCCTCGCTGGTGTTCCGCAGTGCGGTTCCGTTGAATACAAAAACCTGCGGCCCCCACTGATACTGGGGTGGTGCGCGCTTGACGGCAGGGCCGCCACCTAATATCAACGCTCCAAACTTGCCCTTGCAAAAGCAGCACTCCACACCAGCGTTCCTTAGCAAGGCATTTATTCGAGTACAAATGTGCACTGCCTCACGAACGGGTCTCAGCCCCCCCATCCATCAATGCCGACGCGTTTCGAAGGAATCTCCTTCTTCTTCAAAGGCTGGATGGAAAGTTATGTCCACGCCTCCCAGTTCACTTAAATTACGTGTTTCCACACCCCCCTGAATAGGAGGTCACATGGCCTGTGGAGCACTATGGGAGACGTAGTCTTATCGAACCATGATGGTACTGTCCCTTCAGATTGTTGCAAGCCCGTTGATGGGCCTCGTGTGGCACTGTCCGTTTTAATCCCTCGCTGGTGTTCCGCAGTGCGGTTCCATTGAATACAAAAACCTGCGGCCCCCACTGATACTGGGGTGGTGCGCACTTGGCGGCAGGGCCACCACCTAATATCAACGCTCCAAACTTGCCCATGCAAAAGCAGCACTCCACACCAGCGTTCCTTTTCAAGGCATTTATTCGAGTACAAACGTGCGCTGCCTCACGAACGGGTCTCAGCCCCCCCATCCATCAATGCCGACGTGCTTCGAAGGAATCTCCTTCTTCTTCAAAGGCTGGATGGAAAGTTA
Organism: Triturus cristatus; assembly: GCF_964204655.1. Lineage (NCBI taxonomy): Eukaryota > Metazoa > Chordata > Amphibia > Caudata > Salamandridae > Triturus > Triturus cristatus. The sequence continues at coordinate 393,650,611 of NC_140595.1, forward strand.
TGTGCATGCCTCCCATTTCACTTAAATTACGTGTTTCCACACCCCCCTGAATAGGAGGTCACATGGCCTGTGGAGCACTATGGGAGACGTAGTCTTATCGAACCATGTTGGTACTGTCCCTTCAGATTGTTGCAAGCCCGTTGATGGGCCTCGTGTGGCACTGTCCGTTTTATTCCCTCGCTGGTGTTCTGCAGTGCGGTTCCATTGAATACAAAAACCTGCGGCCCCCACTGATGCTGGGGTGGTGCGAGCTTGGCGGCAGGGCCGCCGCCTAATATCAACGCTCCAAACTTGCCCTTGCAAAAGCAGCACTCCACACCAGCGTTCCTTATCAAGGCATTTATTCGAGTACAAACGTGCACTGCCTCACGAACGGGTCTCAGCCCCCCCATCCATCAATGCCGACGCGTTTCGAAGGAATCTCCATCTCCTTCAAAGGCTGGATGGAAAGTTATGTGCACGCCTCCCATTTCACTTAAATTACGTGTTTCCACACCCCCCTGAATAGCAGGTCACATGGCCTGTGGAGCACTATGGGAGACGTAGTCTTATCGAACCATGATGGTACTGTCCCTTCAGATTGTTGCAAGCCCGTTGATGAGCCTCGTGTGGCACTGTCCGTTTTAATCCCTCGCTGGTTTTCCGCAGTGCGGTTCCGTTGAATACAAAAACCTGCGGCCCCCACTGATACTGGGGTGGTGCGCACTTGGCGGCAGGGCCACCGCCTAATATTAACGCTCCAAACTTGCCCATGCAAAAGCAGCACTCCACACCAGCGTTCCTTATCAAGGCATTTATTCGAGTACAAACGTGCACTGCCTCACGAACGGGTCTCAGCCCCCCCATTCATCAATGCCGACGCGTTTCGAAGGAATCTCCTTCTTCTTCAAAGGCTGGATGGAAAGTTATGTGCACGCCTCCCATTTCACTTAAATTACGTGTTTCCACACCCCCCTGAATAGGAGGTCACATGGCCTGTGGAGCACTATGGGAGACGTAGTCTTATCGAACCATGATGGTACTGTCCCTTCAGATTGTTGCAAGCCCATTGATGGGCCTCGTGTGGCACTGTCCGTTTTAATCCCTCACTGGTGTTCCGCAGTGCGGTTCCGTTGAATACAAAAACCTGCGGCCCCCACTGATTCTGGGGTGGTGCGCGCTTGGCGGCAGGGCCGCCGCCAAATATCAACGCTCCAAACCTGCCCTTGCAAAAGCAGCACTCCACACCAGCGTTCCTTATCAAGGCATTTATTCGAGTACAAATGTGCACTGCCTCACGAACGGGTCTCAGCCCCCCCATCCATCACTGCCGACGCGTTTCGAAGGAATCTCCTTCTTCTTCAAAGGCTGGATGGAAAGTTATGTCCACGCCTCCCATTTCACTTAAATTACGTGTTTCCACACCCCCCTGAATAGGAGGTCACATGGCCTGTGGAGCACTATGGGAGACGTAGTCTTATCGAACCATGATGGTACTGTCCCTTCAGATTGTTGCAAGCCCGTTGATGGGCCTCGTGTGGCACTGTCCGTTTTAATCCCTCGCTGGTGTTCCGCAGTGCGGTTAGGTTGAATACAAAAACCTGCGGCCCCCACTGATGCTGGGGTGGTGCGCCCTTGGCGGCAGGGCCGCCGCCTAATATCAATGCTCCAAACTTGCCCTTGCAAAAGCAGCACTCCACACCAGCGTTCCTTATCAAGGCATTTCTTCGAGTACAAACGTGCACTGCCTCACGAACGGGTCTCAGCCCCCCCATCCATCAATGCCGACGCGTTTCGAAGGAATCTCCTTCTTCTTCAAAGGCTGGATGGAAAGTTATGTCCACGCCTCCCATTTCACTTAAATTACGTGTTTCCACACCCCCCTGAATAGGAGGTCACATGGCCTGTGGAGCACTATGGGAGACGTAGTCTTATCGAACCATGATGGTACTGTCCCTTCAGATTGTTGCAAGCCCGTTGATGGGCCTCGTGTGGCACTGTCCGTTTTAATCCCTCGCTGGTGTTCCGCAGTGCGGTTCCGTTGAATACAAAAACCTGCTGCCCCCACTGATACTGGGGTGGTGCGCGCTTGGCCGCAGGGCCGTCGCCTAATATCAACGCTCCAAACTTGCCCTTGCACAAGCAGCACTCCACACCAGCGTTCCTTATCAAGGCATTTATTCGAGTACAAACGTGCACTGCCTCACGAACGGGTCTCAGCCCCCCCATCCATCAATGCCGACGCGTTTCGAAGGAATCTCCTTCTTCTTCAAAGGCTGGATGGAAAGTTATGTGCACGCCTCCCATTTCACTTAAATTACGTGTTTCCACACCCCCCTGAATAGGAGGTCACATGGCCTGTGGAGCTCTATGGGAGACGTAGTCTTATCGAACCATGATGGTACTGTCCCTTCAGATTGTTGCAAGCCCGTTGATGGGCCTCGTGTGGCACTGTCCGTTTTAATCCCTCGCTGGTGTTCCGCAGTGCGGTTCTGTTGAATACAAAAACCTGCGGCCCCCACTGATACTGGGGTGGTGCGCGCTTGGCGGCAGGGCCGCCGCCTAATATCAACGCTCCAAACTTGCCCATGCAAAAGCAGCACTCCACACCAGCGTTCCTTTTCAAGGCATTTATTCGAGTACAAACGTGCACTGCCTCACGAACGGGTCTCAGCTTCCCATCCATCAATGCCGACGCGCTTCGAAGGAATCTCCTTCTTCTTCAAAGGCCGGATGGAAAGTTATGTGCATGCCTCCCATTTCACTTAAATTACGTGTTTCCACACCCCCTGAATAGGAGGTCACATGGCCTGTTGAGCACTATGGGAGACGTAGTCTTATCAAACCATGATGGTACTGTCCCTTCAGATTGTTGCAAGCCCGTTGATGGGCCTCGTGTGGCACTGTCCGTTTTAATCCCTCGCTGGTGTTCCGCAGTGCGGTTCCGTTGAATACAAAAACCTGCGGCCGCCACTGATGCTGGGGTGGTGCGCGCTTGGCGGCAGGGCCGCCGCCTAATATCAACGCTCCAAACTTGCCCTTGCAAAAGCAGCACTCCACACCAGCGTTCCTTATCAAGGCATTTATTCGAGTACAAACGTGCACTGCCTCACGAACGGGTCTCAGCCCCCCCGCCCATCAATGCCGACGCGTTTCGTAGGAATCTCCTTCTTCTTCAAAGGCTGGATGGAAAGTTATGTGCACGCCTCCCATTTCACTTAAATTATGTGTTTCCACACACCCCTGAATAGGAGGTCACATGGCCTGTGGAGCACTATGGGAGACGTAGTCTTATCGAACCATGATGGTACTGTCCCTTCAGATTGTTGCAAGCCCGTTGATGGGCCTCGTGTGGCACTGTCCGTTTTAATTCCTCGCTGGTGTTCCGCAGTGCGGTTCCGTTGAATACAAAAACCTGTGGCCCCCACTGATACTGGGCCGGTGCGCGCTTGGCGGCAGGGCCGCCGCCTAATATCAACGCTCCAAACTTGCCCTTGCAAAAGCAGCACTCCACACCAGCGTTCCTTATCAAGGCATTTATTCGAGTACAAACGTGCACTGCCTCACGAACGGGTCTCAGCCCCCCCATCCATCAATGCCGACGCGTTTCGAAGGAATCTCCTTCTTCTTCAAAGGCTGGATGGAAAGTTATGTGCACGCCTCCCATTTCACTTAAATTACGTGTTTCCACACACCCCTGAATAGGAGGTCACATGGCCTGTGGAGCACTATGGGAGACGTAGTCTTATCGAACCATGATGGTACTGTTCCTTCAGATTGTTGCAAGTTCGATAAGACTACTTCTCCCAAAGTGCTCCACAGGCCATGTGACCTCCTATTCAGGGGGGTGTGGAAACACGTAATTTAAGTGAAATGGGAGGCGTGCACATAACTTTCCATCCAGCCTTTGAAGAAGAAGGAGATTCCTTCGAAACGCGTCGGCATTGATGGATGGGGGGGCTGAGACCCGTTCGTGAGGCAGTGCACGTTTGTACTCGAATAAATGCCTTGATAAGGAACGCTGGTGTGGAGAGGATCCACGTTGTTTTAAGGAAACAGAGGCTGTTCCGTTTCCTCACGACGACGTGCACCTACCCGCAGAGACGACGTGATGCAGGAACCACGAGGAGAGAGGAACCACGAGGAGTGAGAGGTAAGGGTGATTGGGCATTGGGTGGGGGTTTCTTTTCTAGGGTTTAGGGTAGTGCAATGGTGTTTGGGTAGTGTACGGGGTCGTGCTGGGGTAGTGTTTTAGGATTTAGGGTTGTGCAGTGGTTGGGTAGTGTAGGGGGTCGTGTTGGGGTAGTGTTTTAGGGGTTAGGGTAGGGCAGTAGTGTAGGGGGTCATGCTGGGGGTAGTGTTTTAGGGTTTTGGGTAGTGCAGTGATGTTTGTGTAGTGTAGGGGGTCAAGCTGGGGGTAGTGTTTTAGGGTTTAGGGTAGTGGAGTGGTGTTTGTGTAGTGTAGGGGGTCATGCTGGGGGTAGATTTAGGATTTAGGGTAATGCAGTGATGTTTGGGTAGTGTAGGGGGATCGTGCTGGTGGAAGTGTTTTAGGGTTTAGGGCAGTGCAGTGATGTTTGGGTAGTGTAGGGGGTCGTGCTGGGTGTAGTGTTTTAGGGCAGTGCAGAGGTGTTTTTGTAGTGTAGGAAGTCATGCTGGGAATAGTGTTTTAGAGTTTAAGGTAGTGCATTGGTGTTTGTGTAGTGTAGGGGGTCATGTTTTAGGGTTTAGGGTAGTGCAGTGGTGTTTGGGTAGTGTATGGGGTCGTGCTTGGAGTAGTGTTTTAGGGTTTAGGGTAGTGAAGTGGTGTTTGTTTCGTATAGGGGGTCATGCTGGGGGTAGATTTAGGGTTTAGGGTAGTGCAGTGGTCTTTGTGTAGTATAGCGGGTCATGTTTTAGGGTTTAGGGTAGTGCAGTGGTGTTTGGGTAGTGTAGGGGGTTGTGCTGGGGGTAGTGTTTTAGTGTTTAGGGTAGTGCTGTGTTGTTTGTGTAGTGTAGGGGGGCATGTTTTAGGGTTTAGGTTTGTTCAGTGGTGTTTGGATAGTGTAGGGGTCGTGCTGGGGGTAGATTTAGGGTTTAGGGTAGTGCAGTGGTGTTTGTATAGTGTAGGTGGTCGTGCTGGGGTAGATTTAGGGTTTAGGGTAGTGCAGTGGTGGGTTGTGCTGGGCGTAGTGTTTTTGGGTTTAGGGCAGTGCAGTGGTGTTTGGGTAGTGTAGGAGGATTGTGCTGGGGTACTGTTTTAGGGTTTAGGGCAGTGGTGTTTGGGTAGTGTAGGGGGTCATGCTTGGGGTAGTGATTTAGGGTTTAGGGCAGTGCAGTGGTGTTTGTGTAGTGTAGGGGGTCATGCTGGGGGTAGTGTGTTAGGGTTTAGGGTAGTGCAGTGGTGTTTGTGTACTGTAGGGCATCGTGCTGGGGGTAGTGTTTTAGGCTTTAGGGTAGTGCAGTAGTGTTTGAGTAGTGTAGGGGGTCGTGCTGGGCGTAGTGTTTTCGGGTTTAGGGCAGTGCAGTGGTTTTTGGGTAGTGTAGGGGGTCGTGCTGGGGTAGTGTTTTAGGGTCTACGGCAGTGCAGTGGTGTCTGTGTAGTGTAATGGGTCATGCTGGGGGAAGTGTCTTGGGGTTTAGGGTAGCACAGTGGTGTTTGGTAGTGTAAGGGGTCATGCTGGGGTAGTGTTTTAGGGTTTAGGGTAGCGCAGTGGGAGCTGACCGGAGCGCCCCACATGTTTTGAAAATGTCACGAAGATTCGTCATTCGGCACCAAAGTTATAGGGAAAACAAAAAATGCTTTTCCTATGGAAACTAGGTCCTAACTATAACCATCTACTGGCGACAGCCAGTAGATTATATATGTGTATATATATATTATCTACTGGCGGTCGCCAGTAGATAGTTATAGTTAGGACCGAGTTCCCATAGGAAATCTGAAAATTCTATTTTTAATAACTTTGGCGCCAGTTGACTTATCTTATTGAAATTTTCAAAACTAATGGGGCGCTCCGCTCAGCTCCTACCCTGAAAGTTTCGGGGTGATTCGTCAAGCGGGGGCTGAGAAAAAAGGGGGGTCCCAAAACACGTTTTCCCCATGCATTTTCCCATAGGACCTTTAGTCCAAGGTACAGCCCGAACGGCTGAACAGAATTACTTGAAATTTGGCAAAGAGGTAGTCCTCAGGTCAGGCATGTGCCTTTTGCATATATGTTGTAAATCCGTTCAGTAGTTCCTGAGAAAATCAAAAGTAAAATATACATATCTGGGCGGAGCCTAACCACACATCTCATTGTGAGATCTGATTGGCTGTCAGCACTTCATCCAAGAAGTGTTGGCAGCCATCTTGGGACCAATATACATGATAGCACCTCATTAAAAAGCATTGCAGTTAATAGAAGGTTTTAAGACTTTAGTTCCATTATAAATCATTTGTTGATGGTACCATACTCATTTTAGGAATTGTTGTATGTTCTAAGGTGATTTTACCATGTGAAAAAGCCTTCTGCTGGGATATCATGAATCATGTTTGAGAGAAAACTATTTTCACATGCTTTTCCCACAGAGGTTTGGAAGGTGATCTATAAGCTAAACTGAGAGCATATTTTCTGTAAATTCACATTATCTTTCTCAGTCATGTGAGAATGAAGTCTGACATTCTCAGTAAAACATGTACATCCAACAAGGGCAGAGACTGTCAGTTGATTCCTTTGTGTTCTACTGCAGCTTCCCAGAGTGTTCTAAAGAACAACTAGAGCGCTAACAGTCTTACTTATGACAAAGGTATGGCACACCTGAAGCCATCTTGACTGGAATAAAGTGGTAACATTTAAAACATTTAATTTAAAAAGGAACAAAATGAGAGGGTTCATTTTGCCATAGAATGTATGATTAGTGCTGCAGAAAGAAAAATTAGGGCACATTTTGAGTGACTTCTCAAATCCTCTTCTATTTCATTAAAGAATTCTGACATGCAGACTGAAACATGCACTTTCAATACCAGCAGCTGACTTCCCTGGTGAGCAGTAGCTTTACTACAGTGATCTAATGAGCAACTAGAGTGCTAACATTCTGAATTTATAGCAAATGTGTGACACATCTGAATGCCTTCTTCATTGAATCAAAGTAAAAAACTGACAGTATGCCTACTGAGGAGACTGCAGTAAATGAGGAAATTAGGAAACTTCATAACAAGTCTCCCAAGATGGCCACCAGAGACAAAAGAGCCCAAATGTAGCACAAATATCACCGAGATGTAGCCCAAGTATAGCCCAATGACAGAAATCCCAGAGTGTTTTAAAGAACAACTAGAGCGCTAACAGTCTTACTTATGACAAAGGTAGGGCACACCTGAAGCCATCTTGATTGGAATAAAGTGGTAACATTTAAAACATTTAATTTGCAAAGGAACAAAATGAGGGGGTTCATTTTGCCATAGAAATTATGATTAGTGCTGCAGAAAGAAAACTTAGGGCACATTTTGACTTCTCAAATCCTCTTCTATTTCATTAAAAAGTTCTGACATGCAGACTGAAACATGCACTTTGAATACCAGCAGCAGACTTCCCTTGTGAGCAGTAGCTTTACTACAGTGATCTAATGAGGAACTAGAGTGCTACCATTCAGAATTTATGGCAAATGTGTCACATCTGAATGCCTTCTTGATGGAACCAAAGTAAACAAGCATTGAAAATGCAATAGGTCTCGCCCTCTTTTAAGTTAAAGCAATTCTGTTTCTAATTAGGTGGCTTTTTAGCTTTGCTTTTATTAGTGTTTTTCAAAATTTCATGTACATAACATGCATATATGTATATGTATGCATGCATTTATATTTGTATTTATATAGATATGCAGATTATATATATGTTTATATATGTATGTATATATATATATATATCAAAATCAACAGGAGAGGAAGGGATCAACACGGCTAGTCCCCTCAGTAGAATATCAATAAACAACAAAGCCAGTGTACAAAAATATGAAACAGGGGGCACTCTAATCAATGCAATACATCAATCAATCGAGCAACGAGCCTCAGATTCCCTGTGAACCGTTATGTTCATAGGAAGTAAGTTTGGCCACTATGGAGCAATACCCAGTGGGTATGAAAAAGCCCTCACTCACCAACCTGGTTGGTGACATGCTTCATCATTGGGCTTCCACTGGGACGACCGAATGTCATCCCAGTGTGCTGCGACGCCAGGTTACTGCGGAGCTGGGTTGGTTGTGTGGGGAAAGTGAATTTAAAATATCCAATCAAGTCAAAAAGAAACTTTATTAATTTTGCTTAAATGGAAAGGAGTAAAAAGGAGTGAGGGTCAAAAAAATAAAAGACCTGGTTCACTCCGTGGCGGTCAACATGTTTCTGCCTCATGGAGTGTTAATTGGGCATTCGTCAGGACCAGAGGGGGATGTGCGCAGCCCCGGTGGTGTGAACTCGCTAAGGTCCACCCAGCCGTGGGCTGATGTGTGAAAAAACAAAAAAAACACTGAATAGTGTAAACTCCGCCAAGTAAGATAATTAATTATGGGGAGAGGAACGAGTTTACTAAAGAGGCCAGTCCGTTAGAAGCCTCATGGATCCCGGTGGGGGGGTGGGAGCAAAATGGCACACCGCCCTTGCTGCTCTACACCCGCGATATGCCTAAACAGCCTCTTGCTGCCGGGTCCGGATACATACATATATATAAATGCATATGCATATATGTGCATATGTGTGCGTGTAGAGAGAGGTAGAGAGAGGTAGAGAGGTAGAGGTGTAGAGGTAGAGACGTAGAGGTAGAGAGGTAGAGGTAGAGAGGTAGAGAGTAGTAGAGAGAGAGAGGTAGAGAAAGGTAGAGAGGTAGAGAGTAGAGGATGAGTAATAGAGAGTAGAGAGTAGAGAGTGAGTAGTAGAGAGTGAGTAGTAGAGAGTAGTAGAGAGAGAGTAGTAGAGAGTGAGTAGTAGAGAGAGAGTAGTAGAGTAGTAGAGAGTGAGTGCTAGAGAGCAGCAGAGAGTAGTAGAGTGAGTAGTAGAGAGTAGTAGAGAATGAGTAGTAGAGAGTGAATAGTAGAGAGTAGTAGTAGAGAGTAGTAGAGAGAGAGAGTAGTAGAGAGTGTAGTAGAGAGTGAGTAGTAGAGAATAGTAGCGAGTGAGTAGTAGAGAGTAGTAGAGAGTGAGTAGTAGAGTAGTAGAGAGTGAGTGGTAGAGAGTAGTAGAAAGTAGTAGAGTGAGTAGTAGAGAGTGAGTAGTAGAGAGTGAATAGTAGAGAGTAGTAGAGAGTGAGTAGTAGAGAGTAGTAGAGCGTGAGTACTAGAGAGTGAGTAGTAGAGAGTAGTAGCGAGTGAGTAGTAGAGAGTGAGTAGTAGAGAGTGAGTAGTAGAGAGAGAGTAGTAGAGAGTAGCAGAGAGTCAGTAGTAGAGTAGTAAGAGAGTAGTCAGTCAGTGTCAGTCAGTGTCAGTCAATGTCAGTCAGTCAGTGTCAGTCAGTCTGTCAGTGTCAGTCAATCAGTGTCAGTCAGTGTCAGTCAATCAGTGTCAGTCAGTCAGGTTCAGTCAATCAGTGTCAGTCAGTCAGTGTCCGTCAATCAGTGTCAATCAGTGTCAGTCAGTCAGTGTCAGTCAGTCAGTGTCAGCTAGAGCAGCTCTGCTGATCTGGTTCTCTGGCTCTAAAGCAACTCTGCTGACCTGGTTCTCTCTCTCTAAAGCAGCTCTGCTGACCTGGTTTCTCTGGCTCTACAGCATGTCTGCTGACCTGGTTCTCTGGCTCTAGAGCAGCTCTGCTGCCTTAGTTCTTATGCTACAGAGCAGCTCTGCTGATCTAGTTCTCTGGCTCTACAACAGCTCTGCAGACCTGGTTCTCTGGCTCTAAAGCAGTTCTGTTGACCCAGTTCTATGGCTCTGAAGCAATTCTGCTGACATGGTTCTCTGGCTCTACAGAAGCTCTGCTGACCTGGTTCTCTCCCTCTAAAGCAGCTCTACTGACCTGGTTTCTCTGGCTCTGCAGTAGCTCTGCTGACCTGGTTCTCTGGCTCTAGAGCAGCTCTGTTGACCTGGTTCTTAGGCTCTAGAGCAGCTCTACTGACCTCGTTCTCTGGCTCTAAAGCAGCTCTGCTGACCTGGTTCTATGGCTCTAAAGCAGCTCTGCTGATTTGGTTCTCTGGCTCTAGAGTAGCTCTGCTGACCTGGTTCTCTGGCTCTAAAGCAGCTCTGCTAACCTGGTTCTCTGGCTCTAAAGCAGCTCTGCTGGCCTGGTTCTCTGGCTCTAAAGCAGCTCTGCTGACCTGGTTCTCTCCCTTTAAAGCAGGTCTGCTGACCTGGTTTCTCTGGCTCTACAGCAGCTCTGCTGACCTGGTTCTCTGACTCTAGAGCAGCTCTGCTGACCTAGTTCTTAGGCTCTAGAGCAGCTCTGCTGACCTGGTTCTCTGGCTCTACAGCAGCTCTGCTGACCTGGTTTTCTGCACTCACGACGCACGCACCGACTTCGCGAAAATATATTTAAAAATAATATAAGTTTCTTATAAGTACAAATATATTATTTTGATAAATATCTTACATAATCTCTTGCCTTAATATGTATATTAAAGACACATACATATCATTTTGGAACATACATTTTTTTTGCGGGAGTCGCGCACCCAGCGCGCCCCAGCACGTATATGATGTCACGCGGGACCCGCAAGCGCGCAAACATCTTGTACCGTAATGCGCATGTGTCGCGAATGTGCGGGAGCAGGAGTCGCAGACTGGTCGCATACCAATCGCGCATATCACGTGATATTAAATGTATATGATGTGACTGAAAAACACGCAGCCGTCGCACACCATACGCGGATCCTTCATGACTTTTCTAAAATGGCGGCTAGAATGCGCGCACCCACCGTGATGTGTACACTTTGGGCGCATGGCATCATGGTAACTGTAGTCCATTAAATCGTTGCCTGGGCTCAAGGTTGAAATGCACACCCCAGTGGGTCCAGCCCACCTCTGCAAACTGTTAAAATAAAGTCTCCTGTATGTTAAGTTCAATATCTCCCCAAGTGATGCCATGCGCCCAATGGGGCGGGACTCTTATTAAATAAATATGGTTGCATCTATTACCACCTCTACATTTCTTTTTTGGCCACTGACGAAGAGCATTCGCTCGAAACGCGTTTGGCTGCGTATGAAGGTGGGAGGTCATGCTGTGCTAGCAACTACCGACGATGGTGTGCGATGTTTCCTGTTGGTGAGACCTGTTCACCGAGGCACCCCTCTTGTTTCTATATATATATATATATATATATATATAATGCAAAATATCAGGGATAGGTCTGGAAAAAGTTTCAGTGGACGTTTTAAGGAAGAGGAAAGAATTCTCATAAATCACTGAAAGTATTCGGGAAAATTTAGAATAAGTGGGTTGATTTACTATTCAGACATGCACAGCTGCAGCATTAAAAACTGGAAACTGTCCAGTCAGAGCAGAAAATGAGAGGAAACCAACAAAGAGGAAAATGTTTTGTTTACAGATTTGAGTGCTTTTCTTGACTTGAAGATAATTAAGTCAACCATCCGTAATAAATGGCTGAAGTGTGTGGTTCAAATGGCTGCCCATTAACATATTTATATTCAAACTGTTGCTCTCTGGGGTAGCCACAGTCTGAAGGGATAATCTTCATATTTTGAATTTTCAAGAGAAATGCCTGTAGTTCAATCCGTGGGCTTAACACACGAAAACAATTATTTCATTCAGCGCACTGTCTTTTAATTATTGTTATTGGATATAATCAGATGACTGACTGTTCCCTAAACAAAGTGAATCATATTATAAAGGACATTTTTTCTACTCTTTCATCATTGGCCTACACCTACTCACACATAATAAGTGAATCTTAGATTGTCCAAATAATTACATTTTTCCCATCAATAAAGGCACCCGTTGCACAAACCCTTCCTCTGCTCTATAAAGATGCTATTTAGACTTTGGCAGATGCAGGATGTTCCTATAAAATTAGCATATGTCCCATCGGCCCTGTTTGAATTGTATACATTGGAAAACATTCTAAATAGGGGATTCAGGACATCTGTTTTTTGTGCCGAAAACATGCTGTCTTTATTCTTCTTCCTAAAAGTAAAATTTGTCCATTACCTCCTGTTTACCTTTTTAAATTACCAATATATGTTTTGCACAGAATTATATAGATTTTTCTAGGCTGCAGTTACATATATACAATTTTTCTAACTATAACCCATATTTTAGTAAATAATGAACATATGGTCATTGCATATGACCATACCTGTTCAAAATTGGCTACAGTTTTTTGACCATATACCTTAGACAAAAAATACAAGTACTTTACAAGGATTTCTCTCACTGTTCTATGTGCAAAGAGATGAGAGTGCATTGAAAAGAATCCAATTCTGATAAACAACATCATAATTAAAACTAAGTGTAACAAAAACTAAGAAAATGTTTAGGTCGGGGCAGTGATAGTCATAAAGTAATGAGAAAGGAGGCTAAAAATGTATTAAAATACATGCATGAGGTATGACATAAGTTACATACCTCCTCATGTGTTGATAATATGTGGCAAAAGGGCAGCAAATAAAACATCAGTTCTATACTGATGCTGAAAATGTCCTGTCAACACCAAGTACACAATGGCAATGTTTTCTGGTGTCTATACATCTAAATAGGTTACAGTGATAGCACAGTTACCATCACAACTCATGTAACAACCCCACAAGTAGCAGGACAGGATACATGGTATATATCAAAATAGGTAAACAGGCATTAGACCCTTAAAAATGAATATACACGGACACTAAAAAGCAGTAAGAAAGTTTCTAATTCATAATGTGATTATACTTCAACACTGAAGAATACATTATCAAAGTTTGAGGTATATCTGAAAAGTTTAGCTACGCAACCCAAATCACCCTTTTTAATTACAATGTATCGATTGACGTTTGATGTACACCTTTAAGTGAAGTCCATTCTTTTGGTGTTTAACGTTATCTTTCCAATCAATCCAGTAAAATCATACAACATTAAGTACAAATCAAAACCTATACAGCTTCCTTACAGCTACCTATAATTAAAAAAATATATGCTATGACATAAAAGATGACATAACTATCTGTAACATTTGAGGGAGAGTAAATAAAATCCTAAACCACATTTTATAGTTCAAACGTTAGACTTCTGATGTAGACTTCTCCTTCTAATCAACAGTTAACAATTGGTTAACATTTTGTGTACACAGTTTAACAATTCAGTCTTTATATGGAAAACTTTGTCTGTTACCTGTTCTTACTTCCAAGGGAAGTCTTCCTACTGAAGCAGGTGACAGTCATTCACAATTGTCAAAAATGGTGCAATTTTGGGGGGTATTGCTGAGTCAAATATTGAGGTTAATCTGTTAGGACTACCTTCAGGCTGAAAATAATTAGAAAATGTTCTGTTGTTGCTTTTTCTCTTGCAATTATCATGATGCATTTATTCCCTCACGAGTTAGAATCATATTTACTTAAACCGAAAAACTACTAAATTACTCCATTACCTATATCGAATTGATTGTAATACACTGCCCACCCTCCATGGATCAGCAGACAGCTTTTGAAACTATGCTTAAATAATTGTTATATACACTTTACAGCTGAGCCGAACCAAACTAATTTTAACCTAATCAATTGAAATGAAATACTTTTTCTTAAATAAAACACTCTGAATCCCTCTCTTCAGTTTCATTATAATTCTTAACATTGTCATAAAGACTTTTTTCTACTCCGTACAATAATATTGTGGGATCTTTAACCTCCTAAATCAGTCTTACGGGTAGGGCAAGTCTCCTACCTATGACATTAAAAATGCCCATAACCCACTCTTGTCTGATGCTGCCTTAGTTAACTTTTAATTAACATAGGATTTACTATTCAGGTTTTGTGTTATTTCTTTACCCTTTCTAGCCCTGCATCTCATATCTTTCAATGAAAGCCTAGCTGCCACCTAACTCTCTTGAAAATCATTATTTTACAGTTTAATATGTTTATCTTAAGATGGAATTTCCTTCAATAGGAGTGCACAAATTGAATTCCACATGTTCCCTCGTGGTGTTAACAAAATAAGAGCATAGCTTCTGCATAAAGACATATATTTATATTTGCTTTTCATTCACAAGAAGAAACTCTCTTACATAACATAGTGTGGTGGCAAATACCACATTTAAATAAAAAACATCAGGGGTATGAGTAAGCACCTTTATGTGAGGGCCCTTATAGTTGGAAACTTTTTTGATAGTCCTTTCTCAGCCCCCACATGGATCCATTTTCACATCCCCTCATTGAAAGCCATCACTAGGGAGAATAGAACATTTGGAATCCTGCAATGAATATATTTCCACAAAAGAAGAGGTATCCCTTCTTTATCAAAGGCTCTTATGACCCAATAAATGACACATGAACTGGCTTGCTTGTCTTTTCACTTTTCTTTCTTCTAAGAGGACATTTCATCCAAGTATTTGTCTAAATCTGATGCTTTTACATGGCAAAGTGTCTACTCAATAGAAAGAGTTTTGAATTTCCCTAGCCACCCTTCAGGACATAGCAATACATGTTTGGGAAAAGGTTTACCTGAGGTATGCCCACAAGTAATTAGTCCATGAATTAACATAAAATTTAGAGGACCTGTTTATAAAATAGAACGATGATATTTGTCTTCAATGTATCTGAAATTTCGCCTGCCTCAATACATCTTGAAAACAGGGGAGGAATAATCTGACCGCACGGTTTATTTATCATTTATAATACATTTGGTAAACCATCTGGCCCCTGTGTCCACAATTGTTTTAGCTTTAACAGTAAGAGTTTTGACTTCTTTTGCCTTTGAAGAGAGAATTGTACTTGTAGATTTCAGGTTCTATGCATTGACATTATGCAATACTGTTATCTGTTTACTTGTGTGTTAGACCTGACAACCTTAGGATGGTCTTCTCCCCAACTTTGTGCCTACTTCCTCCATTTATCTAACACCGTTGTGCTGGCTTTAGGACTCTGTACAGTTTACCATGGCTAATAGGTGCTAAATTGCTTGCCACAACAATATTGGCTCATCCCCTATTGGCATATTTAATTTACTTATAAGTCCCTAGTAAAATGCACTACATGTGCCCAGGCCTATAAATTGAATGCTACTAGTGGGCTGCAGCACTCATTGTGCCACCCTCTTAAGTAGCCCTCTAACC
Organism: Triturus cristatus; assembly: GCF_964204655.1. NCBI lineage: Eukaryota > Metazoa > Chordata > Amphibia > Caudata > Salamandridae > Triturus > Triturus cristatus. The sequence goes on from NC_140595.1 coordinate 393,665,778, forward strand.
TTGGCTCAGGCTTACCATTGCAGAGCCTGTATGTGCAGTTTACACTGTCATTTCAACCTGGAAAGATAAACCTCTTGCGAGGCCTAAACCTTCCCTTTTAATACATATAAGGTACCCTTAAAGTAAGCCTTGGTTAACCCAGAGGGCAGGTTGCGATGTTTTTAAAAGGCAGGACATGTACTTTTAAGATTTACATGCCCTAGTAGGGAAAATTTATCTTTCACTACTGCAAGGCCCATGTCTGCAATACGATAATATTGGGATTACCTTATTACATCTTTCAAGTGTAATTCCAAATTGTAAAAAGATAGATTTCTCAAGGTTGGTACACTCAAAATTTAAAATCACATCTGATGCTGAAGTTGTTTTTTGTTGAGGGTTTGCCTGTCAAAATTGTATTGCACATGTCACTAGCATTGGTGCTCGGCAGGAGTCTGAGGGGAGAGTGGGACATTCTATCAACAGCAGTTGCTGCCTGTCGATTCCCGGTGCTGGAAGGACAACAAATCTTACCTTCAAACAGCGTTGTTTAGTCCTTTCACTGGCGATGATGCAGAACTGGATGGACCCTGAGTGAAGGAGGCCATCCTGGATCCCGCCTGTGAGCTTTTAAGAGCTGAAATTGTGATATCGGCACATTCCTCGGCCATCTTGTAGTGTGTTCAGGTACTGTCTGCATCTGTGCGCCACGTTGTTCCTGGAAAGTGGTGCAGAATGTGGTTGGCCATTTTAGATATCATGCGTGGCCGCCGTGCTGCTCACAGCAAGAGACCAGCCATGTTAGCTACACCACTAACTGTTTTCTAGTGCTAGCTAGTGGTGGTCCTCTTGGAAGCAGCGAGCGATAGCCTGTGTCTTCAACTGTGACAGGCACACATCTTGTGAGGAAATAAACCATGTGTGTGGTTTGGAATGGTGGCCATCTTTAAGTTGCTTACTCGGAGTCTGCAACAGCTACAGGTGCACCTCTTTCTGGTGAATGTCTGCATTTGATGTTTAATTATGGAAAAGGACTGGTTATTCAAGCAAGGTTAGAAAAAATAAGCCATTTGAGAAATAGGTATATCGGCAGCCTCTTTCGGTGTAATTTTAAAGGGAAAAAAGTGAAATATATAAGCAAGAACATCAAATACAACTTAATTTAAAATTTTTGGCAGGGCAGCAAGATAAAGGTTTTGAATCATGGATAGAGTGGTTGCATTGCCACCATTTTTGGCAGCCCCGGGCACACCGATTTGTTGCTAGTAATGGCATGAGACCTTTGAATCCTATTTTGAAGTCATAGATGGTGAGTCTCTCACATCAAAGAATAAGAAAGCATTGTTAATTTGCAATCTCAGAACTGAGGGTAGGAAAATTCTCAAAACTATTCTATTGGAAATTGTGATCGTACATGTAGGAACCGGGGAAGACGGGCATAATGGAGTGATGGATGAAAATGTTTGGTTATATATACTTTACACAAAAGGTTCAGCCCGAGGAAAACTGTGGTTTGGAACATCATAAGTTTCTTTAAAGCTCTCAAGCACTAAGCGGCCCCATTCATAATTTTGTGGCAGCATTGTGTAAATTGCCATAGCATAAAATTATCGTGATCTCAAAGATCAAATAAGGGACCAGTTATTTGAAAAAATGAACAATCGCAAAATCCATGAAAGACTATTGTATACAGAAGATCCCAGTTTGGAAGCTGCATTAACTATTGCTAGAAGTATTGAGTATACTGAGCATTTTATGAAAGAGATGGGTAACAATGTCTCAGAGCAGGAAGTCAAATCCATAAGTAAACCAGCCGTCAAGAGAGTCGGCAAACCTTCAATGGATAAAACTTTCTACAATGGTAATTGGGTCATTGGCAGAATACAAAGTGACAATGCAGAGGTGTCATGTCTTAGGTGTGGTAGTAAGTTGCATGTAAGCTTGTACAAAAATTGCCCAGCTGCCAACCAGATATGCTTCAGGTATGGGAAAAGTGGTCTTTTTTCAAGAATTTGCAGATTGTATAGGAAAAATGTCAGTGCTCCTGTGGGGAAGTCTATTGAAGACAACACGTCTGCGCATGAGAAAAATGTAATATTAATGTTGTCTGAAACAGTTGAAAGTGAAATTGCAAACCATGTGGTGTCTATGTGTGAGGGCAAGAGAAGGAAACTACCGGTTTGTGATCATTTTAATGGGTCCAAGGCACCAGTTATGGCAGATTCTGGTTCGCCATTCGCTTTGATTGGCGAATCAGAATATGGAAAATGTAATTATTCGCGCAACAAAATTTATTTTGCTTATGGTGGATAAAGGTAGGAGGTGATAGGAAAATGTGATGCCAGTTTAGATTTTGAGAAATATAATGCAAATGGCACTGTGCATGTCTCCAAAGGGGGGTCTAATCTTTTAACCCCTTCAGTGCCCATGACGAGATAGTCTCGTCATGGAGCGCGGTTGCGCTGTGCCCATGATGAGACTATCTCGTCATGAACCCCGCCCGCTAATGAAAGGCCCGGCACAGGGCGGGGCACTGAAGAGGTTAAGGTGGAGTGAACAAGGGGATCTGGATATAATTCTCGATCCCAATCATCTTGAGTTAGTGCTATCAAGACAGCGTCTGTTTGAAATGTACAATGGTGACATGTGCAATATGGTTTCAAACATTGCATAAGTTTGGGTGAAAAGGCCAAGCCGAAGGTACACACGGTGCAGCATGTTCCCATCAATGTGAAGGAGGAACTTGCGTTGGAATTAAAGAAACTGCGATTTAGAGATTATTGAACCAATTGAGAGTTCGGAATGGTTGACCCCAGTTATGTTGGCGCGGAAATCGGACTAGTCCTTATGTTTATATGTGGATTTGCACAATCTTATTTCCAGTATCTGTGTAGACTGCCAACCACTCCCTAACATCAATGAGCTATTGTCCACTTTAGAGCGCCTAGCTTTACAACACTTGACATGTCGGCGACATATCACCAGATAGAATTATGCGATGAGTCAAGACATTTGAATACTTATGTGACTCCTGAAGGAGCATTTCATTATAAGCATATGCCATTGGGACTTACCTCCGCATCCTCGGTTTTACAAAGATTGATGGACAATTTATTTGCTGATGTGCCTGGTGTGACATTTTTCCAGGATGATGTGTTGATTTATGGGAAAACAGTGAGTGTGCATGACACAAGTTTGGAGAGGGTTTTTTAAATTTTGATGTGATGGAGTGGATTATTTCGGGCACTATGTGTCTAGCAAGGGTTTCAAACCTATAATGAAGATTCTAAAAGCAATTGAGCAAGCACCCACACCTAGTAGTAAGCATCAGCTCAGGTTCTTTTTAGGGTTGGTCGAGTATTATGTGGCATTCATGAAGAATAAGGCATCCAAAACTGCAGGTTTGCGTGAGCTGTTTGGGTAAGCCAATTTGTGCAGCACACAGACTGTAAACCGCTTGTGGATTTGTTTTGCACTGTCAGTGGTGTTAGAGCCAATGAGGGACATTTTGTGGGCTATTAGAACCACCCTACATGTCAGAACTGGGGTATCTCCTTTTTCATTGTTGAGAGGCAGAGAGGCAGGTTCACGACTGAACATGGAGTGGATGAACAGGAAAGAGTTGGATGTGGAGAAAGTGAGTGGTGTCCTGGATGTGCAGAAGTATGTGCAATAGAAATTTGCTTCCAAAGGGAACAATGACAGGGAGTGGAAGGTTCAAGTGGGTAATCTGGTGAGGATACTAATTTCCAATGCTAGTAGAGGTTATCGCCTCCTCATTGTGTAAAGGAGGTAAGCAACCAGGTTGTGGTTTTGGAGAACAGTAAAGTGTGGAATAGGAACATGCTGGTGGTGGTACTCAAATACAAAGCTAATTTTGTGTGTGAAAGAATGTGGATGGGGCTGCCTCAATGGCTGGTGGAGTCTGTTTGTGTTCCAGAGTGTCACCCAAGTTCAAGGCAGAAAGAGTGTTCCACAGAGGACAATGATTTTGTGATGTAGTGGGTCCTGCTATGTATTTCTCTTTAAGTCCAGAATGCAAGAAACACATTTTTTGCTTTTGAGTTACAGGAGTGGTAGGGTCTGTTTCTATTTGTGTTGATTGCTTCATTTCATGTAATTTACTACCTATGTGCAAACCCTTGACATTTTGTTTTACTGCAGCTTTAAGGTATGTTTTATGCATGTCTTGTACCTAGTTATTGTGCATTTAATTCTGAAAATGTGTATATCATAGTGTCTTTGTTTTGGAAGCTATTTTGGAAAGGAAGGGGGATGTGTTAGGGACTTGTCTGTCAATGTTCCAATGCACATGTCACTAGCATTGGAGGGTGAAGGGAGTCTGAGTTGAGAACAGGACATTCTATCAACAACAGTTGCTGCCTGTTGAATCCCGGGGCTGGAAGTAAAATAAATCTTACCTCCAAACAGCGTTGTTTTGTCCATTCATATTTTAAATTGCAAGTCTAATAATGCCACTTTTAGAATATTTTTTCTGGTAAAAGGTGCCTACAAGGGATTTTATTTTAATGTATGAAAGCTATACTTTCTGTTATAATTTGTGAGTGCTCGGACTAATGACCTCAAATACATAGATTTCATAAATCAATTTGCATAATCAAAAAAATGAACAAATGACAAGAAAAAGCAAAGCGAGAGTGTATTCCTTTTTGTGGAAATTTATCTTGGATTATATTAATTTCAAGGATAAAAAACTATATTCATGTACACAAGTGACAGTGATTGATAATCTTTAAATACAGAGATCTTTTCATCACTTACGCAAACAACCCATTTCTAACACCTATTTACAAATGGGAAATTGTATATACATTGAGTAAAAAACTCCTATACAATTGCATTGTTTTATCGATGAAACTTGGTCTGCTGGTTGACATTTTGGTCTTGTTACGTTATACATCTAAAAGAACATCTTCAGGACAATTAGATTCTTGTTTAGTAAAAGGACCTTTCTGTAAAATGTATAATCAAAGAAATGTTTGTAATTGTCGATTAATAACAAAAAGAAGAAAAAAGATATGCACCCGAGAATAGTGAAAAAACTGAATGATTTATTGTCGTGAGCCAGGAACCTCAAAAAGATGACAAAGCTCATCTATAATTAACAAGAAATGAAAGTTGAAAATCAGTCAACATCAACCATGTGTAAATAAGGTGATAAAAAAAGTTTCTGAGAGATAGGCTAAATTGAACCTTTTGGGTCTGTGATGAGTCCACCGATCGCGAGTGCAAGAATTCCAACATGGCAGCGGTCCTATACCGCACAGGAAGTAAGGGGGTGTTCTAGCCCATGAGACAAGCAACGGAGACGTTATCGTTCGGCGTCCATAGCACGGAGCAGAGGAAGAGCAAATAGCACGAACGGACCACACAGAGTGAAGACGAGGAGACTGAAGGTGAGGAGGAGAGGATGACGAGTACGCAAGCAACACCAGAGGAGACATTGGAGCAGGAGGAGTCATTGGAGCAGGAGGAGCATTGGAACAACGACCCACACTCACAGAGCACTGTGCCAGAGACCGGTACTCCAGAGGGAACTATGGTTCTCCCTTCACCACGGCCCAGGAGGGTCGTGGATACAGGCAAGTACCGCTTGCACGTTTATTTTCATTAAAAGGGTGGTGAGCTGGACTTCGGGGCACACCAAGCTAAGCACTTAATTCCACCCACCTTGGCACTGCCCTATTAAAGTACGGGTGAAGGTGTGCACAACCCTAAGCCACTTTCAGGTTTGTTTTCTTTATTTCTTCTCCCTCGGTGTCCCGTATCTCCAACTGAGGACTACAACCTGGTGACAGAGGTGGAGGAAAGCTTGGGAAACCGACGTATTCAGCTGGATACCTGTCATGCAGCAGGTTTCTACCCTTATTTTGACTCCTTAGAAGAAATAAAGAAGTTGAAACGACTATCTTCGCCTCCAGTTAACTGTGTGTGAAGGGTTCAGGGAAACCTAGTAGGGCCCATGCTAGGACAGGGTCATTAATCCAAAACAGGTCTCGAAATCTGTAAAGAATTATATAGGCTCTTCAGTATAGACCTACATTCGCTAATTCACAACTACATTGATCCAACCATTTTCAAAAGAGAAGTCAGAATATACTTGACAAGCATATTACATTGATGTTAAAACTCTCTGTTATATCAGTCAAACATCGTTTCCAAAATGTTAACATACAATCATGAACATAAAGCAGTCATGATTACAAATTAATGAGAACTTCGAGGGTTATCGTACGTGTCTATCAAAGAATTTTAAACAAACCTACTTTGACATAAATTTTACTTGTGCCACCGATGTGCAGTCAGTTTCTAGCATAACTTGAAAAAACGAAGCTCAAAGAATGCATCTTCTGAGAGATCACCATACGAGTCAAAAGTATCAGTGGTAGCGCTTGAAATGAAAAAAAAACACAGCACTGTAAGCAAGTAGAGAAAATACCGGTGTGATAGGCGAAAAAAAAAGAGATTTCCACAAGCCTTCCTTTTTGTTGATTTGAAGTGCGGTCTTAGCTCAGCGTCCGAGCATGGTGGAACACACAGCTGCTCAGATGTTTGGTACCGCGTATCGGCCATCTTGCGGTGGCTTACCCACGCCCTCCAGTCTGTCTGATTTCTTCTGTGGTGGTAATAAAAGCCAATTCCATACTATGATGGCCTCTAAAGCCAAACTGAGTTAGGTCTATGTTAGAAATGGGGGTCTCTAGTTGGCAAGGGTTTGCACCATTGTCCAAGTAGGGACCCTTCCTTCTAGTCAGTTTAGGGGAGTTAAACTCCTAAAATAACCCCTGCTCACCTCCTTGGTAGCTTGGCACGAGCAGTCAGGCTTATCTTAGAGGCAGTGTGTAAAGCATTTGCACAAAACCTCCATTAACATAGTGAAAGCACTACAAAAGGACACCACACCAGTTTAGAAAAATAATCAATATTTTGTATATGCTCAAAACATGACCAAAAAAGATAATGAATCCACAATACAGTACTTGAATAATAGATACTTTGTAAAATGTCTTCTAAACTGCAGAAATACTGCCAAAACACAGTTTGTACGAGTCGGTAGCTCCATCCGGGGCTACCACGATGCTGAAAACAACAGAGTCTAACAGTTCCAGCCGACCACGTCGATACAGGCCAGCAAAAGCGTGAACAGACTCGGTAACAGTAACTTTCTCATTGCGGCTTACTCCGCGGTGCGAGCCGGTTGTGGCAACCGTCGCGGTTGCTTTGCAAAATGGAAGCGGTGCAGGGTGCGGTGTCCTTTCGATGCAGTGCAGGCAGCGGTTTGGTGATGATCGTCCAGATGGCGTTGGTGAGACCAAGGCTTACGGTGCAAGGCAAGATGGTGCTCGATGCGGTGCTGGCAGGTTGCGGTGCAGGCAGGTTGCAGTGCAGGTGACAGAGCCAGTTGCGGGAGCTGGCATCTGTCGGCCCAGAAAGCTGTGTGGGACGAGGCAGTGCCTCGTGAAACAAGCGGTGGCCCCAACCACGATGCAGTCACGGGTGTTGAGTCAGCAGGGGCGACAGCATTGGTGAGACCACGATGGCAAAGTGAAGCGAGGCGGTGTGGACTACGGTGCCCACAGGTCACGGTGCAAGCAGCGGCTCGGTGTCGGCAACAACGGTCGTCGTTGTCGGTGAGACTAGGGTTGCGATGCGAGATGCGGAGGGTGCAGTCTGCGGTGCCGTCAGGACACAGAACCAGCGACAGAGTCTGTGACGGAGTCAGTTGCAGTTCCATTCTCTGTGGCAACTGAAACAGCGGCTCCAGAAGTGGTACCCAGAGGTTGGGGAATTCTTTGCAGTCCCTGAGACTTCAGAACAGGAGACCAGTTCGATTTCATGCCCTTGGAAATACTCAGCACAAGTAAAGAAAGTTCAGTCCAGTCCTTTCGCTTCCCAAGTCAGAAGCAGCAACTGCAGGCCAACCCATCAAAGCAACAACACAGCAATGGGGCAGTACTCCTCCTGGCAGCTCTTCAAGCTCTTCTTCTTGGCAGGTTCCTGGATTCCAGCGAGTTCTCAAGTTTAGGGGTTTGGGCCCCACTTTTTATAGCCCAAAATCCTTGGTCCTCTCAGGCAGAGAGTGTCTGTGCTTAGTCCAAACCAGTTTGGTCCTCTCTGATCCAGCTTCCCAGCAGGAGGCGGAGACAGCATTGTCCAAGGCAGGCAGGGCCTATTCAGGTGAAAGGAAAATCTCCTCCCACCACTATAAATGCAGACCAGGCCTATTCAGGTGCTAGTTAGAACTCTTCCCACTACTCTGAATGCAGCCAGGTCTATTAAGCCCATCCCTGACCCATTTAGACTCTCTGGAGCCAATGCTCCTCCCGAGCCATTGTCACTTCAAAACCAGACAGTCGATACACATCCTCGCAGAGGCACACAGGATGGCTAAGCAAGAAAATACCTACTTTCTCAAAGTGGTATTTTCAAACATAGAATGTAAAAATCACCTTTACGAAAAGATGCATCTTTAGATTCTGAGTTCAGGCATACTAAACTTTGTTTTCCTATCTGGTCCCAATGGGAAGATATATTTATAAGATGTTATAAATTAACTCCCTTGCTTTCCTATGGGACACATAGCCTTTCCATAGCGAAAAACATAGGGCACTGTAATTCACTACCAGGACGTGTCACACACACCAGTACATGTCCTACCTTTAATATACACTGCACCCTGCCCACAGGGGTACCTTGGGCCTACCTTAGGGGTGACTGACATGTAAGAAAAGGGAAGGTTAGGGCCTGGCAAGAGGTTACACTTGCGAAGTCGACATGGCAGTTACAAACTACGCGCAGACTCTGCAGTGGCAGGTCTGAGTTAACTTTTCAGGGCTACTCATGTGGGTGGACAATCAGTGCCGCAGGCCCACTAGTAGCATTCGATTTACAGGACCCGGCACACTCAATGCACTTTACTAAGGGCTGACTAGTAAATCAAATATGCCAATCGCGGAAACACCAATCCATAACACAATTTACACAGAGAGCATATGCCCTTTAGCACTGGATAGCAGTGGTAAAGTGCCCAGAGTCTTAAAACCAACAACAGCAGGTCAGGAAAAAATAGGAGGAGGAAGCAAAAGGTTTGCGGATAACCCTGCAAAAAGGGCCATTTCCAACAGTCTAACAGATGGTTATTGTTAATAAATGAAGTAAATTCCAATTTAATGGCTTTCTTGACAATGTTTGCCTAGAATGGTAGACATGATATTGGCCGATAGTTGTGAGGGTCTGTGAGATCTAAGTTGGGATTTTTGAGAAGAGGAAGGATGGAGGCTTGTTTCCACTGTATAGAAAATTAGCAGATTCTGAGCATCTTATTGAAAATGTCCATAAGCTGTGCTGCCATGATCTCAGGTACCACATGCATGAACTGAGGAGGGCAGGTGTCCATAGGGAAACCTAATTTTATTTTGTTTAATACACCCAGGGTTTGATCCATTCTTGAGGGAGACAAGGAAGTCAGATTGAAAGACTTGTCCATTCATTGGGAACCAACAGAAGAATTGGAGTAGAGATCAGCAGGAGAGTCTAGAAGGGTCTCTCCATAAACAGAGTTATCTGACCGTTTCACTGAAATTAGATTACTTGCTGAAGCACTGCCAACCAGGAAATGGGGAGGCTCATTATTGGCTGAACAGGTGTTATAGACTGCTTTGACCTTATATTGAAAAAAGGAGGACAAGGTATTGCAGAACAGCTGACTGACCTTGAAATATGCATTTCCTGGGAGCTTCGACAGCTTTGTGACTCCTGCAAACACTTCTTTAGAGTAGTTGTTTGTGGATGTAATTTTAAGAGTGTAATAGCGGGCGTTTTCCTAGGGAATCATTTCTTTATCAGCTTGGATGGTGTGTTTATAGATTTATTTTTCTTTAGGGTCATAGTTAATTCCCCACTTTCATTTGAGCCCATGGCACTTCTGGTTATGAGGTCTAAGATTGTCAGTGAACCAGAGTTTGGGTGGGGTGGTTCTGTGACTATTTAAGACTTTGGATGGGACCAGTTGGTTAAGAGTAGAGTCTAACCATAGATGGTAGTTGCTGGATGAAGAGTCCAAATCTTCCGAATCCCCAGGCAAGGTCCAAGCTAGAGTTGTGTTGAACATATCGGCACTAAGCTTGTGCCAAGGGCGCCAGATCCTATTGGATTGAGGTTGATTAATATTTGGCTTTCTGGTCATACATTTAAGCTCAAACATGACCGCCGGGTGAGCTGACCAAACAAGCAGAAGAGAAGATATAATTTGAAGGTGGGGATTATCTGAGAAGATTCCAAGGAGTAAATGGACTGCTACATGGGTAGGTCCACGAACCAGTAGAACTAGGCCTAACCTGGCCATTAAATTGATGAGGTGAGCTGAGTCATTATAAAGAGAATTTTTTAAGTTGAAATAAAAATCCCAGAGGATCGTAAGGTCTGAAAAGTCAGCCTTGGTTTCTAGTAGTTGACTCACATTATTAATGAATGCAGCTCTGGGGCCATGAGGGCGGTATATTAATTGTCTGTTAGATGAGTGGTGTTTGTTAGGTTCTATTTTAAAAGACAGAGCTTCACAATTTGGAGTTACAGGGAGCACTCAAAATGAGGATTTAAAATGTTCATGATAAATGATGGCAAGTCCTCTGCCCCTTCTTCTTTCACAGTCAAGCCTAAAGATAAGGAAACTGGCTGAGAACACAGAATTAAGGTCAGGGCTTGAAGCGGTATCAACCCAAGTCTCAGTAATGAATGCCAGGTCGAGATATTGGGATTCCATAAAGTCATTTATTTCAATCACATGTTTTACCAGCGAGCTGGTGTTGAGTGTGCAGCAGCAGCTAGTAGCATGCTTACTTTTTTCCATGTTGGAAGTGTTACGAGGGTGTGGAGCTTTAATTTTGGTTTTAGTTAATGAAAGCTTACATGATGGACATGTCGGCGTATCATCACAATTATGTGGCTTCCAGATAGGGCCAGTACAATTCTTACCTGGGAGATTCAAGCTAAGCAACTCGTCTTTGAAGTAGAGTGTCCAAACATCCCCGTGGGTGGTAAAACTGGCAGGGGGGCTGGTGCTGAGTGCGGATGGGCACAGAGTGGCTTGCCTTTGGCGCAGCTTTTGCACTTTGCGGATATGCATTTCGATAGGCCAAACAGGCCTGTTATTTGAGTTTTCATTCCAGTGATCAGAGTACAAGGATAGAAACATTTCTATCTTATTCCAATCCAGGATTACAGCAAAAAACTATTTATATTACAGTATACAGTGAAATGCATTGCATATTACAATATGATCCAGATTTACTACAGTTAAATTGTCACTGCTTTGAGTCCTAAAACAGTAGTGCTATCTCACATACATTTCTTTTTTCTGTATAGTACCATATTTATTGCACACAACAAAACAATGACACAGGAGCACAAAGAAATAGACACAATTTACCCTCTGTATCATGCAAACAGAATCACACACATGTTTGGAAGTGATGTAAAGTTGTGCAAAACATCCCTAATTCTCTGCAAACATAGCAAGCCAGGAGAGAGCGAGAAGGAGACAAGCCAGAGGGGTACAAGGCAGGAGCCATTGGCCTATAGCAGGAATACTTAGAAGAGTGCCAGGAAGAGAAAGTTGAGTTTCACCTTGGAGGAAGTGGAGATCTTGATCACAAACGTGACAATATATGGGAAAGATAATTTTTTCATAGCTAAGGTTTCACTGGTGAAGGAGTGCCTTTTGGGAAGGCATCCTTGTTAAGGTCAACGCCGTGTTACTAACACGTTGGACTGTTGAGGAATGTAGGAAGAGGTGACATGAATACATGCACAGCAGAAATGGTGAAATCAGCAAAGAATCTGAGGACTGCATCTGTAATAAGCAACCCAAACATCCAACAGTCACTAACACCCAAGGAGGAGTGGATGTCAGAAGTCATTGTTCCTATGACAGTTGACAGAATTGATGGTGATCAAACTTCTGTTCTGGAGGACACATCCATACTTCCGTGTAAGCAAAGAGGCAAATTAAACATGTTAGAAACTCACTCATTGCACAAGACATCGCATTTATTAATGTCAGATACAAGACACACACACTAAGTGTGTTTTGCTGAAAATAATATCGGCATGATGTAGAATACTCCACTTTGAGATACTTAAGCATGATTTCTGTTATACAGCAGGATAGACTGCTGGAAATTGTTGTTATTGATTAACTCCTATGCCCATGCGAATCAGAATCACAAGTTAACGGCACTTCCTGAGTCATATGATTCCATTTTGTACTTATATTTGACATCAATGCTGTTCCAGAAATTGAGAAATACTTACTTCTGTTTCCTTGATAGGTCATGTCACTACTGATGAACATCCTCTGGCTCCACATGAGTCCTGGGACTGATTACAGACATCCTTGCCCTCTGTGGATGAAGAAACACACTTCCAGTTCATGGATGATTTGAAAACCACATCAGCCATTGAGATATGTGGAGACTGTGAAATAGTCTCCATATCAGACACCTTTTCCTAGGGCCAAAGAACATCTACAATACCAGTGGATGCAGATGAACAGGATGAAGTCTTTGAAATACCCATCTATATAACACAGCAGAGTGTAGCAGAAGAACTCAAAAAGGACATGGTGTTGCACTTGAGGAAGAGCCATAACTCTCTTCAGAGTGAATATTCCGTGCTAACTTCTACTACGTCCTTTGGTTGTATGAACGCCACCCTTTCCTGCATCTTATTGCAGCCTTTCATGTTTGATGAACACCATTGATATTTTCAAGAATTCATGTCAACAAGTAAGCCTTCTTATCTGTTGGGAGATAGCATTTGTCCAAGACGTGATTCACATGTCTTATTATTATTGGTAAATGATCTACACCTCCTAATTTGTCAACTTCAGCTCCAAAGCCCATTTATCCATGATCAGAAAACCCTGAACAGTGATTACTATTTTTCCAATAAGTTTTGTTTATGATTTTACTACTTCTTTCTAAAAGTTACCTAATATAGCATACTATTTATACACAATAATTGCAGTGATGTTTTTAATAACAATCAGCCCGCATGATGCTACCACTATTCAAACTGCAAGTAAAAGAAGTACTTTGGATCCCTCTTTTTTCACTGTGGTTGATGCTTGAGGGCACAGTGCTGTACCCCCCACACTGATCACAGTGGCAGTGTTAGTGTAGGAAAGGGGATAATTTCATCTTTCAAGTGATAACTATCTCCTGTGGAACCATTCTCGGAAATGACGTCAGGTCAGTGATCTGTTATTTCGGATCAAATCACTAGAAACCAGCGAAATTTGCATTTTGGGAGTGACCATGTAGGTGGACTTAACGTAGGTGAAAAGAATGGACCAAAGGTATAATGACTTTGACATTACAGTGACTTTACATGGTCTAAATTTTGACCAATCCCTATTCAGTACAATAGGGCCTTACACAAATTTGAGGTACTGCTGTAATTGGGCAAATTGTGGAAATGCAGGAAAGTAGTACTTTTGCTGTTGACAGCAAGTTGCAGAATTTTCTGCCACACAAAAAAAGATGAAATGGTGTTTTTCAGTCATACTTTGACATTTAAAGAGCATTCTGTCTAAGAAAACATGATTATCCCAATGCACACTACACCCTCTACTCTCTTCTGGGTATTATGTTTTAAAAACTAGCTGGGGTTTGTAGGTTACCTTGAGTGCCCGTCAACACCAGCTAAAATATCCTAGTTACTCCCATCCAAAGACTCAATGAATTTCCAATGTACATAAATCTTGACTTTTTTTTATAATCAACATTTTATTAATTTTGAAAACAACTTTAAAACAATAGCATGATAGTTCATTACAACATATCATGTAGAGCAATTCCAGGTTCTTCCCATTTATTTTCTAATGTGCCCATTCCCAGGGTACCCGCCTCCCACAAGACACAATGCCCACCCCTTTTTAGGAGAGTTGCTTTACGTTACCAGCCCCAACCATTTACTCCACACACGGTCTTATTTGGTAGGGCATCCTCTTGCCATATACACTGGCTTCTCTTTTATAGCACACCAGTCCACTCCTCTGCGTCATCTAGATATAGCCGGAGGCACGGAATCCCTCCAGGTGGCCGCAATGTCTCATTTTGCCACAGTGGTAGTGACCTCCAGGAGTGTTTTGTCCACCCGGGTCCCATCCATCTCCTCCATAACCCCCAGTATCAGGACAACAGGCTTAAGTGGGACCTCCCAGCCCAGTAGAGCACTCAACTCTGCCACTTTCGCCAACCTGTAGTGGGCAAGAGTGGTACAGTACCAGATCATGTGGTAGAAATCTGCTGAATCTGCTTTGCATCTCAGACAGTTAGGGGCAGGATGAAAACCTGCTCAATGAAGACTAACCAGAGTGAGGTAGGCACAGTGCAGGTAGTATATTTGAATTAGGCGCAGTTGGGCAGAAATGTTGATAATGCATGGGGCCATTAGGGCGTCCCTCCAATCCTCATCCTCCAACCTTCCCAGCTACTGTTCCCATCAAGTGGTCTAAGTTGGAGGGGGAGTTGTTCACCAGCGAGTGATAAATCTGAGACACCCCTCCCTTTCCCAGGTTCCCCATTAGTATTTTGGCTTGTAGTGGGTTGAACTCTGGCCATGTGGTGCCTGCTGGGATGTAGGGAGTTATGGCTTGTCGAAGCTGAAGAAATTTATAGAATTGGGTAGAGTGTAATGAGTATATGTTTTGCAGTTCCTGCAAGTAACGCATGTGCCCCCCTGCCCATATTTCCCCCAATTACCTGATCCCAATCAGGTCCCATTTCCAAAAGCCTTCTAAGGTCTGCACTCCCCCAAGACAGGTGTCATGCCACAAGGGTGTCTTTAGCGTTAGTTTAGCATCCCAACGAGTATATCGCAGAGCACTGCACCCTGCAAGTAGGGTGGCCCAAGTCACTTGCAGGAGGGTGTGAGGGATTGGTTCTCCATATAGCATAGCTTGGATCCGGGGGAACCCAAGGCCTTCCAGTTCCAGCCAGTAGGTTGAATCAGATCATCCTCCTATAAACCAGTCATGTATGACCAGAAGGCGGGTGGCCATATAGTATAGGAGGAGGTTTGTGATCCCCATTCCCCCGTCATATGGGGCCTGTTGACAGTGAGTAAAGGCCATGGGCAGCTTTAAGCTTCCCCAGAGAAATTTTGTGACCGTTTTATCTAAATCGCGGAACCATTCGCGGGGAAGATTGAGTTGGAGATTCTGGATTATGTATAGATATCAGGAAAGCACCATCATCTTGAAGAGGGTGCTCTTTCCCAAGGGGTTTAGGGAAAGGGACTGCCAACAGCAGAGATCTTCCTGTGTTCTTTTGGTGAGAGGATTGATATTAAGTGACCAGGTGAGTTCAGATAGGAGCGTGACCCAGATGCCCAGGTACTTAAAGGAGAGAAACCGTATAGGGATATTCATTTGCCATTCCACACATTCCCTTGACATGTGGAGAGGCACTAGAGTTCACTTGGTCAGGTTCATGCACAGGCCAGATGCTGCCTCAAACCATCAGAGGACATGGAGGCACCTGGGACCGGAGCATGCTGGGTCTGCATATAAAGCAATGCGGTCTTTATAGGTCCCCTGCCAATTCCAAACATGAATTTGTGTGTCAGTACGGATGAGTCGAGCGAATGGCTCTATTGCTAGTGCAAAGAGGAGGGGGTACAGGGGGCAGCCCTGTCTTGTTCCTCGTCTAATAGCTAAGATCTCAGAGAGTGTCCCGTTGGTACGGATTCTAGCCGATGGGTTGGAGTGGAGAATTGGTACCAGCTTTCTGAAATGTGTGCCGAATCCTGCACATTCCAGTACACTCTCTAAATTCAATCTTTGAATGTACAACTGTATTAATATTATTGTTAACAAAGTTTATGCTGATTAATTGTATTTTGTATCCGATATTTCTCTCTTGTAATTTATGCTGTAATGTTGTCTCAATGGCATATCAAGACATTGATGAATTGAATAATTTCAAAAGAATTTTGTACTGAATGAATGCATTTTTAATGTTTTCATGTGTACACGGAGTCCTTAAAAGTATCATGGTTTTTAGTTAGATTTACAAACTTTGTCAGACCTTCTAGCTGCCTAGGGGTTGTTGTTTGAATTACACTCTCTAAATACTGCCAGTCGACCATGTCCAAAGAGCTTTCTTGAAGTTGAGTACCAGTAAGGCAAGATACGGGTAAAGCTGGTGGCGGTGAGCAAATGCAACATGTAAGCGTCTCAAGCAATGCCTCGTGCTTACATGCAGCATAAATCCACACTGGTCAGGATGTATGAGAGTGTTCAGTAATAGTTTAACGCTCGTGGCGAGGATTATTATCTTTAATTTTTTATGTGTTTTTGTTTAACTCCTATGTCATAAGACCTCTTACATATGCTGGGTGCTGTTCATTGTGAAAGAAATCAGAAAACACAAAATACCAACGCATTTTTCAATATCTATTTACTTTTGCTTCATTTTTGGCTTCCAAATATAAGCCAGTTAGTACAAAAACACAATTAGTAAAATACTCTTCTATAACCTGGCTATTAATGGTAACCCCACATTCAGTGTAGTACAAATAACCCTTTGTCCTATACTCCGATTCTTAGAAACATATTAAATACATTGGTTTTCTTTATGCCCAGTTTTCATTCATTAGATTTTACCATATTAATTATTTTTTGGTCTGCCAGCAAACATTAGGAATTTTGGGCTGTATGCTTTAAATGGTATAATTCTGTTTTGAAACAGCAACTTCAGGGCTAGAGTAACTTCTTAGTCACTTTATTAAAAATAGCAATTGATGTGAGTACTTTTCTTGGAAAGCTAAGAACGTTGGTATATTGAAATAACATTATGTTCACAGTATGTAAATAGTTCTTCAGATGGGATGCCAGACCATACTCAAATAGTGAGTCATGCCTGGAAGGCTACTACCCAGATTCTGGGCTGAAAGAAGACCCTTACCTTTGAGACATCTCCATGGGACTCAGCGCAGTTTCAGGACCAAGCCTCTGTTTATTATTGTTACAATGAGAGCTCATGTTTATGGTAATTATTTTTTTTAAATCCAATATTAAAATATATTTCAAAGCCAAGTGTCTGGATATCCAGAAACAGGCAAGCTCACGATTTGGGCAAGGTGATTTCACTTCAGAAATATTTCTAAAGCTGATATTTTAGGGATAATTCACTCTGAGGTTCAAAGTTTATGATTGTTGTCACTGGCACCAGAGTGAACTTTTCAAGGCTGTTTCACGATATGTGTCCACTGATTTCATGTTCTATATCACTAAAGCTTTCAATAATATCACTACTGTTGACTGGAGTTTAGCCCTACAAGGTTGGTGTAATCCGTCTACTGTCTGACTGTGTAAGCTCTGTGTAATTGATCATTAGCATTGCTGCATTCTTTAAGATGTATTATCTAGAACCATTGATTTTAAGTTCTGTGCAAGGTTTAATTTGTCATCTCTTACACGTCCAAATGTACTCAGCTTTAAGCTATAACTGAGAATTGACCTCAAAGAGGTAGGATACAAAACGTAAGTGGAAGAAATTATAAACATAGTTTTTATGGTATTTAATAGAGATTTGTAAGTGAAGATGTTACCATTGGTATGACCTTGCAGTGCTATCAGAGCACAGGCAACTTAACTCCCTGGTCTTGGGGATTTCATCACAAAACACTCTATGAAAAATAAAAGGCCAGGTGAGAGTTTAGGACCAGACTTTTCCATAATTGTAAGTAATACATTTTGGCAAACTGTACTGAAAAATCTACAGTTTTGACACCATTAAGGCAAAGTTTTCTTTTGGGAGGTGAGTTTCCATTATATTGGGAAAGTAAGGCATGCCAGGCACACCACAACATTTTTTATTGGAGAACATGCCTCATAACATCCAATGCATTATTTTCTGAAACTAATCGTTAACGTTATGTGAATCAAAATATATTTTTAAAAAAACACAATTCCCACATTTCGACAAATGCTATGACTTCTAGTAATTTTTTATCTAGGTACTAACATGCACACCAAGATAATTTTCCTGATATGCATGGGTCTTTTATCTAAATAGAGTAGGATCCAATGGAAGCAGAAATTGTAGTTTGTTTGAAACAAACAAAATTGCATAATTTTACCACATTGCCAAGTTACACGATACCATGTTCCTTCAAACTGTGCAGAACACCTGAAACAGTTTGAACTAATATTTTGATTTATCCTATTCAACAGGGATGGTGTTTTATAAAGTAGCCATTTCACAAAAATTTGTATTAATCTAAAACTGGCTCTTGTAATAGCCTTCAAGTTTTTTGCTTATTCTCCATGTATCTCAGGTGAAAACAACTGAAGTAGTGCCAAAATACATTAACTGCGCAGCCCCACGTTTCAAGATATCGCCACCGCTTGTCACCAAATCAAATAAACAGTCTCGCCCGTGCTGCCGATCGGCGCATATAAATTCTCCCTACTTCCACGGACAGAGTAAATCTACAGTCACACGCACATATACTCATCATACGCTAGGGCACATCACACTAAAATTCATACTATTACTCTATCCACACTGAATATAGGAGAGAAAACCTAAACCAATCTGCATCTAAACGAGGCCAATGCGACCATGAAGAAATTGTCCTGAGTCATGATTTTAAACACAGGAAATACATTTGAAAACTCAATAAATGACAAAGAAATAACATAACCACCCGACACAGGTGTTCAAACAAATGCTTATTTATCTAAATTAGTTCAAAATGAAAGTCAATCATTAGCAAAATCATTATTCTCATAGTTACCTATTCTAGCTAAAAGGGTCAGGACTGGTTTCTCAGTAAAGTCTCTCGAGCTGCCGTCCTCAGCATAGGTTCAGGAAGAAGTCCAAAACGCGATGATCGCAAGGAACGCGATGAATGTAATGAGCGCAATGAACACGGACCCTCTCTAGTCTAACATATTTATAAGGGAAATAACAAAATAAAAGTTACAAACAAACTTTGGATATCCGTTGAGCCGCTGAGCAGAGCGAGCAGGAAAGGAAGTCCCTTAGTTACATTTAGAAAACCTCCGCTCAGAAAAAATCACAAAAATAAAAATACGGAAGAAGGAAACTCGAGTTTGCAAATGTTACTTTCGTGAATGCTCTTCCTTGGTATCATAGCAGAGCCACCGCAGACTGGTCATTGTTCATTGTGGCTTTATCCTTCTCCAAGGACAATTGGAATCATTCCCAGAGCTACTGTCCTCACGGAAACTTTCTACTCAGGCAGAAGCTGTGGTCAGGTGACTTTCGACCATGTTCAGCAAGGCCTCTCGTCAAAATTCAATCACTCGAGTGCAGGCTGTAAATGGCAGCCATCTTGTTTTAGGCCAAAACGGACCATCTTAATTAAAAGAAACACAAAACAACGTTACCACATCATAATGATCATACAGTGTTAATCCCCACTAATACCCTTATGTGTATGTAATTATCTAGCCTTCTGCAACGCAATAAAGCATTAGCACACGTTATTTTAAAAGCACAAACTCAAAACAAATAATGCTTTTGCGAAACTTATTTAATTAAATCGCATATTATTAAGCAACATATATGCATTCCCACGTGTAGTTTTCTCTCATTAGTAGTGTTGATTAATCTGGACCTTTAACAAAACAAACTATTAATTTATGTTCTCAAATTAGTAATTTTAATCATGACATATAGACAAAACTGGAGCTTAAAACTCGATAAATTTTCAACAGAAAACTCTGCTCCAGCAATCCCCCCTTTGGTGATATCTTATCACCACAAAAACCAACCCAAAAAAAATGTATTCCCAATTTTAGGAGAAATTGAAAATGTCTTTTATGACACCACATTAAACACCAGACTCTCTCACATCATCCCTCTTCGACTCCAAGTACACACTCTCCCTCAATTCTTCTAATTCTATTTCTTGTGGGTCTCTCCTTGACCTCTTTCGTTTCTTTTCAGCATTTCCTCTAATTATTCTCTTTTTCCCTCCCCTGTTTTTACAACACAAACACCCCAATCTTAGTATCAATAAAGCAACAATTACACATGTCAATGGAAATATTATTTTACCAATAATGGTACTACCTAACTTAGCAATAAAACTCTTAACAGCAACTATTTCATTAGCTATTTTAGTCCAGATACTTTCAGCTTCCAGTGGTACTAATTCTACATGTAAATCAGTAATATTTTTGATATAGACCTTTAGGTCTCTGCTTTCGTCAGGAATGTAAGTGCAACAATGTTGAACTTTCAGCATCCCGCAGACTCCACCCTCCTTGGCTAATAAAATATCAAGGGCAAGTCGATTTTGCATAGACATGGCACGTACGGCAATCATCTCCGTATTTACCAAAAGAAACCCTCCAGAGGTACTTGTCGATAAGCGATCCACCACTGTTGACAGTTTCCGAATTCCATATGCATTTAAAGAAATTCCCACTGCTGGAATTAAAGCTCCAAATATATCACCTACAATTTCTGACCAAGTTTCTCTCTTAAAACGTGTTAGTAAATTAATGTGTTCTACATCTTCTATCCTATCTATATGGAAAATCTTTGGAAAGACCAGGCCCACATAACACGTGCCATACCAATGGTCAGGCAACTTGTAATAAGCCTTGTTCCCACAAACATAATACACTCCTGGAAAAACTGGATCTTCACCACCTTTAAAACCCCATCCTGTTGCAATGAAGTATGTATCATGACACTCACTAGTCCCAACAAAATATGTATCATATTGGGATCTCTTTCTGGTAATGCATAGTTTACCTTTCTGTGGTGCATCTAAAGCCAACGTTGGACTGGCCCCATTCTTCAACTCCTTTCCCATCTCAATATCCCAAATTGTCTCACTCACTTTATACTTTCCTGCCTTTTCACGCATGTTCATTCTCCTTTCCTCTACCATGTCTAGGAAAGCCTTCTCCTCTTCTTTCAGACTGCAAGTTAAATTGTTTCTAAAAATGTAATCTAAGGTTAATTCTTCTTTCTCAATAAAAATCTCACCAAAAATGTTAGCTTCTTTAGCTGGATTCAGCCTTTTGTCCATAGGCAATTGCCCAAAAATGTTATCTCTGTTAGACATCTCATAATCTATTTTCCCTAACAAATAAAAAACACTACTTAGCACACTACATGAAATTCCATACGTAGCTGGTAAATGGTGATAAGTAACACCCTCTGAAACGGATGCAGGTAATTGCATACATACGTAGCAATCCCTAACTTCCATTGTCTTTACGTATTCATACAACAACTTTGAAAAAACATTGCTAGAAAAATCATTAATTGACCTATCTTTATGTATGTAAATGTTACTAATTCTAGTTGGAACAACTTTCTGTGAACTCTTGTCTATATTAGTCACATTTTCAGTATGTATTCCAAAAGTATCTATTGTAACTCTAAAGGTACCTAATAAAGCTAGCACACCCCATAGTAGCATTAATAATCCAGTACAGCAGCAGCACATTTTACACCATCTTTTCAAAAAGGCACATCTACTTTGATTATTCTCTGTGTTAGCCATTTTACTACTTCGGCAGTGTCTTTTGACTTAGCCTCTTCTACTCCACTACTGAGTTTTAGAACTCTAGATTATTTCACACAGCTGATTTCAGATTTTCTCTTTTCACTTTCCTCCAAGTGACTCCTTCTGCTCACTCAGTTTGGATTTTCATCACTTTTCACTTCTTCTTCAGCAACATCAAATTGTATCAAATCATCAACAACATCCTGTGCATCTGACTCTTCTCCAATGTCAGTCAAGATTACTTTCAGGATTCCAACAGTTTTCTCCTAAACCACTTCTCGTACAGTCCCCTCTGGATTTCCTTGACTCTCTGCCTCTTCACCTTCAGACAGTGCCACGTACGTCCATTCCGGTGACCTATACTTCTGGTTAGGTTTTCTGATTCTCTTGATCTCCTCTGGTTCTTTTGTGACTTTTTGTTTTTCACCCTTTGCTTGATTCTGACTCGACACTTCGTTCACCTGTTCAGCTTTCGATGAATTTGCTCGTGTCAGTCTGTACCTCAGCCTCTTTCTCCTGTTGGGCCAAAGATCTCCTCTTACAACCCTTTTTGGTCTCACTTCTTTATTATTTCTTTCTCCGATCCAAGTTCTCTTTCTCAGAACTCGACCCTCTGATTTCTCATTTCCACTCTCATCTGATTCTGTTTCATTTGCTTCTTGTTCTTCAACAATTTTCTCTCGCTCCACAGTCTTTTCCACCACCGATTGAGATTTCCCTAATTCTGTCCCTCCTCGGGTCTCCGACACGCAATCTTCTTGCTGTCTACTTGTCCCTTCACGTAGCTTATCAGGAATGTTCCCTACACCTCCTCGGGGGTTTCCGCAATCTGTCCCTCTCTATCTTCTTCTGACCCTGCTTCTTCAGGTGTAATCTCAAGTGGATTTTCCACCTCTTCATCTGATTCAGGTGTAGTTTCTGTGGAATTGCTCCTTTCTCTTCTACTGCTTGTTGGAACTTCAGGCACTCTTACAGAATCCGATCTCTCCTCCGAGACTCTCAATGTTTCTCTTGAAGCCTCTCTTGGAAAGGGAAAAGAATCACCCAATTCTCTTTCTCCTTCACCCCTTTCAGGATTTTTCCTCCTTCTCACTGGTTCAGTTTCTGCATCATCACTGGAATCTGACTCTTCAAAATACTCCTTACCAGTCCCATCCTTTGGATTTGGTACTCTCAGAGTATGACTCGCATGCACCCAGTTTTTGACACCAGCACACTTTACTGCAGTCGTTGTAGTCAGAATAACTTGTCTTGGCCTTCCCCACCTTGGAACCAAGCAATTTCTTCTTCTGTGCACCTTAATCCTCACCCAGTCCCCTGGACTCAGATCATGGGCTTGCTTCTTCTCAAGTGTGGTAGCGTCTTCTCCAACCTGGTGAAACACAGAATGAACTGCGTCAGCCAGGCCTTTACAGTAATCCAAAATCATGTCATCAGTTATTGTCATCAACTTGTTGACAGGCACAAATGCATGTCTCATCGCACGTCCCATTAAGATTTTGTGCGGACTCAAACCTGTGGTTCTATCTGGAGTAGACCTAATAGTCATCAGCACTAGAGGCAAGACATCAGGCCATTTCATTCCAGTGGCTAAACACATCTTACCAATTCGGTTTTTAATTGTGCCATTCATCTGCTCAACGACTCCAGAAGCCTCTGGTCTGTATGCACAATGTAGCTTCTGCTGTATGCTTAATGCTTCACAAATTAAACCCATGAGCTCATTGTAGAAGTGTCCACCTCTATCAGACTCAATTGTCACTGGGAACCCATACCTAGGAATCAATTCTCTTAACAGTAATTTTGCAACTGTTATTCCATCATTTCTCCTAGTCGGATAGGCCTCCGCCCATCTTGAGAACAAACAGACTACCACTAGAACATACCTCAATTTATTCACTTGGGGCATTTCAATGAAATCTATTTGCATTCTGGTAAAAGGACCTCCTTCTCTGCCTATTGTTCCTAGACTCACCACTGTCTTTTTCCCAGTATTGAACTGCTGACAAATCAAACATCTTTGACAGATGCTCTCTGCAATCAACCTGAACTTTGCATTGTACCAGGTCTGCTTGAATGACCTAATCATTGCGTCCCTCCCCAGATGTCCCTGGCCATGATACATCCTTGCCATTGTCGATAATATGGAATTGGGCATGACTGGTCTACCATCTCTATAGATCCAAACATGATCTGTTTCTCTTGGGGCACAACCTGCCTTGATCCAATCTCTCATTTCCTCATTTCCTGCCTCATCCTGCAACTGTTTCACTTCATCCCACGTTTCTAGGACATTAGTAAACATCACAGAACAAAAAGACATCTCCCTTTCTCGTGCCCTATTAATCGAATGATTGTTCTTTGCACAATACTGTGCTATGTCATTGGCAAAACAATTACCAAGAGTAACAAAATCATCTCCTTGTCCATGAGCAGCACATTTCACAACTGCTAGCTCTTTAGGCAGCTGTATCGCCTCAAGCAATTTTCCAATCACTTCAGCATTCTTTATTGGAGTCCCACTCGACGTCAAGAAACCTCTCTGTAGCCAAAGCTGGCCGAAATCATGAACGACTACAAATCCGTACTGACTATCAGTCATCACAGTCACTCTCAGATTCTTCCCAATCTTGCAAGCTTTTGTCAATGCCACCAATTCAGCCACTTGAGCAGATCTCACTCCTTTCAAAGGCGAAGCTTCCATAACTTCTGAAACCTTGCACACCGCATATGCTGCACTTAGCACACCATCATCAGTTCTCAGACATGATCCATCCACAAACAGCACATGATCACTCTCTGGCAATGGCAAATCTCTTATGTCTGGTCTTGGTTTCGTGCAGTAGTCAAGCGCATCCAAACAATCATGATCAACATCATCTCCAACATTCACATTGTCAGCATCCGGTAACAACGTTGCTGGATTCACATTCACACATCTCTCAAGAGTCACATTTGATGCTCCCAGAATGATTTTCTCATATTTAGTCAACCAACTATGTGACATGTACTGAGTCCTGCTTCTTGTCAAAAGAATTGCCACATCATGAGGTACGAACACCCTTACAGGATATCCCATTATTATACCCTCACTCTGTTCCAAGCTTCTGCATGTAGCAGCTACTGCTTTCAGGCAACCTGGCAAACCCACAGCTACGGGGTCAAGTGTCGATGAGAAGTACGCAATCGGCCTTCTCAATTGTCCATGTTTCTGAATTAACACTGAAAGTGCCCACCCATTTCTCTCACTGCAGTACAACTCAAACTCTTTCTCATAGTCTGGCATTCCCAAAGCAGGGGCTTCACACATTCTGCTCTTCAACTCTTCAAATGCTGCCATTTGTTCTCCATCCAGTTCCAATGGGTCTCTCACCTCACTTTTGGTCAATTTAATCAGTGGCTTTGCTATCAGGGAGAAATTACTTATCCACTGACGACAATAACCCACCATCCCCAGAAACATCCTCACTTCTCTCTGGGTCATCGGGGCTCTCATTCCTCTGATAATTTTGATCCTGTCATCGGTTACCTTTCTCAGACCCTTTTCAATATTGTGTCCAAGATAATGCACCTCTTTCTTGCAAAATTGCAATTTGGCTGGAGATACCTTTAACCCTCCATCTGCCAGATGATTCAGTAAAGCTATGGTATCTACTTCACAAGCTTCACGTGTCTTCAATGCCACAAGTAAGTCATCGATATACTACACTAGCACTGAGCTTTCAGGCATGATCAAACTCTCCAATGACTTTTTCAACAACTGATTGAATATCGAAGGACTCTCTGTATACCCCTGTGGGATACGACACCATGCTAAAATACGCTGGCCAAACCGGAATGCAAAAATCGGCTGGCTGTCATGATGCAATGGAATTGAAAAGAAAGCATGACACAAATCAATCACTGTGTACCACTCAGCATCATGAGGAATCTGATACAAAATCACTGAAGGATTTGGCACAATGGGACAACATGCCACCACAATTTTGTTAACTTTTCTCAAATCTTTCACAATCCTGAACTTTCCATTAGGTTTCTTTAACCCCATTATCGGTGAATTACATGGGCTACTCAGTAACTCTCTCAAAACACCCTGTTGAATCATCTTGTCAATTATAGGAGTTATTCCCTCAATTATCTCTGGTGTCAATCTGTATTGTGGAATATTAGGATAAACAATCCCCTCTTTCACTGAAATCTTCACTGGATCTACATTATTCATCAATCCCACATCTTCTCCAGTAAAATCCCAAACTGCTGTTTTCACTGTATGTCTCAACTCCTGAGGCAAATCATCTGGATTAAACACAGCATATGTACCAACAATCTCACTCTCTCTATTATCTAGAGTCATCCGGTACAAGACATCCTCATCTGGTGTCTCAAAAGCTATTCCATCCGGAGTACAGAAAATTGTACAGTTCATCTTGCACAATAAGTCCCTACCTAACAAATTCACTGGACTGGTGTCACAGACTACAAATCTGTGCATGTCTGAAAATTTCCCTATTCTTACCCTTACTGGTTCGGTAAGACGAGTCTTAATCTGTGTATTGGCTACACCAACTACTTGGATTGCTTCGTCCGAGAGAAGAAGATTTCTAATATCTGCTGACCTGACAGTTGATCTCGTCGCTCCTGTGTCTACCAAAAAAGTAACACTCTCCCCATTTATTTTCCCATCTACAAATGGTCCTGCCTGGTCTATTTCTAGAGTTGCACCAAGTATGCACTCTTCCTCCTCTCTTCGGCACCGTCAATAGTCCCCTTCAGACTCACTCCCCTCATTCTTTAACCAGTACTGCTGCACCAGGTTAGAACGTCTCGGTTTGTTTACCTGCTCATCATTGTAGAATCCTGAGTCCTGATTATACTTTTGGGACCCTCTATTCTGCGGCAAGGGCGGTTTTGGCTCTTGACTCTGCTGTCTGACAACCTTCTGTTGTTGCTGCTGTTGATTACACCCCTCGTTCTGCACCTGTTGATTTAAGGGTTTATTTTCATTACTCACTAATGGTGGATTGGTACACTCGGATCTCCAATGCCCCAATTGTCCACAGTTGTGACAAGGGAACTTTTTCTTTGCCTCCTCTAGATTCCCCTTTCCTTTTCCCGCATATCTGGGTCTAATTCCTGGATTATTTGTCTGTTCCATCAACTGTGCTTCTTGTCTCTCAGCAACTTTCACTTGTGCCCACATTGCTTTCTCTTTCAGCTTTCTCTGTTTTGCCTCAATCTCATCACTGAAGTACTTTGCTTGTCTCAAGATTTCATCAATCTTTTTACTCTGCCAGTCAACTGTATGCTCACGTATCCTTTCACTGATTTCAGGTCTCAGGCCATATACAAATCTGTATACAAAATGACTCAAATCTTTGTCACCCAGGTGTTCATCTCCACTGAACTGTTTAAAAGCCAGTATCAGCCTTTCGTAAAAAGCATGAACTGATTCTTTTGCTTCCTGATGTTTTCGATCTATCTTAACCCAGTCTGTCTCTTTTGGGGGTACCTTATTTTTCAGGAATACTATAACCTGCTCATATTTTTTCATAACCTCTGGATCTGGTGCTCCTGTTTTCGGATCTCGTGGATACTCCTTAGCAGGCCAATCTACAACTATTTTACACTCTGCCCACAAGTCTGCTGGAACAATTATATCAAACAGACTATTCAGGTCAATCCACAGCACTTTTGACAATTTCACAAACCTGTCTACCTGCCTATACCACTCGACGGGCTTTTCTCTCAGTCGAGGGAAATCATTCGTAAATGACAAAATATCCTGTCTAGTCCATGGGACATGTACGTATCCCCCTCCAGGAATCTCTCTCATAGGATAAGCATCCACTGTTTTCTCTTTTTCTCTCATGGGAAAAGCTGAGTAAGTCCTGTCCACCGAATCTTCCCTTTTCTTGTACCATCTATCCTTCCATTTTTTCCACATCACCCCATTTTCACAATAAGGCAATCATTTCCTTAATCTGCCCTGTTCTGCCAGCACCATTTAGATTTTCAATATCTTTGTCAGAGAAATCCACCCTGTAAGGCTTCTGCAAAGCTTTCACCTTATCCATGTCAACTCCTTGTTCACTCGCTATTGCTTTCAACCTGTCATGTGTACTCTTAGCCCTCCAGGTGATACTTTTACACATAAATAACAACTCTCCATCATGATGGTTTTTGAGTATATCTGTAGGAATTGTCCCTGCAATAAGCTCCTCCAATTCTATGCGCAACCTGGCTACATCAATTGCCTGTGAATCTTTATCCTTCTTTTGAAGAACTTTCAACCAATCATTCAAATCTTCAGCTGTTATTTCAGTAGACTTTTTCACTGCACCCACTTGTTCTGCCATCCTCTGTGGTTCCAAAATCGTTCCTCCCAAACAACCAGTATTCAATCCTGAATTAGGCCGTACATCTAATCCTCCACTACAGGCATCATGTCTCGACGGTCTCAAATTATTTTCACCCGTTCTTATTCTTAAATCCTCCAAAGTGCAAAAACCAACCAAACCATTTCCAACATAAGGAACCGTCAAACCATTTTCACCCATTCTTTGTTTATCAAAAATAGGCACAACCGGACCTATGGTTACAGGCACTGTAACTGCTTCAAGATTTTTCGTCAACTCTCGGATTTTCTCAGTCAGCTCAGATGTGGTTCTGGCTAATTCTCTTGTTTTCTCGTCACTGACTCGATTCTCTCTCTCTCGCTCTCTCTCTCTCTCTCGTTCCGTGAAAGAGCTACCACTTTTCAGATCAGGTGTCACAACCTCAGTTTTAATAATTCGCAAAGTATCTCTTACAGGAGTAGCAACTGGCGTGCTTTCTTCTGGTTCTGGTCTATACGGAGGTGGTCTCTTGTAAATCATGTCATCCAAAACCTCATCCTCGTAATCAGTAACTCCATACCTTCTCACTTCTGTATCAGGCACCTTTTCTGCACCTTTCCTCCCTTCCGCTTCTTCAACAGTCCTCATAGGATATAATCCCTCTGACATACTAGCATCTCGCCATCTCCTCATTCGATCATGATGAGTCTCACGATCATATTTCCTCCCAAAAATGTATCTATAGTTGCCTCCACTCCTCTGCTTTTCTCGCTCATGTACCTCATCTTCCCATTCCACCAACGCCTCAAACTGTGTCGGCCTTGGTCTAGGCTCTAGACACATCATTTTTCCCTGTAAATTTCTCAACACGGCCAGATTAAATGAACCATGTTCCGGGAACGCTAAGACACCATCTTCCTTAGTATACTTAGCCCAGTTATCCAACCATATACAGGTATGATACCCATATTTCGCAACCATGAAGGATGCAGGAGTTCTCGTCGGAGGTAGCAATTCACCCTCTCTAGTTATTACGTTTTAATCCTTGTCGAACCACCTTTTTATTTTACCGAACAAGGATTTTTTCTTCTTTTCCTCTGGTTGGTAATACATTTTAACGTTTACCAATATTCTCTAGTCCCTTCCGCAACTGTACGATCTTTTTGTCCAATAACAGCGCGACTCACACCAACGCACCAATCCTGGAGCGTCTACGTCACCCTGTACTAATTCCAATCCCTGCGCGGCTCACACCAACGCACCAATCCTAGCGCGAGCACTGTCCTGATCCACTACCCAATCACAGCGCGGTCTGTATGACGTCAGCAGTCGCTGCAGTCGCTTCTGCTCCTGTCTCCTGTCACTCGTCTACCCCTCCTTTACAAACGCCTTCTTAGTAGACTTCGTTTCAGATTCTACAAAATCTATTAGTTACAACATATAAACATCTCCATTGTCTGCTTCGCTAACCACAGAATAGTAAAGAAAATCTTTCTCACAAGAATCCCGCTTCTCTCTAGAACAGCGCTTGCCTCTGCTCTACTACGGAATAATTACTTTTGTTGACACAGTAGCACATCCCTCTACTCTGCCATTCTAACATGCATCCATTAACTGTTTCCTCTAGGATGGCTCCTAAAAGTCTCACAATCAATTAAATGCTCATACATTCACGCACTTTCACACCAGAAAAATATAGCACACGCACACAGAATCCTGCCTTTCCCGAGAACAGCAAACAGTCTGTCCCGCTACAGAATTATAACACACATTAACCAAGCAGCGCTTACCTCTGCCCAGTCCTTCAGACAAGCTCAGAGAATACCTATTACTCCTCCCGCGATAAGCTTTAACGGCGAACCTTACGGATCCCTGGGACTTAAGACCAGAGTTTCACAGATAACCTTTGCTACCATACACACTCCTTTTATACTGAAAATATGTCCCTAATAGTAACACACGACGATGTCACTGATTCCGAACCCAGACAATGTGACGCGCAACTTCAATTGTCACACGTTTTTCCCCGCATACGTACAGGGCCAACAATCCCGTTTTTCCCGAGAGCAGCACTCACTTCCCTCTGCCCTACTACGGAACCGTCACCAGCTCCCCAAATTCCAGAAGCCGTACACACTACATAGAACTCAATACGACGACCTCAACATATAGTATTAGTACATATACCAACATCAATCAATAAATCAATAAATCAAAAGCCTATGTACAAGCAATCTATCAGATCAAGACAATAATCTAACCATCATACTGCTACCAGGAAACTGCTGCAGATCGGCGCATATAAATTCTCCCTACTTCCACGGACAGAGTAAATCTACAGTCACACGCACATATACTCATCATACGCTAGGGCCCATCACACAAATTCATACTATTACTCTATCCACACTGAATATAGGAGAGAAAACCTAAACCAATCTGCATCTAAACGAGGCCAATGCGACCATGAAGAAATTGTCCTGAGTCATGATTTTAAACATAGGAAATACATTTGAAAACTCAATAAATGACAAAGAAATAACATAACCACCCGACACAGGTGTTCAAACAAATGCTTATTTATCTAAATTAGTTCAAAATGAAAGTCAATCATTAGCAAAATCATTATTCTCATAGTTACCTATTCTAGCTAAAAGGGTCAGGACTGGTTTCTCAGTAAAGTCTCTCGAGCTGCCGTCCTCAGCATAGGTTCAGGAAGAAGTCCAAAACGCGATGACCGCAAGGAACGCGATGAATGTAATGAGCGCAATGAACACGGACCCTCTCTAGTCTAACATATTTATAAGGGAAATAACAAAATAAAAGTTACAAACAAACTTTGGATATCCGTTGAGCCGCTGAGCAGAGCGAGCAGGAAAGGAAGTCCCTTAGTTACATTTAGAAAACCTCCGCTCAGAAAAAATCACAAAAATAAAAATACGGAAGAAGGAAACTCGAGTTTGCAAATGTTACTTTCGTGAATGCTCTTCCTTGGTATCATAGCAGAGCCACCGCAGACTGGTCATTGTTCATTGTGGCTTTATCCTTCTCCAAGGACAATTGGAATCATTCCCAGAGCTACTGTCCTCACGGAAACTTTCTACTCAGGCAGAAGCTGTGGTCAGGTGACTTTCGACCATGTTCAGCAAGGCCTCTCGTCAAAATTCAATCACTCGAGTGCAGGCTGTAAATGGCAGCCATCTTGTTGTAGGCCAAAACGGACCATCTTAATTAAAAGAAACACAAAACAACGTTACCACATCATAATGATTATACAGTGTTAATCCCCACTAATACCCTTATGTGTATGTAATTATCTAGCCTTCTGCAACGCAATAAAGCATTAGCACACGTTATTTTAAAAGCACAAACTCGAAACAAATAATGCTTTTGCGAAACTTATTTAATTAAATCGCATATTATTAAGCATTCCCACGTGTAGTTTTCTCTCATTAGTAGTGTTGATTAATCTGGACCTTTAACAAAACAAACTATTAATTTATGTTCTCAAATTAGTAATTTCAATCATGACATATAGACAAAACTGGAGCTTAAAACTCGATAAATTTTCAACAGAAAACTCTGCTCCAGCACCCGCACCATGGCAACAGATCGACTCTTCTTGGAAAAACACTTCGCACACTGCCCAAAAATGCCGAGTTGCTGCTCCACGAAGCGGGACAGTACAACCAAGGTTGAACAAAGCCTCTCACCTCGCTCGTCGTGTATGGCAATAAAAGTTCCAAATACCCGTTTCAATACTTCACTGGCTCTGAGTATTTCGCCGCTTAATCCTCTGGCCCCTTCTTGCTCGTTTGAATAACAAACAATCCCATCCTCGTCGCCAAACTTGTAGAGAAGAGTCACACTGTAATACTGGAAACTTGTGGTTTAATCATGAAGTACATCCATACAAGAAGGGGCTCTGGAGCAACTGCCACATACAAGAACCTTCATACCATACGGTGCTCAGACCAATCACAACACTGATGTAAGGCAGCTTTGTGATTGGTCAGGGGATTCTGAGAGGCTGTGTGCTTCCTGCAGAGAGGAGGATGGAGGAAAGTGGGTGGCCAGTGATATTAAGGTAAGGGTCTTTCTTTAATTTCGCTCCCCCTTCCTCTGACCCCCTCTCCACCACTCCTGTTTGGTAGCAGTCCCTACATGCTAAAATAATTATTTGAACCTCTTGTTCGCATCTTTGCGTGGCTTCTACGAAAAAGACATCTTTCATGCTTTTTAGTTTTAGATTTCTTTTATTAAGTTTCAAGACATAGAATTCAACAACAAATCCACATGCTCTATAGTCAATGAAATGCAATCCGGCCATGGAAGTATTGCAGTTGGCAAGAGATACGGTAACAACAATAAAAAGAAACCCTCCTCTCCCCCCTCCCCCTGGGTGTCGAACCTGTCTCTATGAGCTGGGAATGTCAGGCGTAGATGAGTGCACTAAGTAGCAGAAGTGTTCTGGCTGCCTGTTTAGGAGGGTCTGAGAGCCGTAAGAGCCTCAGGTACTTGGGACAGGTCAGCTCTGTGAACTCTGACATCAGCTGGGTGAGGAAAGGCTCCCACAGGTTGTGGAAAGAGGCCCCAGGATGTGTCAGTGAGAGAGATATCTTCTCCATCCCCAATATATTCCACAGTCGATGGAGCCACCCCAGGTGGGTTGGGACAGTCTTAGTACCCCAGTGGGCCAGTATGTTTTGTACTGCTGCCCCCAGGGCTAACGCCATCTGTTTGCCCCTGAGAGATTTAAGGGGGAACATGATAGAGTTGGGGAGGCTCGAGAGAACTTATGCCGGAAAGCGGGGAATTTGGGTGTCAAAGTGAACATCCACGTCATTCAGAATCTGCTGCAAACATGCCTCTAGAGAGGGGCAGTCCCAAAGTAAATGAGTGAGGGTACCCGGCGGGTACCTGGCGAGCCGCAGGCTCTCCAACATTGTGGACTGCGAAAGGGGTTGCCCCTATGAAGGTGAACAGGGGTCAGGTACCAATAGGTGGCCACCTTTGTGGCTGTCTCAGTGGAGCTCACATTGCGAGCCATATGTCGGGCCCTATAGAAGATATCATGCCATTCTTTCTGTGTCATGGTCCTGCCTAACTCTCCCTCCCATCATAGCTGGCCCAGGGTCTTTCCAGCATTCGGAGTGAGTTTGACAAATGTATATAAATCTGAGGTTAAATGAGCAGTGCTGTGGCGTGTGAGCACCATTTCTCAAACGTAGTGAGGTGTCTTTCTGCGCCCTCCCGTACATCCCTACCCAGCACCCAGTGCCAGACCTGAAGATAATGATACCGCTCTGTTTCCGGTATGCCCTGTTCTCTGCGAAGATCAGTGAAAGATCGAGGTCCCGAGAGATCGAAGGGGTGACCGACAGAACGGCAAGCCTCCTTAGTCCTATGGGAGAACTCCGCGGCGTCTAGACCCGGTGTGAAGTCGGGATTATGGACTATGGGAGTGATCGGGGACGGGAAAATCGTGAGTCCTCTAGAGGTAACAACCCTATTTGCGCGCGCGAGAAAGGTAACCCCCCATAGAGGCCGGCCAGCGAGAGACCTATCCATAAATAACCAATACTTCTCAGATTCTGGGCGGGACCACTCCACCAACGCTCTCATTTGGGCCACTTGCCAGTAAGCCTGGAGGTCAGGGACCCCCAAGCCCCCCCTGTCAGGATCCCTGTATGTGAGCTCCCTTCGGAGCCGAGCCCGCTGGTCTCTCCAGATGAAACGTTCTATGTCCCTTTGTAGTGACCTTATGGTTCCTTTCGGGGGTATCAATTAGAGTGAGTGGTACAGATAAAGGAGCTGGGGAAGGATTTCCATTTTCACCGCTGCAATGCGGCCTAGCCAGGATAGTGAGTGTGGTCTCCATTTCCAGAGGGAATCTCGGACTTGCCACAGAATTGCAACGTAATTCAACTCGTTGGTGGCCTGTATTGTGGCTAAGACTTGCAAATCTAAGTAAG
Organism: Triturus cristatus; assembly: GCF_964204655.1. Taxonomy (NCBI): domain Eukaryota; kingdom Metazoa; phylum Chordata; class Amphibia; order Caudata; family Salamandridae; genus Triturus; species Triturus cristatus. The sequence continues at coordinate 393,699,652 of NC_140595.1, forward strand.
GGATCGAGGCCCGAGCTCACTGGACTGGGTAGGATCACTGTAGGGGCCCCAATGTTTCAGGCTCCAAGGAGAGATCTAAGGCTTGTAACTTGTGCATGTTAATTTTAAAGCCTGATGCCAGTGCGAACATGTCCAGTTCAGCTAGAAGTGCGGGCAGAGACTCCCGGGGATGTTCTAGCGTGGCCACCACGTCGTCGGCGTATAGACAGAGTTTGTGCTCCGTCGCTCCAAAGCGCACCCCCCTGATGCTATGCACTATGCATGCGTCCCTAGGGACCTCCTCTGGTCCCAGATCCGTAGCCTGAGCAACGTCGCTGTGGGGCATGTAGCTCCGCTTCTCGGCAAGTACAGACGCTCCACCAGTGCTCACCTCCAATGGGGGCCACACGCTTTCCCCTGTGATGCTGAGCAGGAGGGGCTCCGCAGAGTGGTCAACAAAGGCACCCCCGCAAACCAGGGGAAGGAGGCCCCCGGAGGGTCAGGAGTGTGGTCAGGACTCAGCGGCCCCCTGACTACCACAGTGTGTGCGCGGGCCCGGGCCCAAGTCCACCCGGCTCCTACACCTCCCAAGGGTCAGAGGGGGAAGGGGAGGCAAGGAATCTCAGCTGTACGGTGATTTCCGGGAAGCCCAGCCACTCGGGCGGGCTCACCTTCTCCTCCGCCGACCAAGCTGGCTCGTCCACAGGCCTCGGGCAGAGGTCCTCGCCGGCTCTGCCGTCCGCTGTCAGCTTCCTCACGGTGACACGCTCACATCCACGGCAGTCAGCGGGGTCCCTGCGTCTCTCCAGTGGCCTACCAGCACCACACAGGTCTGCCCAGCGAAAGGGGGACCACAGCCAGGCCCTGTCTTCAGCACGGCAGTTCATGTGCTCCTCCAACCTCAGCCGTCAAGTAGGCCGCGGGCTGCGCGGCTCCATCCGGAGCGCCAATCGTTGGCGTGGGGCAATAGAACTGCTCCACTCCTGGGGTTCAGGCTCAGCGCCGCTGCATCTGGCGTGGACAGGGTCCAAGGTGCTATTTGGTGGTCAGTTTTAGGCTGTTTTGTGGCTAGGGCCCAGGCTGGAGGTCAGAGCGACAGGTAGGCACATCCTACTCGGTCGCCATCTTGGCCATGCCCCCATCTTTCATGCTTTTAATCAGCAAGTTGTACCATCTCCCTAAACCTGTCTTTGCAACCCAGTCATATAGGATTCCTCCTATCTCATTGTTCATTTGGAATGAACGAATATCATCTTGGTGAAACAAGGAGATTATTTCAACGTACGGCTTCCATTGTTTTTTCCCCTGTGGTATATCTAATAGTGTTACATCTGACTAGCTACTCAATCCTTTTTGAGTGCCGGAATCAGATACCAAAATCTTTATATCTCCTTACCTCTGTCTGAGACTAGTCTGTCTCCCATTACAGAGAAATTGTCTGTAAATGTTGACTCTGCATGATCAAAGGTATTGTATAGATCTTAAAATACTGCTTGCAAGAAAGCAGGGTTTTTGCAGATGTCCCTCCAATTTCTGCCCTCATTTGGAGTACTAGATGCTGGTTTTCAACTCTGACATTGCACTGAAATCTGCTAAACAGGCTCCAGTGCCAGTGCTCCCTCCCTAAAAGTGACATGTGTAATTGGTGTCTCCAATTAACAGAGTCCATACCTCCCTTGTGAGTCCCTAGTAAGTGTTACTGTGGTACCTAGGGCATGGGTGGTAGGTAAAGTGGTACTCCTGGACTGCAGCACTGGTTGTGCCATCCTGAATGACCCAGGTAAAAAGATGACAGTAGACCTGCCATTGCAGCCTGCAGGAGCTGTGTTCACTGCTCCATTTCAACTTTGTGCTCACCATGTGTGACAGGGTCACAGCACTGCTCTTAAGTATGTGTCAGTCACCCCTAGAGTAGTCCTGGTGCAGTATATTAAGAGTGTAGATATGTAAGTGCAAGCTTATATGTCTCTATACTGGCTTTACTATTAAAGCACACTAAAAGAGATAGGCAGCCTATAAGTTAACAGGAGACTTGTACCCAGGCACACCTGGGTTGCTAGCTACATTATGGTTGGTACCACCTAAATATGTTGAGTTTGGTGTCAAACAACATGGCTTCTTTCCCCTGACACAAATCTGGTGCCAAGGGAAGGCTGGCATGCACCCAGGTGGCTACCTAGTGGTTGGCAACCTGGTTACCCTAGCTGACAAATGCTTTGGCTGGCAAGTCATGGTTTTCCTGCCCCAGTTGCCACCAAGTCAGGCTTCTGACCTCCTGCCAGGCAGTGTGAGCACTCCCTAGAGCCAGAACAAAGGAGTGGGCAGGAAGGGGTCCACACCTCCCCCTCCTAAGTGGGCTTGAGCATTGAGTTTCAAAGGCTTCACCACCTCTGATATGCATCTCGACTGTCTCCCTGAGGAGGACACAGCCCTCTCCTTGTCCCGGGCATGCTTGGACCCTGGCAAGGTGGAAATTATGTATGCAGGAGGTGGTCACCTCCAGGAAGGCTGGTCACACCTCAATGGTGAGCAGCCTCATATGTACACCTAAAGTTGATTTCTGCCATCTTTAAGAGGGCAAGAATAGTGGGCTCTATGTAGAAAAGGTAACCTACACACTGGATGTGGTCAACTCAGTGGAGGACAAGAAGCCCATTGGCTAATAACTCCCACACCCCTAACTCCCCAACATCTAAGATTTAAGGGATCCCCGGATACCAAAACCCCAGTTCTGATCACCTTACTTCAAAGAAGGACACCAAGAATACCATTTTGACCGACAACAAGGTTTGCACAAACAAAAGGAAGGATACCCTGGACCTGTGACAACACAGTTTGGAATGGTGTGATCGACTTTGTCCTTGTCCAAAACTCAGCACTCCATGACAAAGGGACCCCTGTAGAAGTCAGAAGAACCCTCAGTCTCCCCTGGATTGGTGAGACAATTCATCTGCAAAGTGTAGGTAAAACAATACTATGCATCCAAATAATCTCTGGACATTAGGCCCTCCAAGGGATCACCAACAAGTAAATGGTTGTGTGCATTCTGGGAGTTGTAGTTGGCTATCACTTAATTTACAAGCCTCTAACTCACTCCCCTAGACCTCAAGATGTTGAAGTTCCTTTTTGTTACTTTTACCGCTACCAATGCTTGTTGGATACCAGTTGGGTAACTGACCCCTTAACTCAACGGTACATTAAGAGGACACTTCACAACTCCTGTGACTGGCGTCAGCAATGACCCCACTGGAGTATTTGCATTACCCTTTTTGGTGCTGTCCTTCCTACGGTAACTGCAGTTTGGGCACAACTCCCTTTTAAAGACCACAGACACCTAAGACAACAGCTGCACCCGGACTCCATGGGCCAGGTAAAATTGAACTGACTGTTGGGCCCTGGTCCTGGGACCCCAAGGACCTCTACCCCGCGAGGGTACAACGTTACACGACCCCTAAGTGACGCGATTGTTACTAGCAGATTTTCCCATTGACAGCAATGTTAAATGTCTGCACTATTTAATACATTTATTTTCTTTTGCTTTGAAAATCCATAACTCCATATATATGTATGCTGTTTAGTTTGTTATGGCATCTACATTTATATAAAATATACTCTATTATTAGAAATTGATGTTGGGTTTTTCTCCAGCCATGTCGATTACTTAAGGAGTCTTATGGTACTGTAAAATACTGTACACATGTTACTCCAGTAATACCTGACTGTTCTTTGCCACATTATCAGGACTGAGCTAAGGATTATTGTTATAAGTCCAAGGATCATCTTTGAGGCATTGTGATAATATTGCATGGTAAGGTTACTCACCAATATCACATAATATTCCACTTTCCTACACTGCTCATTTAAAAACAAATGTAAGAATGGTCTATCATACTTTTTTGGCGCTGTTTTTTCATCTGTAATATGTTACCTCCATGATATCCTCTATCATAAGAGAGAGATCATTTATTCTGCCGCCTGCTCGGACTCTTTCATTGTCTTTCCTCTGCTAGCGAATGACGCAGAGGCCACCATATAGTATGATTTACAATCAGGAAATGCTAGACCTCATTCTTCTTCGGGACAGCATAGGATTCGAAGCTGAAGCCTACCCGATTTATTTCCCCAGATAAAGTCTGAAAATAACTGCTCACAGTTTTAAAAACAAAAAAGAATTGTGAAATAATATATTTGGTGCCGCTATGAAAGGAAAGTTAATTAATGGTAATATTGACATTCTGATTCATGTAACATAATCTATTAGTGAGATTGATAGACTAGCCCATTTTGTGAGTAGTGCTTTGGTCTTTTTCAATACAGGAACATAATTCAACTTGTAGATGTTATTCATATCTTCTGAATAGTATGTTCCTAGATATCTTTTAGGGCTATCATTGTGCAATTCTTATAATGAAGTTGATAAACACTCTTTTTTACAATTAGAACTAATACCTCAGTTTTGAGATGGTTAATTGTATATCCTCCTATAGTATCATATTCTGAAAACACCTGTAGAGTATTATTTATGTTGGAATCTTGGTTGTATGACGGAGCCCACATGCATTTACCCCCATGCCTTTACAACACAGTCATTACCCCAAATGCAATGTCACCACGCGTTACTTTACCATTCAAGTCGATACAGTGACTTGCCTTAATTGGGCACTCAACTTTGGAATAGTATAAATTTCTTTTCCAAGTCCAGTCTATGCAACAGTACGGAAGGTGTTGGAGTTAAAATCCAACACCAGTTTAACAACGCGCCCCAAAAGCAAGTGGTTCTAATGCCATGCTGGGTAAAGGAATGTGTGATAACATCGCAGTCGGGATAGTAACTGCGTTGTAAAGGCAGATAATTGTTCTGACTGTGGGGCAAAGTATGTTGCCCCTGATATCTATGATGGTTCTATAAAAAATTTAAAAAGTGTAGGGGACAAGGGGCATCCCTGCGTAGTTCCTCTATTTGCTTTAAATTCTTTGCTCAAGGTGGAGTTAACTGGGATCCTAGCCCTGGATTCTGCATATACATTTGATATTAATCTGATGAGCTGGGATGGAAGACCGAATTAGTCTAAAATATAAAATAGACTGTCCCAGTTCTCTAGGTCAAATGTTTTTTCTGCATCGTTATCTGAGAAGGAATGTTGTTCTGTATAAAGGACTCTACTGGCTACTGCAGAAATAATGTGTTGCCACTTAATTGTTTATCTGCTATAAAACAATTTTAATATAGATTTATTTATTAATTCATTATTTTGTTTAATCTATTGGTTAACATTTTTTTTGTTTGTAATTCAATAATGAAATAGAAAAACAAGAATTTCTATTTTTGGTGTTCTTCCAAGCTTTTAAACAACTCAACACTGTTGCCATATCAAATGAATATGGGATTGTCCCTCCATCTAAGCTGCTGCTCACTAAATCATTAGATGTTGTTGATGATGATTTACACATTTTTAGTAAAATTTGTTTTGCAAACCGTTACATCCAGGGAACTTTCAATTTGGGAAGTTCCTTATCGTCTCTCTCATTTCCTCGTTTGTTAATGATTCTACTAGCTAACTTTGTCTTTTCTGTATCTAATTTAGGCATATTTGTTTAGGAATAGTTTCATTTTACCTAAATCTACACTTTGTTTTGTAGCATGTATTATTTATAGTGATTTACCATTGTGTAATGTATTTTGTTTTTATCTGTAGCCTTAATGTTAGTCTCTGGGTGTTGCACCGATGTGATTTTGATCTTTTTTGTTCCTCTTTGTTTAGCCATCCATGTCAGGTGTTTACCATCATATTTGCTCTCCATGTAAATGTTCACATATATGTATTATTACTTGTCTGCACTTCCTTGTAGAAGTGTCCCTGAGGAGCATCTTTGGTTTTAGGCCAGTTTTTACAGCATCTATATTTTTATTTTCAATTAAATTTGCTTCTGATGATGATAACCTTACTTTGAAAGCATCCCAGAGATTGCTAATTCTGCCATTCGTACACTGCGATCAGAAAAATGTTGTTTAAAATTAGTAATTTATTTCACCCAGATTTTATCCTCCAGTAACAATTTATCTTTTTGGTCAAATCAAACTGGGTGAAAGTGTGTTTTTTAAGACAATAGCTGTGTGGTCAGACAAGGCTAATGGAACAATTTCTATTTTATTGACTACTAAAGTTCTGGAAAAAAAAGCAACAATCTAAACAAGCGGATGTTTTATATTTTGAAGAGAAACAATTGTAATCCTTTTCCCACAGATTACCTTTACTCCATCTATCGTATAGATCAAGGTCTCGAAGGAATTCTTGAAATATTGAGGCTGTACTTTGCTCATCTTGTTTATGATTTGGGTTGGAAGTGACAAGGTTTGGATTCTAAATTAAAATTCCCCCAATCAAAACTGGATAATGCTCTAATACTAATGAAGCTATTATGGCCTCCAAAATCCAGAAAATGTCATCTATTATTAGCTGTGTGGAATCTACTGTACAATTTATCCACAGTCATCAGCTCTCGGATTCCCTTTTAGCATCCATTTTTTTTGCAAAGTCCACCACACCACCCTATGTGCTGCTGAAGCAGAGTTGAAAAGGCTATATTGCACCCAGTTTTTTAATATTCCACACGCCTTAGATCACAAGATTGAGAAGTGTGTTTCTTGAATTAGAATAATATTGGTATTGTGGGATAACATCTAGGATTCCATTTTTTTAATTATTCAGGCCAGTTGCATTAAATTACATTCATTTTAGTGCTAATCTCCTGGGTTCTGCATTTCTTCTTACACAATTTGTTGCTACCCAATACGACTAATCAAGGACCTTCAATTCCATTTCCAGACTTTGCAGTTGCAGATAGCTAACTGGGCATATCTATATTGCAGACATTTCCCATAACAACTTGGTTGATTCTCCGTTTTGATTAGATTGGTTAGCCTTGTTCTCTTTCTCATCAATTTTTTTACCTTCACCATTCCTTACAGAGACTCCATCTCCACCTCAGTCCTTGCTCCCTACCCTTCTTTCTCCTACAGCCCTGCCCCCCTCTTTGTGATGCCTCACTTCCAGTCTTTCCAGCCCCTAATGGCTGAACGATTCTATTTCTTCTTCCTTCTTCATTCTTATTTCATGTAGCCCAGAGCCCTTTCTTTAAGATACTTTTAGTTTGTAGCCACTGGTTATCAGCATCTTACTGTCAATTTTTATTTTCATGGAATCTCTAGTTGTTGCGAAAAGAGTTTCTGCTTCAGCTGTGTCTGAAAGGATATGGAATCACCCTGCCCTTAGAACCTTCAATCTCACTGTTGGTAGTAGCTGTCTGTATGTACCCAACTCTCTTAACCTCTCTGAGGCCTGTTTTAACTCCCACATCTCCTAGAGGTCTAAAAAGAGACGCCTGGAAAATGTTTTAACCAAAAGTCACCAGTATTGATGGTTTTAATCTGAATCGCTTTCTGCACAATTTGTCCTCTTATCCTGTAGTCCTGAAAATCTACCACTATTGGCTGAGGCTTTTCTCCTTCCTTAGGAGATGAAAAAGGTACCTTGTGTGCTCGTTTGAGATTAATTTTCTCACTTTGTCTATTATATCACTTTTATTTAGTTGAGTTTCAGGGATACCTACTAATCTCAGATTGGATCTCCGTAATCTGTTTTCTAGATCTTCAACTTTAGTCCTATTAATTGTTAGTTCTTTCTGGGTTTGTAACAAAGTCTTATTATTGATCATGTGTACACCTTCTATAGCAGATATTCACACCTCTATTTCCTTATATCAATCCCTAAGCTGTTGCATTTGTTTTTTAATTTTACACAGCATTACCTCAATTTTGCTGACAGAATGAATTTGTTCAGACTGCGCTTTCTTAATGTCTTTGATATTGCTTGCTAGGAGCTTTAGTAAAATATGGAGTATCATCTTTCAGGGAAGGTTCTTTCTCTTGCCAAATATTTGAAACTGCTTGTTCTCTCCAGATGTGCCCCGGTTCTGCCATTTCATTTTCATGTGCCCTTGAATCTCTGAGAGTCAACCCTCGGTCCTTGTTCAGCTCTGCCAGGATCTTTTCTAATATCCCATCCTTTGCCTAAGCTTTGAGAGTTTGCCAGCTTTGCTGAAATACAGAATAATGTAATGAGTTTATGCCTTGAGGGATCTGCCTAACAAGACCTATGCTACAACAATTCCCCCTCCCACTGTAGAAGCTTCTCTCTTCTAGCCTTTGTGAGAATGCTCCTTTTAGTGTTGTTTGAGAAGATATGATTAAGACTACTTGGTTAGTGCTATTGTTTGGGGCTCAAATGAAAGGCATGCTAGAGTTTTCTTTTTTAGTGTCTTTCACAGCATATGCCCTTCTTTTCCATTGTGATGACTCCACTTACTCCTGGCTGAGAGCGTAATATTTGGATGGCCATAAATTCTAAAGATTTCTGACTTGTACCACACAGTTCTGCTGGTTTCACATTTGATGCAGGCTTTTCATGTGACATTTTCACCCCTACCATGTTTATCATGTCTATCATGGTGCTTTAACTGTGTTGTCAGGTTTGGCATACGTTATTTCAGTGTGAAATATGAGCTATGACAATTTTTCACCCCAACTTATTAGCGCACATCATTTCAAATAGATGACAAAATGGTGAAGTAATGTTTATTGCTGCAAGAAGGCAGACTAGGAGATGGCAAGACTGTAGTCTTCTGCAAGAGCCTCACACTCAAGCAGTGAACTCTAGGAGTCCGCTGGTGTGTGCCCAATCTGTGGGGCTAACAAGTTCTCAGACCTGCTCTGCTAGGCAGGTAAGGGAGGTGGCTATGGGTAAAGTTGCTTACAAGGAGTTGGGGTGGTCCACGTTGATCATAGAAAAGCTTCAGATTTCGCAGCCTTGACAATATACTCAATGTCTGATGTCTACGGTTCCAGCTACAAGCGGTTATATTTGTTTCCATCTGAGTCTGGTTGTAGCAAAAATGACCTGCTGATAATCCATATGACTCTCCTTCGACTCAGGAACACCGAGAAAGCCAAATGCTGATTACCGAGCAATGTGCGGCCATGACTGAAATCAGATATGCTGCCTGTTGGGAGCTTCATACATCAGCCATCTTCCAGTAATTCTGCTGACCCACCACAATATTTTTGAAACATTTCTTTAACAAGTAAGGCTCATTATCACATTGCTAAGAACGTGTTTATATTGCTCGTGTATGTATGTAAGCATACATTGTAATTGCACTTTCTGCCATGCCAGTATGACAAAACTTCCTTGAGGGACAATGCCCTTCGAAGTTGTATAAAAAAGTTATTTCAAGAATGACTATTACTGGTACAGTGCGCTTTAAAATTCCTCATTTTCAGCAACTTTCACAGCAATCTTTTGGGGAGAAATGCCAATCTTGGGATGTCCCATCACCCACGTCAGTAATGGTTTCTACAAATGTGATTCAGTTTTGATCTATGTTGTTGTTTAATTTTCTTTATGCATCCACTTGACCTTACATTTTCAAAATGCTATTTGAGGAAAGCAGCTAACTCCCCAAAGTTGCCTATACATTATTTTTGGTCATTGTTACTGGCCTAATAGGCTTCAAAGTCATACATTTTTCTCACATCGGGCCAAAAATTCCTAAAGAGAAACAATATCATACTTAAAATAGACAAAAGAAAATTAAATCTGTGATTTAATTTTGTGATACAATTCAGCATGTTTTCTAGAAGAAATTCCCCTCCACCTTCCTTTTGCATTGTATTTTGGGAAGTCCGACGCCCCCAAAACATAAACGTCCTGCCATGGGCCATTACATCATATTCCATGTTGCATATAATGAATGTGTCTAAGTAGCAGTGGTATATCATCAAAACATTGCTGTAGCTTTTTTAACAGAAATTTCAAATGTTTAATTTGCCAAAACAAGTCACACTTCAGGATACAAATCACTAAAGTGAACCTGAAGTGTCATAGATTTATTCTAGAAAACTCATATCATCAAACTACAAATTTACAGAGTGAGATTTTTAAGAAGATTCAAGCTTCTGCATGAGCATGACCATTTAGATGCCAAAATTTTACTTTATATTTACGATCTGCACAGACTTTGGCTCAAAAAGAGTCTTCTGAAATATTTTTGTGGAGCAAGATATGCTGGTATCACCTAGGGCAGGCAATTTGTTTGCCCCGTTTAAGAACGCACAAAAAAGATGCCAAAAGAAACCTATGTGATGTGCATAAGCACTTGGGCAAAGCATGTATTCTGGACCGAGTTGTTGAAATGGGTAATAATAGATTTGAAAGCACATATCCTTACTCCCCCAAATACATCATTTAGCCACGAAAACCCATCGACAAATTTGTGTCAATTTGTCAGCACTAAAAAGGGTCTATGGAGTTTAGATTTCTTGTGCGGCATGTGATTTACTGAAATACTATAGCCAACAATGACAAATCAATTAAATGGTACAAAATAATAGTAAAAGTTTTTGCCATTAGCATATTCAGGTACTGCCTCCTGAGATGTATTCAGATTTGTATAGCCCACAATCACCTGGGAGGGTATCCTGGCCTACTGGGACTACTAAAAAACCTGCAGCCTTGTTACAGCTAGGGTGCACTTCTGTTTGTGCCATGGCACACCTTTAAATAGGTGCGCCGAGTGAAACAGGAAAAGTACATCTTAATATGAAGAATGCACTGCCCACAGGGTAGTCGCAAACGTGCGCTGCCCTGAGGGCAGCACATTCAAAGTGAAATACAGAGTGGCTGCCTCAAAGCCACTCTTTGTTTCACTGTGCAGGCGGCAACTGAGGGATTACGGATCCCCTTGCAGGTGGGTGCAGTGAGCGACTGCACCAGCTTGAAAGGGGATGTCTGGGGGGTCCATAGAGCCTCCTTGCCCACCTCCAGAGGTCTGCCATCAGGGGTACACTGACAGTGCACCAGATTTTGTGGCACACTTTCAGTGCGCATACGTAATTCTGCGCAGCGATAAAGGCCATGCCACCATGCAAATGATGGAATGCTCTCTTGGGACAGCACTGGCCTTGCATGTATGCCAGCGCCATCTGCATTACAGAGGGGCCGCACAAGCCTCTGTGGCCCCTTCTGGAAAATGGAAGTGCCCCGGGGGGTGCACAAAGCAGGTGCACATTCCTGTTGCACCCCTGTGGCACTTTCTATAATACATAAATGACGAGGGAATGCCGGACAATGCAAACATTCACACCCAGTCACATGGATCTGGGTTTAATCCATCATTCTTTTGCACACCACACCACCCCAGTTTGATCCCAGCCGTATGCAAATCAGTCTTGACCCTGTTCCTTGTGGGAATAGTCTAGCCCGAACTGCCAAGCCAGGTCTTCCCTGGACTGGAAACAAGCATCCTGGGACTGGTTTCAGGGCATCACCCTTCATGAGCCAGGCTAGCTTGAATCCAGTGGTGTAGTGAGCACGGCACCCACGTCTGGGCATACCCTTCCCACTTAGGGTGACATGTGCATAGAAACAAGTGATGAACAGAATGCTGGACAATGCAAACATTCACCCCGAGTCACAAGGATCTGCTTTTAATTCATCATTCTTTTGCTCACCACACCACCCCAGTTTGGACCCAGCCATATGCAAATCAGTCTTGACCCTGTTCCTTGTGGGAATAGTCCAGCCGAACTTTCTATCTTCTATCCGTCAAACGAACGAGGCTATGGAGGATAATACATGTTTTTAATTTTTTTTACATGGAAACTGCATTTGTACAATAGTCTCTAGAAAATGTCTGGTCTTCCGAAGATCAAAGTCAAGGAACAATGGAATGCAAGAAATATAAGTTGTATTAAGCAAACTACTTGTTAATTTAAAGATAAGGAGAAATAAGAATTAATTGTGGTTGTTTACGACCTGACACAAGCATCCATTACCAAAAGCACACAACTGAACAAATGGTGCGGCTAACAGTCGAATAAACGGATTTTTTGTTTGTTATTTGGAGACAGAAGGCATGTCCGAGTGTCATCTGCCCAGAGCACACTGGACAGTACAAAAGAGCAGAGGAAAGGAAGACTTGCCTACGTCTGCTGTGTAACCGCTTTAAGAGGTATTTGGGTGTGAGTGATGTAGACACGTTACTAGCAAGAACTTGGCTAGTAGTGTTGATCCACCAGTAACTTCCGTGTCATATAAGACTGCCTGTCCAGGGATGGCTTTTTAGCGATCGGCTCTCCCATGATAGCAGGTGTGTGTCTAAGAATACAAGATGAAAGGCACAACTAAAAACACCATAATGTAAAATGTTGCCTAAAAAGTCAATATAATCTAGAAGTGTCTCGCGCAACAAAGGGGTCACATGTCAGCCATCCATTTCTTTATTTTCAACTTTTTGAATTAAAGGGATAGATACATTGTAGGCTGAGGATCAAGCAGATTGTATTAGCTAAATCCCGTGTGAAAATCCTGGAACAGGGCTCTCGCTGCTATTGTGGTAGGTGAATCATCACACCGATTGTCTCCTTGTTTAATTTAATATGTTTAATGATCTCACACACAGCTTGTCTTCCTGGTCAATCATGCACTACACGTGGTGATTCGTGACCCTGTACGTTTTGTTTCTTTTTGGTGTTGTGATGTCAGACATGTTGAACAATTAAAGTGTCATTATCTGCACAACACATGACAACCTAAATCAGGGAGTTCTCTTCTCTGGTGGAAATACTGTAAATGCCTCGCAGCCCTGGTTTTCCAAACTTCAAGGCTGTCCCATCTTGTTATTATACCATTAGACAGTCGACTAGAAAACTAGGCTTGGGAAATCCAGATATTTGGTTGCTTTTCACATTACTAATTAAGTCGTCAGGTTACTGCAATTAAACTATAACTAGTAGAGCAATTAAAGAAGAGACATTGGTTCTCCTCCAAGGATTCACTGTCGAGATATCTGTCTGTTCTCTAAGTGACATTCAAAGCCACTGATCCGTCCATGTCTTTTTTTCCCACTGATGAATGGCAACGGTGGGAAGCACTCATTATCTTATCTTAAAGGAAATTATTTCACACTTCTTCTTGAAGTGTTTTAATGTGCTACTTTCTTTGTGGATGCTGCCATGAAATTTAGTGTCAGTAAATTTACCAGCTAACACGTGTTCTTTTTGTTGTTGTATGTAACTATGTCGAAGTCAACAATATCGATCTACAAAAATATCAAATTCGCTGCACTACCTAGCTCTACATCATCAAGGTAAGTACATATATTTACTACACTTAACTCCAGATCTACTTACCTAGACTTAACTTGGGATGTAGTGGTTGTGTCAAACTAATGGATTCAATATTTTTGGCATGAGATACATCACATGCAACATACTTAGGGCCACTGGAAATATGCGACAGAAAAGAACCAAATTATGCTACAGGGGTTACTAAATTATGCGGCAAGAAAAGACAAGTTATGCAGCGTAATGCAGCACGTTTTGTGGCAGTACTACTTCATTATGTTTTAATTTTGACACGTTTAGCACCATCTGGGCAAACTTTTACCTCATTACTATCAGTTTATCATCCATATACAGAAATAAGCAACCTAAAGGTGACCATTCAAGTTTTGAGAAGGGACTTCCATAGTGCAGCAACACGTCAACAGGTTTTTTGTAATGTTTGAAGAAAGTGAGGAGGAAACAAAAATATATTTTTTATTAAAGACTTCAAATTATGCAGCAGAGGATGGATTATGTGGCAAATGGGACAAATCCATATTTATGAGGGAAAATGCCACGGTTGAAGTGTCGCATATTTGCAGTGGCCCTTGACATAGTGAGGGAATACTTGTTTCACAATTTATGTTGTCCTTTCAAGGCTTAGAACTAACAATCTTTCGCATTAGGGGTATTGAATAGTCAAATCTGGGTGATATTCAGTAGTTCTGCGCATGTTTATTAATGCTGGTGATTTCCTCTTTTCTCTTGTGTCATTGGTTATACCAAATCTTTAAAATTGTCCGGTCATGCAAATTTCTCATATTGTAGTGGATGGGCCCCGCCGCCCGTGCGAAATCTTTTATGGCAGCACAGTTTGAAGCTTGATGCAGGGAGGACCCTACAGAAATGTCTACTGGTCCAGGGTCCTGACCATCACCATATCCTATATTGCAATAACAGACACCATTATATATTCATATACATTTTTACAGAGCAGCCAATCATAATTCATGCTGTCTGGTAGTATTTAAATGGCTTCATTTGGGTGCTGTGGCTCTATACTCCTGAAGTAAAGATAATACGTGTCCTTCTTAGGGCCGCATTTCGAGGACTGAGATAGCATTAATATCAGCTGCAAACTGAGGGGCAGATTTATGAGATTTTGGTGCAGAGCAGGGCAGCCAGTCACCTTGCTGCACTGCCCTGCCTCAGAGGGCAGTAACGTACAGTATCTATGTCATTTCTCCCTTCGCTGGTGCCGTTTCGACAGCTTAGCGGCAACGGAGGTGCCCTTGCACCATGGTGCAAGGGTGTCTGTGTTGCAAGCAGGATTGTTTTTGTGCTTGAAGGGGCACCTTCCTGCATAAAAACAATACTGAGAGGTGTTTACCTCTTTCTATGTGTGCTGCAGAATGCAGCACACATAGAAAGAGGAAGAAACGAGGAGAAATAGTGATATTTCTCCTCGTGCACCTCCCCTGGGGACGAGTAAGGTTTTGGCGCATTCCATGGTTTACAAGGTATTGTACATCTAGGGATGCATCAAAATCCATGGTTGTTACATGGGAACACCCATTGCAATGCCCATGGCATGCCTCTCTAGTGCGGAGTAAGACAATGCAGCGATTTGCACTTTCTTGTCTTTACCATATTTATGAGACCATCCAAAGCTACCAAAGTGGCTTTGCATGGTTCATAAATATGATATAGTGGTTTGCACCACTGTTGCATCACAAAAAGTGGCGCAAGTTCCTTGTAAATATGGGCCTATGTTTGAGCAGATTTTAAACCATGGCTTCTAAGCCGGTAGCGGCTGGTATTTAACGGCAGTAGGGGGGTGAGTCGGCGGGCCGGGAGGGGAGGGAATGAAGGGAAAATAAGAAACACTTGTCTGCTGTCTGCCTCCACCACTGTGCTTCCTCTCCCTCTTCGCCCGCTTCCAGGGCAGGAAGCACTTGGCTCCCAGCCTCTCGAGAGCCAATCACAACGCTGCAATGTAGCGTTGTGATTGGTCTGAGAGCCGTGGATTGGCGCTCAGCCAGAGAATAGGAGGCTGGGCATGTTCTCCATGCAGGCTGTAATGTGCCTGCATGGAGAACATGCAAAGTGCGCATGACAGTTTGACTGGCCTGAGCCGGCCGGCCAAAGAGTCCTGCATACTTGGAGTCAGCAAACCACTCCTCCCCTGCCCTGTGAGCAGAGCAGCCCCGCTCCTACCCAGCGGAGCAAGGGAAAAAATAAAATGATAATAACAAAGAGTTATCATCATTTTATTTTTTCCTCTTTGACCTGCTCAGTGGGGCGACGCCCCTCCACCTTAGCAGAGGAGCTCCCACCGTATCTACGCAATTGCTACTTGCTGCTGGTTTTGTGCTGCACAATTTCCTCTTAATTAATCCCAGGGGATGATGTGTTTTTCTGGTGCACCGAAAAGGAGAGCGCCTGTTTTATGGGCCTACACTGTTTAAAGCAAACCCATTAAACCCAATATTTCTCTCAGTTAGTACTTCATTTTCAGACACTACAGCTCAGGAACTAAAAGAGGCAACCTTGCTCACTGTTTCCGAACTTTACTGCCTGCAAATCAAGTGCTAAGTTACAAAAACATGATTAAATTAATTCACTTTACGCCCCGCAAGCACATAAAACAGGCGCTCTGCTCTGCACCGATATAGTCCATCGTGATATGACTAGCGGAGGGATGTGCACGACCAAAACAGTGTGGTACAGAGAATACACTGAAGTGACACTGGTCACAAAGTCTGTTATCACACACTATACCGCATTAACAGTCGGGAAACACATATTCAGGCGCAAAAGCCATCATGATGTCACGCTTTCATGGTATTTCCCCTGTGCGGATGATGCGCCTGAGTTTTACCAACATTAGTAAAGCTTGGGAGACATCCGTCACATCGCGGTGTTTACACCGCAATATGTTTACAACGCAGGCATTGCAACGCAAGTCGTTACAACGACTTGCACTGGACGGCGCTATACACTAAGGAATAGTATGATTTACTATTCCATCACCTTCCCTACTGTTACGTAGGCTGGAGTTGGAATAGTAAATCATACTATTCCTGCGTCCAGCGCCCTCCAGCGCTAGTCGTTGTAACGACTTGCGTTTTCATGCCTGCTTTGTAAACGTATCACGGTGTGAAGACGGCGATGTCATGTCATATATTCATACCATAGTCTATGAACATGTGTCTTTTTGTCTTCCACTGCATGGCGAAAGTAGAACTTGCATTAAAATGATCACAATTTTCACCAACTTGTAGGTAAATTGTTTTGTTTTTTTTGTAGATGGGACTTGCGTTGCTTTTAGTATTTTATCTGAAATTCCTTTCTTTGCCTACACGGAAACTGTTGACGCGGCACATGTTTGTGGAGATGAGTAAGAAATAAAAGCATGGTTCCTTAGATCCGCCTTCCCACCACCAGCAATATCTTATTTCTATAGCACCCAAGAACGTAGCAAGCAGGCACTACATAAAGCGGAAGGGACATTTATTTGACAGTATTATAAGGAAACAAACTGGGAACAAACATTTGACTCTGGGGTCCTGGAACGCTGTAAAAGTGTAATTAGATTTATGCATTAGTCATCATGGAGTTAAGGGTTCGTGTAGGACACTCGAAATTCATGGCCCAGAGAGGAGCACACGGGCCCTTCCCCTGGAAAAAACAGGTCCCTCATTCCTGAGAAATGTGGTCTCCGAGGGATCGATCACAGGGTCTAGTTTATTTAAAATAATGTAACATGAAATGCAAAGGTCTTCCTCAATATTTCAGACGAGAGTGCCGCACTATTTCGTCCTCCGAAAGCACTCACAGCTCCTTGGATCTGCCCATCCCTAAACAAGTTGACTTGTGCTTTCTTCCCTGGGTCTTGATGATTTTGAGGTTTCTACTCTTGCGCGCAGAGATGTGTTTGCTTAATAGAGTAGAGGCCAAAAGAAGCAGCCATTTTGTGGGTATTTTGGAAACCTGTCTATTCCTAATCAATTGCAAATGTATTGGCTGTTGATAAAGAATAATTTAGCAATGTTTGTCTTTCTGTTTAACTTAGAACATCACATATTGTCTGGGGGGTGGGTTAATAATATTCCAGTGCTTCTGACTCAGGTTATAGAAGTTGTTAAAGGCTCTCTCCCAGTACATAGCTTGGGCCTGTAACTCAGGTAGGGGGGCTTTAATGACCAGTATAGCCGTAGGTTATCAGACATAATGAAATGTTTGAGCAGGAGGTCCTCATCAGCTATTAGTGCTTGGATTGGAATATTGAGAGAAGGCTACTCAATAAGAATGCTCACTTTGCTGGCTTTAACTATCATTATAGCCCTCCTAAGAGAGCATTCCATGTCTGTCCAGCCCCTCTGGTGTGTTCTCCATTGATAAGCTAAGGAACCCTCTTTCAATGCCCCTCGCCCCCAGAACCTCCTGCTTTGTGGCATCCAGTACTCACTGATCTCAGAAGGTGCTTGAAACCAAGAGAATCGCTACTCCGTCCAGGGCGCTTTCTACCCCTCTCCACTTTGAACTCGATGCACCCCTGCTCCTGTCTCTTTCCACATGTGTTCTTGACACATCATGTAGCTCCTACCCTTGAGTCACTGAGTGAGGCAGTGAGTCCATTTGTCACAGAGCTGGCAGAAAAACCCAAACATAGTGGTGCTCTTATTTTTTTCTAACCTTTCTATTGACTGTTTATCAAGTCCTCTCAGCAGTGCAAGGGGAGGAGCCAGATGCTGTGACAAGAACTTATGTGTGGAGATGGAGAGAGGCAGAGGTGCAACTGCTCCACGTGGCGAGAGAGGCAGGAAAGCGCGGCAGGGCTGAGGGGCACTTACTTATTGGACCTCTGACGCACTATGTTCTTCAATGGAGATGCCAACATTTCAGTGATCAAATTATTAATAGCTGTCCTACCATTAAAGTTAAGCAATTAACACACATTATGGGTTTCACTGTTTTATGTGAACCGAAACCAGATTACCCAAATTGCATGGACATTCATGACGTGTATCACATTAATGGATGTATTTGGGAAAGCGGTCCAGCTTTCTCAAAATAACTCATTGTGCCTTTGAGAAGTAAATAAGGGAATATATAGAACAAGGGACATGATTTCTGTCAACTGATCAATTGGAGCCTAAGATGCTTACCAAGTGGCTCACAAGGCCTCAATTTTCAGATGAACAACATCCTATTTCACCTACCGTTACACACTATATGAAGCAACATTCACAGTGTATTTACTCCTATTCAGTACGAAAAACCTGGCATACATCCACTAAGTATGACAAGCTGACATTTTTTGCCATTAAGAAAACTCTTTTTTGAATTGTACAAACATTTAATATTATTCACATATGTGTACTCTTATGCTTTCTACATTTCACTATTAAAGTGCAAATGCTGTGGTTTCTTAAGTGTGGGACACATATAATAGGTATCCAAGGAAAACATATGTGGCAATGAGAAAATGATGGAACTATAAAGGGATGGTGAGGCAAATATATTGACAACTCCTCAAAGATGAAAATCAGCCAGGAGAAAGCATTCTCAAAAGAGATACCTACAACAATCTAAGAAATACTTCAAGCAAAGCAGGTTTAAAATTAAACCTATCCAGGATTAAATTAAGTTATACTTCACATATAGGCCACTCAGCTGAACTATGAAGGATTCACAGGAATATTAATTAATGCAGGAAATTTCAAATAAAGGATCAATGGCAAAAAATAAGAAGTAAAGTTACAAATGCTCATGACGTTATAAGTCCTAGTTGTTTAAACAACTATGCTAAGGGCCAATCAGGTCAAAGAGTGATGGGTGCTGCTTGGCAAACAACCATACAGTTATTTCCTTTAAAATCCCCGGACTTCAACAGAGATTACCTTCCCACTCAAAATTTGCAGATCCTGCTCAATGATATTCCCTACTGAGCTAGCCACACGCCTCCAGTGCTCCCAGGCCTCTCAGCCTCATGACTGATTAGACGAATACCAACACCACTCCCTCTCCCCGGCACAGCTATTCACCCTTCACCACCTGCACTGCCTAGGCTGCCCTCCACAGCACACACCGGTGCACCTGATGAAGGTGCAACAATTTTCTTTCCATCTCATGCTCCAGAATGTCCTGCCCATGGATATACTGCAGCAATCAATGAAGAGTGCATGCTACTCATCATAGACACAATATTCTTATTTTTCCATCTGCAGTTGTGTAGCATAAGATTGACCATCATTTAGTCAAAAGTAATTATAAAGGGAAGCAGGAAGAGTAACGGATAAGATAACACATGTTCAGGGTCATTATCAAATTAAGTGTTACACCTAGCACCATTGGCGTGGATCTCCCCTGCATTTTTTGCCTTGGCTTCCAGTGTTTTGCTGTGTGTTGGACTTCGTTTTACTGGTCTAGATGCTTTGAGCACTTTGCCACTGCTGTTCAGTGAGAAAGAGCAAGTGCTCCCTTTGTAAATAACTGTTATAGATTGGTGTTTCCATGATTGGCTATTTGATTTACCAGTCAGTCCCTAGTACAGTGCAAGGTGTGTGCCCAGGGCCTGTAAATCAAATGATGCAGGTGAGTTTGCAGCACCGATTGTGACACCCACATAAGCAGCCTGTATATGTAACTCTGGCCTGCAATTGCAGAGCCTGTGTGCAATCTGGTACTGCCATGTTGACTTGGCAAGTGCATCCACTTGCCAAAGCTAACCTTCCCTTTTCTTGTAGATCAGTCACCCCTAAGATAGGCCCAACGCACGGCTGTGGGCAGGGTGCAGTGTATGTGAAAGGTAGGACATGCCCTGATGTGTGTGACATGCCCTGATTGTGAATTACTGCCAATTCACTATGCAAGGCTACCTGTTCCCATAGGACAGAATGGGGAGTTTGTTTATAACATCTTAATGGCATAACTGGAAGGATAATAAAGTTTAATATGCCTGAACTCGGAATATTAAACTGCATCTTTTAGTGAGGGTGATTTTTACATTCTGTGTTTGAAAATACCACTTTTAAAAAGTGGGTATTTTCATGTCTGACCATCCAGTGTGCCTCTGCTAGGTTTGTGTATTGCATGTCAGGCTTTTAGATGACAGGGGATGGAGAGGAGTAGTAACTCCAGACGTCAGATGAGTCAGGGATGGGCTGAATAGACCTGGGCTGCATTTGGAGTAGGGGGAGGAGATTTCCTTTCACCTTAATGGGCCTCGTCAGCCTTCAATAATGCTGTCTCCACCTCCTGCCAGGAAGCTGCACCAGTGAGGACAGAACTGGTTTTGGCTGGGTACAGACAATCTCTGCCTTCAGGGAACATAGGATTTTGGTGTATAAAAAGAGAGGCCCAGACCCCAGACTGTTAGATCACTTCTGGGAAATCAAGAGGAACCTTTGCCAAGAAGAAGAGCTGGAGAAGCTGAGGAGGAATACTGCCCCTGTGCTCTTTGTTGTCTGGGGTTGGCCTGCAGGGGCTACTTGCTGCCAAGGAAAGGAGAAAGGACTTTGCTGCTTTCTTTGTACCCCCTGCTTGAAGAGAAGATCTCCAATGGCTTGAACTGATCTTGCCCCCTGTTCTAGAGGTTTCAGAAACAGAAAAGACCTCACTGCGCCTGTGGGCACCGTCTCTGCAGAAGAAAAGGGTAACCAAATCTGTCATTGAGTTTGTTGCAGGATTCCGTGTCCTGAAAGCACTGCCAAAAGCAATGCCTCGCTTTGCAACGCAGCCCTGGTCTCACCGACTTCGTCAATGAGCTGCTGCTGGCACCGTGTCCTGAGGGCACTGCACTACGCAACGCTTCGCTACACGCTGCAAGGACGTCACCGACTCCGTTGCTGCCCGACCCGAACATCCAACAGCTCCGTCGTCACACCCTGACCTGCCAGCACCGCAGCGAGCACCGTCTCACCCTTCAACGCAAGCCCTGGTCTCACCGACTTTGTCAACAAGCTGCTGCCTGCATCGCATTGTGAGGACACCGCCTGCCGCAATGCTTCACTTCACAACGCGACCGTGATGTTTGCCCCGACCAACTCACACCGACGAGTTGGTCGCAACAATAAAGGTACTGTATCTGAGTCTGTCAATTCTTTAGCTGGCCTGTATTGATGCGGTCAGCTGGAATTGTTAGACTCTGTTGTATTCAGTATCGCAGTAGCCCCAGGAGGAGCTACCGAGTCAGAGGAACTGTGTTTTATTGATTTACCTGCAATTTAAAGGTTATTTTGCACAAGTACTATTTTTCAAGAGCATTGTATGTTGGATTTTTATCGTATTTGGTCTTGTTGGTTTAGATAAGATTTGCTATTTTTCTAAACTGGTGTGGTGTCCATTTGTAGTGTTTTCAGTGTATTACTGTATGTGTTCACAAATGCTTAACACACTGCCTCTGAGATAAGCCTGTCTGCCCGTGCCAATCTACCAAGGGGATGAGCAGGGGTTATTTTAGGAGTGTATCTCCCTTACCCTGACAAGAAGCAAGGGTCCCTATTTGGACAAAGGTACCTACATCTGCCAACTAGAGACCACGATTTCTAACAACAAGGAATCACATTCATACACAGCTAAATATTCAATACCTTCTCCAGTTGCAAAAACACTTTAAAAGACACAAAGCAAAACTGTGTAACGTAGGATGAGGACTGTGGAAGAACACCTGCACCACCCTGGCTGCATTGAATAGACCAAGTGACAAATCACATACTGTGATCGCAATAAGTATGCCACTCATAAAGCAAACAACCCTTCATCATGTCCTCAACAAGCTTTTTAGCACGCCCACACATCATTATGAAGAACGAGTTGAGGATAAAGCAAATATATAGGTGAAGGAACACCCTTTTTTAGTGGCTGTAAAATAGGTATGCAGGAGAATCTTCTTCCTTTTGCATGTGCTGCTGGACATGGCTGGAAAATAAGGACTGGAGCTAAATACTCCAGCAGCCCACTCCCGTTCCATCTCTAAGTTAAGGTACTGACTGCACTGCATTTGCTGGTTCCTAAGTCCTTTCAGAGAATGAGTGCCAGTGTCAGACTAAACCCTGTGGAAGCCCCTAGGCAGTCAAAGTTTCGGGGCCCCCTGGCAAATTTTCTCTTTTACCCTATGCACCAGATTTGTTTTACAAACTGACAGCTGCCAGAAGATGAGCTTTTAAGAGACAAATTCTTATGTGAATCTGATGTCTCTGGTTTATGTACTTTAAGTTGTATTTTGATCCGTTGTCGTGAGGCCCCTAAAAGGAGTGTGGCCCATAGGCCGGTGCCTACTTTGCCTATTTGGTAATCTGGAACTGATGACTGCCATCATATCTTGCATCTCACTTAACAGCCGATCACTCTTGAAGCCTCTTTTCTCCAGATGCAACGTCTACAGTACATCACCTGCAAAGAGACAAAGTAAATGTTGAAGCAAGGGTGTAACAAACACTTCACATTACAGTTGACCCCAGGATGTTTCGCACAATCTAGCTTTAGGTATGTAAAACTATTGAGTTACAATGGGTTTGACAAGCAAGAGGTTTGGGTTGTACCATTGAATGTGAGAGACTACCTTCTTCTATTGATCATTTTACCACAAGGTCAACACAGTGTAGCAGAATCTGCATTATTGCCCCTTGAAGATCATGAACAAGAGATAGCAGGTATTGCTTCCCCTCTTACACACTTCCATATTACGTTTGTGAACAGTCATAAATGTATGAACATCCTTTGTGTAATACGTACTAATGTGCATTTTATATTTTATCGTCATGCTTTTAGCATGGGTTGGACCACCTTTGCATGACCCAAGATCGACTATGTGTCAGCAAGAGAGTAGAGTGAACGTAGGCAATCCCTGTGACGTGAACTGTACCACCTCCAATTGTATTCTCTCTTTCTCTCACTATATTCCTTTCCCCTTCCCCCATCCGTGTGCTATGTTCTGATCATGAGAGTGGGGCCAGTCATAGAGAAAGAGTGGGACTTTATATAGCTCTCATGGGAAGAAGAGTATTGCTCACTTTAGGGCTACTAACCAGTCGTTGTATCCTTTAACTGGAATGGTCCGACACACATTCAACAAATGTTTCAGTTTGCAACAGATTACCAGAAGTATTCAATGTAATGTTATTATGAATAGGAAGGCCTACTCTGTGGTTTTTCCTCCAGTCTCCCTTTGTTTGGTGAATACCACACATTACAAAATGCAATACTAATATTCAGATTAATTATGGTGAATGGTAAAATAGCCCACACATATCCTATTTTTACCCAGGGATCGACACTGAAACATATGCGTTCCATTATAGTTCACCTAAACCTACCTTTACCTGTCTTTCTCTCCAGCACACAGCTGATTCTTCTTATAGTCTCTCTGCATCTATGAACTCCCTTCCAGAATTCTACCAGTGTGCCCCAACAAGGGTAGAATGTAGGCCATGTATGAGATATGCTGTGCTGCACTACCTTCCAAATTTGATGTGCAAGATTATATTGGTGTGTTGAGGGTTTCACTATATCACCTTGCATCAACCCATAATGTTAGTCTTAGCCTTTCACTCTGCCCCATTCCTTCTCCACAAATTGTGGCAGTGCACAAGGCTCTCGGTCTGCATGCCCACAACTCATTTGTGGAGTCACATTTTAACACAGTCACCATTCTGGGAGGCCTACTTAACTGAAGACGAAATGTTGAGTCAATTAGGACATGTATGCAAACCTCAGTTCTCACAGCCCTTCCTAAGATGTCGTTGTCAAGATTGTGTGGTACGTTTATGTCTGGTGAAAACAGATAGGAACATACACCAACACACATGGGCCCATGTGGAAGCGATAGTTATCAGTAAGTATGTCTGTCATGAAGACAACCTATACCTGGAGTATTGTTGAGTGATAATTTGTATGAGGTTTATATTGAATTCCCTGATAATTTGGCTGTCCATTTTACCCTAATCCTGCCACGTGAATCTATATGTGGCATTCTCACATTTCCACATCAAATGAAAATAAACTTCCTTGCATATGTTTGTTTAGTTGTGGCATTACGTTGTTATTGGTGGACGTGCGATATTTTGCTGTTTTTTCAATTTTTTATATTTAACCCTGGTCGTAGTTTGCGTAGTCGCGCTACGCGTAGCTACGTGAAGTGATCTTTGCACTACGCATGCTACGCATAGCTACGCGAGCTTCATAGTGCGGTAGGGAAATGCTGTTCGAAATGATTGCACAGTGCCGGATGCTTGTCCGCACTGTGCAATCATTGCGAACTGCATCATGCACAATGCAAGCGGTCATTTTCTGCCGCTCGAGTAGATTTGTACTCGAGCGGCAGCTTTCTCAACGCGGACTGGTAGTTTCCCATCGCGAGCGGTCGCGAGCATTCATGACCACTCGCAATGAGAAAGCTGACTGCCCCGCGTTGAGAATCTCAACGGGAGGTTTATTTTCCACGCTTGCGATCGGCAACTTGACGTTGCCGATCGCGAACGAGGAAAAAGTCTCGCCGGGATGTTGATTTTGCTCGCTCGTGGTCGCCAACTTGATGTTGAGGACCGCGAGCGAGCAAAAAATGCCCGCTACGCGTTTTTGCACTGTGCTACGTGCAATGTGCGCAGCGCGTAGTTGCGCAAACTACGCACACTCCGCGAGCATAGGGTGGTTTTCCGCCCAGGCCTAGTTATATTACCTCTGCAAGGTTTCTTTCCAAATATCGGATACATGGCATAGTATTTATTCCAGATACAGAGCTTTTCTCATTTTTTATTTTTGTGTGTATTCTCTTAAATCATTTAGAATGACTTGATTTACCTTTTGTGGTTTTAATTTTCTTTTTAATGTTAAGCAATCAGGGGACATATTACAATAAGTGCCCCGGGGGAGTAACTAGTGTTTGCGCTGCCCCGGGGGCGCAACAAGCGTTTGCACCTGCATTGCGCGCCCCCTTGGCACTATGGTATTACAGAAGGGGCACAGACGCTTGTGTGTCCCCTTCAGTAATGCCTATAATCGCTAGTGTAAGAAACAGCAGACAACCATGCCTGTGTTCTAATACCAATGGGGAATATTTTTATGTCTGGTGTTAGCCAAAAACTTTTGATTTTATTAAAATTATTTATATAGCATACGTATAGGTGCTTACAGCCAGCCATCTTCTTTCATTGGTTATTGTGTCATTCCCATTTTTCTTTTGCCCACTACATACTGTCTGCTAATGGGTCAGCCTGGTTCAGCCATTGTTTATCTTCACTGTGAGTGATGTATTTGTGTTCTTTCATAAGGCGGATAACCACAAAGTAGTTCCTTTTTGTGTCAAGGAACACTAATCCAATGCGAGCTTTTTAATACCAAAAATATTTTTACTTCTCGCCACAGTCTTTTAATATCCGTGAAGGCCTGGCAGCTCCCCTTACTTTAACATTTTGCAAAAACATGACAAAACAAAGCAAAGCCAAAATGCTGCCAGCCAAAGCAAAAACTACTGGTTTTGCCAATTTCTTTATTTTTTAATTTTTTTAAAGCAGCCTGCGATCTTTAAAGGAGCCTGTGCTTCTTAAAAATCCCATTTGGGAACACATGCTGTTCTTTGGGACTCAA
Organism: Triturus cristatus; assembly: GCF_964204655.1. Classification (NCBI taxonomy): domain Eukaryota; kingdom Metazoa; phylum Chordata; class Amphibia; order Caudata; family Salamandridae; genus Triturus; species Triturus cristatus. Next base: position 393,725,384 of record NC_140595.1, read on the forward strand.
GTGTTTGAAAAAGTGTAAAATTACTCGAACAGACAAACGTGTATTGTTGGACTTTAAAGCCACGCTCCAACCATCTTGAACTATTACAATTGCTTGGTTTGGCATATATACTGAATGATAATAACACTCATTGTTGAAACAATAACGCCTTATTAATAGCAGGCAAATAAGGAAGCATGCATACCACAGTGATGAACATTGTCAAAACATTAATAAGCTAAGCTTGCGATCGAGGTGCAAGTTGTACTTTTAAATGCGAAGTCATGCTCTCCAGCACTACAAATGATTTCTTTTTGTCACAAAGCAGAAGATATGATAACATATTGTGTTAACACTATATCAACTAACCACTGTCCTGATAAGGTCCGGCGCATATTTTTCTACAAATGTTGGCATTGAATAATCTTCATTTTGTGCAGAATCAGAGTCTGGCCAACTCTTGGCAGTCTTACATCTAAATACTTGGCACTGTTTACAGTACCACATGACTAGTTCCAACTTATTGTTCTCCAAATATCCACGGAACAGAAACACACTTGAGTTGTCTAAGTTTAATAAAAAAGGCATCTTGCTGTCAGAAGTTAGAAAGTTATTTTATTTGTTTTAGAGAGGTATATGTTTGGCAGAGAGAGTAGTCCTCGCTAAAGAAATCTACAGTAGGGCATAGAGTTCCAGGAATACGTAAGAACACTCTAATTCTGAAGCAATTGTATGGGTTAAATCAATGTTATGGGGTTGTTAAACAAAATGATCAATCACTGCGCGGTGTACAGAAAATAGAGCTAAGGACATAGAAGTCCCACTTATCATGCCAATTCCACTTGTTTTTCAAGTCAACCACAGGTATGAGTGCACTGATGGTGGTAGAGGGTATTTGGTGCCCCTCTGGGGGCGTTGACCTCTGTGACATCCTCTGTGGGGTGGATGGGATCTCGTATAATACCCCTTATTGAAGTGGCTTTTTAGACCACCTGATGTGCTCTGCCTAGACACCCAGTATTCAGTCCAGCAAATGGTTGCTCCTGGTCACTTTCTCTGTTGGCTCATTTGAAACTGGTAGAGGAGAGTGAAGAAACTGGTGTGTACTAGGCCTGGGCGAAAATTTTGTTCCGTTCGCGGAAATTGCGATAATTTGACATTTTCGCGTTCCGCGGAAAGCGCGAAAATGTCAAAATTTCCGCATTCCGCAGCTTAGCGATAAATTGGTTCTTGCTCGCGCTGTAAAATAATACATTCTCGCGCGCGCGCGATCGCCTTACCTGAATCCCTGCGTTCGCCGACAAGTTTTCTTGATCTGGTCGCGATCTCCATGAGATGTTGTATTGCTTTTAGCCATTTGCACTGTCTCGCGACAGTTCGCGCCCGCAGTGACGTCATGCCTCGCGCGATCACGTCTTTCTTCTCGCGATCATGCACCGCGAGACAACTGAAAACAAGATGGCCGCGCCCGCGAGCAACCACATGGGTAAGTTGGCGAGCCGCAACCATGCAGAAAATCACGCGAACATGCGGGAAAATAACTTCCGCATCTTCGCGATATTTCTGCGTGTTTGCGATAATTTTCAAAATTTTCACGATAATTTGCGAAAGTGGATTTCGCAAATTCCGCCCACCCCTAGTGTGTACGGAGCTTGGCTCAATGAACGTCTGTCCGCCAGTGGGGATTTCTAGGTGGGCAGAGATTGTACCCAGGGCCCAACTAGGAACCCAAAGCAGCCCTGGCAATTTTGACGGACTCCCCCCCCCCCTGCTGCTTTTGTTACTGGAGGCCGATATAGCTGCACCGGTGCAAAACAGGCCCCCAAGTAACAAAAATGGCCCCCACCGCTGCAAAATCCACCCACCCTTCCAGCTTCCTGGGGAAACGCCACTGCAAAATCGGCCCCCATCCTTCCACATACCTGCCACCTCACACTGTGACAAAGTGTGACACATGATATCGACTCCCATCACACGGTCTCCCGGTGAGTAGCCGATATTGCACTTTGGCAGGGAAAACAAGCTGAAAACCCCTGAAAACAGTGGATTTCCAGCACGTTTTCTGAGGCTTTGAATTGCAGATGCCCATTAAGCAATGTGAAAACACCCCAGGACATAAGCACCAGCCTCCGCAAGCTTTTTCTCTGGTTTTGGAGGAGGGTGATTGGGGGCGGGTGAGGGCCAAATTGCCTCTGTGGCGCTTTGCTGACACAAGGCCATTCCACTTCAAGGCCCCACCCCCCTCCTCACACTGTGACTTTTCTGTCTTAGTTAGCAGGTGTGCTTCCAGCCTCCTGGGGAAAGTTCCAGTGTCCACTACGGCCAGTCCAGCCCTGATTGTATCCATCAATGCTGGGCTCTAAATAGTGGAAATTAGCATTAAACAGACTTTTAGTGCCATCTGAAAACCATCACTCTTCCATCGTGTTGGCACCTGGTACAGGAGGGAAGAGAAGCAAGATTTCAGTAACAAAACAGGAGGCAATCTGCACAACAAAATAAGACACAGAGAAAGGGGAACAAGCTGAACAGACAGAAATGAGAAGGTGGCCGTCGGACCTGAAAAACTGCTTCTTGTGTGAATTAGATATCTGCCTCCTGGGAAAGGCATCTCACCTCCCTTGAAACAGCTGCAGGCTAAGCTACTGCCACACTCTCTGAAGGCAGCAGAAGAGGCTGGGGAAAGAACCGAATGAAGGTACAACAGAAATAGGTAGGAGTCAGGATAAGGCCAAAGAACCACAAGGAGAATGCGGGTAGCATGGGCAAGGACAAGGCACACGTGGTTAAAAAGCATCTGACAAATACTCATTTATGAATGAAGAGTCGTGAATAGGAGGAGAGTCTCCATTTTGCAACGTCACCTTTTTCAGTCAGCGGACCATTCAATCCTGTCTTTTATGACAAAAAGCAAGCTCTACATATAGGCAAGATGGAACACAGGTTTTGCCCTCTGCGCCAAATTAAACATTGGCTGATTAAGCAGAGAATCTTATCTCTTCGGTTTATATTTTAAAATATGCATTCTGAAGTCCGAAAAACTGAGACAATTAAATGACCATTTTCATGCTTTTTATGTAAATAGAAAGAGTAATTAGGCAAATATTAGTGGTCCAAAAACTGAAGAATCTTCTTAATATGACTACTAATTAATCTCAACTGTCAGACAGTGGTATAACCTCAACAAATTAAACATGCCTCACCCATCTGGTGGGAAGATTTGAGCATGCCCAACAATTTCCATTATGCCTATGCTTTGCCAGTACCACAATGTGCTACTTAATATATTGGGCTTGCTTTGAAATTTCTAGTTTACTTTTCAGTCTGTTTGGGTGCTGCCAATGTGCCTGAGGGAGGACCAGAATTCCAGATGATATGGCCTGATGAAGTTCAAAATAGCAGTGTTGCTTAATACGCAGGGGTGCGGCTCAAGTTGCCAGTGTGGCGCTCAGTGCTCCAGTCGTGCTGATAGATGTGATACTAATGGTGCTGAACATGCCAAAGAGTAGTGATTACCATGTCAGTAGAAGATTAACACCGGCCACGTCATAAAACTGAGCCTCTCTGTTAGTCATAATGAGTTGCTAGGTGTAATGTAAGCAGGAGAGAGAGAGGAATAAAAAAGTAGTTGTCTTTCATTCACCCTGGACTCTAGTTCCGCTTTCATCATTGATACTTCCTGGTTTGATTCAACGGTGCTGACAGAAACAGTTCTTGAATTCTAACCTTTTGACCCATTGGAGGCTCTACCACATCCAGTATGAACAGTACTTAATTTGCAAATATATAAGTACCGGGACCCAAAGCATTGCACTGCAGCTGGCACCACCCACAACTCCAGCCACTGCTGTCTAGTGTGGCATCTTGGTCTATTGAGGTCACCCCATATTGCAGGGATGACGTTAAAGGGCTAGTTGTATCATTTTTGTAAAGTACACTGAAATGCTAAACACAGTACTGGCATGCCCTGCTCAGATATAGGCTGAGAGCTCCACCAGGTGTGGACTCTCATAAACAAGTGTCAGTGTTTTAAATTAAGTGCCGATGCCGAATTACAGAAAACACCAACACAAATTAGGCACTGCGTACGAATGGCCAAGGAGCATCGCCACACATGATGTACAGACAGTTTGCAGAGAGCAGGCAGAAATCACGTGGAACACACAACTGTTCAAAACAAAGAATCCTACCTGTGTGGCCTAAGGACATGATACTGCACAGCCGATTTTAGGGACCAAAATAAGAAGCATAGAGACCGCAGTTGCGACCTACAACGACCTCCAAATAATTTCCCCTACCACCATTGGCTCTGCCTGACGACCGTCTCTATCAGGTACTTGCTGACTCCTTTCAGAGTGATCAGTGTATAAAAGTAGACCTGTCTCTACTCTTGTTGGAGCAAGGGCTGTTAGAGATAGCACATCTGAGCTGGCAGTCATAGATATCATCAAGGGAGTACAGCTGTCAGGGGCGTCTCCTCCATTTGAGCCGAGGAGCATTACCCCACAAGCCCCAGAGCTGAAAAATAAAATGGTAATAAAGTTTCTTTATTGCAGTTTTATTTTTCAGCAACATGTTCCAAACTAAGGGGCCAATTACGATTGCAAAAGGACCACCACCGCCAGCCATGCGGTGGCTGTCCTTCCACCATCGGACCACGATTTCCCCCCGCCACATTACGTTGGTGGGGGAATCGCTGTCCGACCACGGTGGACGCAAAGACCATCCGCCACGAAACCGATACAGGCAATCGGAGCGGTCTGCTTCCATGAAATGGTGGCGGTGCCTAGCAGGCACCATCCATCAAATTACGATGCTCTCTCCAGCCAGCCTTTCCGTGGCTGGTAAACCGCCATTGAAAGGCTGGTGGAGATTTGTTTCGGGGACCCGTTGCGGACCCCCCTTGTGTTGGGGGGAAGTGTGGGTGCACTGGGAGTACCCATGGTACCCCCCTACATTTCACTGCACCAAGTGGAAGGCACCGTGTGGTGCCTGCCACAGAGTGCAGCGAAATGCACAACATGCTATTTTAACATCGCGGCAGGTACTGCTGTCAGCAGCACCCGCCGCAAGGTTGGAATGCAAAATGCGACCGCCATGGTGGAGGTCACATCCTAATTGGGTGTGCGGGACCACCGCATGTATTGCGGACGGTCCCGGTCAGCACCACGATGGTGGACGTGCTCCAGTCCGTCTGCCATCGTAATCGACCCCTAAGTGTCAGAATGGGGCAGGGCCAGCGCAGTCAAGTGGCAGCAGAAGGGAGCTGTGCATTTTAAAACACACTTGTCTCTTTAGCCGGCTGTCTTGGGCCGGCCAGCCAGACATGTGCATTTTAAAGTTTTCTAACCTAGCTGTCTTAGACATCTGGGTTAAAGAAAGAGCTAGCCTCCAGTGCTTATAGGAGCGCTAGGAGAGCCTGCTCTATCCAACTCTGGAGCTGCTTTCAGGCTGTGAGAGCAGCGCCAGGATTGGGTAGTGCAGTTTTCTGCAACAGGAGTTTTCAGGAAGACACCACAGGGAGGAGGACGCTTCGCTGCAAAGGTAAGTGAATTTACTTTTTTTGTGCCCTACCACCAATGGCATAACATGGCAGTTATGCTGCCACTGACAGCTGCCACTGACAGCTGTCAAATTTTGTAACCTTTGTTGTCCTCTACATTTTGACACTCCTGACAGCAGTTACGAATTTATCGAATTCATAAAAATCTTGCTTCTTCTTGAGGCTTTAAGCATAATTAGACAATTTTTTTCGACAAACTCCTTTATTAAGAAACCTCATTGACCAAGAGCCCAGCAGGATCACCTGCACTTGAACTCACCAAGATGTATGGACTAAACTGCCACCTTCTGTAATAGGTTGAAACCCAGAAATTATAACATTGCATCTTACCTCTCAATGGAGGATTAATGCAATTCGTGTTTCAAAGGTGCCTGGAACGTTCACTCCATTCAAGAGACATAAGATTCTGTTTTGTTACTGAAAGTGAGGCAAATGATATTGCGAAAGTGGAATGAGCCACTCAAAATCTCATTCCCATTTTTCTGCCACAGCGATACATATTGTTGGGTTCTTAAATCGATCTTCTATAACCAATGAAAGTTCTCTCTTTTCTTGTTTTTCTTACAGAGCTCCTTAGTATCATCCAAACCCTTTCTTGCAGGAGTCAATGTTGGTTGAGATATGAATGATGGAATATTTATGGTTATTGTTCTTGAAAGATTACATTCAGAAGAGTAACAACCAAGACCCATTCTTGATACGCTTCTGTGTGATGGAGAATTTTTCATAACAAAACTCAAAACGAGTGGGTTGCAACTGTTTTTGTTCTGAGAATTTTAAGGTCATTCCTCTGTACCTGGGTTTGGCACCCCAGTAATAAGATGTTGTTTTAGGTTTGCATACGTTGGAGGACTGTTGCCATCGTCAAGCTTGGGAAGCGTTCTAAAGGAATTCAGTGGAGGTTATTTACTAAGGTTTTGCATATTGCACAACGCAGTGCAAAGCATTCCCTTGACTTAACCACCATTATAAAAACCTGCAGGCAAAGCACAAAACTACACAAAGTCACAAAAGCACACGGTGACGAGAGAGACGGCTTGAATAACAACACGGATAGTACCATGCACACCAGACCATTGCCTACTTAACCTGTTCCCCCACACAGCTAATATTGAATTTACGGATACGTTTCAGGACCTCGCCTTCATACTGGCGAAGCGGGAAATTACTAGCAAATGGAAGGTGCCGAATGGCCCCAGCATACATAGATGGAAGCGAGCGTTGGAGAAATGGGCGGGTGTGAGGGCAGAATCTTGCTCAGAAATGCGAGGAGAGGCCTGGATAGGTTGGAGAGGGCTCAGGCATGGGAGGTACTAGTGCATGAAATGAGGAGCAATGATCAGGGTTCTGAATCAACTACCCCTATAGGACCATCACAACAGGGGAGTCCCTTGAGGCAGGGCCAGGAAGGGGGAATAGAGCAGGCACCAGGAAAGGATGGCCCTTAGAGGCCCAAGTACCGAGGATGAAGCAGGACCAATAGGGAATGGCCGAGCGAAACAGAACCACATAACACAGGACAGCAGAGGTGATCTGATGGACTCAACCTAATATCCTAGGAGACAGCAGTTTCGAGTGAGGGCGGGGGGTAGTTGGGTATGTGTTTTTTTTGGGGGGGGGTTAAATATATGTAAGAATTGTAACCAGCATTATATTACCAGAGATATCAACTGTACAAGCATACATACCATGTTGAAGCGATGTGATATAAGGCAAACAGAGGTACTGCAAAATGTAAAAATGTAATGATCGTTCAAAGACAATGACGATATAGGTAAAACGAACTAAAATGTGTTTTTAAAAAAAAGTCACAAAAGCACCTCCACAACCCATAGCAAATAACTCCCAAAGTCTTAAAAATCAGTCTGGCGTGGTTTACAACCTAAATTTTCTTTCAAGACTAGTAGATTCCTGTCTTGGAGATGGAATCCACCTAATGAGGAGAAAGGAATTTGATGATGAAGAGTAGGATAATGAGTAATGAAAATTACCAGTAAATAAATGTTTTCGTTTTACGTTCAGTTGACATATATAAACATGACCCCAAGATGTATCTTTGTAGAATGCTGATTTTGCGATCAATGTTAGGAATTGATACAGCACAGTTTTTCTTGCCAGTTTGTGTATTTGTTTATTATTTTGTATTTGGAATTGAGGTTCCTGCCAATTGCAATATCACCGCAATGATCCACTTTAAATTGTGAAAAACTGATCAAGGTTCAGTTTGATTCCAAATAAATGGAAGTAGAAGAAATTTCTAAAGGCAGTCACTGACTACCACAGAACTGAATAGACAAGGGGAAAAATGTAAAATCAGCTGTCATGCATTGTTGATATTTACGCCGTGATGCAAGAGAATTGTATTAAACTGGCCTCACATATTCTTTATGATGGCATAATGCAGCATCTTGGCAAACTGCCTTAGACCAACTGGACTAATACTTTATCTGATATTTTAGATTGCAATCAGTTTAAATTTATGTTTTAGAAATGAACATCACAACAGAACAACAATATAATATATTATATGTGTTTCTTCCAACTGCTTAAATAGGAGAAGTCTGCACAGTTTCTTTCTATTTTTTTAGATTACCATTGAGAAAAAATTCACATTGAAATACTTGTCTCTCACATTGTAGTTAAATAGTTATAATTCATGTTGGCCTATGTACATTGTGTTATGTTAGGTTATAATATTTATTAAGCGCTTGAATATCCAAATGGGTCTCTTGGCGCTAGACACAGTGTGGCAGTAGTTGCTCAGGGTTAGCAAACCTATAGTGGGAAATTAAAAAGCCAGGTTTTGAGGGGTTTTCTGAACCCTAAGAGGTTGGAGGAGGCTTTGAGATGAAACAGAGGCTTATCCCATGTGTGAGCGCCGGCCCGCATGAAGCTTCCCCCACCACAAGTCGCATGTTGAAAGCTGGGTACTGAGACTGTTTTTGCAAAGGAAGATCTTAGTGGTCTAGTGGACAGGTACCATTTAAAACTGTTTTTAAGGAATAAGGGTGCTTGATCTTTCAGGGCCTTATGGAAGATACAAAGAGCCTTGAAGGTGACTCTTTGCCTGATAGGCAACCAGTGCAGTTTCCTCATGGGTTTAGCAACCGAGTGGTATTTAGGAATTTTTTAAGTAAGAGCCGTGCGGCTGCGCATTGCAAGGTCTGAAGCCTTTTTAATACATGTTTATGAGCAGTTAAATACAGACTGTTACAATAGTCCAGTCGGGCTAGAGCAAGGGAAGGCAATACCCTCTTTTCCTTTTTTAAGTTCATTCCTTGTAACTCTCTTGTGGTCTGATAGTTGTCACACAGCAACCAGCTCTAGGTGCTCTGTACCATTGACTTGTTCCTTTCAATATAGCTCCTACTACTGTGGCCTGTCCTGATTCACTTTCAGTATAATCGTCTTTTATTAAAATCCGTCAAAATATTGATGGACATACACCTTGTAATGTGGCAGTATTAGCACAGGGCAGCTTGTTATCATGAGGAGACTAACATCATGAACTCTCTGGTGCAGGACAAATCACCCAAGAAGTCCTGCATTAATCAGCTCAGAGGATGTCCTGCAGTACTCACAGTGGTGTTACAAAAACAATGTGGACCTCAGACAAAATACAACTCAAGTTTTACATTGAACCTAAAGTTTCTTAAATGTGACCAACACCAACATTACATCTTACTTGAAGTTTGCAATGGCATTTTTAAATTTGTTATGAGAATTGATAAACTTTCCTAATTTTAATACACACATGGCTGTGTCTTATCCATCTTGGTTGATTAAAGAGATTCATCCATGTAGGTCAGGAATTTCTCGTGTCTTCACACAATTGTTTAGGCAGACCTTTTCATTCACAGCTCTTACTTAACCTTCTCATAGCATTTGCCAGACTCAAGCTTTAAAGGAGGAACTCAATGATGATGAGTGAAGAAGCGTTCAATGATTGCACATTTCTGGCTGAATCATATTGTTTTAAATAGTTCATTTAGGGGAGAAGGACCCTTAGCAGACTCAAAGACTCCACTGCCCTTTGAGACATAATATCTTAGACGGTGAACAATTGAAATCATGAGTTTCTTTACAAAGCTGCCTGAAAAACCCTGACTTTTAGACAAAACACTTAAAAAAAAATACTCTCCATAATAGTCCTTTGGCACAGAGGTTGAACATTTTAAAGTAAGAAATGAGCTGCCTAAATCCTCATGCAGAGGTTGTGACTCGATCAATACACTTAATTGGTAAATTTTTAAGATGGTTTAGAAACATCCTGTTTGACTCCTTTTAGTTTGCAGAACCCAAAAAATTATCCTTTTACTTCACTAAGCAAATGCGTTTTTGGGAATTGCAAAGTATTCACATTTTATATATGATTCCTTTCTTAAATTTAGCTGAACATCTAAGGTAAGAATAGCCATGGGTATGGAACTAGTTTAATTGTGACAATTTGCAGAACATTTTTTCCCCAGTGGCTTCTTGGGACTAAGAGACCGACTTTAAATTGGACTCGCCAGCTAAGGATTGACAGTATGGGAGAGCAGCCAGGTCTTCAAACAGTATCAAAAAGTGCTGAGACCAGAAATTTACTGTAAGTTCCCAGATAGCATATTCCCAATATGGATGAGCAGGCCAAAACACTCCGGTACCTAATCTTTATTTGGTAAATTTAGGAATTACCAAGTGATAGGAATTAGAGGAGTGAAGGACTCTCCCTGGCTGATATCTTCAAACATTTCTGTTAGAAGTGAGGGCATTTTCTATGGAGCGCATTATAAATAGTGCAAAGGGAAGCCAATTCAGGTGTCATATTAGAGGCAAACATACAAATACTGCCCTAGTTGGGCTGAGGCATTCTGGACATTTCTTAGTGTAAACTAGAAAAACTTAAAGGTTATGATTCATTGAGTCAAAAGTGAAGAACATCAAGACCACATAACAATACTGGTTAAAAAAAAGTCACACTTTATCTGTAAAGCAACAACAATGTATTGAGGAGCTGCATCACACTTCCACGAGAAGACTACACACATGGAGAAGACCTTTATTCTCCATTGAGTCTATATTTTTGGCATGGCAGTGCAAATAATATGTGGCTTAATAACACATGGTATTGGAAGAACGATAATGATAAACGCACCTTGCCGCATTTATTACTACAGTTCAAAGGAGAAAATCCAGTCTATTCCCACAGTAGAGCAAAACTGGTGAGAGAAAAGCATTGTTTACAACCTCACATATTGCAGATTATAATTACTTCAGGCATGGAAGCAGGCCTTCTAAAAGGCACAAATCGTCACCAATGTCACTTTAATTTACAGCATGAAGTGAATGGCTTCCATCCTGGATTGGGATACACTTTTGAACCACAAATCGAATACACATGCAGCAATGGCATGGCATGAACCTTGTATGCAGAGGCGCATAGTCTAATATGCTATTTATTACCATTGTTGAGAAATAGCATGTTACACTGTGCACATCTGCATGTATACTATGCGTGTGTGTATGTGTGTGTGTGCGCTTTATTCTAATATAATGGCCTTGTGCGCAACTTTAATAAAAAATAAAGATGTTTTAATAAATAAGGCGAACAGAAGCCCCCTGTATAGCAAATGGTGTTTTTGATTCTGCTGCTACTAAATATTCTGAAAAGACTGCAATGGTCTTCAAATACAGCAAGAATAGTTAGGCAGGAAAAGCATTTAAAATTCTCACATTTCATTATATTTAACACATTTAATAATGACGAAGAAAATAAAGGTACTTTGGTGAGAAAGAGCAAGTAGTCCAGGAGCATAATTTACGATGAGAGAGACAAGTGTAGGTAATTAGCTTCTGGTGCACTGCAGTACTTAATTTCCTCCAAATCCCTTTAACTAAATGCATTTGCAAAGCTAGGATTTAGCATCAGTTTAACAGATGGCATCGTTCTTTTTTTAAATGTAATTGGTTCAATGATATTTTATCTGGAAATACTGAAAATTATGATTGTATAAATGCAGACCCGGAGTGTTAATCGTTAATGCTGCTAGACATATATAACTTTTCCGGAAACAAAGGCTGCAGATATTACTTAAATATTGCTATCTGTAGAGAGGCATTCACTTTCGCTGCCATCTCCTTTCCTGTGGCTGGCACAGTACGATCGTCCTCATATGCACTTTAACGTTGCGTAATTTTGTACAGATGTGGCAATCGCATTTGTTACTCAAGCCTTATTTTACAGTATCACGTCTTCAGTCAGGACAATGGTGTGTAATAGAAAGTTTGATTTAAAATGATCACTAAATACATTGTAATGTGGCACTATGCTCCAGTATGTTACGCTTCGGTAGATGGACCATGATGCTATGGATGGCGGAAATGACATCACATGCGTGTGAACCCTGAAGACATCACCGGGTTGAAACCTTGTGCCACTCACTAACCCTAAAGAGCCTCTTTTTGGGGGAAAACATCCTCTACAATGCAATAGTAAACACACAGTGCCTTCACGACTCTGCTTATGACGTGCATGCATTTACCACACATGCTCTTTTTGGTGCTTCTACAACTCATACATTTACCTTGCATGGTAAGTCTAATTGAGGTAAGTATATGTGAGTGTGTGTGTGTGCTTGTATGTGTTTGCGTGTGTGTGTATATATGTATATATATATATATATATATTACCTACTGGCGGTCGCCAGTAGGTAGTTATAGTTAGGACCCTGTTTCCATAGGAAATCCGCAACATTCTATTTGGAATAACTTTGGCGCCGGTCGACGAATCCTCGCGAAATTTTCAAAACTAATGGGGCGCTACGCTCCGCTCCTATCCTGAAAGTCTCGGGGGGATTCGTCAAGCGGGGGCTGAGAAACAAGGGGGGTCCCAAAACACGTTTTCCCCATGCATTTTTCCATAGGACCTTTAGACACAGCTACAGCCCGAACGGCTGAACAGAATTACTTGTAATTTGGCAGAGAGGTAGTCCTCAGGTCAAGGAAGTGCCTTTTGTAGGTCTGGTGTAAATCTGTTCAGTAGTTCCTGAGAAAATAGCATTTAAATCAATATATATATCTGTAAGCGCGCTCCGAGCGCGCACCGTAAGCTTACCGTACGCGTACGGTGCCGTGCGCGAGCGCGATTCTGATTGGCTGTTAGATCTTAGTAAACATTCGAATCGGTCAAAACCAGGAAGTGTCGGCCGCCATTTTCTCTCTCGCACTCTGAGGGGGGGAGGAAAAACAAAGTTGGATATCATGAAAAGGGGCAGGCTAGACAGCTCCTAACCACCTAACCTTGGTTATGGTGTCCCAGAAGCCCATCCAAGGCCAAAAATTAAAAAAAATTTTTTTTTGAAAAAACGCCGAATGCGCTTACCGTACGCGTACGGCAAAAAAAAAAAAAAAAAAAAAAAAAATCCATATTTCCCCCCCGTGTGCAAAAGATGTCCGCAGGGCACCTTTTGTGCATGGCATATACATCCAATGAACATTTAATAGATAACCTTTCACAACGAAGCGCATAATATGTCCTCCGTGTGCGGACGGTGCGCGAAGGGCATCGTGTGTACATGCCCATCCAGCGTAACGTGGGCACGCGGTGCGCATAGCGCACCGCGTGCCCACCATGCGTGCACGGCACTAACTGCGTTAAGTGGGCGCGGGGTGCGCGAAGCACACCGCGTGCTCACTGTGCGCGCACGGTGCGCGAAGCGCACCGTGCGCGCACGGAACGAACTGCGTGAAGTGGGCGCGCATGGCACGAACGGCGTAAAGTAACTTAGCATTTAAAAAACCGTACAAATTCACTGAAAAAACCATAGGTTTCACACACGTTATAGTTAGGAATTAGCATTTAAAAAACCTTGCAAATTCACTGAAAAAACCATAGGTTTCACACAAGTTATAGTTAGCTGTACATTTCACTCGTAAAAAACCAATGAAATTCCACGTTATAGTTAGTGCAGGCAACTATAACTCACGCGACCGCAATCCTCTGCTGATGCTAATACTGTATTTAGACACTTATTTGCCCATGTCTTCTTCCATTAAATTTTAGCTATACATATATTACAAATATTTTTTTTTCATAAAGACACATATGTCATTAGCAGAGGATTGCGGTATAACTGGTGTGAAACCTATGGTTTTTTCAGTGAATATATATATATATATATATATTATCTACTGGCGGTCGCCAGTAGATAGTTATAGTTAGGACCGTGTTTCCATAGGAAATCCGCAACATTCTATTTGGAATAACTTTGGCGCCGGTTGACTAATCCTCGCAAAATTTTCAAAATAGGTGGGGCGCTCCGCTCCGCTCCTACCCTGAAAGTCTCGGGGGGATTCGTCAAGCGGGGGCTGAGAAAAAAGGGGGGTCCCAAAACGCGTTTTCCCCATGCAATTGGTACAGCCCGAACGGCTGAACAGAATTACTTGAAATTTAGCAGAGAGGTAGTCCTCAGCTCAGGGAAGTGCCTTTTGCAGGTCTGGTGTCAATCTGTTCAGTAGTTCCTGAGAAAATCAAAAGTAAAATCATATATAAATGTGGGCGGAGCCTAACCACACATCTCAACCTGAGATCTGATTGGCTGTCAGCACTTCATCCAAGAAGTGTTGGCAGCCATCTTGGGACCAATATACATGATAGCACCTCATTAAAAAGCATTGCAGTTAATAGAAGGTTTTAAGACTTTAGTTAAATTATAAATCATTTGTTGATGGTACCATACTCATTTTAGGAATTGTGGTATGTTCTAAGGTGATTTCACCATGTGAAAAAGCCTTCTGCTGGGATATCATGATTGAGAGAAAAATATTTTCTCATGCTTTTCCCACAGAGGTTTAGAAGGTGATCTATACGCTAAACTGAGAGCTTATTTTCTGTAAATTCACATTATCTTTCTCAGTCATGTGAGAATGAAGTCTGACATTCTCAGTAAAACATGTACATCCAACAAGGGCAGAGACTGTCAGTTGATTCCTTTGTGTTCTACTGCAGCTTCCCAGAGTGTTCCAAAGAACAACTAGAGCGCTAACAGTCCTACTTATGATAAACGTATGGCACACCTGAAGCCATCTTGCTTGGATTAAAGTGGTAACTCTTAAAACATTTAATTTAAAAAGGAACAAAATGAGGGGGTTCATTTTTCCATAAAAAGTATGATTAGTGCTGCAGAAAGAAAAATTAGGGCACATTTTGAGTGACTTCTCAAATCCTCTTCTATTTCATTAAAAAATTCTGACATGCAGACTGAAACATGCACTTTCAATACCAGGAGCAGTTTTCCCTGGTGACCAGTAGCTTTACTACAGTGATCTAATGAGCAAAAAGAGTGCTAACATTCTGAATTTATGGCAAATGTGTGACACATCTGAATGCCTTCTTGATGGAATCAAAGTAAAAAACTGAAAGTATTTCCTACTGAGGAGACTGCAGTAAATGAGGGAATTAGGAAACTTCATAACAAATAAGTCTCCCAAGATGGCCACCAGAGACAAAAGAGCCCAAATGTAGCCCAAATATCACCCAGATGCAGCCCAAGTATAGCCCAATGACAGAATGTCCCAGAGTGTTCTTAAAAACAACTAGAGCGCTTACTGTCTTCATTATGACAAAAGTATGGCACACCTGAAGCCATCTTGATTGGAATAAACTGGTAACACTTAAAACATTTAATTTAAAAAGGAACACAATGAGGGGGTTCATTTTGCCATAGAAATTATGATTAATGCTGAAGAAAGAAAATGAGGGCACCTTTTGAGTGACTTCTCAAATCCTCTTCTATTTCATTAAAAAATTCTGACATGCAGACTGAAACATGCACTTTTAATACCAGGAGCAGACTTCCATGGTGAACAGTAGTTTTACTACAGTGATCTAATGAGCAACTAGAGTGCTAACTTTCAGAATTTATGGCAAATGTGTGACATATCTGAATCCCTTCATGATGGAATCAAAGTAAAAAACTGAAAGCATTTCCTACTGAGGAGACTGCAGTACATGAGGAAATTAGGAAACTTCATAACAAATAAATCTCCCAAGATGGCCACCGGATACAAAAGAGCCCAAACGTAGCCCAAAATCACCCAGATGTAGCCCAAATATAGCCCAATGACAGAAGTGTGCAAAACACTTATTATTTTGTGTTTTTGCAGTGTTATATAGTGCAGACTTGTCAGGTATTGGAGTGCTTTACATGAGCATTGGTTACATCACACAAGAACAAATTCATTTTGGTTGTAGACATGGGGAGACTAAGTGATTTGACCAGAATCACAGAATGTCGAGCTGAAGCAGAAACTCCAACCTGGTTCCCCAGTTGCAAAGTCTGCAGTTCTGGAAGTAACACCACATCCTCTCCCCTAAGTGCAACATTTAATCAAGTGGTCAACTGGATAA
The DNA here is from genome assembly GCF_964204655.1 of Triturus cristatus. Taxonomy (NCBI): domain Eukaryota; kingdom Metazoa; phylum Chordata; class Amphibia; order Caudata; family Salamandridae; genus Triturus; species Triturus cristatus. The sequence goes on from NC_140595.1 coordinate 393,741,316, forward strand.
AAAAACATAAAGATAACAAATAATTTAAAAGTGCTTTGTCGCTATTTGAAAACTCAGAAAATATGTCCTTATTTTAGTCTTTTAGAGCACTAACCATAATTTTGATGCCAATAAGACCCTCTCATATATGTAATTTCTAAAGGAAATGCTCTAGGTATTACAGTTTTGATTACATCAAGATGACGTCAGGCGTTCCACACTTTTGTAATCAATATAGAATGTTAGCAATCTAGTTGTTCATTAGGATACTGTTGAGAGGCAGAGGCCAGGGGCACGGACTCTGAAAATTGAAGGCAGGTAGGAGGGTGCAAAGGCAACAATTTAACCACACTGAGCAGGCAGGAAGGGCCGTGGCAGCACAACAGACTATGGAGGGCAGTGGAAAGGGGGGCAGGGGCAACAAACCAACAATACAGGACTTGCAAGAGAGGCTGTGGCAATGTAATAGACCATTGTGGGCAGAAGGAAGAGGCAATGGTAGTACAACCATACATGCCAACAGACCCGATTCAGCCAGGAAACGTCCAATGTTTTTAAGCTCAAATGGGCTTTATTTGATCTGTCTCCTGTCTACAATCTCCTCTTTTTCAATGTAACTCAAAGGGGAAAATCAATACCCCAGTTTTTTTTCAAAATCTCCCTCTTACCAAGCTCAAAATGTTCGCAAGTATGGTACATTGGATCATGGAAGGAAATCGGGTAGGGACATGGACTTGGATAACAGAGGACAGGAGGGACATGGAGAGGTGCACCAAACTGACCCTGCAGGGCAGGCATCAGGGTTTGCAGCAGCACAATACACCACACAGGGCATGCGGGAAGGGAGTGCAGCACAACAATCCATAGAAAGCAAGAGGGAGGGGACAGGACCATGCACATGGACAACAGAGAACAGAGGGGCAAGAGGCAATGGTAGCTAGCTGACCATAATGGACAGACAGGAGAGAAAGCTGCAGCATAACAGACCATAAAGGGCAGGAGGGACGGATCAGGGGCATTACAATGGAACAGACAAGCCAGGAGGGAGGGAGTAGGGGTCTGCACATGGAAACAGAGGGTTGGGGGCACGGGGGCAGGGCAGGAGCAGCAAGATAGCCATGGAGGTCAGGCAGGATGGGCACTAGAAGCAAGACACACCATGAAGAGCAACAGTGAGACTGTGATGGCATACACACAGACCATGGAGGGAAGGTGGGAGGGGGTCAGGGGCAGCTAACTGACCACACAGGGAAGGTGGGAGGGGCCATGGCAGCACAGAAGACCATGCATGGCAAGTGGGAGGGTGAGTGGCAGCACAATGGCTATGATGGGCAAGAAGGAGGGTGCAGGGGCATGCACAAAGGACGATGGAGGATAGAAGGGAGGGTCAGGACCTGTGCACAGACAAGAAAGTTCAGGGGAAGGGGCCTCACAACAGACCGCACGGGGCAGGCAGGAGGAGCAGTTGCAGCACAACAGACCAGGGAGGGCAGAAGGGTGTGGCAGTACAATGGACCATGGAGGACAGGAGGAAGAGGATAGGGGCATGGCATGTGGACAGGCAGGGTGGAGGTGGCAGGGACAGGTTACAGTCATCTGACAATGCTAGGCAGGTGGGAGGGGAGTGGCAGCTCAACAGAACACTCAGAGTAGATAGGAGTGGCAGGTCCATGGAACATGGTGGGCAAAAAGGATGGAGCAGGGGCATGCACAAAGACATCGGAGGGCAGGGGGAAGGAGAATAGGGGCAGCAAGCTAAGCACAGAGTTTAAGCAGGAGGTCAATGATGGGGCATATAATTGGGCAATGGAGGGCAGGAGGAGCGGACTGGTACATCATACTAAATTGAGGGCAGTGGCAGCACATCAGACCATGCATGGCAGGAGGGAGGAGGCTAGTCCATGGATTCACACAACGGAGGATAGGGAGGAGGGGGATGGGGCAGCAAGCTAACTGTTCAGAGAAGGCGGGTATTAGGAACTTTATTGTTTTTAAAACGTGTGTCTGTGCGAACTACTTAAAATATGAACAAGTATGCAGCATAATCTCACTTTTATTCAGGAAGAAGAGGACGTTTGTGACTGTGACTCCGGGCTCACTTGGCAGAAACACTCCCTGACCCTCCACCCCCTATCGCAAAATGTAATGCCCGTGAAAAGGGTAGGTGAACACAGTGTTATATAGAACATAGTCCTGAGAGCACGATTGAAAATGAAAACTAGATATAGTGTATGGTATAAACTATGCACCAAAAAGTGTGATATAAGATGAACCGGGCATGAAATATAATATGCAATACATTGTGCGCAATGACAGATTCATTGGAGAGCGCGAGATAGCACAGGCACTAGCGCGTGCTATGCGATATGCGCCTTGGAGTGTAATATGCACAGGGCAGTGTTGTGTAACCTAACTAGTCTCTAAAGTTGTAATATAAAATATGTGCTGGGGAGTGTAACGTTGCATATGCACTGTGACAAAGATATGGATCCCAGATTGTAATATGTATGGAATAGCACTGTGCGTTATAACGTAGGCATCGAGGAAGGCACGTTAGATGGGGCAATATAACCCGTGCGAAGAAAAGTGTGGCATGACATATTCACGGGGTGGTGTTACAGTGCACATGGGCTAGAGAGTGTCATAGCATATGCACTAGCTGGTGGAATACAACACAGAGGTGTGCGGCACTCGGCAGGCAATGGTGGGTGTAACACAGCATTGGGCTCTGCCAGGAGCACGCTGTGACTCTCAAGTGATGTTCGTCCCCTTTCCAGAGAGTAAAATAAAAAGTATTACACATCCGGCAGTGGATGTGTGTTTCATTAACCGTGAGGGGGGTTTCTTGCATAGTTTTGGTCGAATTTTTGTCAAATCCCCTTTGAATGGCTTGCTGTGCATGTGTAATAAATGTGCCCGTCAATAGCTACCCATGTTTGTATAAATAAACGACAAGGGTGTCTACCGGGATTAGGCACGGTAGGGCATCAGAATTGTCAGAGCTTCACTAGTGGTGTAAATACATTCCACGTGGATTCATTGCATGCATAGTCGCCTTTTAATGAATATCACGCAAATCGTCATGGTGATAGGTACGTACGGTTTGTCCAGCATGTCCTAGGTGTGTATATAAATATATATTTTTTTAAAATAATAAAAAACAGTGGCCGGCCCTGGGGATTGGGGTCAAAAAAATATAATTAGGAGACAGGCCCTGGGGGATGGGGTCATCAGGGCCAATAAATTAGAATAAGAAGGGGAACCACACAGCCCCCCTTCTTAAAAAATTAAAATAAATAAAAGACTGGCATCGTGCCGGAGGCCACGCCCCCTCTTTGCAGCACTCTGCAAACGCGCCCCCTGGTGAGTTGTAAGTTGGGGAATTAATTCCTCTTCAATACTGAGGGTCCCTGAGGGCCAACTAGCCCAACAGGCATCTCCAGTATGCGCCAGGGAGCTGCGCTGCAGACAGGTGTTCTGAGGCCAATCCCCTTTTTACACCTCTCTGCAACGCAGCTCTGTGGCGCTTACTGGAGGTACCTAGTGGTCTAGTTTGACCCTAGGGACCCTTAGGATTCAAGGGGACTTAATCTCTCAACTTAGAACAGCCACAGGGCGCGTTTACACAGTGGTGAAGGGAGGGGACGGGGCCTGAGGTGACGTGTGCAAACACGCACTATGGCACGTTTTAAATTGGGGATATAATTTCCCTTCAATACTGAGGGCCCCTGGGGGCTAACTATCCCACCGAGTGCTTCCAGTAAGCGCCACTTAGCTGCATTGCAGAGAGGTGGTCCAGGCCGTGCCACTTTTTACACCTCTCTGCAACGCAGCTCTGTGGCACTTACTGGAGGTACCTAGTGGGCTAGTTGGACCCTAGGGACCCTCAGGATTCAAATGAACTTAATCTCCCAACTAAAAAACGGACACAGGGCGTGTTTACACAGTGGTGAAGGGAGGGGACGGGGCCTAAGTTAACGTGTGCAAAAAAGCCCTGTGGCCTGTTTTAAGAGGTAGTTTTAACCCCCCTGCCCTATTATATACTAGGGGCTTACAGAGGAGGTCATGCTAATCACAGGGGGACCCCAACGCATAATGTTCCCTAGTGTATGTAGGTGTTTTCACTGTATTCTAAGTGTCTTTTAACATAGCACTGGCTCTAGGACTGGTTAGTCAGACTCAGTTACCACCAGTATCCGTCTGAAAAAGTTGAGGGTACAGGATGATTTTGCAACAAGGATTCTTTCTGCTCTTCTTTTTGTTCTTTCTGCACGTTATCCTTCTTCCTGCACTTTTCTTCGTCTTTGAGGACTTCTGTTGCTTCTTTCTGCACTTCTTTTTTTTCTTTCTGTGCATTTTTTCTTCTTTCTTCACATGTCCTATCTCTGTAGGCATAGTTAGAAATTAGCATTTAAAAAACCTTTGAAATTCACAGAAAAAACCATAGGTTTCAGGCACGTTATAGTTAGGAATTAGCATTTAAAAAACCTCAGAAATTCACTGAAAAAACCATAGGTTTCAGGGGTGTTATAGTTAGCTGGACTTTTCACTTGTACAAAACCATTGAAATTCCCCCGTTATAGTTAGTTCAGCTAACTATAACTCGCGCGCCCGCAATGCACTGCTGATGACGTCACATATTACATCACTCATGACATGGTCAGTGACATCACTCATGACATCACTGGTGACATCTCAAATGACATCACTGATGACATCACTGATGACATCATCCTTGTGATAGAGTGGCAGACCTCCTCTCACCCTAATATAACCTTTGATACACACATTCAAAAATAGAGACTAACATTTTCAAAACAATGGACATACCAATACCAGTTACAACAACCTCTTCAGTAATTCTAAGATCCACATACACATCCACTCATTCACCAACAGTCCTATACAGTCACTCATACATGTAGTCACTCATCCTATGTACTCATACACCTATACATCCTGTTACACAATGCCACTCATCCATAGAGTTACTCACACACATAGTCACTCATGCTAATAAAGAATCAAACATACATTTACTTGCAAATACAGTTATACACACACCACCACACTTACTTCTACAGAAACTTATACATACTTAGTCTTTTAAACAATCACTTATAGAAACACATACTTATTCATACAGGAACTCTTTCAATCTCTCACTCTCACATATACTCACTTATATACACCAATAGTCACATATACTAGTTTAAAACATATGTAGTTACTCATAGAGACACTATTGAGACAGTCATTCACTCACTAACACACCCATACACACACTCCATACAGTCCTGCACACATGCTGTCTTCAACACATACAAACAGTGAGTCACTCATTCATGCACCTATGCACTACGTAATACCCCCCACCGAACCATGCAGACACTCAGACTGATACTCAAAAAACAAACTAATAACCTATATAGACACCCATGTAGCTACTCACCAACCCATGCAGCCACTTATACACAAAGTGAGAGACTGATACAGATATTTACATATTTAAACATTACTCACTAAGCCATGTATTCACTATGATACACTTAATCAGACAGTTACACAATCAATTTTTCAAAAACAAATCATCCATTTAGACACTTATATACCCATTTATTCTTCCATCATTGTTTAGATATACATATATAAAACATATTTAATTTTCAGAAAAACAGACATTCACTGGATGATGTCATCAGTGATATCATCAGTGAAGTCATTTGAGATGTCATCAGTGATGTCATGAGTGATGTCACTGACCATGTCATGAGTGATGTAATATGTGACGTCATCAGCAGTGCATTGCGGGCGCGCGAGTTATAGTTAGCTGAACTAACTATAACGGGGGAATTTCAATGGTTTTGTACAAGTGAAAAGTCCAGCTAACTATAACACCCCTGAAACCTATGGTTTTTTCAGTGAAATTCTGAGGTTTTTTAAATGCTAATTCCTAACTATAACGTGCCTGAAACCTATGTTTTTTTCTGTGATATATATATATATATATATATATATATATATATATATATATATATATATATATATATATATATATATATATATATATATTTTACCTACTGGCGGTCGCCAGTAGGTAGTTATAGTTAGGACCCCTTTTCCATAGGAAAACCTCAACATTCTATTTTGAATAACTTTGGCGCCGGTCGATGAATCTTCGCGAATTTCTCAAAATAGGTGGGGCGCTACGCTCCGCTCCTACCCTGAAAGTCTCGGGGGGATCCGTCAAGCGGGGGCTGAGATAAAAGGGGGGTCCCAAAACGCGTTTTCCCCATGCATTTTTCCATAGGACCTTTAGAACGAGCTACAGCCCGAACGGCTGAACAGAATTACTCGAAATTTGGCAGAGAGGTAGTCCCTAGGTCAAGGAAGTGCCTTTTGTAGGTTTGGTGTAAATCTGTTCAGTAGATTCTGAGAAAATAGCCTTTAAATCAATATATATATCTGAGCCCGCTTACCGTACGCTTACCGTACGCTTACCGTAAGCGTACGGTGGCGTGCGCGAGCGCGATTCTGATTGGCTCTTAGATCTTAGTAAACATTCGAATCGGCCGAAACCAGGAAGCGGCGGCCGCCATTTTGTGTATTTCACTCTGAAAAAAAAGAGTGAAAACAAGAAAAGGGGGCAATGAGGAGAGTTACAGACCCCCTAACATTTGTAAGGGGGTCAAAGAAGGACAGAAAAGTACAAAAAAAACATTTATTGATTTTTAAAAAAATCACGGGGTACGCGTACGGTAAGCTTACGGTAAGCGTACGGTAAAAAAAATAAAAATATGAAAAGCAGATTTAAGAGTTTAGATATTAGGGAGCTCTAAAAAGAGCCGTTGTGTTTATGAAGTCATTTTTTTAGTGGTACCTACAAGTAAGTACCGATGCAGAGTCTAAGGTTCAAGAGGAAGACTCTGTTCCCTTCATCATTGAAGTGCACACCATCTCCTCTATAAATGTCTTGCATGTCATAACGCAAGTTGTTGTGGTAAATGGCACCCATACCATAGTCACGGAGGAAAGCAGAAACAGATTTGTTGACGTGCTTTCTTGCTTTGTCATCGCACCGCGTGCCAACCGTGCGTGCACGGCACTAACTGCGTAAAGTGGGCGCGCGGTGCGCGAAGCGCACCGCGTGCTCACTGTGCGCGCACGGTGTTAAGTGGGCGCGCACGCCACGAATGGCGTAAAGTAACTTAGCATTTAAAAAACCGTACAAATTCACTGAAAAAACCATAGGTTTCACACACGTTATAGTTAGGAATTAGCATTTAAAAAACCTTGCAAATTCACTGAAAAAACCATAGGTTTCACACATGTTATAGTTAGCGGAAATTTTACTGATAAAAAACCAATGAAATTCCCCCGTTATAGTTAGTGCAGGCAACTATAACTCACGCGACTGCAATCTTCTGCTGATGACATATGTGTCTTTATGAAAAAAAAATATTTGTAATATATGTATAGCTAAAAATGTATGGAAGAAGACATGGGCAAATAAGTGTCTAAATACAGTATTAGCATCAGCAGAGGATTGCGGTCGCGTGAGTTATAGTTGCCTGCACTAACTATAACGGGGGAATTTCATTGGTTTTTTATCAGTAAAATTTCCGCTAACTATAACATGTGTGAAACCTATGGTTTTTTCAGTGAATATATATATATATATATTTTTTTTTTTCACCAAAGGCCCGAAAGTTTTCAAGGACGCACTCGACACTGAATGTAACCTGCCGGTTTCATTATTTGCGGAAAGAACCAACATTCGCATCCCATTAATTGTTCAATTTGCCTTATGTGTTTCAAGGATTTATATCCTCTTCCTCAGAGGCACGCTTACAGTGAATGTTCGACGAAAGGCTCCAATTATTCAATTAACTGCATGGCATCTTTTATACTTAGTGAACTTCCGCTCAGTGTGTGATGCTTAGTATTGCATGCTGGGACTTGGTGTCCTAATTGGAGCTGATTCATCCCTCAGTGGGTTTGTTTATTTATTCACATTACTCGTAGCATTTTATTTTCCTTAGTAGGTGGTAAATTGCAGTGCCGGTTCGTTTTTTCTCCCATTCAATGTGCTGCAGCTTAGGTAAGAATTCCGTTCCAACCAGCAGCCTTTCTATGTTCCAGAAATGGTGCAGTCCTTCACGGCAGGGCAGCTGTGTGCATATTTTTTCACCAAAGACCCAAAAGCTTTCAAGGACGCACTCAACACTGAATGTAACCTGCCGGTTTCTTTATTTGCGGAAAGAACCAACATTCGCATCCCATTAATTGTTCGATTTGCCTTACGTGTTTCAAGGATTTACATCCTCTTCGTCAGAGGCACGGTTACGGTGAATGTTCGACGAAAGGCTCCAATTATTCAATTAACTGCATGGCATCTTTTATACTTAGTGAACTTCCGCTCAGTATGTGATGCTTAGTATTGCATGCTGGGATTTGCTGTCCTAATTGGAGCTGATACATCCCTCAGTGGGTTTGTTTATTTATTCACATTACTCGTAGCATTTTATTTTCCTTAGTAGGTGGTAAATTGCAGTGCCGGTTCGTTTTTTCTCCCGTTCAATGTGCTGCAGCTCAGGTAAGGATTCCGTTCCAAGCAGCAGCCTTTCTATGTTCCAGAAATGGTGCAGTCCTTCACGGCAGGGCAGCCGTGTGCATATTTTTTCACCAAAGACCCAAAAGCTTTCAAGGACGCACTCGACACTGAATGTAACCTGCTGGTTTCTTCATTTGCGGAAAGAACCAACATTCGCATCCCATTCATTGTACAATTTGCCTTACGCGTTTCAAGGATTTACATCCTCTTCGTCAGAGGCACGCTTACGGTGATTGTCCGATGAAAGGCTCCAATTATTCAATTAACTGCATGGCATCTTTTATACTTAGTGAACTTCCGCTCAGTGTGTGATGCTTAGTATTGCATGCTGGGACTTGCTGTCCTAATTGGAGCTGATTCATCCCTCAGTGGGTACGTTTATTTATTCACATTACTCGTAGCATTTTATTTTCCTTAGTAGGTGGTAAATTGCAGTGCCGGTTCGTTTTTTCTCCCATTCAATGTGCTGCAGCTCAGGTAAGGATTCCGTAACAAAGAGTTGCCCCCTCATTGAGCCAGCACTCGCAGGTAGGTTTATTAGCAGCAAAACAGAAGCAACACTAGTGGACACAATCCTTCTTTGAATAGTCCTGCCGACGCGTTTCGGGCGTCAAGACCATCCTCATGGGCAGTGTATGCTGTAGTCATCTTTCATTTAGCCCGTAATTAGCTGGAGGTGGCTGCACCTTAGGGGAGAGTAGAGGCCCCTTCTTCGCTCCCGCGGATACTGGTTCTTCTGCCATGTGGAAGTAAGTCCTGACAGAAAGCCAAGCCCACATATTTTTTATATCCCCCGAGGGAAGATGGACAAGGGCGCCACATACGACTCGCTCATGGATGGTTCCCTGTCTATTGAGACTCCGGAAACTACTATGAACCAGTTAGCAGCGGCAGTAGTTACTCTACAGACTGAATGTAACCTGCCGGTTTCTTTATTTGCGGAAAGAACCAACATTCGCATCCCATTAATTGTTCGATTTGCCTTACGTGTTTCAAGGATTTACATCCTCTTCGTCAGAGGCACGGTTACAGTGAATGTTCGACGAAAGGCTCCAATTATTCAATTAACTGCATGGCATCTTTTATACTTAGTGAACTTCCGCTCAGTATGTGATGCTTAGTATTGCATGCTGGGATTTGCTGTCCTAATTGGAGCTGATACATCCCTCAGTGGGTTTTTTTATTTATTCACATTACTCGTAGCATTTTATTTTCCTTAGTAGGTGGTAAATTGCAGTGCCGGTTAGTTTTTTCTCCCGTTCAATGTGCTGCAGCTCAGGTAAGGATTCCGTTCCAAGCAGCAGCCTTTCTATGTTCCAGAAATGGTGCAGTCCTTCACGGCAGGGCAGCCGTGTGCATATTTTTTCACCAAAGACCCAAATGCTTTCAAGGACGCACTCGACACTGAATGTAACCTGCTGGTTTCTTCATTTGCGGAAAGAACCAACATTCGCATCCCATTCATTGTACAATTTGCCTTACGCGTTTCAAGGATTTACATCCTCTTCGTCAGAGGCACGCTTACGGTGATTGTCCGATGAAAGGCTCCAATTATTCAATTAACTGCATGGCATCTTTTATACTTAGTGAACTTCCGCTCAGTGTGTGATGCTTAGTATTGCATGCTGGGACTTGCTGTCCTAATTGGAGCTGATTCATCCCTCAGTGGGTTCGTTTATTTATTCACATTACTCGTAGCATTTTATTTTCCTTAGTAGGTGGTAAATTGCAGTGCCGGTTCGTTTTTTCTCCCATTCAATGTGCTGCAGCTCAGGTAAGGATTCCGTAACAAAGAGTTGCCCCCTCATTGAGCCAGCACTCGCAGGTAGGTTTATTAGCAGCAAAACAGAAGCAACACTAGTGGACACAATCCTTCTTTGAATAGTCCTGCCGACGCGTTTCGGGCGTCAAGACCATCCTCATGGGCAGTGTATGCTGTAGTCATCTTTCATTTAGCCCGTAATTAGCTGGAGGTGGCTGCACCTTAGGGGAGAGTAGAGGCCCCTTCTTCGCTCCCGCGGATACTGGTTCTTCTGCCATGTGGAAGTAAGTCCTGACAGAAAGCCAAGCCCACATATTTTTTATATCCCCCGAGGGAAGATGGACAAGGGCGCCACATACGACTCGCTCATGGATGGTTCCCTGTCTATTGAGACTCCGGAAACTACTATGAACCAGTTAGCAGCGGCAGTAGTTACTCTACAGACTGAATGTAACCTGCCGGTTTCTTTATTTGCGGAAAGAACCAACATTCGCATCCCATTAATTGTTCGATTTGCCTTACGTGTTTCAAGGATTTACATCCTCTTCGTCAGAGGCACGGTTACGGTGAATGTTCGACGAAAGGCTCCAATTATTCAATTAACTGCATGGCATCTTTTATACTTAGTGAACTTCCGCTCAGTATGTGATGCTTAGTATTGCATGCTGGGATTTGCTGTCCTAATTGGAGCTGATACATCCCTCAGTGGGTTTGTTTATTTATTCACATTACTCGTAGCATTTTATTTTCCTTAGTAGGTGGTAAATTGCAGTGCCGGTTCGTTTTTTCTCCCGTTCAATGTGCTGCAGCTCAGGTAAGGATTCCGTTCCAAGCAGCAGCCTTTCTATGTTCCAGAAATGGTGCAGTCCTTCACGGCAGGGCAGCCGTGTGCATATTTTTTCACCAAAGACCCAAAAGCTTTCAAGGACGCACTCGACACTGAATGTAACCTGCTGGTTTCTTCATTTGCGGAAAGAACCAACATTCGCATCCCATTCATTGTACAATTTGCCTTACGCGTTTCAAGGATTTACATCCTCTTCGTCAGAGGCACGCTTACGGTGATTGTCCGATGAAAGGCTCCAATTATTCAATTAACTGCATGGCATCTTTTATACTTAGTGAACTTCCGCTCAGTGTGTGATGCTTAGTATTGCATGCTGGGACTTGCTGTCCTAATTGGAGCTGATTCATCCCTCAGTGGGTTCGTTTATTTATTCACATTACTCGTAGCATTTTATTTTCCTTAGTAGGTGGTAAATTGCAGTGCCGGTTCGTTTTTTCTCCCATTCAATGTGCTGCAGCTCAGGTAAGGATTCCGTAACAAAGAGTTGCCCCCTCATTGAGCCAGCACTCGCAGGTAGGTTTATTAGCAGCAAAACAGAAGCAACACTAGTGGACACAATCCTTCTTTGAATAGTCCTGCCGACGCGTTTCGGGCGTCAAGACCATCCTCATGGGCAGTGTATGCTGTAGTCATCTTTCATTTAGCCCGTAATTAGCTGGAGGTGGCTGCACCTTAGGGGAGAGTAGAGGCCCCTTCTTCGCTCCCGCGGATACTGGTTCTTCTGCCATGTGGAAGTAAGTCCTGACAGAAAGCCAAGCCCACATATTTTTTATATCCCCCGAGGGAAGATGGACAAGGGCGCCACATACGACTCGCTCATGGATGGTTCCCTGTCTATTGAGACTCCGGAAACTACTATGAACCAGTTAGCAGCGGCAGTAGTTACTCTACAGACTGAATGTAACCTGCCGGTTTCTTTATTTGCGGAAAGAACCAACATTCGCATCCCATTAATTGTTCGATTTGCCTTACGTGTTTCAAGGATTTACATCCTCTTCGTCAGAGGCACGGTTACGGTGAATGTTCAACGAAAGGCTCCAATTATTCAATTAACTGCATGGCATCTTTTATACTTAGTGACCTTCCGCTCAGTATGTGATGCTTAGTATTGCATGCTGGGATTTGCTGTCCTAATTGGAGCTGATACATCCCTCAGCGGGTTTGTTTATTTATTCACATTACTCGTAGCATTTTATTTTCCTTAGTAGGTGGTAAATTGCAGTGCCGGTTCGTTTTTTCTCCCGTTCAATGTGCTGCAGCTCAGGTAAGGATTCCGTTCCAAGCAGCAGCCTTTCTATGTTCCAGAAATGGTGCAGTCCTTCACGGCAGGGCAGCCGTGTGCATATTTTTTCACCAAAGACCCAAAAGCTTTCAAGGACGCACTCGACACTGAATGTAACCTGCTGGTTTCTTCATTTGCGGAAAGAACCAACATTCGCATCCCATTCATTGTACAATTTGCCTTACGCGTTTCAAGGATTTACATCCTCTTCGTCAGAGGCACGCTTACGGTGATTGTCCGATGAAAGGCTCCAATTATTCAATTAACTGCATGGCATCTTTTATACTTAGTGAACTTCCGCTCAGTGTGTGATGCTTAGTATTGCATGCTGGGACTTGCTGTCCTAATTGGAGCTGATTCATCCCTCAGTGGGTTCGTTTATTTATTCACATTACTCGTAGCATTTTATTTTCCTTAGTAGGTGGTAAATTGCAGTGCCGGTTCGTTTTTTCTCCCATTCAATGTGCTGCAGCTCAGGTAAGGATTCCGTAACAAAGAGTTGCCCCCTCATTGAGCCAGCACTCGCAGGTAGGTTTATTAGCAGCAAAACAGAAGCAACACTAGTGGACACAATCCTTCTTTGAATAGTCCTGCCGACGCGTTTCGGGCGTCAAGACCATCCTCATGGGCAGTGTATGCTGTAGTCATCTTTCATTTAGCCCGTAATTAGCTGGAGGTGGCTGCACCTTAGGGGAGAGTAGAGGCCCCTTCTTCGCTCCCGCGGATACTGGTTCTTCTGCCATGTGGAAGTAAGTCCTGACAGAAAGCCAAGCCCACATATTTTTTATATCCCCCGAGGGAAGATGGACAAGGGCGCCACATACGACTCGCTCATGGATGGTTCCCTGTCTATTGAGACTCCGGAAACTACTATGAACCAGTTAGCAGCGGCAGTAGTTACTCTACAGACTGAGCTTAGAGCCCTAAGGATAGAAAAACAATGTTTAGTTTCAGAACTAGATATCGTAAAAACACAAAAACAAATAGAGGCTAGAGTAGCAGATATAACTCCTAAGCAGAAAAAGAGTTACATACAACCTGCTCACTTCCATGTCCCTTCCTCTTCTTCTACTCCTACCTCTGCAGTAGGTGGTACTCCACCCGCCAACGTGACAGTGATGACGCTGTCTCCAACACCTCTAGCAATGCCAGAGAGGTTCAATGGGGATAGCAGTAAATATGGGCTGTTGATGAGTCAATGTCATCTACAGTTTTTGTGTAGATCGGCCTCACTTCCTGACGATGCAGCCAAAGTCGCCTTCAAAATCTCTTATTTAAACGGTAACGCCACACTTTGGACGGTGCCACTCGTAGAAAATGCCGATCCCAGTTTGTATAATTTTTTGCACTTCAAGGATAGGATGAAGAATCTTTTTGTGCATCACTCGTATTTGCAGGCAAGTGACAATTAGCTATTGGGTCTTAAACAGGGTTCAAAGGATCTGCTAACATATATTACCACCTTCAATAGACTAGTCACAGAGACCCAATGGCCTGAAGAAAAGAGAACCTCTCTGTTTTATAGAGGATAAAAAGATGAGCTAAAAGACATCTTATCCCAGATAGTCGACCCTTCTGAGGATTGTTCTTCATTTATAGTCCTGGTAGAGTTAGACCACCGTTTAAGCGAGAGAAGGTGAGAAAAAAACGAAAGGAGACTAATCCCGTTTTCTCCTATCTAGGGGAGAATAGAAAGAGGTGAAAGACACTCGTGAGCCCATGCAGATAGGTGGCATTCGGGGTCCGCTATCTAGTGGAGAACGCAAAAAATGCAGGAAGCTTAACCTCTGCCTCTACAGTGGCAAAGGCGGTCATTACACCAGGGACTGTTCCATTAAGCATAAGGCAGTCCTGAAAACCCCTGCAGTAAGAACTGGGTATGCTATCCAATCAGAAAACTTAAAGACTTGGAGGACAAAGAGATTGATCTTTCTAGTCCTTTTCTCCTACAGATCTCGCAGTTTCTAGCCAACACCTTGGTTCCTGTGCCTAAACACTTCACCATAACTGTTGTACTTATCTTGCCATCTCAACACAGAAAAATCATGTCCATACTGTTGGATTCCAGGGCTACGAGAAACTTCCTGGATATCTCCTTGGCCAAGGCACTTGGCATAGACTTTATTCCAAAACCTCAACCCGAAAAGGTAAGGGCAGTTGACAGTACAGAGTTATCGTCAGGATTGCTAGCCTACCAAAACTTTGACCTCACAATGTTGTGTGACAATGGGCATTCAGAGACAATCACGTTTGACTTGACTGACACACCAAATGTTGGGGCCATTCTAGGAGTGCTTTGGTTACAGGTACATAACCCTCACATAGATTGGGTCCCCAGAAAAGTAACCTTACGTTCCCACTACTATATGTTACATTGTTAACAGAAAGCCACTCACTGCCAATCCCTCATATGTTGTGCAATAGCAGAAAACGTCTCTTCCTCCTTACCCCCTGAGTATGGTGATTATACAGACGTATTAGATGAAGGGAAAACTGTGGCCTTGCCCCCACACAGATCCTATGGTTGCAGAATTTATCTGGTCCCTGGTGTGGATCCGCCTGCTAGCAGGGTATACGCCCTCACAGAACCTGAAACTAAGTACCTCTATGAATATCTCCAGGCTTAAGAAAGGGTTTATCCATCACTCAACGTCACCTGTTTCCTCCCCTATTTTCCTTATCCCCAAACGAGAGGGAGGTTTGAGAGCCTGCCTGGACTATCGTGCTCTGAATAAAGTAACAATAAGAAACAAAAACCCTCTTCCACTCATCTCCGACCTTCTGGATCAGGTGCGCAAAGCTAAGATATTCACCAAACTTGATCTTCGGGGGGGCCTACCATTTGATCCATGTCAGAGAAGGAGATGAGTGGGAGATGGCTTTCCGCACTAAATCTGGGCTGTACGAGTACTGCGTAATGCCTTTTGGCTTATGCAATGCCCCCGCGGCCTTTCAGTTTTTCATAAACGAAATTCTGAGAGACTATCTAGATCTTTTTGTAATTCTCTATATAGATGATATACTGATTTATTCGCAATCTGAACAGGAGTATGTGGAACATGTAAAGATGATACTCCAACGTCTTCAAGACAACCCAGATATATAGGGCCATATAAGGTGCTGCAAATCATTAATCCTGTAGCCTTAAAACAAGAGCTGCCCCCAGAAATACAAATTCACGTTTTGCATGCTTCTCTGCTTAAGAAGTATGAACATCCTTCATGTTTTGAGCCTCCACCCCCTCCCATTAACATAGAAAGAGAATCAGAATATGAGGTCAGATGTAAAGTCGACTCACGGAGACATAGAGCAAAATTGCAATATCTAATAGATTGGGTGAGATACGCTCCGGAAGATAGGACTTAGGAACCCACTGATCAAGTGCATGCTCCCTTGTTGGTACAGAGGTTTCATGCTTTACACCCCTCTTAACCCCGACCCGTTAATAGGCCCTTGTGGGGGAGAACTGTTACACGCCAGGCTTCCTGCACCTTGCTCCTGTTACCTACAATGGCACTACCACTCCCATAATGCACTGTTTCTGGGGATCGGTTTGTGTGCTATCCCATACTACCCCGAGAAAGCGTGATCAGCTGACCTCGAGGCTTTAAAAGAAGCTCTCCCACTGACTCAGGTGCTTGGCTTACTTTCTCATTGTGGACCATGCCCCTTGACCCAGACTCTTCCTTGCTGACTTCCTGTTGTTATCCTGAAACCTTGCTGGACCTTTCTTGAGAGCGGTGAACACTACAGCAGTAGGCACCTTTAGAATTGTTATGGATTCTAGTATACGCTGCCGTTCATGGAGCTTCTAACTTCCCACGCTTCCATCGCAGCGTTTCTGGCCCCACCTGACAAACAGCTGACACGCCGCACTCTCCCTAGCGCATCCTTGGAAAGTACGCGGTGAGGAGTTAGATGTGTGGCCGCAGTCTTGAACCTCTTCCCTCTACTGCCCTGCCTGGATATCTCTAATACAATGAGAGGATGCGCTGCTGACACTGTACTTGACCGCGACCCTAGCGTGGTACAAGATTGACTTTTTTTTTTAAAGATGCAAAGATTTGTATCAAAGTTAACGTTTGCCTTGTGGTCACTGACTATCTCTCTATCGAGTTCTGCCAGCGTTGCTTTTGTTTTTGGTGCACTCTTGGATAAATATGTGGGGTATTTTAGATACAATCACGCAAGGTGATACACGACGCTGGATGTAAAGACTGTGTCATTTTTTTTGTTATTTTTGAAAACGCTTAACTTTATTGAAGCGCACTTCTATCAGGAAGCTCCTGCAAGAATCAGCGCCAGTTAACTCTCCTACAGTAGCATTGTATTCGCCCCAAAGGCAGACGGATGCCTCTGATTTTTTGCTTTTGCTGCCTCACACGATCTGCAACTTGAAGGCATTATTATTTCATCCTTCATTTCCCGAAAGAGACTTCTCATTGAACTGGACACACCACTGTATATCTGTGAGTATGAGATGGTACACAACCTGTATTCTCTGACCTTTGACTTCACAATACATCTCTCCCACTGTTGTTAGAGGAGACCCTTCTTAACACTGACCATTTCTTCTTCTCTCTTTTTATATTTTTCTTTTGTTGCAGTCTTGGGACACAGGCTCGTGGTTCTCGCTCCTCCTTTCTGCTAGACCAGCTGAAAGTCTTTCCTGGTGGTCCTGCTGTTGTCTCTTCTCTCCCTGGGAGTATAAGTCATCTTTTATTTAGCCCATCATTAGCTGGAGGTGGCTGTACCTTAGGGGAGAGTGGAGGTCCCTTCTTCGCTCCCCCGGATGCTGGTTCTTCTGCCATTTGGAAGTATGTCCTGACACTGAATTTCTCTGGTTTTGTATGAGTAAAATCTGACCCTAACCTTTGTTTTTTTAGTGAATTTCTAAGTTTTTTTTAAACTCTATTTGTGAACTATAACGTCCCTGTAACCTTTGTTTTTTTCAGTGAATTTTTAAGGTTTTTAAAATGCTAATTCCTAACTATGGCGTCCCTGTAACCGTTGTTTTTTTAGTTAATTTCTAAGATCTTTTAACTAACAGTCGCATTTCCAAAGTGGTGGAGAAAGGGGGCTGGGCCAACGACCAGCTCTCAGGAATTCCACTGTGTAGGACTTACAGGAGGTACCAGGAGGGCTTCTTGGCCAGCCCAAGGACCCCAAGTTCCATCTGGAGCCAAGGGGACTTTATTCCACAACTAGTAGTGCAGCAGGAGGCAAGTTAACATAGTGGTGGAGAAAGGGGGCGTGGACTCTGACAACTTCTCTGCAATCCTGCTGTGTGGGACTTACTGGAGGTATAGGAGGGGTAGCTGGCCCCATGGATGTCCTTGGGTGCCAACTACCCCTCCTATTACCTCCAGTAAGTCTGATACAGCAGGATTGCTGAGATCTGATAGCAGGCCATGTTCCCTTTCTTCACAACACTGCAAACGCACCTCCTGATGCACTACTACTGGGGGATGAAGTCCCCTTGGCTATTGAGGGTCATTGTGGGCCAACTACCCCTCCTGTTACCTCCAGCAACTCTCACACAGAGGGTGTGGTAAGAGGTTTTCTGGTGGCCATGCCCTCTTTCTCTTCTACTCTGCAAACCCACCTTCTGGCGCACTACTATTTGGTGGATGAAGTCCCCTTGGGTCTTGAGGGGCCTTGGGGGCCACCTAGCCCTCCTGTTACCTCCAAGAAGGCCCACCCAGCTAGATTGCTGAGAGGCCATGCCCCCTTTCTCCACCACTCTGCAAACACACCTGCTGGTGCACTGCTCCTTGGGGGATGAAGTCCACTTTAGTCCTGAGGCACTCAGGAGACAAGAGGACCTCATCACCCCATGCTGAGAGGTGCATTTTCAGAGTGGTGGAGAAAGGGGTCTGCCTCTGACCACCTCTCCGCAATCCAACTGTGTGGGACTTACTGGATGTAACAGGAGGTGTTGTTGGCCCCTAAGAATCTTCACCAGCCAAGGGGACTTCATCCCCCACTCAGCAGCATCCCAGGGGCCACATTTGCAGAGTGGTGTAGAAAGGGGGCAGACCCCGGCGATTTGCCAGCTGTTTTTTTCCCCTATTTTTTTAAGAATGTGGGCTGCATGGCCCCCTTTTCCTGGATCATTTCGGGCCCAGGGACCCCATCCCCAGGGACCTGGCTGATTTTTTGTAAAGCTGAGTAAAGGTAGGGGGGCAGCATGGCCCCCCTCCTAAGGCCCATTTTGGCCCCGGGGACCCCAACCCCCGGGGCCAGGTTTTCATATATATTCGTTTATTTTTTTTTAAAGGGAGGGCGGCCACTCAGCCCCCCCTCCCGAGGCCTATTTCGGGCCCGGGGAGCCCATCTTCTGGGGCAATGCCTTTTCTGTTTGTTGTAAAAAAATAAAATAAAGCAAGGAGGACCGCATAGCCTCCTTTCCTTGGGCCACATTTGGACCCAGGGACCCCATTGATATATTAGAGGGGGGCCGAGCAGCCCCCCTCCTGAGGTCAATTTTGGCCACGGGGACCCCATCCTCCGGGGCCAGGCCATAACCTTTTATTTTAAAATGGGGAGGGGGCCTGCATGGCCCCCTACACTGGGCGATATTGCCCCGGGGACACTATTCCCTGCTATCCCCCGAGGCATGGCCTCTTGTTGGGGTCAGCAGGGGGACCCTCATGCTAACATGCAGCTTCCTCTGCCCAAAAGCAATTCAGCTCTGCTTCACGGAAGCGAGAGCATTTTTCATGATCTCTCTTCCACGAAGCAGACCACAGTTTTCTATGGCTTGGCGGGAGTGGTGCTCCCACCAAGCCATAGAAAACTGCAATGTCCCGGGTGTAGGTATCACAGGACCTTTCTGGAGCTGGCCCTGGGGGTTGTGGTCCCCAGGGCCATGGAAGGCACCTGCAGGGGGGCTGCGTGGCACCCCTCACATTTCTCTTTAGCCCCAGGGAGGTGGTGGTCCCCGGGCCGGGGTCCACAATGGACCCTTGTCGTTACTTTATTTGTGCCAAAGGGAGTTGGTGGTCCGCAGCCTGTGGGGGGGGGTTGCAGTCCCCCATGCCTTATTTAAATATAGCCCCAAGGAAGTGGCAGACCCCCAGGGCTGCAGGTGGCCAGATGACCCCCGCATTTCAGTAAATTAGGCTCAGGGAGGTGGCAGTCCCCGGGGATGTGTGTGGGGGGCTGGAGCCTCCCGATGTATCATGTTGTAATATAGCTCCAGGGAGGTAGCGGTACCTGGGGCTGCAGAGTGGCCAACCTGGGGGCCCCCATCATTAATATTATTGCCCGGGGACCTGGCCCACCCAGGGGCTTAATGAAACGATGCACAGCAACCTGCACTTCATTTCTGAACATTTTCTTGCAGGATTTGCAGATCCAATGCAACTCCTGCTGAAAATGTTAAAACAAAATGTTTTAGGGACCCCCCGAACAGGCCTAGGGGGTCAGAGTGTTTCTACGCTGTCCCCCTTTTTTTAAAAACGTTTTCCGGAGGTCTAACGGTAACCTTGCCTCCTGTTTGGCCGTTTGATAGAGCCGCAGTAAGAGCGGACTGAGAAGTTCGGCAGTACCCTTTAAGAACTTGGCTGGTATCCCATTAGGTCCAGGGACTGTGCCTGGTTTGGGTTAGAAGATAGCTGCTCAAACCTCTGAGAGTGTAATTTCTTCCTCCAATGTCGTTTGGTCCTCCGGTGGGAGGGTCAACCTCTATTACTCTGCCAAGTATGTATCTATGCGTGCTGCAGTGACTAGCAGACGCGCTTCGTAGAAAGCCACATAATATCGAGCAACCACTTAAGCGACCTCTGTGTCGGTATTATGTATGTTCCACGTCATCTATGTTGATGCGTACCCAGTGCACCTCTAGCTCTCTGCACCCCAGCCAGGCTA
Organism: Triturus cristatus; assembly: GCF_964204655.1. Lineage (NCBI taxonomy): Eukaryota > Metazoa > Chordata > Amphibia > Caudata > Salamandridae > Triturus > Triturus cristatus. Next base: position 393,761,672 of record NC_140595.1, read on the forward strand.
ACAATCTGCCAGCCTTGTCACCCACATCATATAATCAATGTTGGGTAGCCAGTATCTTGGTTCTTACTTTGTTGCTGGCTAGGAGAAATTATTCCTCCACAAGAAGTGTCATGCAACGAAGAGTCAAGGGATTTTCATCAGGTCCCACTTACTCCTCAAGTGTCAGCAAGTGGCTTTCTATTTCATACATGTCTTGTGCTTCTTTTTTATGTTTATGTGCTAGAATGTCTTGATTAGATCTTGGCGTAAATTGCAGAGTTCTGCTACGCGGAACTCCATGAAGTGACAAGAAAACTCTACGGGGTTCAGGAAGTCGGGCTGATCTTCCTGCCACTCAAATTGAAATTCTACCCGAGCGGCTGCTCGTGATCGCCAACTTAGTATTTGTGAGCACGAGCAGGGAAAAAACTGTGCTGCACTACCCAGAGTGGCATTTTCTGCACTCTGCGAACTCCGCAGAGCGAGGAGTGCAGAAACTCTGCAAACTACACGAACGGAGCGGAGTTCACTGCCCAGGCCGAGTTTTGAGCCCTATCTCGAAGTACAGTTTTATATGCCTCCCATAGTATAACTGCTGAGTCTACGGACTCTTCATTTTCCTTAAAGTATAGTTCTGTATCAACTCTCAGATCTCTGGAAACTTGGGGATCTCATAGTTCACAAGCAATTAATCTCCATCTCGTACCGGATGGATGGGAACGGAATTCCAGGGTAAGCCAAAGTGGTGAGTGGTCGATGATCCCCCTAGCCCTATATTCAGCTTTCGCTACTATGGCTACCTCTCCTGCTGGGGCAAATATATAGTCAAGTCTGGAAAAAACTTTCAGAATGCCAGAGAAGTAGGAATATTTACTAATCTCTGGGTGTCGCTTCAGCCAGAGGTCTACTAATCCTTGGGTGTGTGCAAAGCCACAGGGATGAATGGAGAGCTCTGTAGCCTGCCCACTCAAACAGTTCAACAAAAATTATTTCTAACTATACATAACTCATGCACCATTCACTCATTTCATTCTTTCATCCTGCACACACAGCTGTCTCACACTCTCTCTTGAAAGTGTTGGAACTATGCTGAGACTCACAGGCACTTCTATCACTCTCACACTTAGTCTTCCGCAATTGTACTCAGTTGTTCAGGAAGGGGCTCCTTGTTGTATGCTAACACATCTCTCCCTGTGTTAACTTCCAGCCAGGGAAAAAATGGAAAATAACTTCCAAATATTGAAAGCAATAACAATAAGTTTATTACTAACAGCTCCCAGAAGCCTCTGAGAGCCCAGGGTAGGTGGGATAGAGGCCCGATCACCCCAATAAAAGATGTTATTAACCCCATAACTCCATTCAGCTTTCTGGTCCCTCTACTTCCATTGTATCATTACTCACAGGGGCATCAGTTGGTTGTCCTTTTTCCAAGAATGTTTTGCTGGGGCGTACGTTCCTTAAGCCAGATTCAAGCCTCCTCTGGGGGGTGAAAAAAAATATTTTGAATAGCCCAGTCCAGTTGGTAATAATGTGTGCCAGTTGTGTCATATCTCCTGGCGGTGGGCATGCTATGCATCAATCCCCCAAAACCACAGTAGTTACCAGGTAGGAATTTATGGCACCAGATAGTAGGAATAGCTGAGATCGTATGCCTGTATGCCCAGGGAATATGGCTGCAGCAGTGGAGACAAGAGGAGACGGCAGGTGTGCAGGGCCACACCACCAACATCAGCCATCTCGCAGGCCCACAGCTGCTCATCAGGTTCGCTCCTCACCTCCTTAGGTTCCCCCATTGGGCCCAGCTCAGGTGGGTGGCTCTTTCATTGGTGTATTTACTGGCTCAGGGGTGCAAAGCATCACGTTCTGCTCCTCCACCACCAGCCTTGGAAGTCGAATTGCGTCAAAGGTGTGAAATCACGGCAGGGAGCTGGGGTCCTGACAGGTTCCAACAACTAGCGCATATCAACCGGGGTGGACACATCCCTGTGTCCCATATCTAACGGGGCACTATGCCACACCCAGATTGCAGACCCATGCATTTTTACTGGCAAGAAGCCATTTTGTTGTCTCGGACCCTTTGGGTGTCAGCTTAGTAATAGCAGAAGCGCAAGGGTGCCCCCTTTCTAGTAGGGCCAAGTCACAAGCAGCGTGGCAGCAAGGAGGAAGGTCAAGCCAATTGGTCTTGCATGGCTCATACGCATGGGCCTACTAACCTGCTATGGCTAGGGCGGTCAGGTCCCCCCCAGTGAGACTCTGCAGGGTGTCTGGGGTGGGGGGAAGTGGCCCGCAGTGCCTCACATGCCCTAGGTACAGCCAAAGCCACTCAGGAAACCGTGTCCCTCTCTCAGCCTGCATGGCTCTGCAGCTGAAGCCCATCCGTAGTTCTCCAGTATGTCACAGGTGGTCTTGGTATGGATGCAACCATGCCCCTCTTCTCGTGGCTCTGGGACTTCAATGCAGTGGTTGATGGCAAGTGTAGTGCAGGATCATTGTCAGATTTTAGGGGTTAAGCACGGAGCTCTGTTAAAGAGCGTCCACCATGTTGGCCTCGCAAGCCAGACCCCACTTGCACGAAATCAGTTAGGCTTAACTTAGAGGCAATGTGTAAAGCATTTATGCAGCACACAGTCAGTAATAAAGAAGTGAAAAACATCCCAAGATAAATCCCAAACCAATTTAGAAACATAGCAGACATTGTAATAAATAAAATGACATGATTGTTTTTAAAATACAATCAGTAGAACCTGAGTTATGAATTTTCAAAGGTTTTAGTGAGAAATAGCACCAAAAAGAACAAAGCGCCAAACACGGGTATCAGTTTGCATGAGACCAGGATAAAGTCACTAGTTAAGGCTGACCAGGATGGAGTGAGGGTCAGATACAGACATCAGATTCACCCCAGACAGGAGTTGCCTTTGGGCTTAAAAGAAATTCAGAAGATTTCCTGAAGAACGTAGAGTCCACAACAGGGCTAGGCAGCAGGCTGTAGCCGAGAGGAGGTTGGCAACGCCAGGGAGTCACTGGACAAAGTCTCTGTGATGCTGCCAATGACGGTGGGGAAAACTTTAAGTGGGAAAAGCGGAATCTGCAGGCCAAGGAGGTGTTGTTGTCTAACGTGGTGAAGATATCTACCATCAGAATTTGAAGTATTTCAGCAGCTCTAAATAACCCAGTGGGAGGAGGCTGCAGGCTATAGCCTAGGAGCACACTCCACGAGGCCAGATACCATCTTCGAGAGGTCCCGTTGAAAGGGCTTTGCTGCTGCAGAGAAAAATGAAGTAGGAGCTGAGTCCAAGTCAGTCCCACCAGCTATGCACCTTCGTCCGTTCAGCTTGTAGTAGGTCCTGGTCTCCTGTCGGTTCTCAGAGCAGTTTTTACTGAAACATTTTCCAAGTCTAAGATTTTGTGTTTTATTAGGAGGAAGCCACTTTAGCACCATGCCCAGGGTCCAGGATCTGGGAGGGGGGGGCACTATTTGGTGGCTAGGACTCACCCGAGCAGGGACCAGTAGCATCAGGGAAGTAGGTTGAAGGGTCTCTCAAGCTCTTGGTGTCTCTCTGGCTCATACAGTAGGCCAGTCAGCAAGGCTTTGGAGTCACTCTGGTGTCCCTGGGTTCAGGGGGCAGGAGCAGTCTTCCTTTCTCAGGCAGAAGAGCAGCAGTACAGTCCTTCGAGCAACATGGCCAGTCCTTCTACTCAGTCTTCCACAGGTCCAGAGTTCCACCTTTTAATCTCCATACCATCCTTTGTGTGGGGGGACCACCTGGCCCACACCCCTGCCCTTCCTGGGGTTGGCTCTAAAATGTTTGTGGAGACAAAATGCTGGGCAGGCCTGATGTCAGGTTTCTTTGTGTGTGCAGGAGGCAAAGCCCTTTAAAGTGTAAGTAGTGCTGATTACACTTCAGTCATCCTGGCAGGATAACCCATTCTGACCACACCTTATCCCCTTAGCCTCACTATCTTGCAGCAAAACACAAGTCACAGAGTCATTTAACCCAGGGTACTGGCAGAAAGGCACTGGCGACTTGGACACAAAAATGCCAACTTTCTAATAGTAAATATGATAGCATGAATGGTAGTATGCACTCCCAGTTTATCCGATTGTTTGTGTAGCTCCCAGACTCAAAATAGTGGCATGCAGCACTGAAACACGCTCTCCGCCCAATGCGCGCAATGAGTAATCCTCAAACATTTTGAAACATCAATTAGTTCCAAATCAGAATGAACTGCGGTAAAGTGAGAAACATTCACAGAAAATGGAAATCCAACAATTTCTTCCATTAGTACTCCGTATTTATTTCTGGCATGATAAACCATACTTCATCATGGTACAACTGCTTTCAAACTCCCAATTACGTCCAATGTTTAACATGTGCCTATCCAGGTTTTCACTTCAAACATTAGGAGATTAACCGTTCCTCATGGCGCAACGTCATGTGTAGTTTTTCAGACCCAATGCATTTCGGGCATTTACTGCCCTTCCTCAGTGGTAACTGTGATGAAACAGAGCGCATATTAATCATCCATACTCCTAACAGACCCATGTAAATTACTAACTTTGTACGACCCTCATAGGTGCTATTTGTTCTTCACTGGCATATGTCCCATAAAGTGAAACGACATGGAGCAGTTGTGTCCACATGCACATTCTCTCAAGAAAATAAATAAATGAAAAGTAAATCAATGTGAACTGACTGAACCCTTATCACCCCACATCATGCAGCGTGCAACTCCCCCAGTAATCCCAATAAAAACCCTATAATGCTACCCAGCAGAGAGGGCCAGGCTCAAAATTATTGCATAAAGGGACATAACCCCTGCAACGGATTTGATGACAGAGGGGTTGACAGACAACAGATTGGCTAATGAGACCAGAGCACTCCGACTGGAACTGAGTATTAGGATTGATTCAGAAATTCATAACATATCGCCTAGGCAAATCTACGACAAAATTCTCACAGTGGTATCTGAAGGCCAACCTCAACCTATAAAATGAATCCGTAATCCCATGTACTTCCTTAAATGGAAGCTTATGAATCAGATTGGCCACAAGAAAAATATTTCAGAAGGGTTACCCCAAAATGTAGGCACATCTGCAGCCACATTTGACAAGGCTACTGCAGGTAAAACAAAAGATATAGAGGTAAGGGCATCTCTGAGAGGTATGAGATCTAAAGGTGAACTTGGTCGCAGCTCTATGGGAATCACCCAGTCAATTAGGCTGGAAGACCTTAAAGAGACCACGATTGAGCTCTCCCTTGCAGATATTATGGAAATGTTAAAATCTCTTGCCTACAGGAAATTTTGTGAAAACATTTTAGGGATTAAAAGAGGTGGAGCAAAAGCCAATTAATAACTCTGTGGAGATAACAAGATTGAGATCCATGAATGAGGTATAACATATGGCTTTGGTTTATGTTGAAGATCATTCTAGCAGAAAATACCTGAGGGTAAATGAGGTTCCTGAAAAGGCAGAAGTTGAGAAGGATTTAAAGGTAACTGTTGTCTCGATCCTCGGTCAGTCAGATATAGCATATAGATCACTCCAAAGATATTCAAACTGCGCCTATGGAGCCTACATCAGCAAAAAACAGGCAGAACAGTCTAGTTGATTTCTTTGCATATTTACATAGTATTTGAAAAAAATATGTTTGCCCTTTGTAAAACGTTTTTTATGCAACAAAAACTAAAAGAGGTAGTTTAAGAATTACTTAATGAAAAAGAAATGTAAGTGCTTGTAGTGTGGAGGGATGACATTGGAGCTGACTCAATCTGTTCAATATTAACTATTAATTGAAGTTAATTTACAGCACTATTCTAGCACCCTTTCCCCAAATAATTGGCAGTCTGGGTGACATTAGGCATTCCCCAAAAGAATCGCAGTGTGGATGTCATTAGGTAGAAAGAGAGAGGGGGCCTAAAAGAGAGTAGTAAAAGAAGGGAGATGTTGGAGGGCTGAAAATTCTAGTTAATGGCATAGAGTAAACATTATAGAAATAACAAAGGTAGATTATAGAAGAGCGTATGCACCATTGTGGGCAACTAGAGATTGCTTTGTGGGTAAAACGGGCACAAAAAGCCTTCATAAGAAGCAGCGTAAAAATGTATTCAAATCCAATACTTGTTGGTTAGGTAGCAGAATGGCTAGAAGACATAGCTCTAGATATTATGGGTACTTTCAGTTAGTTCACAGAATTTGAAGGGTCTCCTGCAGAATAAAAAGAGATCAATGATTTAAAATTGTCTTGAAAGCTCAGTGTAAGATATCTTACTACAAGAAACTCTGATCCCATTTGATCAGGTATTTTCTTAAAACAAGGTGGTATTCTTTGTGTTCCCTATTAAAACAACACTAACCTAGTACAGCAAATCTAATAAGGAACTCTACAAATATAAAGGACTTTGAATGTAGTATGGAAAGCTGGGGTAGATGGGTAATGACATTGTTATAAAATAGTAATTGGCATTTTACAGTGACATGTTTTTAAGAACCTAAACCAGACAAGCTCTCAAGTCTTGAGGAGGTGGAGATAAGATTAGCAAGTGTGTCCCTTAATTTTTGGAGATGATTGGAACATCACTTTGCCATGTGCTGATAGATCTAATAAGTATGCTGTTTCCAAAAAACCTAAAAGTAAAAGCAAGATGGAAGAGGTCATTACAAATGTAGGCCTAAAGGGCCCTTGGAGAGACATGCATAGAGAAGATCAAGGGTATTCTCCATGCTTTAGTAGATTCTATTCTTTCTCTCAAATTTACTATTTTCTGACTTATATTAGTCAAAGGAGAGTACACAATGTTATAAAGGCCCAATACTTATCTCAGATCACACACAGATTCATATTTTGATAAAATATTTTCTTGTAGAAGATCCCAAGCCTGGTCACTTTCTTTGACAGATCTCTGCCATCAGATGTGGAGTTTAGTAAACGGTAAAGATCAGACCACTGATTTTTTTTCAAGTTAATATTATCACAACATTTTTTCTGTTGGGATGCTTATAAAGCTAGTCTTAGAGGGCTCATCGTGGAATATAAGGTTAGAACCCTACATATGCACCGGAGTGAAAAAGGAAGATTTATCAGACATGGTAGATAATGTTGAAGCATATCTGCTGAATTGCAGTAATGGTGAAAGGAAATCCAGTATCTTATCAAATATAAAAACATCATCAACAGCGATTACTAGAGTGGCTAATCAAGAATGTGGCAGAAAAGGCTATTCCAACAGGAAAGAGAAATATATGAGCTCTCCAAAACATGTGCCAATGTGTTATCTTGGCAGATCAGAAGCTGGGGCATGACTACACTAAATGGAAAGACATTGTTGATGGGGTTACTCCTTGTATGGCTCATATGTCTATTCATCCTGAAAGTTTCAATGCAGAACAGTGTAATAAATTGCTAGATGGGATTAAATTCCAACATTATCATTAAAGAATCAGTTGTTATTGAAGATATCTATTACAGCTCAAGAGATATTAAAGGGAATTAGTCTACATGCAAATGTGGGATTCCAAATAAAATTTGGAAATTAGTAATTATACAGATATTGGGACTGACTTGGATTTTGGCAGATCGGATACTCCACTACAAATGTGACAGATATCCTGCCCGCTGTATCACAAGTTCCATATGATATAATGAAATTGTACTTTGACGGACGGGATATCTGTCACGTTTGTGATGGAGTAACCCTGTCTGCCAAACTCCTAATCATTATCTCCACAACATCAGTTATATCAAGAAGTCTGCCACCATCTTGGCAGAAAGCAAATATAATTTTATCATTCAAACTAAGGAAGGATCCTAACTTATCTAATTTGTATTGTAATATCTCATTGCTTAATGATGGAAGTATGATTTTATCAAGAATACCTCCTAATAGGCCCCAGAACGTTGTTGGGGGTATTGCCCCTCAAGATCAGCAGGGGTTCAAATGGGAATAGCATAAATCAAAATATAACTGCGTTTTGTACATGTATACATAGAGCTATCAGTCAATCTGACTTGCTCCTCATTGTTTAGATGGTGCAGAGAAAGCTTTTGTTAGATTTGATTGGGATTCCTCTTGAATATATTGAAAAGATATGACTGTTCTGTCAACTTGGTCAATCTGATAAGCGCATTTTACTTTAATCTCAAAGGTTGATTGATATTAATGGGCAATTAATCAGTGAATGTTCAATATACAAAGGTACTTGGCAGGGTGTCCAATGCCCCTACCATATATTTCCCTATATATGAAGTCCCCATCGATCAAACTCTGATCCAAACTGTTGATTCCTCCATTTTTAATGGGAAACTTAGAAGACTGGTTTCAATTATATGTGGATAATTTGATGATTCTCTTCAAACCTGCATCAACTTATAACTATATTATGAGTGGCCAAATGAATTAAGGTCTGTTTTCAGGTTATAAAATAAATAAAGGGAAGTCTGATATTATGTGCCAGAATTCATTCAGTAAACAGAATGTTAGATTGGGGTAATTTAGTTAAATCCTATGTTAATTATGTAGGGGTAAACATAACTCAAAATATGGAGGAACTAATTAAAACGTATTCCTAGGATTAATGGGCTTAAATTAAAGCTATTCTTGATTTAAGACAGAATATTTCTCTTTCAATGATTAGCAGGATAATTTTGATCAAAATGGTAATTCTTCTTTTAGATTCTTTCTGTGTATGTTTCCAAGTCTTTCTTTCGGACATTGTGGGCAAGAATAGACTCTTTTAATTAGACCCCATACCATCTTTTTCTTTCTGATAGTTCCTGAGAGATGCCTGGGTTTCAAGGGCATATTCTGGTCAGCTCGACTCTACCCAATCCCCTATATAGGCCTTCTTTAAAAGTACAATGACCCTTTTATGTTAAAGAAAATCAAGTGAGAAACAATTTATGACAATGCTCATGTCTGGTGTGACGTTGTGAAGCACTTAAGATTTTTGTCAGTTCATTCAGCAATTTCTATTTTGTCTAACCTCCAATTCCCTTTAATTACACTTTCTGTGAAATCCTACCTACATATAGAATTGATATGGTTAAAAGATATGCTTGATTTATGGGGTAAAGATTTAAGGCCTGATAAAGAGTGTGGTTATTCCATCAGGGCGTCAGGGAAATGAAGTACTTACTCAGTTTTCAAAGTGTGCCACACAGCTCTGTCAAAACGATGGTGCCATACAACACAATTTCAAATACTTTTTTATTTTAAAAACAAAAATCCCAAGGCAGGGTATGTCCCATTGTGTGGGGGTCTTCAAAATGTCTTTACATTCACTTACCCCTACATTTTGGATGGTGGTAAGTAAAAGTAAAAACTTGCCATTTGTTAGCCCACTCTAAATAGGACGGATTGACAAATGGTAAAACCTCTGGACGCCCTAACTCTGTTGGGCCGTCTGAGATGTATGTCAGCGGTGGAGATGGAGTAGTATCGGTGCTGAAATACTAAAGTTTCACCTGGCTCTAAATGAGGCTGGCTGACTATCAGTACTGCGGAAAGGGTACTCTGTCACCATTGCAACAGTGTGCCCTTTACGCTGCACTCTAATTTAGGCCTTAAGTGTTTCAAAGAGCTAAGAAGTGGGAACGTAGTCATCTTACTTTCCTGCTACATGGGCAACTTAAAGCAACTATAGCCATGAAGGAAACTGAGGATGCATTATCAAAACCTCCCAACCATTTTTTTCAGCTACATATGTGTCGGAGTAGTCTGCGTAACTCACTCTCAATTTTATTCCAAATTAGAAGAGTCCCAGGCTATACAAGAACCTCCTTGGAAGGATGATCTTATTTAGAGGTGGGCAACAGATAATATTAACTTGCCCAACTTTCATGGAAAGATGTCATAGGGTGCTGAAATTCAGAAAAACTAGTTACCAATATTCACCTTCTGGAGGTAAGTCATGAGTAGTGTCTGTCCAACAATCTTAAAATGAAAAAGTAACAATCAGATTCAAAAGTAATCATCTGTCCAACTATCTTATAGTTGGGAAAATACATAATGTACTTTATGACGTAAATTCTAATCCTGGGTGGAAAACTACGCTACGCCAGCGGAGTGTGCGTAGCGAGCACAAGTATGCGCTACGCGAATCACACGTAGCACAGTGCAAAAATGCGTAGCGTAGCATAGCGGGCATTTTTGGCTCACTCGCCATCCTCAACGTCAAGTTGGTGACTGCGAGCGAGCAAAATCAACAACCTGGGGAGACTTTTTCCTCATTCGCGATCGGCAAAATCAACTTACCGATCGTGAGTGTGGAAAATAAACCTCCCGGCGAGATTCTCAACGCGGGGAGGTCAGGTTTCTCATTGTGAGTGGTCGAGTATGCTCGTGACCGCTCGTGATGAGAAACTACCAGTCCGTGTTGAGAAAGCTGCCGCTAGAGTACAAATCTACTCGAGCAGCAGAAAAGGACCCCTTGCACTGGGCATGATGCCGTTCGCAACGATTGCACTGTGCGGACAAGCATCCGGTACTGTGCAATCAATGCGAACAGCATTTCCCTACCGCACTACGCAGTTCGCGTAGCTACGCTTAGCACAACGTAGTGCTTCACTTCAAAGTGCCACTTATGTCAAAGAATAGACCCAGATATGGTGCAATTACATTTGTGAATTATTCAAGTTCCATGTAAGTTAATTGCTTTCCCTGCCAACTAAAACAAGTGACTGTAGAATCACATCCAAAACATTTAGATTTCCCTATCCTTCTCTATTAAGTTCTCATTATATCTAAGCTTAATACGTCCTGGCAGTTCGGCAGAAGTTGACCCTAAATGGATGACTTTCTGACAATTTTGAAATGTCCAAAGAGTTTTCACAACTAAGCATACCACAAATATGGCAACATGTGTACTGTACAAAATGGATACACCAAATATGAGGAGATTAACTGCCTGATTAGTGTCTGCCAGACAGGTTACTCCATCACAAACGTGACCGTTATTGCGTCTACTGTATTACAAGTGCATTATATTCTATGGCACTTGTAATACGGCTGACAGGATATCCAGCATGCTTGTGATGGATTAACCCATTTGCCGAATTCTAAATCAGGCCTAAAGATACTGCACAATTGACTGTTTTGTCCGGAAGGCATGTAATGCCACTTCAAGGAGCCAGGCCACTTGTAGAAAGCCTTTCTTCTATAAACAAAGGCAAATGCTAAGGCGTAATGCACGTGATGAAATTCTAACTGAAGAAAACTAAAAGAATAAATGGTTCTCCAGTTTGCTGCTGTACTCTTTCGTGCTTAGGCGTACTCGCTTGCCACCCGAATCCGGACACTTTCATAGTGCTTTTAGTCTGGTACTTACCTTTTCTACTCGTTGCCCTTCCTGGGATTTACTCACCCTTTTGCAGCCGGGACAGAATTACAACCGGCGGAGAGATCTCATTTTCAGACCTTTTGTCCATTAGCCCTGAAGAACACGTGTTGGCTGGGCATCTGATCACCGATTAAAACCACAAAGAAAGAAAATGCCATTTGACCACTGTTATAATTGTGTGTTTACATGCTGTAACTCATACTGTTGATATTATAACGTGTGCATAGGTCATCTGTAATACTTTCTATTAGATTCCGGTCTTCTTAGAGGGTTCAGGGTTATCTCCCCACCTGTAGCACCGTGCAAATTTATTTTGCTAGATACTGATGTCCACACGTGGAGGCGCCATCGCATACCGCATCACTTTAAACCCCTTGCGAGATTTTGACAAGGGAATTGAAACTGCCAATTCATATGGATAGTTTTTTGCATACTTAGGAGAGTTAACCGCTTTCCAGAAGGTCCTAGAATCTCTTGATTGGCATGAAAGCACCAAATCTTCCCAGGACTCAGACTGCAATTATTTTTTCCTACCCGCACTCAGTTATCAATGCCCTATCACTAGGCTCACTTTTTAGAGCCTGTCACAGTCTTTTTTAGGCAATGGAGCATGCATGATTGAGCCAGGAATTAGGATCACAGTGGCTGTTTCTAACAGGTTTTAATAAAAGATCCTTGATTTTATCTCCTAAGAGCACAGAAACCTCAGTAACCATAGTAGTATTTGCAGTCACATGTAAGCAACAATTGGATACTAACAGTTTAAACAACAGAGAACCCATATCAGCAAGCTTCCAAGCTAGCCATGTGTCTTTTCTTTTAACTCTTTATCTGATACAATTGCTAGCATTGGCTATCTCATTCTCCTTGGAAGTATAGAGAGAAATAAAGAGTAACTTATGGTTGCTATAAATACTGGGCTTGACGTCTGCCTCCAAGAAAATATTACCCACATTTCTTGAGACAAAATTATAATCAATAATATAATTTGTGCCACAACCTACAAATGTTCGAACTGCAATAATACTGGGGGCTTGCAAATTTTACGGAATTACAAAGTTCACACCTCTTCAAGTAGAAATAAAGAAAGGTCTCTGTTACATCTTGAGCACTTAATAACAATTTGCGATTGTCATGAGTAAACAGATTCACAGATTGAAGCAAGGAACTACCCCCAACTTGGCACTTAAGTTGCCTCACACAAACAGGTTCAAACCCCTGCCCTGGTTAGCAAAACAGTTTTCCACATTATCTATGGTTTTAAACAAGTGGAACATGTTACAGGGAACTTTATTTGAGTAGTCACCATTATAAAATGTAATTAAGACTAAGGGCATGATTTAGATCTTGGCAGATAGGTTACTCCGTGACAACGATGACGGATAATTCAGCCGCCAAAATATGAATCCCATTGGCTATAGAGGGATTCATATTTCGACGGCAGGGATAGCCATCACTGTTGTGAAGGAGTTACTTGTGTGCTGAGATATAAATCAGGCCCTAAGTATAGCCCTCCAGGCCACTTTAAATAAAAGGCCTGTATAACAGAACAACCAACAGGTATAAGGGTTATAAGGCAGGGTAAGGTGGTTCGAAACCAAGCAGATAACCCAGATTTTTCCCTGCCTGTGGGTTTAGAGTAGCAAATATAACCAACCCATAATTATCCTTAGATGTCCATTTTTACTTTAACAGCAAAATATCAAAATTAAGTATAAAGCCCCGTCTAGACTCATAATTCAGTTTGAAGGAGGCACTCGCAATCTTCTAACTAGCCACCTTGATTATTGTCCTCCAGACTCAAAAACCCCCTCAATCCTCTCACAAAGTAATACTAACAGGAAGTAAAAGCTTTATCATGTCAGTCAATAGCCTCTAAATCTGAAAGGGGAGGAAACTGATTGCTGGTGATGAACTTGTCATGTTGATTATGGCGAAGCCAAGGGTCTGGAATTCCTAGTTGGAGGTGCTTTCAGATTGTACAGGTAGGATTTACCCCCTTATTCCCCTCCAAAACGCAAATACAATTATCATTCATAGATGTCGCCCACCGTTTCACCATTTTTACTAGCCCACACTTAATCATCCAAAGGAGCAGTGCCAAGAGATACAGACTTTTGTCCAATAGATGTTTACATTTCTGGCTAAGTAGGTCATGAATAATCACCTGAGCAGCTGCTGGACCACTCTTTGGGCAAGTGAAAGTTGTGGGGTGCTCTTTAGGGGTGCTGCAGGTTTTGGTGCATTCCTCTTTCACTTCAGTGCAGGTCCAGATGCAGATGGTGATATTAAAGAGACCGTATCTGCAGATGCCATGGATGGGGCAATAGTATTATCAGATGACATGATAGAAGGATTAGTTGGAGTGTGATGGAACTGCACAACATGTGCCTGGGAAAGTACTGAAATTGGAGCAAGCAGATCATTAGTAAGTGTGAGACACATGTCAACTAGTTCAATTTCTTAAGAAATTATGGTCACACCCCTCTCAAGATGGCCATCAAAATTTGAATTAGTGCACCACACAAGGCTTTTTTTTTTATTTTGCACTTACCCATTTTTGGATGCATAGATAAAAACGGGTGGTCTAGCACAACCTCCTCCATGTTCTGACGGAGGCAGAAAGGCCCGCTCTTGGCCTGGTATTAACTGTGGGAGATAGTTGTGAGATTTATAGCACCTCTCTCCACCTCCTGGCACTAAGCATTCTGGGAGTTATAGTCCCCAGCAGCAATTGTCAGCAAACAGCAGTGTCTCCCTTGCTGTGGGAGAGTGTGGTGACATTTATAGCGCCTTCTGGCACTAAGCACTCTAAGCAATATAAGCAAACAGCAGTGTGTCCTACAACTGTGGGAGAAAATGGTAAAGTCCCTCCTTCCACCTCTGGGCTCTAAGCACTCTTGGCTTTCAATCTCCTCCAGCAAATGACAGCAAATAGCACCACTTCCTGCTTTGTGAGAGACAGTGGTGAGAAAGTGTCAATAAACAGCAGCACAACCCCTTAGTTCACTTGATGTAATGTTAAGTTGTTTACCAATCTCATAATTCTACTCATCTTGTCAGAGAACATTTCAAACCTTTACGATAAAGAGCAAGCACACGTGTTTTGAGATAATCTTAATTCTTTCATGAAAGGTTCTGTACATCAGTAAGTTTCAGACTGTATGTCAAGTATCATTTAAAAACCTAGACACCTCAATGCAGAAAATGTTAATAAGAAAGATAATTCTGGCTTGAAGAGAGGCAAAAATGGGCTATTCCTCAAAATTAACCCGTTTTAAAAAGAAATATCAACATCCAAGTATCTGTTCCTTCCCGCCTAGAGGTTTCTTATTCGATGGATACTTAATTCCATCATACTGAGACAGCCTATTTGAAGGGCACAAATGATGAAATGGACCAGGATAAAAATAATAATAGTGATGATGATGAGGACAAAGATCCAGATCTTTATTTCTGGCAAGGGCTTCCAGAGAAGAGGTGTAAAACTGTTCATGTTTACTTGGGTGAATGTTCTCAATCCCTTAACAAAAAGTTCCTATTTTTTATGGGGGATCCCATGTTTGAGCCTACCTCGATTCAGCACCCTAACTCAATGAAATGGTTTCCATGTGACAATGCAGCAACCTATGTTTCTCTTCATATTTGATAACCTTAAGGTGACTAGTAATAGATTGCACTCTGAATGTCCTTGTACCTTGCTAACTAATAACATCACAGTTACCTCAGCCATTGGTTCTCATACTTTTATTTTTTACCAGATTTGTCAAGGGTCCCCAAAAAATGGTGGCTAGACCTTGTACCAATGGCCAGAATAAGGCTTTTGGATTATCAGTGTTATTAACTAGGATTCTTGATCTAGCTAAAGAAGATGGAGCTGAAGGTTCTCAAGTAGACTAGAAAACTTTGTTAAATTGGGGGGAGAGGCGAATTTTCATGCTGAGCGATGCAAATGCTGCATTTCTCAAGAGAGGCACAAAGGTCTTCCATTGAAAATCGATCAGAAGCTTTGGCGGCATATCAGCTAAAGAAGAGGGTCAGCAAGCTGACGGCTTGTTGGTCAGAGACTCTTTCATGCAAGAAATTAGTACAAATGTGGCAACCTTTGCCTCCATTGACACAGCAGAATTCTCTCTAAAGTAAATCTTTGGTTCCAGAGTTTATGGCAGGCCCAGCAAAGGAACGAGCTGCTTTGATGGTTGCTTCCTCTCAAGGAGACATCAATCTTACAAATCTTTCTTCAGATATTCTTCAGACTTCAAGTCTAGTTCTTCCATCAAACAGGAAGAGGTTTCAAAAGCAGGGATTTCCATGACATCAGAGTCTAAAATACAGATAAACACTTTGAACTCTGACTTTTTTATTCCATGGTGGGGTCGCTTAACTCATTTTCTTCCACCATGGCAAAATATTACTTCAGATCCTTTGACTCTGCAGATGCTTGATGGTTATAGTATAAACCTTTACCAGACTTCTTAAGAATTCTTTTCTTCTCAGTCTCTCCTTTTCTCACAATAGTAAACACATGTGATTTCTCAGGAGGTGTATGCTCTACTAGTGAAAGATGCAATAGAGTTTGCTGCAATTCTGGTTTCTTAAACACAATTTTCTGGGTTCAAATGAAAAAGAAGACATTAAATCTGATTATAAACCTAAACTATTTCAGCAGTCTTTGTTTACATCATTTCAAAATTGAAACAACTGTACACCTCAGGGAATCACTCCTGAGAGAAACTGGATGGTTCATCTGGCCTTTCAGGGCCCTTTTCTCATTGTTACTGTTCATGCGGTCTTCAGGAAAAACCTACAGTTCGGATATGAACATTCCGGTTTTAGGTTCAAAACTCTTCCTTTCAGTCTTGCATCCGCATTTTGGTCAATAAAAGAACAAAAATCCATTTAATGTCTGTGCACTATACATCCTTCCCAACTAAGTCTAAACTTTGTGATAGCAATTGTTTTAAAGTCTATATTGCTAGAACAGCAACTCTAAGAATTCCCTCTTCTGCACAATTACTCATTTATTTTCAGAAATGTTTTTACTAGCATTTTAATAAAATATTTGCATATACGAGAAAGAAGAAAAATATCATATATCTGGTCACAGTACAGAATATTTAGACATCGTCATTATTATTATTTAGAAGTTTGTAGAGCGCACAGCTACCTCCGACGGAGGTGTCCCGGCGCTGAAGACAATAACTCGTGAGGTTCATAGAAGTTCAGAAGGAAAGAGGTAGGTTAGATACGGGAAAAGAGCCAGGTCTTAAGTTTCTTCCGGAACAAAGGCTCAGAAGTCAGGAATCTCAGTTCTGTTGGAAGGAGGTTCCACAGTCTGGAAGTGACTACAGCATAAGCCGTTCCACCCGTTCGCACTAGACGAAAGTGGGGACAGATCATTAGACGAAGATGGTTAGATCTGAGATTTCGTGCTGCTTGTGAGATCTTCAGTCTGTGTCTCAGGTAAGTGGGGCCTTGACCATTAAGAGCTCTAAAAGCGAGGGTCAGGGATTTAAACTGAATACGTAGTCTCACTGGGAGCCAGTGAAGTTTGATCAGATGGGGTGAAATAGAGTGACGGTAGGGGACATTACAAATCAGCCTGGCCGCAGAATTCTGTACTGTCTGTAATCGATTTATAAGATAAGCCGGGGCTCCCGCGTAAAGACTGTTTGCGTAGTCCAAATGGGAAGTAATAAGGGAGTGGACTACAGTCTTGCGTGAGTCTAAAGGCAGGAAATGGATGATTTTTTTAATCATACGAAGCTTTCCGAAACAGGACGCTGTGACTTTGTTAATTTGGGTTTTTCAGGGAAGAGCGGTGTCAAATTGGAAGCCCAAATTGCGGGCGGCTTGGACAGGTACAGGGGGGGGATCTAATTTAGCCGCCCATCAGAGGCTGGAGGAGATGGGTGATTTCTGGTTGAAGAATAAGACTTCCGTCTTATCTGTATTCAGTTTGAAATTATTAGAGGACATCCAGGAGGCGATATTCACCATGCAATGGCGAAAGTTTAACAAGGAGCTTTCAGAATGATCTTTGAAGGAGAACACCAGCTGAGTGTCATCAGCGTAGAAGATCACCCTGACGCCCCATGATTCGACCACCTTTGCCAGAGGCTTCAGGTATACATTAAACAGGAGCGGGCTAAGGGCAGATCCCTGTGGAACTCCCCATGTCAATGGTTTCTTGGAGGAAAAAAAGGAGCCCAACATCACTTGTTGGAATCTGGCCGTGAGGAATGATTTGACCCAGGTGAGAGGGGTCCCGCCAACTCCTACCTCTTGCAAACGAATGAGTAGTGTTTCATGGGAGATGGTGTCGAATGCCGCGGATAGGTCGAGGAGGACCAGCATGGCCTCCTCTCCCCTATCCGTGCACTCACGAATCGACTCTGATACTTCTAATAGGGCTGATTCAGTACTGAAGCCCGGCCTGAATCCTGACTGAGAGTCATGAAACAGCGAATTAGACTCAAGGTAGTTGGACAGTTGTTCCTGTACCGCCTTTTCAAGCACTTTGGCTGGCTTGGGTGGGAGTGAAATCGGTCGGTAGTTGCTCAAGCATGTTGGATCAACACCGGCTTTTTTTTGAGTAGGGATTAGTAACGCATGTTTCCATTCAGAAGGAACAACTCCTGAATATAAGGAGGAGTTCCAGATTTCAAGCAGAGGGTTAATAACTAGTGGGGCAATCTCATTCAAAATCAGGGCCGGGGCTGGATCCAGTGGTGAGCCTGATCTACATTTTAAAAATAGATTCAGGGCGTACTCCTTGGTGAGTGGATTAAAGGAAGTAAATGCCTTAGGGCAAGTGGTGTCCAGATCTAAAGTGATTTCAGTACGATTCTGCAGAATTGTAGTCGTAATATTGGCAAATTTTTCCGCAAAGAAATCAGATAAGTCTTCACTAAGTGCTTGGGAGGAGGTAACGGGAGCAGACAGAGCAGACGGATTCGTAAAATCTTTAACTATGTTAAAGAGGGCCTTAGAGGAATTTTTTGCATTAGCAATAGTTTCTGCAAAGTATACACTCATGGTATTGCGTTTAAGTTTATGAAATTTTTTTAGGGCCTGTCTGTAAAGAGATTTGGAAGCAGGGTCATTGGTCCGACGCCAAAGGCGCTCCAGGTTTTTACATCTGCTTCTGTTTCCCTTAGTTCCGAAGTAAACCAGGGGGCTGACGGTTTTGATCTACGGGAGGTAAAGATCTGTAAGGGCGCGACTTTCTCAATGGCGGTTATGAGATCTTTATTAAATGTAAGGACCGCTTCATTGAGATCGTCAGGGAAAGGAGGTGAGTTATTTTTGTAAAATTGCTCTAGGGCAGTATTTGAGATCTTGTGCCATTTTCTGCCTTGAGCTCTAATGGCAGATTCCTTTTTAAGAGGTTGGAGTAAGAACACCTCGAACGGAATCAAGAAGTGGTCAGACCAAGTCAAAGGTGTGGAGGGAAGAATCTTAAGTTTCGTACAATTGGAAAAAATTAAATCAAGGGTGTGTCCCGCGACATGTGTGGGGCCCCTAACTCCTTGAGTTAAATTCATACTTTGCATAGAGTCTAAAAGATGGGTGGAGCGGCTGCAGCCACTTACATCAACATGATGGTTAAAGTCTCCCAATACTGTGAAGTGAGGGTGTTTTAGGGACAGATCTGCGGTTATTGCCAGTAGTTCAATTCAAACCATGCTCTAGTCAGATCAGGCCCATATGGGAATATGCCTTGGAACTCTGGCCTGCGAAGTGCAAAGGTGGGGTACGAAATTCAGCTGGAGGGAGAAGCCTTCTATTGCTTCCAGGAGGCGGGAGTGGGGCTATAGCAGCTGGAGGGTGGAGGGGAATGGAAGAGAAGCCACCAGGGTGGGATTCAGAAAGTATGTGGCAAAAGAATATGTACAGAGTCTTGGGACAGTATTGTAAAAGGGGCAAATCCAAGCTATGGTGGCTGTAAATCACAACTGGGTTCCAGCACCAGTAATATGCTATCTCATCCTGTGATATGTGTACACATCCCAGCCTTGTATCGCATTTTTCTGTTTACATTGTCCTCTGTCTGTGCCTAGCGCTTGAGCTAGTGTTTCCAGGGAATATGCCTCTTTTTCCCGCATACCATTACCCAGCATGTTGTTACAATGCAGTCGTATAACTGACTGCATTGTAACAACGAATACCATTACCCCGTAAGTCGTAACAACGACTTGCGGAGGGGGGCGCTGGATGTTGGAAAAGTATAATTTACTATTCCAACTCCAGTCTGTGTGGACTGTAGGGAAGGTGTTGGGTTTTAAATCCAACACCTTCTCCCCCCTCCGCAAGTCGTTGTAATGACTTGCGGGGTAATTGTATGCGTTGTCACAACGCAGTCGTTGTTACGACCGCGTTTTAACAACATGTGGGGTTACGGATGCGGGGTGACGGTTGTTTAATGTTTCCAGGCAGGGACTAATGGAGTGGCGGCCGCCTTCCAGTTCATTGCATTCATTCACTTTTGAAGCATAAAGGCCAGATCAAATAATTTATTCCCAGCCTTATACATCTTAGAATGGGGCATCAAGCCCTATAAGAATGTCCTTGGAGTAATAATGTGGTGTCTGTCAGTTGTTTTAGTACTGTAGTCGCAGATCTCATTCCAGAAGGGTTTCAGGACAGGGCATTGCCATGTCATGTGGAAGAAATCTGCATGCTCAGCATCGCATCTGGGGCTTCTGTGAGAGACAGTGTCTAACACCTTATGCAGCCGTGTCGGGCAGGTAAGTATGTTGGACATAGCAACATTGCATAGCTTCAGGCGTGCATTTCTAGAGATCCTTGGGATGTGCCCCGGGTTATTAGAACAATTTCTTTTCAGAAATGTCACAAATCTATTTTTTCTACTACCCTAGCTCGCTGGGTCAAATGCATTATGAATTTGTTAGGCACTGACATTACAGCTTTTGGAGAACACTCTACCAGGGGGACATGGCATCCAAGCCTTTCTAGGTAAGGGCAGCTCTAAAGGATATTCTAAGATTGGTAGATTGGTCTAATCTTTCTACATTTAAAACCTTCTATTGCAAACATGTTACCCATTTAGTATAGTCTTTTCTTTCTATGTTTTGAAGAAGCATAATATGAGTCTCTGGACTTGTAATAAAGGATTTCCTTAGCTTTAGTGAAGAAAAGTCTAGACTTTAGTAATGACGCGGAGGTGAGTATTATGCCACCAATTTTATTCTAACCGTCCCTTTTTTGTTCATAGTGCCAACTGCTCCATCAGCTCCTTACTCTTTGCAGGTTTTCCCCGATCTTCCAATACATTTGGGCTGGTGGCAAACGCTTCTTCATCTCAATCTACTTCATCAAAGAGATTGATGGTCCTGGATTAGTGTTTTTTTCATCTTCCTTCAGTGACTACACTGAACTTGGCCAAAGACATATTCTCTTTCCTAATGGCAGCCATAAATATAATTGTTAATTTGCCCATATTACCTGATCCTTCACTCGGCAAGGACCTTTAACAAGGGAAGTGGCCTTTAATGACTGGTAGAGCCCACTAAGGAGGGCTCTAAGGCTATTAGAACATTCCGCCCCTAGAGGGCAGAATATTTTAATTTGTAAAACAAAGGCCTTTGTTCACAGCTGTTGCATTGGAATATTGGAATATTGATGTGCCGGGCTTCTACCAGCCATTAGAAGCCCGTAGCACTCCATTGTCTTCAATGAAGCGCTCAATATTCCAATGTTCTAATGTTGATTGGTTGCTCCCTTAATAACATCATACTGGAGTTGTTCTTCAGATAGTATCTATGAAAGGTAGTTTGTTTTTATCTTGGTTGCTGTTTAATTAAAGCAGGAAAAGAAAACTTAATACTCCCCTCCGTGCCTTTAACAAAATCTAGACTTATCCTCATGAAAGCTAGGAAAATTTATTTTACGAGATCTTCATGACAATGGCATAACCACAGAACGTGTCGCGAGCAGCCCTGGCTTCTTCTGAGCGCTAAAACAGAGGATTTATGAGCTGGTAGTAACTGCACACAAAGAGCTGCATATCGGAATTTCTGCATGTACATCCGTTCTTTGATGGACTTTTGTATATTGGTGAATCCAACAAGGGTCCCTCGTTCCTTTCTTTCACATGCAAGACCAAAACACTAATAAGCATGCACTTCTGTAGTTGTAGGAAATACAGTGTCTTCATGGAAGGACAAAAAGCAGTCAGCTGAGCAAGTTTACTAAGTTTTTTGCACAGCATTTTGCACAGAGGGATATAAAGTTCAGTGCAATGCACGATTTTACATCATTTGATGAAGAATTTCTTGCAGTGCAATCATCATTGATAATGACATTTATAGAGCAACATAAATGCATCATTTGAAATCGCTATCAAACTGCACAGTATAGCATAAATAGTGCCAGACAGATTAGCGGTGCAACTCTGAGGGACCCAGTCCTTAATTTGAGCCAGTGGTTTCCGGTGATCAGCACCAGCCCTTAATTGGCAACGCCGGCACTTACGACAGTCTGTCAAATGGTGACGCTGCTTGTTTAATTAAGAGATGAGCACAACCACAGTTATTTATTAATTCAGTGTACTAATACTTGCAGCCCACGCCATGTCTATAGCTTTGGGCAGCTTGGAGGAGTCTGCATTGCCACACTTGTAGGAGTGTGATGGTTAGTAGTTGGGTTGCTACCATCACTGGCAGCGCTGGCAGGGGCATTGGGTGGAGCAAGCTGTTGTGACATCCTGATGAGGGCCCTGGCACTTATTTCTTTACAAATTAAGCACTGGAGGGACCGTGATGCTTCTGATTGTGGGGCTGTGCTACCGCTCTAAAGGGAAGGCCAATCAGGTTGCCATGACACTGCCGGAAATAGTTTTGAACCAGCTGCCTCATTTAGAGTCACTGGACTCCACCATTGTTGGCTGTTCTACTTCTGTAAACAATGGATATTTTACGCAGGAAATCATTAAAGTGTTTTTGACAAGTAAAGAAATACTTCAAGCACACTTGTTGCATGCTGGATTTTTTGTTGGGGGTACTGGAAATATGGCAATGCTTGGGGGTACATTTTACTACCCGCGTGTTGCAATGCACCCCTTCAAAAGGCCAGGATTTCACTGTGAAGATCCCCATCCGCACACCACCCCACCGAGGGTTAGTGATGCCATGTAGGGAAGTAATATTTGCTGGAAAAGCTATCTCCGGATTGGGAACCCCAAATGGAGTGGCTGGGCCAGTGTAAGTGTGACAAAGGTGTTACTATGCCACAACAGCAGGTTAGCTGATTATCTGCCACAATCTAAATCAATGAGCCCTCAGGTCAGACAAGACAATTCAACTATTTAGCCAAACATCCTAAATAGACATAGAATTCTTTGATTTCAGAAAGGTTACAGCTACAAATATTCTATGAAATATTTTTGAAATTGTGTAAATGACTAACGGATATTTTTTCATAATTTTTGATAATTATTTTATGCAAATCTGCCATTAATACCCACCATTGCTTTTGCTATGCGAATAAATGATAAAATCAAAAAGGTTCTTCCACAGCAAGACATACTTTCAGATATGATAGAGCTTTTGCAATCTGGCCTATTTGCATGCTGTTTAACTTCCAGCCACGTTTTTATTTTAATGCAATGAATAGAAAACACAAACAATATGTTTTCTCTCCGACTGGACTACTTTGTTTTCTGACAGCTGCCATCTTACATCTAAGGCAAAACACTGGCTCGAATCCACACCTAAAATCCATAACAGAGAAGAAGAGAAGAAATAATTTGATGAGCTCTATTTAGTTTGAACATTCCATTAGAGATTAGGGGGAGGTCTTTATTTACAAAGAAAAAGTGCAGATGTGGTGAAAGCTTGAAAGTTAGAGTTTCATCGCCATCTTCAACACTGAGTTGAAGAGAATGAGCCCTTAAATAAATACAATATTATAGTTATAGCCTTTTCTTTTATTGGCATATTTACCTGTATTCACTGGCTACAGTGTGGGTAGTTGTGGAACAATACTTTAATTTCTAGTGTTACTGATCTGTTTAATTTTGCACATTTTTTAGTATATATTTATAACACGTTTCATCGAATTAAAATTTACAATGATGCAGTCGTTGCATGGCAGCAGTAGTAATGTAGGATATATGATAGCAAAGTAGTAATACTGTAATGAGGTAACAATACTTCAATCGGCTCCCA
Organism: Triturus cristatus; assembly: GCF_964204655.1. Lineage (NCBI taxonomy): Eukaryota > Metazoa > Chordata > Amphibia > Caudata > Salamandridae > Triturus > Triturus cristatus. Next base: position 393,785,180 of record NC_140595.1, read on the forward strand.
AACCTTTCTCTGCTGCACCTTTTCACACCACCTTTCTAACTCCACAGAGTACTGAAATTTGGTATGCAAAATGCTTACATTTTATAATGCTTATGCAGACAGGGAAAAATCAAAACATATCACTGACGTTTTGTTTTTAAGAGAGAGTAGGAAATGTAAAGTATTTTTTTTAAACTAAATAAGGCTACTGTTAATAGTACTTCCAAATTGAGAATTGATGGCGGTTCAAGTATATGGACAAATAGTGTTTGGAAATGCATTACTTACTTGATTTACACTGAAAGTAAGGATGAGGATGAGCTACATTTAAAAACAAAATTAAAGAAACAAGCTGTAAAGTATCCAGATTTAGGGGGATATTTATCATTCTCTCACACAGTGCAAGGCAGCAAGCCAACGTGCTGAGCCGGGTGAAAGGAAACGGATAGGAATGTGCCGTATTTCTCATAGGGTGCATTCCTCGCCTTTCCCAGCGCTAGCGTACTTTTGGCTGTCTAGCTCTGATGCAGGCATCGTTTCATAATGTTGCAAGGGTGCCGCGTTGTAGGCAGGATTGTTTTCGTGCAGTAAAAGACACCATCCTGCACAAAAAAAACACTGGAGGCATTTTCCTCTTTTTATGTGTGTTGCAGAATGCAGCACAAAAGGAAAGAGGGAAAAATGAGAAATACAAATATCTCTCCTCATTACGGCTCAGCTGGGGAGGAATAGCATTTGGACGCATTCCATGTCTAACACTAATGATAAATCTGGGAATGCACCAAAATCCATGGGTGGATGCTTGGGAAAACCCACGCTCCACCCATGGAGTGCCTTCCTGCTGCAGAGTAACACAAGGCAACGATTTGCGCTGCCTTGCGTTATTCTAGATTTATTAAGCAATGCAGGACCATGCTCGGTGGCTGTGTGACTTGATACATCTAATTTAGATTTTGCGTCGCCTTTGTGCCCCCAGTGCTTCGTGCAAGGATGATGCCAACCTTTAATAAATATGGATCTTAGTGAACAATTAGAAGGTCTTTAGCTCCTTTCAGTGTACCAAATAAGTGACTACAGGAGCCACATCAAGAGATGCTTCAAAGAAGAGTTGATTTCAAGCAAACATCTGTTTTTCTATTATGTGTTATGATAATAGTTTTAAAGGTCGCTTGGGAGATTTGCACCTCATCACGTTGGGTGAATATAAAAATCATCTTGTCCATATTACTTATGAGGGTTTAATTTTATAGTGGCATTTCAGAAGCTTTACTTAGCCAGTCATAATGGTTCATAGAACACTGAAGATTATTACAGGTGTTTGCTGATCCATCACTGAACAGTGTGTGAATGGAATGTACTGAGGGCCCCCAGCATGCATCAGTAACCTTAAAGACAAATCTACCCCGAGACAAATCAGTTACTTTTCTGTGTGAGGCTCTTCATGACCCCGGTTCCACAGACAGGCAGAGGCAATGGGTGGTTAAACAAGAAAATGCCCACTTTCTAAAGGTGGCATTTTCATACACAATTTAAAAACCAAATTCACTAAAATATGTGTTTTTAAATTCTGAGCTCAGAGAGTGCAAACTCCAAATCTCTAGCTGTTCCCAATTTGGAAGGTACACTTGTAAAATGTTACAAGCCAGCTCCAATGATGACCAAAAACAATCCTATGGCAATAATCAAAGAGAAAGGCATACAAGCAATACCGTTAGGTCTATATTACATCATATATCCATGCCGCCAAAAAAATTAAAAAGAAACTAGGAAATCAGAGCAAAGGTACTACAATATTGTATCCAGAGCCATAGAATATACCTAGGATCCCTCTATTCTAGTCTTCCATTCTATTATCAGAGCCCAAATACGTTTCTCTGTTTTCCTAGCCTTCCACCCCTTCTTCTCATAGAGGCCTTTCCCCAGATTATACATGGCTAGAAGTCGTGACACCCATTGTTGAAAGGAAGGGGGGTTAGGGTCCAACCATGCAGATGCCACTCAGATCCTGACTATAGCCATGGTGAGGAATTCAAATTCCCGGTGGGTTACCGATACACCATCTCTAGCCACGCCTAAAGCCATTAACTCATCAGATAGTCTTATTTGAATCCTCATAGTTTGTCCCATGAAATCCTCTATTGCTCTTTTGAGGGGTTCCAAAGCTGGGCAAGAGGGAAACATGTGAACTACACCTGCCTCGTCGCTATGGCAGCGAGGACGCAAATACCCGTAGTCCCACCCCATTGAGCTATTTTGGCAGGGGTGTAATAAAGAGAAAACATAGTTTTATAGAGATTTGCTACATTTAAAACAGTGTATCCTAGCTTAAGTGAAACTCTAAACTCGGACCCTTCAATATTCAGTTTCCGCTGCCACTTTTCAGAATGTTTTTCCAAATCATCACTTTGTCGTTGACTCAGCTCTCCATAAATCTGGGTGATAGTACACCCATCAGGGTTTTGCACCCTTTCCATAACTGAGTCTTTAGAAAAAGCTCTTTCTCTCCCCTTTTTCCTTGTGAGAGCAGATCGAATCTGTAAAAAGTTAAAGAATTCCCTGCGCTCAAGATTTAACAAGGATTGGGCTCTTTCAAATGAAATTATACCATCGAGGTCAATGATGTCACCAAATGTTCTTACACCTAGAGCGTCCCACCGCCTCATAATGCCATCATGAAAGACCTCGGGTAGAGATGGATTTCCAAATAAATCAGTGTAGTAATTAATTCCTCCCAGCCCCACCTTTTTTCTTACAGCGGTCCAGACCGATATTGCTGCCCCAGAGTCTTAAATTTTACTTTTTTGTAATAGCTGGCTTTGCTAAACCTTAGGAGCCAGTTGTGGGCTTTTCCTTCTATCAGTAGTTCATATACATCCGGATGAGCGTCATCCCTCCACTGGTCGGAAACCATCCCACCGAATAGCCCACGAATATATTGCATCACCGTGGCCCAATAATATGTCTTTAAATCGGGTACCACCCAGCCCCCTCTCTCCCTCTAGAGTCGGACATATATCTGAGTGCCCTTCTCGTCTTTCCTTGAGCCCAGATAAAGCGGTTTACCATTCTCTCCATTTCCTTAAACCAGCTGTTTTCAAACTTCAGGGGTATCGTCCTAAATAAGTATAAGATTTTTGGCAGGAATACCATTTTAATAATATTGCATCTTCCCTCAATCAAGAGCTGCAAATTATTCATCCTATCAAGATCGCTCTTGGTTTTCTGAATCACTGGAGCGAGGTTCTTCTCCACAACCTTGGTTAAATCTGAGGTTATTATGACACCTAGATAGATAGCTGATTCAATCACTCCTGGATCTAGTAAAGTGGTCTTGTCATTAACTATAATTTGTGTCTTCCCACGATTAAGTCGGTAGCCAGAAACTACCCCAAAGCGTCCTGCCTCATGTTCTATTTCAGTTAAAGCCATAGATGGATTTGCAGAGGTTACTGCCAGGTCCTCGGCGTATACCAGAATCTTTGTTTCATAGCCATTGAGCCATATAGGGGGAATATCGTTATTTGCTTCGATTCTCCTAATAAAAGGATCGATATAAAAAGCAAAGAGAAGGGGAGAGCAGGGGCATCCCTGCCTCGTTCCCCGCGTAACTTCAATCGGATCGCTCTGTTCCCCCATCAACCAGAGTCGGATTTTAGGCTTCCATTATTAACCCTCTTTAATGATAAAGTCAGATTTATACTTTCAATTTTCAAAATGTCACTTTTAGAAAGTTTCCATTTTTTTGCCCTTAGCCCTTTCGTGCCTGTATCCTATCTTTAATCAAATGACTAGAGGTAGTAATTTCTGTCAGACTTTGTGAATTCATCCCAGATAGTCACACAGTAGAGGGATTAAGTGTGCCTGAATGGGCCACCTGCTGACAGGATGTGGGGTGGAGCTGAATACAGCCCCACTTACAACTGATTAGCCTGTGTTCTGACTTCACATAAAGGGCCTAACAACCCTGCATTGTCACCTCAGCTATCTTGGAACCAGGGCAGAGGAGGCAGGGATTTCCTTGCACTTCAAATACACTATCTTAAAGCATCTCCAGAACCAGGTACCAGGGTATAAAAATAGGGCCTCTGACACCAGCACTTCTGGCCGTCTGGATACTCTGTCAGAAAGAACGACTGGTGTGCTACTACAATGACTGCCACTCTGCTGGACTGCTGCTCTGAAAGAAATGCTGCCCTGACCTGCTGCATGCTGAGTTGCTGACCTCTTGCCTGGGGAAGAAGAATTGGATGTGCAACCCATTTTGAACCCAGGACCCCAGAGCTAGTCTGCTGGCTTCTAAGTTAAGCCTGACTGCTTTTCATGCCAAGCTTCCTAGGGTTAACCACAGGTTTACTTGGTGACTTTTTGTGCTCCCCCTGCAAGGGATTGTGTCTGGTGCTTGATCAAGGATCACACCCCAGTACTCAACAATCAAATTTCTCACAGTTTTCAAATAGAATTATGGAACTCTTTAACATCCCAGAGGCAATTTCACACATTGACAACATTTATTTTACTAATTACAAGAAGAGCACCTAAATAGGGCTAACAAAATAGTTACTATCCTAGCAGAAGATCAATATGAAATAAACTTTAATGTCCAAAATTGCACTACTTAGTGTGATTTAGTGAAGGTAATGGATTTGTAGCAGAATGTCTATAAAACTGTGCCCCTGGACTATCCCCTAAAATGTTACTTGCAAGCGCTTATGGTATTTTTAAATTTTACAAGGCTACACCAAACACATTGGAAAGAAAGAGTCAAGCCATCATACCACTTGGTCATGCCCACCTTTATGGAAATAGATTGGACAAATGCACATACTGCCATGCTGCACAGTTTACAAGTCAATATGATTGAATCAAACTACTTACAGACACAGGACAATAAACAATTTAAATGTATTCCCGCACATCTAGCTACAAATATGTATTGAATAATGAGGTAAAGACTACACTCATAGCACACCAATCACTTTTGTATTCTGAAATGGAAGAACACTTTCAGCCCATGGAGAAAATGGTGATGGAGCATAAAGACTGTTATCATTTAGGAAAGTCCCACTACTCTGGGGAAGATACTTATTGTGGTCCCATCATTAAACACACTAGAGGCAGATACTAAAGACTGTAGTCCCAGCTCTGAAGCTCTGCACCTTGTCGGTTCAATGTTAGTGGTATAATCATCATCTGATCTACAATATGAATAGAGCCATACTCTTAGAAACCAAAAGTATTTGCAGCATCAACAGGCAGTAAACAAACTGTACACATTCTACATATATGGGTACACAGCTTTGTTTTTCAACAGTAGCCCTGTGTAATCTGTAATAGAAATGAGCAGAAATATGCTGCTACATAAGGAGCTGTTCAAGAAGATTAAGGATTCCAAGCTATAGAAACTCACATTAAAACCATGGGTGATTCTACAGTTCAATAGAAGAGATATAAAACCATAAACTGGCCTTCTGAAAGCTGTCCGAATTTGAAAGGAGGCAGAGATACCCATAGATGTGGATATAGTGAGAGGCCCCAAACAACTGAGTGTCCCTTCTTCAGCTGTTGACAATGATCAGTTCAAAAGGACTAATATATTTTTTACCTAGGGATTACATTTGACTCCTCAGAGGTGTGGTCCCTTACTATTTAAAATTGTAGCACAAAGCTTTCTCGGTCTCTGAGGGCCCTTCTCAACATAGCCAGGCCATCCGGTGGCAATCAAACGTATTCTTGAGATTTATAAGGCCCAGCGTGTTGCCTCTGCTACATGTAGAGCAGGGGTTTGGTGCGTTGCCAACTGTTCAGCTATTCAGAACTATATGATTTTTTTCTGCTGGTGGCTCCTTTATGTACCCCCTTTGTCATCCAATTTTTTTATACCACAAAGGACTAGGGCATCACTATACTTAGGATCGTATTAAATTGGGCTGAATCGCCTTGTGGCTCTCAATTTGGCTTAACCCTGGAGCTAGTTTTAACCAATTAGTATTAAAAAACTGCCTGTCATCTGAGAATTGTCTTAGAAAACCTAGGTTTGCCTATTGCTCAAAACACTTGTAGGGCTTTGACATTCATCACGGTTTGATAACTCCGCACTTGCTAGTATAGAAGACAGGCAAAAAGTTATGCTTAAATTTTTACTTAGCCTGTCCCTTTCTCAGGAAATTGTGGAGTGTGGAAAATCCTCACTTTCAGTATGCACTTGCTAGAAAAGCATCCCTGGGTGGGTATTTTATATTTCCTTAAATTTAGATTAATAGGAAAGATCATGCTTGTTTCAATTTACAGAGGGACAGTTTTCTACATGCTCTGTACTGTTATGTGCCTGAGTTAGGCCCATCTAGCAACGTTGCACCTTTTTTTTACATTGTCCTCTTTTCTGCCCCAAAACATTATCTGCTGTGTCCTTTTGCACAAATTCACGTGCACGACAATGTTGGTTTACTTTCTCTGAAACTGCTTTGCTTATACATCTATCTTCGCGCCACATTATCATGATGCTTCGAACACTGAATACAGGGCTTTTATGTCTGATGTACAAATGTCGCTCAATCTTCAACCACACGGCGACAGGGCTATCTACATATCCATAACAATGCTAATCTGCGTGCACATCGCAAGGATGCTTTTTATTATAAATAAAGATGCTTTTCTGAGGGTTGCAAGAGGAGACACTGACATCGAAGGGTTCTGCACGCCAAGCAGCTGCCTGACAACACCGTGAGGTGTGTCCAATTCGTGACCAAGACAGGGAGGGTCCTGCATTCTTTCCCGCCAGGTAATGGGGTTGGATCATCCTGTGGGGGGATTCTTGTCTCTACACCTACATACACTCTCATGGTGAAACTATAGCTGCTATTTACTCTTTTGGTGCTTGTAATCACTTTCATATGCTTCTGTCTACTGATTATTGCAGCACATGTATTCTCTACAAGAATAACGTTGGTTCAACAAATATATTGTAAACATCTCATTGTGTATTCTCTGTATACTTCTCTGAGAAAAATGGTGAAGCAGCAACTGAGCGAAAGGGTTCTAAATCTGTTACCACGGTGCCTGAAGGGTCAGGGTTGTCATGTTCAGTGGTTGCCAGAAACCATTTGCCCTCATGTTTGGGTTAGGGGGGCTTACGGTGACACTGTGTGCTAGCTGGTCTCTAGGCCAACATATACTACAGGGGTGCATGGAATCAGTCTAAACACCTCACCCAAAGTTTATGTTGTCCACAAACATGCAGATTCTATGGACTATTAGGAAATACACAACAGTACCTACACCTGTGACGGCAGAGCCCTCAGGACATTATTTCACTTTTTCTTTTATTGTAAATCAATCTCCGTTTTCAGTAGAAAAATTTCAGTTCAATAGCTGAGGAAACTTCAATTTTACCAGTGCAAAATAGCCCTAAGATTCTTACAACTTCTTGGGGATAGAGACGTCTGCTTGAGTGTGGGGTTCTTTCTGAAATTATCTGTACACTCGGGAAGGAATATGCTCTGTAAATCGCTAATAACTGACCTTCTCCTTTTTAGATCGAGATGTACTACTATACAACAATATGATGTTGCAGCTCTGAAATTAGGAGTATGTTTTCACCTCTGTATGTTATGTTAATCTTTTGATATTACCCTAGTCATTTTATATGATGAATTTGAATGATATCTATTTTAATGTAAGTTATTGTGATTATCTTCATTATTTTGTGCTTTTATGGTTGTCTCTGGCATTCAAATTAAGTTTGGCTGATGATGACGAATGTAGAGATTGATCACACCTGCTTGCACAGGGATGTCTGAGGAATCTATTGAATCACTTTCCCCTCTCTACATGCGGCCAGATATTGGGAGTGCACAGTCAGGATGCCTCCTGATGGCCTTCTTTGCCTCTGTGTCCTAGTCTGTAAGTGGCACAGGTGCCAATGTAAGAGGTTTCCTCAATTGGATGGTGTTATACCTGACAGACATAGCGTGGTCTTCCCCCAACATTTTGCCTGCCTCCGTATATGTTCGTGACCTTGTTTTTCCTGGTTTTAGGATTCTGTGCGCTTTACCACTGCTGACCAGTGCTAAAGTGCTTGTGCTCGCTCCGCAAAACATGGTAACATTGGCTTAACCCTAATAGGCATATTTGATTTGCTTACAAATCCTTACTAAAGTGCACTACATGTGCCCCGGGCCTGTAATTTAAATGCTTGTTTCTGGTCCGGGGAGGATCTGGCTTGGCAGTTCGGGCTGGACTGTTCCCATGAGGCTCAGGGTCAAGACTGATTTGCATATGTCCAGGTCTAAACTGGGGTGGCATGGTGAGCAAAAGAATGATGGATTTAACCCAGATCTCTTGACTCTGGATGAATGTTTTGATTTGTTCTGAATTCCGTCCATCAATTGTGTGTCTTTGCTTCCTTGCCCTAAGTGCACCGGGTATGCCCAGATGTGGGTCCCGGGCTCACTGTGCCACTGGATTCAAGCTATCCTGGCTGATGAGAGGTGAAACCCCGAAACCGATCCTAGGGTTCTTGTTTCCGGTCTAGGGAGGACCTGGTTGGCAGTTCGGGCTGGACTGTTCCTATGAGGCACAGGGTCAAGACTGATTTGCATAGAGCCAGGTCTAAACTGGAGTGGCATGATGAGCAAAAGAATGATGGACTTAACCCAGAACTCTTGACTGGGGTTAATGTTTTGATTTATCCTCCATTCCGTCCATTAATTGTGTGTCTTTTGCTTCCTCTCCCTAAGTGCGCCAGGAATGCCCAGATGTGGATCCCAGGCTCACTGTGCCACTGGATTCAAGCTATCATGGCTGATAAGGGGAGAAACCCAGAAACTGGTCCTAGAAAGCTTGTTTCCGGTCCAGGGAGGACCTGGCTTGGTAGCTCAGGATGGACTGTTCCCATGAGGCAGGGGGTCAAGACTGATTTGCATATGGCCAGGTCTAAACTGGGTGGCATGGTGAGCAAAGGAATTATGGATTTAACCCTAATCTCTTGACTTGGGGTGAATGTTTTGATTTATTCTGCATTCCGTCCATCAATTGTATGTCTTTTGCTTCCTCACCCTAAATACGCTGGGTATGCCCAGACATGTGTCCTGGGCATACAGTGCCACTGGATTCACGCTATCCTGGCTGATGAGGGTTGAAACCCCAAAACCGGTCCTAGGGTGCTTGTTTCCTGTCCAGGGAGGACCTGGCTTGGCAGTTTGGGCTGGACTGTTCCCATGATGCAGAGGGTCAAAACTGATTTGCATATGGCCAGGTCTAAACTGGGGTGGCATAGTGAGCAAACAAATGATGGATTTAACCCCGATCTCTTGACTGGGGGTGAACGTTTTGATTTGTTCTGCATTCCCTCCATAATTGTGTGGCTTTTGCTAGTGGGCTTGCAGCACTCATTGTGCCACCCACTTCAGGAGCCTTCTAACCATGGCTAGAGCCTGCCATTGCAAAGCCCGTATGTGCAGTTTTATACTGAAACACCGACCTGGCAAGAGCACCCTCTTGCCAGGCCTAAACCTTTCCTATTTATACATAGAAATCAAGCCTAAGGTAGGCCCTGTCTAACCTACAAGGCAGGGTGCAATGTATTTAAAACACTCCCTGTAGTGAGTCTGGAATCAGGGCAGGAAGTAAGGACCTCTATGCACCTCAGCTTTCTGTGAAGTCTCCTCCACTTCAAAGGCACAACTGGCTATAAGTACTGGTCCCCTGACACCATGACCTTGGTACACTTCTGGACCTGGGAAGACTCTACCAGGAAGAAGAACTGCTTTGTTGCTGAACAGACTGCCACTCTGCTAGACTGCTGCTTTGCTGACTCTTGCCTTGCCTATCTGCCCTGCTACCTGCTGTTCTCCTGTCTGGGTGAGAAGGACTGGATCTGCATCACTTGAACTTGGAAGTGGGTTTTCAGTGCTGCTTCAACCAGAACCCATGCATCCTCATCAACAGGCCCACCTTTGCCTTTGCATCAGTTGGAACCAGCGAATTCTCGTTCTTACGTGGAGTGGCGGACCCAGCGCATTGCCTTCAGGATCAGCGCATCACCTTTGGAATTGATGCATTGCCTACTGCAGGAGCAGCAGCTACGTATTGCATTTGGGACCAGCACGTCGCACTTGGAACAGCCGTATCACCGAAATTGCATGGAGAAATTTGACACATTGCTTAGGCCTCACCTCTTATCTTCATTGATGACGACGCATTCCAGATCAAGGTACTTTGTTTCAGCAGTCCCAAGGGGATCCCTTCATCTGGCCCTCAAGCCAGTGCAGTTGGTCTGAAGTTTTGATGTTGCCCTGGTCCAGCATGACCACATAACCATTTAAGCGTTTATTGCTTCTAAGAACTATTTTACCTTATTCTTTAAAAATTCATATTTTGACTTCTACTTGTTTTTTGTTGTTTTGGTCTTGCTTTATTTATAAAATTATTCCCTATTTTTCTAACCTGGTATGGAGACTTTTTGTTATGTTTTCAGTGTGTTACTGTTTTAAGTGTTGCACAAACACTTTACACATTGCATCTTTTTTTTATAATTACATTTTTATTGGTTTTAAACACATACAAACAGTTCAGCAAAATCACGGATAGCAGATATTCATTTGCATCTTCAAAAACTCTGTGACCCCAATTCAGCACCCCTCGGGGAATACAACCACAGAAAAACTGAAAGCGTCATTAATTTCCTTTCACAGCACCCAGCCATTTACCCCACACCCTTCGGTATTCCTTGGGGCATCCGCGCACCGCGTATAGAGCCTTCTCCTGTGTCACGCACCAGTCCACCCCCTTGCGCCACTTTCCCAGACCTGGTGGATCAGGACAAATCCATGCTGCCGCTATGTCGCGCTTGGCAACTATCATTGCTGTGTTAAAAAAGATCTTATCATTCCGGGACCCATCTAGCCCGTCTGTTATCCCCAATAATGAATGTTGTGGGTCGTGAGGTACTGTCCACCCCAAAACCTCTGTAAGTTCCCCTTCAATGGCTCTCCAGAAAGTTGCCAGCCGGGGACAGGTCCAGACCACGTGAAAAACATTTGCTGGGGCCTGGCCGCACCTAGCGCAGGACGCATCAGAGCGAAGGCCCGCTCGGTGAAGGCATACCGGTGTGAGGTAAGCAATGTGCAAGTAGTATAATTGGATGAGTCTAAGTTTGGCGGAGGCGGTAATGGTTTTGGGCACCATGAGCGCATCGCACCAATCCACCTCATCCAGTGGCCCCACCCAGTCTGCCCATTGTTCCTTCAGTCTGTCCAACGAGGTGGGAGCGTTGTTGATTAAAGTACGTATATCCAGGAGATGCTCCCCTTCTCAAATCCCCCAGCAGCATCTGGGCCTCCGTGGGGCTGTATTCAGGGAACCGAGTGTTGTCTGCGATGTGTATGTGAAGGGCGTGTCTTAATTGCAAATACTTATACAACTGGGAGGGGTGCAGGGAATTATGAGTGCGCATATCTTGGAAGGAAAGCATGTGATCCCCAACCCAGATGTCCCCAAGCTGTGATATGCCTATGAGGTCCCAAGCTTTGAACCCCCGCAGACCACTCACTTCCCAGAGGGGGTTTCATTGGGTCAATTTGCCGGTCCAGCCGGTGTGGCGCAGCGAAGCCCACCAAGCCAGGAATACCGAACGCGTCACTTCTGGCATCTGAAGCGGGACGGGTCCCTCATACAACATGGCCTGTACTTTAGAGAATCCCAGTGCGCACAGCTCCAGTCGATAGGCCGGGTCGGCCCATCCCCCGTTAAACCAATCGTGGACCACCAACAAGCGTGTGGCTAAAAAGTAGAGGTACAGATGCGTCATGGCCATGCCCCCATCGAAAGAAGCGATCCGACATGTGGAGAGAGCCAGACGCGACCTCCCACTGCCCCATAAAAATTTGGTAAATAAACCGTCCAACTCCTTAAACCAGGATCTGGGAAAACAGAACGGGGTGTTCTGGAGGACATAAAGGAACCTGGGGAGGATCAACATTTTAAACAAGGCAACCCCCAGAGGGTTCAGGGGCAGCGTCCTCCATTTCTGAAGGACTTCTTTAGCCTTTTTGACCAGAGGGGTTACGTTGAGGGACCAGCCCAGCTCCGGGAACATGGTAATCCATATTCCCAGGTATTTAAAGGAGCTATGCCGGATTGGAATATTAGACTGCCAGTCATAACAGTCCCTTGACAGGTGAAGTGGGACCAATACAGATTTCCCGGGGTTCAGATTTCCCGAAGACCCGACGCTCGCGCAAACGCTCGCAAGAACCGGAGACAATGCGGCCCGAGGAGGCGGGCTCCGCCAGAAAGAGCAGGACGTCATCCGCGTAGAGCGCGATCTTGTCCGTTTCGGTGCCTGGCCACTCCCATCCCTTAACATGGATATCAGCCCGCACCAGGACCCCCAAGGGTTCCATTGCCAGGGCAAACAACAGGGGCGAAAGGGGGCAACCCTGCCACGTACCCCTAGCTATGGGAAAGGCCTCGGACAGGATGCCATTCACCAGCACCTGTGCCCGCGGCTGCGCGTACAGTACTCGGACCAGTGCCTGGAACCGGGGCCCAAATCCCATCCCAGCCAACACGCATTGGAGATATACCCAATCCACCGAATCAAAAGCTTTTTCGAAATCTATAAGGAGGGCCAAATACGGAGTAAGTAAGTGTCGGTGGGCCAAAGCCAGCTGTACCCTCCGAAGGCAATGCTGGGTCGCACGGGTGGGCATAAAACCACATTGGTCCAGATATACCAGCTTGGGCAGATATGGCTTTAGCCGTTGGGCCAAGATGGTGGCATACTCATTGCATCTTAAGTTAAGTCTGACTGCTTTGTGCCAAGCTACCAGCGGGTGAGCACAGGATAATTTAGGGTGTGTTGTGACTTACTCTGACTAGGATTGTGGTTCCTGTCTGGACAGTGTGTATACCTCAGCCAACCAGAAACCCAGTTTCCAACAGATGGGAACGCACCCAATTCAATTGAGGAAATGCCCCCTTGGCATTTCACTTCACTGATGTTGCGTGTTTGCTGGTGCATTCCATATTACAGATGGGGCCTTGCAAGCTTCTGTGGCTCTTCAGTAACAACAAAGTGCACCTGCAAGGTAAAACAAGGGTCCTTTGCACCGGAGGCACTTTTGAAAATCCAGCCCCTGGTTACTACAACAATATGGCACCACAATGTGCTGGTCTGCTGATGACAAAGGTGCAGAACTTCCAACCATTGATAGTTATACACAATCTAGCACTTCTTGCAGGAGATGGGCATCCTACTAGGCAACAGATATACACTCTCTGCCTAGCTCACTGTTTACCGGTTTGCTCGCACCACATTCATAGTGGAAGGCTCACAGCTGGTGCTTCCCAAGCCACCTGAAACTCACAGAGGAAGGAGGTATTCAGAATGTCGAATGACTGCTCAACAAAGATAGTATGGTGTGCTGACAAGGGCATAACCCTCTAGGAGGCCACCAACCGTTCATGAGGGCCCATTAAACCCAAGGTCAATGAATATATGTGAGGTATGAGCTACTCACGGGCCACTCATCCCATTCTGTGGGTGTGGGGGGGATCATTATATTACTTTACCCTGACATATCAGGACAAGGAGCCAGCGTTTACACAGGCTTCCCAAATATGAACTGTACCTCATAGCTCTGATGGAGAAAGGTACATTTTCACATTAGCTACTACATTTCTCGAGACTTCTTTTCCTTGGTATATTCCTTTCTGCAAGTGTAACTTGTGAAGCTTTCCCTTTGGAGTTTAAAAAGAAGAATCTTGTAGTATTTGCTCCTTTGAGAGTTAGAATTAAACTTCTAAAAGATTCCCGTTTGTCCCTGCCCACATTTAAATGTACACATGTTAACCGCTGGGTGTTCAGTGCACTGCACAGTCATTCACTAGCTCGTGGCTTTTTTTACACAGACAAAAATGATACAGTCTCATATCTTACAACGTTTGTGTGTGATGAGCTAACATTTTGAGTTAAAAATACAAACCATGTACAATGTACATTAAAGGAGAAGATGCAGTGGTGTAAATCATGATAGGACTCCCCTGTAGAAGGCGGCCATGTGACCCCGAGACTCCTTAAATCAGAGATATTCAGAGGGGTTAGGCTAAATGGGGCCGCCTAAAGAGCCGTGCCGGGACCTGCATTGCGGCCCTTTGAAGATGGAGGAAGACACACTTACTTCTCTTTTGCGAAAAGGACAAATTACAAGAAGGTCATGTAAATATCGCATAAGCGCCACTGTGGATCACGCGCACACATTGGCATCTTACTGCTTCATTATGTAGACCTGCTCCATTGATACATTCACCCATTTCTCTTCGTCACCCTAGCACGTGCTAGATGCTCTGGTATGTGTTTATGACATTCTACGGCAAACCACACGGCTCAAACATTTGAGGTAACTGAGACCTACGAGTTCAAAAATCTCACAGGGAAGAAATATTTTACCAGTTCAGGGGCGCACTCACATCAGGTGCTTCATTAGCGGGCCGCGCTGCACCTGCTTACGCAGTGGTCCCAAACGCCGACTATGGAAGAAAATTGGTGACGCATCAACTAGGAAGAAGGGAATAGTCCAGTACTGCTATCTCAAATCAGTAACCAGCTTTAACGGAAGACGTATCCAGTCAGCAATTCTGTTAATAATGGCTATTATGAATGAAGTGGAGGGAGAGAGATAGTTAAAACATCCACTTAAGGTAAACAACTGGACCAGAATGCACCCTTTACTAAAAGTGGCAGAACTCAGGTGTATCCGAGACAGACAAACTGAACGGAAAATTACACGTTGCACACCACCATATGACATTGTGCAAGCACATGTTTATTTCCCAAACCCTTTCAATACATATTGTACAGTGCCATATTGCACTAATCAAGTATTCTATTTCTTTTTTCAAACACTTGTAATACAATAGTAGGTTGAGAAAGGGCATATAGAGAGTAACAAGAACCAAGTCTCCCACACCAGCGGTCCTGCTGTCGAGTTAACCATCCGCCAGGCTGGCAACCCTATAACCAGAATCAGTACTAGAACACGCATACAAATGTAGGTCATAGCCTATTATTATTATTAAGTTTGTTTGTATAGCACCTGAATCACCCCCGAAGGGGTATCTGCGCTCGTGGACAGACGTGAGAGTGCTGGCGCTATGGGAGGAGTCTAGAACAGAAACGTTTTCAGGGACTTTCTAAACTGAAGATGGTCAGGACATTGCCTCAGTGTAATAGGGAGCAAGTTCCAGTACCGGGGAGCGAGATACGAGAAAGCTTTCCCACCTGTCCTTGACTTGTTAATCTGGGAAACTTTGAGGAGGGATTTGAAACCAGATCGCAGATCCCTAAGGGGAGTGTAATGTAATGTAATGTAATGTAATGTAATGTAAAAGAAACTTGTAAAGCGCAACTTACACCGGACGGTTTCTTGGCGCTGATCACTTGCTTAAGGGGAGGCACGGAAGGGGGGAGAAGAGTACTTAAGTATAAATGCTGCGGAAGAGGTGAGTTTTAAGAAGAGACCTAAAGTGTAGGTGAGAGGGAGAGAGTCTAAGTTCCAACGGGAGTGAATTCCAAAAGGAAGGAGCCAGGAAGGAGAATCTGAGTCCTCCATGTTTCTTGCGCCTAAATTTAGGCGTCTGTAAGAGCGCATGATGAGAAGACCGGAGGTGTCTGGGGGGAACATAAGGGTGCAGAAGGGAAGAGATGAAAGACGGGCCTATGCCGGCCACAGATTTATGGATCAAGCAACCGAGTTTGAATTTGCAACGCTCTGAAACAGGGAGCCAATGGAGGGCTTTGAGCAGAGGGCGAGCGTGGAAATGTTTAGGTTGATGATAGATCAGGCGAGCTGCCTGATTCTGTATCAACTGTAGTCTCTTAGTTTGATATTGCGGGATGCCTACATACAGGGCGTTGGCATAGTCAATCCGAGAGATGACTAATGCCAGCAGTGCCAGGGTGAGGGCCTCGGTGGTCAAAAAGTGAGCTATTTTCCGAATCTTCCTAAGCTGGAAGAAACAGGAGGACACAGTGGCACTAACCTGGTGTTTCATAGAGAGATCATGGGAGATGTAGACACCTAGGCTTTTTACTTTATCAACCGGACACGGAGAGGTGCCAAGGGAAGAGGGCCAAAAAGTAGATTTCCAGGGGTTGGATGGGCCTCCGACAAGAACAAGCTCCGTCTTGTCGGGGTTAAGTTTAAGATGGTGAGCGCCCATCCAATTACTGATATGACAGAGGGTGAGCTGAAAATCTTGAATCGCTTTGTCCGAGGAGTCAATATTGAAGACAAGCTGAATGTCATCTGCATAATTAAATGCAGTGACATTCCTTCCCCGGAGTGAGCGAATAAGGGGAGTGAGGTACAAATTAAATAGAAGCGGTGACAGGGACGAACCCTGTGGAACGCCGCAAGTAAGCTGCATTTTGTCGGCCGAAAACTGGGAGAGTCGGACAGATTGGTGGCGGTTCGTCAAGAAAGAACGAACCCAACTGAGGGCAGTCCCACTGATACCCGCTTCTTTGACACGGTCGACCAAGATGGTATGGTCGACCGTGTCAAAGGCCGCCGATAGATCTAAGGGAATCAAGGCTTGACTAGAGTTAGAATCTGCACCTTTACGAAGTTCCTCCATGACAGAGAGGATCACTGCCTCCGTCGAATGAGCAGGTCTAAACCCAGCTTGCTGGGAATCTAAGAAATTGGATTCTTCAATAAAAGAGCTGAGGACACTGGTCACATGTGTCTCGAGTACCTTACTCAAATAAGGGAGAAGGGAGATTGGGCGGAAGTTACCCATAACTGCGGGGTCGGCATTAGGTTTTTTTAGAATGGGAACCACCTCTGCGTTCTTGAACTGGCTGGGGACCACACCGAACAGAAGAGAATCGTTCAGGAGGGCTAGCGGAGGGGAGGGGCAGGCAGAAAAGGCAGCACGAAGAATCGCAGTGGGGCAGCAGTCCGTGGGAGAGCCGGAAGAAACTTTATTGAGCAAGGTGAGAAAATCTACTTCTTGTATGGGGGGAAAGTGGGTCAGGGAATGGGGATTAGAAGAGGGGATGGTCTCTGTGGGGGGCATCACCAAGGATCCAGAGAGGATGCTCTTTTTAATTTTACTGATTTTTTCTATAAAAAAAAGGTTGAGAGAATCGCATAGAGCCTGAGAGGGAAGGGGCTTAAGAGTCACCCTGTCAGGATGTGAGAGCTCCTCCACAATGGCAAAAATTTCTTTGGATTTTTGAGCGGAATTAAGGATTTTTGTGGAGAAGTGAGCAGTTTTAGCGGCTGAGATAGCCTGTTTATATTCACCAGAAAGTTTTAGAAAAAGTAATTTATCTGAGTGGTCATATTTTCTACGCCAACGGCGCTCAGCTTGGCGGAGTCCCAGTTTTAAAGATTTAAGGCTGTCCGAGAACCATCGATGGGCGTCATGAGGGCGTTTAGTTCTGATAAGCTTGAGGGGGGCAACCTTATCACTGGCGGACTCTAGCCATTTGACAAGTGCGGCTTCTTGGGAGTCAATGGAATCAATGGAGCCGGGGCTAGATGGAATCGAGGACGTTAAAGAGGTAAAAAATGAATTGAGGTCAACTTTATTCCAGTTACGGGCCAGGAGGCTGGGGCCTCGGCTGCGGGGAGGCGGTGGAGGGACCAGGAGAGAGAAAGAGATAAGGGAGTGATCTGACCAATGACAAGGTGAGACCACGAGCGACTTAATTCCCAGGTTGTAGGTCCACACTTGATCAAGAATGTGGCCCTTAGAGTGGGTGGCCGTGTGGACGTGTTGGAGGCCATTGAGCCCACTTAATAAGTCGGTGAATTCCAAGGAGAGAGAGCTTTCGTGGGCATCTGATGGCCAATAGTTGAAGTCTCCCAGAACCAGAAGTTTAGAATAGTTGATGGTAAGCTGGGAGAGTAAGTCGCCGAAGAGCGATGGAAAATTTGGCATAGGTTGGGGGGGACGGTAAACCAGAACGCAGGTAAGGGGAGATACCGAAGATTCAAGGCGAATGACCAGGTAATCAACCTGGGGGATATTGAATAGGGAGAGGGAAGTAAACCTAAGGGGGAGTTTAATAATGGCGGCAACGCCGCCACCAGGCTTCCCCGCGGGACGATTGGCTTGAAGGATATAATACCCAGGTGGAATGGCTGCCAAAATGTCAGGGGAAGAATCCTCATTCAGCCAAGTCTCTGTTATGAATAGAATATCGGGTCGGTTTGAGTCCAGGAGATGGCATATGTCAAGTTGATGGCTGACTAGCGACCGAGTGTTAAGATATATGATTGCTAATTCCGAGTTAGCAGGTACCTGAGTGGACAGAGATTTGGGAGGAGGGAGGATGACAGTGTGTTCAGGGATAAGAGAGGACGGCAGAGTCCTAAACTCGGGGAAGGTCCGGCGGGCTTGGAGAATGCCTAGTTGTTTTATTTTAAGATGACTGGTAGTAAACAGCGGCCAAGGCTTGTGTAGAGAAATTAGCTCCCTGGGGGAATAAGATGAATATTGGGCAGAGTGACAGGCCCCAGGCCCCGACCGGCCGCGGACGGGCGCAGACGGGCTTGCCTTTGGCGCGCCTTCGGCGCGCCGCCGGCGCGCCCGCTGCGCCTGCCCGCTGCGCCGTCTAGGGAACATAGTCATTTTATAGGGAGAGAGGAGGGTAGGAGGCAGCCGCAACTAGAGCGCTACCCCTGCCTTCTCCCAAGATGGCGGCCACCCTGAGCTTAACCCAATGGCAGGTGTCCCAAGCCAAGATGGAGTCCGGCCAGGCGGGAAGCTGAGATGGGAGTGAAGCGGGATGGCAGGGAAGTCGATAGTGCCAGGAGCACAGTGCGCAAGGTAAGGATTAAAAGCAAACAGAAAAGCGAGCGTGTGCAAGGTCACAGGAAGCGAACAGTGACAGGTCAGACAGTGCACAACACACGAGTAATTTAAAAATACAATACACAACGTTGCACTCACACCGCCCCCGGCTTTCCGCCTCAGGGGTATTCACACAAGTAGTCTGTGTGGGGAGTGAAGGAGCGAGGATTAAAGGATCAGAGCGAGCGTGTGCAAGATCACAAAAGCGAACAGTAACACACAAATGTTTAAAATACAATCGGATACACAGCGGTGGTTAAATTTCCCCGCAAGGTAGGCTGGACCATTACCAAACACGGCCTTATGCATGATGCAGCAAACCTAGAATTTTATTCATTTGCGCACCGGAAGCCAATGAAGTTGCTGAAGCAGCAGAATCGAGGGTGATCTGTAAGGGGCGTTTAATACCAGCTGGGCCGCTGTATTTTGGACTACCTGTAAGCGGTCCAGCGAGGCCTCGTTAGCTGAGACCAGCAGGGTATTACAGTAGTCAAGTCGACTCAAAACTAGCATCTGAATGATAGTCTTCCTTGTAGAGTCTGGAAGGAAAGGAAATACTCATCTCAGCAGACTCAACACATGAAAACAGGAGCTCACTGTGTGGGCCACCTGCTCCTTCATGTTCAAGGTCTGCTCAATGCAAACCCCTACTTTTTTACTGATGTCTTTGGGACGGGAGAGACACCCAGCTCCCCTGGCCACCACTCTGGTGTCCACAGCATTGGGGCCTCTCTGAAGAGCATAACCTCAGTCTTCCCAGCATTTAATTGTAGAAAGTTGTTACACATCCACTGAGATATTGCTAACATGCCAAAGAGAAGGTGGTCTGGACCATCGCGGAGGATTTGTTGAAAGAGAAGGTAAGCTGGGTATCATCCGCATATGATATTGGCATGAACCCATATGTCCTCAGAAGATCGGCCAAGGGAACAACATATATATTAAATAGGGTGGGGCTTAGGCGAGAACCCTGAGATACTCCCTTGGTCAGCTTCCTGGTCTTAGACCGATAAGATCCCAGGTTAACTGTCTGGGAATGATCAGAGAGGAAACTAGTCATCCACCGCAGGGCCTCTCCCTTTATCTAAGATTCCTCTAGTCTCCCGAGCAAAATCTGGTGGTCGACCGTGTTGAATGCCACCGAGAGATCTAACAACACCAGTAGAGTGGATTGCCCTCTATCTAGTGCTAGCCTGATGTTGCCCGTGACAGCCACCAGGGCTGTCTCTGTGCTATGTTTAGGCCTAAAGCCTGATTGCGACACATCCAGGCTGCCTGGCGCTTCGACGTGAGCTGACAGATGTTTATTAATGTGCTTTTCCAGGATTTTGCTCAGGAGCGGTAGGAGGGATACTGGTCGTAAATTCGAGAGATCTTTCATGGAGGCCTTGATATTTTTGCGGAATGGGATGACCTGTGCTACCTTCCAGTCCGGTGGTAGATCACCTTCCTTTAACGACACATTCAGGAGGGAGCAAATAGGAGCAGACAGTTGTTTGGCGAGACAGGCGGAGATTTTGGCCGGTATAACATCAAGAGGGATCCTGATTTCACAGTGTGTAATAAGGTTTCTACTTCCTCGCAAGTCGGGGGGAAAGCTTGTCAAGGGCTTCCCCTTCCTGCAGGGAAGGTGGTCATAGGTCATGACTGACTTCGTGTTACCAACTGTAATGATCTTATTACAAATAAGGTCAATTTTCTGCTCAAAATATTCTGCTAGAGTATCGCAAAGAGCTTCAGATGGGGGTTTTACAGATCACACGCTTTGGGGTTTGTGAAAGATTTAAGGATCTGGAATAAAGCTTTTGGGGCAATCCCTGCCTGGGTTAACTGCTGGGCAATAAAAGATTTCGAGGCTATTTTTATGTTTTTATGGTACTGAGCGAGAGATATCCTGTATTTTTCTATGTCACTTGTGTTATGGGTCCGTCTCCATTGCCTCTCAAGATTTTTACAATGGCCTTTTCCATTGCGTAATTCAGTTGTAAACCAAGCTGCTTGGACCTGCCTTGGCTTACCAGTAGAGGTTTTTAGAGGAGCGAGTTGATCAATCGCAGCTTTAGCCAAGGAATTGAAGCGGGCTAATCCCTCCTCTACATTTTCATGTTCTCCATCCCATGATGATGGAAAGGTAGCTGAAACAGGTCTGTGGAAAGCCTAATTCTCCCAAACATTAGTATAAAACGTGCAAAACCTAGATTCCATCAGTGACATTTAGAAAGGCAAAATGCAAGTTTTTAAATCAGATTTAAACACTATTTTATTAACGAAACTGTACATAGTATATATCAAATACATCAGTACTAAATATATTGGATGAAGGGAAGATTATTGTTCAGCAACCAGTTTACTTAAGCCCCGAAGAAGCAGATTTTTACACACTCAGAAATATGTATTGACTGTTGTGTGTCAAGAAACATTTGGCTGCTGCAAATTTCAATATGGACAATCCATCGTCAAACCTACTGTGATTAAAGACGTTTTTTTGTTGTTATGCATTTTAGGTATATTGTGTGCAATTTCAATAAGGTATTGGAATACACATATTGTTTTCGATGTGATTGAAACATTGTATTCATCTAAAGTGTTTTGCCTTGCTAAATGTCACTTGTGGAATCTTGTTTTTTCATGTATTATACTGATGTTTTTGAAAATTTGGCTGGCCACAGACCTGTTGGCAGTAACCTACACTTGTATGCTTGTTAAAGTATTATATTTATACTTTTTTTCCTTGGTCTTGAGCCATTTTGAAGACCTTTTCAATTTTGGCACACACCCGGAAGCCAAGTTATATATATTATCACAAGATGGACCATCGCCAGGAAGCAGCTCAATGCACAGCATATTGCTGTTTCTGTGAAGAAGTTCACCTTTTTACCCGCTGCTATCAACAGGGTGAGTCGACTGTACCATATAAAAATACAAATTGAGCCTCTGCTTCTGGTACAGGCTCAATTGGCAAATGCGCAGAGACTTGCCTGACCCTACCTCAACCATGGTGACCAGTTATGCCCAGATCGAGGCTGGCAAGTTCAACAGTAACAGACTGTAAAATGTAATTAGGAGTGATGGCAAATACCCAATGCATCTACTTTTTAGTTCTGGCCCTTGAGGCAGAATTAACTCTCTTCAGACTATTTTTCCCAAACAAAGTCATATACTGGAATTCACCCATTGGTCTGTTATATTGTCATTCACATTTTGATTCTGCCCACCACAGCATTCAGCATATGGCAATGGGTCAGCCCACTTACACAAAGCGTGGGTGCACATTGTTAACATCCACCTAAAAATAAGTATTTATCTTCAGTGACAAACTTGTTTCACAATGTATTTTATTTTATTGATATTAACTTAAATAACAGTTATTTATTTTGCTGGCAGTCCGTTGGTCTTTCTCTATTTCCATTTGTTTTTGTATTTTTTGTTTCTATGTCTACATTTGTCATTGGCCTAAGCACTGTCTGTTCTAGTATACTTTATGCTATGATTGTCACACTAATGCTGAAGTATTTGTGGTCATAATCTGAGTTTTACTCATCATCAAGAACTTTAATTCGGTACATATAACCATAAAAGTACACATAAAAACATATAAATACATTAACAAAATGTGCATCTCATAAAATACAAAATACAATGCTAAACTACTGAGTCAATGCAGCATATAAATCATACAGAATAACTAAGCGTAATTGACTATCAACTGTTTCACAATCCTATTCCATATATTAGTGGTTAAAGTGCATTATGCTTTTAAAATATACCTCACATTCTTTGTCTGACACCTTTCTCTTACGTGCCAAATTGATTGCAGAAATTTTGAAATCGAAAATATAGTACAACTCTAGTTGTCTGCCTTATATATTCGCAATGCATTATATCGATCTTTGATCCCAAGAGAAATGCACACAGGAGCACATAGGCACTACAGAAAATAGGCGATGCTCTTCATTCTCTTCAGCCTGGCAACCCGTAGGACATAGAGTTAAAGGATAATCACTTTTAGGCCATGAACAAGCTGAAGAGGCAAGAGGGGGAATCCCTAACCTGAATTTGATAAATGGATTAACATAATACATGAATTCTTCAAAATATGCTTCACACTTAGAAGGCAAGAAATGGTCAGAAAGGCTGCCTGATGGTACAGCAGCACATCTTGTGATTAGAACAGTATTCCAATAAATGGCCTTCACAGATTCATGAGCATTTGATGGAATTACAGAAGGGTGCAGCCAATACTGGCTCAAGTCTAGACTAATCAGCCATGTTTTTATATATCTTAGCCAAGGAATTAAGTGTGACAGATGGTTACCAAGTAGGCCCTCAAGACGTTTTCTATAGGGGGTCAACTCCTCAGTTATCCGTATACTAACCCAATGTAAAATTGGTTTTAAATTGACTACATCAGTAATTGATTTTAAATTCAGGTCAAGTTTTCATGGGAGTGAAGGTGCACTAGTTGAAAGTTTCAACAGTATATAGATAAAGAAATTTCTGGGCCATGGTCTTTGCAGAAGCGACAAAGAGCATGATTATGAGTTTGGTGGTCCGTGGACCGTTAAACCCTTTGTGGCACAGCAGTGGCGGTATGGCTACTGCTGCACTGGCAGTCTGACCATCGTATTAAGATTCTTGTGGTCAGACCACCATTGGACCAAAGCAACTGCCAGGGAACCATGATCCCTGTAAGTGGAGCGGCGGTCTGAGGCCGCAATATGATTGGCGGTGCCACTGCGGCACCGCCAAGCATATTATGAATTTCCTCACCACCAGTGCTCTCATGAAGGTGCTCATGTCATGAACATGCTGGTGGTGAGGATACTAAGGGGGCCCTATAGGGCACCCTCTTGCCTGTCAGCCTGGGGATACATGCAGGGGGCACATAGTGTGCCCCCCTGTGTGCATTCACCCCCTTTCCTGCAAGGCATGGACTGCACAGTCATTGGCTGTTTTTCACTACCTGGATATGTAAAAACAACAGTGCATGTCCTATCTTTTAAATACATTTCATGCTGCCCTTGGGGCTACCTTGGGCCTTCCTTAGCGGTGCTTTGCATGTAATATAAGGGAAGGTTTTGGCCTGGCAAGTGGGTACACTTACAAGGTCGAAATTGCAGTTTAGCACTGCACCCCCAACACTGCAGTGGCATAGATGAGACATGTTTGCAGGTCTACTCATTTGGGTGGCACAATTAGTACTGTAGGCCCACTAGTAGAATTTGACACACATACGCCATGGGTATTGCTTTAAGCAAAAAATTGCCTTCAGTATTCCAGAGCCAATATCAAACTTAAAAGCACAACACTACATTTTCACTCACTGATGTTCACTTTCGTTTACTCATTCAGTCACACTACCTCTTACTTGCTCATGCTCACTTACATTAATTCTCACTCATTCTCAGTCACTCTTATTCTTCTCTCACTCATTCACTGTCACATGTCACTTTCTTGCACTTATTCTTACTTTCATTCACCCGTACTCACTCTTCACTGATTCTAATTCATGGTCACTCACTCTGACTCATTTATTATCTGTCACATTTGGACTCACTCTTATTCTTTTTGGCTTGTTTACACTCTCACTCATTCTCACTCTCACCCCTTCACACTTATTCTCTCATTGATTTTAACTCAGTCATTCATGTGTTCTTATTCTTATTCAGACACGTTCTAACTTATTCATTTTTACTCAACATTTCTCTCACTCATTCACACTCACTTGAACTCACTTTTACTCTTAATATCATGCATTCTCATTCATTCATTCCCACTCACTCCTCATTCTCACTTACCCACTTGCACACAATTGTATTCTCACTCATTGTCACATTCATTATCACTCATTTGTGCTCACTATTGCTCTCACTCACTCATTCTTAGTCTGACTCACTCATTTTCACTGTTACTCACTCTAACTCATTCCCTCTCTCACTTTCACTTCTACACATGCTCAAACATAGAAACAGACACACTCTCACCCAACAGTTAAAAACGATTGTTACTTATCTTGCTGCCTGTATAAGTCCTCTATGAGCTCCGCTTGCTCCATTTACCCTTGGACAGTCACACACCCCTATTCCTATTCAACACACTGGAGCATAGAACTGAAATCTCACACCTGCACAGTTGCAGGTATCAGGTTTCAGCATCTTGCTGTTTCACACAACCCTTGCTTAACCTTGTGGCAAGTTGGGAAAGGATGGGGTGAAAGACTGATTGACAGTCCTGGGCACTGCAGAGTATAAACCTATAGCACCTGGGGGTACCTTTAAAAGTTACATCTCAGCACATCACACCGGGGAAAGTCCCTGAGGCCAGGCTGGAACTTCACCAACCCTGGACAGTCTCTCTGATTGCTGGTGCAGGTGCCTAATACGTCTGGCCAGCCATCAGATGGCAGTCACTGCCTCAGACTGCTGCTCACCCCAAGGGACAGCATTTTTTTAGGTTTTGCCTGCATATCGTTTGCGTTTTGCTTGTGAAATCTATTGTATTTAATATAAATTTTATAAGGGGCTTACAACCCACCATTACGTTGTATTGGTTTGTGTGCTTGCCACTTACTTTTCCTCCATTTCTATTGGCAATAGCATACTATTTCTGTTGTCTGTTGTTTTCACTGCCATGAAAGTTCCATAGGAAATTCAAGGGTTCACAGTATTCCCACAGATGGAGAAACGCCAGTACCTTACCCCTAGTCTGCTCTGTGAGGCAAATGTGGGGCATTTCTTTTGGCATAGACAATGATGATGACATCAGTTACATTACAGATGGACTCTTTCATTTTGTTTTGTTTTTCTATTCAACACAGTGTTTGAGGTACTTAGTATGCTGAAGCTTTTCTGCTATGTCTTACCTCACGTTAGGTGCTCGATCCGCTGGATGGCTACATCTTCCAGTGTTCAGAGAAACAACTGTCGCTCCCCATCTCCTGAGCAGCTTCCTACTGCATCTTTCCCTCCTTGATATGTGCAACAGACTCTGATAGTGTTACACCTCTTTAGTCCCGGACTCGCAGCAGCCCTGTTCCTTAACTGTTCACATTCTCATAGCCATATACAAATGGCTGAGCATGACTTTCGGAGGAGCTTTGTAGTGCTCCTGGAATGCTCCACTCCTGACAGACCCCACACGTTTCAGCCACCTCCCACACCATTCCTCGTGTTCTCCACCCTCCTATCTCATTGCCCCCACCCTCTTCCATCATGTCCTTTTATCTTCATTCTGGTCTTTTTATTTCTTTTTTTTTTGTGCTTTTATATAGCACAAATTCGACCCAAAGGTTTTTGAGTGCTTTCCATGAACACCAGTTCCATTACACAATGACAGTTTCATTTTTTTTCTATTAAACACAGATCTTGAGCTACTTAGTGTGCTCAAGCTTTTCTGCTATGTCATAGCTCATGTTAGGTGCTGCAAGGTTGGGCAAAGGATAGCACATTTGATTTCGTGTGCATCTTGGTATGTGCGCTGTGCATCAAGATACTGTCCTATTCTGGTGAGTGTATAGTGACCGTGCTCACCCATCATTCAACTGTGACGCAGTGTGGCAGTCTGTCATTTCCACATCTGTTTTTGGTCCAACATGGGAGCCAATGACAGGGAAGATGGTGTGCAGTTGGATTTAGAATCATGGTGAGGCTGCTTGGCAGGGTACATGACTGCTATGGACATCTGTCCAAGCAGCCTTCCATCGTCCCGAAGAATGTTAAAATAACGGCCCCCATTTTTTAAGTTCCTGCTCTTTGTAAGCAATGAGTGCACTACTCTCAAACAACCTGACAAGTGCTTGAGGGATTAAATTAAGCTGGTTGCCGCCATCCAGTGACGGCTCCTCTGCAATGGTAGAGGAGCATCGCCCCACTGCTTTCTTGCAGTGCGAGAAGCAAAAACATAAAATGGTAATAACTTTTAGTTATTACCATTTTATGTTTTTGTTGCCAGCGGGAGGGTGGGTGGGGCTGCTCTGTTTACAGAGCAGGGCAGGGTGGAGTGGTTTGCCCACTCAAGTGCGCAATGACTGTTTGGTTAACCCTCTCGAGCCGCCCAAACCAGTCATGCGCACTCCCCTATTCTCCATGCAGGCTGCTGCATGGAGAACATGCCCACCCCTCCAGCCCCTGCCTGAGCACCATGTCACGGCGCTCAGACCAATCATAACGCTCCTTTGGAGCGTTGTGATTTGCTTAGGGGTGGGAGCCTGGCTGCCTGCTTCCTGTTCCGACCTGGAGTCGGAGGCAGAAGAGCAGGAACAAAGACATGGGGCCCTGTGACAAGGTAAGTTTTGTTTAGTCTTATTTTCTTCTTATTTTTATGCAGCCCTCCCCCACGCACCTGTCCCCCTACCTGCGAGTATTGTGCCGGCTGCCCCTCCCGCCATTTACCTCTGAACTATATTTTCCAGATCTATCCTTACTTTTCTTTTCTTGTTTCATCTCATATTTTTAGAACACAGATAATGTTTTCACATTTGGTTGACTGTGAGGAACTCTGCTCGATTGCTTCTACTAGAGGGGACACATCAATGGAAGCTGAGGTCGGTGGAGCCATGAGCAACAACAAGCAGAGCACAAATGGTGAAAGCAGATATGTGAGCACTACAGCTGAACCGAGGCATGGAGTAAACATTTGTTGATATGGATCGAACGTCTCATCGCCCTGGTTAAAAAAAGCTCTATGACATGTTCCACACTGACTGAATCATGGAGCTTTTCGGGTTTTACCTGCATAGTGCTTGCTCTTGCACTGTGCTTGTGGAAGTTCTTATGAATTAAAAATAAATATCATCACCCCCACTGGTTTTTTTTACATCCCCCTTCCCTCCTTCGTTGTTTTACCCAACCTCTGGTTCACCACCTCCCCTTTTTATCTCCATTCAGGGCCTTTTATATTTTTTTAGCGGTTGTATATACCACAAACCCGAATCAAAGGTATTGCAGCACTTTCCATCTGCACAATTTACATTACACATGAACACTTTCATTTAGTTTTTTTTCTATCAGACATAGGGAGATTAAATGGTTTGCCCAGAATCAGAGGATGTTGAGCCAACGCTGAGATGCGAACCCTGTTCTCCAGTTGTAAGGTCTGCAGCTCTGACCATAGTACCACATCCTCTCAGTCAATTTATTTTAAAGAGGAATAAACTGTGGCATTTGAAATTGTTCAAACATTGGTAGTGCTCTTTCTTTAATCACATAGCTATTGAAATGCCAATAGGCTGTGTTACACAATGTTGGATGGGTGACGTAATACGATTGCAGTTCACATATGTTCAGTGTTCACCATGATGCCTAGGGACATGACATGCAGAAGCAATGCGCACCTAAGATTTAACATTGTTGGGCAATGTTTTCATTTATTCTTGCTCAGCACTCTCCCCCAAACACCCCCACCCAAATTGGGTGCGTGCACAAATTGTGGTGGGCTCTCCTCCTCAATCCGGGGCATGTTGCTCATGCGCAACATTGTATGACAGCTCAATTGTCGGCAGCCAGGTTGTTTCCAGTGTCCTAACTCACATGATTTTCCCTGCAGCGTGCTGCAATGCACCCCTTAAAGTGGCAATGACAAACTGCTCTGGAAGAGATGCTATCTGAAAGGCGTCAATTTGATACAACGGGACTTATCATTAGCAAACTCTAGCACTCCGGGTTCCTGTGACGAATTACATGTGTATTTATTAGCTGCACGCATTTTAAATGTGCTTGGCCACTGCATGTTTTTTTCCTTGTCAACTGCCACAGTAGCGGCTTGTGGAGGGAGTGCCGTGGTGCGGTGGGGTGGGGTGGGGGAGGGGCAGGGTGAGGGTAGTAAACTCCGGCTCACAGCCAACTGGAGTAATATAACTTAAAAAAATAAACAGTGACGGCCCGTGTAGGGCGTTTTACCGGGGCGGTGACGTGGCGCAGAGGAGGGGCAGGGTGTGGGGTTGCAAAATGCGGCAAACGGCCGATTTCAGGTAAGTTACGAAAAAAATTAATAAAACGGACTATGTTGCGCACGCTGCATCGCCAATTGCAATGCAGCCCGTGCAACGAAATTCGTTTTATTAATTTTTTTCGTAACTTACCTGAAATCGGCCGTTTGGCGCATTTTGCAACCCCCCACCCTGCCCCTCCTCTGCGTCACGTCACCGCCCCGGTCAAACGCCCTACACGGGCCGTCACTGAAAATAAATAAAACTAATTTCATTCCTCGCGCTGAAACACCAAATGCGTTTTAGTGCGCGCAATGAAATTTGTTTTATTTATTTATTTAGTTATATTACTCCCCCACCCTGCCCACCCCTGCTGCCATTTACCTACTCCCCCCACATTATATTTCCACCAGTTACTGCTCAATATATTGGCTTTCTCAATAAACACGTCTTAACCCTTTTATTGAGGTTCAGTAACTTACATTGTAACACTGCTCACCAAGCTAAAACTTACAACAACAAAAAGATATGTTATTAATCACAGAAGCGAAACCTATTGCATTTTCCAATGCTTGTCTTTATTACACCAGCGATGGGTATTAGGCTACTGTTCACTGTTGCTGTAAATAAAACGGTCGGAAAGCAAAGAAGGCGGAGCTCCCTCACCCATAAAGGCAAGTTTCCTCTAGCTTTATGGCGCTACATAAATCCTGTTTTGTTTTGCATCATGATTTATTAAACAAACCAGTGAATTGATAGCCAGTAAAATATAATATTTTAAATGAAAACATCAAATGGGAGGAAATACATTTGTCAGGGCTGCTTCAGGGTACCAGTGAAAAACAGATAAGTTAAAAGAAAAAAAGAGGCTGGGCTGAGTTTAAAGGTGCCAAAAAAAAGACACATACGAGTGAGAAGCTAGAAAAACTGAGATAAAGATTCTGTGGGAGGAAAACACACATGTGAGTGTGGGGGTGTCAAAGGTGAGGAAAAGAGGGGGGTGAGGTTCTGAGAGAAAAGAAAGCAGAGAGTATTGGCTGCAAAACAGCTTTTATTTCAGCTTCCATTTTGAGAGTTTCAGTCTGAAAATGAACAGTGAAAAAATACTAAACTGCGTCAAGCAATCTTTTTACACCGTGTTTTATGGTGAGCACCCTTGTAACGATTAGCGGCACACTAATGTATATAAAAATACGTGTGTATAGAATATGCAAAAGGTTGCAAGAAAGGCACTCATAATTTATTTAAAGGGTCGGTTTAAACATGACACTAAAATGATACCCAGAGCCTCGGCTCTGCCACTGTTGTTGAAATGTCACCTTTCAAATGCATATATTGATTTACTGTCTACAAACCGAGAACACGGGACTCTATTCTAACCAAGCAGTTAAATTCAACTCTACATTTTTCAGCGAAAGAAGAGGACTGGGGCTTGTTGGGTGTCATTTTTTGGAAGCCTCAGATTTTTCTGTACTTAATGGTTTCTCATTGACTGATAGTCTTGGTGCCAAGAAACGAAAGGGGCTGAAAGGAATAAAAGTCAGGAAATTGTGGCTGTGTGCTGAGCTCGGCGTCCTATGAAATATCCTCTTACTGCACAGGCATCGATCCCAGGGCTCTCATTAGTTCCCATCCAGACTCACTTAATTGCTTAAATCTATCTGTTCTCCCAGCCATATCATATACGTTTGCCAAATGCTGCCATTTTAAAATTGTCACAACGCATACGATCCTTTGTAGCAAATGACCAATGTTACTATGCTATCCTGAGGAGGAGGCAAGCAAGCAGTTCTCTGCCCTTTTTTTATTCATAACAACTCACGTGATTGAGCTAAACAGTGTATCAAACCCTTTTTTGAGGGGCTGAATATTCCTATTAATTACATCCTCATAAGTTCTTTAATTACTCCTTCGCGAGCTCATTAGTTATCCTATTAACAACTCAATAAAAGACTAATCAAAAGTTCAATGTGCCCCATCATTAACTCATTAATAATCCAATCATCAACTCATTAACTTTAGCCTTCAAAAAGTTATGAATTGTCCTTTTGTCAGTCGAGAAATTTTTCTGACTTCTTTTTTGTCAGAGAAGCCCCTCACCAGTGCAGATGCATTTCAGTGCTTACTTTGTGAAAAAAAAAAAAAAAAAAGCAAAAGGGCCGCAAGTGAGGACCCCGCCGTTGACTTTGCGGAACGCTGTGCTGCTGAATATCAATGCTCCCTAATCTCGACTCCACCGCATGTCACTTTCTTCCACCAACCTACACTTCCTGTTGATCTCACCTTTGCAGGCCCTTTTTCATCACTCCTTTCTCCCTTTGTCACTCTTTTCCTATCATTCTCTTCCTACTTATTTTTTATTTTTATTTATCTAAGCATTTATAGAGAGCACTTATCAACAGAAAGGTATCATCGTGCTAAAGAACTTTAAATACTGGTGGGAACAGCAGCTGCACAACCAACCAGAAAGATAATTACTGAGGAAAGAGCCGAGTTTTAAGGGCTTTATTAAAAGACAGCAGGTTCTGAGAGTCTGAGGTAGGCAGGAAGCTGATTCCATAGTTGATCTGCTCTCACTGCGAGAGCCCATCCTCCCTGTCTTGTTTTCTTAAATTTAGGGACGCAGACTAGGTTGGCTGATGAAGAGCATAGACACCTCCTCGGGGAATATCTTTGAAAGCGATTCTGCAGAGGGACTGGTCAAAGTCCATGGAGAGCTTTAAAAACAATGCGTAAAGATGTAAAAGCTATTCTCTGCTTGACTGGTAACCACTGCAGCTCCTTAAGGGTGTCCAAGGTGGACCAGCTTTTTGAACTTATTCAGAGCTAGTTTTGCAGCAGCAGCTTATTTATTTACAGTCTATTTGTTAAAAAGACTGAGGAACTTAGGAGGAGAGTTACAATAATCAAGCCTGCTTAGGATTACGCTGTGAATGATTAAGGTTTTGGTGTGAGATGGCAGCATGGGAAGCAGTTTCCACAGGCCTCGAAGGAGTGAGAAACAAGTCCCCGCTACTGTTGTAGTATGATCTTCAGGGGACAGTTTATTATCAGAAAGTAACACCCAGGCTGGGAACTGAAACAGAGGAGGTAGGCTTGTCCTTTACTGCAAGGGGCCAGAATTCTGTGGGGAGATTCTTTGGCCCTTATCTCCTTTTCTCCCTCTTGCACTGGATCAAAATCTAATGATGGAATATAAGCCGTGGTCCCCAAAATTGAGTGCCGGGACCCAATACCTGCAACCACCGGGCAGAAATGAAGCCCTTTCACAATCACAATAACATGAAATGTGCAATCACTGACTCTGTAGTCGTCCTTTTAAAGAGGAAAAGATGATTGTTGCCTAGGATTGCGACTATCGCAAACGCACTTTGCCATCCAAAGTTACACGGACATTTTATTCCAAATTGGTCAATGTCCACCATTGTTATAAATTCAACCACATGAGAGAACGATGCCTAATGAGCTTTAAAACCAAACTACTTATTGTCAATGGCCGCTCAAAAGGATAGGCAAGGTCAAATCCCTACGATAGTTTGTTTCATTTTAAGTTAGGCTCAACTGCACAGTTGACCGCAAAGTTCCCCACATTTGGTGGCTGAAAAGTCTTCAGGTATTGAATCCGCTTTAAGGTAGGGTCATCAAATACTCCTATACTTTAGAGTCCGTCACAGTCCCAAGACACATTTGTGTTTAGAAGCCGCTAATATATTTTCATGCAGTTCAACATCGTGGTTCATGGTGCACGCCGCACACTTCGAGGCACAGCAAAGGAAAAATCAGCACAGCTTCTCTGGTCTTCCTCTCTTGTGGCTGCTGGGGTGGACACACTGGTGAGTTTCAAGTTCACTTTGACTGATCTTGGACAACTATGGAGCACGGAAGACCCTTGAGCATAGTCACGCATTCTCTGCAGTCTGTTTCTCTATAGGCGATATTATGACCCGTTTTCGTTGCTACACCGGTGAATGTATATGCTGGAGACATTAAAGTGCACAGCCCCTTTTGTGCTGGCATGGATTACAGGATAATGATATGGCCTCTGGGCTGCTTCTTTCTCTTGACTCTGCTGCTGAGCTTCTCCTCCTGGGACAAGTCACTCCATGTCCCCTCTCAGCAGGCAAGCTCCCACGTCCCAGGCATGCAGCTTTCCAGTATGATGCGCAGACTTGAGGTGATGTCCTCTTACCCCAACAAGCCCCGCTATTACCAATATCAGCTATGGATCACAGCAGTTCTCTGTGTAATTTGAAGAGTACTGCAGTCCTTGGTCAATGAATAATAGGGGATCTGGAGCCAAGGTGGAAATTTACATCTGATTTCAAGACAGTGAATACAGAAAAACTTTATAAAGTCAAAGAACTATTTAGATGCTGGTCTTTTTCACATTTAAAATTCTGGCTGCAGTGCAGATTGTTTTGTGCAAGGTTATGAATTTTCCAGTAGATAGTGATTAGGCTGGCTCAAGTAAGAGCATGCATAGCAGAAGCACTTAAAGTGTGAAGCTCTGCAGCTGGCTGTCTCCAGCCTTTCTGGATGGGCCACTGATCAAGTGAAAGACAAAAGGGCAAGGCCCAGCCCAGGTACTTTCCCCCCTCCAACAACTGAATCTTCTGACTTACTCCCATTAAGCACATCAACCAAATGGCTACAGTCAGAAAGGACTAATGAGCAAGCCCCTAATAGAAAGGTCACCTTAACATTTCAAAAAGCAGCTCTGTCTCCATCCCTTCCAGTGTCTAGTCTAGTGCAACAGCCTCCAGCTCAGGAATGCGAATGCAGGCACCATGCTTCAGCTGTCTGGAAAATCTTTAGCAGAACCTCCATTGTGAGCAATGTCAAATCATGGGCTATCCAAAATGGATCCTACTGGCTTCAGCATTCCAACACTCACAAAAAACGTCGAGTTTTGCTGCATTCGCTCTACATACACACACTCATAGAAGCATGCACGTCAGCACAGAAGTGAGCACAAAATTTGGGGATGACATGTAAAAGTAGCATTACACAAGCAGGTCTGTTGGCATCTTGATCTGACCTTGAACCAGGTAAAGTATATTGTCCAAAACTGTGAATTTTAAATGGCATGCAGCTGCCAATACTAACAGTACATGTCCCAAATAGAACAGATGGTAGTCTCATCTCTGCTAGAGTAGAGAGTACGTTTTGTCCCCACCCCTGATCTCAGTGCCAAAATAGCAGCTGAAATCAACAGATAGTGGGTTCTTTCTTCTTTACCTCACTCTATAAACCCTATTTGTATTATAAGAATGTTCCCTTCTAAACTACACCATCAAGAATGTCAAGGACAATCTTGAGGGAAAGGCATAGATGGGAAACTGAGGGGCTCATCAGGACAGCACAGTTTGACCGATATTCTTAATAGGAAGCAACTACCATATTGCCACACATGCAAAACCTAAGACTGAGCAGGTTTCTGTCGTCACTCAAGAACAGGCTCCGTTCAAAGATCTGCGCCTCTCGGCACAGGAATAGTCCACGTCCACAAACACCGTGATTTCGTCTGAGGTTTTGCACTCATGGCAACATGGATTAGTTACATTTGGGTCAAAACTTTGACAAACTCACTGCGTTATCCTGCCTACATAATTCAAGATGTTGGTACATTTATGTGGATGTTGTGAATTTATTGTAGATACCTTGAATTATCTTGATGCACATACATATATATCTAAATTTGTTTTCTGCACTGAGCACTTTATGCACCTTTCACTGCCTGCACTGATTTTTCAACTCATGATGTCATGAGACGGCGAAAATAATCCATCACATTGGCATTAGGTAATGGACCTGTAATTGCATTTACACTACCGCACCTACAGACGTTCACGTATAAGTGGTGTAGTAGATATTTCGGAGAAATTTACCCACAAGACCATTGTGAAATTTTCTAGAAGTTGACCTGGGTTCCAGACTGGATTTATGAGGCAGTTCTTGTGTTTTATGTATCCTCAAAGTGCCTGTGAGCACCAAAGCTTACTTTTAACACTATGTACCAGTTCCAAAAAGGGACAAGTGTGACCTATTGCATATAAAGCGTTGCTTCAGGCCTCGGCAGCCCTTAGGACAACACCCAATTAGTGAAAAGCAGAGGTCTGCTTGAAGCAGCTGGTCGCTCACAGTGCAAGTGCTAAGCAGCTTGCTATACACAGGGGATAAAGATTCCACAGCAAGTGGGTGCAGAGAGGGGTGACACCCACCTGCAGGTGGCGTGTTTCAGAGGCAGTGTTCATAAGACTGACTGTGTTCCACCTCTATGTAGCATACAATCAGCTTGAGTCCTAGTGGCCGCTTTGCGTCCATATCTGCGTCCATAATACATAATGCATAATAAAGTGCGTCACTCATTTCCCACGCCCACATATACTTGAGGGAACACCCCCTTAGAATCACGCTGATGATATGTGCGTACCAGAAGGGGTCGTGCTATCTTTTGTAGTACCAAAAGTGGTCCAGTGGTGCAGAAAGTACCCATTGTGCCCTCAGACCACTTTATGTAATAAGGCACATGGAAAGTCGCACTTTATACAGGTTTGAAGGTGTACTACTAGAAATGCCATGCAATATTTGTCCCAGGCTCCTCTTTCCCCAATTCTTAATTGTTCATAGGTTTGCAATTATGCACTCGGGAAGTGTAGCTTTATGTAAATTTTCATGTGAAAATGCATTTTTTCATTTGTTTCCCCACAGAGAAATTCATTTTGCCCATTGATCCACCACTTCCTCTACACTCCCTAAAACCATTTTTAGAAGGGAAGTTACTCTGGAATAATACTTTAAATATTTCTAAGGTGTTATACGGTCAAACAGAGTGTGTGAATATCAATAAACTCGGAGTTCACAAACTTTGAAGGCAGTCGACCTGCTCCCTCTTTGCATGGAGATATTACTACAGGTTTTGTCACTCTTGGGGCAGACGCGTTTGCAGTTGTAAAACGCTTCACACCTACAGGAAGTCCTTATGTGAATTCCTCACAGGTATTAGTGAAGCCATTTTCAGCCCTAAGTGTATATTTAATGCTGAAAATGACTTGGTGACTGGAGCCTAGTTACGTAAGCGATACCAGGGACACACTGTAACAAAGTGGTTCCACTGACAGGTGGCATAAGTGTTTTACAGCTACATTTTGACATTTGAAATGCAAAATTAACACCATAGAAACACAAGGTGGCTGTTAACCTAATGATGTCACACTCTTGTGAATTAAGCACTCAGCCCTTTAAAGTTCGACTTTTGTTTGGATATTGTGTTTGCTGTGTTCAGTGTTTTGTGATTGTTTATACAGACCAGAGGATGTGCAGGCAATCAAACTGGCATAAAGACAGTAGACGGTGATTGTCATCAGCTGCAGCTCATTATTTTGTCAAGCATTCCTGCGGCCTATCGATGAGAGACAATGTGCAATCACTTACTATTGATTGTAAGTCTTTTCTGAATGGAGCGGCTCAGTAAACTATGGATGAGTCATCAAGTCATGTCTTGTACCCACTAATGTTCGTGTGCGGTGCCACATGCCAATACAAATAGTCTCCGGGCACTTATCGAATGATAGCGCTTAATCTTTCTGGAATATTAAACGAAATTCAATAAAATAACTCATAAAATAATATAAGTGAAAGGGAAATGTATTTTTGGTAGAAACAGTTTGCAGATCACTTATTGAAAAATAATTCTTCAGAGTATAATTTATGCAGAAACAGGATATGTGTTCACAGCATTAAAGGGTATATATTTACCCCAAAAACTTTACCCAGTGTGATTTTGCTCATTTGGTTAAAAATCATATTTCTCCAGTTTAACTACTGAGACAAACGCAATAAAATAACGTTACATCATATCAGCTCACCAAATAACGTGTTTGAAAAAAATGTGAAATTTAAATGTATCACTTTAATTTCTAAATAATGAATAAACAATAATCACACGAATGTCTCAGGCTCATTTAATTTATTACTTTTTATAGAATAAGTAGTACATTTTGTTACCACTTATGTGAACTTATTTAAATGCACCTTTTTTTTTATAATGAACAGAGTAATTAACATTTAAAGTGACAAAATAATGATGTGTTAATAATAATAATACTTTATTGCGTGATTTGAAAAAAACCATTGCAAGTACAAAATTAAAATGTCAGGAAAATTTCATTTAAAAGAGACTAGTTTAGTCCTGTAAGCTGAGAGATGTGATGTTGTGCCTGCCAGGACGTTATGCCGACAAAGGGTTGCTGACTGGGGATCCCTCACAAAGTTTTTTTTCAGCGTAGGCCATAAACCTTACCAGGGCACAGTTTAGTTTGGTGTTCTTGGGATCAAAGCAAGCCAACACTGCTTCTCTACAAGTTCTGATCTTTCTTGTGTTCCAGTAATGTTTGAGAAGGTCCCGTCTGTTGGTCAGTAGTTTTGGGCATAGACATATGATGTGTATGATGTCTTCTTTTTGGTCCCCACAGAGTCGGCAGAGAACACGTCCACGTTCTTTTTTCCATTTAGGCAAATGAACCAACAAGTTAATGACTCCCAGTCTCAATTTTAGGAAACTTAATTTTGTTCGTACAGAAAAGGGTACGGTTAGATACTGTTGTGAGGTCGACAAGGCGTATGATTGCAGCGTCAGCCACCCGTGACTTCTTTTAGCTAGACGAGCCTTGTCTTCAACTGTTGAAAGATGTTTTGTACTTTTTTTCGCTAGCCGTTTAAATTCCTTCAGGCTTATGTGCATATTCCAGAGATCATTTAGACCTAAAGTGGTTAGGCTTTTTGCCAGGTAATTGTATCCGGCTCGCCATTTGCTTGTGTCAAGACTAGCCCACAGGTGGATGCCTAGACTTCCCTCCTTAGATGACCGTAGCTTGTGACAGCACACGAGGAAAGTCATAGCTCTTGAAAGTGTTTGCTGGCAGATTCCAAATTCCAGCCTGATTTGTGCCGGAGATGTTTGAGAAGGTAGCTTGAACACTGATCTGTAGATCTTTGAGATTATTTTTTCCAATTGGCAGCAGTCTAGTCCTTTGAGGACTTCACTGCCATAGGTTAGGGTAGGAATAATTTTCGCCTGGGCGACCTGTAGTGTAGGTGCAAGAGTTGGACCTCGTAGTTTCTTTTGAATTGAGCCAATTGCGAAGGCAAGTGCAGCACCCTTCCTTTTTTGTTCTTCTAATTGAGATTTATATTTATCATTGTTGTTGTATGTGACTCCAAGGTACTTGTGGCAGCTGGATTCGACTATGCTTTCCATATTCAGGGTCCAGGACAATTTTTTGGCTTTCCCTGGACGAACCACCAGAATTTTGGTCTTTTTGTTGTTGATCACAAGATCGTTCTTATTTGAATATTCAAGAGTGGCGTCCAGGAGCCTTTGCATTCCGATCTTTGTTTTACTCAGCAAAACCACGTCATCGGCGTATAAAAGGTTAGACAACAAGAGGCCAGTTACTTTGGGGGCGTGGGAATTGACCTTATTTAGGGCTTCTGGAAGATCGGATAAAAATAAGTTGAAGAGTGTCGGGGCCAGGACACAGCCCTGTTTTAATCCTTTTCCCGTTGGAATTGGGCGGGATAATTTTGAGCCGTCCCCGACCTTGATCCTGACCCATGTGTCCTGATGTAAAAGTTGTAAGGCTCTTAGGAGGTTGGCTGGAATATTGAGACTGGACAACTTCTTCCAGAGCTTTGATCTGTTCACATTGTCGAAGGCCGCTTGGAATTCAATGAATCCCATATACAGTGGGCAGGAGCTGGACTTTGCTTGGTCAATCAGACAGGAGAGGGTCATAAGATTGACAGATGTACCTGTGTTTTTTGTGAACCCAGTCTGATTCGGTGGAATAACAGAATTGTCATCCGCCCAATCCCTAAGTGAGTTAAGCAAAACTCCCGCAAAGTACTTAGCTTCATTATCGATGAGGCGATAATTCCTCGGTGATTGTTTGTCCCCACCCTTAAAGATTGGTACAAGAATGGATCCCCGCCAAGAAGGCGGTATGATGTTATTCAGCCAAATTGAATTGAATAGAGTACTTAGCTTCCCAGCCCAAAAGGATACATCGTCCTTGAACAGGGCTTGAGGGATTCCTCCTGGGCCTGGAGCCCCATCCTTCCGTCCCTTTTTTATCAGTTTTTCAATCACTGCCTTCTCGATTGTTGTAACTTCTGTACCGCTTTGAGGCGGAAGGCTCTCTTTTGTTGTTTTCATTTTGGATTCATCATTCCGGCATGCTCTCATTTGCGAATTGGTTGTGTTCGAAACACGTGCCCAATCGGCTTCTTCGTTTGCTGCTTTGTGTTTGACTTGCGGCCTCTGATTTGGGATGATAGCATCCTGATTGTTAAAATGGAGATGGAGAAACGCTGCCCATTCAGATTCCAAGATGCCTGATGAAGCGACTTTCGATGCACGCCCAGAAGCGTTGTTAATTGTCCTCCAAAACCTTGCAGAATTATTCGTTTTAATGTGATGCTGCAATTTCACCCAGAACGAGTTGCATTGATTTCTGCGTAGCTCTCTTTTAGCTTTCTTTAAGTGGCTGCGGGCCACTCTCAATTTTGTTAGTTTTGTTAGGTCAGTTGGATAGCTTTTTAGCGCCCGCCAGATTTGGTTCATGGATCTTGTTGCAGCTTGTATTTCACGATTCGAGTTGGGCGTCTGCTTCAGCCCAGTCTGGAACGCGTGTTTCACTGGTTGAGCATGTTTTTTAGAGAGGTCAGTTGCAAATGTTGACCAGTTGGAGATTATGTCATCCGGGCGTCTATAATGGTGCTCGATAAGTCCTTTGGCGTCTGTTGCTACTTGTTTCAGATTATTGAAGGAACATTTGATTCGTTTTAGATTGATGGTAAAACTCTCAGATGGCAGTGCCCTTCCTTCTTCAAGTTGCATGACCCTGGTCCTCATCGATATTACTTGAGAACAGTGGTCACTTTCGGTTCTACTCCCTAGACTGAAGTCTGTTATTTGTTGGAAAAGAGAGAGGGTAGCGAATGTATAATCTATTAGTGAGGTGCCTTTTTTCGATATGTAGGAGAAGCGAGGAGGCTTGTCTGAGGGAAAGCGACCATTAAGTGATCTGAGGCCCAAATTTTCGAGATAGCCTTGGAGGGATCGTCCCTTTGGATCGTTCTTATGCCTTCCTGGGTAGACCAACGATGGTATCTCCCAAATGCTGTCGTGTGATTTGGTGACCTCGTTTTTCTCTAAATCTGACATTAGCCACATGTTAAAATCACCTGTTAATAAGATTTCTGGATCAGAGGGTCCTGTTTTCACTCTAACTATTGTCGCAGTCACTTCATCAATGAAGGAGTGCCTTGATGCTGTTGTTGGACGGACGCAGGCGTTCATTAAGATCAAGATCCGGCGTTGGCCATTTCTAGGGCTATAAGAAATTCCAACACATTGGAGACCATGTGATGAACCCGAAAGATCCCAAGAGGTAACTGTGTTTTTTATTGATATATAAATTGCAAGGCCGCCGCTTCCTCTTCCCAGCCGATTCAGTTTTTGGGCTGAAATGTGGTGAGTTTTGAAACCTTCTATATGCTGCGGTTCAAAAAGCCATGTCTCTTGTAATAGTAGTATGTCAAATTCCTGAAAGTAGGAAATTGTAGCGTTGTCCTCAAGTTTGCTTGTTAGACCATTGATGTTCCATGAACAGATTCTTAGGGGGGGCGAAACGTGGCGGTAATCCCTGTTGGTCTGTCATCGTAAAAGACGAGTTGTGTTCAGTGTACCAGCCAACCATGACCATGTTGCGACCTCTTCCGGAACCCTGAATGGTGAGGAGCCGTCATCTCTTTGTTCCCTCTGTTTGTGAGCAAGGGTGGGAGTTTTGTTACGGGCACCCCTGAGGACCGAATATACTGCGCCCCTCCCTGGGCGTGTTTGTTCCTCGCCGTGGCTTGCCTGCAGGATGTGTGGGTAACCCGTTACCCTGCCTGGCTTTATCTGTATGCCCCATTGCTTGAAGGTATCAATTTGCCCTAAGATGTTATTCGTTACCTCTGCTGAGCTCCAGGTGACCTTTGTTGTTTCATTTGTTTGGCCCGGACTCGGTGCAATAAATTCTATTGATGTTATGTCGTGTGTGGTTATTAGGTTTGACAGACCTGATGCTTGGATCGGCTTCATGATGTTGCCACGA
The DNA here is from genome assembly GCF_964204655.1 of Triturus cristatus. Lineage (NCBI taxonomy): Eukaryota > Metazoa > Chordata > Amphibia > Caudata > Salamandridae > Triturus > Triturus cristatus. The sequence goes on from NC_140595.1 coordinate 393,826,112, forward strand.
TTTAGGACGTCATGGCTACCTTTTGACTGGTATTCAGGATAGAAATAAGTAAAGCAGGCGTCCCCCCTCGCTGCTGTAGTTAGCGTCCTTGGGGTTGCCTCTATGCTTTGTGCACTAGACGTGTGATCTGTTTTTCGCAGAGGGCCCATGGCTTGGTCTTCGTATGGCGCTCCTGCGACCTTTTCTTTTGGCCGTTGACCGTCAGCCCCTTTGCTGCTAGCTGGAAGTGCGCCCTGTTTGTTGTTGGCGTGGCTGATTGTAAATACTTGGTTAGAGGACATGGTATAACCGGGAGAATTTGTCGTAGGGCAGGCTGTTTTACTTTGAATCGTGGTGTGCTGCTTTGTAGGTATGTTTGGGGAAGCCGGGTGGATGTTCGTAGATTGCTCTTCTGTCCCACTGTGCGCCCTTTTTCCTGCGAGTGCCATTACTGGGTCCTTTTTCGTTAATGGTGGACCGGTACACCTCTTCCTTTTTTTACTGTCTGGCGGAATTGGTTGTTCTTCCCTTATGAATGATGGCGTGGCAGGGTGTTTTGGAGTGTCAGCCCCTGTGGCAACCGGCCGTCTAAGAGATTTGAACATAGGGTAGAGGCTTAGGTCTTGTTTCCCCCTACTCATTTTATTTCGTCCTTTCTGCTTCCTTTGTTTTTTCCCCTTCCCCAATAGTACTCCCTGCTCTTGTTCTGTTGAAGTAAGGCAGGAAGAATTTGCTTTGCTATTAACCAGGGATGATTGTTGGGCCCTCTCACTGCTCACAAGCCCAGGGGAATCTGGGGGTTGGGGGCAGTTGGACCGTTCAGCCCCACTTAGTCTTAAGTTGGGAGCTGTTGTTACTTGAGGGTATTCGCAAGGGTCTCCTAAGTTAGCATCATTACCTTTTCCGGGTGTGGATTTGGCATTTGTGATTTCTTTAAGGTCTTCCACTAGCTTTTCCATTATCCCTGGGAGTGAGCTGAGTTTCTCTACTATTGGTATACAGTCACAACCTTGTTGCGGACGGTCTGCCGCTTCTTGGGCGCGTCTTATCAGGCTGTTTAGGTTTGAGATCCTGTCGTCAATTTTGACTATGTACACGTCTAGAGTGTTTAAAAGGCTGATTTGGATGTCCATTTTGTTCGCCTGATAAGTCATGGCATCGGCTGACTTTTGAAGAATGTCAAGGGCGGTAGCCCATGCCTTTTCTTGTGAAGGGCCCGCGCATTTATCCTGCCTTGGTGATACTGATAGCGTCGGGTGTCCAAAGGAGGTGTTCCCGTGTGAATGCAGCATATTTTCCCATTCTTTTGATTCGAAGTAGGAGAGTTCTTTGGTGCTGCCATCTACCTCGAAGACATCCTCTGTAATCCCAGTGGGATCTGATTTCCTCTCTCTGTATTGGTCCCGTTTGGCTAAGTCTGTTGCCCCGTCCCCGGGGGTGGTCAATACTCCCTCCGTCCTCAAGGCCGTGGGACTCGCCATTTTAAGGTGGTTTGGAGATTCGCCGTTTTTGCTGCGCGAAATACTGAACTTAACTTTGTTTTGCGTATAGCTAGGTTAGTTTGAATCGTCCAAGTTACTTTTTTTTTCATCCATTTGTTCTACTTGTCGGTCCAGTGACTTGTGTGCAACATTAGGCTTGGTAGCGTGAAAGGGTGCTAAATTGTGTTGACACACTTGCTTAATTGGAGAGGGTTTGTTTGCTTCCTCTTCATCTTCTCGTTCTTCGGTTGGTTCTATTTGTAGGTCCGGTGACTTATGTACAGCGTTGGGTTTGGCGACATAAAAAGGTGCTGAGTTATGTTGACACAGTTGCTCATTTGAAGAGGACTTAAGTGCTTCCTCTGGTGGATTAGTAGTGACGCTAGGTGACGTATAACTGCTTCGCAGAATCCCAGACCCCACATTTTCCACTGAGCTTCCCTTGATGACTGTCACTAAGGGATTTAGGGGGGTAGGGAGGCCAGCGATGTTCATGTTACTTGAGAAGATCGCTGAACCAGCATCTTTTAGAAAAGTACATTTTGACGTTATCTTGGGCTGTTTGCTTAAGGTTTTACAGGCCATCCTGTCAGGGTCCTTACAGGTGGATTGGGGCGTACTGTCAGTTGTGCTGTCAGTTGTGGGTTCCAAGTCACACAACAACAGATTGGATACAGGCTCAAAGTCTGTGTTAACAGTGGTTTGTTTTCCTCTGCTTTTCTTTTTCTTTTGTAGGTCCAGAGCCCTCACTTTGCCAGATCTCATCTCGGATGGGCCAGGTGGGCAGGAGGGTGTAGCAGGAGGGTGAGTGAAGCGTGGACCCCCCCTACCTGTAGATCGACTTCAACTTCAACTTCAACTTCCTTTTTGCAGCCTTTCTGCTTGTAACAGGTCACTGGTCACAGTCAAGGGTCGCAGGTGCATGCTAAGCCGGCGACACACAAGGCAACGGGGCTATGGGGAGCAATGCTGATAGATAAAACACCCCTCGCCCTGATTACTTCTCTTGTCTTTACCAGTCTCGTCCCCCCACTCCACTCTCCGCTGCTCCACCTGCGTTGGTAGAGAGCACCAGTTTTATTACTCAGCCTTGTTCAATCGAGTGCAGTCTAATGTGGTGACTCGTGAGGCCAATCTTAACCACTTGCTGTCGATCTATCACCGCCTCCACCTCGTCCACTGGTGTAGCCTCTTCTGTACTCTTCTGTACTCTAACCCTATGGTGGCACGGACAGAATCAGACCTCCCTCACCAGGGCAGCAGCACAGCAGGACACGGCTGCTCTTCTACTCGCCGCTCTCACCTCTCTCCTCAGTGACCTGCTCTGCTTGATACACTCACGGCTGACTCGGCTTGCTGTCAACTTTGCTGCAGCTCACTGCAGCTCACTGCATCGGGTGATTCTCGCGTCGGTGAACAGGAGCTCCTTGCTCCTTGCTACCCGCCCCTCACCACTCTGCAGGGGAAACGGGTATAGGTATGGCTCCTACACCGATGCGGTACGGAAAAAACCAGGGCGGATCCAAAATGGGAAGCCTCTCCGCCACCTTATTGCCGCTGTCGTAGTTAGAGGCTCACCGCGTAGCTCACTGATGCATTGCCGTGGTTGTGGTTGTGATTACGGCTGCGGTGGTGGCTCGGCTCTGCAGAAGGCAGCTAGGCAGCTAGGCAGCTTACGGTGACAGCTTCGGCTTCAGCGGCTCGCCTCGGCGATTTTCCCCGGCTGTTCACAGCCTTCACCTCCACACCGCTCGATACACTCCACGCACGCACCTCGCTGCTACTGAGAAAACGTGGACTGGACGCAGCGCTACGTCCAGGAGCAGTACAATTAATTACGTATGTTTGAAAAAAAATATATATATACATATATATATCCACCAAACCTCTGCCCGCAGCCAAAGGATGACGACGCCGTGTCTGGGCTCGATAAAGTTTTATTCAATCAGCCGATTTGTACGCGTTTCGCCTGCCAAGCAGGCTTGATCACCAACAATTCAACTGAGCTCGAGTGCCTTATTTACATAGTTTCTTGTGCTCGTGATACGTCACATGATATGACTACAACTTCAGTGCATTAGAAAACAGACTCGTAGTCCAACGGTACAAAGACTCTTCGCTTACTAGAGCCTGGGCAAACATCCACAATATAATATTGATCGATTAATGCATAATTATACAACTTCATGACAATTTCATAACATGCTTCCTCAGGGGCATCGAGACACGCAGGTGCCCTAATCACTCCATATTATTTCAAGGATAGTGACTGTCATCCGTAAAACGACAATCACACAAATATCACATATATCCCTGGGATTTTTCTGCGTGACACCAGCCTGCCAAACTTCAAAAGTTGATACATTTAAAAACCGCAAAATTTGCATGTTTGCCACATATACCCCGTTTAGCATTTATGCCCAAGTGGGCATTCGTTAATTACCTATAGGACGTATCTTGCTGTAAACTATAACAAAGATTTTCATAAAAAGAAAGGAAAAGAAAATTTGTGTGTGTGCACACCATAAAAGTCAAAACCAAAGAGCAATAAGAAAACAATTTTAACAGATTTTAAAAACACAGTCGAGGGGGATTGCTGCTGCCATTTCCTGTGACTTCTAAACAGATTCTGTTACAGGTGTGTAATAAGATCTTCCTCAATGTTGAGACCTGTGGGGGAACGGGTATTGAGAGCCAAGATATAATTTGACTCCAATCTCCTCAGTTTCCTTTCCCTATTGCCCCCTCTCACATTACGCGGTACACAATCGATGACAAAGTAAGAAAGTCCCATCTCATTCTTCTCATGATGAGACTCAAAGTGGCGGGCCACGGGATATGACCTGTCCCCATTCTTGATGGCCCTCAAGTGCTGCAAAATCCTTTTATGGGCAGGATGGATTGTGCTGCCCACGTACCGCAAGCCACAAGGGCATTGCAGGACGTAGACAGCGTAATCCGTCTTACAGGAGAGGCTCCCTTTTATTTTTTTGATTCTTTTAGAGAGGCCTAATGTGTAAGAAGTCGTGTTTTTGCCATGGCTGCAGGCCTTACATTTGTTGCATTTTATGAAGCCCGCTCTTCTCGCCAGCCAGGCACTGCCCATGGGCAGCTGCTTTTTGGATGTAATCATATTAGACACCAGCATCTGCTTGAACGAGCGTGCCTTCCTGAAGGACAACAATGGTCTTTTCTGTACCAATTTCCCTAATAAGGGGTCATTGCGGATCAGATGCCAGTGTTTGGAGAGGATACCCCTGATCTGTTTATGGCTTTTGTTGTACGTGATAATCATCCGTAATTCATTGGTGTTACCTCTTTTGCGTTTGATTTGACCACGGCTCTCATTAAACAATATATCTTCCCTGGTTCTCTTTTTGGCTCTCGTAATCGCTTGCTCGATCACATCTGTTGCATAACCTCTAGCTTTAAAACGGTTTTGCAAACACGAAAGCTCTTTTTCAATCACTGGACTCTCACTACAGTTCCGGATAGTTCTGATACTCTCCCCGTATGGAATGCTTTTAATAAGGCTAAAGGGATGGAAACTCTTAGCATGTAACAGTGTATTAGTCGAGGTAGGTTTTCTGAATAGTTTAGTTTGTACTTTACCCTCACTGATGTAGACCGTGAGATCAAGGAAATTTACCTCGGTTTTACTGATTGAACTGGTAAAGCTAAGGTTCAAGTTGTTATTTTGTAGCCTTCTAATGAAGTCTTGCGCTGCTGTCTCCGACCCCTTCCATATTATGAAAAGGTCGTCGATATAGCGACTCCAAAGTAGCACATTTTCCTCCCATTCTCTCTGGTGGCTAACCTTGACCACCTGCTCCTCCCACCAGCCCATATGCAGATTAGCATAGCTGGGGGCGAAGCAGGTGCCCATCGCTGTACCGCAGATCTGATGGTACAGCTGGTCGTTGAAGAGGAAAAAATTATTCTTCAGACAGGTAGAGATCATGGAAAGCAGCATTTGTGTGTGTGACCACAGTTTAATTGGTCGATTGCCCAAAAAGTGCCTAACAGCTTGGAGGCCGTCCTCATGCCTAATGCTGGTATACAATGCAGCCACATCTATTGTAACCAACAGCAAATCTTCCTCCCAGGGGAGGTCATAGATCTTTTTCAAAAAATCGCCAGTATCCTGGATAAAGGCTGGTAGATTTCTCACCAAGGGACATAGAAAAGAATCTATAAATCTCGAAGTGTTCTCAAACGCCCCTCCTATGGCAGAAATAATCGGCCTCCCGGGGGGGTTCTGTTTGCTCTTATGGACCTTGGGGATCAGGTAAAATACTGGTACAACCGGATTCACAATCTTCAGAAACGCTAATTCATCACGTGTCAACAGACTTTGACTGTACCATATGTACAGTTGATCATTAAACATTTTATAGCTTGACTGCATGACATTCTCTTTGATTTTAGCATAGTTATTGATGTTATTAAGTTGTTTATGTGCCTCTGCCAGGTAGCTACTCCTGTCCCACAGGACAGTGTTGCCACCCTTGTCAGCGTTCCGCACTATACAGGTGTCATCTGTTGCAAGTCTATTCACCAAAGCAGTGTAATCTTGTTGATGTTTCGTGAATGCTTTATTCTTGACACTTGTGCATTTTTCCAGATTTTTCAAGTCATTCACAACGAGGTCATTAAAGACATCTACCGCATCTCTTGCGGTTAACGGGATGAATCTCGAGGGTAGTTTGAACCTAGTGGGGTCACTGCCCCCAATGTCCACCTCTTGTTCCCTGGCTATTTCCTGAGCCTGGGAAATCGATACTAGTTCATCTGTTGTTTCGATTGCAACAGCCCCCATAGTAGTGTCAGATGCCTCCTCCATTGGTCTTAAATTCATGAGCAAGTCCATATCATTTACCACTAAGCCCGCTGGATGGACTTCCTCCGATGTATTGGGCTGCGTGGGATATGCTCTCTTGTCCAGATTTGAGGCAAAGTGTTTTTTTAGTTTCAATGTTCTCACGAATTTGAAAACATCTACTCTCGTTTTGACATAGTCAAAATCTGCCGGCGGGCAGTAGGATAGGCCAAGACTTAAAATATTTTCCTCTTTTTTCGTTAGTCTGATGTTGGTCATATTAATTATTTGATTTTCATTATCAGCCATTCCATCCATCATTGTTTGTTGATTTTTCCTCTGCCAGAGCTTTGCCCCCTTGCGCCTCTGTTGCCTCTGCCTCTTCCTCTTCGTATGCCTTCGTTTGTCTGGGGCGGACGTGGACGGAGATTGAATCTCCTTTCGTGCTCTAAAAAACTAAATTCATCTATTATTGATGGTACTGTTGTGCCAATGGGACGGGTTGGATTATCCTCAATATCCGTATCAACCTCAGAACTCTGGATACTACTGAGTTCTGCCTGGGCATCTGACTGTGTATGGCTTTGTGGGTTCATCCTCTGCCTGCGGATTGTGTCGAATTTCCTCGCAAAGGTGTATATTTGACCACGTTCGTAGTCATTTTTATCACGGATGAATTTTTGCGCTTTTCTCTCCTTAATCGTTTTCTCCAGTTTGAGAAGTCGTTCTTTCATTTCCTTCTCAAACTTCTCAATCGGTTCTTGGTTACTTTCCTTGGCCAGCATTTCTGAAATTTGAGAAATATCTTCCAGAATTTTACAACGATCAATATCTGCATATTTCACTAGAATAACCAGCATCCTGCATGATGACTCGAAGTTGTTTTGTGCCCATTCATTCAGCATTGCTGGGTTTGGGTCTTCATATGTCGGGGCCACCATAATTCGTGTACTGATGTGCAAGCACGTTTGAAACGCTTGGAAAAACTCAAGCGCAGTGAACTTTCAAAGTGGTGGGAATCGAAGTCCCTCCAACGGTATTTAGAGGTGAAGAGAATTCCCCGGGGGCTTCGAATTATGGTGGCCCCGACATATGAAGACCCAAACCCAGCAATGCTGAATGAATGGGCACAAAACAACTTCGAGTCATCATGCAGGATGCTGGTTATTCTAGTGAAATATGCAGATATTGATCGTTGTAAAATTCTGGAAGAAATTTCTCAAATTTCAGAAATGCTGGCCAAGGAAAGTAACCAAGAACCGATTGAGAAGTTTGAGAAGGAAATGAAAGAACGACTTCTCAAACTGGAGAAAACGATTAAGGAGAGAAAAGCGCAAAAATTCATCCGTGATAAAAATGACTACGAACGTGGTCAAATATACACCTTTGCGAGGAAATTCGACACAATCCGCAGGCAGAGGATGAACCCACAAAGCCATACACAGTCAGATGCCCAGGCAGAACTCAGTAGTATCCAGAGTTCTGAGGTTGATACGGATATTGAGGATAATCCAACCCGTCCCATTGGCACAACAGTACCATCAATAATAGATGAATTTAGTTTTTTAGAGCACGAAAGGAGATTCAATCTCCGTCCACGTCCGCCCCAGACAAACGAAGGCATACGAAGAGGAAGAGGCAGAGGCAACAGAGGCGCAAGGGGGCAAAGCTCTGGCAGAGGAAAAATCAACAAACAATGATGGATGGAATGGCTGATAATGAAAATCAAATAATGAATATGACCAACATCAGACTAACGAAAAAAGAGGAAAATATTTTAAGTCTTGGCCTATCCTACTGCCCGCCGGCAGATTTTGACTATGTCAAAACGAGAGTAGATGTTTTCAAATTCGTGAGAACATTGAAACTAAAAAAACACTTTGCCTCAAATCTGGACAAGAGAGCATATCCCACGCAGCCCAATACATCGGAGGAAGTCCATCCAGCGGGCTTAGTGGTAAATGATATGGACTTGCTCATGAATTTAAGACCAATGGAGGAGGCATCTGACACTACTATGGGGGCTGTTGCAATCGAAACAACAGATGAACTAGTATCGATTTCCCAGGCTCAGGAAATAGCCAGGGAACAAGAGGTGGACATTGGGGGCAGTGACCCCACTAGGTTCAAACTACCCTCGAGATTCATCCCGTTAACCGCAAGAGATGCGGTAGATGTCTTTAATGACCTCGTTGTGAATGACTTGAAAAATCTGGAAAAATGCACAAGTGTCAAGAATAAAGCATTCACGAAACATCAACAAGATTACACTGCTTTGGTGAATAGACTTGCAACAGATGACACCTGTATAGTGCGGAACGCTGACAAGGGTGGCAACATTGTCCTGTGGGACAGGAGTAGCTACCTGGCAGAGGCACATAAACAACTTAATAACATCAATAACTATGCTAAAATCAAAGAGAATGTCATGCAGTCAAGCTATAAAATGTTTAATGATCAACTGTACATATGGTACAGTCAAAGTCTGTTGACACGTGATGAATTAGCGTTTCTGAAGATTGTGAATCCGGTTGTACCAGTATTTTACCTGATCCCCAAGGTCCATAAGAGCAAACAGAACCCCCCCGGGAGGCCGATTATTTCTGCCATAGGAGGGGCGTTTGAGAACACTTCGAGATTTATAGATTCTTTTCTATGTCCCTTGGTGAGAAATCTACCAGCCTTTATCCAGGATACTGGCGATTTTTTGAAAAAGATCTATGACCTCCCCTGGGAGGAAGATTTGCTGTTGGTTACAATAGATGTGGCTGCATTGTATACCAGCATTAGGCATGAGGACGGCCTCCAAGCTGTTAGGCACTTTTTGGGCAATCGACCAATTAAACTGTGGTCACACACACAAATGCTGCTTTCCATGATCTCTACCTGTCTGAAGAATAATTTTTTCCTCTTCAACGACCAGCTGTACCATCAGATCTGCGGTACAGCGATGGGCACCTGCTTCGCCCCCAGCTATGCTAATCTGCATATGGGCTGGTGGGAGGAGCAGGTGGTCAAGGTTAGCCACCAGAGAGAATGGGAGGAAAATGTGCTACTTTGGAGTCGCTATATCGACGACCTTTTCATAATATGGAAGGGGTCGGAGACAGCAGCGCAAGACTTCATTAGAAGGCTACAAAATAACAACTTGAACCTTAGCTTTACCAGTTCAATCAGTAAAACCGAGGTAAATTTCCTTGATCTCACGGTCTACATCAGTGAGGGTAAAGTACAAACTAAACTATTCAGAAAACCTACCTCGACTAATACACTGTTACATGCTAAGAGTTTCCATCCCTTTAGCCTTATTAAAAGCATTCCATACGGGGAGAGTATCAGAACTATCCGGAACTGTAGTGAGAGTCCAGTGATTGAAAAAGAGCTTTCGTGTTTGCAAAACCGTTTTAAAGCTAGAGGTTATGCAACAGATGTGATCGAGCAAGCGATTACGAGAGCCAAAAAGAGAACCAGGGAAGATATATTGTTTAATGAGAGCCGTGGTCAAATCAATCGCAAAAGAGGTAACACCAATGAATTACGGATGATTATCACGTACAACAAAAGCCATAAACAGATCAGGGGTATCCTCTCCAAACACTGGCATCTGATCCGCAATGACCCCTTATTAGGGAAATTGGTACAGAAAAGACCATTGTTGTCCTTCAGGAAGGCACGCTCGTTCAAGCAGATGCTGGTGTCTAATATGATTACATCCAAAAAGCAGCTGCCCATGGGCAGTGCCTGGCTGGCGAGAAGAGCGGGCTTCATAAAATGCAACAAATGTAAGGCCTGCAGCCATGGCAAAAACACGACTTCTTACACATTAGGCCTCTCTAAAAGAATCAAAAAAATAAAAGGGAGCCTCTCCTGTAAGACGGATTACGCTGTCTACGTCCTGCAATGCCCTTGTGGCTTGCGGTACGTGGGCAGCACAATCCATCCTGCCCATAAAAGGATTTTGCAGCACTTGAGGGCCATCAAGAATGGGGACAGGTCATATCCCGTGGCCCGCCACTTTGAGTCTCATCATGAGAAGAATGAGATGGGACTTTCTTACTTTGTCATCGATTGTGTACCGCGTAATGTGAGAGGGGGCAATAGGGAAAGGAAACTGAGGAGATTGGAGTCAAATTATATCTTGGCTCTCAATACCCGTTCCCCCACAGGTCTCAACATTGAGGAAGATCTTATTACACACCTGTAACAGAATCTGTTTAGAAGTCACAGGAAATGGCAGCAGCAATCCCCCTCGACTGTGTTTTTAAAATCTGTTAAAATTGTTTTCTTATTGCTCTTTGGTTTTGACTTTTATGGTGTGCACACACACAAATTTTCTTTTCCTTTCTTTTTATGAAAATCTTTGTTATAGTTTACAGCAAGATACGTCCTATAGGTAATTAACGAATGCCCACTTGGGCATAAATGCTAAACGGGGTATATGTGGCAAACATGCAAATTTTGCGGTTTTTAAATGTATCAACTTTTGAAGTTTGGCAGGCTGGTGTCACGCAGAAAAATCCCAGGGATATATGTGATATTTGTGTGATTGTCGTTTTACGGATGACAGTCACTATCCTTGAAATAATATGGAGTGATTAGGGCACCTGCGTGTCTCGATGCCCCTGAGGAAGCATGTTATGAAATTGTCATGAAGTTGTATAATTTTGCATTAATCGATCAATATTATATTGTGGATGTTTGCCCAGGCTCTAGTAAGCGAAGAGTCTTTGTACCGTTGGACTACGAGTCTGTTTTCTAATGCACTGAAGTTGTAGTCATATCATGTGACGTATCACGAGCACAAGAAACTATGTAAATAAGGCACTCGAGCTCAGTTGAATTGTTGGTGATCAAGCCTGCTTGGCAGGCGAAACGCGTACAAATCGGCTGATTGAATAAAACTTTATCGAGCCCAGACACGGCGTCGTCATCCTTTGGCTGCGGGCAGAGGTTTGGTGGATAATTGGCGAACTTTGCTGGAGTAGTTCGCGTAAGACGACGCACCCTCTGGTTTGGCGTGCGGCGGCAGTTACTCGAGTGAGGAGGAGCAATACATATATATATATATATAAAGTCCACAAGTTGCCCCACAAGAGTGAGGTGCACTTCCAATCGGCGTCCATAGGGTCAGGGAAGGTCGCAGGCGTGCCTCATGCCTGCAGCGACCTGACATGTTTCTGGCTCCGCCCTTCCTCAGAGGTTAATGCTGCTGCGCAGAAATGCCACCACATGACTCTCCAATATACATCCTTTAATTATGCATCAAACTCAGGTGAGTATCTGCGCAAAGAATTCTGGGATTGGAAGTCCAAATAACGCCCAAGGGAGCTGTCAGAATTCCTGAGCAAAATGAAGTTCATTCATTGCAGGCACACTGCCAACACCTTCCCCCATTCAGCCTCTCGCCAGTTTGTTCCGCCGCACTATCCAACAGAACAGCTGCTGAGCCGCTTGCTATGCGGTGGTGCACCACACGGCCAGGCCGGCCGTAATTATATAAAGTCCACAGGTTGCCCCACAAGAACAAGGTGCACTCCCAATGTGGTGAGTCATGTGGTGGCATTTCTGTGCAGCAGCATTAACCGCTGAGGAAGGGCGGAGCCCGAAACATGTCAGGTCGCTGCAGGCATGGGGCAAGCCTGTGACCTTCCCTGACCCTATGGACACCGATTGGGAGTGCACCTTGCTCTTGTGGGGCAACTTGTGGACTTTAGATATATATATATACATATATATATTACCTACTGGCGGTCGCCAGTAGGTAGTTATAGTTAGGACCCTGTTTCCATAGGAAATCCGCAACATTCTATTTGGAATAACTTTGGCGCCGGTCGACGAATCCTCGCGAAATTTTCAAAATAGGTGGGGCGCTACGCTCCGCTCCTACCCTGAAAGTCTCGGGGGGATTCGTCAAGCAGGGGCCGAGAAAAAAGGGGGGTCCCAAAACGCGTTTTTCCCATGCATTTTTCCATAGGACCTTTAGACACAGCTACAGCCCGAACGGCTGAACAGAATTACTTGAAATTTGGCAGAGAGGTAGCCATAAGGTCAAGGAAGTGCCTTTTGCAGGTCTGGTGTAAATCTGTTCATTTCCTGAGAAAATAGCATTTAAAAGCATATATATATGTGGGCGGAGCCTAACCACACATCTCATCCTGAGATCTGATTGGCTGTCAGCACTTCATCCAAGAAGTGTTGGCAGCCATCTTGGGACCAATATACATGATAGCACCTCATTAAAAAGCATTGCAGTTAACAGAACGTTTTAAGACTTTAGTTACATTATAAATCATTTGTTGATGGTACCATACTCATTTTAGGAATTGTGGTATGTTCTAAGGTGATTTCACCATGTGAAAAAGCCTTCTGCTGGGATATCATGATTGAGAGAAAAATATTTTCTCATGCTTTTACCACAGAGGTTTGGAAGGTGATCTATAGGCTAAACTGAGAGCTTATTTTCTGTAAATTCACATTATCTTTCTCAGTCATGTGAGAATGAAGTCTGACATTCTCAGTAAAACATGTACATCCAACAAGGGCAGAGACTGTCAGTTGATTCCTTTGTGTTCTACTGCAGCTTCCCAGAGTGTTCCAAAGAACTACTAGAGCGCTAACAGTCCTACTTATGATAAACTTATGGCACACCTGAAGCCATCTTGCTTGGATTAAAGTGGTAACTCTTAAAACATTTAATTTAAAAAGGAACAAAATGAGGGGGTTCATTTTTCCATAAAAAGTATGATTAGTGCTGCAGAAAGAAAAATTAGGGCACATTTTGAGTGACTTCTCAAATCCTCTTCTATTTCATTAAAAAATTCTGACATGCAGACTGAAACATGCACTTTCAATACCAGCAGCAGTTTTCCCTGGTGAGCAGTAGCTTTACTACAGTGATCTAATGAGCAAAAAGAGTGCTAACATTCTGAATTTATGGCAAATGTGTGACACATCTGAATGCCTTCTTGATGGAATCAAAGTAAAAAACTGAAAGTATTTCCTACTGAGGAGACTGCAGTAAATGAGGAAATTAGGAAACTTCATAACAAATAAGTCTCCCAAGATGGCCACCAGAGACAAAAGAGCCCAAATGTAGCCCAAATATCACCCAGATGTAGCCCAAGTATAGCCCAATGACAGAATGTCCCAGAATGTTCTTAAAAACAACTAGAGCGCTTACTGTCTTCATTATGACAAAAGTATGGCACACCTGAAGCCATCTTGATTGGAATAAACTGGTAACACTTAAAGCATTTAATTTAAAAAGGAACACAATGAGGAGGTTCATTTTGCCATAGAAATTATGATTAATGCTGAAGAAAGAAAATGAGGGCACATTTTGAGTGACTTCTCAAATCCTCTTCTATTTCATCAAAAAATTCTGACATGCAGACTGAAACATGCACTTTTAATACCAGGAGCAGACTTCCATGGTGCAGTAGTTTTACTACAGTGATCTAATGAGCAACTAGAGTGCTAACATTCAGAATTTATGGCAAATGTGTGACATATCTGAATACCTTCATGATTGAATCAAAGTAAAAAACTGAAAGCATTTCCTACTGAGGAGACTGCAGTACATGAGGAAATTAGGAAACTTCATAACAAATAAATCTCCCAAGATGGCCACCGGAGACAAAAGAGCCCAAATGTAGCCCAAAATCACCCAGATGTAGCCCAAATATAGCCCAATGACAGAAGTGTGCAAAACACTTATTATTTTGTGTTTTTGCAGTGTTATATAGTGCAGACTTGTCAGGTATTGGAGTGCTTTACATGAGCATTGGTTACATCACACAAGAACAAATTCATTTTGGTTGTAGACATGGGGAGACTAAGTGATTTGACCAGAATCACAGAATGTCGAGCTGAAGCAGAAACTTCAACCTGGTTCCCCAGTTGCAAAGTCTGCAGTTCTGGAAGTAACACCACATCCTCTCCCCTAAGTGCAACATTTAATCAAGTGGTCAACTGGATAAAAAAACATAAAGATAACAAATAATTTAAAAGTGCTTTGTCGCTATTTGAAAACTCAGAAAATATGTCCTTATTTTAGTCTTTTAGAGCACTAACCATAATTTTGATGCCAATAAGACCCTCTCATATATGTAATTTCTAAAGGAAATGCTCTAGGTATTACAGTTTTGATTACATCAAGATGATGTCAGGCGTTCCACACTTTTGTAATAAATATAGAATGTTAGCAATCTAGTTGTTCATTAGGATACTGTTGAGAGGCAGAGGCCAGGGGCACGGACTCTGAAAATTGAAGGCAGGTAGGAGGGTGCAAAGGCAACAATTTAACCACACTGAGCAGGCAGGAAGGGCCGTGGAAGCACAACAGACTATGGAGGGCAGTGGAAAGGGGGGCAGGGGCAACAAACCAACAATACAGGACTTGCAAGAGAGGCTGTTGGAGGGAAGATCTATTACGGGTCAAGGAAGCTAGGGGCGGTCCCCAGATCCCCGGGAGCCACCACAGAACTGAGCAGGAGAGTGAGTCAGGGACAAAAGGGGCACCTTAATTTGAGCCGGGGTGCCTAGGAACGCTTGCTCCAAAAATGAAGAAAACAGACATATGAGACATGGAATTGGAGGCAGAATACAATGGCAGTTTAATGAGAAGATGCAACTTCAAAGAAACCGCAGAATAGAGACATAAAGTACAAAATACAGAATCCAGATAATCATACAGCTGTCATAATATTCTCTGTATCTCAATTAATGTACTGACAGAGAGAGAGAGAAAACACATCTATAAATGCATCATGAGAAACAAGTTACACCAAGGAAAATGTTACCTAGGAACACTCACGTTTACTCTTAGAGCAAGCATTCCTGCAATTACAATACAAAATCTTTTAAATGCAAAAGTAAAGAGAACAATGGTTAAACATAACATGACATTTCATATAGGTAAAATAGAATAAGATACTTCAAGCAAAGCAGAGCAAGACATTTTAAGCAAAGGAAGACAAGAGCTCCCAGCTCTTGGGGAAAACCTGCACTGCCTGTTAACCTACATACAGACGGCGAGGTAGTCCGTCGATATCTGTGGGTGCTCCCTTTTTATATCATTTTGTGGGCTCCTTTGCACTCTGCATCTACCTACGTATGCTACCCAAAAGCTTCGTCTGCAGATTTTACCAGACATTTCGTCATTTACCCACTTAATGCTGACAATGGACTGGGTGAAAAGGTCAGTCTCTCAGGCCAATCGCTTATCGTAAGTTCCATAGAGCAAGCAGAAAATAATGGGTATTGTACGGGAATTCAATATATTCATGTATAAAATCTCCTCAGTTCTCCTAACTTGACGCTCTGCGGTTGCCACTTCCTTAAAAGCGGGAAACCTGCCCAGGAAGCAAGTACCAGTCCAGGATGCAGCCTACTGTATGTGGACAGCTTCAGGGGGATGTTGAACTTTGATACCGAGCACGGAGCACTCGGGTAGGGTGGGGGCTACTAGTTTGGATCAGAAGGCCTCGCAGACCTGCCTTCAGACTGCTATACACTAAAATTGCAGAGCTATGGTCAATTTAACAAAGAGGCCTACATATTGAACAGAAGGGCCTACACAGGGGTTTTATGCTGGCTGAGTGGTAAGGATGTCTCAGGATAATTATATAGCAACACAGGGCCCGCTGGTCAATTTAATACGGCCTACAAATGCAGCTGGCAGGGCAAGGACAAGGGTCTCATACTTCAGGTGTGGACAGAACGGGCCAGGGGCCCCCTGTGATACAAAATCTACCCTCCTTCAAGGCTGTGGCAATGTAATAGACCATTGTGGGCAGAAGGAAGAGGCAATGGTAGTACAACCATACATGCCAACAGACCCGATTCAGCCAGGAAACGTCCAATGTTTTTAAGCTCAAATGGGCTTTATTTGATCTGTCTCCTGTCTACAATATCCTCTTTTTCAATGTAACTCAAAGGGGAAAATCAATACCCCAGTTTTTTTTCAAAATCTCCCTCTTACCAAGTTCAAAATGTTCGCAAGTATGGTACATTGGATCATGGAAGGAAATGGGATAGGGACATGGACTTGGATAACAGAGGACAGGAGGGACATGGAGAGGTGCACCAAACTGACCCTGCAGGGCAGGCATCAGGGTTTGCAGCAGCACAATACACCACACAGGGCATGCAGGACGGGAGTGCAGCACAACAATCCATAGAAAGCAAGAGGGAGGGGGCAGGACCATGCACATGGACAACAGAGAACAGAGGGGCAAGAGGCAATGGTAGCTAGCTGACCATAATGGACAGACAGGAGAGAAAGCTGCAGCATAACAGACCATAAAGGGCAGGAGGGACGGATCAGGGGCATTACAATGGAACAGACAAGCCAGGAGGGAGGGAGTAGGGCTGGGGGCAAGGGGGCAGGGCAGGAGCAGCAAGATAGCCATGGAGGTCAGGCAGGATGGGCACTAGAAGCAAGACACACCATGAAGAGCAACAGTGAGACTGTGATGGCATACACACAGACCATGGAGGGAAGGTGGGAGGGGGTCAGGGGCAGCTAACTGACCACACAGGGAAGGTGGGAGGGGCCATGGCAGCACAGAAGACCATGCATGGCAAGTGGGAGGGTTAGTGGCAGCACAATGGCTATGATGGGCAAGAAGGAGGGTGGAGGGGCATGCACAAAGGACGATGGAGGCTAGAAGGGAGGGTCAGGACCTGTGCACAGACAAGAAAGTTCAGGGGAAGGGACCTCACAACAGACCACACGGGGCAGGCAGGAGGAGCAGTTGCAGCACAACAGACCAGGGAGGGCAGAAGGGTGTGGCAGTACAATGGACCATGTAGGACAGGAAAGAGGATAGGGGCATGGCATGTGGACAGGCAGGGTGGAGGTGACAGGGACAGGTTACAGTCATCTGACAATGCTAGGCAGGTGGGAGGGGAGTGGCAGCTCAACAGAACACTCAGAGTAGATAGGAGTGGCAGGTCCATGGGACATGGTGGGCAAAAAGGATGGAGCAGGGGCATGCACAAAGACATCGGAGGGCAGGGGGAAGGAGAATAGGGGCAGCAAGCTAAGCACAGAGTTTAAGCAGGAGGTCAATGATGGGGCATAGAATTGGGCAATGGAGGGCAGGAGGAGTGGACTGGTACATCATACTAAATTGAGGGCAGTGGCAGCACATCAGACCATGCATGGCAGGAGGGAGGAGGCTAGTCCATGGATTCACACAACAGAGGATAGGGAGGAAGGGGATGGGGCAGCAAGCTAACTGTTCAGAGAAGGCGGGTATTAGGAACTTTATTGTTTTTAAAACATTGTGTCTGTGCGAACTACTTAAAATATGAACAAGTATGCAGCATAATCTCACTTTTATTCAGGAAGAAGAGGACGTTTGTGACTGTGACTCCGGGCTCACTTGGCAGAAACACCCCCTGACTCTCCACCCCCTATCGCAAAATGTAATGCCCGTGAAAAGGGTAGGTGAACACAGTGTTATATAGAACATAGTCCTGAGAGCACGATTGAAAATGAAAACTAGATATAGTGTATGGTATAAACTATGCACCAAAAAGTGTGATATAAGATGAACCGGGCGTGAAATATAATATGCAATACATTGTGCGCAATGACAGATTCATTGGAGAGTGCGAGATAGCACAGGCACTAGCGCGTGCTATGCGATATGCGCCTTGGAGTGTAATATGCACAGGGCAGTGTTGTGTAACCTAACTAGTCTCTAAAGTTGTAATATAAAATATGTGCTGGGGAGTGTAACGTTGCATATGCACTGTGACAAAGATATGGATCCCAGATTGTAATATGTATGGCATAGCACTGTGCGTTATAACATAGGCATCGAGAAAGGCACATTAGATGGGGCAATATAACCCGTGCGAAGACAAGTGTGGCATGACATATTCACGGGGTGGTGTTACAGTGCACATGGGCTAGAGAGTGTCATAGCATATGCACTAGCTAGTGGAATACAACACAGAGGTGTGTGGCACTCGGCAGGCAATGGTGGGTGTAACACAGCATTGGGCTCTGTCAGGAGCACGCTGTGACTCTCAAGTGATGTTCGTCCCCTTTCCAGAGAGTAAAATAAAAAGTATTACACATCCGGCAGTGGATGTGTGTTTTATTAACCGTGAGGGGGGTTTCTTGCATAGTTTTGGTCAAATTTTTGTCGAATCCCCTTTGAATGGCTTGGTGTGCATGTGTATTAAATGTGCCCGTCAATAGCTACCCATGTTTGTATAAATAAACGACAAGGGTGTCTACCAGGATTAGGCACGGTAGGGCATCAGACATGTCAGAGCTTCACTAGTGGTGTAAATACATTCCACGTGGATTCATTGCATGCATAGTCGCCTTTTAATGAATATCACGCAAATCGTCATGGTGATAGGTACGTACGGTTTGTCCAGCATGTCCTAGGTGTGTCTATAAATATATATTTTTTTAAAATAATAAAAAACAGTGGCCGGCCCTGGGGATTGGGGTCAAAAAAATATAATTAGGAGACTGGCCCTGGGGGATGGGGTCATCAGGGCCAATAAATTAGAATAAGAAGGGGAACCAAACAGCCCCCCTTCTTAAAAAACTAAAATAAATAAAAGACTGGCATCGTGCCGGAGGCCATGCCCCCTCCGTGCAGCACTCTGCAAACGCGCCCCCAACAGGCATCTCCAGTATGCGCCAGGGAGCTGCGCTGCAGCCAGGTGTTCTGAGGCCAAGCCCCTTTTTACACCTCTCTGCAACGCAGCTCTGTGGCGCTTACTGGAGGTACCTAGTGGTCTAGTTTGACCCTAGGGACCCTTAGGATTCAGGGGGACTTAATCTCTCAACTTAGAACAGCCACAGGGCGCGTTTACACAGTGGTGAAGGGAGGGGACGGGGCCTGAGGTGACGTGTGCAAACACGCACTATGGCACGTTTTAAATTGGGGATATAATTTCCCTTCAATACTGAGGGCCCCTGGGGGCTAACTAGCCCACCAAGTGCTTCCAGTAAGCGCCACTGAGCTGCATTGCAGAGAGGTGGTCCAGGCCGTGCCACTTTTTACACCTCTCTGCAACGCAGCTCTGTGGCACTTACTGGAGGTACCTAGTGGGCTAGTTGGACCCTAGGGACCCTCAGGATTCAAATGAACTTAATCTCCCAACTAAAAATGGACACAGGGCGTGTTTACACAGTGGTGAAGGGAGGGGACGGGGCCTGAGTTAACGTGTGCAAAAACGCCCTGTGGCCTGTTTTAAGAGGTAGTTTTAATCCCCATGCCCTATTATACACTAGGGGCTTACAGAGGAGGTCATGCTATTTACAGGGGGACCCCAACGCATAATGTTCCCTAGTGTATGTAGGTGTTTTCACTGTATTCTAAGTGTCTTTTAACATAGCACTGGCTCTAGGACTGGTTAGTCAGACTCAGTTACCACCAGTATCCGTCTGAAAAAGTTGAGGGTACAGGATGATTTTGCAACAAGGCTTCTTTCTGCTCTTCTTTTTGTTCTTTCTGCACGTTATCCTTCTTCCTGCACTTATCTTCGTATTTGAGGACTTCTGTTGCTTCTTTCTGCACTTCTTTTGTTTCTTTCTGTGCATTTTTTCTTCTTTCTTCACATGTCCTATCTCTGTAGGCATAGTTAGAAATTAGCATTTAAAAAACCTTTGAAATTCACAGAAAAAACCATAGGTTTCAGGCACGTTATAGTTAGGAATTAGCATTTAAAAAACCTCAGAAATTCACTGAAAAAACCATAGGTTTCAGGGGTGTTATAGTTAGCTGGACTTTTCACTTGTACAAAACCATTGAAATTCCCCCGTTATAGTTAGTTCAGCTAACTATAACTCGCGCGCCCGCAATGCACTGCTGATTACGTCACATATTACATCACTCATGACATGGTCAGTGACATCACTCATGACATCACTGATGACATCTCAAATGACATCACTGATGACATCACTGATGACATCATCCTTGTGATAGAGTGGCAGACCTCCTCTCACCCTAATATAACCTTTGATACACACATTCAAAAATAGAGACTAACATTTTCAAAACAATGGACATACCAATACCAGTTACAACAACCTCTTCAGTAATTCTAAGATCCACATACACATCCACTCATTCACCAACAGTCCTATACAGTCACTCATACATGTACTCACTCATCATATGTACTCATACACCTATACATCCTGTTACACAATGCCACTCATCCATAGAGTTACTCACACACATAGTCACTCATGCTAATAAAGAATCAAACATACATTTACTTGCATATACAGTTATACACACACCACCATACTTACTTCTACGGAAACTTACACATACTTAGTCTTTTAAACAATCACTTATAGAAACACATACTTATTCATACAGGAACTCTTTCAATCTCTCACTCTCACATATACTCACATATATACAC
Organism: Triturus cristatus; assembly: GCF_964204655.1. Classification (NCBI taxonomy): domain Eukaryota; kingdom Metazoa; phylum Chordata; class Amphibia; order Caudata; family Salamandridae; genus Triturus; species Triturus cristatus. The sequence goes on from NC_140595.1 coordinate 393,846,806, forward strand.
CAATAGTCACATATACTAGTTTAAAACATATGTAGTTACTCATAAAGACACTATTGAGACAGTCATTCACTCACTAACACACCCATACACACACTCATCCACCCATACAGTCCTGCCCACATGCTGTGTTCAACATATACAAACAGTGAGTCACTCATTCATGCACCTATGCACTATGTAATACCCCCCACCGAACCATGCAGACACTCAGACTGATACTCAAAAAACCAACTAATAACCTATATAGACACCCATGTAGCTACTCACCAACCCATGCAGCCACTTATACACAAAGTGAGAGACTGATACAGATATTTACATATTTAAACATTACTCACTAAGCCATGTATTCACTATGATACACTTAATCAGTCAGTTACACAATCAATTTTTCAAAAACAAATCATCCATTTAGACACTTATATACCCATTTATTCTTCCATCGACCTTGAGATATACATATATAAAACATATTTAATTTTCAGAAAAACACACATTCACTGGATGATGTCATCAGTGATGTCATCAGTGATGTCATTTGAGATGTCATCAGTGATGTCATGAGTGATGTCACTGACCATGTCATGAGTGATGTAATATGTGACGTCATCAGCAGTGCATTGCGGGCGCGCGAGTTATAGTTAGCTGAACTAACTATAACGGGGGAATTTCAATGGTTTTGTACAAGTGAAAAGTCCAGCTAACTATAACACCCCTGAAACCTATGGTTTTTTCAGTGAATTTCTGAGGTTTTTTAAATGCTAATTCCTAACTATAACGTGCCTGAAACCTATGGTTTTTTCTGTGAATATATATATATATATATATATATATATATATATATATTCACTGAAAAAACCATAGGTTTCACACACGTTATAGTTAGGAATTAGCATTTAAAAAACCTTGCAAATTCACTGAAAAAACCATAGGTTTCACACATGTTATAGTTAGCGGAAATTTTACTGATAAAAAACCAATGAAATTCCCCCGTTATAGTTAGTGCAGGCAACTATAACTCACGCGACCGCAATCCTCTGCTGATGCTAATACTGTATTTAGACACTTATTTGCCCATGTCTTCTTCCATACATTTTTAGCTATACATATATTACAAATATTTTTTTTTCATAAAGACACATATGTCATCAGCAGAAGATTGCGGTCGCGTGAGTTATAGTTGCCTGCACTAACTATAACGGGGGAATTTCATTGTTTTTTTATCAGTAAAATTTCCGCTAACTATAACATGTGTGAAACCTATGGTTTTTTCAGTGAATATATATATACATATATATATATTCACTGAAAAAAACTAAGGTTACAGGGACATTATAGCTGGGCAATAAATTTAAAAAAAACGTACAAATTTACTGAGAAAAACAAAGGTTACTAGGACGTTATAGATAGACTCAGATTTCACCCGTAAAAAAACAGCAAAATTCAGCAGTCATAGTTGCCTGAGCTAACTATAACTTATGCCCTAGGCAATGCACTGCTTATGACCTTATGGCAATTTAAATGTGATGCCCATTAAGAGAAGCAGGAGTTTTCAAATGGTATATGCTGGTAGAGGAGGATAAGTCATTCTCCCAGGAGTACTGGGAAGAAAAAACAAAAATAAATCTGCTGGGATTTAAATACTAGCAACTAAAGTTCTGCCTTGAAATACAAGGTTGGGTCTGGAAGGAGATATTCCAAATGGAGCTGAACCTGCAAAATACTCTACAGAGAAAAAAAGATGTCGCAACATGGTACTGGTATATACTGCCTGCAGCAGACAGAAATCAGAAGTTACAGTGTCTGGGAAGGATATTTGCCAATGACTGAACTAGAAAATATATGACAAATATATTTGAATACTTTTGTTAAATCTGCTCCGCTTAGGAAACATAATTTCTTCATTCTCTAAAGAGTGTACTGGACCTCAGGAAAACCAGCAAGGATTAGAAAAAATAGTAAAACAGTGTAGGATACTGAAAGCAGATGATCTGCATATAATTTTCAACTGCCAAATGCTGTGTCATTATCTGCACAATGTGTGTAAAACAATACCCTTGATCTTTACGCAGACAATTGTGCTAAGCTCAATTATTGTATTCTTTGCAGTTTAGGGAGAATATATAGAGTCAGTATCCATCAAATCAAAGTAAGCGAGGATTTTATTTGATATTATCAAGAAGGGGAATGTGTACAAAATGGTCCCAGACAGTGCCACCAACACACATTCAGATTGGTTGAAACATGCAAACTATATGCTCTTTATTTTTGCAATGTTCCAAGAGGTAGAAAGTCCAGTTCTGGAATTTGTTCCAGAGCTGTTGGACTGGTCCTGCAATGGTCTAATTTGACATCCGATTATTACAACATACTAGATATTTGAAATATGGGAATCTAACAGTTTATGTATAAGTAGTTGAACAACCAGTCCAGATGAGTTATAGGCCCATGAGGCATCTGCATAAACCACGTATTTGTTTTTTAGATTCATTTAGCACATCTGAGGTGTTATGATGACTTAAAAATCTGTATCCTTTGGAAAATATTACACTAAAAACTTCTGCAAATGTGAGAGTGTTTGTGGGGAATGTAAAACAGCCTAGGCGGGTTCATGCTGCTTAACGTCATGCTCATTCAAAAACAAAATACATGGTAACTCTGATGCTGCAATAGTTTGCATGGTTCCCTTTTAAGTAGGAGAAACATGGTCAATTATATGCTGGAACAATGGTACTGCATGTTTTCTTCATTTAGTTGTGCTTGATTTTCACTTGATCTTTGCTAGCCGGAACTCTTTCAGAGCATTTTCGAAAACTGTTGTAGCCACTTTTCACCTACTCGGAGTATAGGAAGGTGCCTCATTTTGCAAGATCACTCCATTTTTTGTGGACTGATGCTACTGTCTTTTTGACTTGTAATGGAACCCTGCTAATCAGGCCCCAATGCATGTGCTCTGACCCCTAAAACACGTCAAATGTCTTTATACTCCTAATAGGCATATTAAACTTCCAAATAAGCCTCTAGTATATGGTACAAAGCGTACCCCAGGCCTGTAAGCTAAATGTCACTAGTAAGCTGCAGCACCCATTGTGCCACTTACTATGGTGACAGTGCAAACATGACTGTAGGGCTACCATTGTACCCTGGCTGTGGCTGTTTTAAACCTCGCATGTGATCTGCCAAAATAACCCCCTAAAATGTTTGTTTAAATACAAATACATTACACCTAAGCCGGTCTTACAGCCGATAAGGCAGGATGCCTGGTATTTAAAAGTAGGACATGTAAATGCCTAATGTTGAACAGGTGCTTATGTTGAAAAGGCCCCAAAACCTATTTTCTCTGTTAGGATTTAATATTAAATTTAATAATGCTATCTCCAGGTAGGAAACAGCTATAGATTTCATTCTTAAACAGTTTAAAATATTTATTACGAGCCCTATTCACTGGTGAATCTGGATTTATAATAACTATTTTGGAAAATGTATGTTTCGAAAGTTACCTTTTTCCCTGTCTTCAGCATCTGGAGGTCCTTTTGCATGAGCGCCAACTGTCACATAGTAGAGCAATGGCCTTGGGTTTTGGGAGGTGCTCTGTCCTTCTGGCAGGAGTTGTGCCCAGGTACTTGATTAATTTCAAAGAGGCCTACCCTGTCATAGGCAAATGCTATTCGACATCTAGACTCAGCCCTTCATTGTTCCCCCAGGCAGGCATGCACCAATGGTAGTGGGAGAGGAGCTGACCCCAAGAACTGGTTTGAAGTAACCACAGAATAGGGGTTGCTCATTTTCCTGGCCACACTCTGGGGTGGACACAAGATTCCGCACAAGGGGAGAAGGGTTTTACCATCTTTGAATTGGACATAGAGAGGCACAGTTGGATTGTTTGCCATACAGCACACTTGAACTGCTGCAACAGTGGGTAGGGATAGCATTAGGAACTTTTTCCCTATTAACTTGGGAGGGGTCAGGAGTCACACCCACCCACTGGCTTGTATCAGCATAAATGTGGCTCCCTGGGATTCCTCTTCAGAATATGACTGGACCTGCGGAAGAAAGAAGAAGGTAATTCAGAGGTGGCAAAATGACTGTTCCCAACTTTTCCATGGCCCTTGGAAAGCTTCTCCTGGTCAGTCCTGAAGCCAACAGCTCATCAGGGCATGCTTCCTGGCAGCAGGGTTCTCTCCAGCCAGGTCTCTTGCAGTATTCATTCCTTAGGGATCAGCTGTGCCCTATTCGAATCAAGACACACCCTACGTTTAATGTCCTTGAAGCAACAAATAAGAGGCCAACCACATAAACCTTGTAGAGCATTTCCAGTTCCTGGGTGCCAGCAGGAATTCAAGTCCTTAAAATACGTTTGTGAGTCCTCTTCTTTCAGCAGACCCTTCTTCTTCTCAGATCCAGGAATGTTCAGAGGAGCTGGTGGTGGAGGTGCCAGATTTATCCTTAGCCAGTGACTGGAGAAATTCTACCATCACATTCTACCTAATCTTTAGCAAACCCAAGTTCTTTTGAATCAGTTCAGCTTTGCCTTACATAAAATTACCCAGGTCCCATGTTTCAAGATGGCAAAATCATTTACTATAAGACTTCTACTCCTAATCTGCTCCCTTTATTAAGTGGGCTCTCATAGCTGACATGTGCAAAACCAGTGTATTCTCCTACTGTCATCAAGGCCTGACTGTCTGGAAGGGCCTTGGGAATGAGTAGAAGAAACCCGCCTTGGCATTTCAAAATCAAAAGGGTAGTACTAAAGCTCTTATTTGTTTTACCATCTTGACCTGTCCAGTTGTTGATAGCTAATCCCTGCTAAGTTATCTGCAGGTAACACCCATTGGTCGTTCCTGGGCTCCATAGCAGACCTTTCTCCTCTGGAGGTGTAATGAGTGGCAGGACTATTTTAAGCCAGTGAACTTGATTTTGAAGACTAAGGGTAAAGATCTTTGAAACATTTTTTGTAGACTTTCCTAAGAGCCATAGCAAATTAGGATTTTAAATGCCTGTCAGCCCAATGTACATTTCACCCACTGACAAGAACCATCATCAAGGTGGTTCTTTCCAATCTTCTGTAACTTTACCGTACGACTCTGTCAGACATGTTGCAGCCATATAGTAACATTTCAAAACTTGTTTATTTTCAAAAACAAAGCCCAGAAGTGGGTTTTTCTTTCTACAAATAAAAAGAAACAATGCCCAACTCAACTTAGGATTCATCTCACAAGGCATGGGGAACATTTTTAGATTTACTGCCCCTTACAACCAGGGTTTTCTTGGCGGTGGTGGATAGTAAAAAAGCAGCTATCTGTCCTCATTGCTAAATTGAGAGGACGGACTTATAGCCAATTCTCCAAATGGCCCTTATTCCATCAGGCCGGTGGGGAAGTTTGCCCATGGCCTTGACCAAACTATGGTCCGCCTGCATCTACATTTTGCAGGCAGACCATTACATTGGTGGTAATGATGCTCAGTCTACAAGGCCTACACAGTAAACAAAATGTGGCTTTTATTTCATGATTAGGGCACACTAACGGCAATACGTAGCTTGCCAATTTTTATATATTAGAACTCTGCCCTGTAGGCTTACAAGACACATTTTAAGGATGATTTTGTTGCATGGAAAAGGCATTTTTCCATGACACATGTCATTCCACTGCCTTTAAATTGAAATCTAGCCAGAGCAAAGTCATGCTCTTGACAGAAATACATTTTTGTTACATATGGGGTGGTGTAAATATTTGCTGCTGCCCACATATGGCCCTTAACTTTCCATGCCCTAGGTGTACTTTAGACACGATTTACAATGGGCTTCTAGGGATGTTTAAATCAGCCAAATAAGAAATTCTAATGTATAGCACATGTTTTTTTAGAGTATTCACAGGCACTTTAACACTGTGATAACGTCCCTACACCAGCAAAATTCTGTCTAGAAAAAGGTAAAACTTCTGAGGTGACCATACAGGGAAGGTGTACATACTACAACAAACAAAAAACACTGCAACACTGTAATCACACTAATTTCCCCATACTGACTGAATCCAGCAGAAGAACACAGCAAAAAAAACCCTCACAACAAAACCTTTTTCATAACAACATACCATACCACATACCAACAAAAGAAAAACAGAACAACAACATAATAGCAAGACAAAAACACATACATGCAACACATTTGAAGAAAACCACAACATATCATAATGATATATGGTATGACCATTTTTTAAAATTACTTTTAACTCTTTGATTTTTTAAACATTTTTACAGTTGTATAATCTGATTGCTTGTATATCTGCAATGACTAAAACTATGTAATATTATTTTCTTTTATTTCTTGTAATGTTTTAGCTGTAGGTCCTTATTCTGTAATATAATTTGCTGCCTCTATTGATTTGTATGTGATTCCCTTGCAAATCCCTTGAGTAGGCATGTGTTGATTGTGACTTACTCTAGGGCTGGTTTGGAACAGGGTTGATCCTACTTTGTCTGTGGTTCTACTGGAGTACTTGTGGGTGTGAAATTGCAACTTACTTACACATTTGTACATATTGTTATATTTTCTAGTACTTCACTTTGCACCTCTCTAATTTTCTTATTTATCCTCTCATGTTGTATCACATATGCACTACTTTCTAGTCACTTCCCTTCCCACTCCCACATTTAAACCCAAAATGTAAAACATTGTGTGCTTATCCCTCCATGGTGAACTCAGAGTTATGACTAGCATAACCATAGATCTATCCCCACATCTTTAACAATTACATTTATGAGTATGTGAAGTAGTGCTATAGCAGTACTATTAGACCTACTTGTAACTAGCTTTGTGAATTGAATCTATAATGTTTTCATTCTTCTTATCCAATGCAAAACATATCACGGTTCTTTCCTCAGCGATAATGTCCATGTTGTGTAAGTGACACAGCAGAAAAGCATTAAATCTGCTATTGTTGTCTAGAGAGGTGAAGTGGTTTTAAGAGAAGTCCCGATGACAGATCGTCTTACCCTTGGTAAAAAACATGTGTAGCAGAACAAGGTTTGCACAATATCTGCAATACCAAACATAATTTCTTTTAACAGTAATAATACTGCAGTAAGACAAAAATATTGCTCAGAGGAAAATTCTGAGAGGCCAGTGGAACTTAAGTTCGAAGTGGTCAAGTAAATGTGAAAAGCACATTCAGAATAGGCAGTCCCATCTTCGAGAACTGCAAAACACAGAGCTTAACAAGCAAACATTCACACTTCCTTCATCACAACACCAACTATCAGCCAAAGAGATGAATGTTCTGCAGGAGGCCCGTCTAAATCCAAGACCGTGCTCTTTCAAGAGATGAAAGCAGGTTTTGTAACTTAAAAAGGCCATACTCCATTTTTCAAAACTCAGGGGCATATGTATGAAACTCCCGTTTTGCGAATCTCAAATTGCGATATTTTGCGATTTGCAGTTTGAGATTCGCAAATCGGGATGTAAAAAAAAAATCGCTAATGTTTAGCGATTTCTTAATAATCGCAAAAAAGTCTCAGAAACATCATTTGCGATTCCTTAATTGCAAAATTCGCAAATTAAGAAATCGCAAAAACGGGAATCTGCCATACAGGTGCAGCCTGATGACATCACAACCAGGAAGTGGTAGTGATTACCTGCACCTGCTTCCCTGAGCCACACCCAGAGGCTGTTTGGAGAGTGTGAGGAGGCATCCCAGGAGAGAACAAACCCCACTGGAGTCCCACAAGCAACATGAGGGCAAGGAGGCAGAGAAGAGAAAGAGGAAGCACAAGTTCTCTGACAAGGAGCAGGAGGTCCTCATAGAGGAGATGGTTTGCAGCCATGAGCTCCTCTTTGGGAAAAAGGCACTGCGAGTTCCAGAAGCAAGAAAACGAAAGATCTGGCTGGAGATACAACAGAAAGTGAATGCTGTGGGTGTAACAAATCGCACTGTCGAGGAATTGCGCAAGCGATGGTATGATATGCGGCAAAGGTCGAAGGAGAGGGTGGCAGCCAGACTAAAGGATGCAAACAAGACCGGGGGAGGACCATCCACAGCAGGACAGCCAACACCCCACGAGGAGCTTGTGGAGTCCACCCTCCTGCCTGAGAGCGTCGCTGGTGTGGCTGACATTGATAGCTCCGACCCTGCATCCAGCAGCCAAGGTAAGATGCATGCCAAATAAATCTGCACTGATCCCCATCCCATGCAAACTTCCCCAAATGCGCTAAATATACACAACAAATGTCATTCCAGTCCAAGTCTTACAGCACACCCAGCAATGCATCATGGAACTTGTAGTAATATGTATGACAGTGTGTCCATGAGACATAGGAAATCTAATGCAACATGTGGGTCGTGGATAAGGGAATAATACAATTGCAGAAGTTAGCCGAGACAAACTGTAGAAACTTTATTGAGTGCAAATTGCAGACAAAGACACAAACTCATGTAGTCCCCTTTACATCCACAGCACAATCTAGGGCACATGATGACAGTGCGGAGGGAGCTTAGCATGAACATCCTGAGGAGCAGCATGACGATGGCGACTCCAGTGATGATACGGAGCACACAACAATCATGCGCAGGAAGCGCAGACATGTGGCCCCACTGCCTCCATTTGAGGATGACATACAGGCCACAGGGGAGGACAGTGACAGAAGAGAGGAGATTCAGGGTGTGTCACACATGCTGAGTCAGGAAACACCAAGGCTGAGCATTCCACCACAGGAAAGATGCAGGTCAAGGCCCAGGAGCAGCACTGCCACTGATGCGGACACCACAATATTTTCAGGGCTGGAACACAGCATGCTGCAGGTACAGCGCCTGCAATGTAAATCAGTGCGTTCAATCAATAGGCAGCTATGCAGTCTGAACAAAAATCAGCGCAACATGGGGGAGGGCATCATGGCCATGGCAGGTGTCATACGTGACCTCTGTGACACCCTGAGGCACAACCAAGATGCCAGTGAAAGGGCTGCCCGACATGCCAATGCACGACTGCACAATTATTATTATTTATTTATTTATTTTTATTTTTTTCTCATTTTTTTTTTCTTAGTTTTTTTTTTTTTGTCCTCATTTGCCTAACCCGCAATGATGGACAGGCCAACCACCCCACTCGTACACAAATTAATGTAGTGGTGGCATACCAACTCCAACATCCAAGGGGCTTTCACAAACTCCATCTAGGCATGTTACAGCCTGCAGGACCGTTAGTGGACCAAGACAGACAAAATCCCGGTCAAGGAGTATTCAAGGCATAATCATAGGACCCGGGGAAAAAAAATAAAAAATAAAAATAAAAAAAAAACCCCGGCCACTATCGCTATTCGATCAGCAGGTTCCAAAAACTTAGATTGTGTTTACTGCATGATCTGTTAAGGTCCGCTCTAGATGTCTCGTATAGCGATGAAAGCCACCCTGAGTGTAGTGGGGCTGTTTTCTCCGTCCAGTGAATACAGATTTGTCTTCTGGCCAATAGCATTGCATAGAAGAGGAAGGACCTTGCCTTGCCAATGATGTTGTCATCCAAACCAAAGATGACAAGTGGTAGGGTTATTGACAAGGATACGTTTAGTATGGAATTCAGGGTGTTCTTCACTTCTTCCCAAAAGCCGGCGATGACCGGGCAGTCCAAAAACATATGTACATCACAGGCCTCGCTGTAATTACATTTGTTGCACTTTTTATCTGGGAGAAATTTGGAGAGTCTCAACGGGGTTATATATGCACGATGTGCTGAAAATAGCTGATTTCGTTTTAGCCATGATGGTTTTACAATTTTATGAAGTAAATCAAAAGATTTAAGCCAGAGCTCTTCACAGTGTATGCCAGACACCCCCCCCATAGCTGGTCTGGGAGAAGGAACTCTCCATCACTTTCCTCCATCAACTGCCAATACCATTTAGCTACTTCTTTCCCTCCCGATGGAGATTCCACTAGTTGTTGCTCTAGGATGCTGGCCTTCCCTAGGTGGGGGTCTGTACGACTTTGGGCTCTAGCCCAACTTTCCAATTGGATGAATTTGAATCTGGAAAGTCCGGGCCCTACAGATTCATATAATTGGGGCCAAGCTATTAATGCCCCTTCCTTAAATAGCTGACCCCATCTCCTGATGCCAGCTTGTTGTATTATGGAAGACAGACTATCCTTCAGACATATTGGGAGACCTGGCGAGTCCCATATTGGAGAAAAATCCGAATAGTAAGATAGCCCTAATCTCTTCCTAATACTAAACCAAGTTTTGGCCCATGAGTGTAAAATTTTTAACTTGATTTTTTTGAAGAATTTCTGGCTCCCAAATTTGAACAAAAAACCCTCTGCCGACAGATTCACCCCCATCAACATTGCTTTGTATATCGACCCAGGTTGAAGGTTAGATGGCATTTTTAGAAGCATCCTAGAATGTGACAGCAGGAATGCCCAGGCGTAATACAGTAAATCTGGCAAGGCGAGCCCACCCTTCTCCCTTCTTCTCCTCAACTTCTTCCAAGCTATTCTGGTTGTTTTATAGTTCCATATGAAGGAGTTTATTTCTTGTTGACATTTTTCAATTAATTTGGGGTCGAATGCCAGAGGGATCGCATTAAAAATAAACGTAAACTTAGGGAGAATGGACATTTTTACCAAGTTCACCCTACCCGTTATAGAAAGTGACAGATGAGACCAAGATTTTAGAAGTTTTTTAGTCTCGATATAAATTCTATTTAAGTTAGTTTGTACTATACTGTCCATTTCTTGAGTAATTCTTATACCAAGATATCGGATGGAAGTGGAAATATTTACCCCCAGCTGTATATCCGGTAAGTTCCAGACCATTATTTCGCTCTTACTAGAGTTTATTTCCTACCCAGAGATGAGACCAAACTCTTCTGCCCGCTTGATGACTACGGGAAATGCCTTTACTGGATCTGAAGTAAAGATCAAGATGTCATCCGCATAGAGAGCAACCCGACTTTCCCACTCTCCAAAGCTAAAAGATGAAATATTAGCCTCCTCACGCAAAAGCTGGGCAAATGGTTCTATGTATAGGTTGAATAGGAGAGGGGAAAGCGGGCAGCCCTGCCTCGTACCTCTAGTTATATTAAAAGAGTCTGTCAAAACCCCATTGATCAATAGTCTGGCCGAAGGAGTATTATAGAGCTGCTTTATAGTTCTACAAAAACCTTCCCCACAGTTGAATTTTTTAAGTACGTCTATGAGGTAGAGCCAGTTTACTCTGTCAAATGCTTTAGTTGCATCCAGAGTTAGAGTGGCCATAGGTAGGGAGAAGGCAGTAGCAATATCTATGGCTCCTATTAGTTGGTGTGTTAGGTCGACTAAGTACCAATAACACTCGCCAATCTAGCTGACATGATTGTTGCAAAGATTTTATAATCGTTATTTAATAGTGATATTGGTCTATATGACCCGCACTCGAGGGGAGATTTCCCCGGCTTCGGGATAAGTATAATTGTAGCCTCCCCCCAAGATTTGGGCGGCGACTCCCCATCTATTAAGATACCATTAAATAAGGACATCAACACAGGGGCTAAGACATTCTCCAGGGATCTATAAATCTCCCCTGGCAGCCCATCTGGGCCAGCCGCTTTCCCTTTTTTTTGTTGATGAATGGCTTTGATCACTTCCGCCTCTGTGATATCGGACTCCAAGGCCTTACTTTGAATTATCGAGAGAGATGGGAGGGTAATAGCTTCCAGCCAGCTGTCTCTTGCTTGTTGGTCATTAGGAAGGACCTCCTTGTATATTTCCTCGAAAAATTCAAAGAAGGCTCTCCCTATTTCTGGTTGGGTGGTTCTTGTCACTACCTCACCTTCTATCCTTATTTCTTTGATAAATTTAATAGCTTGATCTGCTTTTATTTTCCAAGCTAAAACTTTTCCTGCGGCTTCACCAAATTCAAATTGGGAGGTTTTAAATGCTTCCCATCTTTTATTTACCCTCCCCTGTAAGATATTGTTGAGTTGTGAATTTAAATCGGCCAATTTATCTTGATCTTGTATTGTTCCTAGGGGAGACTCAATCCTTAACACTAGATGTTTCATCTCTTGTTCGAGACTGGCAACCTGCTCTCTATATATCTTCCGCCTAAAAGACGATCTGTTGGTAATCTGACCTCTTAAAAAGGCCTTGAATGTTTCCCAGACAGCGGTAGAGCCAGCCGAGTCCCTATTGATATCGAAGAAAATTAAGGACTCAGTTGTTAAAAATTTAACCTCTTCGTCTTCAAGCAAGAGAGTCCGGTCGAAGGACCAGGAAGGGTGTTTTATAGAGTTTCCCCGTTTTAAAGAAAATACCAGTGCAGAGTGGTCTGAGAGGTGCGAGGGAAGATAATCTATCGTAAAAATAGTGTCCTTTAGGCAATAGCTGAAAAGTGCGTAGTCAATTCTTGACTTATGTTTAAAACGGCTATTCCGAAGGGACACCCCTAAATTATTACCCGCCCTCTCTCTCCATACGTCCGCTAACCCAAGTTGTGTCATAATTGTTAGGATGGAGCGCCTAGATTTAACAGAGCTACAAAATCTAGATTTAACAGATTTGTCCAACCTAAGATTGAGAACAATATTAAAGTCCCCCATCCAAATTACTGGATCTTGAAGCGATATTAGATGGTTCCTGATCACATCCAGATATGATGGGTCATCGGAGTTAGGGCCATAATAGCCAACTAAGGTATAAATCTGAGCATCCAACATTACTCTCACTAATAGCCATCTCCCTGAGTGATCTTCTCTACATTCCAAAATTTGAGCTTTGGCAGTTTTTTTAAAGATGAATATGACCCCCCTGATATTGGCATTATGATCTGTTGAGCAAAATTTGTCAACCCACCTATGTTTCTTTAACAAAGCTGTAACCTCTGTTTTTAGAAGGTGTGTCTCCTGAAGAACTATCACCTGCGCCTGAGAGTCTCTCAGGTATTGTAAAATACAGTCACGCCTACCTCTCCCGCGCAGGCCGTTAACATTCCAGGAGATGTAATGTATTAATGTCATTTTTTTGTTCCAACACCTTCATTATTTCGCTCCTCCCAATGTTTAGTAGTTAGATTAATAGATTGGAGAGTTTTAAATATACAAAGCTTGGCCTGAGAAAGTAAATACGATATACAAATGAGGATTTTTAATGCGATACCCATCCCCCCCACCACCACCCCCAGTCCCACCCCACCCCCCTGGAAAAACTGCACAATTATACTAAAGCCGTGAACCGCCTCTGCACCACCACCAGCAATCTGACACGTCGCAGCATTACCATGCAGGTGGAAATGTCGCACTGCTGTCAGGACATAGCAAGAGGGCTAGAACAGGTCACCAGTGCAGTGGAGCAACTGCAGACGGCCAACTCTGGTGGCACCGCTTCCATGGTCTCTGGCGAGAGTGAGGAAACCTCAAGTAGGAGTAGCATCACACCTACATTGCCTGGGGCAAGAAGGCGCAGTTCCAGACAGGGTGCAGGACCTAGGAACACCACGGAGGGCACTCAGCCTGGAACCCAAACAGCACCAATGTGTCACCGAAGGAGGTGAACTGTTCAGTGACAATTTAGCAGCAATGGGTGATGTAACCCAACAATAAATATTGCACACTTACTTGTGCCGTGCCTGCACTGTGTGCATAACATGTGCTGGATACAGCAACAATTAATGCTTGTGAAGTGTGAATAAGCACAGCACACATTAGAATCATTTTTTGTCTCATGTCATCATTACTCACCTAGAAGTAGTTTTGTGTGATCTCAGTCCGTCTCTGGCGTCCAGCAGCTGCCCCGACTCCTGATGCTGGTCTGCCAGGGGGAGCAGGGCAATCGTCATCCAATGTGTCTGTATCGGTCACATCAATTGTGGAGCCTTTCCTCATAGCCATGTTATGGAGCATTGCACAGCTTGCCACGATTTTACAGCAGGTCTCAGGGCTGTATTGCAGTGCACCTCCACTTTTATGCAGGCACCGGAACCGGCTCTTTAGGATTCCAAACGTACGCTCAATAACGCAGCGTGTAGATCTGTGTGCCCTGTTGTATCTCCTCTCACTTGCATTAGCTGGATCCAGATACGGGGTCAGGATGAAGTCCCGCACTGCATAGGCACTGTCACCTTCAGGGATAGACACAATAGGTAAGTCAATGTCCCCACCCTCCGGTGATGTAGTGGATGTATGGATGTGTGCCATGTATTTACCTAGCAGGTATCCCTCCCCAAACTCCCCAGCACTCAGACATCTGTGTATTCCACTGTGTCTGAAGATGAAAGAGTCATGTGTACTGACAGGGTATTTGGGTACAATGTCATTGATGATATACTTTGCATTGCACAATCTGTATATTCAGGGAATGGCAGCATTTACGGTTTCTGTAGACATATTCAGTTGCTGATGGGGGTGTGATGGCCACATGGGTCCCATCGATGCAGCCAATGACGTGGGGGAAACGTGCAATCTGGTAGAAGTCAAGTTTTGTTTGCTGTAATGCCTGTTGGGTGGTGGGGAAGTATATGTGATGTGATAGCCTCTGTAGCATTGCATCTAGAAAGGCATGGAAAAAGCGCGAAAGTGCACTCTGTAACACCCCGCCAACCTCCGCTATGACCCCTTGAAAGCTCCCTGATGCCAGGAGGTGCAGGGAGCACAGGACCTGCACATGTGTGGGAATTGTTTGTGTCCTGCGTGTAGGGTGTTCCAAATAGGGTTTCAGCTCCTCAATCAGGTCCAATATGGTCTGTGGGTGCAGCCTGTACTTGTCATGGATGTCCTCTTCAGTGTGCTGGAACAGAGTGATGCGCAGCCTGAATATACGTTCCTGTCTCATTCTCCTCTGTGCAAGAGCCCGAATACGCAGCCTCCTGGCTATCACAAACAGTGCTGCCATTGTGGAAGGTTCTGTTGCATTGTGGGGTGGTTTAAGTACCTTGCACCTGTTTACCACCTGCATGCACTTGGTGTTAATTGCGATTTCTCATTTTGCGAATTTCGTTATTTCGCAATTAGTAATTTTTTAATACATGTGCTTGCGATTTCTTAGTTTGCGATATCCTTTTTGCGAATTTTGCTAATTGAGAATATCGCAAATTTGGAAATCGCATGTTTATTCGCAATTTTGGAGTTTCACAGCCTAAGAAATCGCAAATTTAGCGATTTCTTATTTTGCACTGGAAATGTGATCATACATATGAAATAGCACAATTTTAATCGCAAACGCTGTTTTTTGCGAATCGCAGCGTTTGCGACTAAAATTTGGTTTCATACATATGCCCCTCAATCCCTTACCTGAGGCATGAAGCAAATCACTAAATCAAGTATTTATAAAGTGCAGCAAATCACCTGTGAGGGTCTCAAGGCACTGGAGTTGCTAGTTGCCTCATGGTGATCTGTTCATTCGACCAGCCCGGTCTTGAGTCCTTTCCTGAATTGCTGAAGTAATGAGGCGATCCTGAGGTGCAGCAGAAGGTTGAAACTTTGGCTGCCAGGTGTGAAAAGGAACGTCCTTCGCTGTTGCCTTGGAGGATCCAGGGGCTGTCTGCGAGGAAGAGGGAGGCGGATCATAGGTGTCTGGCCGGATGGTGGAAGATCATGCATATGTTGATGTGTCTTGGTAATTCATTGTACAGGGCTTTGTGTGTGTGGGTCAACATCTTAAACTGGTATCTCTTCTGGGTTGGGAGCCAGTGAAGCTTCTTAGAGTGGGGTGTGATGTGGGTCCATCTGGGAAGGTCGAGGATGAGTCTTGCTGAGTTTTGTATAGTCTGTAGTCTCTTCAGGAGAGGAGCGGTGATCGCTTTGTAGTGTGTTCCCCTAGTCCAGCCTACTGATGATGAGGGCATGTGTGACGATCCTTCTGATGTTGACTGGGATCCACCTGAAAATCTTGTGGAGCATGCATAGAGTGTGGAAGCAGATGGAAGAGTCTGTGCTTACCTGTTTCTTCATAGATAGCATGATGTCTAACATGATACCAAGGTTGAAGGCATGGTCTGTCAGGAATGAAGGAAGAAGAAAGGAAGAGAAAATAAATATTTTTACTAACTTGCCAACAATATTGAGCTTATTAGCTACCTTTGTAAAAATGACAATAATAATAGTCATCCTCATTAAACATCTTTGCATGCCCTTCTTCAGATTTATGGCCTTATAACAACTTTGGTGGTCCTGCAGCAGACGTGCTCCGTGCCATCCTCTGTAGGACTGCCAAAGCTGTGGTACGACCGCCCACCAGATTAGGAGTTAAATGTTGGACTGGTGGGCGGTAAGCCTGGGCGGTGAACTCAACTCCATTTGCGGAGTTTGCAGAGTTTTTCATACTTCGCGCTCTGCAGAGCTCGCGGAGTTCCGAAAAACTCTGCTCCAAGTAGTGGAGTTGTTTCCTAACTCACGTTCACTAACAGTAAGTTACCAAACGCAAGTGAGAGGAAGAAAAATCCAACACTAGACCACTTCCCTGTAAGATTTCTTAATGTAGACGGTGCGGATGGTCACTACCGCTCGTGTTGAAAAAACTTGCATTCGCTTTGAGGAAGTTGCCGCTTGAGTAGAACTTTTACTCGAGCGGCAGAAAGAAGCAGTGCTGTCTTGCACTGTTTGAGATGTTATTCACAATTTTTCGGAGCACTCGTGACTAGTACAATAGAGGAAAAAACAGTAGTCAAATGATAACACAAATAAGTAAATTGGGTTCTTGTTATTCTTCTTCTTTAATTTTCACAAATCCTCCAATACCTTGTGCCAATGCGTTTCGTCGTAATTGGCAATAAACGTACGACTTCCTCAGGGCTGGAAGTAATACAAAGTTCAAGGTTGTAATATCAATCATAGTACAGTTCTCATAAACCCAAGAAACCCAAAAAATTGCACCCAGTGCAAAGGGCTATTCAAAAAACTTTTGTGAACATCATGAGTGCCAAAAAATTATTTCATCAGCATATTAGCTAAACAGAATGACTAATTAAACTCATTAGCATCCAATCCAAAGTGGTATAAATTATACATAATTCACCATGTTTTTCAACATTGATATCATATAATGTCTCACATAATACTTAATAACATCCAGTAATTATTGCTACCGTGACTTTGTGGTAATCACACTTGAAACAAGAGATTCAATAAAGTGCATTTTATATGTATGTAACCCTTGTGACCTTAAGCTAAAGTACCTTAAATTTAGAAAATAACTTGTAATTCCTTTTTAAAGAAAGAGAATCTGTAAAGTCAAGATTAAAATGCGTAGAACATAAGGCAATGGTCTTTCATGGCATCTGTTTTGATCATAAACGACCGCACTCTCAGGAAAGTAAATCTTACCTGAATAAAGGTAATGCATATGGTATTTTTCGTCCGAATAATAAAGTGTCCACAATTTGCTACAAATGTCCAAAATAAATCTTCTAGTGTTACAAACAGCAGAGGAAACGCAATACGTTAATCCTACAGAAATTACAAAATATTATTCAACACCACTGGCTGGCCAAATGTTATCTCAATGCCAGAGTTCAAAGAGTCAAGTATAACTAATTTATTTCATCCACAGACTCCATCAATAAATATCATTAACAAAGAATTGTCACCAATAAAAAAGAATGAAAAAATGTCACTAAATCATACCGTAATTTTAAATTTTGCTCCTATGTCTTTCTAAATACGGCGTTCGTTACCGTCGTGGGTCGTGATTTCAAAGTTAGGTCCCCAAAATATCTGGCACCTAAAGTAAATAATAATAAAAATCTGTAGGCTTCAACTAAAACAGCAATTTAAAGAAATGCAATGTGTAGTGCAAGCGACTCCGATACATACCTTCTCCTGCCGTGAACTCAGCCCGAATTCAGGTAGTCACCGAGACTTCGTGGTTCATCATTAAAGTAGTATGACGCCAACACTGAAAAGGGACTAATCTGCAGTCTCTTTTAGTTCACGCCATCTTAAAATGGTAAAGTTAGATGTACAAACCAAACAAAGTATTCGAATAGTTGTTCCAAAATAATGAAATCCGACGTAACAAGACGCCAACAGTGAAAAAGGACTATTCTGTGGTCTATTTTAGTCCGCTTCATCTTAGAATGGTAAATTTAAATATTCAAGCCAAGCATTAAAATAAATGTTCCAAAAAAGTTACACCCGACATGATGCGTGAAAAAAGCTTGTGGTTTTCAATGGCTCTATACTGCGTGTCCCCGTAGACAAGCCGTAGCTATATTCAAACCACCGATCTAATATTGTTTTTTTCATTAGCTCACGTGTCAAGATGACACCACTTTCAGACCATGCCTTAAATCCATCCCTCATGATTTAAAAAAGGGCGAAATCACACAAATAATGGTACATTGTGAATTCAAACAATATTCAAAAATGGTTTATGTCCTGATATACTGAGATCAATATTAAAATGATCACAAAGGAATTCAACTACTCATAAGATTCGCAGCTAGAGAGTAGTATTTCTGTAAATAATATAATTATAAGAAAGCAATCTTTATTCCAATCACAGTATAATTAAAATAAATATACTCTTGATTCAAAATCTCAGTCACCTAGAAAGTATTGTAGTTCCTGATCAAAGTTTAGGCCGTCCTCTACGGCCCTCAGACGCATGATCCACTTTGCCTCTGTCCTACGCAGCTTAAGTTCTCTATTGCCACCACGTGGGTCTAGTTTCACATGTTCTATACCAAAATACGTAAAAGTTTTATTTGGCCCTTGGGCTGTGCAGTTGTGTACATGCTCTGCAATGGGACATCTTAAGTCATTTTGCTTAATAGCCCGTAGATGTTCACTAACACTAACACGTTCCTTCAGTGCTCTGACAGTACTTCCCACATATATCTTAGTACATTTACATTCTATAATGTACACAACGTACTTTGTGCTACAATTTATGTTAGTCAATATGGTATACGTTTTGCTGTTCTTGATCTGAAATTCTCTGGATTTATCCTTAGCACATCTGCACATTCCACAATGACCACACTTATAAAAGCCCTTAGAGTGTTGAGTCAGCCATGTTTCTGATTGTTTATTCAATGGGTAACTAGGGTTTAATAGGGAGCCGAGAGTTCTACCTCTCTGAAATGTAATTTGTGGTCGTTCCGTTAAACAATACGCTAGAGTTCTATCCAATTTCAAGATATGCCAATGTTTGCACATACTTTTCCTTAATGCAACACTTATAGGTGTAAAATCAGTTATCATCCTGATCGGTGAAATTGTCTGTGCACTGTCCTTCGTAGGTTTTAAGGTGGACATGCGTTTGATTTTTAAGGCCCTAGTTTTCTCCATGTGTATATCGTGTTTACCATAACCCCTCTGAAGGAACCTCCTCTCCATATCAGAAATAAATAATTCTAAATGTGGGTCTTCACTACAGTTCCGCCTAGCTCTAATCATTTCTCCAAAGGGAATTGCTTTTATCTGATGCCGGGGATGAGCACTCTTTGCATGCAAAATGGCATTACAGGAGGTAGGTTTCCGATACAAGTCACTCTGAATACAGTTATTCCTAATATATAGTTTCCCATCCAAGAATATCACATTGGTAGTACTATAGTGAGTAGTGAACCTAATTTTCATATCATTACCATTCAAGTAGTCAAAAAACTCTTGCAGTAACAGTTCAGTCACTGTCCATATCATGAGACAGTCATCGATGAACCTTCCCCAATAAAGGATATGTTCATTCCAACGACTGCCTGATGAGCCCCAGATAGTCACCTCCTCCAGCCAACCCATAAAAAGATTGGCGTAGGCTGGTGAAAATCTGGATCCCATAGCTACACCTTGGGTTTGTTTAAACCATTCATCTTTAAATGAAAAGAAATCGTTGGTAAGTATTAACTCAGTCATGGCGAATAACATTTGCGTGTGCTCCCAATGACTAGCTGGTCTCTTCGATAAAAAATGTTTCAGTGCCTTCATACCCAACTCGTTTTTGATACTAGTAGAAAGGGAGACTACATCTAGAGTCACTAATGTCATCCCTGGATCCCATGTGATGTCACTCAATATATTTGGTATGTGTTGTGTGTCCTTAATATATGATGGCAGGTTGGTCACTATCGGTTGTAAGAATATATTCACAAACTGTGATAGACGTTCAGTAGGTCCTAATGAGTTTAATTAGTCATTCTGTTTAGCTAATATGCTGATGAAATTATTTTTTGGCACGCATAATGTTCACAAACGTTTTTTGAATAGCCCTTTGCACTGGGTGCAATTTTTTGGGTTTCTTGGGTTTATGAGACTTGTACTATGACTGATATTACAACCTTGAACTTTGTATTACTTCCAGCCCTGAGGAAGTCGTAGGTTTATTGCCAATTAAGACGAAACGCGTTGGCACAAGGGATTGGAGGATTTGTGAAAATTAGAGGAGAAGAATAACAAGAACCCAATTTACTTATTTATATTATCATTTGACTACTGTTTTTTCCGCTGTTGTACTAGTCACGAGTGCCCCAAAAAATTGTGAATATTGTAATCAATCTTTGATTGAGTTTTCGAGAGTTAGGGTGTTTTCTCTCCCTTTTTGGATGCACCGTACACTTTTGAACATTAGTAAATATAGTGTGAATACTATATGAGCACCTATATACCCTCTACACTCAATATGAGTGAATTCTGTTTGAGATGTTATTTGCACTGATTTTGCAGCATGGGACAAACACCTGGCACAATAATCAATGCAAACAGCGTGAGGTAACCCACTCCGCGGAGATTGGCAGATTTTTTTTATCACTTTGCGGAGTTCTGCAAAGCAGAACTCTGAAAACTCCGCCCAGGCGTCCTGCGGCAGTCTGCTAGGCCCATAGAAGAGCCTATCATGCAGACCACCACATATGCCACTCCTTGCACGAAGGGGGTGGTGTAAATCCGGGGGGGCACTACATTTACCCCCCACACACATCCCCAGGTCCAAATCCAGCATGGGGCCCTGTTAGGGCCCCCTTTGTTGCCATTCCACCACCCTTTTTATGGTAGGTTCACTGCCATGAAAAGGGTGGTGAAAGGCAACTCAGAATATGCTTTGTGTGCTGACTGTGGCACAGCCAGCATACACCTGTAGGTGAAAGACCCCCAATCCAACGGAATCCTTGATCCCGGCAGTGCCTGCGGTCTCGTGGCAGTTCGGCCACTGCAGTTGTAACACTGCGGAGGTCCCGCAGTGTGATGGTCGTCGGACCGCCACTACGGGTACGGCAGTCCTATGGACTGCCATACTCCCAATCAGGCCCATAGACTAATTTCATAGGCTTTAGCATATAACATCCTGAAGGCCATCGTGTTAGTTGGCCTCATCTCAGTAACAACATTTTTCATGAAGGAGACAAAATCATTATCATAAATAATAATTTTAGGCTACTTTCCAAAAATGAAATGGGCAAATGTATTTGTTAATCACTAGTCTTATATGTCTATGTAATACTAGTCTTCTTTATATAATGCATACCCAATCACTACAGCAATTTCCATAGTTTGCATCAGAATTTCCAGAACCATTATCAATGTATAACTTGAGGTAGATGTCTTCCATCACAATAATTGTTTTAGCATGATTTAAAATATATACCCAGTGCTTAGGTCATTGTTCTTCCCATCACTACAGACATACAAAAGGTATCGAAACCATATACTTTTGTCTAAAGCTCCCAGATATATCTTTGATATTTGTCAACTTGTTTATCTTCATCATCACATTGATCTATCATTGAACATGGAATTTACTTCTAGCACACTTGTCTTCCTGTTTTGCAATTCCTTTATGTTACATAAAAATTAGGAATATTAACTCCCAAGTTCCAGTAAAGGTTAGATAAACGTTGTGACTCATAGTGAGTTGGTTATCTGATATATATTCTGCTGAGAGTCAAGACATTTCTTTGAGATACCACCAGAGTCATGGGATTTAAGGCCTTGGTTGGTGTAAGATGAAATTATAGATGTTGGTATATTTAAGGACCATAGCATGCCAATAAGTATAATGTTCCATATTAACATACATGGATCATTCATTATAAACAACAATTCAATGATCACAGTTACTTAGTAGAAAGTGCATAACAAGTACTGTAAAAAATTATTTCAAAGACTCTTTAGTAGAATACTTGTGTCTTCCATTTTCTTTTTTATAAAGGAATAAATTAATCAAGACACATGGCCGCTGTGTATCTAGGTTCATTTTATGGCTGACTTCAAATAAATCTCTCACTTAAAAGCCATCTGCTAACATTCTAAGAGTGCATCAGCCTCCAGGTTTGTAGGAATACAACAGTCAACACATGTTTCACCCTTGTTTTTGGTACACTTGGAACTTTCTCAGGGGTGAAATGATAGGACTGTTAAATGGGTTAACATGTGCAATTCCCCAATATACAAAATAAGAAGCAAAACGTATCTACACACATGTTTTTAAGGCAACCTGTGCAAGTGAACAAACTAGAGGTAATAGTGAAGAGGTGGTAAGAATTAAGAGATGATTGTGACTTTGGCACAGTTGTGCCAGCTCTCCACCGGAACAGCTGTGCCAAAGCCGCACCTTATTACAAGTCAAACTCGTGTAAGGCGGACAGTCCTTTGCCTTTCCCATGGCAGTGACTGGAAAACAGGCACCACAATGGGAACGGCAAAAAAAGCTCTAGCACAGAAGGTGAGGTCCATACTGTGCTGTAACTTTGGAGAACATGTTTCCCTATGCCGGGGGCCATTGGGGCCCTATAGGGCCCCCTTTGTTCCTGCACTGCCAACCTTTTCACTGGTGGAGCTTCTGCCATGAAATGTCTGGCAGAGCAGGAACTCATAATAGACTGGCACAGTCCCGCTGAGCATTTTACATTTTGGCGCAGCCCCACCACCGCCAGGGAATGACTGTTTCCTGGCGCAGCCGGTGGTCCACCGCCGATACAACGGTGAGAGTCATAATCTGGCAGATGGTGGACCGCCACTGCTGGCCCACCGCAAGTGTGGATGTCAGGAGACCACCGTACTCGTAATCAGGCCCTTACTTCTTTGTACAGAGCTTGCAAAGTTACAATTGTAAGTATGGGGTGCTAATGTCTAACTCATTTTAGCAGTGATTTATGGGAATAATCTGGTATACCTGTGGTCGATGCATTCTAGACTTCAGGAACAGTTACACACATGTGGGGAATGGACAATGGAACCAGGAGGCTAAAAAGACGTGTACTTGAGCCCCATCTGGATCGTGGTGCTTGTGCTGAGTACAGGTCTTTTTAATTTCCTAGAACTGGTAACTAAATTACATTTTGTAAATCTGAATCTTATTCTACTCAGAGGGTATAGAGAGAGTGGGTGACTGCATTGAATGAATAGTGTTATACTTTCAACATGCTATCAAGATACAGCCTAGGAGTACTGGCAGGCCTATCCTGCTGTTGATGTCCATTGATGTCCATGTAGCTCTGCATACAAACTCTATTAATGTATGACAATATCAAGGCATGTGTCATTTATTTAAAGGCTATCCTTTTAAGAAATGTTTGCCTATGTACAAAATGTGCCATTGTCCGAATAATGGAAAACAGAAAAGATACAATTTGTGCATCATCAACTGAACACATTATACATTTTGTAGGGAAATCCTCGGCTGTGTGCAGATAATTGCACCGGCAAGTTGTGTTCTTTGAGGCAGATTACCATTTTTTCACGTAGCGGACTGCAGCAGCTGCAAATGCTGCACTGTGCTACGTAAAAAGGAGAAAGGAGGAGAGCGCCCTATTTACTAAAATAAGAAACTCTCCTCCCCTCTCACTAGCACCGGCACTGAAATCAGCTGCTGTGCGCCACGGAGAAACCTTTGCACTATGGTGCAATGGTGTATCTGTGAGTCTAGCATAGGTTTTGTACTAAAAGGAACCCTTCCAGTACAAAATACTATGCACAAAACTCACTTTAACCATTTTCCCACTTTGTATGTGTGCTGTAAAGTGCAGCACACATGCAAAGTCGGAAAAGGAAAGAGAAATGAAAGCTTTCTCCTTCCTTGCACCTACTTGAAAAGAGCACAGTTTTCTCATGCTAAACCCAATGTACTTTATTTAGTAAATTGGTTTTGGCGTTAGAAACCTTGGGGGGTTGCATGGGAATGTCCATGCACCACCATTGGTACTCCCCTATGGCCCATAGTAATGCAAAGCAGTGCATAGCGCTGCTTCTCATTACTTTTCCGTTATTTCCAGCAAACAAGTTTAGCGCCAGAAAGTAAATTAGTAAAAAATGATTTTGTCCCGATTTTTGTCACTTTTGTGATGCAAAAGTGGGGCAAAATCTTACTAAATCTCCCCCTTTGTGTCTTCAATGAGCGAACAAGATATTACTTTGCTGGAATGACTGAGGAGGCATCCAGATCCATCGGTTTGAAAGCATAATGTTCTTTTTAATTGTGCATCTGAGTTAATTAGATTACTTTAAATTTGTAGAGTGGATTCTGTTTCTATTTACTGGAAAAAAAAACACAGATTTCCTTGAGGAATAGTAACTGTACTGTCCACAATAAAGGTTTACACTATCTAAAAAGGAGAAGTGATACTACAAAGTGTTCATGACGTTTGTAATGACAAAGATCAGCTAGTAGGCAAGTAATGACCTGGAAGAGAAAAGAAGCAAAGCTTGTTCTTATGACTACAAGGAAGGGCAATTGATGGGAAATAGGACAAACTGTGTCTCGGAATTAGGGGATACTATGAACCATGTGAGTTATTACTCCATAGAGTGTATTTTTGAGGTGGTAACTGTTTTAAAGGGGTAAAAGGTGGGGGAGACCTGTGTGCAGTGGAGCATGACTTTGTATGTTATTCTATGGGAGGGAAGGTTAAAGCGTTGTGAATGTTTGTTTTGACGGACCACCAATGGGTAGACCCTGAAATCAAACATTTAATAATGAACTACAATAAACATTGTGTCAACGACAGACAAGGAGAGAGGTGATCACACCACTGACAAACATGCAGTCTACTATACTCAGTCTGCAGGCTGGGAATGTTCTGCGGGACCATTATTACATCTAATAGATTAGCCATCAGACTGCAGATTGATTCGGCTTAAGTGGTGATCAGGACTTGTCTCACCCTCTGTCTTTTTTGTGTTCCGCCACCTCCTTTAGTGTCTTCTCCTTACTACACTGTAGTCATTGATTTTGGTCTTGGTGTTGGGGCCCCGTGGCATGTGTTTCAGAGTTCCTTTGGACAAGAGGGTCTCCTCCACAGCAGAGAGATCAGTAGGGCATCGAGAAGTGTCCACAGCTCTTTCTTGTAGTTTATCTGAAACGGTCTTCAACTCCCCTAGATCAAAGATGTTTCTCCACTTTGAATCTATTTGAATCCACTTGTGCTGGTTCAAAGAGGCCACATTTGATGTCCCATTTGCAAAGGAGTGCTCGCAAGGAGAGAAAAGCCTTTCTCCGATCACTTGTTGCCTTTGAAATATCTGCTGCCACCTTTATCTTGTGACCATCAAAATCATAGGGTCCATCAACTCTTGCCTCCGTTAGGATATGCTTGGTGTGCTTGTTCCAGAGGAAGCAGGAAATACTAGGTCTTGGTCCGGATGAGGCCGAGACTCGTCATGGCCTTAGTCTATGCCCTCTTTGTATGTCAAGCAGAGGTGAAAAGTCAATACTTAGTAGAAAGCTGCGAAGAAAGCCTCTGCTTTTTCCAGGGATCCCAAAGAAGAGTACATTATCCCTATGGCTTTGTTTCTCAAGGACCTCAACTTTGTTTTGCAAAGTGTGGATTTCCAGATCCTTGTCTGGTTGCAGCTCAACCCTGAATTCAAAAGAGAACAAGTGGTGATCCAGCTTCTCCACCTTATCTTGGAAACCAGAGATCTCAGTATGAATTGATTTAGTCTCAGTGGTGAGGTCAGTAATTTCCACGTCCCTCGTCTCCAGCCTATGCCCTACCGAATTAACCTCTTTGAGAATCAAGTCCATTGTGGACTCCAAAGGTCCTTGTGGAGAGGACGAAGCTTTTGTTTTTTTTATTTTCAGAGACCTCATCTGGGATAAGTAGCTGCCTCGTTGATTTCCCAGACGTCATCATGGATCAGTGTGTATTTGATCCTTGGTAATGGACGATATCCCAGTATGGGCAGTCTGTATCTCCTTCTCTCTGTCAGGCATGGTGGTGTCATTTTAGTGCAGGTTTGTTTGATAGTGTCTACCTATATCTGAGAGTGTGTAGGGCAGTAGTGAACCAGGTTTGCAGTTCTTGGTTTCTATGCAAAAGAATGCTTCATGTCCTTTGCAGATACCACAAATCAGCAGTTGCCTGAAAGCAAGGAGGAATTAAACGTTATGAACTAGAGGCAGACTGAATCTAGTTGCAAACACCAATAGCCAAAGTGTCCTCTCAGGAAGCAAGTTCTGCTGGTGATGCTAGGTCTGTCAGATTTCTGGCATGGAGTTGAACTAATTATGGGCACAGGTGGTCAGGAAGCCAGGTTGCCTTTGTCCTTGCAAGAAAAACATCAAAATGCTAAGCCCTGGTGTAATAAGAGAACAGATTGTACTTAGGTCGTGGGTTCTCCCTCTTTTGGGTAACCAGCTATACTTCACAAGGGATATCCTAGTTCCTGTTTGCACTCACTAGCTCAGTTGTTTGAGGATGGGAAATTACCTGATTGAATCACTATTTCAGCCCTTGGTATTGGCAGTTTGCTGCTACTTCTGGCTTTTTGTTTTAACAACTGCAGAATGAAAGAGAGTATTTATGTGTTGGGGTCTGTTCAGTAATATTGAATAAAGTTCTATAATGCTCTGAAGAGGACTTTTATAAAAAAACTCATTGCCTCTGGCTCTTCATTAGCCTGAGCCCTCCATACAGTTCCTCCATCCAGCCCTAGATTTTTTAGTCTCTTCCTTATATATGTTATTATTTTACTATTATTATTAATATTAATATTAATATTATTATTAATATTATTACAATTCTGGCCAGAGATCTACAAATGATCCATTCATACCCATAGAGAATAAACTGTGCCACTCGCAGGCCTTCAAGTTTGACTGCAGAGCTGCTGTCCAAGGTGCTGATTCATTCTGTGCAGCCTAAAATGGAATATCGCTTCCCCTGATCAACTGTTAAACTGTCAAGTGGACTAATTCCCAAGATTCATGGAGGCCTCACCATTATATCACTCCATCATCACTACAGTTATATTTCCTACAGAGGTTTCAATTATGGTTGCCAATGAACCACATCGCTCTGTGTGGTCCGACGATTATCGCCTCAGGGTGTATAACGGGCCTCCTGCGATGATGTTGCCAGGAGACTTCCTGCTGCTGGTATGCAGTTGAGCATGTACAGCACTCTCAGGATGGCTCTTTGTATTCCCCTATCCTGGCAGATGTACTTCCAGTGATCATAGCGGGTGAAGATCGCTGGTTATTCACGCTGTTCTCCCCGGGGCCTCCTGGCTCAAGGGAACACCAGATTCAGGCGGCCATCTTTGTCAGTGGCCAGCTCGCATTTTGCTGTAGGTTAAAATATTACAGTGTTTAATCCTTTGATACTCATTTTTCCGATTTAGAAAATGTAGAATCTATGTCAAGAAACATCTGGACATGCATACTGCATTTTGATATAACTATAACATTCCTTTAACCTTTTGTCTTTTCTGTGAATTTCTAAGATTTTTTGATTTAATTTTAAATAAGATATTATTACAAGTGCTAACCATAACGTCCCATTAACCTCTGTTTTTCAGTGAAATATATGTATAAATATATATATATATATATATATTCGCACTGTTACGGAGGGGTGCAGCAAGTATGGTGGTGGATCCATAAAAAATATCAACGCTCCTGTTCCATAAAGAAACACGCCGCACTCACGGGACCCCTTTAGAGATGCTTTAATAACTAGGACGCGTTTAGGCGTTCTGCCTTCTTCTGCTTGTTTTCAAATCAACACAATCTGTCATGATAGTTTTTTAAACAGGTAAGTTCAATCTCATTGGATGTGGCAAATAAACATCAGAGGAGGACCAATTTCTCGGAACAGACACCCTTTACCCTGTGATGTATTCTGGGATTTGGAGTCCGGTAATGTTCGTGGGGGATATCGGAACATCACTTTCCGCCTCCATGGCTCAACTCTGTTGTTCTCCATAAAGCCTCCACATAGGCATATCCCCCAAGTCTTACTTCTTCCATCCTTGGGTCCTCTTACAACCACACCGCAAAAGCGCTGTAAATCTCATTTCCTCTGACGGGCCCCTCATCCAACCACAAGGCCTCGTTGCACTCGGCGCAGGAGCAGGTGAAATGGCCACAACTCCACCAGTATTGATTACAGTCGACGTCAGTCGGCGGCGGTGCTCTGTTCCCTTGATGGCGGTGCAATTGCCTATGTAATCACAGCTCCATTATTCCACCTTATGGCTATATTCGCACTCTTACGGACGGGTGCAGCAAGTATGGTGGTGGATCCATACAAAATATCAATGCTCCTGTTCCATAAAGAGACACGCCGCACTCACGGGACCCCTTTAGAGATGCTTTAATAACAAGGATGCGTTTCGGCGTTCTGCCTTCTTCTGCTTGTTTTCAAATCGGCACAACCTGTCATGATAGCTTTTTAAACAGGTAAGTTCAATCTCATTGGATGCGGCAAATAAACATCAAAAGAGGACCAATTCCTCGGAACAGACACCCTTTACCCTGTGATGTATTCTGGGATTTGGAGTCCGGTAATGTTCGTGGGGGATATCGAAACATCACTTTCTGCCTCCATGGCTCAACTCTGCTGTTCTCCATAAATCCTCCACATAGGCATATCCCCAAGTCTATAACATTCCTTTAACCTTTTTTCTTTTCTGTGAATTTCTATTTCTAAGATTTATTGATTTAATTTTAAATAAGATAGTATTACAAGTGCTAACTATAACGTCCCTTTAACCTCTGTTTTTTCAGTGAAATATATGTGTATATATATATGAAATAAGACTGGTATCTGTTTGCTGGCATTCATTTTGGAGCAGAAAGCCTTTGAAAAAGGGAGGATTCCTGAAACGCGTCAGGCTCTGCTGATGCTGGTGGCACCTTGGTTCTCCCCTGCATGTTGAACGCGCTGATTGTGAGTGCGCCCCGCACTTTGGGTGAATGTGGACTTTGATAAATAGGGCCGACCTGGCCGGGGGACGCACCGCCGTGGACTTTGGCGGTTCCGTTGCTGGTTTTGATCAGCAGCGCTGTGGAACATTCTGGCGTCATTTGGAAAGGGGGAGTAACAGAAGGGTGCACCCGTGATTGTGAACTTTATTTTCTGGA
This sequence comes from Triturus cristatus, assembly GCF_964204655.1. Taxonomy (NCBI): domain Eukaryota; kingdom Metazoa; phylum Chordata; class Amphibia; order Caudata; family Salamandridae; genus Triturus; species Triturus cristatus. The sequence goes on from NC_140595.1 coordinate 393,876,061, forward strand.
TGTCTGCATTCAGCCCACTGGGGCATTATTTGGTACGGACTACCAGTCCCATAATTCATTGCTGATATGCTACTCGCCTGAGAGTCATCGATTTAAATAAAAAGGGAAATAAGACTGGTATCTGTTTGCTGGCATTCATTTTGGAGCAGAAAGCCTTTGAAAAAGGGAGGATTCCTGAAACGCGTCAGGCTCTGATGATGCTGGTGGCACCTTGGTTCTCCCCTGCATGTTGAACGCGCTGATTGTGAGTGCGCCCCGCACTTTGGGTGAATGTGGACTTTGATAAATACGGCCGACCCGGCCGGGGGACGCACCGCCGTGGACTTTGGCGGTTCCGCTGCTGGTTTTGATCAGCAGCGCTGTGGAACATTCTGGCGTCATTTGGAAAGGGGGAGTAACAGAAGGGTGCACCCGTGATTGTGAACTTTATTTTCCGGATGTCTGCCATCAGCCCACTGGGGTATTATTTGGTACGGACTACCAGCCCCATAATTCATTGCTGAGATGCTACTCACCTGAGAGTCATCGATTTAAATAAAAAGGGAAATAAGACTGGTATCTGTTTGCTGGCATTCATTTTGGAGTAGAAAGCCTTTGAAAAAGGGAGGATTCCTGAAACGCGTCAGGCTCTGCTGATGCTGGTGGCACCTTGGTTCTCCCCTGCATGTTGAACGCCCTGATTGTGAGTGCGCCCCGCACTTTGGGTGAATGTGGACTTTGATAAATACGGCCGACCCGGCCGGGGGACGCACCGCCGTGGACTTTGGCGGTTCCGCTGCTGGTTTTGATCAGCGCTGTGGAACATTCTGGCGTCATTTGGAAAGGGGGAGTAACAGAAGGGTGCACCCGTGATTGTGAACTTTATTTTCCGGATGTCTGCCATCAGCCCACTGGGGTATTATTTGGTACGGACTACCAGTCCCATAATTCATTGCTGATATGCTACTCACCTGAGAGTCATCGATTTAAATAAAAAGGAACTAAGACTGGTATCTGTTTGCTGGCATTCATTTTGGAGCAGAAAGCCTTTGAAAAAGGGAGGATTCCTGAAACGCGTCAGGCTCTGCTGATGCTGGTGGCACCTTGGTTCTCCCCTGCATGTTGAACGCGCTGATTGTGAGTGAGCCCCGCACTTTGGGTGAATGTGGACTTTGATATATATATATTACCTACTGGCGGTCGCCAGTAGGTAGTTATAGTTAGGACCCCTTTTCCATAGGAAAACCTCAACATTCTATTTTGAATAACTTTGGCGCCGGTCGACGAATCCTCGCGAATTTCTCAAAATAGGTGGGGCGCTACGCTCCGCTCCTACCCTGAAAGTCTCGGGGGGATTCGTCAAGCGGGGGCTGAGATAAAAGGGGGGTCCCAAAACGCGTTTTTCCCATGCATTTTTCCATAGGACCTTTAGAACGAGCTACAGCCCGAACGGCTGAACAGAATTACTAGAAATTTGGCAGAGAGGTAGTCCCTAGGTCAAGGAAGTGCCTTTTGTAGGTTTGGTGTAAATCTGTTCAGTAGATTCTGAGAAAATAGCCTTTAAATCAATATATATATCTGAGCCCGCTTACGGTACGCTTACCGTACGCTTACCGTACGCTTACCGTAAGCGTACGGTGGCGTGCGCGAGCGCGATTCTGATTGGCTCTTAGATCTTAGTAAACATTCGAATCGGCCGAAACCAGGAAGCGGCGTCCGCCATTTTGTCTCTCGCACTGAGTGTTGTTTATCAAACATGATGGCCAAAAACATGTTACGGGGCTGTTTTGACAACTCCCTCCCACATAGTCATGTTGAGGGAGTCCCCAAACATCCCCCAAGAGCAAAAACGGTTTTATTTTTTTTTCGGCAATTTCGCGGGGTACGCTTACCGTACGCTTACCGTACGCTTACCGTACGCTTACGGTAAAAAAATAAAAATAAAAAAAACACTATCCACACTTACCCCACCCCCTGTGCTTTAATTAATTAATAGAGAAAAAAAACGTAATTTTGGCAACATGAAATTATAAAATCGAAATAAAAAAAACACTATCCACATTGACCTCACCCCCTGTGCTTTTGGTGGCCGAAGGCCACCAAATGTACAGGGCTTATTAAAGTTGATAAAAACCGTGCACGGAACGAACTGCGTTAAGTGGGCGCGCACGCCACAAATGGCGTAAAGTAACTTAGCATTTAAAAAACCTTGCAAATTCACTGAAAAAAACCATAGGTTTCACACACGTTATAGTTAGGAAATAGCATTTAAAAAACCTTGCTAATTCACTGAAAAAACCATAGGTTTCACACATGTTATAGTTAGCTGGACATTTTACTGATAAAAAACCAATGAAATTCCCCCGTTATAGTTACTGTAGGCAACTATAACTCACGCGACCGTAATCCTCTGCTGATGACATATGTGTCTTTATGAAAAAAAAATATTTGTAATATATGTATAGCTAAAATTTAATGGAAGAAGACATGGGCAAATAAGTGTCTAAATACAGTATTAGCATCAGCAGAGGATTACGGTCGCGTGAGTTATAGTTGCCTACAGTAACTATAACGGGGGAATTTCATTGGTTTTTTATCAGTAAAATGTCCAGCTAACTATAACATGTGTGAAACCTATGGTTTTTTCAGTGAATATATATATATATATATATATATTCACTGAAAAAACCATAGGTTTCACACACGTTATAGTTAGGAATTAGTATTTAAAAAACCTTGCAAATTCACTTAAAAAACCATAGGTTTCACAGATGTTATAGTTAGCTGGACATTTCACTCGTGAAAAACCATTGAAATTCCCCCGTTATAGTTAGTGCAGGCAACTATAACTCACGCGACCGCAATCCTCTGCTGATGACGTCAGATATTACATCACTGTATTTAGACACTTATTTACCCATGTCTTCTTCCATTAATTTTTAGCTATACATATATTACAAATATTTTTTTTTCAGAAAGACACATATGTCATCAGTGATGTAATATCTGACGTCATCAGCAGAGGATTGCGGTCGCGTGAGTTATAGTTGCCTGCACTAACTATAACGGGGGAATTTCAATGGTTTTCACGAGTGAAATGTCCAGCTAACTATAACATGTGTGAAACCTATGGTTTTTTAAGTGAATTTGCAAGGTTTTTTAAATGCTAATTCCTAACTATAACGTGTGTGAAACCTATGGTTTTTTCAGTGAATTTGTACGGTTTTTTAAATGCTAAGTTATGTATTTATTTATTTTATTTTTTTTAAGGTTTTTCACCGTACGCGCACTGGGCGCCCACGTTACGCAGTTCGCGGAATTTTTCCGTTTCTACCGTACGCGCACGCTACGCGTACTCCGCGATTTTTCGTAAAAAAATGAAAATCCATTTTGGCCCTTGGGGGTCCTTCTGGGACCCCCTGACAAAGGCTAGGGGGTCAGGAACTGTCCACCCTGCCCCCTTTTCACGTTCTCCACCTTTGTTTTTCACCCCCTCAGACTGCGAGAGACAAAATGGCGGCCGACACTTCCTGGTTTTGACCGATTCGAATGTTTACTAATATCTAACAACCAATCAGAATCGCGCTCGCGCACGGCAGCGTGCGCGTACGGTAAGTTTTACCGTACGCGCACGGTGCGCTCCTATAGATATATATATGCTTTTAAATGCTATTTTCTCAGGAAATACTGAACAGATTTACACCAGACCTGCAAAAGGCACATCCCTGACCTGAGGACTACCTCTCTGCCAAATTTCAAGTAATTCTGTTCAGCCGTTCGGGCTGTAGCATGGACTAAAGGTCCTATGGAAAAATGCATGGGGAAAACACATTTTGGGACCCCCCCTTTTTCTCAGCCCCCGCTAGACGAATCTCCCCGAGACTTTGAGGGAAGGAGCGGAGCGGAGCGCCCCACCTATTTTGAAAATTTCGCGAGGATTCGTCAATCGGCGCCAAAGTTATTCCAAATAGAATGTTGCGGATTTCCTATGGAAACACGATCCTAACTATAACTATCTACTGGCGACCGCCAGTAGATAATATATATATATATATATATATATATATATATATATATATATGTATATACAAAAAAAATTTGCCCTGAAGCAAGGACGCAACTTCAAAGCTGAGTTTTTTTTCAAGAGCCTTTATTGTTGAAAACTGGCATTTTCAGCTCCAAACATTTACAAGTTCCTGACGCATTTCAGAGCCCCCAGGCTCTTTCTTCAGAGGATGACACTGCCAAACTGAAATGCGAGATAGGCGCCATTAACTGCATGCATTAAATATACAGCCCAGGTGGACTTCTCATGTGAGTCACAATTACAGCATGCTGGTACCTGTAGTTTTGAGTCCAACCAGGTTGTTCCCCATGTGGGTTCAGTTTAGGTAACAGTGTCCTTTCTTTTAAACAAATAAAATGCCACAGGGGGTTGCGGAATGAAATCCCCAGTTTTCTTTTTCCATAACTCAGATGCGCCTAAAGGTCATGAATGTTCAAACCTCTCTGGCCCCATTTTGACTCCATGGTGAGGCATCCTTCTCGGCCAGGCTGCAGAGTGCAATATATTTGTTGTTTAAAATTGAAGACGCACTTAGCAAAGGATGTTTCAACAGAAACTTACTTTACTTTCAAACCAGCATTTCATTCCAATACTTTTCCACAGCCTGACACATTTCAGAGTTCCTGCTCTTTCATTGGATGCTTGCTAACAGTCCACAGAAGCAGTAACACACCCTCTTCTCCCCTCTGCATGCTAGTAGGTAATTGCCCTCAGGTGGGCCTCTCAAGTGAGTTCCTGTGCTCATGCATTAAAAATCCCTTGTAATGCTCCCAGGCTCAGAGTGGTTCAAAACACCCCAGCCCCAAATACCTTTTTCTTGGTGGTGCAGTCTTCCACAGCATAAAACATATAATCACGACAGTCCTGCTGTGGAAGACTGCACCACCATGCACAGGGTATTTGAGGCTGAGGGGCTTTGAACCACTCTGAGCCTGGGAAAAACACAAGGGAATTTTAAATGCAAACCGAAATTACATTCTGAGGCCTACTGGAGGGCAAGGAAAAGATTTTAAATAAAGTTGTAACAAGAACATAGATCCCATTGGAGGGAAAAAATGATGCACAACACATACCACAACTCCCAGCATGCATGAGCACTGGAACTCTCTTGGGGAGCCCACCTGAGGGCAATTACCTACTAGCATGCAGAGGGGAGAAGAGTGTGTGTTACTGCTTCTGTTGACTGTTAGCTGGCAGTCTTCAAATAACAAGTGGTTTATCAAGAAAGCAGAGACATTCACACGTGATCAAGGCTTTAGAAGCAGAAACGTGTGGGGTTCTTGTCGATCTGTGCATTTGCTTTGTACGGAATAAAAGCTTTTGATAACAACTTGCAGCAGGTGTCGGTGAACCTTACCTGGATGAGGGAGGTTGTTGGTGGATGTAAAGACAAGGTGCTCCATGCCCGTGACACAGATCCATCCTCCTGGGCTTGGATACTCGTATTGTGGAGCTGTTTTGTTGGAGGAAGTATAGCTACAAGCCAGGTCCACTTGCCTTCCAGAGATAAAAGACAGGGGGGCATATTATCAAGGACGGCGTTAACATTATCGCCGGTTTCGATAATGGGCTTGATAACATGCCCTGGAGAATTCCCATAGAAGCCCATGTTCACACCAGAACATGGGCTTCTATGGGAATTCCATAGAGCATATTATCAAGCCCATTATCGCCGCTTTAGCGGCAGTTTTCTGCCGCTAAACCGGCGATCATTTTTAACGCCGACCTTGATAATATGCCCCAGGATCTCTCCTAATGAAAAGCACGTGAGGGGCAGGAAAGGGAAAGCGAGATGGATGCTTCTCCACTTACTGGCTGGAAGTTTTGAGAAAGCTGCACAAAGAGGTAAATGTTAAGTCACAGGTTGAAAAGAGGAAACTGCACATCAAACAGTGTTTTTCAAACGGAAAGACCGTAATGATCTTTCGGACTGAAAGTCAGAACAAATTATAGTGTAATCTCTTAAAAAACGTTGAAAAACCGCAATTGTTTGTGGAATTTGAAGTGAAATGAAATGATACTGCTTTCTCTTTAACTAACATGAACACTCCTGTTTGAAATTGTGCACTCGCAAATAAGATGGAACTGTGTCTTCAAATAACACGTGGTTTATCAAGAAAGCAGAGACATTTACCGGTGATCAAGGCTTTAGAAGCAGAAATGCGTTGAGTTCTTGTCGATCTCTTTTGTACGGAATAACAGCGTTTGATAACAACTTGCAGCAGGTGTCGGTGAACCTTTCCTGGATGAGGGAGGTTGTTGCTGGATATATATATATATAATATATATAGAAGACCCTATATATATATTTTTTAGGTCGCGCATAAAGCAGCGCATGCGCTGCCTCTGCGAGGCATCAAGTAATAAGTATTACTACTGAAACTCCACCCATTGCATCTCACTTTGTTTTGTCACTTGCCATTGGTTACATCTGGCATTGCTCTTTTTATGTAGCTCATTCATTGGCTGATGGTCCGAAACGTCACTTCCGTTTTGCTTCCCTTGTGCAGGAAGCAGCACTGACCAACTACAGTTTAGTTCCGCTGCTCCGCATTATCTACTCAATTTGGGACTAATTCCTTGTATATTTTCCACCGCCGTTCACCACTAGCTGCTGAGTTTGGAAGTGTTGGCATTTTCTTTTCCTGTTCCGCCCCCCTCCCGTCGGTCGTGTTATCCATCCTCCCGCCCTCTTTCCCGTTGTCAGTGTCACCGTTCCCTTTGTTCCCGCCCCCCTCCCGCCCTCCGTTTCCCCGTTCACTTTGTTCCGCCCCCCTCCCGTTGAGTGTGTTCTCCATCCTCCCGCCCCTCTCCCATTGTCAGTGCCCCCGTTCCCTCTGTTCCCGCCCCCTCCCGCTGTCTGTTTCACCGTTCCCTTTGTTCCCACCCCTCCCGCTGTCCGTTTCTCCGTTCACTTTGTTGCGCCCCCCCTCCCGTTGAGTGTGTTCTCCATCCTCCCGCCCACCCCAGAGGTCTCCTAGACGTCTTTTAGTCCTCATGCCGCTGGCAGCCAAGAAGCGATCATCCGAACTCCTAAGAAGCTGCGGACCTGTGCAGCAAGCCGGGCAGACCAGCTCATGCAGCGCGCACGATTGAACAGCACCCGTGGGAGGGAGAGAGCTGGCCCAATAAAGAGACCCCTCGACAGGCCCCAGCAGGGAAGGCGATATCCCAGTTGGTGTTCGCGGCGCCGCCTCGCTTTGCGGGCTTTTAGGTGCTGCGCCAACCATGGAAACGGTAGAGGAATATACCAGCTGCGGCTTAAAGCGGGTCAGTCCCTCGGTTAAAGGGCAAGAACCACAGATGCGGCCTCCGAGACTTAAGGAGTGACAACCATGTCCTGGGCCCGGTAAGTAACTTCCGTTCAGCCGCACAAGTGTATGACTGCTTAGAAAAGATTGGGGACGAAATAATATTTAACATTTCCAAGTGAACGTGATGATTTTAAGAATGTTTATGAACGAGTCCTTCTGTACTGTAACTGGTGCTTATGTAAAGCGCTCCAAACCCTTCGGGTCAAGTTAGCGCTATACAAAACTGCAAAACAGACAATTGTATATAGTTTAGGTAATCCACCACAGCTGTCATGGTTCCAGGGTCAATGCGTGATGTTATCTTAGTTTGCATGGTGTTATAATATTTCATATGCCGAGTTATGTTGCATTACGTGCCATAGTACGCTGGGTTACGAAAAGGGCGTTTTTGAAGGATCTAAATAATTTTACAAAATACCCAAAGTCTAAAAAAATCGAAGTAAATCATAATGTTAATTTGTTTTCTGGGCGGGTCTGGAAAGGACGTTGTCTTTAAACCTGCCTGCCTGTTTCATTGAGGGATTTATTCCATTCTAGCCCATACCTTTAGGCTCAAATTAACAGTAGCTTTCAGTTTTACTGATTTGTGTTTGCCCTAACACCAACAGCAAAAGCCAAACCCAGCTTCCTGCTGTTCCCGCCCCCCACCTTCCTTTCTATGCCCTCTCGTGCCTACTGTCCATTCCCTACTCCCAGTGCCCCGTTCCCCTGCTCTGCCCAGGTCCTTGCTCTCTCCTCTCTCTTCTCCCTCCCCCCCCCCCGTTTCCGGCTTTCCCATATCGGACGGTGTGTCCAAAAATATTAATTTTTCCAAACTTATTGTTGCCTCCAAACCACTCTTGCCAGTTAAGCAGCTGAGAGGGAGAGAAGGAGGCGCCCTGTCCAGTGATACCTAGCTTTGTGGTATTTTGCATCTGAGTTTGATATGTATTCAGTGTTCTGTTTAATGTGTTCTGTTGGTGGCAGGCGCGCAACACCCATTGGGCTTACCGGGCTTCAGCCCCCCCCCCGTCATGTGTGTCAGCCCAGCTGAGACAGCCTCGCGGGCTGGCGTCCGTCTAATTGCAGCCGGATCCGAGTACTTCACAGGTCTTTAAAAGACCATTTACTCGTTAATGAGGCTTTTGTTGTGTTTTCACCCCTTCTTACAGCCACTCTGCCTATGGCTGGAAGACTTAGCCCCCCCCCCGAAATCTTGTTCAAACCTCCCCCCCGAAATGTGGCTCTAGTTGCCCGCATGGTTGGTGGTGTTTGCTGCCTAAAAGAACAGTTGTGCCAGCCTCAACTTAAAATTAATAGTATCAACCCTAACACCTTCATGACTTGTACACACAAGTGCAGGTGCTGTATTTGTGCAGTTGTGTACCATTTATGCCACTGTTTCCCAAACTGTGAGTCGCGGCCCACTGGTGGGTTGCAAGCTGGTTTTTGTTGGTTAACAAAAGTCCAGCAAAAAATAAAGATGTATTAAAATTTGGTGCCCCACCACCCCAAAAATTGTCTCTATTTGCGCCTCTGACTCCGAGTGTCCCACAAAAGGGTGTAAAGTGAACGAGAATTATCCAATGCAAATAAGAGCCACTAATTATTTGGGAGACTCGGCAGGAACTGGTCTTTGGAAGAAGGGTCAGCGTTTAAGTTAGTATTTCACTATGCTGGATATTTATTGCCATCACATGAGCAAATGCAATGCAATAGGTCTCACATTGACACAAGTTTCAGCTATTGCTATTATAAATGACTGCGTTTTATTTATGTTTTTTTATTAAAAACAAAAAAAAGTCATTGTCATTTACAATGCGAGAGTTTAAGCTATTGGCATTGTAAATGACAATGCCGTTTATTTATCTGTTTTCAAAACCAACACATAGATAAAAGTTTTGTCATTTACAATGCCAATAACTCAAACTTTTGCAAATGCGAGACCTATTGCATTGCAAATGCTTGTTTTCTTTTCCATGCATCTCTGCAATCCTTCCCCTGCTGGTACTCAGGAGAACTGTGCTTGCAAATTTTTTTTCAACCCAATACATGCACGTTAGATATATATGCTCCCCAGATTCTTCCCTATTTTACCCCAAATCAATGCTTAACCATGCCCACCCCAAATTCTGCCCATTAGCACTCTCCAGTCTCCATAGACCCCAAAAATAAAGCTTATGTTTCAGTGCTGCATTTGTGTGAGGTTGGTTTAGTGAATTTTACTTGTCTTATAAAAGTGGGAGCGAATGTAGTGCTGTAAGTCACTTTTCCGAAGTTCCCACAGCAGAGTCAAGCGTAATATGTACAGAGCGATAGCAACTTTCACTACCCTGCCATTTCGTACATTTTTCACGTTGCTAAAACGCTATAAAACATCAGTATTTGTTTTTTTCTCTTTGCAGATATTTGTTGTTGTGTTTGGTATATCCTGTTAGACTAAACTTCTAGAGATAATAAACCATTTGTCTCCATTGTGAGGGAAATCTGAGTGCAAAATACATATTCTCTGTGATAAATATCACAATTTTTTACAAAGTTTAAAACATCAAACTATTGTGTAAATAATTGACAATGCACAGTAACACATGTTCATGCTAACCAAAGGCTGAATTGGTTATCTTAGCTGTTTTCAGTAACCCTGCAATTTAGCATGGAAGTACTGATTTTGCATTTATCGTTATCGTGATAGGTACTGACATTACTTGTTAATGAGTAACATACCCCGGTTGGATCTAGGTGCATGGCATAATGATGCAATAATTGAATGAGTTTAAAGAGAAGCAGTATTAGCTGCATATGCTATGGACATTTAGAATGTTTTTCAATGTTTGGCATGGGAATCCGGCTGCTTTAAATTGTTTATTGTTTTAAAAAGTTCTTTCCAGCAATTCTGTATTAATTCACCAATGCCAAATTTGCAGTAATTTGTTATATTAAACTATTTAACTCAACCACATTTCACTGAACCAATGACTTACAAAAGATGGCTTTAGGGCATACCCTTAGTTCCATAATTTTCATTTGCTTGATCTGGATGAAAGAAGAAAATAGAAAAACAATGGAGACAGGACAGCATTACGAGAAGCTATTTACTGCACAATTTTAAACGTCCTTCTTATAGACTTTTATTCCAATAGCCGCGCTTTTCTTTAATAGAAGTCACATGTTTGTTTTTCCACAGAATTTCTTCAGTGCTTGTAGAAAACAGCTGCGAAACAGAAGAGGTGACTGAAAGAAAGACAACACAAACATCACATGAGCCAGAGGAACATTACATTTGCATTACAAGAGCTCACTAGGAAAAAAACCAAATGCAGAGTTCAGCTTCAATATTATTCTTTTTTTTGTTAGAAATGCTTTATTGAATGAAATTGTAGAGTAATAAATAGTAAATTGATATGCATTTGCTCAAGCATTATGTAAGAATAATATATGAAACAGTGAAAATATTATAGCTAAAAAGAATTAACAATTGACAATAAATAACAAGAGAAAATATAATGCCTAGAGTTAAAATAACAATACTAATATACAAATGTAGCATTTTCTAAATATATTTTAAGAAGAGAAAGAGAGAAAAGAAGAAAGGAAAAAGAAGAACAAGGTTAAAATAACATAATTAGCAATCATCTGTTATTACCAAAATAACCAAAACGAGATAGTGGCTACTCATGAAAGTCCTAAAACGTGCTCATGGGTGCTCACGGGTCTAGCAGGGGTAACAGTTCTGGATAAATCTGATGTTAGAGGAAGCCAGAACATATCTCTTTTAATCATTAGTGGCTCTGTCTAACCTATGATGATGACATAGTAAGTTCCACCAGGCAATGAAGGTGTTTTTTTTAAGTGTCTTTCCAATTGGATGTGATCATTTGTAAAGACAAGGCTATTGTCAAGTCAATAAACTTCCCAATTAGCTTGCGAGATTGCCATAGAGGCGACACACTACCCAAAAACAGATGTACGATGTTAAATGCGTAATCCGTAGACAATATGTTATTAACCTTATCCCAGATTAACAAACAAAAGTTCTGGACTCAGGGACATTAAAAAAACATGAAAAAAATCACAGTTTTCTTGGGTACAAGACAAACATTAGGTGTTGTTGATTAGATGAAAATTATATAAATGAGTAGGAGTGTAATATAGTCTATTATAGAAATAAAATAGAGTTTCGGTAGTGGAGGCAGAGAGGGAAGTAGTGTGTTTCTTGGCCTAGATATGCTTGTTGTACCAAATTGGGGTTTGTAAAAAAATTCTAGTAAAGAATTAGACTTAAGAGGTGTAACAACTGAGAGAGAGTGTGTAAGTAGGGGTGAAAGGAAGTTCCTAGGAGCTTGGGATATGTGGACAGTTTCTGTAAGTGAAAAAGGGGCAATACGAGCTTGTTCCAGTTGGCTCCAGACTGTATATTCATCCAGAGAAGGAATAGAAAGAGAGGCCCAAATCTGCCTTAGAGAAAAAGCAGAGTAGTATATACTAATCACAGAAAAAATGACCCCTCCATTGTTCCTAGCCTGTTGAAGCGGAGATCGAGATATTCTTGATTTGTGTTTGTTCCATAAAAAAGATGCAAGTAAACCATTAACAGACTTGAAAAAAGTAAGAGGGTGTATGACTGGAAGCATGGACAAATAAAAATTAATTATCTGTAACATAATCATTTGAATCGTAGCTAGTCTCCCCCACCAAGATAAGAAAAGAGGGGACCAGGCTAGCGACATATTGGACATTTTTAACTTTGCTTGTTCGAAATGTATTTGAATGGTGTCTTTAATGTTATCAGAATATAGAATGCCTAAACATTTGATAGGTTTAGATGTCCAGGTAAAACCAGTGTCCTTACACATATCAGGGAGACAATATATATTTAATGACAGCACCTCTGACATCTCTATATTAAGTTTATATCTGGAAACCAGGGTATATTCAATTAATAATTGAAAAAAAAGTGGGAAGCATATTTAGTGGGTTAGAGACATATAGTAATACTTAATCTGCATAAGCAGTAAATTTAACTTCCAAATACCTATATTTGAATCCAGAGAAAGCCGACGATCTACAAATTTTCTCTAGGGAAGGTTCCAGAGAGAGAATAAAAAGGAGAGGGAGAAGAGGGCAGCCCTGTCTGGTGCCTTTGGAAAAGAGGAAAATATGAGGATTGCATGCCATTAGAATAAAATGAAGTGGAAGGCTGAAAATATAATCAATCAATCAATCAAAGTCATTAAAAAGCGCACTACTTACCCGTGAGGGTCTCAAGGCGCTGAGGGGGGGTTCCGCTACTGATCGAAGAGCCAGGTCTTGAGGAGTCTTCTGAAGGTGAGTAGGTCTTGGGTCTGCCGTAGGTGGGTCGGGAGGGTGTTCCAGGTCTTGGCGGCGAGGTAGGAGAAAGATCTGCTGCCGGAGGTCAATCGTTGGATGCGGGGGACAGCGGCGAGGGCGAGGCTGGCGGAGCAGAGCTGGCGGGTGGGGGTGTAGAAGCTGAGTCTGCTGTTCAGGTAGGCTGGTCCGGCGTTGTGGAGTGCTTTGTGTGCGTGGGTGAGGAGCTTGAAGGTGATCCTCTTGTCGACGGGGAGCCAGTGTAGGTCTCTCAGGTGGGGGTGATGTGGCTGCAGCGGGGGACGTTGACGGTCAGTCGGGCGGAGGCGTTTTGGATGCGTTGTAGTCGACGCAGGTGTTTGGCTGGGATTCCTGCTTAGAGTGCATTGCCGTAGTCCAGCCTGCTGCTGACGAGGGCCTGTGTCACTGTTCTTCTTGTTTTGGTCAGGATCCACTTTTAGATCCTGCTGAGCATGCGGAGGGTGTTGTAGCAGGAGGAGGAGACGGCGCTGACCTGCTTCGACATGGAGAGGGAGGAGTCGAGGACGAATCCTAGGTTGCGTGCGTGGTCGGTGGGTGTCGGTGATGTTCCCAGCGTGGTCGGCCACCAGGAGTCGTTCCAGGCTGAGGGGGTGGGTCCAAGAATGATGACCTCCATCTTGTCCGAGTTCAGCTTCAGACGGCTGCTCCTCATCCAGTCGGCGACGGCCTTCATTCCCTCGTGGAGGTTGGTTTTGGCGGTGTGCGGGTCCTTGGTGAGGGAGAGGATGAGCTGGGTGTCGTCGGCGTATGAGATGATGTTGAGGTCATGTTGGCGGGCCATTTGTGCGAGGGGGGCCATGTAGATGTTGAACAGCGTCGGGCTGAGGGATAAGCCCTGGGGACGCCGCAGATGATGTTTATGGCTTCGGATCGGAAGGGTGGGAGGTGGACGCTCTGGGTTCTGCCGGAGAGGAAGGATGTGGTCCAGTTGAGGGCCTTCTCTTGGATTCTGGCTTCTTGGAGGCATGTCTTTAGAGTGCAGTGGCAGACTGTGTCAAAGGCGGCTGACAGGTCCAGGAGGATGAGGGCTGATGTTTCGTCGTTGTCTAGTTGGCGCCTGATGTCATCTGTGGCGGCGATGAGGGCTGTCTCGGTGCTGTGGTTTCGTCTGAATCCAGACTGGGAGGGGTCTAAGATGTTGTTGTCTTCGAGGTGGCGGGCCAATTGCATGTTGACTATTTTTCGATGACCTTCGCCGGGAACGGGAGTATGGAGATGGGCCGGAAGTTCTTGAGGTCCTTGGGGTCCGCCTTGGACTTCTTGAGGAGGGCGCTGATTTCGGCGTGCTTCCAGCTTTCCGTGAATCTCACTGTTCCGAAAGAGGTGTTGATGACCTTTCGTAGTTGGGGTGCGATGGCTGCGTCTGCTTTGTTGAATGCGTGGTGTGGGCACGGGTCTGACGGAGATCCTGAGTGGATGGAGTTCATGACCTTGCGTGTCTCGTCCTCATTGACCTTGGCCCAGGAGGTCAGGCGGATGGTGTGGGTGGTGTTCGCAGGGGGGGTGGGTTCTGGCGTAGTCGGGGTGGTCCTGGTGTTGAAGCTGTCATGGATGTCAGCGATCTTGTGGTGGAAGAAGGTGGGCAGTGAGTCACACAGCTCTTGTGAGGGTGGGATGTCATTGGTGTTGGCGCTGGGGTTGGAGAGTTCCTTCACTATGCTGAAGAGCTCTTTTCTGTCATGTGCGTTGTTCTCCAGGCGGTCTTTGAAGGAAGATCTCTTGGCTAATCTGATGAGGTGGTGATGTCTGTGGGTGGCGTCCTTGTGGGCTGCGTGGCTGTCCGGTGTGCGTTCGTGGAGTCATTTCTTCTCCAGGATCCGGCATGCGCGTTTGGAGGTCTGGAGCTCGTCGGTGAACCAGGTGGCTTTCTTGCTGGTGTGACTGTTGGAGGGTTTCTTGAGCGGTGCGAGGGTGTTGGCATAGTCATTGATCCACTGTCTGAGTTTGCGGGCGGCGGCGTCTGGGTCGGTGGGGTCGGTGGGTGGGTTCTGGGCGAGGGTGGTGGCCAGCTGGTCTTTGGTGACTATATCTAGGAACATGGGGACTAAAACCATACCATTTTAATGCACCAAACAAAAAATCCCAATTAACACGGTCAAAGGCTTTCTCAACATCCAAAGTTATGGCCGCATAAGGTATTTCGTATTTTGAGGCCATATGGAATATATTAAGGAAGATTCAAGAGTTATCTGAAATAAGATGAACTTTCACAAATCCTGATTGATGAGTATCTATTAAATCTGGAATAACCTGTTTAATGCATAATGCTAGGGACTTTGCAAATATTTTGCAATCCGTGTTAATAAGATAAATGAGCCCATAATTTCCACACTTATATGTCTCTTTTCCCTTCTTGGGAAGCAAGCAAAGCATCACCTGTGCCAAGGTTTATTGTATGCATTTTTGAGTGACAAAATAAGAAATCAAAAGAAGTTGTTTTGGAAGTAGGAGATGTGCAAAATGTGAGTAAAATTGAACAGAAAATCCATCAGGACCAGGAGCTGTATCTTTGGGGAATTGAAGAACAGCATTCTTGAGCTCAACCTCAGTTATGTCTGCATCTAAGACGGACAGGTCTGGTGTGTTGACCATCGGTTTGGGAATAGATTGAAAGAAAGAATCTAATTGGTCAGTCGTGGGAGAACACTCTATTGAATATATGTTAGTGTAATACTGTGTTAAACAGTCTAGAATTTCTATGTCTTTAGTGTGAGTCAGTCCATCTTTGTTTGTGATGCTTGTATTTTTGATTTTCGTTTTTTAATTTTCAAATAATTGGCCAACATTTTCACGGCTTTATTACGGCCACCAAACACCTTTGCATTGATTTTAAGTAAAGTACCACACGCATCAATACAAGATTGTTTGTTGTATTGCAATTTAGCTTAAATTAATTTAGATAAAGTGTCTGCTTTTTCTGAGGAAAAATAGTCATGCTCCAACTCTTTTATTTGTTTAAGTAATTGTAATGAATCTTTAAGTCAGTTATTTTTCTTCACCACAACATAGTTGATTATAAAACTCGTAGCGGTCACCTTCTAATCATTCCATATGTAATTAATTTGTTAATCAACAGGAAGATTAACAGCAAAGAAATTGGTAGTAAAATCAGCAAATGCATCAGTAAACTGTTTATCTTGCAGTAATATGTTATTAAACCTCCACCTATTAGGCAGAGATTTTTATTAGTAAAATCTAGGTCTAAAATAACAGGGGCATGATTTGAAATCAAAATGGAGCCAATCTCCACATTTAAAATCGATTAAAGAACATTCTGAGTGACAAACAAGTAATCTATTCTGGATTGTGAGGCGTGTGCAGGAGAAAAATATGTAAATTCCTACACATCTGGGTGAACAACTCCCTAGTCATCGATTAAACATCTAGAGGACATAACCCTCTTGATGTATCTTTGCATTTTGTTGGGGTTGTATCTTACTTTAGAGCGCCGATTTAAAAAAAAAAAAAAAAAAAAGTCTATTAATTGGTTGCAATGTCCCCATACTATAAAATTATCTGAAGAAGAATCGGATAGGATAGTAGAGAATTGTTCCCAGAATTGTAAATCCACACCTGTGCCGCCATAAACATTACATAATGAGAAGAGTGTTATTATTTTTGACATTCAATAGTAACCACCTCCCAGCAGCATCTTTGGTTTCCTTAATCACTTGATTGTGCAGAGATTTATGAAATAAAGTCAAAACGCCATTCTTATATACAGCAGAAGAGCTAAAAATGGAACCCTCCCATTGCCTACACATACAATCAATGTCAGTATCTTGAAGATGTTATTCCTGTAAAAAAGCAATCTGCCAATTCAACTTGGATAGGTGGGTTAACACGCTCTGTTTTTTAACAGGGTTACGATGTCCTTTTACATTCCCTGGAAACAATATGTAAATGAGCCATGAATAGTGTATACAGTGACTAATAATTAGGTAGACATGAATGAGAATTGCTGCGGTTAACCAGACATTAAGTAAAGGAAAGGAAAGTACAATAGAATGGTGGCGAACACGGGAATATAGAGGGATAAGCAAAAACTAATGGAGAGCCACAATTCATGGTAAAAGAAAAAAAGCAAAACATGTAAAAAGAAAGATGAGATAGAACAGTGGGGAGTGGGGAAAATAACTCCCTATTGTAAAGAAAAGTAAAAAGATGACAAAATGTCAAAGGACTTCAGTCATATCATCCAAGAAAATGAGGTATGGAAGGAAACTAGTTTAGGAGTGGGGGGTAAAACAAGATGTCCAACCCAAAGAGAAGCCAAGAGGAGAGTAAGAAACAAGCATATGAAGTCAGGAATGGTAACTTGATCCAAAAATGATATAGGAAATAATATGACAATAAACTAGGTACTCCAGACAGACCTGCCATGCAGTGAAAAACTTCATACATTATACACGAAAAACATGGAGACTGGAAGTGGTAAGATGACAACAACCTTCACAGCACGATCCGACAGACCAAAGGAACGCAGAGCCTGTACAAAACATGAAAAAGAAAACAAAAATAGAGGTTACTCAAATCAGGTGCTACTGAGTTCCATACCGTCTCCTTTATGTTCACGATAAATTGCTTAAGGTCCTTAGGATCTGCGAAGGAGATCATTCTGTCTTTGTGGGTGACCTTGAAGGAACAGGAATATAGAAGCCTATACTGTGCATTCATGGATCTCACAAATGGTCTCAAGTCCAAAAACTCTTTTCGCCTTGCAGCAGTGACCTTGACCACATCCTTACTGAAGAAGACTTTGTGCCCAGACCAGAGCATCTGCTTGCATTATTTGGCCATCATAAGGACTTCCATAAGATCAGAATATTGTAGGAACAAAGCGATAATACCTCTAGGTCTGTTGGAAGATGTGAAAGGGGAAGGGCCAATCCTATGGGCTCTTTAAATGTTCAATTCTCCAGAAGATTTCAACCCCACAATTTTGGGCATGTGCAGCTTGAGAAATTTGATCATATCCTGACCTTCTGATCCCTCCGGAATACCGTAAATATGTAGGTTGTTGTGACAATTAAGGGTTTCCAAATCTTCACCCCGTTTTTTAAGCTGTATGACCTCCTTAGTTAAATAAGCCTCCTTAACTGCAAGATCTTGCGCGTCACTCACCCGTTGTTCCACCTCAGTGAGTCTTGAATCCAGAACAGACCACTTTTCTTCAATCCGTTGTACGGTTGGACTTATCTCCACCATGAAAGGTTTCATATTTTTTAACTGATCCATAATACCCTCTAGAGTCAAGGGTAATGAAGATTTCGTAGGTGACGAACGATCTTTTTTATCTCTTTTGTTTGCACCACCTCCTGACTCCTTGTGAGTGCCAAAAGTAGTAGAAATCGCAAAATTGGAGTAGTGCACAGTATCCGTGATGAGACTCAGTGATATAACTTATCTCTGCGAGGATTAATGAGTCAGAAAACCAAATCTGACCAGCGCTGGAAGTGTCTGAAAAAATGACCATATTCACAGTGAGTAGAATGTTGAGAAAACTCTCAAAGGAGAAGAAAAGGTTTACAAACAGTAATGGTGGTCATCTATGCCATTTAGCAGAGAGAAAAAGAAGATTTAATGGGCAAAAAACTGCCATTGTTGTTAATGCAGGCAGGCTGAAAGTCCTTCAAAATGGCAGCTATAATCCTGACAGGATTGGAGCGGCAGGCAAAACTCACAGAATTTATCAGATTAAGCACTTAAATGCTCACCAGTCCATTTCCTGACATTTCCAACTACTAATTATGCTGCCAAAATGCAAATGCATACCAAAACCACCCAACAAAATGAAGAGAAGTCCTCGGCTCCCGCAGAGGAAAGTCAGCAAGCGGCCATCTTGTTTGCTGCAGACACACACTCATCTAGCTTCTATAATATTCTAATTTACTTTAAAATATATTTTTTTTGTTTCACATTGTTTTAAAGTGTTTTATACAACATGAGGCTGGTTCACTCTGAGGGCACTGAATCTGAGGTACGTACTTGCAAACTCCACCACCTGCAGCACTGAAGTGAACAAGAATACAGATAATGCCTAAAAAAGTTACAAAAGTGCTTATTAACATGGGTGATCTAATGGCTAATTGATGAATATAGGTCATGTTTCCTTTAAATACCTTTAATTGGAACACTGCGATGTTGTCAACCTCAGTTCAGATTTTCCACAGCCCGATGGGTAGAAATAAGATCTCCATCTTATGGCAAGGCACAAAAGCTAATGCTATGTAAGTTCAAAGGAGTTGAAGCCCGTAATTTGTAGCACAATCTCCAGGTTGAAAGTAACAGTTTCTAACCATAGATTTACTGACCCAGCCACCTCTTTTAAGAACATCTGAACACCTTAGAATGAAAGAGCGCTCCCCTTGCAGAATGCACAAAAAAACTGCTTATTTGAGTCTCTGCCTCCCTCAAAACCTCCACAACCCACCTAGCTATAGTAGGTGCTGAAACTGGTTTATGAGGATGTTTATAAGAAATGTTAACAGCTGGAATTCCCATGAGCCACTCTTACCAACTGTTTGACCTTCATATACCTTCAGACTTTGAACCTCATACAGTATTCCATTATCAGGAAACAAAGGATAGAAAATACTTCTATCAACGCAGTGTTGTCCCTTCTAATTAAAGCAAACTCCCTATAGTTGATAAGTAACACCTAGAGCTCTTCTATCTGAAACCCTGCAGTAGGAGACAAAGCACAGTAACATAGTTAACTTCTGTTTCAATTCTTGCAAATTTAGAGACCCATTGTTCCAGGCTTTCCTCAAAAAATCAGATTGTTTACACCCCAATCAGATACATAGATGGGCACAGGTGGGTCATCACTCAGATACTTTGCAAATGTCTCTTGCGCAAAATATCCTGAAAAACCAAAGTCTCATACACTATATAGTGCAAACTATATGTTCTCAAATAAATGACCACAAGTTCAAAACTAATAAAATTACTATTTGCCTCAGGAAAAAGTTAAAATAATACCGTTTCAGGTATATCTAGAACATTCCTGTCAGAGGCAGTTTTAGTGATTTAGATAAAGCCATTGATGATTATGTACTAGGTTGTTTCTCTATTCTTAATAATGATGTTATAGTTTGATAACTTTTCACATTCTGTTATAAAAATTAGAGGTAGCATGAGCAAAAATTGGTCCGAAGTCCCAAACAAAATGTAGCAGTTCAAATCTTGCTTTAGGCCTATTGTTTTATTTTTTTAACATGCTTCTGATTTTCTTATATATAGTCCCAGGTTTCAGTGTTAATAAATATTCTTTTGTTAATACTTTGAATAGTTGTGTGTTTTAGATGTAGAAGAATGTGCTTAATTTAATAATAGCATATTCTTAATTAATTTGTATTCCTTCTTTTGAAACTTGTATTGACTGTTGGGATTTTATTCTGTCTGAAACCTGCCCACCTGATGTTATGTGCAGTGTTTTTTAGGATTCGTATATAAACAGCCAGAAAATGGCAGTGCAAAACCTAATCTACTATGTGCTGAGAATATTTGTGTTGAGCTTTGATCTTAGGTAAGCAATTTATGTAAGCTCAATGGTTATTTAAGCTCTCCACTATCTAAATTAACAGTTAATGTATTTGGTACTTTGAATGTTGTTCTTATAGCTGGTCCTGTCAAAGGCTGACTTTTTATATATTCTAGTAAGAGGTGATAAGTTGTTTTCTGAAGAGTGTTGGGCTTTATGAGAAATAAACATCTCTAGTCATCCTTTGGTCAGCTTGTACTAAAATGCAAATTAAGCAGTTGGATAGTCTTAAACTTTTACCTGTACTGAACATTTTGCTTTAGGTTACAATGTTACAGTGTTTACTCCTTTGATAGTCATTTTCAGATTTAAAAGAATATAGAATCGGTGTCACAAAACATCTAGACGTGCAAACTGCACTCAACATGGATGCTTAGGGCTGACCACTGGTGGACCATGAGCCCTTCTGAGTTGTACCTGGGACTTTCTTGGCAATGATGATGCGGTTCACATCTCTTGTTTGTGCCGATGTGGAGGAGCTGAGGCACTGAGGGGGGCCTCGTCTGGTGGAAGGCGGGGGCCAGCAGTGCAGAGAGAAGTGGAGTAGAGACTGGAGCAATCGACGGCCAACTGAGGAGCAGGTTAATGGCATTGATCCTCCCTTTCCTGTTCATGCAGTGGGGTTTGATGCTCCGTTGTCAGAGGGGTGAGGCCCACAACAGACACATTGGGTGGGGTCTGCTTAGGTCTGGGATGGCCTGGACTTTTTTGGGCATGCAGGTGTCTCATCTCTGTCCCTGCCTTAGAGCAAAAGAGAAACTGAGCCTCTGCCGCTCCCCTTAAAGGCACATAAGGCACAAACTGACAATTT
Source organism: Triturus cristatus (assembly GCF_964204655.1). Taxonomy (NCBI): domain Eukaryota; kingdom Metazoa; phylum Chordata; class Amphibia; order Caudata; family Salamandridae; genus Triturus; species Triturus cristatus. The sequence goes on from NC_140595.1 coordinate 393,897,123, forward strand.
GTGGCTTGTTTGGCTATTCAGTCATTTGTCGTTCTCGGAGCATGGCTATAGCCTGTACCTGAAAAGGGGAGGGCTGTGCCCAAGTATTGGCTACCTCGTATGCAACGGCTCTCACACAGTCCCCAAAGGCAGTGGGGTAGTTAATCTTCTCCAGGATGGCTGCAAGGTCTGCTGCTAGAGGTGGGGTTGGATGAGCCCCCAACAGATGTTCCCTGAATACACTCAGTACAGTGAGTAAGAAAATGCAGGCTGGGAGTATAGCCCCCCACGAAGCCGAGAAGTTGATGGAGCTGGACACCTCTGGTGGATCCTCCCAAATGACTGTTCTGAATCACCCACTCGAGGGCATTAAGCCTAAGCAGGGTGGTAAAATTCACGATTTAGGCTCACCATTGCCTTCCCAAGTGTTGACTGTGCATTCTTTATCAACTCTTTCTCCAAAAGCCAATGACCAGTATATATGCTCTCAGTAGCAGATTTGGACTGGGTAGAGCCTCTTGCCAATTCGTTCAGCAGTATGGGTTCTAGGGATGAGGGAATTTTGGCAGAAGGTGGGGTAATGGGCACTAACATCTTGCATACATCTTCTAGGCTTGCGCTAAAGCAATGAGACATGAGCCATAGGGCGCATGTTGGGCCTTTTGGAGGTAGTGTAATTCTGGTTGAAGGGGACGTTCTTGGAGTAGCTGAGGTAGCTAATGCCAGAGAAGAGGTATCCCATTGGAACTCAGGGCAGATGTCAATCCCTTTCCCAGTGGATCTGGGGGACAAATGCACAGCCGTGAAGAACACATTTAAGGAAGGATGAATTGGGGATAAGTATTTCTTTGTCCTATTGCTCTAACACACCTGTGCCCTTTGAGGCTTTTTTTTCACTTTTAGACTCTGGCAGTTTGTCTGATGTTGATGATGAAGAGCCCTACTCAGAGGGTACAGGTGATGTGGCTGAAGTGAATCTCAGGAATTCATTCTATTCCATCTCTAAGGGGGCTACCGGAAAATAATTAGTGGGCAGCAGTTTAATGGAGGCTAAGACTAGACCCCTAACAGCAATGCAGTTGGAGGACTTGGTCACTAATGCTTTTTCTCAGGGAGATCTGGACCCTGTGTTTTCCAAGGCTGAGGTAGAGCTGCTTAGAATCCTGAGGGTCTGGATCTTACACCTACAAACTCTCCCTAGCAACTGCTAAGCTTCAGAAGTTAGCCAGTATAGAACTACAAAAAGTTGCTTTAGCTAATGCTCCCACTTTATCTGCTATCTATGACCTAATCCAGCTACACAGGGAAGATTATAAGAAGGACTCTCTCTCTTTGAAAACAGCACACCTGAAAAAAAAGGTGGTACTGAGAAAGTTTTCTAGAATCATGGACATTCTTCATGCCCGACTGGGAGATGCAGAGGCGAGTCAGGGTGCCCTTCAAGAGTCGGTTAGAGAAAACAAGTACTTCACTCTGAATCACAACACTCAACTGGAAGGACTCTCATCTAAAATAGAAGATCTGGAGAACAGATCTGCAGGAAATAATCTCCAAGTCTTAGGTTTCCCCAAGGGTTGCAAGGGAGACGATCCAAGAGGGTATGTTTTTCATCTCTTTAGAGAAGCCATTCCAGTTTCGGATGACTGGGATGAGGACTCTATGATTCAAATGCCACTTTGTATCCCATTTTTGCAGCCTAGGAAGGGGGGGGAGTCACTGGCTATCTTCGAGACCCCTTATTTTATGGAATGTTATCCTGTGAGAGGAGATTTGCTTAATCCACAACCCCAGTCAGATATTGTGGTGTGAAGCTTTTTGTTCCATCCGACTTTTGTCACTAGACAGTAGTGTGTCATTGGCAGCTTAGTGAACGCATTCTGGCATTACAGCATATCAAAGCGATGGTTTATTTGATGGAGCCAGACACCTTGGGGATCTATTATGCAGGGCATATGTATTTCCGCCAAGATGCAGCTAATGTTGCAGAGCTGCTACACAAAAATGGCAGCCAGCAAAATGATTGGTGACGTTTGGGAGGCTCGGAGTAGTCCAACTTAATGTGTATACCTGCTCTTTGTTCAGAGCCGTCCTCCCTCTTTAGTCTGCCACAACTCGATTTGCTGTTGGACAAGAACTGCTCGACAAAATCTTTTACAGTCTTTTTTGTTTTTATTGTATTTACTGAGTGCATTAGACTTATCAGTTTTCTTATGGATTACCATGGTACATCTTAGGGGGAGGGAGGTTTCAGGTGTCTAACATATTGGTTGGGTTAAGTCCAGAAGGACAGATTGGTAATGGCCCACTGCTGGTGCTTAGATGTTGGGGGGATGGGCTAGCTGTTTGGGAGGGCAGGTTGAGTCAAAGAGACGTGGGAGATGAAGGTAACAGTAGATTAGATATCACCTACAAGGGCACTGAGGGGTTGTAGGCTTCAAACTGGGGGAAAGGTTGGAAAAAACAGGTTGGTAGACAGAAGCCAGGGAATTTCACTAAAGGTTTGAGGGTCAGTGGATGGAGCATCACTCTAAGACAAAGCAATGATGATGGCTAATATTGGAACAGGTCATGGACAGTAATTGCACTTACTTTTATGGAATATAAATGGCATGAAAGCACGTAATAAGCATAAGTTAATTAAGGAAGAATTGCATTCCCTCAAACCACATTACATGTGTACAGGAAACACGCCTGTCTCAGGAACAACCTTCCCAAATGATGGAACTGGGCTACAGGATTTTGTCCACTTCAAGTTATAACTCTGCCCAGAGGGGGTGACCTTACTTGTATGGAATGAAAAGTAGGTAATGTTGAAATTAAATCTGATATTGATTGATAGTGACTATTCAAAAGGGGGACATCATACTTACTCTTTGCACAATTCATGGGCCTAGCGAAGGCGACCCCACCATGTTTGATCATAGGTTGGTTGAACTTCTATAATTGCCTGAGCCTCTGGTACTATGCGTGGATTTTAATGTCACTTTATGTCCAGGGCTCAATTCCACATCAGAGGGATTGTGTAATATGATAGCTGTGGGCAAAATATCTTAGAAATGCACTGAAACAACTCATGAGCTCCTATAAATTAGTAGATGTTTGGCGTAGCTGTAGACCACTGGAGTCTTGTTTACCTTCTACTGAGCTCCCCAAAAGTCTCTTTCTCAGATCGATATGCTTCTAGCGAGCCACTCACTTCAATCTTATGTTAATAGTAGATAAAACATGAGAATAACATCTAACCATGATTCTTTGTCTATGTTTATTAGCTTAGATTGATTTTGCCATTTTTCTATCCCATGAAGCTGAACCTTCGACCAGAAGTTGTTACTCGATGATGACTATATACGATCAATGAACAATAAGTTGAGGGATTACTTGGAGATGATATTGGCTCAGCACCCACAATCTACGTTTGGGACTCTCTCAAGGCATTCTGTAGAGGTCAAATGTTCAGTTTCTCAATACATCAGTAGAAGGCATGGTCTTCCCTTAGTCATATTGAGGTAAGATTGGCACAGAGTATAGTTGATCAAGATGGGCAAAGATTTGCAGAGGCTCAAAGCAATTAACAGCCTTATAAACAGTGTTAAAGAAAAATACATGGGATAGGGCCAACAGATTGATTAGAGATGAGAAAATCTCATGTTTTGAGAACGATGAGGTGATGGGTCAGGTACTTGCTTTCTGGGTTCAAGATCAAGCAAGTGGTAATGTTATACATAAGGTTGTAAACAATAAAGGGGAGAAATTGTGCTGCCTCCAGAGAGGCTGTCAATAAGTATGCAGAGACATTTTACCACTGTAAATTGAGGCAACAACAGCGCTTAAAGCTGGAGGAGCCTATCACCTTGGTCAAAGTCGAAAGGATTATCAGTCAACTAGCAAAGTGGTAAGCATCTGGGCCGGACCAAATTCTTTTGGAATTTTGCAAAGCCTTCTCACTAGTTCTTACAAAGGTTCTTCAAGATCTCTTTAATTGCCTTCATTCTCTTGGCGGGGTTCCATGCTCCAGGGGAGAATTTAATATTCTTATCTTTTTTTTAAAACTAGGACTGACTATGTTGGATGCCGAAAATGCATTTAACCAGGATTCCTGGTAGTCCCTCTGGGCTATTTTGGGTACTTCTGGCTTTGCTGCAGGGTTCATCTTGCGGGTTAAACAATTGTATAGGGGATTAAAGGCAAGAGTATCTTGTGCTGGCAACTTACCTGATCTTATCAAAATCACTAGAGGCACCCGGTAGGGGTGTCCTTGTTCACCACAACATTTTACGCTACATATTGAGCCCTATATTCAGGCTCTGCAACTTGTGGACTGTGCTTATATCTCTTGGATCTTAAGGTTCTTGCGTACACTGACGACATAGCCATTCTGATGTCCACTCAAGTTGCTGCATTAATGGTGGTCGAATCTTCAGCCATGAAACTTGGTTGGGTTTCAGGATATAAGCCAATCCTGATAAAACACAGGTTATATTGAATGACATTTCTCTGGCCTAAGATAAGAGGAGGGTACAATCTGAAAAACAAAATATGTGAGGATAGAATTGATTCTGCGGTTGGAAGAGATTGAGTTAAATTATGGCAAAATATATAATCATTCCATAGGGGTTTTTAATAAATGGAACAAACTGCACAGGGTTTGATCGGGAGATGCAACCTCGTAAAAATTATAATCCTGCCTTGGTGTTTGTACCCATTTGGGTGCACACCTCCCAATCTACCGAAGGATTTTTACATATTTTTTAATACATTTTAAGATAGCTGGCAGTAATATAAATGGGGTTACAAAATAAACCTAATGCGAAGTACAATATCTTTCGATTTCCCTGTGATAGAGGTGGCATGTCCTTACCAGCAATACGGGTGTACTATCTGGCAGCTTTCATATCTCAACTGAATTTTTACTGGACAGGGAATTCTGACCTCTAAGTCCTATCTTTCCCAAGTATCTATCCTAGAGGGATGCTATTGAACCACATCTAGGCTTCATTGATACTGCATATTTTAGGAGGACTAGATTTAAGACCCACAGGTCTATCATCAAATTTGGACATACGTTAAAAAATATTTTATTGCATCACTCCTTATAATCAATACCCCTTTCTGGACTACAATCCGAATCTGCCACTGTCAGTCCATCTTGGGTGTTGGGTAGATTTTATACTTTGGGAGAATTGTATGAGGATACACCACTATTATCCTACAAGACCCTTCAGCAACAGTTCTCCCTTCCCCTTCAGGACTTCTTCAGGTATCTCTGATGCCGTCATTTTCTAATGAGCTTTAAAGAGAGGATATAAACTGCTCCTGGAATAATTTCGTTGACTATTTTATGAGAACTGCTCATAAGGTCAATATAGGTCTGGCCTAAAAAAATATTCTTGTGGCTGAGATAGAGGGTAGAGCAGACCTATTCTAACTTAGGGCAACAAATGGAGTGGCCAGCTGCAGTTGAGGTGGCATATAATGGAATTAAGTGAAGTAATATTCTCGCACAGAGTGTGCTCATTATTTCTTAGGTCATGGTCCCCCATTTCAAATTTATGGAAGATTTGTATTATATGTCACATAGCTTGTATAAATTAAAGTTAAGGCAGGATGGGAAATGCTTTTGTTGCAGGGTTCATGGGGCAGGCGGTGCCCTTATCTTTGCAGTTTGTACAAGCACACAGGGTTATTGGGATTTGATTTGCTTGAAGCCTAACTGGATCTTTCATGTGGATACAGTCTGGGCGTATAAATTGATAATTCTTGATCACTCACCTTTAATTCTACCTAATATCGTGGGGATATATTTTTTGACCATGTCCCTGACCAAACTGGTGCTGGCATGATATTGTTTGTTAAGTGAGGCACCCTGCCCAAGGGTATGGTGGAAAGAATGTTTATATTTCTACTCTTTCAAAATGTAAATTTTTAGAAAATTATAAACATTGATCTAGATTAAATCGGGCCTGAGATCAATTTAGGGTTTGGATGCTTGAACACTTGGCTGGTCATTATCAGTCACTATCTTACTATACTCTATTATACAGAATTTTTATGATGATCTGATATTTGTCGGTATGTTTATTGACACATATTACATGTTATAACTCCTTTTTCTGTTCCACTCTATGACTGATACCATTGCTATTGATTACATTCTATTTTCTTTGTTCCTATGAATTTGCATATGGTGACATTCTACTAATAAAAAAATAGAAGTTTGCTGATTCTTTAGTTGTCCTTCTTTTGAAACTTTAATTGACCATATATTTTATACTTCAAAAATGCCCACCAGATGTTGCATGCCATGGTTCTTAAGGTTCCTATCAAAAAAGTAAAAAAATGGCTGCATGCAAGCTATTCTTATAAGTGCTGGGAATACATGTTTTGATCTTTGATCTTAGGTAAGGCATTTATGTATACTTGGTGGTTAGATAATCTTTTCTGCCAGTAAATGAAATAGTTAATTTATTTGACACATTGCATTTGGTTCATTTAGTTAATCCTGTCAAAAGATGAACTTTCACACTTTGTAGTGAGAGACTGTAATTTGTTTTTTTAAGAGTGCTGGGGATTATGAGAAATTGTCGCCTGTTATCCACTTCTGGAAACCTTTCAATAAAATGTGAGGTTAGCAGTTGGATCGTCTTTGAGGTTAGCAGTTGGATCATCTTAAGTTTCCACCTATGTTAAATATTTTTCTTTAGTGTGCAATGTAGTAATATTTTCTTCTGTTGTCTACAGCAATACAGGTTTGTATAACAATGGATTTCAGATTCTGGTACAATTTTAGTTCTTATATGCAAGATAGAGTTTACGGATACTAAATATCCTGCCATATATTTCTTAATTGTTGCATATTCTTCACTTTATACTATATTCAAGTCTTACATAATTATTTTTAAACTCCCTATCAATCGGTCTTAGTTGGATTGTGAACTTCTTAACTCAGATGTTATGTAATTGCTTACTGTCCCTTGCTTTAGTGAACTTTATTAGAGAAAATGTAAATACTGGCTCTGTAAAACATGTAATTACTTAACATAAAAAGTCTTAAGAACATACTATTTGATTGCTGGCGGAAAACCAAATATGAATGTAAGTTTTTAGGCACATGCGGTTGTAGAAAGGATGAATTTCTTTTATATAATGATTTTTAGTCTGTGAAGGTTTTATAGGAAATATATAATTTAAAGCACATATTGAAATTGTTATTTACAAATATTTTGTGTTTTTCTTTTCTCTCACTTCATTTTGAATGTTCTTTCTAATTGTGTTTTTGTAATGTCTTGGGTGTCTTTATATGGGTAGTGTTTAGGCACCATATGATTTGATCTGCAATTGCTGGAACAACACAAAGAAAGAGGACTTTCACTACTGTTATGTGTTGTCTTTTGTGAAGTGAAGTTGACTGCTCTGCTTTCAACTCATGTTACTCCACAAATTAGCTTTTATTGCTCTCACTTGACAGCAAATTACAGTTTATATTATTGAATGAATTCTAAATTGTGAATATAAAAACTGGTTTATGAATCAGCAAATATATCTATTTTTGAAGTCATATCATTGTGAGTTGCTTGCTTTCACTAGAAAAAAATATATTATTTTTCACTCCCCACTAAAACAATACAATAGGGTACTTTGTGTGTGGAAATGTTAGGCTGGGTAGAGTTACCAATCTAGTTGGTCTGAGCTCAGCTGGGCAGTTGGAAACCAATTAAGCTTCATGTTAGTCTTGTAATGAACCCATTTGTATTTATTGAGTCACAGCCACCACTGTTTCATTCCCCTGTAGGACTTGACTCTGAACCCTTGCTGTGATTGTAAAAGCATGATATGCATAAGGTGTCTGACTGCTTCTATTTTAGATGTTCCTCTTTGCTGATATTCCCCTTTTCCTGGCCTTCCTTTTGCTCTTTGTTTGTGTTTGAAAACTTCCTGAGACTGTCATCCTGACCCAATTGCTGCAATGCAAAAAAGTGTCTAAACCAATGGTAAATCATGATCCAGTGATGCTCTGTGCTTGTGGGCATGCTTTTGGAAGAAATCTGACTGGTCATGCTGAGACCCGGCTCCCACAGCCCAAAGGTTTCCTGCTTAATCCTGTCACTGTGGGTGTAATCACAGGCCTATGTTAGATGTGTAAAGGCCTGGGAACTGAATGGATCAAGTTTTGATCAATTACTGCTGACGAGAATGATGGATGCTGCCTGTATAAGTGAGTGATGTGGTGCGGCCTATCAGTATCGACTTGCTCAACCATGTGACCTGGAGAAGGGTGGGTTGGAATCTGTGCATGAAAACAGTATGGATGTACACTGAAGACAGCAATGCTGCCACTCCCACGGAGCAGCTGGGTTAAGAAGCACAATATGGGGCACGGGTTGAGAAGATGCCCTTACAAAAGGAGAGTGGGTATTGAAAGGTGGCAGATTGAGAAGGTTGTATGGAATTAACCTAATGTTATATATTCACAGGAGGTGAACACTAATACTCGCTATATTAAGTCAGACACCGGACACTCAGACCTGATAAGCAGCTTTGCGGGGTGTCAATTGCTCTCTCTCATGAAATGTGGTGACAGTCTGGGAGGAAGCCCAAAATCATCTTTGCCAGAATAGGGTATATTGGTCCTGCTGCTTACTCACTTTAATGATACCCTATGTTTGGCTCAGCAACCAACGCCTCATTCTCTTGGCCCTATCAAAAACTCTGCCACCAAACACTTTCTTAATTTATTTCTCTTTCATTTGAATCACAAAATGTGCCAATGCACTTAGCAATTTCTTCAATGAAATTGCCAATGAACAATTTACCTTGGGCTGCTAATCCCTCTTCCTTTCAGGCTACCTCAGCCAATGTTGGACATATTTCAATAGGATGCTCTTCTTCCCATAGAGATGTCTGTATTCCATTCCCTATGAGACATAAAACCTTTTCCACCAATTGTCACAGTTCTTTTGCATTCACCTTCCTCTTGGTAATATACACCTTCTCCGCCAAATCAAGCGTTTTAGTTAAAGGACCAATCACATTCCAAACGATGTTGACAATTTCGTAGACCTTTGTGTAAGTCTTTACATGGGTCTCAGGTGGCCTAGCAAATGAATGCTAGAAATGTTACTTCCAGTTCTGGTGTCACTGTAACCCTGATCACCAAAGAAGGTTTTGGACATTCTGAACATAATACAGTCTTACATTGTTTGGTGTGTCTCACTTTAGCTAAATTCTAATGTATGCCACCACATGTTATGCAGATGGATATTATAGTGATGGTGGATGTTTAGTTAATAAATGCTCACACATTTATTTCCCCAAGGGATCACTCAATGTATTTCTATCCTTTGTTTCTGAATCCCCAGAACCTCTTTTCAGGAACAAAATCCACCTCCGGTCCTGAATCAATATCAGCACTCTGATATGTTCTCATTTATAGCAGAAAAATGTGTTCTCTTTTGTAACCCCTTCTAAAAGGTATCACAGATCAACCCTTCTTTTCACGCTTCTTGTGTGCCATGGGTACAAACATGTCTCAACCCCTCACAAGACTCATTTTTTTCAAATGTTCTCCTTTTTATAAAACTAACAACTTCCTTCAAATGTTTCTTTTACCTCTGGACTACCAAATATATCCTCCCCTGCTGATAAGAATCTTTCATTCACTGAAATCTGACTAAAACCAACACCACTAGTAAAACTTCGACAACTTCTTCCCTGGACTAGAATACAAATCACACACTATCTTCTCGACAGCTTTATTAACTGACTCCTCAATTCTCCTTTACAATCCACCTAAAATGTACTTTTCAGCCATTTTCTAAAGTCACAGGACCACAAGAACTCCACTTTTTCACATCTTTCTCTGCCCACCAGTGATTAACATACTCTACAAACTAACTGTCCATTACTGCCCAATCATATAAAGTGGCAATACTCAAAATGACCAATTAACACATGATAGGCATGATGCTCACTCCACAGAACCATTTCACATCTCAACAAGTTTTGCCTCTCACACTGAAGAAACACAGTTTGTAGACAGGCACTGAAATCCGTGCACTCACTGCTACCTGACTAACCACCCATGTTCCCACTGCCTCACCCATGGCTTATCTCGAGACTTATGAGCTAATAAAGCCCATTGCACCTTAAAATATACTTTATGAACACCATTACATCAAAAATATTTCAAACAGGAAGATCACTGTCACAGCCGCCTGAATAAAAAACAATTTTTAGCAATCCACTCCTTAATGAGTAATCCAAAATTATTAATTTTAACCTCCACAAAAGTAGATCAAATTGAACTTCCCACAACCCCAACTACAGTGCCTTTTCATCAATCAATACGTACATTAACGACATGGCACTAATAAATCAATATAGAGCTTGCGTCTCCTAGACTTAGAGTAACTCTCAGAGATTACTCATCTTTGTGAGGAGTAGCACAAAAAAAGAAAAAATATATATACTCATTCTGCTTTTTTATTGATTAGTAGAATGTTTAAGAGTTCAACATACTTTCATTTGTTACTGCTGTGAGCGGGGACGTTAAAGAGATTTATGTAATGTTAGCCTCTGAGCCTGACCATAAAACTTAGCAGCAACAGTCTCTAACTAGTGGGATAGGATTGGTGTTAAAAGTTTTAAAAAAAGAAAGAAGTGGGGTATCTGGTAACTACTATGGTTCCTCCCTTGCTACTTTCTATTAGTCAACATGTGTTAGCCCCTAGATGTAGCTCCAGGCTTTCTCCAGGACCTAAAGACCCTTTCCACAAGTTATCTTCCCTAAGTGATCCATAGTGAGTATAAAGATAAGAACTTTGTCACCTATTGTAATCATTGGGCATCCTCCTATGGAAGCATGTTGAAGTTCAAGACAGAAACATAAAGGGAAACATGAACATTGCTGATGCATTGAAAATTACTGGGCATCTAGTACATTCACTGTTTGAAAACAACATCACCCTACAAGTGGAAAAACAGCACTGCAAATGGTGGCACTAATGATTACCTACCTTCTAGTATGACATTACTACACGTTACTAGAGGACAGAACATTTGAGCTTACACCGTGCAATACTATGCAGGTCCTGCAGAAACGAAGAGTTCCATGTTTTCATATTTTGAGGTGCAATTATCTCTGATGATGTCATTAGAAGATGGCATGGAGTGGGTGTATCAATATTATACATCGATGTTTTAACAAGTTTTTGAGATTTGATAGAATCGAATGGCCATAAGTATTTCACTTAAAACTAATGTACATTGTCATAGCTCATAGAACCTTTTTGTGTCACATTAAATATTGCTCTTCTCCATCCTTAAACAGGCATATTGCGCATCACATGCAATGTGAGTTATTTAGAGTCAAGTGTCTATTATCATGCATATTAATTCCCTCAAAAGCATAAACTCAATATAATAACAAATAACCATCTTGCGTTACATATTTTTTAAATTATTACTCTGTATTTTAGCTAATAAATTCATTTTAGATGTTAGTAATGTTGGTATAACAGGAATTCATAAATTATAGTTGACAATTTTAAGTCATTTAGTATTTATTTGTTATTCGTCATTTTGTTAATTAATATTTATTTGATTATTAATAATCTACATGGTTAAAGTGCTATAATATATTTCGTAATTTTATTTTTCTTTTAGTGTTAGTAACTTATATTTTAGCAGAAGGTTGTTAGGTTTGGAGTAGTGTAGAATGAGGCGATAATTAAGGTATACATCATTTACATTATTGTTTATTAGTTGCTAATTGTTTATTAATATTTAATTAAGTGCTAATGTTGTACATATTTTAATACTGATTTAAGTTATATTTTAGTTGGGGTTACTGGGTTTGTGATGTCATCAGTGATATCATTTGAGATGTCATCAGTGATGTCATAAGTGATGTCACTGACCATGTCATGAGTGATGTAATATGTGACGTCATCAGCAGTGGATTGCGGGCGCGCGAGTTATAGCTAGCTGAACTAACTATAACGGGGGAATTTCATTGGTTTTTTACGAGTGAAATGTCCAGCTGACTATAACATGTGTGAAACCTATGGTTTTTTCAGTGAATTTGCAAGGTTTTTTAAATGCTAATTCCTAACTATAACGTGTGTGAAACCTATGGTTTTTTCAGTAAATTTCAAAGGTTTTTTAAATGCTAATTTTTGAATTTTTATTTTATTTTGTTCAATATTTCTTTTACAACAAGTTACCTATGTATATATTTATAGATTATCTGTATCCTTTAATTTGGAATGGCTCAGTTTTTTTTTTTTATTTTGGATAAAGTTGAACAGCATAGTTAATATCTTCTATTAACTTATATACATTTTAATTCATTCTTTTTTTTTTAAAGTGTTTTTTTACCGTGCGTGCTCGGTTTGCGCACCCAGTACACATGCGTACGTTTTTCGTGTACGCATGCGTACGTTATCTACATACGCATGTGTACGTCATAGTGCGCGCTCGGTGCGTGCACTAAGTACGCATGCGTACGTTTTTCGTGTATGCATGCGTACGTTATCTACTTACGCATGCGTACGTCATAGTGCGTGCTCGGTGCGTGCACTAAGTACGCATGTGTACGTAGATAACGTACGCATGCGTACGTTGTCCACGTACGCATGCGTACGTCGTGCGTGCTCTGCACGGTACGTTCACGCATGCACGCATACTACGCGTGCTGAGTTCGTGCATGCGCGCGTAGTACGTTCGCGCATGCGCGCGTGCTTCTGACGCGCGCAACGTACGTGCGTAATTCGTACACGCATGCGCGTGTAGTACATTCGCGCATGCGCACGTGCTTTGTATGCGCACCTGCATTCTTTGTCACCGGACCTTATCACGTGGAAATGCTAATAAGAAATACTCTTTTAGTATTCACACAATGTTAAGGCACGTTGAAAAAGTGCATCCAGCGACTTTTGCTCGAGCTGTTAGTGAAAACCCACCAGCAGCTCAGCCGAGCACACCCGCAACAGCTCAGCCGAGCACACCATTGGCAGCTCAGCCGAGCACTTCTTTTGCGGTGGTGCCTTCTCCTACTTCTACACCTCTGGATATACGCCCTTCATTTGGGAGGCTGTATACACGGTGCATGGACTGTCATACTCTCATTTCTATTGGTGAGACCAGTATTGATCTCATTGAGAGGAAATTAGAGCAGCACATATGCACCAGGCCATTGTTTTTTTTTCATTTTTCTCTTCCTCTGTCCCTACATTAACACAAGGGCTCTTTTTAGAGCCACCCAAAATCTAAACACAAAAACTTGTTTTTGAAATCTATTTGTCGATTTTTTAAAAAAAAATTTTAGGGTGCGCGCACCCTATGATTTTTTAAAAACAAAATAATCGGTTTTTTCACCCTTTGTGATCCTTCAGGGACTCCCTGACAAAGACTAGGGGGTCATGTTCTCCACCTTTGTTTTAAATTTAAACACATTTTTAAATGTTTTTTTAATTGCAAGTAAAATGGATTACATTTCTTACATTTTCTTTCAAGATCTGAAAAAAAGGAAAAAAAGGATTAATATTCAACAATACATTTTCTTAAGCAGTACATATTTTTTCATATTTAGCAAAGCAATTTTTTGCCCTTTTTTTGCTGTTTTCAGAATGTATTGAATTTCACTGAAAATAGTGAAATCAATTGTTTTCATCATTTAACAGCGGGCAAAAAAAAAAACAATCTGAAAGATTGTTTAAAAAAAGCCCTGAATCTCTTCTCACTAAAACAGACCTTGTTAGAAATGTCCCAAATATATTAAAAATACCTTCTAAGAACAATAACTATTTGCAATAAATAACGTCTGTAAATCTTGCTGCTTAAGCACGTACACCAAAATAATATCTGTCAAACAAGTCCACAATTGTTACCTTTACCTTTCCTTGAGGCCAAATGGTAATTTTAAAATCCTTTGTAAGTGAAATATCCATTGTTAATCCTATAAAATTGAAATAATGATTTCTTCAGCTGCTGGAATTTGTATCTAAAATTTTGGTTTTATAAAAATTAAGTAACAATTTGGTAAATCATAAGGCAAACGTTGCTTGAAAATCAATTGAGAATCATTACACAGTGTCCATCCTTTTTCACATTTAAGATAGACTGTGTAATCACCAGAAGTTATAGAAGGTCCATCATGAAAAATAATTGCAACTGCAACAAAAGTTTTACCTGATATTGATAATTGATTTCCTACAAACTTCTTTAGTAAAGTTTCCATTTTAGTTCCATCTGCTCTACAACGTTGCATCATTAAAATTATATACTGTCCATATTTATGTAAAATAACGTTGATAACATGTCTGATTTACATTGAGAACATTCCATGTTGTGATTTGCATCTTTAACTAATTTACTAAAAGTCACTGTTTTACTCTCTGGTAATGTTAAATAGATGAACCTTTCAGAATCAACATTACTGCTGCATGTGTTCATACAGTTTTCACAACAATGTTCCCATTTATATGAGACACCTAATATATTTTCTATTTCTACCCCTTCATCTTCCAGTACCATAAGCATATACATCAAGAATTCCTGTGCATCTTGCTGGACATCTTGTGTAAACTGTGTACATCCAGAACATTCATCTAAAAGATTTCTAACATCAGAAGCACTTTCTATTTTAGTTTTATCATTACTCAGCTTCTCATAAAGGAGACTCAGCAGAGAACAGAATCTTTTTTCATGATTTAGAATTATCTGCTCTTGCAAAATTTGAAGATAAAATACAACATTGAGCACTACATTTGCGTAGCAGTTGACACCAGAGCTATTTTCAAAATGACAACCAACAACCTCTTCAACACTGTCCTTTTTTCTTTTTGCTTGCAGTCACATCACTCTCTTTTTGTTTTCTCTTCTGTACATCCTCATTACAGATATTCTCAAATCTCCTTTTGCGACAAACAACACGTTTTTCAAACACAGGATACTGACCTAAATGAGGAGCATAGCTTCTTCTTAATCTATTGTACTCCTTTACACAGTTTGCATCAGCACTAACTTTTGACTCATCAAAGTCTATCATGAATAAACCAGATATTTTTCACGCGTGACAAAGCAACATATACCATACCTTCTTTAAACACAGTAGATCCAATGTTTACAAATGCACTATCTACAGTTAATCCTTGAGATTTGTGAATAGTTACTGCATATGCTAGAGAAAACGGAAACTGCTTCCTTCGTACATATGTCTTTCACAAGCAAGAAACGAACTGGACAACGACAAATGTCTTTAACCTCTTCAATCTGATCAAATTTTATTTTTAAAAATTCAATTCCAACTTTTTTCTGGTAATTAGCAAAACCCACAACTTTACCCATAGCTCCGTTCACTAAACGTTTCTCTACATCCAAATTACGTCTTAAAATTACTCGACAGTTCATACATACATAAAGATTATTTTCTAAACCGGCTGTTTTCGAGATGTTTTTCTCTAGAGAATCCAATTTACTTGTCAATTTGTTTGTCAATATAATAGTTATTCCTTCATGTTGTATTTTATCCACAGCTTCCAGTTTGACAATCTCTTCAATCTCCCATTTCAAAAGTTCTTGATTGAATATAGAGCATTCATGTAGTGTTGGCAGTAAGCAGATTACAGTATTTTTTCCAACAATGTTCTTGTATATTTTCTCTGGAACTATTTGTTCTGTTGGAAACACATTACATAGCAATCGACTCTGTAAAGCTTTTCTGCCATGTTCTGTGAGTAGTCCAATTCTGATATCTTTGAGAATACTTGCATAATCCTCATCATTGGCTTGCCGCATATTGGTAATGAGTTCTTTATACTCAAAGTATGTCCAAATATTCACATTACCTATACTTCCTAATGACTTTTTCGTGTCTTCATGTGTAAGGGTTTGAAATACTGGTTGTCCTTTAACTGGAGTAAGCTGCAGAAGATCCCCAAAAACTATAACATGTTTTCCTCCAAATAGCACGCCATAGTTTGTCTTTAGAATTTGCTGCATTCTTAAATGCACAAAGGCAAGCATTAAGTTTGATACCATGCTTACCTCATCAATGATGAGAACTTTCATTTTTTTCAATACTCTTGCAACTTCAAAACATGCTTCTCCTGTTAGCTTGTGGTATTGTATTTTGTTCTCGTGCTCTACTGGTAACATTAGCAAACGATGGAGGGTAATTCCTTTTATGTTATATGCTGCTAACCCAGTTGGAGCAGTAACAACACAAGACAAAGTTGAATCTGTTTTTTGCTGTAGGTAGCTTCTAATTACTTTAATCAAGAAACTTTTTCCAGTTCCGGCTTGTCCACTCGCATACATTCTGATTGGTTGAAACGATGTGCATGAGCACTCTTTATTTTCATGTAGTAATCCGTGATCAATTTTTTTTCTGACTTCCTCATACATTTGTTGTTGTTCATCATTCAGTTGTTGTTCCATATTTGGAAAGTTTATTAAATCTTCCTGAGCTTGATTCTTAGCTGGTTCGACTTCAGTCATGGCTATTGCAGCTTCATTTTCTACGATTGGTTGTCCTAGAGGATCTTGACTGAACGTCCCAGAACTTTGACTGTCTTGAGAACTGTCTCTAGCTACTTCAGCTGCAATTGTTGCTTCTTGTTCAATTTCTTCATTTAACATTTGAACATAAGTTGAGAAAGTACTGCATTCTATGCTATCTTTGCAAGCATTGAAGGAATCTTCATAGCTCTGAAAATCTCCAAGTAGTTCGTCCTCTGAACGCCATGGTTTAAACAGCTGTAAAAGTGCCAAGTAGTACAATTCCTTTTTGTCAGTAGTGTCACAACTCAGCTTCCGGGGATTAATCAAACTTCCTTTTGTTTGTTTTACCAAACATCCTTCCTCACCAGTGACTTTATATTTTCCATTGTTGATGTCTTCTGTGGTATTCCGTTTCTAAATGTAGTTCTGCAGCACTTCATATAGACACATGTTCTCAAGATAATGACTTCTTTGTGGGTAATATGTGTCCAACATGTTTGTTCTTAAAATGTCTGTACTTTCAGGTTCGTTCTCTGCTAAATATTCAATTTCTCGAACAGATTTCAGTACCCGATTTCTCATTCCTGCAAGGCCTAAACTTACCCAAATTATTCTTCTGGATTTGGAGTCCAGACTTGCAGATGATAACCTATCTGAGCATTCGTAGGATCCAATTTCTCGATGCGATAACATCTTTAAACTGAAACTGTATAGCTTTTTACTGACAGTCTTCTCGTGAGAAATCTCTTCCCACATTTCTTTCAATTCTGTTTTCTCAGATTTAGTGATGTAAGATGTGACATATCGAGCAACAGCAATAGAATTGTCAGCTACATACTGTATATCCATGTTAGCATTCCACATGGATAAAATGACTGGGTTGTAGTCATTTATATATTTTGACTCTTCTTTTCTTCTTAGGTTGTAGGTATTCTTAGGCGATTTTCTTGTAATAGTATGTCACACAGCTGACATAAAACTGTTTACTCTTCCTTTTGAAAGAACAGTTCGTGGAAACCCAAATCGACATTTTGTGTAGAATTTATCTTTACTCTTGTACTTTCGTCGACCGTATTTTCCACACCGATGTCTTTGGAAACGTAAAACTTGCTCTTTTAAGTTTTTTTCTTCTGTGCTTTTAGGTATAGCACATGTTGCATATTCTTCAATGAATGATAAAACTGCATCATCAGAATCTGTTCCAAATTTTGGGGCATCCTTGATCCACAACAGCATATGAATATGAGGAGCACCTCTTGCTTGGTACTCTTTTCTCCAAAAGAAATCCACAACTTCTCCAAGAGGTGGATTTTTTTTATTGCAGATGAAGGACATCATAGCCTCAAATCTATGATTGAAATATCTGCAAGCATTAACCGGATCCAATGAGTACAATTCTCCTGCTGTCTTGTATTGGATGTTTTCAATATTTGAATTTGCCTCTCGAAGAAAATCCAGTAAATCATCCCAAGCGTACTCAGCACAGCTTAGGGTAAGGAACCATGTAGGAGTTCCTAAATTCTGTAACATACATTTCAATTCTCCATGGCGTCGGTACCAATATTCATTAGTTCCTCGCTGACAAGCCATCAAATTTATCAATTGAGATTCCAAATGATCATCTCGCTGTTGCACTTTGTTCATAAAATCCTTTGCTGACACATTATGTAGATGTACTCCAGTTTTTAAAATGTGATGTACTGCATAAGCTAGTGCAGACAAGTCACTTTCAAATAAAAGATGGAACAAATAAGGAATACTTTGACGAAATCTTGGATCTTCTGCATATAATCTTGTAGTCCGATACTCAGAAGCAGGAATCTGTACTGGACGTTCATCATATCGTCCACCTTTTCCTGTAGGAAACAGCTGGGGAAAACAACGAGCTTCCAAGCTCTCCTCCCATACACTCACGGGAGTTCCTTGTGCCTTTTTCATCTGAAACAGATCAATAGTGTTTCCCATAGCTTCTTTAGAATGAAGAGGATGTATGCTGAAATGTTCATAAATTTCTTCTTCTTTTGACTTATCCACTTTTTCAATTTGCCCAGCTGGTATTCCTGAGTCTGCTAGTAAAACTTCTTCATCTTCATCCATATAAATTGTTTCATACCATTTATTATTTCTTTTCAAATATAAATTTGCTCTTTGTACTTTTCGTACATCTACCAGCTCCTGCCAAATTTTCTTATTCTTTGTTGGTACTCCATTTACCAGAATAACTAATGGTTCAGTTTCCAATCTATCTGCATCAATTGTTTCCATATTTTTTTCAAATCCAATGGCAAATAGACAACTCTTCCTTTTAAACCTCTTTGTTAATCCGAAGGAGGTAATTTACCTGTTTTTGGCTCCATACGCACTATGGTCTGAAACGGATGGACACATTGAATGAGTATAGACTCATACGTATTTAAATCAGAAAGTTCTGCAGGAATATCAACCAATTCTAAATTATTAAGTACAGCTCTGGCTGGCATTCTATTTTCTTCTAACTTGTTATAACAGTATTTACAAATACGCTGATCTTCACCCAAATCAAAACTATTTTCCAGAAATATATATGTTGCAAAATCCTTCCACTTATAATTATCTTCATTTTCACTTTATTTATACAGATCAACATTTCTTGTTTGAATTTTATAATGGCTTCTCCGGCAACAAATACAAGTAATATTTGGTCTTTCATTAGAGATGATAGCAAATTTTGTCATTTCATCTTCAAAATTTTTACTAACAGTGAGTTCTACATTCTCTTCCACATTTTCCTCAATAACTGTGTCATTTCCGGCACTTTCTTGCTCTGGACCAAAGTAACAAAACTGAATATCATCAGTAACCTTCACTACATCTGATACAGATCCACGGAACAGAGCACTATTCAACTCATTTAACTTTAGTGCTGGACTTTTAGCAAAATACAATGTTCTCACAAACTTTCTCATTTCAGTATGATGAACAGCCAGCATCCTAAAATGGTGAAAAACACTTTGGCAAACTTTCCTAGATAGACACGCAAGAGAATGTCCTTGCAAACCAGTATTCTCTCTCACTCTGCATGGGTCTAGTCTTTGAAGCACCTTAATCTTCTGTTTAACACTCTTTTTACTATATTCTCTTAAGAAGTCACGTAATTTATCAATAGATTCTTGTCGCACAGTGCACATACTACTACAATTCCAAGTGTACACTGGGGCTTTAGGACGTCTCCCCATAACCTCATCAGCTAACACTATTTCCTCATTTCTTGGAACCATTTTCTCCTTTTCCATTACACAACCATCTTTAACTTCATAAGCTCGACCATTGGTGTCAACTGCATGCAACAAACTATTACTTTGAAGATAACTCTCTTCCTTAAAAAATGGCTCAGTACTTGAACTATGCTTCCATTCTCCTAAGAACACTTTACAAAAGTTATTTTTTTTCACTTCTCTTTTCCTTTTGCTTTGTGACTTCATTGCTTTGACTAATTTTTCTAATCTACGCATCCTGTTCAAAATTAAAATGAATAGTTTTCGTTTTATTTCCAAAGCCTTAGCAACAATTGTTTCAATATATTTCTTTTTTTTATAAAATTTGATTTTCTTCTTATATTTTTTCACATCCTTTAGCAAATTTAACATCACTCTTCTCTGAAACATTTTTCTACGAATGTTTTTAAAATCTATTTTTCGTGTTAAGTCACTCTTTCTTACTTCTGATTCAACATTGGCTTTTCGTATTTTCTGTCGACTCTGTTGTTGTTTTGTACTTGAAACACTATTTGCAGTGGATATATTCTTAACATTTTTTTTTTGTTTGAAGATATTTTTTTTTAAATCCTTAGTCTGCTTACCAGAAGACTTTTTCTTTTTTCCAACATGAGGTTCTTCAACTATTTTTTTTGGACCAGTTTTCTTCAAATATAGATGTTGTTGCTGTTCTTTTCTCTTTCTTGACTTTATAGGCATCTTTAATTAATTTCACTGTTGTTCAGCAATACCTGAAAGAAACTAAAAAAAAATACCTTTATGTAATTTTAATACATTAGGATTTTTTTTCAGAGCTTTTCAAATCCTATCATATGAGCTGTCCCTTTCCTACAACTGCAAGTCTGACAGAACAATACCAACACGTATTAAATCTCTAACATCAATTCCTGTGTGCACACAGACTCATGGTGTGATTCTAGGCAAGAAACGATTTTGGTTTGGCAATTTCAAAGCACATTTACTACTGTGGAAGAGTAAGTGATAATTACTATGGCAGCCTGACACATTTTCCTTATATTTTAGAGAGGCAGAAAAGAGTACATGTCCTAACAGCTACTTGATACCATCAGCATGTGTTACAGGGTGAGTGATTAGAGTAGAGCAAAGGAAATGAGCCTTGGTGACGTTGAATGTGTTAGCATTCCACACTGCTATCTGAAATACCACACAGAGCTGAATAGTAAGCATGAGAGTGCAGGAGAAGCACCTGTCTGTGTGCTAAGAGCGTGCTTCTGGAGACCGTGTATTGTCAGGTGCAACACAGATCTGCATGACCACTTGCACAACTGCATGAAGACTGCAGACATGTATGTAAGACTACATGTGTGGTAAAGGTTAATTGGACTTTTGAACATGTAAAAACTACCTCACCCATTGCGGGAGTGGAAGGAAAATGTACCATGCTAATTTCAAATGTGTTAGCATTTGCCTCTCATTTGTGAGTATGTGATTTCTGGTAAATGCTAACCATCACAGTTCTAGAAAACAAGCTCCCCCTTTCCTGTGAGTGCAAGTCTAACAGAGCTAGAGCAACACAAATTAAATCTCTGAGAAGAATTCCAGTGTGCACACAGACTCATGGTGTGATTCTAGGCACAAAACAGTATTCCTGGGTGATACCAGTACACCTTAACTTATGGTGAAGACATACTCCATAATATCTGACATGTTCAAGGTAGTTAAATATCTTCCTTAACATAAAATGTAAAACACAACTTTTAAAGTGGTAGGAAAATGTACCATGCTATTTTCAAATGTGTTTGCATTTGCCTCTCATTTCTGAGAAAGTGATTTCTGCTGAATACTAACCATCACAGTTCTTGAAAACAAGCTGCCCCTTTCCTGCGAGTGCAAGTCTAACAGAGCAAGAGCAACACAAATTAAATCTCTGAGAAGAATTCCTGTGTGCACACAGACTCATGGTGTGATTCTAGGCACAAAACAGTATTCCTGGGTGATACCAGTACACCTTAACTTATGGTGAAGACATACTCCATAATATCTGACATGTTCAAGGCAGTTAAATATCTTCCTTAACATAAAATGTAAAACACAACTTTTAAAGTGGTAGGAAAATGTACCATGCTATTTTCAAATGTGTTTGCATTTGCCTCTCATTTGTGAGAAAGTGATTTCTGCTGAATGCTAACCATCACACTTCTTGAAAACAAGCTGCCCCTTTCCTGCTAGTGCAAGTCTAACAGAGCAACAGCAACACAAATTAAATCTCTGTGAAAAATCCCTGTGTACAGACACTCATGGTGTGATTCTAGGCACAAAACAGTATTTCTGGGTGATACCAGTACACCTTAACTTATGGTGAAGACATACTCCATAATATCTGACATGTTCAAGGCAGTTAAATATCTTCCTTAACATAAAATGTAAAACACAACTTTATAAGAAGAATCACATTTCTTTTATTTATATCCAACTACACCACATACATCCCCCCTCAAATTCATAACTCACCTTTAAAAGTAGTTAGTTGAGAAAGAAATGTGCCACTCACACAGCAGATTATCAGAGCCAGAATCTCTGAACTGTACACCTCTCAGCAGAACAAGTAAATGGCAATGTTTCCCTCTCTTTTTTCACACATATACATGTTAACTTCAAATCACAGTGTTTCCCACATTTTTTCAAATGGAATCACACATTTCTATTGGTTGCAAATTTCAACCCTTTTCCAAATGATCCCTTCCCCCAACATGACTTCTGCCTGCTACCATAGCAACAGGTCATGGAACACTGGTGTGAGCAGAGAGGTCAGACGTTCAGCACACAATGTTTCAAATCCAAAGAGCAAGAGTGCTTGACTTTTCAAACCTAACAGCAAATCCAAACTAATGTTCTGTGGGAACACATTTTTCTGAACCAATACAAAACATGTTTTTAAAAATTTAAACATACAGCCTAGTTGTTAGTGTTGAATGGTCTGAAACAGCCAATGATTTCTTTTTATTTTGAAAAAAGTATGTAAGCCTCCATTTTACATCTATCTTTCTTTTCATATTGCCATTCTACTGAAAGACACCTTCTGAGTGCATCCAGATCTCCTTGGAAGATGTTCACAGTGTGGATTATAGGTCACAGCTATGTCTTCTGGAGTGAAAAGTTTGCAGAAAAAAGATGTATTGTGAAAGATCTTGCTTTGCCAAATGTAGACATTAAATGGATTGGTCAGAGAGGGTTAAAGTGGCACCAATTAATGCCTTTGGTGAAAACCTTTCTACATCTCCCACACTCTAACCTTATTATTGTGCACTGTGGTGGAAATGACCTAGGCACTTTAACTGGGGTAGGTCTGGAAATGCTTATTAAGGACACCTTTGTGCAATTGATGTCACTTTTTCCACAAACTGCCTTTGTATATTCTAATATATGCCAAAGGCAAAAGTGGAACTGGTCCAACCAACATTGTCCGCAGATTGACAAAGCAAGAAAGCACGTCAATAAGTCTGTTTCTGCTTTCCTCAGAGACTATGGTATGGGTTCTATATACCACAACAACTTGCGTTACAACATGCAAGGCATTTATAGAGGCGACGGTGTACATTTCAATGATGAAGGGAACAGAGTCTTCCTCTTGAACTTTAGACTCTGCATCGGTACTTACTTGTAGGTACCAAAAAACACTCAAACACAACAGCTCTTTTTAGAGCCACCTGATATCTAAACTCTTAATCTTCTTTTTTAAATCTTTTTTAAAAATTTTTTTTGCCGTGCGCGCTCGGTGCACGCACCTCGCGAATTTTTAAAAAAAATTAAAATCTTTTTTTTTGCCCTTCGGGGTCCCACTGTGACCCCCTGACAAACGCTAGGGGGTCAGCAACTCCCTACCCTGCCCCCTTTTCACGTTCTCCACCTTTCCTTTTCAGTGTGACAGACAAAATGGCGGCCGACACTTCCTGATTTCGACCGATTCGAATGTTTACAGACATGTAACAACCAATCAGAATTTCGCTCGCGCACGTTAGGGTGCGCGCACCGTACGCTTATGGTGCGCGCACGGTACGCGCGTATAGATAGTTATATGCTTTTAAATGCTATTTTCTCAGGAACTACTGAACAGATTGACACCAGACCTGCAAAAGGCACTTCCCTGACCTGAGGACTACTTCTCTGCCAAATTTCAAGTAATTCTGTTCAGCCGTTCGGGCTGTACCTTCGACTAAAGGTCCTATGGAAAAATGCATGGGGTAAACGCGTTTTGGGACCCCCCTTTTTTCTCAGCCCCCGCTTGACGAATCACCCCGAGACTTTCAGGGTAGGAGCTGAGCGGAGCACCCCATTAGTTTTGGAATTTTCGCGAGGATTCGTCAACCGGCGCCAAAGTTATTCAAAATAGAATTTTGAGATTTCCTATGGAAACACGGTCCTAACTATAACTATCTACTGGCGACCGCCAGTAGATAATTAACTGATATGTATATGTAATTTAATATGGCTTAATTAATTATGAATTTTTGTACTTATTTTTTTTTTTAATAATTCACTTAACGTTGTGTTTGTAAAATGTTGTTTGTTGAATGATATTTGTTATTTAAGTTTTATTTGGTATTTATTAGGTATTATTTGAAATGAAATAAATACCTAATGATTTCATAAATAATTTGTTTTGGTAGTTAGGGAAGTAGATGTTAATATACATCATTTTATTGTCCCATTATTTCTTTATGAATTTATTAATTTACATGAGCCATTCTCAGTGCATAAAAGTTAGCAGCCACGGATGGCAGGGAGATCTCTCCCTTACGCGCAGCAGGATTGTATTCTAGGATCTAAAAATGGTGGAGGAATTTACCAGGGGATGGGAGGCCTCAGCGGAACCAAAAATTCAGGGAGGAAGTAGAATTGACAGTACATTTAAGGATGGGGATGTCTCTTTGATTATCAAACAGAAAGTCAGTGTACTGGAGAAACTGAGCACGAAGGAGGTTAGTTTTTGGTGGAACGCACCTTCTTTATAGAAATACTTGAAAGTCAATCCTATTCCACCAGACTATACATTTTCATCATTCCCACATTGTCTAATCCAAATCCCCAACTTTTGGATGAATGGGCCGAACATTCCAAGACCTGCTCACATGGAATGCTGAAGATTTTAATTAAATATGCATGAAAAGAACATAAATCAATAACTGAGCAGAGCAATAAATATTTACTTGAGATCATGGCCGAACCAGACCAGAAATGGGTGGCCAGCACCCTCAAGGTGATAGAGGAGCACATCCAGAGATATGAAAAAGTGATTATTCAACACACACAACGTAAGTCCCACAGAGACAAACACGACTATGAATCAGGACGCATTTTGACCTTTGCACTCCAATTTGACAATGCTTGAAGCCAATTGGCAAAGGACAACATTCTACAATTCATGAACTGAAGAAAAGGAGACTCAACAACCAGCATGAGTTCAGGGTTAGATTCAAGTGAGGAATCAGCCCCGGTATCTAGCAAATAAGATGTCTTTTTCCAAGGAGTATCATCTCCTCCAAAACAGCAATGAACAGTCATATCGAAATACACAAAGGTGCTGAGGCAGAAGAAACATACCAAGAAACGAGGACAGCATAGGAAGAAACAATGACAACGCCATGGGAATATGGGGGGGGGGGGGAGGACAGAAGAAACCTTGATAGATGGTGAGGAGATGCTGCAACAACTTACAGTACTTAACTTCTCAAACCGGGAACTGACAGATATTGAGGGGGAGGTTTTGAAGTTGACCCTGTCCTTTTTTACAGTTGCACACGATGATTAAATTCAGTTAAAGGTAGACTTGTTCAAATTTGCACACAAACTAAAACTACACAAAATTCATGCACACAAGGAAACTATGGCACAACGAGAAAGAGCTGTAACACTACACACATGTCCAATTCGTTCATTGACGACATTGAGGTGCTGCATGCCCTGTATGATTTCAGCAACTCCACAGTTACTGCCACTGACATGAACATATGTGATCTATTTGACCCTACATTAGTGGTCAATTTATAGGAAAAGTATGGCATTTATCTAGTGAGACCAAGTTCAAACAACCATCCAAATATGTACCCAAACTATAAGGCACAATATAGATGTATTTTGTGATTTAGTATCAAATGATTTGTTACTACTTATCAGGGAGTTAGCGAAATCTTGCAATTTGAACAAAGAACAATGGGAGGCTATTGGTTTACGAAGGGATGAGAGTATCCTTATTAAACCTTCTGACAAAGGGAGTAATGTGGTGGTAATGTCCAGAGCAGACTATGTGAAAGAGGGATTAAAAAAGGAAACAATACAGAGTGCTTTGTCAAAATGGATAAGGCACATAGTGTGAATTAAAAACACAGATATTTTGAGCAGTTGAAGGAATGATATGATGGCCAATTAATGACTTGGGATGAAATGCAGTTTTTAAACAATGGCACACCTGTTTAGCTTACACTGTATTTGCTTTGCCACACTTTTCAAACGTACCACTTACTCCCCTGGATGACCCATATTCCAATCTAAAAACTGTTTGTTGGAAAACACCTCCATCTTTGTTGATCATTTTCTTTTCCCTTTCGTATGAGATTTAACATCTTACTTTGAGGATACTAAAAATTTCATAGCCAAGATACAAAATTTGAATTGGGAGGACTCTTATATCATGATGTGCTTTGATGTGGTGGTCTTGTACAGAAATGTACGACACAATGATGGCCTAGAGGCATGTAAATATTTCTTACATGACTGGGAATATATTTCTTAGCACATACACACATATGCTACTGCAAATGATCAACATCTGTCTTTCTGAGAATATCTTCACTTTTGGCAATGTATTTTGCAAACAAGTCCAAGTTACTGCTACGGGCACTTGCTTCGCCCCCAGCTTTGCCAATTTGGTTGTTGGCTGGTGGGAGAAGCAGGTGTTCTGGGATTCCAAGATGACAAAGTGGACAGACCAGATCGTTTATCTGGCTACGATACATCTATGAGTTAGTTTTATATTTGAAGTTGTCAGGAAAATGGATTGAATTAATTTGTTGCAGAGTTAAATTTGAACAACGCGAACCTGAGATTTACTATGAACTTTAGTAAGGAGGCATTGAATTTTTAGATCTCAGATTGACAGTGAAAGATAATATATTCTTGAGACTAAACTAATCAGAAAAAACACTGCAGGTAATTCAATCCTGCATGCACACATTAACCACCAACCAAATGTCAGGTGAAGTATTCCCTACAGCGAATTTCTCAGGGTGAAATGGAATTGCACCTTGGAAGGTAGTTACAGACAGACCTGAGATTAGATGATCAATAGATTTAAAGCAAGGGGTCCTCTGATAAAATGTGATGCATGGCTAGTGATAGAGTGGACAGGGTTGGCCCAGATGAGGTTTCAGTACAGCCAGACGCTTCATTAAGGCACATTCTGGGGATTGGAAACAGGACCTGTATTTTGCATTGACACAGGACTAAAAACACCCAAGGGGAGGCTACAGATTGGTATCCCACAGAAGATTAGAATCCCAAATAATTTTGGAAGCAGGAAGTGTGGCCCCCATTGGGATGAACATAGATGAGGAGTTATTTGTCAATTTATGAGAAAGACATTTTTGGTGACGGATGTGTTGCACGAGGCCCGCATCCAAGAATAAATAGTGAATCATGTTACTGTGACCTTTCCAAATTGTAGACTGGTGATATGTGTTGGTGGCGGGTCTGCAGCATCACTGTGTCCATTATTATTTCCAATCACTGACTTTCAGGTGGATCCCCATATATGTTTGAACTGCTTGATACGATTGGTTACACTTGACTATTTTATTGTGGTGAAGGCCATAGGCTAATTATGGATTGACCATTGGCTACTGGAAGCCATTTATTTTATTAGTATAAGCGTTTGTTTTCATCTAAAGAATAATAATAAATTGTACATTTTGGGAACAAGAGCCATGATTGTGGAACAACTGTTTATTACAATCCTGAAATTTAGCATTGGCTACTGCAGCTTTATATGTAATAAGTGTGAGAACATGTAGTTACCTTGTGAACAATGTTTTTATGTTAGCAGAAAGTAATACTATATATGTTTGCATAAGGTTTTGAATGTTGCCATTTTCATTGTGCTCTCGAGTCATGCATTCACTACAGTTGTAGAATTAATTATTGGTTGCATTTTTAAATGTGAAAAGCATGTCAATATGATGAACAGCGCTGGTTTGAGCACATTGTCAACGCATGTTAAAACGTATGAGCAATCCTAGTAACAGAAGGATTAACAGTAAACCTGGGAGAGACTGAGGCAAACGTGTATTCAATCGTAATCAACATTTGTGATTTAGTACAATTAGGATTGATTAGAAATTTTGGTGATAAATCACATAAGGCATTGTTGACAAAACAAGAAGCCTAACATTTTGAGGATTCACTGTTGAGCACTTTTATTTGAAATGGTTTGTGTCGGTTTTCTGAAATAAGGTGTTAGACACAGTTTGTCTTCATTGTTTACCAGCACAGTAGTAACGTCATAAAACCGAGCTAGAATGAAATACAAGTTGAGTGTTGGTTGAAACGCTTTGTGTTTCTGTTCATCCGCTGTGATAAAATCATGTTAGAATGATTCTGCTGGTGTGGTTCGTGGTTTCATTCAAACAATCAAGGATTACGGGTAGAGAGGTGTGTGTGTGTTTACATAAATGTTTTTCAGTATACCGCAGTTTAATGATTTTTCTATTAATTGTTCAAAACTTTCTAATACATTAAAAGGTCAGTAACCAGACTGGAGTAGGAATAGAAATAGTAATAGTATGTTTTAAGAAATGACTGTCAGCTTGGCAGTCATTTCATGATTTGGCTAGCAGACAGGCAGTCACATGATGGAGTAAATTATTCCATCACCCTGACTGCAATACCTTTTTCCACCAAAATATAAATTGGCACCTTAATCTCAAAATAGAGAGTCCAAAATTTTCCTACGGGCCAGAAAATAGCCTCTAGCTAATGCAGGCATCATAAGATCGGATGGGTATTGGATGTTACCCCAATGAAGCAGTTGGTTTTGGTGAAAAAAGCCCCAAACAGGACAAATTAGAATTTCACACCCTGGGAATTCCTCTGAGGACTTCACCATTGTCAAGATTTCTTTTTTTTTTTTTTTTATTTTTTTTTATTTGCAGTTAGTACACCTCATAAAAAAAGAATGAAAACACATCAGCATAGATACATAACAGGAGAATGCAAAGTGCGATACATGAGATACAGTAAGAAAATTTATAAAACCAGATTTAAAACATTTTTAAGTCTAGCTCGACTGATTACTGGTCATCTCCCTCCAGATTGAGACCGGCGCCCAAAATTTTTGGCCAAAATCACGCATTTTTTTACCCTTCTGTTTATACAAACCGGTCTCAATGTTATGAATACTCAACAACCTAGAAAGCCACATTTGAAAAGAAGGGGCCGTAGTATCTTTCCAGCCTGAGGAGATTAAAATCCTCAATACCGCAACCGACATAAAAACCAACGCTTCTTCAGCTTGAGATAGTTTTTGCTTATTATCACAACCCAGCAGCATCAGGGTAGGGGATAGATCGATCTTATGACCTAGCAGCCCCTCCCAAAACTTACAGACTTCCCTCTGCACTGGAGCAAGTGAGCTGCAATGGAAAAACATATGCAGGAGATCTGCTTGCCCAGAATTACATCTAGGACATCTATCATCCCCCCTGACCCCCCAGGCATATAATTTGGCTGGAGAATGATATAGATTAAATACCGTTTTTGTAATGCTGGGCCCTCAGGTTGGTGGATCTGAAAACTTTTTTATTCAAGGAAATGGCCAGGTCTAGGTCAGCATCTGGGTCATCTAATTTCCGGGCTAGAGATACTTCCGTTTTTTCCATATCATCTGGTATTTCCAAGATAAGCTGCTTATCTACCAATTTAATCTTTTTAGGCCCTGCCATTAACAATTCAATAACTGAGACAACCTCCATTGACAGGGGTTTTGGTCTCACTGCCTTTAATGCCTGGGCGACTTGACCATAGAGGAACCACTGATTGGTCGGAATACCATACAAATGTTGGATAGTATCAAAACCAAGCGGAGCATGGTTCCCCCAAATTTCGCCTAGAAACCTGATACCAAAATTTCTCCAAGTCTGTAAATTCCTATGAGACCCGACAAAGGGAAGTAAACTAGAGTTACAGAGCTGGAGGTAACAATTTACCTTAGGGATTTTACATAACTTCGAGATAGACCTCCAAACCTCCCATACCCCTTCCAAGATCTTCAAACGAGGCCTCTTATAATACCTATGGTCCACCTCTCGCCACAACAACCCAACGGCCTGTTCCCCGATTAACAGCTCAAAGATAGAAGGTAGATCCGAGGTTAACAAATTAACACCATCAGAGTTTACCTCCTGTTGGAACAGGATGAAAATTTGTGTCAAAAGGCATGACCAATGATACAATCTTAGATTTGGTAAGGCCAGACCACCCCTTTCCCTGGGGAGGGACATATAATTTGTTGATTGCCTAATCCTGCCATACTGCCAGACAAATTTAATAAAGATAGACTCCAGCCTTTTAATAATCTTCTCATCCAAAAATAAGTGTATGGCCCTAAACAAATAGAGAACTCTAGGGAAGATATTCAGAAAATCTTGGGGTCTTCTAGGATTAGTCCGGTGGTATGCAATGGCCATACTAGTAAAATCCTCGCCTATGCCGACGACCTGGCAATAATTACAGATAATCCCCAGCAGGCGCTTACGGCCTTGGTTGAAATAGCAGAGGAATTTGGTAAGAGGTCTGGTTACCTTCTTAACTAGACCAAAACTCAAATAATTTGCTCTCCGAATATAGTTAAAAGCGACTCGAGGTATGGGGAGTCAGCAACCTATTTAGGGATTAAGATCAACGCCTAAGTCGGGGAAATAATTGCTGAGAACTATCCCCCAATCATAAAATCCATTGAAAAAGAGCTAAAGAGGATAGACGTGCTACATCTTTCTTTGATTGGGCGGGTAAACGTTTTAAAAATGTCTATCTTCCCTAGAGTTCTCTATTGTCAAGATTTCTATGTTTGAATTTAGAAATGTTTTTGGAGCTCAGTATCCTTCAGCAGGGCAAGTATGTAAACTAAACTAGCCAAAGAGGGCTCCACTTAAGCCTAATGTAAATGCACCGTGGGTGCATTGGCTTGGCAGGTTGGTCTCTGTCCTCCGGATCTCTTGTTCTATCTACCCAGTTTTCAGGATTGGTAGGAGAAAACCATCATAGACACAGTCAAGGGTTCCTGTACCTCAGAAGTAGCTCTTAGGAGTCAGGGCTCACTCCAGAAAAGGCTGTCCAGTTATAACTGGTCAGGTGGGTATATGCAGGAAAATGCATCTTGTAGCTTGTTGTGTCCCTGTAGCTTAAATAGGAGGTCAGGATTATGACCCTTTTAGTACACATCTTTGGCCAGGGTACAGGAGGGGCATGTTTAGTCCTTCCTGGGTCCTCTCAGGTCTCAGACAGCAGTTACAGTCCAATTCTGATCTTCCTCAGGTTCAGAAGTGTCCTGAAGAGGGTGCCTGGGAATACCAAATGTATGTCTGACACTAGCTTGTGGATGGGGTTGACTTCTGGTCCCTCCCTAACCAATGAATTATAAGTTGCTAGAAGTAAATCTTCTCACATGTACAGCAATTCCTGTTTGCCCTATTGCAAACAATACCACAGTCCGCCTCACATCTAAAATCCAAAATGGTGAAACTCTTCTCCTCTTATGCATAGCCAAAGGTGTGGCCAGGGTAATTGGCTGCTTCTCATCTGTGGTCATTCCAAACCAGCTCTGGGGGCAGCTCACTTCACACTGGAGTTGGTGCCTGCTTCAACCACATGTCATCTGATATCTGCCTGTGACAGGGAAGGCCCCTTAGAAGTAAATTAAGTTCTTGGGCACAGCCCTACTGGTCATCTGCCAAAGGGACAAAACACATCCCCACACCCATACCATTGTTGCTACTCTGGGTGTAGTTTTCACACCTCCTTCAGGGCCAATGACCAGCTAGATGACAGTTGGAAGACTAATGGAAAATAGCCGTTAGGCTTTTAGGTAGGGAAAATAGTAACCTTCCAAAAGTTACTTTTCCATAATATTTATCAAACGCATTTGCTGAATCTTATTTCCAGATAGTCCATACCCTGAAATAGCAGAATTAATATTTAGAATTGCTTTTCAGTGTTTATGGTCCAAATATATTTTTTAAAGTAGTTTTGGGGGGCCATGACACCTAGCTTGCCACTTGCCCTTGGCCTCAAGTTTCTGCTGGTTCCAGACTGATCCAGTGACACTACAGCTGTACGGGTGTTCCTGCTGAGGTTTTCTGGACTGGGCTTTCCCACTCACCATTCTTTTTGCCAACAGAAGCCCCGCCTACCCCAGGACCTACTTAAATGTAGGCTGCAGCATGACCACATAAGTAGGCACCTGGACACCTAGCTTGCCACTTGCCTGTGACCGCCAGTTTCTGCTTGTTCCAGACTGATCCAGTGACTCCACGGCTGCCCAGGTTTTCTCGCTCGGGTTTTCCCGACCAGGTGTTCCCAATCATCGTTCTTCCCTCCAACAGAAGCCCTGCCTACCCCAGGACCTACTTAATGCAGGCCACAGTGTGACCATGCAACGGATGCATGCAATGGGCACCCTGCTGGCACGCCAAAGGCAAGCATGACTGCACCTTCTATTGCATGGGCTGTTCCCAGTGCCATGACCCTTGGCCCTCCCATCCCTCGAGGATACACCATCACCAAGCTCTACACCCTCAACCCCAGATGCCGCAACAAACACCGCCACCTCACTGACCCATGCTCCATGGTAGGACCTTTCACCTGCACCCACTGCCACTTCATGTGGCACTGCACACACACCAGCCCACCAACCAGCCCCACCCCTAACACACCACAGACAAACCTAAACAAAAAAACAACTTGCATGTGACTTTCTCAACAAACGCTCACTATGCAAGTATTCCACTGAATTATGGGACTTCATCGCTACTCTCACACCCGACATCATCTTCCTCACTGAGACCAGGCTCAAACCCTCATCTGCCCCAGACATTGCCACAGTGATCCCAGACAGATATAAAATCACTCAACAGGATCACGCCAACAAGCCAGGAGGAGGAACAGCCATCCTCCTCAAAGGGACCGTACAGTGTGCCACCACTACCAAAAATACCGCCACCCCATAGAACATCTCAACTTCAAGCTCCACACAGACAACAACACAACCATCAGAGGCACCCTAGCATATCGAACCCCAGGCCCATGCTCAAGCTTCTGCAACACGATCACAGATTCATTGCACCCCTATCCTTAGACTCCAAGGACTACATCTTCCTCTGCGACCGAAATATCCACATCAACAACCCCAATGGCAAAAACACTGCACCCCTCCTCAACACTATGAGCAGCCTTGGATTGGTCCAGATTATCCACAATGCTACACACATAACAGGGCACACTCTGGATCCAATTTTCACCTCCAGCCACTGCATCAAATATAGCCATGTCACAGAACTCACATGGACCAATCACTCCATCTTCCACTTCAGCATCACCACCCCTCACACCACCTCCCCCAAGATGACCAACACTCCCCACCAGAGGTAGAACAAAATCTCAGAGATCAGCTGGGCAAATGCCCTCAATACTTCCAAACCTGCTACCACAACCAACGTCAAACAGGGGGTAGAAAACCTCAACACCTGGATCACCAATTGTGCAGAAAACATCGTCCCCATCAGGAGCAATACCCAGAGAAAATCCTCCAAAAAGGCAAGCTGGTACCCCCAAGAACTAAGAACAGCGAAACGAGAAAGCAAACAGTTGGAGAGGAGATAGCGCACCAGCAAGGACACCTCCGACACCTCCGACAGGGCAGCTTTCAAGACCTCCATCAACCTCTACCACCACCTGCTGTGGGCAACAAGGAAGATAGCCCTTGCCACATGCATCAAAACCAGCACCAACAACACCAAGGGAGGTTGTTAACTAATTCTCCATCCTGGCTGTCAGTGAAAACAGCAGGAGCTGTGCAACAACCTTGCTCACTTCTTCCACGACAAGATCACAACCATATACAGAATCTTCTAACCCTAAACCACACCTACAAGATTCCTCAACAGATATTCCACCACCATAGCCAACACGAACCACACACTGACCAGTGGGAACATCCTCTCTACCCAGGACACCACCTCCACCATGAAACCCACCACATCTTCAACCTCCCAAACCAAAAGATTCGTCAGGATCTCACCCACCTACTCAACACCTCTATCACCACTGCAACATTTCCCCATGCCTGGAACCACGCTGAAGTCAGACCACTACTCAAAAAACCCTGCGCCGATCCCAGTGAACTTAGAAAACTACCGGCCAATTTCTCTGCTGCCATTCCCAGCGAAGGTACTGGAAAAGATCATCAACATTCAACTCATAACACACTTGGAGCAGAACCAGCAACTCAATGCCTCAAAATCCAGATTCTGCAGCAATTACAGCACCAAAATCACCCTGATCGCTGCCACCGGTGACATTCAAACCCTCCTTGACTGAGGCAAAACAGCAGCTTTGATCATCCTTGAACTGTCTCCAGCCTACGACACTGTATCCAACCCCACACTGATCAAAAGACTCCATTACATCGGCAATCAAAGGGATGTGCTCAGATGGATCATCACCTACCTCACAGGAAAAATCCAGAGGATCCACCTCCTACCTTTTACCTCCGAACTCAAGGAGATCACCTGTAACATTGTTAGATCCCACAGTCTCAATATAATTTCCTACACAGACTACACCCAAGTATTCCTCTCACTCACTGACGACCCCACCACCACCAGAACTTACTTCCACAGATGCATAAAAAACGTCCCCAACTGAATGAAGACCAACTGTCTGCAGCTGAACACAGACTAGTTGGAGGTACTGATCTTTTGTAACAGCAGCAACACATGGAATGATTCCTGGTAGTCATTAGACCTATGACTCACACCCACTCCCTCCAACCATGCAAGAAACCTCTAAATCATCATTGACAACAAGTTCACCATTAAATCACAGATCAACGCCGTCTTCTTCTCCTGCTTCCTCACTCAATGCATGTGACCTAAGATCTTCAAGTGGCTACCCCCACACATGAGACACACCATGACGTAATCCCTTGTCACCATCCCACTGGACTATGGCAATGCCCTCTACATAGGAATCGCTGCACACCTTCTACAGAGACTTCAGACTATACAGAAAGCCACAGCCAGACTCATCCTCTGCCTTCCCTGATGAACCCACCTCATGAAACTCCACTGGCTCCCCGTACAGAAGAAATGCCAATTCAAGCTACTGACTCACAAACACAAGGCTCTACGCAACCAAGGACCTGCCTACATTAATAACTGCCTGAACTTCCACCAGCCATTGGGAAGACTAAGCTCTGCCTTCCTTTCACTTGCCATACTTCCCACAGTGACCAAAGCAGAAGTGGAGAATGCTCCTTCTCCCACATTGCAACAAATACCTGGGACAGCCTACCCATTCACCTTCGGACCATCACCTCACTTCCGGAATTCCAAATGGCCCTCATGACCACAGTAATTTCTACTGATGTTTCTACTGATGTTTCTTAGCAACCAAGAGTGCCATTGTATTATTCACTCCTCTCTTATTGGTATGTATTGGTATGAGAATCCATATCTGTTCCTTATCCAATAGCCTTTGCTTGAAGTAATGAGATTTGGAAATCCACAACTTAAAGAGGGACTTCGAGACAAATGTATTAAACTAGAAAGGCTAAAGAACAATTATATGTCTAAATGGTGGGATGAAACTCCACTGGCTCCCCGTACAGAAGAAATGCCAATTCAAGCTACTGACTCACAAACACAAGGCTCTACGCAACCAAGGACCTGCCTACATTAATAACCGCCTGAACTTCCACCAGCCATTGGGAAGACTAAGCTCCGCCTTCCTTTCACTTGCCATACTTCCCACATAGACCAAAGCAGAAGTGGAGAATGCTCCTTCTCCCACATTGCAACAAATACCTGGGACAGCCTACCCATTCACCTTCGGACCATCACCTCACTTCCGGAATTCCAAATGGCCCTCATGACCTGGCAGTTTGAATAAGCCTCCGGGCCTACAAGAGCCTGGATACCCTGTCAGGTGATTAGCCGCGCTTTATAAATCTTGATTGATTGATTGATTGAGTCACTGTAAGGACATGTTAGTAGCCTGCGTATTACTTCTATAGTCAGGCTACAATTGTAGGCCTATGGTCATGTTTGCATTTACTGTAGTGGAAGGCACAATAGGTGCTTCAGTCCACTTGTGGTATTTAACTTTCTGGTACTCGTTACACTTTGTACCCTATACCAAGCACTTTTTGGCAAGTTAAATATGTAAATTAGGATTATGCCAATTCAACCATGTTAAATGGAGGAGCACAGGCATATTGGTTAGCAGAGTTAAAGCGTACCAGATATGGCAGACATCTAGGGGTACACCAAGCAAAAGATGGTATTTTCTAACAGTTACCATATATGTCACTGTTTTGAGAGAATCACTTAGCCTTAGCTATGACTGACAACCACAGTAATTTCTACTGATGTTTCTTAGCAACCAAGAGTGCCATTGTATTATTCACTCCTCTCTTATTGGTATGTATTGGTATGAGAATCCATATCTGTTCCTTATCCAATAGCCTTTGCTTGAAGTAATGAGATTTGGAAATCCACAACTTAAAGAGGGACTTCGAGACAAATGTATTAAACTAGAAAGGCTAAAGAACAATTATATGTCTAAATGGTGGGATGGAGCCCTGCTCAAACAATATATCAAATTACATAGAATCCCGAGGGGTCTGAGATCTCATATTATCCCCACCTAAGGTGACCTAGATGATGATTTACTTCTTTTATGGGAAAAAGAGCTGACCTCTTGTACCATGAACCTGATTTGGATTCTAGTGAAAAATGCCAAGTGAAAGGTAGTCAAACTACAAGCAGAGATTGTACCGCATTAAGATTCTTAACTTATCAGAGGCCACTGCTAAGAACTTTGATATCTTGAAAGGTATCCTTTCTAAGCATCAAAAGGATATCAAACAACGAAAAGCGAATAAACCGATGAGAGAAGAAATAGACTACTCTTCTGGAATGATCTTTAATTTTCCCAAAAATACAATCACCTGATAAAACTAGATGGGGATAAACAGAATCAGGAAATGATCGCTGCCAGCTCCAGTTCTACCTCATGAAGTGTTCCACCAACTACTAAGGTAAAGGTATCTCTCGATGACTTTCCAACTCCTCTGAGAATGTTTTTTTCTTATGGGAAGTCAGAAGAATAAAGCATGGGAATTGGGACCAGATTAGAAGAGGGGACAGTACAAGAAAACCACATGAGGGAAAAGAGGAGGTAACTCAAGTAGAAAGGAAGGGGATGCAAATCAGGTCATAGGACAGGAGGACCTAAACTTAACAGGAATCGGTGTTACAGTCTTTAATTTATCAATGAAATGTGTGGCTATTAATATGATTTCCTTGCATTATAAAGGGATGGTATTATGCCCAGAGAACAGAGGGAATATTTGCTGACTTAAGATTGATTTATTCAAATTTACCAGAAGGCTTAAATTGAAGAAATACTTTAAGTTGAACCCACAAGAGATTAACATATCAGCAATAACAGAAACAAGTGTGGTGTCTAATTCATTATCCATACAAGATATCCAGGGTACAGTTACACTTTTATCTATCACAGATTTTGAGGGGAATCCCATTACATTGGCTAAAGTACTAGAGGATTTGGATATTAGAGTGGACTTCAGCATCACTAGTGGTCTCAAGACCCAGTCCAAATGGTCAACAAACATGTCTAGTGGAAATAACATAGAGGTGTTTTACAAGCTCATCTGTAGAGACCTAGATAAATATGATAAAAACTGTAAGCTACTTCATGGCAAGGGCAAGGACAATCTCAATCATCAGGAGTGCTTATCCCCAAAAGAATTACT
The DNA here is from genome assembly GCF_964204655.1 of Triturus cristatus. Lineage (NCBI taxonomy): Eukaryota > Metazoa > Chordata > Amphibia > Caudata > Salamandridae > Triturus > Triturus cristatus. The sequence goes on from NC_140595.1 coordinate 393,934,920, forward strand.
GGAAGACAACAGTATAATTATCTGGGAGACAGACAAAGGGGGCAGCATTGTAGTAATGAATTGTCATGAATGTACTCACAACTATTTGACACAAATTGTTATGAAAAAGTGTTGCATAATCCAATGTTTGCACTTACAAGTCTGATTAACACGGAACCAAAAACATCGTATGACAATTGTCTGTTGGACTCTGATGAAAATCTGTATATTATGTTCCTAGATATAGAAATTTTTATACTGAATAACGAGATACAAATCAAGCTTTTCCTGAAGCCTACATCGTGCACTTCTATCTTGCATGCCTGCAGTGCCCACCCAATACACCAAGTGAGATCTATCCCCTACGGAGAGAGGACATGTGCAAGACGCAACTGTAGTGAGGACTCTGGAGTCCTAGCCTTTATACGGGACATGGAAGCACGCTTTGCACAAAGAGGTTACCAAGCATGGGACATAAGTGGAGCACATAGCAATGTTCTGAAGATGAAATACGAGCTAACACTGAGGCACACCACAACTAGATCAGAGACAGATACTCATGTGAGAATGGTCACAGACTACAATAATATATCTGCATCTTATGCAAAAGTATGTTTAAACATTGGCACATTTTGGGTGCAGAAAAGACACTTGAAGACTATATCACCAGACGTGACATCACTTTTCGAAAGGGCAGAATCATCAGCACTATTCTGAGCCCAAGTTATCCCCCGTCACCATCACAGGAGCACTGGCTCACGCCACACACACACAAGGGTTTTATAAGTACGGCCACTGTGGCATGTGCAAATGTGTGCTGGATAAGAGAAACACCTTTGGGATCAACACAATGAAATATCTGAAATTCATACAAATATCAACTGTAATATGAAATTTGTTGTATATGTGATTGTATGTAAATGTCATCACGTTTACATTGAAAGTACCATCAGGTCCCTGAAGGTGCGAGTAGGAGAACAGATGTGATCACTCAAACAGGGAAATTAAAAATACCCCATCGCGGTCCATGCTGTGAATTGTAGTGCACAAGGGAAAAACAGGAGTTACATTTTCTATGGTATTGAACACATCCCCAGGGATCGCCATGGGGGAACAGGGAATTGAAATTAATAAGAAGAGAGGCATAAGGGATAATGCACCTCAAATCGGTAGAAGAAGGGTTTAACGTTGACCAATAATTAAGATACTTCCTGGGAGATTAAACCCAGATCTGTGACTGGGGGTGAATGTTTTGCCAATGTGCAACATTCCGTTCATCATCTTGTGTGTTTTGCTGTTCGCCCTATGTGGGAAGGGTATGCCCAGACGTGGGTCCCGTGCTCACTACGCCACTGGAGTCAAGCTATCCTGGCTGAAGAGGGGTGAAATCCCGAAACCGGTCCTAGGATGCTTGATTCCGGTCCAGGGAAGACATGGCTTGGTAGTTCGGGTTGGACTGTTCCCATGAGGCACAGGGTCAAGACTGATTTGCATATTGCCATGTCTGAACTGGGGTGGCGTGGTGAGCAAAATAACAATGGATTAAACCCAGATCTGTAACTGGGGGTGAATGTTTTGCCAATGTGCAACATTCCGTCCATCATCTTGTGTGTTTTGCTGTTCGCCCTATGTGGGAAGGGTATGCTCAGACGTGGGTCCCGTGCTCACTACACCACTGGAGTCAAGCTATCCTGGCTGAAGAGGGGTGAAACCCCGAAACCGGTCCTAGAATGCTTGATTCCGGTCCAGGGAAGACATGGGTTGGCAGTTTGGGCTGGACTGTTCCAATGAGGCACAGGGTCAAGACTGATTTGCATATGGCCATGTCTGAACTGGGGTGGCGTGGTGAACAAAATAACGATGGATTAAACCCAAATCTGTGACTGGGGGTGAATGTTTTGCCAATGTGCAACATTCCGTCCATCATCTTGTGTGTTTTGAGATTAAATGGTCATAACAGAGAAATACCTAGCAAATAGCACAACGCTTTCTAGGTCTGCCCCTCTTTTAACACTATACCCCTGGCATCCACTTTATACTCTTTAATATAGATGATTTACTATGGATACTGGTTGGATCTACCCACCGTCATCTCTATACTGGGATTGGTGTGGAGTTTTGCATGAGACGGAATGTTAGACTAGGGGAAACCCGTAGGACACATAAAATTTTTCTGTTTTGATTAAGGCCCTTCTCTGCTACTTCTCACTACGTCAGTATGCTTACCTGTGCCAAGACAATGACCCCACTGACCTTAGTGAATGAGTTCATAGGACTATATACTTTTAAATTCAGCAGACGGTTATGGTCTTTTATCTGCACTACTGACAGACTCTCTGACTATTCAAACATGTACATAGATGACGGCCACAATACTGTGTCAAGTGACATGACACTAGTTACTGCACGGCCTGGTCGATCTTTTATTACTTAGACTCTTACATAGCCAAACATGTTGCCCGGAACACAACGCAGGTCTGCAGCATGCTCGCTCAGACGCGAGCAACAAGACTTTATTCAGGTAAGCATTATAGAGCGTTCTCGGCTAACAACCGTAATAGGGTAATAGAAGGAGGTGATTTATTAAATCCCATCTGCCTTTACTTTCCTTAGGGAGGATGCTCTCGGTTAGTGTTTTACCACTGGTCAGGGCAGAGGTAGATAGTTTTACGATCTGAAGACAATGCGTATATATAGGATGTATGATGTTACAACGCGATTGTTTACAACGCGTGCCGTTACATCGCATTCGTTACAACGAACGGATGTAACCACGCTATGCCATTACAACGCAAGTCTTTACCTCGACTTGCACTAGATGGCGCACTAACATTAGAAAAGTGTAATTAACTATTCCAACTCCAGTCCACTTAACAGTAGGGAAGGTGTTGGGATAGTAAACTACACTATTTCTAATGTTAGCACGCCATCTAGCGCAAGTCGATGTAAAGACTTGCGTTGTAATGGCATAGCGTGGTTACATCGCGTTCGTTGTAACGAATGCGATGTAACCGCACGCGTTGTACTAACTGCGTTGTAAAGGTTGTTCCCCCTCCTGGTTTGTAGACTGATGCCATGGTGTAGTCATAAGGTAATCGTATGACTACCTTGGTGTTTTTTTCTGTTATATTACAGGTCGATATATAATTGCAATACTGAGAAGGTTATGAAGAGGCGATTATTACTGATGCCAGATTATCTCCCTGCGCCAACCATAAAATAGATTAAACCACAAAACCGATACTCTGGTAAGCCTCATTTCATATTTTCATTATTAGTGTCTGGTTTTGGATATACATAGCCTCTCCGTTAGGCTGGGTTTGATTACAGTGACCTTTCTTACTTTACAGGGCAGTTTCTCAAGCAATTTGGGATGCCTATACTTCCAATGGGATACACTAAGGATGAACTTTCCATATTGTTGATGAAATTATAATTGAAGACTGTGGTAGGCACTTTCTGGCTCATCACTCTTTTCACCTTCTTACTATGGACAGACTGACTGGTGGCTATAACCATACTCATTGTTACACTACATGACCTTTTACACGATATCAGAAATCTAAGGGGTGCATACTTTTTGTTTCTTATTAGTGATACACATTGGAATCAGCTTCACTAGTTACACTGTAACCATATGCATGAGGACTTGTCCACTTACACGCTCCCATTGGGATATAATATAATCATCTTAAAAACGAGAGGAACCTTTAAAGACCCAAAGGACTAGGATTCAAACAGAAATTCTAAGTAAATTGTCCTCTGGGAGTACTAATAGCAATTCTAACTTCCGCGAAGTTCCTGCACAGACAACACCGCCACTCATAAATCCACTATTCCACATTCATTCTAGTGTAACACTGTAAACACCAATAGTGTACGTGGTGGCACAGAGACTTACAGTTGATGCATTAATATGCTGACTTTATTAAAATTATAAAACACAATTAAAAACATTCCATATAGACCACAGATGTGGAACATAAAAACGAATACAACAAAATTGATATTACAGACACAAAACGAGAGATAACAAAGACATTGAAATTTTTGTCATTAGGTACCACAACCACTGTTAAAGACTATATCAAAAAACACCTCAATGTTTCCAAATTCATCAGCATTTAGGGTGCCTTGAGAATGGTGAGTTTGTGGCAAACAGGCGTCGACGCGTTTCGAAGGTGTAATAATGATTGAACCTTCTTTTTCAAGACAACATAGAATAATGCTCTCGGTTCATAAAATATCTATAAATCCTGGTTCTTTATAGGTTAGGTACTGGTGGATCACTGCTACATGGATCCATTTACTCGTATCGGCAAACAAGAATTTGTTTCACCTTGCAAAATAATGTATCTTTTATAAAGTAAGCACTTCTTTATACCGTCGTGCTATATTTCTTCATGCCCAGTTCTCGACGATTCTCACCATTTTTTCTATACCTAAAGTCAACAAGTGTAGTTTGACCATTAGCCGGAATCCCTTCATGTACAATTGTTTTCTTCTATTTGAAAAAAAATCCCTAATTCCAGTTTTAGTATTTAATCATTTAATTATTGAGGGTCCTTATGTTTCTGTGGCCCTCGTGGAACTCGTACAGGGAGCCGGTGTGCCTTCGATTTTCCCAATGGTCAAACTACACTAGTTGACTTTAGGTATAGAAATAATGGTGAGCATCTTTGAGAACTGGGCATGAAAAAATAAAGCACGAAGATATAAAGAAGTGCTTACTTTATAAAAGATACATTATTTTGCAAGGTGAAACAAATTCTTGTTTGCCAATACGAGTAATTGGATCCATGTAGCAGTGATCCACCAGTACCTAACCTATAAAGAACCAGGATTTATAGATATTTTATGAACCGAGAGCATTATTCTATGTTATCTTGAAAAAGAAGGTTCAACCATTATTACACCTTCGAAACACGTCGACGCCTGTTTGCCACAAACTCACCCTTCTCAAGGCACCCTAAATGCTGATGAATTTTGAAAAATTGGGGTGTTTTTTTATATAGTCTTTGACAGTGGTTGTGGTACCTAATGACAAAAATGTCAATGTCTTTGTTATCTCTCGTTTTGTGTCTGTAATATCAATTTTGTTTTATTAGTTTTTATGTTCCACATCTGTGGTCTATATGGAATGTTTTTAATTGTGTTTTATAATTTTAATAAAGTCAGCATATTAATGCATCAACTGTAAGTCTCTGTGCCACCACGTACACTATTGGTGTTTACAGTGTTACCCTAGAATGAATGTGGAATAGTGGATTTATGAGTGGCGGTATTGTCTGTGCAGGAACTTCGTGGAAGTTAGAATTGCTATTAGTACTCCCAGAGGACATTTTACTTAGAATATAATATAATAATCCTCTCTTGTTATTTTTGCCCCCTCCTGTTGCACATGACATAATAATGAAAAAAACAATCACATTTCTTATCAATAATGAGCATGAATCTTTTGAATCCCAGATTGTCATGGTTTTCCACGAAATAATATTTCTTAATATTTTCTATGATTTTGAAAATGTATGTTCACTGAAGGGTGTTTTTCTGAAGAATCCAAACTTGTGGACTAGCTGCAGGTCTGTTACTATTGTTGCTACAATGGATGTTTTTATTGTTTTAGCCTTGAGAAATTCATGGGGAGGTTTCCCCTTATATGAAGTAACACGTGTTGGACTGTCTTAAGGAGAGGTCAAAGTACAGAACAATAAAGTCTTACTTCCAAGAAGCATTTCTACTTCTGTACTGTGCACTGTACCAGACTTAAGTTTTTGATATAATAATGATTGCCCCATAGCGTCAAAACACAGCCTTTGTTAGAAATTTGTGGTGCCTTGTGTTTTAATTTTCTAAGACCATTCATTTTAGATCTTTAACCATTCATTAAAGGGTCTTACCAATTTTGTTCTTCTTATGGTAGAAATGTATTCAAATATTCAGACCCAGAACATTTTCTTTGTCATACTCTAATAAATAGACCATGTTCTCACTATTGCAGATGGTTAGAACACATTGTTCCAATGGTGATTTCAAACCTAAATCCAGAGTCTTAGGGCCTATTAGGATGGCAGCCGGAAAACCACCACGACCACCATGGAAGCAGAAAACAACCGCCCGCCGGCACCGTGGGAAAACCAGCAGCCAAATTAGGATCATCCACCAAAAAACACCGACCTCGGCAGAACGGAGCCAAGAAAAAACGCCCGTAGCGGGCGGAGATGGCCAAAATCCGTCCGCGGCGGTCGGAGTCCCAGCGGAAAAACACCAACCCGCCACTGTCAGACCCCCACACTGCTTACCGTTAGTTGCGTGGGGTGATTCCGCAGGGATGACGTGGACAACCCCCTCCAGTACCCTTAGCCCCCCCCAGATAGGGTGACTACTACCTAGGAACACCAAGGAACCGGGGGAGGCCGCCAGAGGAGCCAGGGAAGATGAGGACGACTGGGGACGATGCCTAGGAACCACGAGTGGGTCTGCTAATGGGCGTGACCTGCAAGAGGAAGCACATGGGTAGCAAACACGCCTCAAACATCGACATCCCAGACAGACTGGACTAACAGAAGGAAGGTTATAGTCACCTGGGGTGTAGTGATTCTGTAAGTCTCTGGCAATAACTGTTGACGTAAACAATGTTCCAAGAAAGACTCCTTATGCGGCGGGAGCACACTTCCAGGAAAAGATGGTGAATACCCTTGCTGTGAAGGGGCCCAGAACACTTCCCAGCCAGGTCCCACTGGCGACTGAGAGGAGAAGAGGTGCGCTGCCAGGAAGCCCCACGGGGCGCGAGGTGCAGAGGGACTGTAAGGCAGTTTTAATTGGGCTGTCGGAACGTGCTCTTTCCCGGAGTGACACTAGTCCGGTCAACCTCCGAGGAGAGAGCGTGATGCAAAGAAGGCCAGAGGGGACAACGAGCAAGGGACGGGACCCAAGGAACTGGGGTAGCGCTCCTGCGCCGAGGTACCAAGAGGAGTGTCCGCCTCGCGCTGGAGCACGAGCGGTGAGAAGGTTTGCAGCGACCCCGTGAGCTACACGGGTCGTGGGAATCTCCGAAGGCGAGCCTGAGCAGCGGAGATAACAAGGAGGGATACCTTGCCTTGAGCAGGATACCAGTATAGCAGGCTTCGGAAAATCCAGCGGCAGTTGGCGCCCTAGCGCGGTCCGGACGAGGGTCCGGTTGCAGATCGAGCCACGCTCCTGCGTAGGCTCGGGACGTTAATACGAAGCCCAGAGTTCCGTGGCTTCGCGGGTGAAATAGACCCGTTCCCGGAAGTACTTGCTCATTGGTCGAGGCGGGTCACGTCGAACAACTAGACCGCTGACCCTCCTCGATCCTTGAGTGCTCAGGCGCGCGCATGGGCAGTACATTTAGCGCGCCAGACACAACAGCAGGGGGAAGGACGTGACAGCCGCAAGTACGGCGGAGACACCAAGCGGGAAATTAGGATATCCCCGACAGTCCCGCGGTACGCACCGCTGTCTCCCACCGCCGCAGTTGCACAATGGGATGAATGGGAGAGCCAGCGGAAGAGTTGAAGCACAGCCACTGCTGCGGACGATCCGTAAAAAATATGGTGGACGAAGCAAAAAACCCACAAGAAGGCCAAAAAGTGCACACAGAAAACAAGCCATGCCCCGCAAATACACAAAACACACCCCAATGACACAACCACATGGCAAAAAGAAACATACAAATCCCAGGACAACACACCTGACAGCAATACCCCAATTGGACACACCCACATAGCTGAGTATAACACCAGCTCCTTCCCTGACCACAATCCTTTGCAATACTCCATGAGAGAAGGGACACACACCCCAGCCGACAGGAGAGGTAAAGGACACAACATCACCAGCCACACCACACACAGCACCACCAGCACTTCGACACCTGCACCACTAACCCCCCTGCACAGCACACACCATACACATCACAACCACAACCAGCACTCACACTCCTGCACCCACAACCACTTTGCAGACCACACACCATGGCCACACAGAAAATACCCAAATTCACAGAGAGTGAGTTGACAGTCATGGTAGATGAGAAAGTCAGAGTGGAACCACAGCTTTTTGGTAGCCTGGTCCAACAGACACCATTAGCCACAAGGACACGAATGTGGGCAAGGATAGTCCAAAGGGTCAATGCAGTAGGGACCACCCCAAGATCTAAACAGGAGATCATGAAGCGGTGGCATGATTTGAAGAGGGTGGTTAAGGAGAGGAGGAGCAAGAACTGTGAGCTGGCTCAGAGGACTGGCAGTAGCCCTCCCATTCCACAAAAACCATTCACACCATGGGAGGAGAATGTGATTGCCATACTGCATCCAGAGAGTCTCACTGGAGTAGCCGGGGGAGTGGAGGCTGGTAAGTACAAACAAATGACTACCACCACTCTGCTATGTACTGTCTTGCACAACTACAAAGCTACACCACCTAGGACAAATTCCATCCATCTGCACCACACACTCACAAAAACATGGCTCACAGATCCAACATTCACCCAATCCCATTCACCCCAAATGTAGCTACCAACATTACCATGGGGGCATGTGTACAGGCAGACAGCACTACAACTCCCACCACGCCCCCTTGTCCCACTGCATCAGCAAGATGGAGCCCTCCACCCACCCCATCCAGAAGCATGTGTGAGCCATTACACAACCCACATCAAACTTACAGGTAGGTAGCCATCTTCCCTGGGAGGGTGTTTGGGGGTGGGAGGCCTGCACCACTACTCCCACCATGCTCCCTGACCCACAGCCTAGCAAGATGTATCCCTCCTCCCACCCCACCCAGAAGCATGTGTCAGCCATTACATAACCCACATCTAACTTACAGGTAGGTAGCCATCTTCACAGTGAGGGTGTTTGGGGGTGGGAGGCCTGCACTCCCACCATGCCCCCTGCCCCCCACCACAGCAGGATGGAGCCCTCCCCCACCCCACCCAGAAGCAGTTGGAAGCCATTACATCACCCTCATCAAACTTACAGGTAGGTAGCCATCTTCACAGTGAGGGTGTTTGGGGGTGGGAGGCCTGAACTATCACTCCCACCATGCCCCCTGCCCCCACCTCAGCAGGATGGAGCCCTCCCCCCACCCCACCCAGAAGCAGTTGGAAGCCATTACATCATCCTCATCAAACTTACAGGTAAGTAGTCATCTTCCCTGGGAGGGTGTTTGTGGGTGGGAGGCCTGCACTACTACTCCCACCATTCCCTCTGTCCCACACCTGAGGAGGATGGAGCACTCCCCCACCCAGAAGCAGTTGGAAGCCATTGCAGTACACCAAACAAACTTGCAGGTAGGTAGCCATCTTCCCTGGGAGGGTGTCTGGGGGTGGGAGGCCTGCACCACCACTCCCACCACACCCCCTGTCCCACAGCCTAGCAAGATGGAGCACTCACTCCCACCCAGAAGCATGTGGCATCCATTACATTAATCCTACCATTCCCTCAGTCTCACACCTGAGCAGGATGAAGCACTCCTCCACCCAGAAGCAGTTGGAAGCCATTGCAGTACACCAAACAAACTTACAGGTAGGTAGACATCGTCACAGTGAGGGTGTTTGTGGGTGGGAGGCCTGTACCACTACTCCCACCATGCATCCTGCCCCTCCTCAGTAGGATGGAGCCCTCCCCCCACCCCACCCAGAAGCAGTTGGAAGCCATTACATCATCCTCATCAAACTTACAGGTAGGTAGCCATCTTCACAGTGAGGGTGTCTGGGTGTGGGAAGCCTGCACTCCCAACATTCCCTCTGTCCCACACCTGAGCAGGATGGAACCCTCCCCCCACCCCCCCAGAAGCAGCTGTAAGCCATTGCAGTACACCAAACAAACTTACAGGTAGATAGACATATGATTCTGGACCGTGACCCCACTGAGCAGAATGTAAGCCGCCACCACGCATACACACATGTGTGACATAACAAACCCAGATATGGGCACATTACAGGTAAGTAGCCAGTACGTGCACCCACCCATTCGTCACAAATTAAATGCTGCCATATGACAACACCAGCCCTCTCATTGCACAAAGAGGCACACCTATCCCATTGCCAAGCACAGTGTGCACACAGGTAAGCTAAGGAAACTGTCACAGCTACCAAAGTGTGACACACCAATGCACAAGTAGAAGAAAGTCAGGGCACAATCATGCACAGCACCTATTTACATGTGCATCGTCATGGGGCAAGTGCAACAAGGGCCATTCGAAAAATACGAAAGCATGTGTGGTGGTACAAATCAAGATATGCACATGACAGGACAAAGGTATGCAGGGGATGACAATGACCAGTCCATGGCCAGATGTGACGTCTGCCAGGTCAGACAAATCAACAATGAGTTCTCAATTAAACACATGTTGTGCCCTAGATGGCAACAAGTCCCTGTAATCCTTATTTGTGCATGGGTCGCATGGTATGCCTTGACACCTCACGCCATGGACAAGTAATGAATATACCACTGCATCATGTCAGGTAGCACAGTAGTGCACATAGTAAACAATGTGATGATCTGTCAATTGTGCAGTGTACAAAAAGTGAATGACACAGCTAACACAAAGCTTGCCGGGTGCACTACAATGACCATTTCCCATCTGACCCACAGGTGACCAAGAACTCACTGCAGAGGACAACACCAGCAACCTGCAGAGCCAGTCTCTCCCCCGGTACATGGACTCTCGGATGTTGACTCCCTGGATTCCATGGACAATGAGCTCGAAGCCGGCCCATCTGTTGTGCCAGGGAGCAACAGGTCCCAGGACCCCATCGTCCCCCCCACCAAATCTGCGGCAACAACAACTTCACGGCAGACCCCTGCTGTCACGGCCTGTGCGGCCACCGCCAATCCAACCACCACCACCAGTGCTGCCTGCAACACCCTCCCTGTCCCAGAGGATGACCAGCACACACCACCGACAGAGGAGGGCAGGGAGAGGATGCGGGTGCCCACAGTGGTGAGGCAACTGGTCCTCAGCAGCAGGGCAGGTGGGAGGGGCAGGGTCATCAACGGACACCAGGAGGCTGGGACCCACTCCGTGGAACACATCACCAGAGTCCTGGGTGCATACGAACAGGTCCAGGGACAAATGGGCCGGTCGGACCAACTGTTGCACAAGCTCATCCTGCTGATGAGGTCCATTGACAACCGCATGGGACAAATCGTGGACCTCTTCAGCCAGCAAGAGGCGGTACTGAGGGACAGGCATGCGCCACAGACAACACCTCCACCTCCCTCTGGTGGGCCGCAGGATGACAGTTCACCATCCTCCGCTGCGCCCACAGAGAGGGGTGAGTCCTCAGACCCCACTAGCCCTGTAGCAGCCCCCCCGCCAAACGACAAAGGGGCTGTCCCAAGAAGACCATGGGAGTATCTGGAGGCAAAGCACCTGCCAGATGCCAGTCATGGAGCCAGCCATGATGGCAACCCTCTCCACCACTGCATTGAGTTTTTGGACTGTCCTTCCCCACACTGCCTTGTGAATGGTATCTGTCTGTTGGACTGGGTCACCACATCAATGTGGTGACTACTCAATTATCTCATCTACCACAACTGTCAACTCACTGCTCCACTCCACCCCCTCAATGGAAATGTACACCCCCCCTCGCATCTGGCCATTTCAAATAAAATATCCTTACACACATGTCGTCGTGTCTGCTCTGTCTTTATTGCATGATGTACAACCTTCAACATGATCACAATATACCAGGAGCATGGGCTGCATGTAGGCAAGGAGAAGTTGAAGGCACCTAGGGAAACACAACAAAACTACTTTCACTGGTCTGAGTGTGGCATCACAGACATCACACAACCCCTACCATCAGGATAACCCAACATGCACATGTCACAATGTGCAACAAGTGTCAACATACACGTCCTGTAGTTGTTCGCAAATGACCTGTTCCAGAAACATTGACGAACACTGCTGGGTCTACAACTGGCTGCTGTTACAATTCTCACGTGCCCCTTCACGACAACAGCAATATCAGCAGACAATGGGTATGGTGCACATTGTCACCCACCTTCAAGTGAAGTAGCGTGTGATGAACTGTTCACGCAGGGCAACACCTTCCTCCTCACCACTATCCTCATCACTGGACATGGGTTGGTTTGCAGGCTGGGACCTTGGGTCCTCACCATCATCCAGGAGCAGGGGAATCTCCTTGTGAATGGCTAGGTTGTGGAGCATGCAGCATGCCACTACAATCTGACACACTTTCCCGGGCGAGTATGCCAGTGCACCTCCGGTCTTGTCCAGGCAGCGGAAACGTGACTTGTGCAGACCAAAAGTACGCTTCATCACACAACGTGTCCTCCCATGTGCCTCATTGTAGCGGACGTCAGCTGGGGTCCTGGGATTCCTCAGTGGGCTCAGCAACCAGGGACGGTTGGGATATGCAGATTCATCTAGGTATGACAAACACAAATAGACATTGCAATGTCGCTGAGGCTGAGGGCAGCAGCCCACACACCCAGCACGCAATACAACTAGGCATACTCACCCACAATCCATGCACGCTCGGGAAGCAGATTAGCCATCAGCTGGGCACGATGCTGTTCCACAGGATGTAGGAGTCATGGGCTGAGCCTGGGAATTTTGCACACACGTGGGAGATGATCATATCTGCCAGGCACACCACCTGCACATTTATGGAGTGGTAATGCTTGCGATTCCTGAAAATGTGCTCACTGGCTTGTGGTGGCACAAGCCCGACATGAGTGCAATCAATGGCACCAACAACATTGGGGATGTGTACAAGGGAATAAAAGTCTCCCTTTACAGCTGGCAATTCAGCACCCCTGGGGAAATGGATGTATCTGTCCTTGTATATCATCATGGCGGAAAGTAGATCACGCAGCACCATGCTGAACATCGGTTGTGACATCCCACCTGCGCTGGCCACTGTCTCTTGGAACGATCCAGTGGCAAAAAAATGCAGGGTTGCCATCACCTTATAAGTAGGGGTGAAAGCTGTTGGATATGTCCGGCGAGGCTGCAGGTGGGGCTCCAAGAGATCACAAAGGGTTTTCAGGGTGGCTCTATCCAGATGGCATTTCCGTATGATCGCAACATCCTCTGTGTCCTCCAGAACCGTCAAGTGATGACTCAAATTTGGCCTCCTCCTATTTGAGATGATAGTGGACACATGTCAGTGCAATACATCATGCAATGTGCACAGCATATCACGTTCTGGATGACACAATGACAACAATGACTGCCATCAATATTGAGTTACAGACCAGCTTACATGTAGGGACACCTTCAGCTACACAAAGGGCACACCTGTCAACTTACACAAGACAAGTACCTCAAACACCACCTTTGTCAATGTGAATGCACATAGGGAGATGGCCACATTTCACATGGGCACGCCTGGGAGTATAGCATCCAGCATATGTGCAACAAATCAAACCCACTGTCTCATACCTAGCTGCATTACCTGTCACACCTTAATGCGTCATTACAACCTGGCACACATCCACCACACAAAGACCATCGGCGCAGGAATGACGAATGACGAATGTGTGCATGAGCAGACATGAGAGGCAAGGCAAAATGGATCATCATTCATTAAGATGAGCATTGCTGTGATTGTCACTGCACCTCAACACATTGACATGTGTACACATTGTAGAGTCCAGAACAACACTGTCCTGCCCACCCAACCATCAAATCCATAAGTGACGTGAGTGAGTACAGGCCAATCTATGAAATCACACACACAAGCATGGCAAGTGTAGCCATCAGTGGAGTAAATGGAACATTGGCATCATGTGCACAATGATGTGCCATTGACCATGTGGGCACTGTGCACTGTTGATGTTTGCCAGATGGCCATTGCGATTGTATGGCACCCATATCGCGGTAGCCACCTCCTGGCCCTGGCGGTGTGTCACCAGCACCCCCATTCACACAAGTGCAGTGGTGATAGGCATGGAGACATGGAGATATGGTCGTGGGCATGCTCCGCCACCCATATCGCGGTAGCTACCACCTGGCCCCAGTGGTGTGTCACCAGCACCCCCATTCACATAAGTGCGGTAGTGATAGGCATGGAGACATGGGGAAATGGCGGTGGGCATGCTCTGCCACCCATATCGCGGTAGCTACCGCCTGGCCCTGGCGGTGTGTCACCAGCACCCCCATTCACACAAGTGCGGTAGTGATAGGCATGGAGACATGGGGAAATGGCAGTGGGCATGCTCCGCCACCCATATTGCGGTAGCTACCGTCTGGCCCCGGCGGTGTGTCACCAGCACCCCCATTCACACAAGTGCGGTAGTGATAGGCATGGAGACATGGGGAAATGGCGGTGGGCATGCTCCGCCACCCATAATGCGGTAGTTACCGCCTGGCCCCGGTGGTGTGTCACCAGCACCCCCATTCACACAAGTGCGGTAGTGATAGGCATGGAGGCATGGGGAAATGGTGGTGGGCATGCTCTGCCACCCATATTGCGGTAGCTACTGCCTGGCCCCGGCGGTGTGTCACCAGCACCCCCAGTCATACAAGTGTTATAGTGATAGGCATGGAGACATGGGGAAATGGCGGTGGGCATGCTCCGCCGCCTAAATCGCGGTGCCTCATGTCAATGTATGGCACAGATATCGCGGTAGCTACCGCCTGGCCCCGGCGGTGTGTCCCCACCATGGAGCTTGCCCTAGAGTCAATGTGAAGCTCGATGGGGGTGGCATGATGCAATTTTGAAGATCGCAGTAGGCATGCTCTGCCACTGCGGAGGCGGTCATTGGATGCATTTGAAAGATGCAAAATCGCGCTTGCGCACACCGGGCCCCGGCGGTGTGTCCCCGCCATGGAGCTTGCCCTAGAGCCAATGGGAAGCTCGATAGCGGTGGCATGATGCAATTTTGAAACTCGGGGTAGGCGTGCTCCGCCACAGTGGAGGCAGTCATTGGATGCTTTTGAAAGAGGCAGACCAGGACCAGCAATTGCTGCAGCTTGGAACCTTTGAAACGACCCCAGGGGGCTATATATGTGTTGAATTGAGCCTCACATTTCCACAGCTCCCAGAGCCTGCTGCCAGAGACCCCTCACCTGCTGCTACCTCCAGGGACTGCTGCCTGAGACCCATCACCTGCTGCTGCCTGCAGGGACTGCTGCCAGAGACCCATCACCTGCTGCTGCCTCCAGGGACTGCTGCTTGAGACCCCTCACCACCCAATTCTGCCGCTGTTGTCTCATGTCCACAGTGATGGCAAGGACAGAGAAGATCCGTGCCAGTCCCTTCACAAGCGAGGAGCTGGAAGTCCTGGTGGACCAGGTGCTCACACAGTACCCACGGCTATATGGTGCCCCAAAAGTCTTCAACAGTGGGGTGGTAGGGCAGGGGGGCCCCACATGTAGTTGGACTGATGCAGTATGTGCCTGGGAGCGTGGGGTAGTGTCATGCACTGCCTGACATGCTGTCTCCAGGGGGAGGGTGTGTGTACCCAATGCCACAGGTTTCCCTGCCTGCACATGTATGCATGAGAGACCTGTGTTGTGTTGTCAGCCATACGGGGACACAGAAGGTTGTTCATGCTGTAGTCAGGACAGTGATTGCTTGGCTGGATGGCCCTGTAGACCATCTCAGTGTGAGCCCAGCTGGGCAGCACAGTCCCTGTCTACAAAGACAAGGACACATCACTTCACTTACAAAGTATGACATCAGTCTTTTTACATTGCACTCCAGCTATGGGCCATCTCAGCACTGTAGATTGCACACAACCGCCCTTGTGAACGGAATTTTGTAGTTTTAAGATCATGTACCTCAATTTGACATCCATGACGCAGTTATCTATATTTACAGGTTAGGGACATTGGAGCTGCACTGTCCTGGACACAGTGGGACATCTCCCCCAGGTTGATATGTGATGTATGTGTTCAACCCAACAATGGACTGGAGATGTGGGCAGGCTACATAGGGGTTCCAGTGCTGGCATCCTGCATGTGTGTGAGATGTGCAGGGACTGTGTTCCCCCTCACACCTGCATGCATTCACTTCAGCTTTTCTTATGCAGATGTACCATGTGAGATGTACTCTAGTCTCTGATAGACATATCGTTGGATATGTGATGAGTTTGTATCTTGATGCTATACTGATAGCTGTTGGTACATACCACTGTGTCCCTGATCATTTCACCCTCTTGTCTCCCATGCCTGCAGCTCAAGGTACACCAGCGCAAGGCCGTGTGGAGGGTCATTGCCACGAAGGTTCGAGCTCTGGGGGTCTCAAACCGACGGCGCACCCACTGCCACAAGAGGTGGGATGACATTGCCAGCTGGCAAAGAACGTGGCGGAGATGACTTGGGGCTGCTTCCTCACACTGGGCATTTGGCACGGCGCAGCATGACACCACTAATGGGGCGCATCTTGGTGGTGACACAGCCTGAGCTGGATGCACATTTGAAGGAGCATCAGCAGCAAGCCAGGGTTGAGCATTTGGGGAGGGTGACTTTGGCTGGGAGTGGCTGCATGTGTACGGAGCCTGTGCCAGCGCTGGCCTATGTGATGTTGGTAGTGTGATGCTGTGGCATGTAAGTGGCTGCTGGGCTGGGTGCCAGTGACATGCATTTGCCCTACCTGTACTGACAACGGTGATTTGGATGCTGTGCATTCACATTACATACTGATTTGTGCTCTTCAGGTTTCTTCTGCACTGGGGTAGTCTTGGGAATCCCATGGGTGGGTACAGCAGTGTGCCCAATCTGACTGTGCCTTCATCAATGCGTCCATTGCATGCACCCAGATTGTGGAGGCCTACACATCTGACAGCAATGTGCACCATTCTATTGTCCCCACAGTACCACATGGTGGGTGGCATGGGCTAATGGCCATTGTGGGCTGTCATGCTGTAGTCTGGGTCTGTGTTGTCCCCTCCTGTTCCATCCAGATCTGCCATTGGCAACAAGTAGTGTGCCCCCATCATGTCCCTAGGTGTGCTCAGAGCTAGTTGTGTGTCTGGTTTAACAGAGCCACAAGCAGGGTGTTGTGCTGTGTGGTCATCACATGTCTCAATCATGCCTGAGTGTCCAGTTTCCATGCACTGCTTGAGTCTATATGGTGAGTTGGCACGATGTGATTGCACAGGGTGGTGTGCATCATGTAGATGTGGTCATCATTTGTAGTGCATTGCTTGCATGTGTTTGTTCTGTTGCTGTCACTGACCTGACCCTACATCTCTCTCTCTCATGTAGCATCTCCTGTGGTCACGTAGGGACAGGAGACGGACACCAGTTGGGGTGAAACAAGCACAATAGCTGCACAGGAGCTCAGTGACACAGATGTCACCAGCGCCTCAGAGGAGGACAGGAGTCTGCTGGAGGACTCCCAGCCTGAGACACAAAGCACCACATCATCTGATGCCAGCGGGGATGCATCCATGTTGGAGGGCACAGGGAATGGGGACTCTGCATCGTCTTCCACCACACAGCAGCCAGTGCCCACCCTCCCAGCCACTTCCTCTGGTGCTGCCAGTGTCCATCTCAGTAAGAGGGGAAGAGTGTCCTTCACCCCTGGCACCGCTGCTCCTCCCCTTTCCCCCCTGCTGCCATCAGTGCTGACTCTGTGGACCTTTTGCACCAGCTGTGTGTAGGCCAGACAGCTCTCCTCAATGCCTTCATTGACCATGACAAAAAATGGCCCAGGTGGTTGCTTTCATGGAGGGCATACATTCTGATGTGGGTGGGCTGCACCCGACAGTGACGTCTGCCCTTCAACAGGCACACACTCACAGTCCAGCTCTGGTCCCTTTGTCCACCCCCCTGGCAGTGGCCACGTCTGATGATAGTGACCATGGTCCACATTCATCACAGTCACGATACAGCACATGGAGCACACAGCAGCAGTAACCCAAGCAGTCCCGGCCGCAGACACCATCCTCACAGAAGACCAAAGCCACCCCAGAGCGCAGGGAGCAGAGCCCGTCAGGCAACACCAGTGGACAATAAGGAAAGCACCAGGCCTCAGTCACACATGCCTCAGAGGCATCCCCATCCAAGGACTCTCCTGCCCCTAAAGCATCACGCAAAGTGAAGCATACAGTGTATGTGCCCACCAAGGAGGAGGTGCATGCCAAGGGTACACCTAGGAAGGGCTCCGAGGCAGATTCACCCACCACCTCGACTCCCATTCCAAGCCCAGTGAAGTAGGGACCGGAGGGCACTGTAGGTGCGACACCTAGTAAACAGGGGAAGGGGGGCAGAGGCGAAACCAGGCAAAGCGTTCCACTGGGTCCAGCACATCACCAGAGGGGGTGCCAGCACCTGCACCTGATGCAGCTTTGGTGGTGAGTGTGCCTGTTGTGCCCACACCACTTCCCATTGATCCAAAGTCAGGCAAGCCATTTAGAATCCCCAAGAAGTGGAAAGGTACCCCTCCACAATCTCCAAGCCACACCGTGTCTCCCGTCTGCATGACTCCACCTCCATGTGCCACTACACCACCTGGTCCAAGGAGCCCTCCGGCTTGCCAAGCCACTGATAGCTCTACCTCAGCTGTTCCGCTCTCTCCCCTTTCAGGTGCCCCGACAGTCCCCAAGACACAGCCAGGTCCCAGTCCACCTGACAGCCAAGTCTGAGTGTTAGTTACCCTCACACACCTTTCTGTCACACAGGTGGGCCTGTACTGCACATTGTTACTCCCTGACTGTGTTGCTGACCATGGAAAGGTACTGTCACACACATTCCCTGTGCAGCTTCTCATGGACTTACTCTGCAATTTGTCCTGCCCACGGGCCTTGTCATTCACTGCTGTGTGCCCCATGCTTGTGCAGCTTCTCATGGATTCAGTCTGCACCTTGGACTGGCCACTGGCCTTGTCGCTCACTGCTGTGTGCCCCCTGTCTGTGCAGCTTCCCGTGGACTCACTCTGCACCTTGTCCTGCCCACTGGCCTTATCGTTCACTGCTGTGTGCCCCCTGCCTGTGCAGCTCCTCATGGACTCAGTCTGCACCTTGGACTGGCCACTGGCCTTGTGTTTTGCCCCCTGCCTGTACAGCTTCTCATGGACTCAGTCTGTACTTTTTCCTGCCCACCGGCCTTGTCGTTCACTGCTGTGTGCCCCCTGCCTGTGCAGCTTCTCATGGACACACTCTGCACTTTGTCCTGCCCACTTGCCTCGTCGTTCACTGCTGTGTGCCCCCTGCCTGTGCAGCTTCTCATGGACTCAGTCTGCACCTTGGACTGGCCACTGGCCTTGTGTTTTCCCCCTGCCTGTGCAGCTTCTCATGGACTCAGTCTTCACTTTGTTTTGCCCATTGGCCTTGTCGTTCACTGCTGTGCGCCCCCTGCCTGTGCAGCTTCTCATGGACTCACTCTACACTTTGTCCTGCCCACTTGCCTTGTCGTTCACTGCTGTGTGCCCCCTGCCTGTACAGCTTCTCACGGACTCAGTCTGCACCTTGGACTGGCCACTGGCCTTGTGTTTTGCCCCCTGCCTGTGCAGCTTCTCATGGACTCAGTCTCCACCTTGGACTTGCCACTGGCCTTGTGTTTTGCCCCCTGCTTGTGCAGCTTCTCATGGACCCAGTTTGCACTTTGTCCTGCCCACTGGCCTTGTTTTTCACTGCTGTGTGCCCCCTGTCTGTGCAGCTTCGCATGGACATGCTCTGCATTTTGTGCCTTGCTCTTCTCTTGTCATGGTGCTTATCTGTGCAATATGTGAATAAAGACAGTTGCTCCTGTTGTCTATTTTGTCAGTGTCCTTACTAAATAAGGTTCTTTTGCTGTGTGTATAAGGTTTACTGTGCCACATGCTCTGCGTGCCACTTCAACATGGTCAATGTTTTGGCTCACTT
Source organism: Triturus cristatus (assembly GCF_964204655.1). Taxonomy (NCBI): domain Eukaryota; kingdom Metazoa; phylum Chordata; class Amphibia; order Caudata; family Salamandridae; genus Triturus; species Triturus cristatus. The sequence continues at coordinate 393,954,707 of NC_140595.1, forward strand.
ACTAATCAGTTTTCTGGGGTGACGGGGTCTTCAGTTCTTTCTGCACCAGATACTTGTGGGGGCAATGGTGTAATTTTACAATGTGCAGCAGTTGTCATTTACTTGATTAGTTCACGTTGGCTATATTGTACACATGTCAGGTTGGGGGGCACTGCCGGCACAGAGTGGGTTTCTGCACACAGTTTTGCAGGCAGGCTGTCCAGGGTCATCATGTATGTGTGTTCTTCCTTCATGTGTGCCCAGTGGTGTATGTGTGTGGTCATCTTGTGATGGCCAGTCATCCTAGTCCCATGGCTTACATTCCATGTGTGCTCTTGGATGGTCAGGTGGTGTACGGTGTGGAGGGGGTGAATTTGTGGGGAGTATTGATGTGTGCATGCCCCTGCAATGTGAACTACACACATGTGTCACCCAGGAGTTGTATGCCTGTTGTTTTGATTGTTCAGCCCTGTGGATGTGGTTGTATGCACATGTGTGAGTTGTATGTAGTGCACTGTGCAGTGTGTTGGTGTGTCCTTGCAGTTCTGTCTGACTCCTACTTGTGGTTTTTGGCACTTGTGAGTATGTAGAGTGTGTGACTGTCAAGTCAGTGTTGTGTTTTGTTGCACATCCATGTGTCTGGTGGCTGTTTGTGGGGACTGTGCAGACCTGCTGTTCCACACTGCCATTGTGGTTGTGTTTTTTCATGCCTTGCTGTCAGATGGTGCCTTCTTGCCTCCAGTGTGGCATGTTGTGTGTGTTGTCATGCCATCCCCTATCTGTGCTTCAGATGCCTACCCATTGTGGGTCTGCACTCCCTCTCTTTGTGTATGGTACACTCCTGCCATGTCCCCTACTGGCATGCAGTACACTTCACTTTGGTGACAGCTGTCCCCTTGGTTTCCATGTGTGTGTGCCTCCCCATCACTTCATTTGTGACACTGTGCTTTGTGATGCCGTTCTTTGTCCAGGGTCAATGTGTCACTCAGGGCATTTTTCCAATGGGTTGTATGTCATGTGCTGGTGCGATTTGGCACTCATGGTTGCTCCTATGCAGTCCAACTGTGTGCGCTGCCCAGTCCTCTGGTCAAGTTGTTTCCACCTTTGTGTCCCGGACTTGTGCATCTGTTGGTGTTGTGTTGGATGTATGTGTGTTGTCTGTGTTATTGCTTCACTTCCTGGGTGTGCTGTTGTCTTTGTGCTGTGCTGTATGGTGTTTTGTGGGTTGCTGTTCTGTCACTGATGTTTGTGTGTGGCTGGTATGCCTGGTGTGCACACACTGCTTGTTATGCATGCAGTGCTGTGTGTGTCGGTTGCCTTGTCATTGCCTGGGGTGCATCCCATGATGTCCTGCTGTTTTTGCTGTGTGATTGTTGTACCTGTGCATCTGTTGTGTGTTCGATGTGGCTGTGTTTTTCTGTGATGGTGCACTTATTGTGTGTGTTGTGGTATGTTGTCTGTGCATTTGTCCTGAGTGATGATGTTGTGCGCTCCTGTTGTGTCTGTGCTCCCATTTCCTTTTCCCAGTTTAGCTGCACAGGGCATGTCTGTTCTTGTTGTTGTTCTGTGTGTGTTTCTGTTGGGTCATGTGTTTGTGTGTTGTTTTTGTGCAGACATTTGTTGTGGCATCCCTGTGTGTGTGTGATGTATGTGGCTACCCCCAGGGTGTGTGATTGTTTGTGTGTGAGTTGACTGGCAAGTATTGCCAGCCTTCAGTGTGTTTGGCACTGGTGTTGTGTGCTGCTGGTGTGAGGGGGGTATGTGTGTGGATTCCTACTGGTGTTTGTTAGTCATGGCGTGTGTCAATGGTCCCTGTGTGTGGTGCTGCTGGTGTACTCCTGTGAAGTAGTTTTATAGATGTGTTGCTGTTCACAGTTTGACTTCAGGGCCTTCCTTTCATCCTTGTGCCTCTACATGGTTTCCCTTGCTGTCTCCCTGCATTGTTGCACTGTGATGTCTGTGGTTTGTCCTCACTGCATGTACCAGCCATGTGTGCTTTGATGGTGTGAGGGTGTTGTTCTCTGTTCCTTGTCTTGCATGTGATGTACACATGCTTGTTGTGTGTCTCCTTGGCCTTCCATTTGTGTGCATCCCACTTTGGTTTTCCTATTTGTTGTGCTCCATTGCTGTTGCATGTGGGATGTGTCTGCGTGTCAGTCTGTGGTATGTATGTGTGACTAAGCAGGCTGTGTGTCCATTTGGATGTTAGTTCCTTGTATGTGTTCATTTGGTGCTTGTCCTCATTTTAGTTTCCCTGAGTGTGTTGTTGTGGTGGTTTGTGTGTTTCCCTGAATCTGTGCTACTGGTTTGTGTGTTTCCCTGACCCTGTGCTACTGTGCTGTGTGTTGTGTGTTCCTGTGCAGCCACTCCTGCAGTGTCTGTCTACATGATTGTTTGTTGTGTGATGCAGGGTGTGTATTGACCTGGCTTGTTGTTGTGCATGGGGTGCACAGGAGGGGCACATGGCATGTGCCTTTATGGGGTGTGCTAGTGTGTGGTGGGAGGGGGTGTGGCCCTGTGGTCTTTCCACCCTGCCCATGCCTGGCACTGGCCCTGCCTTCTGCATTGTGCGCATGTATTTCCTTGTGTTCACCGCTTCGGTGACGTGACCGGGACATTGCTGCATGGCCGCGGAAGATGTTTGTCCAGGATGCAGAGGGGTGACTTGGTGGCAGGTGGGTGATGAGTGGGTGCCCTTGTGGATGTGTCCCTGTTCCCACCAGGGTGTCTGATGTGGATTTGGACCCTGTGCCAGCCCATGTGTTGTGTGTTGTGTGTTGTGTTATTGCGTACCTGCGGCGGCGTCCACGGCGATCCATGAGTTCCTGGTGATATAGCAGGTACAGCACCAGAAAGACGTGTAGAGCTGGGTCCATGGCGGTCGTGACCGGGTGATGTGGACCGGGACTCTGGTTTCTCGCTCCGCTGTCGTGCTTCCACTGTCTCTGGTTGGGCGGTTTCTCTGCTGCGGTGCGTCTAATTGTTTGGGTCATCCTCATTTGTGGAGCGGGGCAGACGTCATTCCGCACGGCGGAGAGTCTCCATTGGCTCCCACCGCCGTGGTGGCGGGCACACTTTGATGGCGGTGCACGTCACACCGCGGCGGTCGGGAAATGGGCTATATTTGGCCATACTAATATGGCGCGCGAGGACTGCTGCTCGCGGGCAGAAAAATGCATTTTTCCGCAACGCCATCATCGCGGTGGTGCCACTGCCCGACATCCTAATGCTTCTGTTTGTTTGCAAATATTACTGTTCCTACAAGGGAAATTGCCAAATAATTTGCGTCACAGTCTCTCCCTCTTATTATTCTTTGATTTCTACCTGGCTTTCTTTATGACTAGGCTGGGGTAGGCTCAAACTTTTATCTTGCTGCTTAATTCTTCCACTTGTTCTTCATGTGAAATAAGGCCAGAGCAAGTAATAATAGAGACTGCCTTGTGGACACATTTGAAGAAATCTTCTGCTGATCGAGTAAATTCTGACATGTGCAACCATGTTCTAAACCTTGACAAATAAACTGAAACAATCATTCCTGGATTGTCAGTCCATGTTGATTGTCAATCAACAACATTCGAAAATACTGACAGCATTCCTTGAAAGCTACAACACCCATTGTTTGCTTTCAAAAGAGGATTAAGCATTAGAGACAAAGTAGTGCATGTACCTCCTGGAAAAGACCCTCACACACTACCAGCAGACCATGTGGGGCATCTCCAATGAATACAGGACTTTTTCATGCAAAAATTATAGCTTTTTCTCTTTGTTCATGGACCTTTTTAGTTCTAGGTTGCCTGCTCTGGTCCCACATGGGATCTGACATTTAGATGGATTTAAAGTAGTTTTTTCTATCTTGGATGACCTCTTTGTGGAAACTAACTAAGAATTTCATTCTGATAGAATCACAGATTAACACTTTGATAGACATATTTCTAAATTCACTGCCTTGCAATATTTGGTGGTATTGCCCACCACAGTAAGAATCAGGGCTGAACTGGAGACCCAAAGCATCGCTGGCAATTTTCTCCGGCCAACCCCTGCAGAAGCGCTGCCTGGCCCTGGGTGTCTGGAAACTTTAGCTTGCTGCTTCTGTTACTGGGGGTTGATTTTGCAGCACTGCTGAAAAACCCGGCCCAAGCAACAAAATCAGCCCCCCACCCTTCGAGCCTCCCGGAAAAACTCCTAATTCCTGGTATGGCAAGTTTAGCCCTGGTAAGAATGTTCCTGTTGCCCAAGACAATTGACCCCGGGCAGCCACACCTTTTTATAAAGTTGGGGGCCAAGTGGGGAGCACCAGGACCCCCCGGTGGCCCCAGCCAGCTCCTCAGTCACCACAGTGGTGGGAGCCGGCCATTTAAAAAAAATCCCAACAGCCATATATATTGTAAATGTTAGGGTCCGCGGAGGGAGCCACTGTGGCAGGAGCCAGCCATTTTTTGATTTTTTGTAGAGTGCCTTGGTGCCCAACTATGGCATTCTCAATCCAGGTTTTGTTAGGTGCTGTAGGGGGAGCCCCAATACCTCCTCAGCCTCTGCTCCCTCCCCAGTCAGCACCCATAGTGGTGCTGGTTAGAACCGCCTTTCCAATCTAGAGCTGATTTCACTGCCCAGGCAGGAGTAAAGTTATGCGTTCTGGCCAGTCAATTGCAGACATGATTTGCCCACAGTTTTCTACACAGAAAACAGCAGTATCCTGGGGATGGGGTCCTCGGTACACTGCATGGATATGGCTGTGGGACATGGGGTTCTCAGGGCTAATCTAGGCTCAGAGAGGGAGTTTGCATTACCCCCACCCCTAAAATTTAAACAAAAGCTCCAGGGGGATGTTGTTCCCAGGGCCTCACAAAGACATGATAGTGGTGACTGCCCCCTATCCTAATTCTAAAAAAATGGCTCCAGGAGATGGGGACCAGGACAGATGATTCAGTCTGGAGTCCTAAAATGACTGCTGCCACTTCTTCGTGGATGCATTGGGAACCTTTCTGATTTTATCTCAAGATCTGTTGGTTCCACAGATCCTCCGTGATGTGAAATATACAAAGATTTTGAGCCTTAATTTCCTTAAAAACTACTGAATGAGTTTACACCAAATCACAAAAAGTCAATTTTCTGGACCAAAATGTTTCTTTCTGCCAAATTTGGTGTGTTTCAATCAATAGTTTTTGCTGTTGTTTTTGCGTTATTGATGTTCAATTTTCCTTTAAAAAAAATGTATGTGTTTTGAAACCCCCCCCCCCCTCCTTTTACTAGGCTCCCGCTTGACAGATCACCCTGAAACTTTCCAGGAAAGAGCAGAGGTGGATGAGACTATGATTGGAGAGCTGTGTGAAGTCTGCCACTGGATTGATGATTTACACTGTTTCAATGCATAAAGGACATAGTAGGTTTTTGAAGAATTGTGGGAATTGTCCAAATGTGCACAACTCAGATATTTATTAACAAAGGATATTTCTAGGTTTATTTGAATCAGAGTACTGAAGCTTAAAATTCTGTTGATTCTCATAATTTAAAACAACTTGATGAATGTCAAAGCAATATTCACTGTTTGAATTGACTCTGTTCCACTTTGAGTCCTTCCTTGGTGTCTAATATGGTTTTTGTATCTAAACAGAAGAGCAATTGTCCACAAGTTATTTGCATATGATTAAGACCCGGTTTTGGGTCGAAATGCGTCATGCCTATGGATGGATGTACAGCTGCAAAAAAAAAACGTTGTTACCTGTACTCGGCTGGAGAGTTTGTTGTCAAGCTGTGAGGAGTGGGTGATTGTAGGTAATAATATTATTCCTTATTAACACTAACCTCAAGTACTCTACTACCTTTCCCTCCAAAACCCCCCACTCAATTTGCATACTCATTATATATCTCCTTAAAATATCAAACTCATAGTTCCAAAGTTCCCGCACTTTCCTTCTTTGCATTTTCTGACTTTTAGACTAGCTAGTCATGAATGAACCTTATAAGTTTGACAGCTATATACCCCAAAAAATCTAGCTCATACCAAACAAAAATCACACTCATTGCACGCGTTTATTTATCCCGGTTTAGGACAAAAATATCAGCAATTAGTTTTATCATCGTAAAGACTCCGATTTCCACAACCAGATAAGAAACACTTCTCAAGCAATGCATAGTCTTAACCGGCAACATTTTCATAACAAAAAATTCAGACCTCGTGGGTTTGTCAATGCTTGTTTCCTTATTTTATTGACACTAAAAATTCTTCTCAGGTGAACCTTTCTTGTGACTAGAGTCATTCTAAAATGTTGAACAAGTCTTAGTGATGTTTATAAAAAAGATTTGGACATTTTTTAAAGATCATTTTGTATACTAGCTTCAATAATTGATGTTTCTTGCATTGTTCCAACCATTATCCACTTCTGAATTTGTTGTTGCATACACTTTTTTGGCAAGTTGACCAAAAGCTGAGAAAACAAGGCAATCAACTACTGGGCTCAGTGCTCTGAAGCTGCTTCAAAATACATCTCTTTCATTATTGCATTTCCCTGATAATATACAATTATCTGCTTTTCAACTTCCTTCTTTACTGATTAAAAATCTGTTTCTGTTGTTCAAAAATAAAAGAAAATCTCATGTGCTAGCAGGAATGCAGACGCCAGTGTTGAATGGTGATTTGAAAACAGAACTGTGAAACTTGAGATTCCTCTCTCCAGATCCAAAGATTTGAAAATAAGAACTTTTTATGGGACAACTTTTTTCCTCATTGAAGATTATAAGCATAATATACCAATATTTAACATTATCCAACCGGTTCTTTGAAGAAAACACACTTTTTTTTGCCTGATCACCGTGAGTCATTTAAATATAAAATATGTCTTGAGACTTGTATGCAAGTACATGAAAATCAACATTTAGAGACAAAACTATGTAACCGTTCATAAAACAATGTCTGTTTCCAAACAGACGCAGTGGAATAGAGCCACTACGTTTTGGCTACTATTTAAAAAAGCATTGTGTTTCACAAATCATAATACACTGATAAGCTATTGCAATCATTTGACACTCTTTTGTATAATTTTGTGTTTTGGTTGAATTCAATTTGTTAACATGAACTTTTGGATTTAATTGGTGAATCATAAAACGTAACCAGACCTTTCTCTTGAATATTCTTGGCACTCAACTACACTCCCCCTTACTATGTATCATTAGTTTCAGAGCTTCCTGGGGTTTGCTATTTGAAAACAGAAAAGAAAGTCTTCTTTAGTAAGAAAACGGATGGCGAATAGCTTGTCTGACGTTGGGATGTTTCTGTATCATCCAGCCCTGCCAACATTTTAGGTATACAGGATAGTGTGCAGTGCAGTGGTGTAATGAGTGCACAGTTCACAAAGTTTCGGGAGTATTTTAGGTAATCTATAATTTGTGTGTGTGTCCACCACAAACACACAGAACAGCAGTGCAAACACCAAAAAAGGGCATCACACCAGTTTAGAATAATAAAGTATGATTACCTGCTCTTAGAAATATTTTTTCACCCTCCTCATTTGCAACTTTGAGTTGGTGGTAAAGTGCAAATGTTTTGATACTGCATTTCGGTCGCAAAACATTTGTACATACCATTCAGATTTGATATTAGAAAGGAATGCCACATTCCAAATACCGAGTCGTAAGCACAAATTGCAATTCGGTAATGTGTTACCGAATCGTATTTTGTACATATGTAAAAGCATTTTTGCTGTTGGAAACAGCCCGATCGGCTATTTCTGGTGACAAAAAATGCTTTGTACGCGTGGCTGTCAATTCCACTTGCAAGTTTTTTCTCAAGTCAAACACACGTACAATCTGTATGCTGGCCAGCCCATTGTCCTACAGAGATCTTTGCATTCCTGACATACAAGTGTTCTACTGGGCCTCATGTACTGATTCTTGACTTCTAGTGTCCCTCTGCACATTGAGATTAATGTGAATACTGCTATTTTAGCACATGCTAGAAAAAAAGAACTCAGTAGTATTGACCTCTATTGTTTCCTCATATACTGTACATTTGGTGTGCTCCTGACATTGGATGTACATTTTATAAGCAAATACAGTGACATGGAATAAGGCTGTCTGGTGCTCCCCATTCCCAATCTCGTATATCAGAGAAAGGGCTTGCACCAGTATGTGGCAAGCAGCTTTCAGTGTTAAGGTGCCTTAGCTGAACAGGCATATGCAGCACTCAAGACATCTTAAATTATGTATCTAACTAAATTAAGAAATTAACATACGGATGGGGAGAGTGGCATTGATAGGTTTGCCTGGAACTGTGTAAAACAAATTCTATATCCACCAATAGTGTCCCATGGGTCTATAGCAATCAAAAAAGTGAATTTTGTCATGATCTCCGTTCCACGTTTTTAATTAAATATTTCTTACTTAGGGGTCATGACCCTTAGAATACAGGACTGCTTATCGCTTTTTGTGTCACTCGCTACGCCTAATCTAAGTCATTCTCAGTAGAGCTAGGACCAGCTTAGTTCCAGTTGCCTGAAGAGTAGAGGGACCTGAGTTGAATAGACAAACACAGGACTCAGGAATTCACTGGAGGTGTTCTCCTAATTTTGTCACTTGATTAATGTATGCAAGTTATTGGGAAGAGTCAGTGTCTGATCTACAGTAACTGTAAACATAAAATTAATTTACGCCCCTCGAAGGATAATGTGTATTTCACTCCAAATATTTAGTTTTGTCCCCACAATTTAATTTCCCTTTTGCCATTGCTCCATCATAGAGAGAGACCAATCGGTTTGGAAAAAGATTGTTTGACCTCAATAGGAAACATTATACAATGGCCCAAAGAACCAAGAGTGGCCCGGTGATACTGAAAATATAGATTGATATTACAGTGCTGCTGGGGAATGAAAAAAACCTGTTAATCTGCATATTTTGCAGAATAACTGTCTCAGTAATAACTAGGAAAGCTAATCGTTTTGCAGAATTGTTTGCATCCCAAGACTCATATAATCAAAAAAGAGCAATTAAGGTTACAGGGTGCACTGTTCCAGAGCTCTTCTAATGCAGGACTTCTTATTGGTGCACTGTGCCAGATGTTCCACCCTGAGACAATGGTATGATTTAACAGGAAATGTGACGAAGAAAGGATGTTGCTCATCAGCTCCCTCTGTTCTACACTAGAACTAATTTGAACATGGCACACATCTCCATTTAGAATCAATTTCACATGCGTGAAACAGCAACAAAAGTACACTCAAGACTTACTCATATGTATGCCAAAATGAGTGGAACACAACCAGTAGCTGCCCGTGCAGGGAGTGCCAAATGCGTTTCAGTGCGCGCAATGAAATACGTTTTTTTTTTTTTCTGTACATTATGCCGGTGGGCTGCGAGCCGGAGTTTACTACCACCCACCCTGCCCCTCACTGCCACACCGCCCCACGGCACTCCCTGCACGGGCCGCTACTGAACACAACTCCTTTTTGTGTAAAAGCTACTGCCTATGGAACTCTCATATATGCACAAGGATCCAGAGATGGCAGAGCTGATTACATTCTGTGATGGAAGAAAATGGGTGGGTATGCCAAATGTTGTGTTCAATCTAGAAGTTTTGGAATCCTGCCATGCAATGTTAATTACAGAACTGCCTGAATGCAAATCCTTCCTAGTCACAGAACCTGTCTCTTACCAGACTTTGTGTTAAAGGCAGTTTTCATTGATAAAACATCCCGGAACTGCAGGCAAGGTAGTCGAAACAGTCAAGGTCCACGACTATCTGGGGATCTCTTTCACCAACAAGTTGTCTTGGCATGTCCACCTCGATAAAGCAGATGCCACTCTATAGCAGTCTGCCAATGCAATTCTAAGGCTTAAGAATAAAATTGGCTGCCACTCACTGAGCATCGTACTCCAAGTATACAAGCAAAAAGCAGTGGCCGCAGCAAGCTACGGTGCAGAATTATGGGGGTACAGCAACATCAGGCAGCTCCAAATGCTGGAAAACACATTCCTGAGATCATTAAGGCACCTGAGCTCTGGTAAACCACTTCTTCCCTTGTATCTGGAAATGGCATGGTTCATATCTCCGAGTTTACAGCTCTTGCTCCAGTACTGTATTGTCTATGCTTAAGCTGCAACCGGCACAGAGTCCTTTTTGAGATCAGTGCTCGAAGTGTCCCCCGCTGGGAAAATCCATCGTAACCTATGGGCATATTAGGTAAGAAGTTGTCTCCAAAATTTTGGTCTTGAATACCTATGGTCATATCCAGCCACTATCAATAGCACCACCACCATGGTAAAGGAAGTATTTCTGCATCATAAACTCAAGATGCACATTGGGATAGCATGCTGATCCGTCCTTTCCTGTAGCTACCTGCTCACAAAACATACAATGGGCATGGAACAATACATGAATGGCATTATCCCCGATGCATGCCGCACCTTATATTAAAAAAATTGTTTAGGTATCTTACCAACTAAACAGTATATCACCAAGGGCCAGATGTAGGTAACTTCAATTTAGCGAGTCCTTAATAGCGATTTTTACCGAATCGCTATTAAGGACTCGCTAAATGCAATGTAGGTAGGAATCGCTAACATATTACCGGTTCCTTAACATTCCTTAATAACGAATTGGTAATTGAGATTCGTTATTAAGGAATACCTACCCCCTCATTCCTATGGGCTAGGAGGCCCATAGGAATGAATGTGAAGATATTCACTATTAGTGATTCGGTATTAAAGAATCGCTAATAGCGGGAGCTATTTCAAGGGTGCCAGGGTGTCCAAAGGACACCCTGTTGCACCCCTGAAATGTGCATGTGTGCACATGTGGCACACATACATGCCCTAAGGGTATGGATGTGTGCCACATGGCACATTTAAAAAAGCAAAAAAGTGCTTTTTCAAAGAAAATCGCTACTTACCACCAACTTGAAGTTGGTGGTAATTAGCGATTCCTTAAGGCTGAAGTGCACTATTTTTAGTGCTGCGTACATTGCATTTAAGGAATCGGTATTTCCGATTCCTTAAATGCAAGAGCAAAATAAGGAATCGCTATTTTGCGATTCCTTATTTTGCAAGTAGGTTTCAACTTACCTACATTGCACTCAGCCAAATACCGGTCAATAACAAAGAATTTCTGCGAATTTCTGCGTTACCGCTCGGTATTTGGCCACCTACATCTGGGCCCAAATTGTCGAACAGCTGCACCACTTCTGAACTCTGTGACTGCACAATGGGCGGCATGGAGTCTATTATTACACAGTTTATGCTGTTTTGCACTAAAACTAAACATCTACGCACGAAGTGACTTATCCCACTGTTCAAACAATTCTCAACTACATCTTGCACAGACGCACCAGCACTTTGTGCCAGATCACACCTGCCAACCATATACAAGCCAGTATCTAGCTATATTATGGGAGCATGGCTTCTCATAAGAAGGGCATAGAGGCTTTCCACCATGGCTACCAATCAACCATAGCCCCACCTAAGGGGTATGTTAATGGGTTTTACTTGACATAATTCCACAACCAAAAAGGTTCACTACTATTTTAATGCCAGTCCTAGTGTTGTACAGCTTAAACACACTAATAACAAATAGAATAATTGAGCTAGCCAGCCAAGATTGTGCCAGTATGCATCATAGTGTTGAATATTAGTTACCTATTTATGCTGTTTTACTGTGAATACAATGAGAAGTGAACGTGTTGACCCACAAGCTGAGTCGTTATGTCTCAATGGATATTACTATGGATATGCAAGACAATCTAGAGCCCTCAATTTGGCATGAATCCAAGCATTTATTGAGTGGTTTACACAAGTCGCTTTATGGTACGAACTAGTATTCAACTTGTAATTTTAACTGTATGTTATGAATGTATTTTGGGGGTTTTAAATTGCAACCAGAATAGCTAAAACAATAAAGACTTACCTCTAAAAGCTATTTTCAACTCTTAGGTATTAATCTGAAGGACAACCAACTTTGTTGTGCATTGCGGTACATTATTTAAGCATGCTAAACATTTCTCCCTTGCATTTGTACACAATGAGAGTAAGTGATCTCAATAATCTCCTTGAGCGGTTTGTTCTCTCTGCTGGAGGCAGTGCACTGAACTCTGTAAATGGGAAAGCCATTCACAGAATGTTTCTTGTGTGATGATGTGACAGGAAAGAAATGTAAGGGCCTTGGAATGCACATTGATAGTAAGGTTAAAAGAACCACATTCTACTTAACACTTTGCTTTCTACAGAAACATGAACGCAGAAGCTAACAAAATTATAAAACTGGTATCCAAAAACATCAACCTATAGGTAGGTCACAGATTCCATAAGAAAAGCATTTATGTTTCATTAATAATTTTGTCGCTGTTGGATGAATCTGCATGATTTCTTTTTTTTTTTAAAGCTCATCCACCTTGGCCTCTTCCTGGAACGTTTTATGCTGATCTGTCAAGTGGAGGCCAAGAAAAAAGGGGGAAACTTGCTCTCTGATAGAGAAAAAATGGCTCAGGGAATTGTAGCTCATTTCACCAAAAGTTAGATCTTCAATAAGAAAGCATGTTTCTTGTTGGTGTAATTCCACTCAGTTGTTTTTGAGGATTTAGCATTTAAAAGGGGGCCCAGGTTGGGCATGAAAGGGTTAAAAAGTTAGGAATATCTGAACTTTTGATGCTTAGATATGCTCTCTTTGGCCAATTTACAGGGGACTAGTCAATCCTGATTGACTGCTTATAACATGAACAGTATGTTGTGGCAATATGATGTGGCATCCTTTACACTCCTCAAGGCTTATTAAAAAATATATACAGGGCAGGATAAAAAGATGACAACACAATGTGGATGGTGGTTTACAAAGGACCCCCCATATTTGGCTGAGCGCAACATGGGCATTTTATGGCAGCCCTTACCACACTCGGAGTGAAGATCCTATTGAATTACATTGAGGTGAGAGCCTGTTTTTGAGAGTCACAAGAAGTAACACATATCAAAGTAACAGATTTTAATCACAATATACATTATTTGTGTGTTGTACTCATTTTAGGATGTCTGTTGATTTCTCAAGTCATTACACTCTGTGAACAATGCTGACCCTCTGCTGGGAATTGATGAACCATGTTTGAGAGAAAAATGTTTTCTCCAACGATTTTATCATAGTGATTACAGAAGGTGCTTCAGAAGCTAAAATGAGAGCACATATTCTATAAGTTCACACTATCATTATTGCTCTAATGAAGACTAGAGACTTAACATTGTGCTTTTTATGACAAAAGTGTAGCACACTTGAAAACCATCTTAATCAAATAAAAGCTGCACAATCTAGAGGATTTCCTTTAGAAATGAACAAAATTAGGGGTTTCAGTTTGTCATAGAAATTATAACTAGTGCTCTAGAAAGCAAACATGAGAACTCAGTTCCTATGATAAATATCTTTCTCATCGATGTCAGTAAAACATTGTGACATGCCATGCAGAGTGAAATGTACTTTCAACACCTGCAGGAGTCTAGCAGCTAATTCCCTAGTGATTACCTGCAGCTTCACCACAGAGTTCTAAAGAGCAATTGGAGTGCTAACATTATGGATTTATGGCAAAACTGTGGCACTAACGAGCACCATATTGATGGATTCAAAACTATGAGCAGACTGCATTAAAGGAACAAAATAAGAGAAATTGTATTGCAATATAAATTATGGTTAGTGCTCTAGAAAGCTGAAATGAGCCCTCTTTCCTCTGAGTTCTATAAAATATTCCTTATCCATGTTAGTAAAACAATCTAAAATTCTGAGAGAAACATGTTCTTCCAGCAGCTGCAGCCTGTCAGTTAACTCCCTAGTGATCAACTGCAGCATCACTGCAGATTCTAATTAACATCAAGAGCACTAACATTCTGAATTCATGACAAAACTATGTCACACCTGAAGATCATTGTGATGGAATCAAAGCTGTAAACCTCAAAGAAATTTCCTACAGAGGCTATTGCAGTAAATGCATAAAAAGGGAGGTTTCTTTTTGTCATCAAAATTATGGTTAGTACTCCAGACAGCTAAAATAAGGACACATTTTCTATGTTTTCCCAAATATTAACTCATCCATTTCAATAGAAAAGTTTTTCAGTATATCAATTATTAATCAGCTGCAGCATAACCACTGAGTTCTAATGCACCATTAGAGTTCTAACGTTTTGTATACTAAAGTAGAGTGAGTTACTCATGAATGCCATGTTGTTGGAATAGGGGCTGCTGAATTTAAAGCCTTCCCTGATGAGTAGGCTGAAGAAAATTAGTGGGTTACAAATGTGAGGGTAGGTATGTGTTTTTAATAATTTGTGTATCACGCACAGGGGCTCAAAAAGAAGTCTATAATACCATGGACAAGTATTAAGCTAGCCTACACTCTTCTAACTAAATACAACTTACACTATGTGTAGGACAGCGTAACTAAATGTGAAGAAAAAGGAAGCATGTTGGTGGATATAACCATTATATGAACGTGAACCCGAGGGTGACATGCTTCATCATAGGGTTCCTCCAACACAAAGGGACCGCAAGGTACCCAATGTGGGCTACGACTTCCCAGCCAGGAAGGAGCGGGAGTGTTCTCAAAAAAGCACATAATTGTGTTGACCTCAAGTGGTTATGGAGAGGGGCAAAGTGCAAATCAAAAAAATTGTGTGTGAATTAAAACTTCCTCAGTAGAGATAACTAATCTTTAATCTTCACATCCTACTGGAAAGATTAAAAACAGCAACGTGAGACAGGGTTATGGATATCTACCCTGTTTTAGGTCAACATGTTTCTGCCCTAGATGACAACTAAATGTTCGGGGCATTCGCCAGGACCAATTCTCTAGTCACTCTGCTCAAAAAAAGTGTATAAGCAAAAATAGGAAATGTCTAGAAAATACTTTCGACCAACCATACGCATTAGTCGTGATTTAGTTCGAAAGGTCAAAGAATCCTAGAACAGAATCAAACAAAAAGAAAAATCAATGTGACATCAAAGGACACCACCACCAAGTTTATATACAGTGCTAATAATTCTGTTTGTGTGCCGACTCTACCTAAATCCAGAGTCTCATCACATGCAGATCCTCTATAAAAATAAATTGTGCATAGAATGATGACTAATAGAGCAGACTATCTGCATGCCCAGTAGCTGATCCTAAACCAAGAGGTATTAGGAGAGGCAACTCAATAATCCATATCGTCTATTGAAATGAGGAAAAGTCTGAACGTATAGCATAACTTATTCTAATGACTCATGTGTCAGAACTAATGTTTTCACACAAGATATAGTGTCAGACGTTATAGAAAACCTGACTGTCTTTTTAAAAAAAAAATTGTATCAGTACAAATATTTTATACCATTATCCAAATGAATGAATGAATTATAACTAACTAAAGATTAAACGTGGTTCTTGTACCTTATTTGTGAAACGTGAAATTAACTGCTTTAAAAACATTTATAGAAATCTAGTTTGTACCATTTCAGTAACTTGTATCAAACAGGTGTCTTCCTACTTAGTTTGAAAAAATAATAAAGTGCCGACCGGTCTATTTATCAGACCGCATAAAGGGACACAGACATCCTAAACTACATCAAAGAAAAAGGAACACGAGAGAAAAACAAGGTCAAATCCTCAAAGTGTCTCACCTGCATGTATTTTTAAAGGGGCTAGAAATTGTTAGAAGAAAAGGTACCTGCATGAGCACTGCATCTCCTTCTCACATCTGTTTACTCAGTCAACCCATTTTTTAGCTGCTCCCTAATTTAAAAATATTAACATTTTGGCAGTCACCAGTTGGTAATTATAGTTAGGAATTAGTTTTCATCAGAAAATATTTTTTGTTTTGCTAATAACTTTGGCGCCATTTGATGAATCTTCACATAATTTTCAAAACTAGTTTACCAATCAGTTCAGCTGTAACCTGGAAAGTGTCAGGGTGATTCATTAAGCGGGGGCCACAAAAAAGGGAGGTCCCAAAACGCATTTTCACCAGGCAAATTCCATAGGTATTGTAGACATGGCTACAGCTCAAACTGCTGAACTGATTTACACCAAATCTGGCAGAAAGCTAGATCTTGGACCAGAAACAGTGCTTTTAGTAATTCGATGTAAATCTGTTCAGTAGTTTCGGAGTTATTAAAGAAAAAAGATTTTTGTATATCTAGACGCGGATCCACCACGGTAGTTCCACGGATCCACATGCCAACAGAAATGCAATGATTGGCTGACCTCATCCTGAGATAAAAGTTGCAGCCACCATCCCTAGGGGAGTGGGATACAGTGTCAATAACTAGTAACTATAACTTGTGCACTAAGGTCACTATAACTTGTGCCTCTGCCATACACTGCTAATCACCCCACATATTACATCACTCATGACATCTTCTATGAAATCATGATATTATCCCAGCAAAAGTTGTAGTGAAAAAATTGATGCGAAAACTGTGCATAGCGGGGGCACGATATATAGTTAACTTTGGGCATGAGTTATAGTTACTTGAGATAACTATAACTGCCAAATATCTATGTGTAAAAACTTAACTATAATGACCTGGAACCTTGATTTTTTAATGAATTTCCAAGGTTCTTTAAAATTCCATTTCATGAGTTTAACGTCCTTGTAACCTTTGTTAGGAAGAGCGTTTTTGCATTTGCCAATAACTTTGGCATCATTTGACGAATCCTTGCAAACTTTTCAAAACTAATATGCCACTCACTTCAGCTGCTGTCTTGAAAGTTTTGTGGTGATCCATCAAGCGGGGGCCAAGAAAAAGGGGTGGTCCCCAAATGCTTTTTCTCCATGTGAATTTCCACAGGAAACTTTAGACACAGCTACAGCCCGAACTGCTGAACAGAATTACACCAAATTTGGCAGAAAGGCAGCTCTTGGTCTAGAAATTGTCTTTCTTGTAAAATGGTGTAAATCCATTCAGTAGTTGCTCAGAGATGTAAAGAAATTCCTAGTTGTATATATGGGGACGCAGCAGATCCATGACCCCTCCCGATCTCGTGCGTGAGATCTGATTGGCTGGCAGCACTTCAAACAAGGAAGTGTTGGAAGGCATCTTGTTGCTCTGTTGAACTGAGTCACAGGAAAAAATATTAAGAAAAAAAAATAAGGGCAGGGTAGAAACACCCCAGCCATTCAGGCCTCTTGGTGGGGTCCAGGGCCAAAAATGCATTTAAAAAAAACCTTTTGGCAGGATTTGTGCTGGATCTGCGAGTCCTGCCAAAATGTTTTAAAAAACACAGAGTGGTCTCCAGCGTTTTGTGAAATAAAGCCATGGGTGTGGGACAGGTCCTGTGGCAGTTTATGTAATAAATACAGGGGTGTGCCTATGTGGAATTGATGGAGCAGGGTTTTACTTTAAACCCGAATATCTGTTTCATTTTCGCATGTTATAATTAAACGTACTACTGATTAATTATTAATCATTAAAAGTTTGTCGAGTCTTGTCTAACCAACCTTATTAACAAAACAATTACACGTGGGAATGCTATTGCATGGCTAAAATAATAAGTGAACTAAGTTGGTGAGCAAACTGACAGAAATAGATGTTGCTTATGTAATGTTATTGTGTTTTGCGCTTATAATTAATATGCATTAATGGCTTTTGATGTCGCAAATGGCTAGATAAATACATACACATAAGGGTATTAGCAAGGGAATAACACTGTATAATCATTTCCGTGCAGTAATTCTGTTTTATGTCTTATTTCACTTAAATTGACCAATGTGGCCTACCAAAAGATGGCTACCACCAGCAGCCTGCATTCGAGTTAATGGAAATTTTGCAAAGAGACTTCGCGCTGCCTGTGACCTTGCCCTCTGGACGAACTGAAAAGCCATGATCATGACGACAAGCCCAGGAAGTCTGCCAAGTGCCCCTGAACCTGGAATTTGTTGCAAAACCGAAATATTGAATATATGAACTTGTAATGATCCCACGACTGAGATACATTTTATCCAAAAGAGACATCCGTAGAAGTAACGAATTAGTGATGGACCCCTTATTTTCTATTCATTATTTGAGACGATCAATGTGTGAGAAAATCTTGCACTGTATCTCAATGTACCAAGACGACATTATTTCCGCCGTTCATCCGTTTTGTACCATATGATTGTAACATTTTAGAATGTAATTTTAGTATAAATATTAGTAGACTAGAGAGGTCTAGCGCCACTTCTTCCCGAACTGATGATCCGAGGTCCCGATGCTGACGGAGAGGACGGTGACTCTACATGACGGCTAGAAACTTTGGTTGTCTTTACTGAGGACCGGTTCTGACTTAGGATCTGACATTTAGCCAGAATAGGTAAATATGAGAGAAATTAATTTGCATTTAATTGGCTTTTCTTACAATTATAGATAAACAAATATTCTGTTTGAATCTCTGTGTCGGGTGGTTATTTTATTGTCATGTTTATTGAATTTTTTTACATATTGTAAAGCAATGTTTCACCAGATATATAGCAACTAGTTGATGCCATTGACCTCATGGTACATGCAGATTGGTTAGGTATTGAAAGTGTCTCCCCTTGGACATGGCACGGATAGGGTGGTAGGATGAATATTGGTGTAATGAGCCCCACCAGCGTGTGATGTGTGTGTGCGTGTGTGACTGTGAGATCACTCCGTCCGTGGAAGTAGAGGGGATTCGGAAGCTCCGATCTGCACCAGTTTTTTGGTAGCAGAATGATGGTTAACTATTGTCTTGATCTGGCGAATTTGCATGTATATAGGCTTGTTGATTATTGATTGATATTTGTACTAACACTATATGTCGAAGTTGTATTGAGTTTTATGTATTGTGTACGGCTTCTGGGACGTAGGGAGCCGGTGACAGTTCCGTGGTAGTGCAGAGGGCGTGCTGCTCTCGGAAAAAGGCGGGATTGTTGGTCCTGTATGCAAACAGGGGAAAATGTGTGACAATTGAAGTTGCGCGTCGCATTGTCTGGGTTCGATGAGGTAGCATCGCCGTGTGTTGCCATTAGAAACGTATTTTCTGTGTGAGAGAAGTGTATATGATAGCGAAGGTTATCTGTGAAGTTCTGGTCTTAGGTCTCAGGGATCCGTATGGCATTCCATTAAAGCCTATCACTAGAAAGGTAATAGGTATTTACTGAGCTTGATAGAAGGACAGGGCAGAGGTAAGCGCTGCTTTGTTAACGTGTGATATAATTCTGTAGTAGGACAGACTGTTCGCTGTTCTCGGGAAAGACAGAATTCTGTGTGAATGTTCTACATTTTCTGGTGTGAAAGTGCGTGAATGAGAAGGCATTCTGGTTAATTGTGAAACTCTTTGGAGCATTCCGGAGAAAACAGTTAATTGGTGCTTGTTAGAAGGGTAGAGTAGAGGGATGTGCTACTTTATCAACTGAAGTAACGATTCTGTAGTAGGGCAGAGGTAAGCGCTGCTCTCGGGAAAGGCAGAATTCTCGTGGGAAAGGTCTTTTGCTGTTCTGTGGCTAGCGAAGCAGACAATGGAGATGTTTGTATGTTGTAACTAACAGACTCGTAGAAGTTGAAACAAAGTCTACCAAGTAGTCTTGTAAAGGAGGGGTAGACGAGAGAGACAGGAAACAGGAGCAGAAGCTGCTGCAGCGACTGCTGACATCAGAAAGACCGCGCTGTGATTGGACAGTGGGTTAGAACGGTGGAAGCACGGTGATTGGTGTGCTAGTGTACGCTGCGCTAGGATTGGGAGCCATACAGGGTGACGTAGACGCTCCAGGATTGGTGCGTTGGTGTGAGTCGCGCTGGGATTCGTGGACTGAGTCAGTGACGTAGACGCTCCAGGATTGGTGCGTTAGTGTGGGTCGCGCTGCAATTGGACAAGAGATCGTACAGTTGTAGAAAGGACAAAAAGTTTGCGGAAAACAAGAAAATGTATTACCACGCTGAGGAAAAGAAAAATAAATCCTTGTTTAGTAAGGTTAAGAACTGGTTTGACAAGGATAAGGATATTGTGACTAGGGAAGGACAGTTACTGCCCCCGATAAGGACCCCCGCATCCTTCATGGTTGCAAAGTATGGGTATCATACCTGTATTTGGTTAGATAATTGGGTGAAGTATACAAAAGAAGATGGAGTTTTAGCTTTCCCGGAACATGGTTCATTTAATCTGGCAATACTGAGGAACTCACGGGAACGGATGATGAGTTTCGAGCCTCGGCCTAGGCCGACGCAGTTTGAGGCATTGACAGAATGGGAAGATTAGATGCATGAATGAGAAAAGCAGAGGGGTGGGGGAAGTTACAGGTATATGTTTGGGCGAAAGTATGATCGTGAAACCCATCATGACCGGATGAGACGATGGCGTGATGCCAGTATGACTGAGGGGTTATATCCTGTAAGAACAGCAGAGGAAATGGAAGGGAGAAAGTGTACAGAGAAAGAACATAATGTAGAAACAAGGAGATATGGGGCGAATGAGTCTGATGACGATGTCTTAGAGGACATGCTCTATAAAAGACCACCCCCGTATAGACGAGAACCAGAGGTAGGAACAGCAGTGACCCCAATGAGAGACACCCTGCGGATTATTAAGACAGAGGGTACCACCCCTGGGTTGAAAAGCAGTTGTTCTCAGGCGGAAAGAGAAAGAGAGAGAGATAGAGAGAGAGAAAGAGAGAGGGAAAAAGAGAGAGAAAGAGAGAGAGAGAGAGAGAGAGAGAAAGGAAGAGAGAGAGAAAGAGAGAGAGAAAGATAGATAGAAAGGGAGAATGAAATTGAGGATGAAAAGACCAGAGAACTAGCAAGAACTACCTTTGAATTGACAGAGAAAATCAGAGAACTGACTAAGAATCTTGAGGCAGTTACGGTGCCTGTGACAATAGGTCCGGTTATGCCAATTTTTGACAAGCAGAGGACGGGCGAAAGTGGTTGGACATTACCATATGTGGGCAATAGATTGATTGTTCCTCCGGAGCAGGCAGAAATGAGAACAGGAGAAACACAGTGGAGAATGGGAGAAAATCAGTGGAGACATACCATATGTGGAGGAGAATTGAGTGTGCAGACTAACTCAAGTTTGAATTCTGGATGTGTGGAAGGAAACAGAGGATCAATTTTAGAACCACAAAGAGTGACAGAACCAGGGGGGGCAGAAAAATCTGTGGGAATAACTGCGGAAGATTTGAATGATTGGCTGAAGGCTTTGCAGAGGAAAGAGAAAGAATCCCAGGGAATTGATGTAGCTAGGCTACGTATGGAAATGGAGGAGATGATTGTAGGAACAATCCCTACAGAAACGCTGAAAAATTATCAGGAAGGGGAGATCCTCTTCCTGTGCAAAAGCATCACATGGAGAGCAAAGAACATACATGACAGGTTGAAAGGAATAGCCAGTGAACTGGGGATTGACATGGACAAGGTAAAAGCTTTACAAAAGCCTTACCGAGTAGATTTTACAGATAAGGACATTGAGAATCTGAACAATGCAGGCCGAACAGGACAGATCAAGGAGATGATTGCTTTGTTGAGGAAATGGGGAGACGTAGAAAGATGGAAAGACAGATGGTACCGAAAGCGAGAGGATGGGGCAGATAGAACTTACTCGACATTCCCTCTGAAAGAAAAAGAGAAAGCAGTGACAGCTTACCCCATGAGGGAGATTCCAGGAGGTGGGTATGTACATGTCCCATGGACCAGACAGGATATTTTGTCCTTTACAAATGATTTCCCTCGACTAAGGGAGAAGCCCGTCGAGTGGTATAGACAGGTTGACAGATTTGTGAAGTTGTCAAAGGTGCTGTGGATTGACCTGAATAGTCTGTTTGATATAATTGTACCAGCAGACCTGTGGGCAGAATGTAAGATAGTCATAGACTGGCCCACTAAGGAATACCCAAGAGATCCAAAGACAGGAGCTCCAGATCCGGAGGTCATGAAAAAGTATGAGCAGGTTATGGCCTTCTTGAAAAATAAGGTACCCCTCAAGGAAACAGACTGGGTTAAAATAGATCGAACACATCAAGAAGTGAAAGAATCAGTCCATGCTTATTACGAAAGACTAATACTGGCTTTCAAACAGTTCAGTGGAGATGAACATCTGGGTGACAAGGACCTGAGCCATTTTGTATATAGATTTGTGTATGGTTTACGACCTGAAATCAGTGAAATGATCAGGCAGCATACTGTAGACTGGCAGAGCAAAAAGATTGATGAGATCCTGAGACATGCAAAATACTTCAGTGATGAGATTGAGGCAAAGCAAAGGAAACTGAAAGAAAAGGCAATGTGGGCACAGGTGAAAGTTGCAGAAAGACAGGAAGCTCAGTTGGTTGAACAAGCAAATAACCCAGGAAATAAACCCAGGTTTGGTTCAGGAAAAGGGAAAGGAAACATTGAGGAAGCCAAGAAGAAATTCCCATGTCACAACTGTGGAAAATTAGGGCACTGGAAATCCGAGTGTAAGAATCCACCGTCTACTAATGATGACAATCCATCATTGAATTCACAGGTGCAGAGTGAGGGGTTTGGTCAGCATCAGCAACAGCAGAAGGCTGTTAAGCAGCAGAATCAGGTGCCAAAACCACCCTTGCCACAGAGGAGAGGATCCCAGAAGTATAGCCAAGAGTCGGGGTTCTACGATGAAGAGCAGGTAAACAGGCCAAAACGCGCAAGCGCTGTAGCTCAATATTGGCTGAAAAATGAGGGAAGTGATTCTGAGGGAGAGTTCTGACGGTGCCGAAGAGAGGAGGAGGAGTGCGTACTTGGCGCAACTCTAAAAATAGATCAGGCAGGACCTTTTGTAGATGGAAAAATCAATGGTGAAAGTGTTACTTTTCTAGTTGACACAGGAGCTACGAGATCAACTGTCAGCTGATATAAAAAATCTTCCTCTCTCGGATGAAGCTATCCAAGTAGTTGGTGTGTCGAACACACAGATAAAGACTCATCTTACTGAACCAGTAAGGGTCAGAATAGGGAAATTTTCAGACATGCACAGGTTTGTCGTGTGTGACACTAGTCCTGTGAATTTTCTAGGCAGGGACCTGCTGTGCAAAATCAATTGCACTATTTTCTGTACACCAGATGGAATAACCTTTGAAACACCAGATGAGGATGTCCTATACAGAATGACCAAGGATAAC
Source organism: Triturus cristatus (assembly GCF_964204655.1). NCBI lineage: Eukaryota > Metazoa > Chordata > Amphibia > Caudata > Salamandridae > Triturus > Triturus cristatus. The sequence goes on from NC_140595.1 coordinate 393,977,750, forward strand.
AGGGAATGTGAGGCTTTGGGGACATATGCTGTATTTAATCCAGATGCATTACCCCCAGAATTGAAACAGACAGTGAAAGCAGCAGTTTGGGATTTTACTGGAGAAGATGTGGGCCTGATGAGAAATGTAGATCCAGTAAAAATTACTGTAAAAGAAGGAGTGGTTTACCCAAACATTCCACAATACAGACTGACACCTGAAATAATTGAAGGAATAACACCCATAATTGAGAAAATGATTCAGCAGGGGGTGTTAAGAGAAATATTGAGCAGCCCATGTAATTCACCAATAATGGGACTGAAGAAACCTAATGGAAAGTTCAGAATAGTACAGGATTTGAGAAAAATTAACAAGATTGTTGTATCATGCTGTCCCATTGTGCCAAATCCATCAATGATTTTGTATCAGATTCCCCATGATGCAGAATGGTATACCGTAATTGATTTGTGTCATGCTTTCTTTTCAATCCCGTTGCATCATGACAGCCAGCCAATATTTTCTTTTAGATTTGGAGAGCGGATTTTGGCATGGTGCAGAATTCCACAGGGGTATACAGAGAGCCCTTCAATATTTAATCAATTGCTAAAGAAATCTCTGGAAAGTCTAACAATGCCTGAAAATTCAGTCTTGGTCCAGTATATTGATGACCTGCTTGTGGCATCAAAAACCCGTGAAGCCTGTGAGGTAGATTCCATTGCTTTACTGAATCACTTGGCAGATGGAGGATTAAAGGTATCTCCAGCCAAATTGCAATTCTGCAAGAGAGAAGTCCAGTATCTGGGACGTAACATTGAGAAAGGCCTGAGAAAAGTGACCATTGACAGGATTAGAACCATTAGAGGAATGAGAGCCCCAATGACACAAAGAGAAGTGAGAATGTTCCTGGGAATGGTGGGTTACTGTCGTCAGTGGATAAGTAACTTTTCCCTGATTGCCAAGCCATTGATTAAATTGACCAAAAGTGAGGTGAAAGACCCATTAGAACTAAACCCAGAAGAAATGGCTGCATTTAAAGAGTTAAAGGACAGGCTAATTGAAGCTCCTGCCCTAGGAATGCCAGATTACGAAAAAGAATTTGAGCTGTATTGTAGTGAGAGAAATGAATGTGCACTTGTTAATCCAGAAACATGGACGCCTGAGAAGGCCAATTGCCTACTTCTCATCAACACTTGACCCAGTAGCCATGGGTTTACCAGGTTGCCTAAAAGCAGTAGCTGCTACCTGTAAAAGTCTGAAACAAAGTGAGGGAATCATAATGGGATATCCTGTACGGGTATTCGTACCTCATGATGTGGCAATCCTTTTAACAAGGAGCCGGACACAGTTCATGTCTCATAGTCGGCTGACTAAATATGAGAAAGTCATTCTTGGTGCAACCAATGTGAGCCTGGAGAGATGTGTGAATGTGAATCCAGCGACACTGTTGCCTGATGCTGAATGTGTGGGAGTGAGGAATGAAGTTGATCATGACTGTCTGGATGTGCTTGATTACTGTACAAAACCAAGACCTGCTATAAGGGATCTGCCACTGCCTGAGAGTGATCATGTGTTGTTTGTGGATGGATCATGCTTGAGAACGGATGAAGGAACATTGAGTGCTGCATATGCTGTATGTACAGTTTCAGGATTTGTGTAAGCATCACCTTTGAAAGGAGTTAAACCCGCTCAGGTGGCAGAATTGGTGGCACTAACAAAAGCCTGCAAAATTGGAAGAAGTGTGAGAGTGACTGTGATGACTGACAGCCAGTATGGCTTCGGAGTTGTCCATGATTTTGGCCAGCTATGGCTACAAAGAGGTTTCTTGACCTCAAGTGGAACTCCCATAAAGAATGCTGAAGTGGTTGGAAAATTGCTAGAGGCGATACAGCTACCTAAAGAACTAGCAGTGGTAAAATGTGCTGCTCATGGTCAAGGTGATGATTTTGTCACCGTTGGGAATAAATTCGCCAATGACATAGCACAATACTGTGCAAGAAACAATCATTCCATCAATCCGAGTAAAGAAAGAGAAATGTCTTCTTGTTCCTTAATGTTTACCAATGAGGAGGGAACATGGGAGGAAGTGAAACAGCTGCAGGATGAGGCAGGAGATGAGGAAATGAAAGATTGGGTGAAAGCAGGTTGTGCACCTAGGAAAAAGATCTTGTGTGGGTCTATAGGGATGGAAGACCAGTCATGCCAAATAGCATGCTATCAACAATGGCAAGGATGTATCATGGCCAAGGACACCTGGGGAGGGATGCTATGATAAGGGCTTTTAAGCAGACCTGGTATAGTCCAAAGTTCAGGCTGATAGCAGAAAGTCTCTGTCAGAGATGTCTGATATGTCAGCAATTCAATCCTGGAAAGAAAACAGTGGTGAGCCTAGGAACAATAGGCAGGGAGGGAGGACCCTTCACAAGAATGCAGATAGACTTCATTGAAATGCCCCAAGTCAACAGATTGAGGTATGTCCTGGTGGTGGTCTGTTTGTTCTCCAGGTGGGTGGAGGCATATCCAACAAGAAGAAACAATGGGATAACAGTGGCCAAGCTACTGTTAAGAGAATTCATCCCAAGGTATGGGTTCCCAGTGACCATTGAATCAGACAGAGGAGGACACTTTTATAATGAAATCATGGGTCTGATCTGTGAAGCATTGAGTGTACAGCAGAAGCTACATTGTGCTTACCGACCAGAAGCTTCTGGTGTGGTTGAACAAATGAATGGTACCATCAAAAACAGAATTGGCAAAATGTGCCTAGCCACAGGAATGAAATGGCCCGATGTCTTGCCTCTAGTCCTGATGACCATTAGGTCTACTCCAGACAGAACAACAGGTTTGAGTCCACATTAAATTATCATGGGACGTGCTATGAGACATGCATTTGTACCAGTCAACAAGCTGATGACTATAACTGATGACATGATTTTGGATTACTGTAAAGGCCTGGCTGACGCAGTTCATTCTGTGTTTCACCAGGTTGGAGAAGACGCCACCACACTTGAAAAGAAACCAGCCCATGATCTGAGCCCAGGGGACTGGGTAAGGATAAAAGTCCACAGAAGAAGGAATTGCCTGGTTCCAAGGTGGGGAAGGCCAAGACAAGTCATTCTGACCACAACGACTGCTGTGAAGTGTGCTGGAGTGAAAAACTGGATACATGCAAGTCACACACTGAGAGTTCCAAATCCAAGAGACGGCACTGGAAAAGAATACTTCGAAGAATCAGATTCCAGTGATGATGCAGACAGCGAGACAGTAAGAAGGAAAAAGAATCCTGAAAGGGGGGAAAGTGAGTCAAGAAAAATGTTCATCCCACCAGAAGAAGTTCTGAAAAGAACATTGCAAACTGCAGAGGCGAGTTCAGATTCTGAAGAAGTACCTGAGGTTCCAACTAACAGTGACCAACACAAAAAGAAAGAAAGAAAAGAAAAGAACATTCCAACAGAAGTGACACCTGAATCAAATGAGGAAATTGGACAAGTTCCACCTGAGATAAATATTGAAGAAGAAGGGACAGACAAAGTCAGAGAGGGACAGATTGCGGAAAAACCCAGAGGAGGTGTAGGGAACATCAACAACAAGCTAGGTGAAGGGACAAGTAGACAGCAAGAAGATTGCGTGTCGGAGACCCGAGGAGGGACAGAAGTAGGGAAATCTCAATTGGTGGAAAAAGAGACTGTTGGAGAAAAGGAAGTTGTCGGAGAAAAGAAAACTGTTGATGAACAAGAGGCAACTGAGACAGAGTCTGATGAAAGTGACAATGAGATACATGGAGGACGAGTTCTAAGAAAGAGAACTTGGCTTGGAGAAAGAAACAATAAAGAAGGAAGACAAAAGAGAAATGCTAAAGGAGATCTTTGGCCCAATAAGATAAAGAGACTGAGGTATCGACTGACACTAGTTAACTCTTCAAAGGCTGAACATGTGAACGAAGTGTCAAGTCAAAATCCAACAAAAGAGGAAGAAACAAAGATACCTGAGAGAACTAAAAGAATCAGAAAACCAAACCAGAGGTATAAGTCACCAGAATGGACGTATGTGGCACTGCCTGAACAAGGAGAAGAGGCAGACAGTCAAGGAAGTCCAGAGGAGGCTTTACTGAAAGTGGTTGCTGAAGAAGAAGCTGTGGAAATCCTGAGAGGTATCTTGTCCGACATTGGAGAAGAGACGGATGTTCAGGACCTGATACAGTTTGATGATGATGAAGAGACAGTGAAAAGTGATGAAAATCCAAATTGAGTAAATCCAAGGAAAGTCACTTGGAGAAGAAAAGAAAAGAAGCAATATTAAAACTAGTAGATTGTAAAAAATCTGTTGGGTACTTGCTGCCCTTAAGTTCGGTAGAGGAGTAGAAGAGGCTAAGTCAAAAGACACGGTCAAATTAACAAAATGGCTAACACTGAGAATAATAAAAGTAGATCTACCTTTCTGAAAAGATGGTGCAAGATGTGCTGCTGCTGTACAGGATTATTAATGCTGCTTTGGAGCGTGCTTGCTCTACTGATTTCTTTTAGAGTCACTATAGACACTTTAGAAGGACATACTGAGAACAGGACTAATATAGGGAAGAGTTCACAGAAGATAGTACCAACTAGAACTAGCAATGTACATACATAAGGATAGGTCAATTAATGATTTTTCCAGCAATGTTTTTTCTAAATTGTTGTATGAATACGTAAAGACAATGGAAGTAAGGGATTGCTATGTTTGCATGCAATTACCTGCCTCTGTTTCGGAAGGAGTGACTTATCATCATCTTCCGGCTACGTATGGAATTTCATGTAGTGTGTTGATTAGTATATTTTACCAGTTAGGGAAATTAGATTATAATATGTCTAATGTAGATAATATTCTTGGGCAATTGCCTATGAATAAAGAACTGAATCCTGCAAAAGAAGCTAACACTTTAGGTGAGATTTTTTTAGAAACTAAAGAATTACCCTTAGAATATGTTTTTAGAAACAATTTAACTTGCAGTTTGAAAGGAGAGGAGAAAAATGTTCTAGACATGGTTGAGAGAAGAAGGATGAACATGCACAAGAAAGCAGAAGGGCATAAAATGAGTGAAACAATGTGGGATATTGAGAAAGAAAAATAATTGAAAAATGGAGCCAGTCCAACTATGGCTATAGATGCACCACAGAAAGGCAAACTATGCATAACCAGGAAGAGATCCCAGTATGATTATTATTTCACAGGGACTAGTGAGTGCCATGATACATACTTTATTGCAACCGGATGGGGATTTAGAGGAGGAGAAGATCCAGTTTTTCCGGGAGTGTATTATATTTGTGGGAACAAGGCTTATTACAGGTTGCCTGACCATTGGTTTGGCACATGTTATGTTGGCCTGGTCTTTCCAAAGATGTTTCACATGGATAGAGTAGAAAATGCTGAACAAACGAATCCATTAACACGCTATAGAAGAGAAACATGGACAGAAATTGTAGGAGATATTTTTGGAGCTTTGATACCAGCAGTGGGAATTTCTTTAAATGCCTTTGGCATTCGGAAGCTGCCAACAGTGGTGGATCGCTTGTCAACAAGCACCGCTGGAGGCTTTCTTTTGGTACATACTGAAATGGTTGCTTTACGCGCTATGGCGATGCAAAATCGACTTGCCCTTGACATTCTTTTGGCAAAAGAGGGTGGAGTCTGTGGAATGCTGAAAGGTCAACATTGTTGCACTTACATTCCTGACGAAAGCAAAGATCTAAAGGTCTATATCAAAAATATTACTGATTTACATGAAGAATTAGTACCACTGGAAGCTGAAAGTATCTGGACTAAAATGGCTGATAAGATGATTGCTATTAAGAATTTTGTAGCTAAAATAGGTAGTACCATTTTTGGTAAGATAATATTTCCATTAACCTGTGTAATTGTTGCATTATTGATCCTTAGATTAGGGTGTATGTGTTGTAGATATAGAAGAAATAAAAAGAAAATTACAAAAGAAAATGTTAAAAAGAGACAAAAGAAACCAGAAAGAGATCTACAAGAAATAGAATTAGAAGAATTAAGAGAAAGCATGTATATAGAAACTAAGAAAGAAGATGAGTTGGAAACAAGGGTTTGAAAAATGAACAAGAAGATATTTTGAATTTCTTCAAAAAGGGGAAAATAAATTGATTTTTGGGGTTTTGATTTTTGTGGTGATTATATATCACCAAAGGGGGGATTGATGGAGCAGGGTTTTTACTTTAAACCCGAATATCTGTTTCATTTTCGCATGTTATAATTAAAAGTACTACTGATTAATTATTAATCATTAAAAGTTTGTCGAGTCTTGTCTAACCAACCTGATTAACAAAAGAATTGCACGTGGGAATGCTATTGGTTGGCTAAAATAATAAGTGAACTAAGTTGGTGAGCAAACAGACAAAAATAGATATTGCTTATGTAATTTTATTGTGTTTTGCGCTTATAATTAATATGCATCAATGGCTTTTGATGTCGTAAATGGCTAGATAAATACATACACATAAGGGTATTAGCAAGGGAATAACACTGTATAATCATTTCTGTGCAGTAATTCTGTTTTATGTCTTATTTTTTTTAAATTGACCAATGTGGCCTACCAAAAGATGGCTACCACCCGCAGCCTGCATTCGAGTTAATGGAAATTTTGCAAAGAGGCTTCGCGCTACCTGTGACCTTGCCCTCTGGACGAACTGAAAAGCCATGATCTTGACGACTAGCCCAGGAAGTCTGCCAAGTGCCCCTGAACCTGGAATTTGTTGCAAAACCGAAATATTGAATTTATGAACTTGTAATGATCCCACGACTGAGATACATTTTATCCAAAAGAGACATCCGTAGAAGTAACGAATTAGTGATGGACCCCTTATTTTCTATTCATTATTTGAGACGATCAATGTGTGAGAAAATCTTGCACTGTATCTCAATGTACCAAGACGACAATATTTCCGCCGTTCATCCGTTTTGTACCATATGATTGTAACATTTTAGAATGTAATTTTAGTATAAATATTAGTAGACTAGAGAGGTCTAGCGCCACTTCTTCCCGAACTGATGATCCGAGGTCCCGATGCTGACGGAGAGGACGGTGACTCTGCATGACGGCTAGAAACTTTGATTGTCTTTACTGAGGACCGGTTCTGACTTAGGATCTGACATTTAGCCAGAATAGGTAAATATGAGAGAAATTAATTTGCATTTAATTGGCTTTTCTTACCATTTTAGATAAACAAATATTCTGTTTGAATCTCTGTGTCGGGTGGTTATTTTATTGTCATGTTTATTGAATTTATTTGCATATTGTAAAGAAATGTTTCACCAGATCTATAGCAACTAGTTGATGCCATTGACCTCAGGGTACATGCAGATTGGTTAGGTATTGAAAGTGTCTCCCCTTGGACATGGCACGGATAGGGTGGTAGGATGAATGTTGGTGTAATGGGCCCCACCAGCGTGTGATGTGTGTGTGTGTGTGTGACTGTGAGATCACTCCGTCCGTGGAAGTAGAGGGGATTCGGAAGCTCCGATCTGCACCAGAATCACCCGCATGTGGGGGACTGCCACCTCCCAAGGGCAAACATATGGAAAGAGGTGCGGGGGCAAGCATGGCCCCCTGCAGCCCAGCAGATTGCCACCTCCCTTGGGCTAATTATTAAAGAAATGTGGGGGAGGCCTAATGGCCTCCCCCACAGCCACAAGACTGCCAGCGCTCCGTGGTTAATGTAATGGGGGCCTCGAGGACCGCCACTGCCTCGGGTACCACCACCTCCCCAGGACTTTTACATTTTCATTTGGGGGGGCCTCATGGACCCCCTGGCCCCGGGGACCACCACTTTCCCGGAACCAAACTGTAGTATAAGGAAATGGGAGGGGGCAACATGTCCCCCATCCCAGGCTGTTCTCGGCCCTAGGGATGGCCACCTCCATGGGCCTGGCCCTAGTCAAAGAATGAGGGGGCAGCGCAGCCCCCCTCCTGGTGCCATACATGGTCTTGGAGACCACCACCCCCAGGGCCAGTTACAGCAATGTCCCAGGGTGCTCACTCCCTGGACATTGCAGTTTGCTATGGCATGGCAGGAGCACCACTCCCACCATGCCATAGGAAGCAGTGTTCCACTTTGAGCAAGCAAGGGTATTTTGCTCTTGCTTACTCAAAGTAGAGCACAGTTTGCTTTTTACACACAGGGAGCTGTATGTCAGCAGCTCCCTGTGTGTAAAGTGCAATGCCGGCTTCTGCAGGAGGTGGGGAGCCAGCCAGGGCCGCAGGGGCCTTCAGGCTCCCCCCGCAGACCCCACTGTGTATAATGTGGGTGCCCTGGGCACCAACACTATTGGGTGGGCCTCGGGGATAGGGTCTCCAGGGCCCCCCTTCCTTTTAAAGAAACAAAAAAAACCCTGGGAATTAGGTCCTCGGGGCTGAAAATGGCACAGGGAAGGGGGTTCACGCAGCTCCTCTCCCTTAAAAAATTTTTTTTTTAAAACCTTCGGCAAGTCGCCGGATGCCACTCCTTCTTCACCAACATCCTGCAAATGTGCCTCCTGGTGCAGTGGTAGTTGCGGCATGAAGTCCCCTATGATGTTGAGGGTTCATGGGATCCAGGAACCCCTTCTGTTACCACCAGTAACTCCCAGACAGTGGGATTGCTGAGAGGACTTGGAAGCCACACACTCTTTTTCCACCACTCTTCAAATGCTCCTTTTGGAGCGCTGCTTGATGGGGAATGAATTCCACTATACTCCTGAGGAAGTGGACTTTTTCCCCTATCCAGTAGTGAGCCAGTAAGCACGTTTGCACTGTGGTGGAGAAAGGGGGCATGGGGCGACCTCTCAGCAATCCAGCAGAGTGGGTCTTATTGAAGGTAACAGGAGGACTAGTAGAACCTCAAGGACCTTCAATAGCCAAGGGGACTTCATCTCCCTACTAGTTGTGCACCAGGAGGTGTGTTTGCAGAGTGGTGGAGAAAGGGGGCATGGCCTCCGATAACCTCTCTGCAATCCTGATGTGTAGGACTTACTGGAGATAACAGGAGGGGTTTTTGGCCCCCAAGGACGTCCTTGGGATAGGAAAGCAGGAGGCAGAGCTTGATGGAGCATTTGCAGCTCTCCTCTATTTGTGCAGGAATGTGACAGTCAGGGGCATGGCAAATCTACTGCTCACAGGCCCTGTAGCATCACACACAAGTCTGGGATTTGTGTTTCCAGTCCTGCCAAAGTTAAGCTAGGAAACACTGGGCAAGTTGGAGTGGCCGATTTCTGTATCCTTCCTTGAGTTGTGGCTATGGGCTTATGGTAATGAGGCCAAAGGCAACTATTTTGTGATTATTTTCAGCAGGGCTGACTGAGATCCCACACCAGTGCTGGCAATTATGTCGGATTGGCCCAAGATTTTTTGGGGTGGTGGGGTGCTGGCAGGAACACTGTTGCTGTGTTTTTGTTAGAAGGCGACTGCTGCAAAACCAACCCCCAGTAACAAAAACATCCCCCACTTGTCCAAAACCGGCCCCACCCTTCCAACCCACGAGGAAAACACCTGGTGCCTGCTACGGCCAGTCCGGCCCTGCTTTCCAGTCATGAACATTATTTATGCACTTGCTTAGACAAGAGAACCACATATCCTGAACAAGAAACACCAAATGCTACGGCAGAACCATAATAGTTCTTGCACGCTCTCACTGCACTGTTTCACATTTGTAGGTGATTGTGCACGGACTGTGCCTCTTTGCCAAGGAGAATGTACATTATTCTCTGTAACCACCAGTTGAAATTTAACCAGTGAGTTCTACCTTGGTTATTTGCTCACCACAATTCAATGCACTATTTATTGTTTTAACATCGAAGTTCCTTAAGGACATCAGAGGGAGTTTTTAACACTTTATTTATGGTGCATGGTAAAGTGTAACTTACAGTCTAACGAGAAAAAAATAGGTAGAAAGCAAACGAGATAGGAGGGAAAGCCAAAGAGGTCGCTAGGTAGGCAGAAAGAAAATAATATATGAGAGAACGGAGAAAAGAGAATACGAGTCAAAGAGAGCGTGAGAAAGAAGCAGAGTAAAGGACAGGCAGAAAGAGATAGAGAAAAAAAGAGAGAAAGAGATGGATTGAAAAAGAGAGAGAAGAAGAGGGAGAGATTTGATGAGGGAGAAGGCAGCGCAGTGGCAAACATCAATTTCGCTTCCAATGAAAATCGTGTCATATTCTGAGAAACAAATGCACAATACGTTTAAGAGCTGACAGCATAAATATCCACGTCACCTCATCTGCCTTAAGAGCTAGAATCAATGTTGCATATGTTGCTATGGTGAACTGCTCGCTGTATTGTCCCGGCATAAACTGGTTTGAGTTTGTTTGCACAAACTGGAAGCTTGTTGTTTTTTATTGTGAAGTGGGAAATGAAAAGGGTGCATATCGCCTGAATGAATTCTGGTTCAGGCCAGGGCTTGGAGGAGTTCAGAGAAGAACTCACGGGTAACTGGGTCAGCCCCCTAGCAACAGTTGGGATAGGCCAACGAGAGGGCCGAAGTGATGGCTGCTTTCCAGTTAGCTTCAGCCAAGCGCTTCAGACCCCTTCCAAAAGCATATTTTAACCCTGTACTTTTAGGCATATTTTGCATGTACAATTTGTGCATTGTCAGTTTACACACATTTTATAAAATGGTATTTTCAGGAGCACTCTTGCTGCATTTCAACCTCAATAATCTTACATATTAAAATGTTTATGAACAAAATATTCCGATATTCGAATGGTTCTTCATAGTACTGTCCGTGTTGTGCATAAAATTAGAACTTGAAACACATTGAATATTTCCTGAGGTATTTACCAATATGCACTCAAATTGTCAAAGGTGCTGCATCCTATCACCCCATCCTGCGGTTGGGGCTAAAATCAGATCCATCGGGAATCTGCCCCCTGCAGAGTTCCCCCGCAATGAGAAATACATATTGCAACCCAGCAAAACTTCCCAGGTCAGATTCAGCAGGGCAAACCTTTGAGGGAAGAATTCTGGTAATTATCGATAGGGGTGGGCGGAATTTGCGAAAGCGACTTTCGCAAATTATCGTGAAAATGTTACAAATCTCCGCAAACACGCGAAAATATCGCGAAGATGCGGACGTTTTTTTCCCGCCCGTTCGCGGTATTTTCTGCGTGGTCGCTGCTCGCCAACTTACCCATGCGGTTGCTCGCGGGCGCGGCCATCTTGTTTTCACTCTTCTCGCGGTGCATGATCACGAGAAGAAAGACGTGATCGCCGACGCATGACGTTACTGCGGGCGCGAACTGTCGCGAGACAGCGCAAATGGCTACCAACAATCCAACATCTCGTGGAGAACGCGACCGGATCGGGAAAACTTGTCGGCGAACGCGGGGATTCAGGTAAGGCGATCGCGCGCGCGCGAGAATGTATTATTTTACAGCGCGAGCAAGAAACAAATTATCGCTAAGCTGCGGAATGCAGACATTTTTACATTTTCGCGCTCTCCGCGGAACGCGAAAATGTCAAATTATCGCAATTTCCGCGAGCGGAACGGAAATTTAGCCCAGGCCTAATTATCGATGCATATAGAATTCAGTGCAGTAGGCACAGAATTCTCCATGTTATACCCCATTTCCATATATGGGATCCAGTAAACTTCTCACCTTGTGGTGTCGCTATTTACCTCCATGGCACTTGTAATACAGGGCCTAGAAAGTGGCTTGACAAACACAGGGGTAGATTTACTAACTTTTAATGCAGGGAGGCACGTTAACCAAAGTTGCTGTAGTGTGTTGCATGAAAGGAGAAAGAGCAGAACAGAGCCATATCTACTAAGCAAAGGCCCTATTTTCATACCTACCTGTACTGGGGTACTTCATGCTGCTAGGCATCAACACGAACACCCTTGCATCATAGTGCAAGGGTGTGTGCAGGATGTCAAGCATAGGTTTTCGTAGTGAAAGAGAAAACTCCCAGCACAAAGTACTAAAATACTATGCTTAGATATTGTTTATATGTTTACCACCTTGTATGTGTTATGTAGAATGAGTACACATGTGAAGCTGCAAATGTTTGAAGAAACAGAAACATTTCCCCAAGTTAATGCTTGTCTCAAAAAGGGATGTTATTTTTGGGCACAAAGACCTGTCTCCAAATGTTAGTATATAGGACTTGGTGTCAAACACCATGTGAATTTTGCATGTGAATACCAATGTACCACCCATGCTGAGCGCACATGACACAAAGTGATGTAAAGTAATACAAAATGCTATTTGTGTTACTTTTTAACAACTTTTCAGTGTAAAATAATTTTGCACTGCAAAATAAATAGTTTAGCAAGACTTAGCACCTATTTCCATCACTTTTTCTGATGCCCAAGTCGGATTTAATTCCGCTTCTAAGGAAAGGCAACTTTTAGAAAGTTGCACTCTGTTGCCTAGTTTGTCCAATTGCTTCGCACAACTGCTGGCCACCAGACAGCCTCCTGCTGTCATGGGGATTAGTTGAATGATTCCCAGGCTCAGGATCAATAGTAGCCTGCTACAGAGAGAAGTGTTATCTCCCCTTGCAGGAAGCCAGACATGGTGTTGTCCCAAAAGGCAAGCTTCAAAGGTGAAGTGTCCTTTAGTGGGCAAATGGTAACGACTTTTATGTAATGCTGCCCCTTTGTTAATGTCGACAGGCTGGCGATTGGTAAAGAGAGGGGAAATCAGTGGCCAAACTATAAGTCGCATCCCCGCCATGCACAGTATTATCAGCAATGATTGTATTTCAGATGTAATAAGAGAAAATATAAATGTAGTCAATGAATATGTCATGAGTGATATAATATGCAAGTGTAAAAACAGTGTATGGCAAGGGCGTAAGTTATAGTTACTTTAGGGTACTGATATAAAGACGAAGTTTTCAGAGGAAAGAACTAAGCTTTATTATCCAACTCCTCTCTGCACCAGAATTCTCACTCCTCACTCAACATTCTAAGGTCGCCTCTCTGGAACCCCGGGGTGAACCAAGATCAGAACAGGGGTGAGTGTAGAGGAGCATACCAAGTGTAAATACAAAGTAGAAAATAACATTTCAAATAGGAAAAAGGAAACACGTTGTAACACATCTTCCCCCTACACAAATAATAAAAACATGTTGTAACACAACTCCCCAAACATAACTGAGAATTATTTGTACATAACAAAGTCTTTATGCCAATCCGGAGTCTTACGGTTTCTTTGTGTAACAGGTAAGTCATTTGAGTTTTGATTTTGTGACTCCATTGTGTCATCAAGGGACTGGTAATGTGTGTGTTGAGATTTGACTAGCCTATCCATACTCCACATTTGGTCATTGTCCAATATGGCTGTGTTTCTTCTACTGCTGTTATTCGCATAGGTTTAGAAAACTTTGTTTCAGGATTACTTACTCTTGGATTCTTAACACACACAAACCCAGTCCCCCACTTTCCATGTTTAATGTCATAGCGAGTTTTATATTTCGTTTGGTGTGTGCCTATTTTGCCTTTGAACGCTTGCATGTCTTTTGTGATGTGGGATCCCCCTCCCAACCAATTTGGAAAAAATGCTGTACAAGGTTTCCTTCCTCTTAAAGCCGATAAAGGGGAAAAGCCCGTAATTAAATTTGGGGTGGTGTGATAAGCCCACAACATTTCTTGCAATGCTTGTTTGGTGGGAATCCTGTTGACCACCGCCAATTGTATGCAACCTTTGACCATGCAGTTCATTCTTTCCACCAAACCATTGGCTCTCGGGCAGTAGAGGGGCGTTCTCAAATGGGATATATTCAGTTTACTGAGAAACTCTGTCATGGCATGGGAGGTAAATTGGACCCCATTATCAGTGATAATGGAGGATGGCATGCCTTCTGAAACAAAAGTATCTTTTAGAAATTTGATGACAGATACAGTTGTTATTTGGTTGACCATTTTGACTACAGTCCAATGTGAATGATAGTCAATTAAAACTAGTGCGAATTGTTTTACCACCCCCTGAGTTTGAAGGGACCCATGATGTCTAATGCAATTTTCTCCCATGGTTTATCTGGTACTGATATTGGGGAGATGGGGGATTTCCTGGTTATCTTAGATTTGTCACTGTTAGCACATGTAAGTCAATTTTTTACTTTTGCTTCTACCATCGAGTCCATGTTGGGGAACCAATAACTTTCACGTAATCTAGCTTTAGTCAAGCTTCTGCCTAAGTGGCCCTCATGAACAAGGTCAATTATTTTGTTTCTGAGAGCTTAAGGTGGTATTATTTTATTGTTCCTGAATAAGATGCCTTGATCTATGTTGAGTTATAGCGTACCTCCCAGAACTTTTTTATATCTGCACTCACTTGGTCAGAAGAAGTGGGCCAACCATGTAAAGTGTAGGAAATGATTTGCGTCATGGTGTTATCCGTGTTCATGCACTCTAACCATTCTCGTGAAGTGATGGTACTGAGATTGAGTTGAAAGATGGGGTACTCAAGAGTTTCAAATTGTTCTTCCTTCTGAATGGGACTTCTAGATAGATAATCTGCTTCAGAAATTTGTATACCAGGAACATATTTGACTGTGAAACAGAAACCCTCCAACCCCAGTAACCATTTAGCTATGCGGGGAGTGTTACAGGAATTATTTTTAGGATTACACATGAAAATTAGAGGTTTATGGTCTGTCACAAGCAAAATTGAATACCCCACAGAAAGAATTTGAAATGTTTCACTCCCCAAAAACAAGCCAGTGCTTCTCTCTCCACCACCGAATAGTTCATTTCTGCTTTGGTGAGAGAACATGAGGCAAATGCAACAATTCTTTCTTTGCCATCAATAATTTTTGAGAGGGGAGCTCCTAAACCCTTCCCGCTTGCTTCAGTAGTGAGAAAAGTTTTGCGGTTGTGCTCAAAATTACACAAATATGGAGCCGAAAGTATGCCCTCTTTTACTTTTGAAAAAGACATCTGATGATCGTCTGACCATTTGAAATGAGTGTGGTTTTTTGTGAGCTCCCTGAGATTGGCTGTTAAGTCAGAGAAGTGATCGACATATTTCGCCATATATTCTGCCAACCCTAGAAATGACTTGAGTTAATCTTTATTGGTAGGTGCAGGGGCATCTCTTACCGCTTCAACGAGACAATGTTTAGGTTTAAATCCTTCTTTAGAAATACAATGTCCCAAGTATTCTACAGATTCCACACCTAATTGACATTTTTCTTTTTTAAGCGTGAGTCCTGCATCTCTGAATTTAGAAAGGACTTGTCTTAGGATATCGTTATGTTCATTCATGTTGGCACCATAGATTAGAAAATCATCTTGGAAGCATAACGTCTTGCGTACATTTTTTAAGACATGATGCATAATTTTTTGAACTACCCCTGCGGCCGAGGCCAATCCAAAAGGCATGCGACAGAACATGAAGGTTCCCATGGGTGTAGTGAAGGTTGTGAGTTTCCTGGAGTCCGGATGCAGCTCCACTTGATGGTACGCCATGGAGAGATCCATGACATTGAAATGAGTGGCCTCACCCATGGTACTTAGCATCTCATGGATGCGGGGTAAAGGGTGCCTTTCTACCAGTATGCTGTTATTTAGGTCGCGTAGATCGATGCACATATGGATATCTTGGCTATGACCTTTCTTATCAATGACAATGGGGGCAACCCATTCGGAACAATCAATGGGTTGTATGATGTTAAGCTTTTCTAATCTAGTTAACTCTATTTTTAAAGGCTCCCACATAAGATGTGGAATGGGTCTAGTTTTGTGAATTACTGGTTTAGCATTTTGTTTTAACTGGATTTTGTGTTGAAAGTCTTTAAGTAAGCCTAAATTTTCTGAAAAAACTTCTGGGAACTCATTTGCGATGTGCTCACTGCCATTTGAAGGATTTACTATCAAGACTTGTTCCGGATAGTTTGGGTCTAATTTTATTCCTAGTTCTTTTTGATGTTGCCATCCTAATAAATTTGACCCATTCTCTACAACATAAATCTTGCCTACAGTGGAACGGTTTTTAAAGGAAATAAGAGACTTAAACATTCCCTTCATAGGTATAGGGTCTCTGTTGTAAACACTGGCAGCTATGTCTGCCTTACAAAGTTTATCTGTTTCTTTCCTTAAGATGGATTTAAAGTCTGAGAAGTTCAGAAGAGTGAATGGAGAACAAGAGTCTGCAAACATTTTGACACTTTTCCCATCAATGGAGACATCGCATTCAGGATAGCTTTGATGGTTATTTATTGCAACTTCGTTAATTTGTAGAATAATTTTCTTGACTTATGCTTCATCATCAATGGACCGATTTTCCCCCATCTTCTTCGGAAAGCATCCGCAAACTCTTGCTAGGTGCCCTTTTTTGTTACATTTTCTGAACCAAGCTGACTTGGCTTGACAATTAGGGTTGTTCGCCAAATGATTGTTGCTTCCACAGCGATCACATTTTAATTTAGAATTTTCTGAATCTACTGTTTGACTGCGCCAATTGTCGTTCTTAGTTTTTGAAGGTTCATTCTTAATTTTGCATACCTCTGCCTCTTCTTCAAGATTTGTTATTTCAGCTACTTTGTTGTTGGATTCTAAAGAATGTATCTCTTTTATGCAAATTGCTGTGTGCTCAATGGATTTTGCAACTTTTATTGCCTCCTGAAGATCGGGCTGTTTTTCTAATAATTTCCTCTGAATTTCTTTATAGTTTGTACAACGTACCAATTGGTCTCTAATTAACGAGTCATTGAGATCACGGAAGTCGCATAGTTCGCTGAGACCTCTAAGAACAGCAATGTAAGTAGAAACGCTTTCTTGTTTGCCTTGAGAACGGCTAAAGAACTTGTGTCTTTCAAAATGAATGCGTAGTTTTACCAAGGTGGTATCGTAAACATCATCTTCAACTTCCTCAAGTTCTGGTTGTGGTAGTGATTCAAATACTTTCCTTCCATTGGGACCTAGGTCGTGTAGTAATATGTGCTGTTTCCTGAAAGCACTGAATTTTTCTCCTCTGATGGCTACAGGATATGATTCAAATATTTTTTCCCAATCTTCCCATGGAATGTTGGGTACACCAAACTCATTCAAAAATGGCGTTGGCTGTGACATGCTTGCAGCTGCCATGATGTAAAGAGTACCTGCAAATAATTTTGTTTGCAACCTACACTATAATTGTTTAACGAAAAGAGGATGCTTAACAGTATATTGTGTATACTGTGGTAAATATTTCATTACCGGTACTATTTTTTATGCGGTAAAGTCTATTAAGAATAACTCAGTAAATATAAGAGGCAGAATCCGTGGTATTAGAGGTTTTAAAAGGCTTTATTCCTATACAAAGGAATACAATTCGAATTGTAGGCATTCTATTCCATCACCACGAAAGTTCAGGAAGGAAGGGCATACATTATTGACAGATAGGTAGTTTTATAGAAAATACATTACAGTGAAACAGATGCAAGAGGCGTAACAGCTGATAATACAGATAAACTGTGCATACGTAACTAATAGAGGCGGTCATAGGGGCGTAATTTAATAAACGTCATTATACATGATGTCACAAGTGGGTGGATCCATAAAAGAATCCTGCAATGTCAGCAGAAATGTTTGGCAGAGATGCGCGCGCAGCCGCATGACGTGTGATTGACGTGCAACTAGAGGGTGAAGGGGACTTGACATTTAGCTCTACATGTGGAGACAGAAGTCTGGGGTCATGTCAACCTAATCCCAAATCATATCTAATATCCTATGTTTAAAGAACTGTGTTATCCAAAAGGAGAGGTCTCTAGGATAGAATCTATTCTATACTGACTGTTAGTGCGTGTACAAGCGTCTAAGTGTCTACACTAGATGCGAGGGGGTAGGAATATTCCATGGTAACGGGGCTATGAATTACTTGCATGAGGACAGCGAGGCCTGGCCCTGTGCACGGTAGCTGGAGGAATGTTTACCTAAACTACTAGACAGGAATGCATCGGATGAGGAGCGGAGGAGATAATCTCGAAGGTGAAATACAGTTTTTGGCAGGCGATATGCTGGATCAGGCACCGTTAGCCGCGCAGGGAGTAGGACAAAGTTCATGGTCACAGATGCAGGCTCAGACTGGAGCTTTCAGAAGCAGAAGGCAGGAAAAGGCTTGATGACAGAATTCGGGCCTACTCGCCTGAATCTGTAAAATGTGGAAAGTGAACCATATAAAGTCGGTGGCCTTTCATACTTAGGAATGGAATATCTGACCCATTCATGGCGGGTCTGAAAGAGGACATGTTGACGGTGGACACACACATATTTGCGTCTTCAAAACTGGAGCAGGAGGGAACATACATGTACTTATAGCATGCACATGGAGCCGTTGGGGTCTACGATAGGGGACATAACTGATCACAAAATTCATATTTCCTCATTCCCTCCTTGTCCCCTACGGACCCTTAGGAGATATCGATCTTCATCAATCCATCGATCTGTTCATATAGCATCATTTGTTCTTCTTTCTTCTTCCGGGATCTCGAACGAAAACTTGGATGTGGGATACACGAGGTGGCACACAGACCACAAATCGCTGGCCCACATTGTAGACATAAGCAGCAACTGAATAGTATGAGGAAGCCAATACCTAGGAAGGATAGGATTCTCCATCCCCAAGCTGACAACACGCCCCAGAACCAACCGGACCAAGTCCAGGTGCCTGGACTCTGGTGTATCTGGCTTACAATCTTATGAAGGCGAGTTATGGCTTTATATACTGACGGCGAATTTTCTGGTATGAAAATGCAGCAACTTGATCCGATGACCCTACAAGCTCCGCCCCTATCGGCCAGGATGACGTCAAGGACAAGACGATTTTGTAGCACAACAATCCGCATAGCAGACTGCTCTTCTGTTAAATTGCCTAAGGCGGAAATAGTTTCGTTCACTACTGCTTCAAGGGTTCTGGTTAATCTACGTATCAGCTTACTATTAGTGACTGTACCTATATATGGAAAGAAACCTTTATTGAAATCTGTGTATTTTTCCCATGCTGTTTCAGTGTAATCGACAATTGGGAGATCTCTCTGCTGTCTATTGTGTACTAAATGGGTATTTCTATGATAATCAGGAGGAGCTAGGAAAACAGGTGGCAGAAGAAATGCTATGTAACAGGTACCATCCCAATCTAGAGGTAGACATATATATGCGGTCTGGCCACATATGAAGTAGGAATGATGGGAAGCTCTAAATGTAGACTTGCCTTGATCACTGAATTTTATTACAGTGGTGCATTTACTATGGCCCATGTGTATGGAACCATTCTTTCTTATACATAATTCCCCTTTTACTGGGAATACTGACATGGCGGGCAAGATTGGTGTAGCTTCAGATTCAACGTTCAGGATCATGAGGTTAAGTGTAAAATTACCTAATCCATATACTTCATTTTCTAGATCAGTTCCTGTTCTTCTGGGAAGTCCCTCCTTATTAGGGTAGCAGACTTTAAGTAAAACTAGGTTCAGGTTTCCCCATACCCAGTTGTCTTGATAAACTGCGGAATTTGAATCTAGGGAATTAATCAAACTAAACCATGCTCCACAGGAGCCATTGTGTGTAAACGGATAGGGAAAGAGGGGCAAAACTCCCTTATAGTTCTGATAGGGAGGGAGTCGGCCACATATCCAACAATTTGTGGCATTGCTGGTTTGATGGGAATGATGTAACATACTAATGAATGTGTTGTTGCGCAGCGCAAATCTATAGGACAACTCATGCGGAGGAAATTCGCTAAAAGAATGTTCTGCAGTTATATTGTAAGCACGTTTAAGAATAGGGTAATACATGTGCAGTAGTATGCTGGAAAAAATAATCAGAAGACTTAAAGAAAACAAAATTAATAATGTTACTGTGCAGTGACTACGAAGTGATTTACAATACGCATGCTTCTTGAGCTGCATCTGATGATTTCTTTCTCTATTCCGGTCTAGAGGATACATGTCAGAGACAAATTCAACCGATTCACCTTGGAGAGGACTTAAACAATCAAATTGTCTGACTTACTAGACCTTAATTTTAGTTTGTAAAGTTCTGGTTTTGTTAATTCAGCCAAGGGGAGCTTTGAGTCTGTCTGTGAGGGAATACAGGGTTGAGTATTCACACTGGATGGTAGTCCATAAAATTTCTTGATATGACTCGAGTGCAACCACCCTTTCCGTCCTTCGATCTTCACGGCTGTCCTTGTAGTCAGTAGAACTAACTTAGGCGACTTCCACCTAGGATCCAGTTGGGTCTTCCGGTCAAAATTCCTGACCAGAACCAGGTCCCCAGGAACCACGTCATGGGGCTTCACCTCAGTATTATCGGGAAGAGCTGCGGATACCTGTGAACGACAAGATTGTAGTGCAGACATCAAGGAAGCCAGGTAATCTGTCAGCATATTACAGTCAACATCAGTGATTTTGCGCGGTATAGGCGTCCCCCACATATTTGGTGGTCTACCGAAGATCACCTCGTACGGGGATAGCCCTGTTCGAGAATGTGCTACCATTCTCATGTAAAAGAGCGCAACTGGTAAGGCTACTATCCAATCAACTCCTTTTTCTCTACATATTTTGGACAATCTAATTTTCAGAGTTTGATTATGACGTTCCACGAGACCTGCCGCCTCGGGATGTCGGACACAGTGGAATTTCCATTGGTAGCCTAGTAAAAGGGAAACGTGTTTCATTAATTCGGATGAGAACGGCTGGCCGTTATCTGAGTAGACAACACCTGGTACACCGTACCGTGGGAAGAATTCTCGAACTAACTGTTTGGCAGTAGTCGGGGCAGTGTAATCTGAAACCGGGTATGCTTCTGTCCAACGGGAAAGAGCACAGACAACTACGAGAACATATTTGAATCCTCGACATCGTTCCATCTGGATATAATCCATCTGGAGGACTTCAAAAGCATGATCGGGAGTTTGAAATCCACCCTGCTCTACGGGGATGCTTTTACCTGGATTAAACTGACAACATATCATACAGGTACAAACTTTTTGTTTAGCTGCTGCTCGCAAGTGTTTGTTGAACCAAATGTGTTGAATGCTGTCCAGCATAGCTTTTTCTCCTAGGTGCGCTGGACTATGTATTGTGTTAATGATAACTTGAACCATTGAGTCGGGAAGAAACCATATAGATTTTTCCTTCGTCATCCATCCTTGATCCGTTTGGATCCCTCCTAATTCAGTCCATTTCTTTATTTCTTCTGGTGTAGCATGTGTCTGTATGTCAATTACATCAAGGGCGGGATCCTTAACTGTCATGCAATGTGTTGGTGTCGGAACTATTGTCTTTGTCATGTCAGTTGTGTGAGTCTGATTCTGAGCAGTCTGTTTAGCTGTTCTGTCAGCTAGGTCATTACCCTGAGAAATGATATCGGTAACCTTTGTGTGGGCTTTGCATTTCATAATCGATATTGCAGTAGGTAGATGAATCGCGTCTAATAGGGCTTGAATGAGGGGTCCGTGTTGGATGTGGGCACCGTGAGAAGTTAAATAACCTCTCTCTCGCCACAGCACGCCGAAGTCATGGACGACTCCGAATGCATAACGTGAATCCGTGTATATGTTGACTTTCTTATTTTTGGCTTGAATACAGGCTTGTGTCAGAGCGATGAGCTCTGCTGCTTGAGCTGACAAAGTGTTAATACAATTTGTTTCAATGACTTCAGTGTCTGTTGTGACTGCGTAAGCGGCCACTAACTCTCCTGTACTTGTTCTCATAC
Source organism: Triturus cristatus (assembly GCF_964204655.1). NCBI lineage: Eukaryota > Metazoa > Chordata > Amphibia > Caudata > Salamandridae > Triturus > Triturus cristatus. Next base: position 393,999,398 of record NC_140595.1, read on the forward strand.
ATGACCCATCTACATATAATGTCAAGTCTGGATCTGACAAAGGGATATCTGTCAAGTCTTGTCTGGGTTTCGTCGTGATAGTAATGACTTCGACACAATCATGTGCCAATGGATCTGTTCCGCCCACTGGTAACAGTGTGGCAGGATTTAACGTATTACAACGTCTGATTTCTATGTGTGGCTGAAACAATGTTAATTCGTAACCGGTGAGTCTCGCTATAGTCAAGTGTTGTGTTTGTGTGCGGTTCAAAAGAACCTCTACTGCGTGTGGTACTTGTACTGTCAATTGGTGTCCTAACACTATGGCATCGCTTTGTCTGATAGCTAAAGCTGTTGCTGCCACCGATTTCAGGCACGCAGGAAGAGCCTGGGCTACTGGATCTAATGTACTAGAGAAATAAGCACATGGTTTGTGTGATCCTGCTTGTTCCTGAGTGAGTACTGACAAGGCAGTACCTTCGCGTTCTGTAACAAAGAGTGTAAACTGTTTACTGTAACATGGTGTTGCTAGGACAGGTGCTTGGCATAAAGCTTTCTTTAAGCTTTCAAAGGCGTGTGTATGTTCTGGAGTCCAAGGGAGGACAGTCGATGTGGCTGCCTCCTGTGTTGTCAACTGGATGAGTGGTTTTGCTAGAAATGCATATTGAGGGATCCACTGCCTACAGTATGAAGTGAGGCCTATAAAAGCCCGCACCTCCTTTTGTGTCTTGGGTGGTGTCATGTTAGCAATTAACTGGATGCGGTCGGATGTAAGCTGCCTTCCCTCCTTGGACAGCGAGTGCCCAAGGTAAATAACTCGCTGGACACAGAATTGCAGCTTAGAAGGGGACACCTTGTGCCCCTTGTCGGCCAGAAATTTCAAAACCGTCAGTGACGCTTTTTCACATTCACGTTCGCTTCGAGCGGTGATCAGCAGATCATCGACATATTGAAGCAAGGCAGTGTTAACTGGCATGTGGATACTGTCAAGTTCTCGTTTCAGTGCTTGGCTATAGATGCTGGGGCTTTCTGTAAATCCTTGAGGTGCGCGTGTGAATTTAAAACTTCGTCCATTTAAACTGAATCCGAACAAATATTGACTTTCCGGATCGATTGGGACACTAAAGAAAGCATTCTTGAGATCAATTACAGTGAAGAACGTTGCTTCTGAGTCAATAGCTGTGAGTAATGAAGAGATATCTGGGACCACAGGGTATTGTGGTACAATACATTTATTTAATTCGCGCAGATCAATAACTAATCGATATACTGATGGTGCTTTTGGATCCGTTCTTTTAAGAATCGGAATTATCGGAGAATTACATACATTGGAGTCGGTTTCGACAACCACTCCTTGTGCAATGAGCTCGTCAATGATTTGCAGTAAAGCCACTACAGCATCTGGTGGTAACTTGTATTGTCTCATTCGTGGTAGTACTATTCCTGTTTTCAGGGTAACTCGATATGGTGTAATGTTCATGCAACCAACATCAGTGGGGCCTTGTGCCCATAAATGTGTAGGTAAATTCTGCAGTCGGTGATCCATGTCTCTGGACACGTAGTGACCTTTAAAGTCACGTAAAAATAGTCGTACTCCTTCCGGAGAACAACATATTATGGCTCCTAGAGCTTTCAATGTTTTTATGCCTAACAAGTTTTCTGGACATGATTTAGTAAGCAATAAATCTGTAGTACATGTCAATGGACCGACCGTAAGTGGAAGAGGTTGTGTTACGTCATTGATTATAGGTTTTCCTGAGAATCCAAGGGAAATATTCTGTGAGCCTGAGAGGGGTGCCCCTGGAACTTCACTGCGTCTTATAGTTGTTCTGCTTGCCCCTGTATCAAGTAAAAACTTTCTGTCTTCCCCTAATAGTTCACTATGTACATAAGGTCCCTCTTGGTCTACAGGAACCTCAATAAGGGGTAAGCCAACTTCCCTCTCTAGGCTATCTCATGAGTATCGCTGATAATCGGGATAATCTGCTTGTGCATACTGATACATCTGTTGTGTTGTCGCTTGTGTTGCAGCAATAGGCTGTGCTTGTGGTGGTGCTACGATCTGTTGTGGAGCTGCTTGTTGTGGAGCTAGTTGTTGCGGAGCTAACCTAGGTTGTGCATGCTGAGGGATTTGTTGTTGATTCTGATCCTGTCTAGGTGGACGTGGTCTCTCCTGAGTTCTACCTGTAGCAATATTATGTTTCAGGACTGGACAATCGTGTATATAATGACCTTGTTGTTTACAATAGTTGCATGTCCCTTTCGTTGGACCTGCGGAATCACCCTTTTGATGACCATCGGCTGGAACTGACTGTGCAACAAGCATTTTCATTTTTGTATCTTTCATACGTCTTTGTTCGTGTTCTTGTTCTTCTCTAATTCTATTGTGGTGATATTGTAACATCTGTAACATCTGTGATGGGGTATTACCTTGCCAGGTACTTTCGAATTTCAATACTCTATTCTTGACTTGCAGCAGAGAATTCTCAACTAATTTTGTCACAAACAGATGTGGATATGACTCACTACTTGCTTTTATGCCACTATTTATACCAAAACATTTTTCAAATCGGGAATAGAAATCACTAGTGTCTTCGTCTGGCTTTTGTTTACAGGCTGAGATTGCACCCCAGTCTTCCTATTTCGTAGTTAATAAACGTGGCAATACCTGTATTAGTAATCCTGCTAGTGCTGTAGTCTTTTCCCCAAGCCCTGCTCCTGCAGCTCGGGCTTTTTCTTCGTTTTCCAACGCTGTCCAATCTATCTTTTGGTCTCCCACCTCCCATTCCTTTTCTTTGAGTTTCTCATAAACACCGGCGGGTAGTAGGACCTTTAATATTTTCATAATGTCGGGGTAGGTATACTCTCCCATGAGTAACGTGTCCTTTATCTCATGGTGGAAACCTGCTGGGTCCTTGTCATGGCTGGGTACTACTTTCTTCATTTCTAATCATTCTAATTTAGTTATAGGCGTGTACACAAACACGCGTGTAAAATTATCACCGGCACCTCTGATTGGGTGCACTTCACGTAACGGGTTCTGTCTATCTATGTGATACATTTTTCTTCCCATAAGGGGAACTGGAACGTGTTCTGGGCATACGAAATTTAAATATTGGCTTCGGGATTCTAGTATTTCTTTAATCAAATCAGTACCTGACCCTCTCCATATGTTCGTGAGTAGTTCTGTCAATATGTCAGGTAAGGGTCCTGGATCGGAGTGTTGGCTTTTATATAATATAAGGAGGTGTTGAATCATGTATATACTAGCTAAACGCTGTTCATATGGGTCTAGATTCAGAAACGTGTGTGCAAGTACATCATCATTGTATTCGCCGGGACCGTCAGCCCATTGTACTGCTGACCTGGCTAATTCTTGTTCGTCCATGGAATCGAGCATGTGGTACCCCCTTCGATCTCGGAGTAATTTATCAGCGGCTTGGAATAGGTGTTCAGAGGATTTTGTATTTAACATAGGGTTTGGAAAATGTCTATTATATTCTGGACGTATTGGACGTATCGGATCGTTAAAACCTCTGGTATTATTATGGGGTCTTCCTCTACCTACATAAGCTATCGTTTCTACTTGCTCTGACTCTTGCTCCTCCTCTTCTTCTGATTCTACTCTGTCTGTTTCTCGTCTTTCTTTATGTATTCGTTCTACTTCCTTGCGGATCTTTCGACACATGGCGATTATACACGCCTGTCTATCATGTTTCTCTTCTGATATGTTCTGACCCCATTTGGCAAGTCTTTGCATGGTATCGTGATCTGCCCCTGGCCTGTCTTGATTCCTAATTACACAATTTATAAAAAAACGTAGTAGTTGTCTTTGGACATCCACTTTCTGGTATTCCATAGCTTCGTTAATACTTTCTGGACCTTGCCCTGTTTGGACAAAGCGATATATTTCGTCTAGGTGTTCACCCATTCCTGGTATTGTCATTAAATATAATGTAGCTCGTCTTATACGTAGTGATGATATGAGCAATTTATCCTGTCTACCTGGTACTGGGTCGTATCTACAATCCACAAGCTGTTCTTTAAACATGTCGGATGTCGCTAATTGGGGTGTACGTTGGAGTGCTAAATCTCTAAGGGTCTGTTTATTTCGCGGCGGTGTGGCAAACATGTCTGTCGTACCTCCTGTAGCACCATCTGAGGTGCTAGGCACGAAAGGATTCGTTGGGCGTAGGATAGAGATCGTAGATGCGGGAAAAACTGTAGAAACGGACGGGCCTGTTGGGACTTGCGTAGGAGTTTGTGGTTGCGGGGGTACAGATGAATGCTCTTGGTGTTGAACACCATCGGCAAGCGGTGTGGGTGGTATGGCATTAGCATACTCGGGAGCTGCGTCATCTAAATAGGAGGAAAGGAAAACGTCCTTTGCTGTTTTGGGATGTGTTTTGGGATGTGCTTTTATCGCGAGCAATGGAGGAGTTAAGTCCTTTGGTATTTCCGGGGTAGCCTTGGGTAACCCTTCGGCCAGAAGAGGATACATACCATTCATAAGAGTGTTTCTTTGTCTATCTACTTGTTCTGATTTTACTCGGGTACCTTCCTCAAGTAATAGATTTTCTCGGGTTTTATTTGAATTCTCTCTACCTTTCTCTTCCTGTCTGAGTGCTTTTTCTGCACGTCTATATGATTCTTTACGCCATAATTCAATGGCATCTTTCTGTGACTGTCTGGCTTTCTTTTTCCATAATTCTTCTTCTACTCTCATGATGCAATCTGCATCCCAGGTCCCCGCTGCGGGCCATCTCTGACTCTCTGGTAATTCTTTGGTGTAGTCCACCCATAAATCAAGAAATAATACGGCATCTAGGCCATGCTTATGATACATAAAGTATCCTGGAGTGTCCCTAGGTGGAATGGGAACGGCTTCTTCGAGTACACCTTTTCTAGTTTTGATCTGTCTTAGTTTCGAAAAGAGCGGCATTTTTAGACCTTATTACTAGAACACACTTTATACAAGAAAACACAATAATGAACAGTCATTCACACCACAATATATAGAACGTATTTAAAACATTTAATCGCTTAACAGTTTTACGAACAATGATAACTAATAGAAAACTAGTTACTGACATAATACTGACACTAGATAGTACTTATTTATATCCAAGACATACTATATATACTGCTAAACAGTACAGATACACTGCTAAAACAGTGCAGACCGGATTTGTGTACCCAAACCCGTCTTGACCGGCACAGACTATGTGCACGTTAAGTGCCTCCCCGGTAATGGTACTCACCGGGTAGCTCGGAACGGAAGGCCTCGGAACGGAACTGAAACTGGACCGGACTGAACTCGACTCGACTGGACTCGGAACTTCGGAACTTGGTGGGACTCTGTATACCTCGGATCTTGCTCTCTCAGCTAGGCTCTGGTCGGGATACTTCGCACGTCTCACCGCCTCGTCTGGGTGTTGATCGCAGCCTCAGTCGTCCCCGCTTGGCCGGAGGGAGATACAGGAAATCCTGCAGGTACGCGTTTTTGTCCGTTCAGCTGTGACAGGAGACCGGGCCTGCAACGCACCGCCGGCGCGTGAGATGAGAAAGTGTCCCTATTCGGGCGCCAATTTATGTGGTAAATATTTCATTACCGGTACTATTTTTTATGCGGTAAAGTCTATTAAGAATAACTCAGTAAATATAAGAGGCAGAATCCGTGGTATTAGAGGTTTTAAAAGGCTTTATTCCTATACAAAGGAATACAATTCGAATTGTAGGCATTCTATTCCATCACCACGAAAGTTCAGGAAGGAAGGGCATACATTATTGACAGATAGGTAGTTTTATAGAAAATACATTACAGTGAAACAGATGCAAGAGGCGTAACAGCTGATAATACAGATAAACTGTGCATACGTAACTAATAGAGGCGGTCATAGGGGCGTAATTTAATAAACGTCATTATACATGATGTCACAAGTGGGTGGATCCATAAAAGAATCCTGCAATGTCAGCAGAAATGTTTGGCAGAGATGCGCGCGCAGCCGCATGACGTGTGATTGACGTGCAACTAGAGGGTGAAGGGGACTTGACATTTAGCTCTACATGTGGAGACAGAAGTCTGGGGTCATGTCAACCTAATCCCAAATCATATCTAATATCCTATGTTTAAAGAACTGTGTTATCCAAAAGGAGAGGTCTCTAGGATAGAATCTATTCTATACTGACTGTTAGTGCGTGTACAAGCGTCTAAGTGTCTACACTAGATGCGAGGGGGTAGGAATATTCCATGGTAACGGGGCTATGAATTACTTGCATGAGGACAGCGAGGCCTGGCCCTGTGCACGGTAGCTGGAGGAATGTTTACCTAAACTACTAGACAGGAATGCATCGGATGAGGAGCGGAGGAGATAATCTCGAAGGTGAAATACAGTTTTTGGCAGGCGATATGCTGGATCAGGCACCGTTAGCCGCGCAGGGAGTAGGACAAAGTTCATGGTCACAGATGCAGGCTCAGACTGGAGCTTTCAGAAGCAGAAGGCAGGAAAAGGCTTGATGACAGAATTCGGGCCTACTCGCCTGAATCTGTAAAATGTGGAAAGTGAACCATATAAAGTCGGTGGCCTTTCATACTTAGGAATGGAATATCTGACCCATTCATGGCGGGTCTGAAAGAGGACATGTTGACGGTGGACGCACATATATTTGCGTCTTCAAAACTGGAGCAGGAGGGAACATACATGTACTTATAGCATGCACATGGAGCCGTTGGGGTCTACGATAGGGGACATAACTGATCACAAAATTCATATTTCCTCAATACCAGAAATTTCTATACAGAATAAATACATACAAAATAATTATGAAATGCGAGGAGAACTTATTGCATCAAGAACATGTAAATGAAGCCAGAGTTATGTGTCAATACATCACACCTAAGAATATAATACCAAAATTCGATGACACACAATACTGGTGTGCGTGTCACCATAAATAAATAGAGTGTGTGTCACCACAGAGGAGTGATTAGAAGTGATCTGCTTATAGGTCTTGGATACAGAATATATTGAAGGTGTGTGTCACGAACGAAACGTGAGACACACTGTGGAGTGAGTGTCTCCGAAAACGAGCCTATGATGAATTAACTTGTACTTTATTAGAATTTGCACTGAGCGATTCAATATGTAAATTATAGTGAAGGTGTGCGTGTCACCGTAAAATAAATATAGACACGCTGTGGAGTGCGTATCTCCGATTCTAATTTGTAAATAATACTGAAGGTGTGCGTGTCACCGTGAAATAATGTAGACACGCTGTGGAGTGCGTAATATAAATTATATTGAAGGTGTGCGTGTCACCGTGAAATAAATATAGACACGCTGTGGAGTGCGTATTTCCGATTCTAATTTGTAAATAATACTAAAGGTGTGCGTGTCACCGTGAAATAATGTAGACATGCTGTGGAGTGCGTATCTCCGAACAGGGAAGGAAATAGTTAATTTGAAGGTGGCCCCGAAGTGGCTGGGGCTCTAGCAGCGCAAGCCGAGAGGAAATCGGCTTTGATGAGGCTGGGGCGCCGTGGGCATTCCTGACAGGGAGAAGTTAATCCGGTGAGGCATGTTGCTTCCAGAAAGTTGAGGTGAAGGGCGCAGGGACGCTTCTGATTTTGAGGCCAATCAAGCGGGAGGACTCCCTAACATAACGTGGCCAAAACTGAAGCGTGAGACGGATATTAAACAGCTTGCGCAGTCATGGGAACAGGAATTCTGACACCGCAACCCCACAGGAGTCGAAACGAACGACTCGTCATGCAACTGGCAGCGCCCTACAATGACCAGCACTGGAGAAATGCTCACAACTTGGCAGAGTTCGAAGAGCTAAGGACACGGTAAACACGATACCGCAGAATTTGAGGAGACAAATATAAAATGGGACAGACGCTGCTTGTGGAAACCAGTCTAGATTTACTGTTGTGCGTGACGGATGAGACAGCTAACTCTTCAATTAATATCAATGGAAGAACGAAGCCAACACATCAGAGGTCAGCACCCAAGTCTCAGTACTTAGCTGGTAAAGCGAGAAGATTAAAGTCATTCAGCCCCAAAACGCCAGCAGTCCCCCACATGTAATTATTTCACCTTACCAAAATCTTCAAAATGAAGGATCACGAGTGGCGGAATTCACCGGTACTTGAAGTCTCACATCACCCGAAATTTCTCAACGAGGGATCACAAGTGGAGAGTACCCGGTCACTTGAAGTCTGCAGGTCGCCAGTGAAAACACCTTCCAGAGCAGTTGGTGGAGTAGCAAGCAGAAGGGGAGGAGCAGGATACATCTGTCCCCTTGCACAGATCGTCGCCAGTGATATAAAGACGAAGTCTTCAGAGGTAAGAATTAAGCTTTATTATCCAACTCCTCTCTCAACCAGAATTCTCACTCCTCACTCAACATTCTAAGGTCGCCTCTCTGGAACCCCGGGGCGAACCAAGATCAGAACAGGGGTGAGTGTAGAGGAGCATACCAAGTGTAAATACAAAGTAGAAAATAACATTTCAAATAGGAAAAGGGAAACACGTTGTATCAGGTATCAGTGATGTCATTTGAGATGTCATCAGTGATGTCACTGACCATGTCATGAGTGATGTAATATGTGACGTCATCAGCAGTGCATTGCGGGGGCGCGAGTTATAGTTAGCTGAACTAACTATAACAGGGGAATTTCTAGGGTTTTGTACGAGGGAAATGTCCAGCTAACTATAACACCCCTGAAACCTATGATTTTTTCAGTGAATTTCTAAGGTTTTTTAAATGTCAATTCCTAACTATAACGCCCCTGAAACTTTGTTTTTTTCAGTGAATTTCAAAGGTTTTTTAAATGCCAATTCCTAACTATAACGTGAATGAAACCTATGGTTTTTTTCATTGAATTTCAAAGGTTTTTTAAATGCTAATTCCCATCTATAACTTATCTCTGAAGAAATCATGTTTAATGATTTTGATTGGATTTGTATATTTTTCAAATTCAGTGTGTCAATTTCATTAATTAAATTTTTTTTAAAATACTTTTTTATAACCAGTAGTACTTCCGAAGCACAGGGATGCAACATATGTACATAAATATGTTGCAAATCTATGCTTCTGTCTGCACGGCTGCTTAAACTGCAGCCATGTGGTGACACAGGCACCCTTGCACCATAGTGCAAGGATATCTGTGTCATATGCTGTTTGTTTTTCTACAGGAAGACACACCTTCCTGCACAAAAACAATGAGAAAATGCATTTTTCTCCTTCAATGTATGCTGAACATTTCAGCATGCATTGAAGATATAAAAATGTGGAGAAATTAAAACAATTCTCCTTGTTGTGCTTTCCTACACCAATTTTAGAATGGTGCACCATTCACACACATATCGAGATTTATGATTTCTGATAAATCTAGACATGTGTCTTGTTCTATGAGTATTAAGTGCAATCATGCACAACAACACTTATAGAACACCCTTTCAACACAAAGTGGTCTGCATGATGAGGTTGTATTTACATGGAGTATAAAAAGTGCGTCGCGGCAAGTATGATGAAGCACCTGAGGAGCCTTCATCCAAACAATCTTGCACAATAAGAGTGCAAACAGATGAGAAACACTCCTGCTCCTGCGCCTTCCACCTCATCGCAGCCGAGCACATCAAGAGTGCATCCATCAGCCCAAACCTTGGACATCCGTCCTCAATTTCAATTTTTAAAAGTGCTCTGCACTAAGTGCAATAAGACTTTGTGCTATGGTGAGCAGTCGATCGATCTGATCTGCCGCCGGCAAGAAAGTCACATTTGCTAGTTTTTTTTGTTTATTTTTTATTGTTCCCTGAAGTTCATTGTTTGGTTTCTCCTGTTTTCTTTTGTTGTTTTTTTTTTGCAGAAAAACAAAAAAAAATTAAAAATTGTTCAGAAAACCCCAAAGAAAATTATAAAAGAAGAAAGAAGAAAAAAAATGTTCTTGTAAGAACTAACTTTCCTGGTTTAAAAAAAGAGCTAAATTTCTTTGTTAGTGTTAGTTTAGATGAATGTATGTGTAGTACGTAATTGACTGAATGAATGCATTAGTAGCGTATGGTGATGTCATTTGAGATGTCATCAGTGATGTCACTGACCATGTCATGAGTGATGTAATATGTGACGTCATCAGCAGTGCATTGCGGGGGCGCGAGTTATAGTTAGCTGAACTAACTATAACAGGGGAATTTCTAGGGTTTTGTACGAGGGAAATGTCCAGCTAACTATAACACCCCTGAAACCTATGATTTTTTCAGTGAATTTCTAAGGTTTTTTAAATGTCAATTCCTAACTATAACACCCCTGAAACTTTGGTTTTTTCAGTGAATTTCAAAGGTTTTTTAAATGCCAATTCCTAACTATAACGTGAATGAAACCTATGGTTTTTTTCATTGAATTTCAAAGGTTTTTTAAATGCTAATTCCCATCTATAACTTATCTCTGAAGAAATCATGTTTAATGATTTTGATTGGATTTGTATATTTTTCAAATTCAGTGTGTCAATTTCATTAATTAAATTTTTTTTAAAATACTTTTTTATAACCAGTAGTACTTCCGAAGCACAGGGATGCAACATATGTACATAAATATGTTGCAAATCTATGCTTCTGTCTGCACAGCTGCTTAAACTGCAGCCATGTGGTGACACAGGCACCCTTGCACCATAGTGCAAGGATATCTGTGTCATATGCTGTTTGTTTTTCTACAGGAAGACACACCTTCCTGCACAAAAACAATGAGAAAATGCATTTTTCTCCTTCAATGTATGCTGAACATTTCAGCATGCATTGAAGATATAAAAATGTGGAGAAATTAAAACAATTCTCCTTGTTGTGCTTTCCTACACCAATTTTAGAATGGTGCACCATTCACACACATATCGAGATTTATGATTTCTGATAAATCTAGACATGTGTCTTGTTCTATGAGTATTAAGTGCAATCATGCACAACAACACTTATAGAACACCCTTTCAACACAAAGTGGTCTGCATGATGAGGTTGTATTTACATGGAGTATAAAAAGTGCACAGAGTGCCTTTTCCTCTCTTTGTAAATATGAAAGAGTATCTTGCACAATAACTATGTTACAAAAAGTGACATATTTCCGTTTTTAAAATTCCTTGCGAATGATAAAAGGTAAGCACAGAGTTTTGTCTGTAAAGATGTTCAAAGAAGAATGATTGAAATAATTGCGGTCCTTCAATAGCTAAAATAGGAAATATTATGAACCCCTCAAATCTCTTTTTTTGCAGGTCACATGATATCTGATTATGGTCAGATTTCAAAACTACATAGGTATAAACAGAGTGTTTTTAGAAACATGTTTCAACTTTGTAGCTTCTTGCAGACCTCCTCATTGTGCATATTGAGACTTAGTTAAACTTACCTTCACAGTAATAGGAATAAAAAATGGTACACATTTTTTTCACATTTTCATTCCAATCTAAATTCATAAAAATTGCTTATTTTAAAATTTGGATCTGTGAAAGAAAAGGAAAAAAAATTAGACCATGTAATAATACATTTTTTACAACACAGCATAATTTCCACAAAGTAATTTTTTTGCCTTTTTTGCTGTTCTCAGAATATATTAGATTTCAATCGTACTTATCACTTAACAGCGGGCAAAAAAAAAACTCTCAAAGATTGTTAAAAAAACCCAACATACTATTAAAAAAAAAAAACCAAGATACAAATCACAGATATATAAAATGCATACAGCTAACAAAAGTTTATAAGTTTAACTTACAAAAACTGTAAAGGTTGTCGCTTTAAAATATTCACCGAGTCTAAGGATGAATTTTTGGAGGATGCACCACGCCCACAACGTTTTCCTTCAGTGGTGTGGAAATTTTCTACTTTTCTCGAGGGGCAAACAAAGACCAATGCCACCTTCGTCACACGCAAGATTTGCAAAAGAGTTCTGTTACGAGGGGATCCTAACAAAAAATACTTGTGCGGCACAGAAAGTATGATGAAACGCCTAAGGACCCTTCATCCAAACAATCTTGCACGAGAAGAGTGCAAACAGATGAGAAACACTCCTGTTCTGTATCTGTAAAAAAGAATCACAAATAAATGTATATTAATAACTTTCAAATTTATACTATTCCATTACTGTACAAACACATTTTATATAAAAACTGACTAAAAAACTATAGCCCTGAACCACAAGTGTGACGATGGTTAAAACACTACATGCATAGTGCATACTACTTTGAAGCAGTTCATGCCCTAAAGCCTACCTCACTAAAAGACTACATGCTAACTGACTAAATGATTACTGTACTATAAGGAGACACACTGGGTGAGTGACAGGGTGTTTGCTAGAAGTGTATGACTAGTAACTAGGGAATTGAAGGTGTGAAAGACAACTGTGTAGGTGATTAGAGGACTGCATCCATACTGCATAGGCATTTAAAGCAGTCCATGTGCTAAGGCCTGGCTCACTGCATGACTACTTGGGTACTGACTGAATGATTAGAGTACAGCAAGGAGAGTGCCTAGGTGAATGTATAAGTGGTAGGCTTTTCGCACAGGGAATGGATTAGTACTTGGTACTGAATGGGTCACTAGAGGAGTGCAAAGGGAGTGACAGGATGTTTGCTGGACTGTATGGATACTGACTAGGGAATTGAAAGTGTGAAAGACAAGTGTCTAGGTGGTTAGAAGACTGCATACATAGTGGATAGGGGTTTGAAGCAGTCCATGTGCTAAGGCCTGGCTCAGTGCATGAATACTTAGGCACTGACTGAATGATTAGAGTACCCCAAAGATAGTATCTTGGTGAATTTATAAGTGTTTGGGTTTTGGCATAGTGAATGGATTAGTACATGATGCTGAATGGGTCACTAGAGGACTGCAAAGGGAGTTACAGGGTGTTTCCTGGAAGTGTATGGATACTGACTAGCGAATTGAAAATGTGAAAGACAAGTGTATAGTATGTTAGCAGACTGCATGCATACTGCATAGACATTTGAAACAATCTATGTGGTAATGTATGGTTCACAACATGAGTACTTGGAAACTGACTAAATCATCAGACTACTGCTAGGTTAGTGCCTGGGTAAAACTTTAAAATTTTCAGCTCTGGCACAGTGAAGAGAATAGTACATGGTACTGCACTGTAGTGTCAAACCCTGACTCATTTTATCAATGCATAAGCAAAGAATAGCTTCTAAAGCTACTAAAACTTGACAACATGATCGATTTTAAAACAGTTATCTGTCATCAAATACACTATGTTACCAAATGCTTCTCTCACAATCCTTACCCAAATGTACACAGACTCACAGTGTGATTTTAGACAAGCAACACTATCCCTAGCAGTTTACCAAAACTCATTCACTAGTCTAGAAGAGGTAATGGTACTGCACACAATCTACATATTTAAGTACAGCACATTAGTGTCAAAGCATGACTCATTTAATCAACGCATAAGGAAAGACTGGCTTCTAATGCTACTAAAACTTGACAACATGACAGGTTTTAAAAAAGTTATCTGTCAGAAAATACACGATGTTACCAAATGCTTCTCTCACAGTCGTTCCCAAATGCACACAGACTCACAGTGTGATTCTAGACAACAACCACTATCCCTAGGACTTTACCAAAAATCATTCACTACTGTGGAACTGATAAGGGAACTGCACACAATCTACATATTTCAGGACTGCACTTTTCTGTCAAAGCCTGACTCATTTAATAAAAGCATAATCAAAAACTGGCTTCTAATTCTACTAAAACTTGACAACATGACAGGTTTTAAAAAAGTTATCTGTCAGAAAATACACGATGTTACCAAATGCTTCTCTCACAGTGGTTCCCAAATACACATTAACTCACAGTATGATTCTAGACAAGCACCACTATCCCTAGGAGTTTACCAAAACGTATTCACTACAGTGCAAGTGGAAAGGGAACTGCACACAATCTACATATTTCAGGACTGCACTTTTGTGTCAAAGCCTGACTCATTTAATTAAAGCATAAGCAAAAACTGGCTTCTAATGCTACTAAAACTTGACAACAAGACAGGTTTTAAAACAGTTATCTGTCAGCAAATACACGATATTACCACATACTTCTCTCACAGTGGTTCTCAAATGCACACAGACTCACAGTGTGATTCTAGACGAGCAACACTATCCCTGGCAGCTTACCAAAACTCATTCACTACTGTGCAAGGGGTAAGGAGACTACACACAATCTACATATTAAAGTACAGCACATTAGTGTCAAAGCATAACTTATTTTATCAATGCATAAGCAAAGACTGGCTTCTAATGCTACTAAAACTTGACAACATGACAGTGTTGGACATGGCCCTTCTGGCGGGTTCACTCACAAAACTTTTTGCAATTATCCTAGCCTTTCCCTATGTCGTGTCAGTGGTTTTAGGCCTCTAGGCGCTTTAACACTGTGCCCCAGTGTAAAGTGCGTGCGCTCTGTGTTACATTGAATGAGACTGACCTGCCCTCCCATAGGATGGCATGGGGAATGTGTGTGTCCATGGTAGTTCCTGATGCGTGGGGAGTGCAGGGTCGAGTTTGGTATGTGCAAACTCGTTAGATTGAATGCTGCGCGATGATGTGTGCGGTGTTACTGTGTCTAGTGTAGAAGTGCAACTTCTACAAGCTGGCATGTCTGTGTAATAAATGTGAAGTGACTGTCTGGCTTGTGATTGGCTAGTGTGCTTGGCTCCAGGAGTCAGGATGGGTCTGCCCCAGTGGTGAATAGGGAGATTTACATCCAGATGGGTGGGAGGAGTATACCTGGGACATGAATAGGGCTGGGCTTTCCCCACACAATGCTGGCTCCGCCCCCTGTGGTGCGACTGATGTCCCTAGCCTGTCCTGTGAATAGGGAGAGGGGCTGAGCAAAACAGTGCTCAGGAACCAGTTGCATCTGGTTTGCCCCTTCCCTGCACCTTGAGACAAAGGAAACCTGTGTATAAAAAGGGGCTGTGACCCCATGTAAAATGTTCTTCTTCTGATCCTAACTGGAGGGGGTCTGCTGCTGCTGCTGCTGGGCGCCAGGAGAGACCACCACTGGGGACTGCCTCCCTGCCTGGAGGGCCCTGTGAGTTGGCCCCTGGGCCCAGCCCTTGCCCCACCTGCCTCCTGAAAGACTTTGTAACTCCAGCGCCTGGGAAGCGCTATGGCTTGGTGATCGCTTGCCTTTTTCAGACTGGAAAGCGCTTTATTCCTGTCCTGAGGAGCGCCTCCATCGTTGGGTGTGCAGCGCTGAGTTACGATCATTTTCGAGGGAATCCCAACATTGGGATTCCCCCGCTTTTTGCTGCTTTTACGGCGGGTGCCCACCCTGCATTTTTTCACTCTGAGCGGGTGCCCACCCCGCTTTATATGGTGATTTGAGAGGGAGCCTGCCCCTCAATTGCCGCCAAAAGAAAAACGCAATCCCCGCCGTGGCCGGAGCTGCTTTTCAAAATCCCTCCGGGCGCTATCGGCGCGACCCGGAAGACAGGCGCCGTTGCCGTGTTGGGGGCGGGCCAACCGGAAGCTGCACGGGACAACCAATCACAGCGCGGCCCCAGAAGAAGACCCAGGCGGGAGCCCACCCCGCTCTGGGACGTACACGTCAGGACTTCTCAAGGCTTCCGTACCAGAGGAGAGCCCCGCATCAATAGAAGGAGCCAGGGGGGAGAGTACCTCACGCTGGCAAGCGGCCTGAGGACAACGGAGACTTCGCTCCGCAAGGTGGGGGCTCCTCGCGGAGTGAGGAGAGCCCTGCGTGTGAGTGGAGAGCCTGCCGGCTGCAGACACCGGTCCCTCGAAGTTGAAGGGCGACCGAGGCGGTACATGGGGAGAGCCCCGCGTGCAGCTTCCACAGCCGCCACTGCCGCGAGACCAGAGGAGAGCCCGAGCGAGGGGCGGAGTTCTCCAAGAGAAGTCCCCAGTGAGTGGGGCTTCACAAGGGTATTGTGGTGCTTATCGAGGCACCTTGTCTGTACTTGGTGGTCTTCACAGCTGCCCGGTGAGATACAGGGCAGCTGCCATGAGTAGGGTATTGAGTCTAATTTCAGAGTCCCAGAGCAGGACTCCAATGTGCACCAGGTTGGTGCTGGCATTTCCCCCAGCTGCCCCGTGTGATAGAGGGCAGCTGCAACATGGAGCAATTCTGTTAGAAAGGGCACAGTGAATGCCCGGGCCCATCTTTTGGGTCTACAGCTGCCCAGCAAGTAGTGGGCAGCTGCCCCGTTTAGGCCTGTTTTTGCGCACTCCACTGTTGCTGCATGCGCAGCCAGCCCTGACATTGTGAACAAAGGGCGTTTGAGCCCCTGAGAGGCCAAGTTGGCCTGCGGACAGTTTTTCCTTTGTTGTGCCCTCACCTAGGGTACATGGTTATTTTTACCTGTGTACGTTTGCGCAATGTGCATTGCCTTTATGCTATTTTCATTCCTAACTGTGTCTATGCATAGGAGACTGTTTTCCTAGTATAGGTTATGCTAGTGAGTTCACGGTTCCCTGCGTGATATATGCCTAGGGTGTTTAGGATTGCGTAGGGTGTACTTACCTTTTTCCAGTGGTTACTGGTTGTGCACTACATTTATTATTTGTTCTACATGTCTACATTTACAATTGGTGATTTGTGCTAATTCTGACAGTGGTCCATGTGGCCCTGTCTTGTGTAAATAGTCCCCTGTAAAATTCTGCCCAGTGCCAGTTGGCACAGTGTAAATTATGTGATTATTATCTAATGTGTTTTGGTATAATACAAAGGCTATTGTCATATATATCCTTGTGTGGAGTTCCTTTTGTGGTGGGCCTAGGGTGTTGTTGCTGTGTGCGCGCGCAAACGCTTTACACATTGCCTCCGGGATAAGCCTGACTGCTCGTGCCAAGCTACCAAGGGGGTGAGCAGGGGTTATCTTTGGCATGTAACTTCCTTGCCCTGACTAGAGTGGTGGTTTCTGCCTGGCTTTGGCGCAAGCCCTAGCAAACCAGAGATCCCATTTCTAACATTGGGGGCAGCGGTGGGATTAGGACTTGCGTTTGCGCAGTACCACAGCGACGACTGGCTGCACTACAAAACTCTGCATTTTAGATAATCACGTGTTTGGGGATTATTGTTCTGAGGTTTATTTTTATTTTTAAATTCTTCTCCTAAAAAGTGTCCTTTTTGAATTGTTTACTCTTGCTTCAGCTCAGACACCTAGGTCCCTTGTGTTGCACGTGTCCCTGAGCGTCCTGCCAAAATGGAGTCTGCTTTTAATTTCTGTGGTCTGTTTAGATACAGTATGTATGAGTTGGTTGAGTTTGTGAGGAGAGAGACATAGCAGTGAGTGTGTCAGACTCCCAGTCAAAACTTAGGGAAAACCTGATCCAATGGCAGAAGGATGAATGGGAACGTGAGCGCAGTGAGGAGGAGAGGGCCCGGGCCGCACGCCAATAGGGTGGTGGGTCTGAGGGGAGCCCTGAGGAGTCTGAAGAGGAGGAAGAAAGTGACAGGACAGGGACGCCAGTAGATAGTGAAGACCCCATAGATAGGGAGTCCCTTGCTGGGTCCAGTGTCAGGGGCAGCGCCCCCTCCCTTTTCCTGTCCCCAAAGGAGTGGGTAGATAGGAGGGAAGAGAGGGAGCATCAGCTGGCCATGGAAAAGCTCAGGATAGAGCATACCAAGCTGCAACCTGAGAGGGTCCTAGCGCAGGAGAAGATGGCCGAGGCAGAGAGGGCCTTTGCCAGAGAGAAACTAGCTCTGGAGGGTAAGTTGTCCCCTGAGCGCAGTTGTGGTTTTCTGGATTCACCAGTAAGGGTGGGATCCAGTGGTGGCAGCAATATGGAGTCCAGTGCAGAAAGTCCCATTCCCAGTTCCCAGGGTATGATACCTTGTTCCCAAGAGGAGGAGTACAGGTTGAAGTTCAGGGGCAATAGGAAGCTGTCTCACCAGGATTGGGGGGATTTTGTGGATGAATGTCATGATGCACTGGCTGATTGGGTGACGGTTAACACAGTAGAAGATTTGGATGGAATGTTCAATCTGGTTATCAAAGAGCAGATGCTCAGTTGTTGTTTTCCCGGGTTGCGCCAACACCTGTTGGAGTGTGGGTTCGCTAGTCCATGGAGACTTGCAGAAGAAGCAGACCGCTGGGAAAGTGCCCAAGGTTCTGATGAGGTATGGGAGAGTACTTCCAACAGTAGTGGCTCAGGTATCTTCCCGTCCAGTATTGGGGAAGAGGCTCAGAGTAGCCCAGCTAGGTCCCAGAGTAGTGAGAGGGGTGTAGGGGCTCACGACCTATCTCAGTGGAGTAGGAGTGAGTGTGTGACTTTGAGTCCCCAGATGCCCGAAACCCAGTCCCAGAGCCTGGATGGTTTCTTCAGGGAACACCAGGTTGGGGGCCAAGGCTGTCCTGTTAGTCCATTTGAGGAAGATCACCTAGTGTATGGAGAATCTGGAGCATCTGTAAGTAGAGCTCCAGTGGTTCTGGTGTCTGGCAGTGCCACTCCAGTAGGGAGGGTACAGAGGTCCAGCGAGAGGGGTGGCATGGGGCTGTGTTCCCCAGTGGAGGAGCCAGTGGGTCAGGGACCAGCCGGGAGGGCTGAGTCTCCTAGAGGTGACCATGGTGACCACACGTCTGTCCTGGGGGATCTTCACGCACTGTCAGGTGGACAGGGGACGGGAGATCTGCGCCAGGCAGACTGTCACGCAACATATGAGGCATATGTTACCCTCGGGGGGATGGTGTGTAAGTCCCCAGAAGTCCTGGAGTGCCAGGCAAGTACTCAGCCAAAGGGTTTAGACCCCTGGTTGGGAGGCCAGATTCAGGATCAGCCTGACCTGGAAGGAAGGACGACAGTAAGCAGTGTCCTGACCGATGTAGCTGCTAGGGGCACCACTCCAGTTGGGAGGGTGCCAGACTCTGGAAGGGGGTGCAGAGGGAGGGAGTCCTCGCCTCTGACCCCGGTGCAACCTGAGGGGTTAAACCCTAGGTTGGGAGACCAGTTCTCAGGGAGAGGTCCTGAGCTGGTGGGTGAATTGTGTTACGAGGTCGCCTCTCAGAGGAAGAGAGGACGGAACCATAGAAAAAGAGGTATGGGGAGGAGAGCCTTGCCTGGGACTGTTGGTCGGCTTGAGGGTGCAGACCCTAGGCTGGAGGATCAGTGGCAGTTTAGAACTGCCCTGATGAGGGGTAGAGTGGAGAATGGTTACTATGTGCCAGGGGTTACTACCCCCCACTATGTGGATAGGCAAGGACCAGTGGCATCTGGATGGCCTAGGGCCTGGTCCTGGCCGTGGACAGCGGAGGAGTACGAGAGGGGTAGCCCAGTTGGTCCGCAGAGCTTTTACAGAGGGAACCCCGTGGGTTCAGAATAGCGTAGAACCGGAGGGAGTCCCTGCCGTTGCGGGCCCGCGTCCGTGTTCTATCGCCCAAAGCAGGGAAGCCCATCACGGTGGTGATTGGTCTCCCCTGCATTTTGGCTGGAAGGGGGTTGTGTTGGATTTGGCCCTTCTGGCGGGTTCACCCCCACAACTTTTTGCAATTATCCTAGCCTTTCCCTATGTCATGTAAGTGGTTTTAGGCCTCTAGGCGCTTTAACACTGTGTCCCAGTGTAAAGTGCATGCGCTCTGTGTTACATTGAATGAGACTGAACTGCCCTCCCATAGGAATGCATGGGGAATGTGTGTGTCCATGGTAGTTCCTAATGCATGGGGAGTGCCGGGTCGAGTTTGGTATGTGCGAACTCGTGAGATTGAATGCTGCGCGATGATGTGTGCGACGTTACTGTGTCTAGTGTAGAAGTGCCACTTCTAGAAGCTGGCATGTCTGTGTAATAAATGTGAAGTGACTGTCTGGCTTGTGATTGGCTGGTGTGCTTGGCTCCAGGAGTCAGGATGGGTCTGCCCCAGTGGTGAATAGGGAGATTTACATCCAGATGGGTGGGAGGAGTACACCTGGGACCTGAATAGGGCTGGGCTTTCCCCACACAATGCTGGCTCCGCCCCCTGTGGTGCGACTGATGTCCCTAACCTGTCCTGTGAATAGGAAGAGGGGCTGAGCAAAACAGTGCTCAGGAACCAGTTGCGTCTGGTTCGCCCCTTCCCTGCACCTTGAGACAAAGGAAACCTGTGTATAAAAAGGGGCAGTGACCCCATGTAAAATGTCCTTCTTCTGATCCTAACTGGAGGGGGTCTGCTGCTGCTGCTGGGCGCCAGGAGAGACCGCCACTGGGGACTGCCTCCCTGCCTGGAGGGCCCTGTGAGCTGGCCCCTGGGCCCAGCCCTTGCCCCCCTGCCTCCTGAAAGACTTTCCCTGGACTCTGTAACTCCAGCGCCTGGGAAGCACTATGGCTTGGTGATCGCTTGACTTTTTCAGCCTGGAAAGCGCTTTATTCCTGTCCTGAGGAGTGCCTCCGTCGTTGGGTGTGCAGAGCTGAGTTACGATCATTTTCGAGGGAATCCCAACGCTGGGATTCCCCTGCTTTTTGCTGCTTTTACGGCGGGTGCCCACCCCGCATTTTTTCACTCTGAGCGGGTGCCCACCCCGCTTTATATGGTGATTTGAGAGGGAGCCTACCCCTCAATTGCCGCCAAAAGAAAAACGCAATCCCCGCCGCGGCCGGAGCCGCTTTTCAAAATCCCTCCGGGCGCTATCGGCGCGACCCGGAAGACAGGCGCCGTTGCCGGGTTGGGGGGCGGGCCAACCGGAAGCTGCTCGGGACAACCAATCACAGCGCGGCCCCAGAAGAAGACCCAGGCGGGAGCCCACGACGCTCTGGGACGTACACGTCAGGACTCCTCAAGGCTTCCGTACCGGAGGAGAGCCCCGCATCAATAGACAGAGCCTGGGGGGAGCGTACCTCACGCTGGCAAGCGGCCCGAGGACAACGGAAACTTCGCTCCGCAAGGTGGGGGCTCCTCGGGGAGTGAGGAGAGCCCTGCGTGTGGGTGGAGAGTCTGCCGGCTGCAGACACCGGTCCCTCGAAGTTGAAGGGCGACCGAGGCCGCACCAGGGGAGAGCCCCGCATGCCGCTTCCACAGCTGCCGCTGCCGCGAGACCAGAGGAGAGCCCGAGCGAGGGGCGGAGTTCTCCAAGAGAAGTCCCCGGTGAGTGGGGCTTCACAAGGGTATTGTGGTGCCTATCGAGGCACCTTGTCTGTACTTGGTGGTCTTCACAGCTGCCCCCTGAGATAGAGGGCAGCTGCCACGAGTAGGGTATTGAGTCTAATTTCAGAGTCCCAGAGCAGGACTCCAACGTGCACCTGGTTGGTGCTGGCATTTCCCCCAGCTGCCCCGTGTGATAGAGGGCAGCTGCAATGTGGCGCAGTTCTGTTAGAAAGGGCACAGTGAATGCCCGGGCCCATCTTTTGAGTCAACAGCTGCCCAGCAAGTAGTGGGAAGCTGCCCCGTTTAGGCCCGTTTTTCCGCACTCCACTGTTGCTGCATGCGCAGCCAGCCCTGACATTGTGGACAAAGGGCGTTTGAGCCCCTGAGAGGCCAAGTTGGCCTGGGGACAGTTTTTCCTGTGTTGTGCCCTCACCTAGGGTACATGGTTATTTTTACCTGTGTACGTTTGCGCAATGTGCATTGCCTTTATGCTATTTGTATTCCTAACTGTGTCTATGCATAGAAGACTGTTTTCCTAGTATAGGTTATGCTAGTGAGTTAATGGTTCCCTGCGTGATGCCTAGGGTGTTTAGGATTGCGTAGGGTGTACTTACCTTTTTCCAGTGGTTACTGATTGTGCGCTACATTTATTATTTGTTCTACATGTCTACATTTACAATTGGTGATTTGTGCTAATTCTGACAGTGGTCCATGTGGCCCTGTCTTGTGTAAATAGTCCCCTGTAAAATTCTGCCCAGTGCCAGTTGGCACAGTGTAAATTATGTGATTATTATCTAATGTGTTTTGGTATAATACAACGGCTATTTTTATATATATCCTTGTGTGGAGTTCCTTTTGTGGTGGGCCTAGGGTGTTGTTGCTGTGTGCGCGCGCAAACGCTTTACACATTGCCTCCGGGATAAGCCTGACTGCTCGAGCCAAGCTACCAAGGGGGCAAGCAGGGGTTATCTTTGGCGTGTAACTTCCTTGCCCTGACTAGAGTGGTGGTTTCTGCCTGGCTTTGGCGCAAGCCCTAGCCAACCAGAGATCCCATTTCTAACAGACAGGTTTTAAGACAGTTATCTGTCAGCAAATACACAATGTTACCAAATGCTTCTCTCACAGTGGTTCCCAAATGCACACATACTCACTGTGTGATTCTAGACAAACAACACTATCCCTTGCACTATACCAAAACACATTTCTTCATCTAGAAGAAGTACAACATTTTAGTATAGAAACATAACATAACTCATTTCACAAATTCATAAACAATGACTGGTTTCTAATTCTACCAAAATATAAAAACAGCACAGTTATCTGTCTGCAAACACATGAGAAACACAAATGCTTATCACAGAATGGTTTCTACATGCAAACACACTGTCAATAAGATTGTAGTACTCCCTACACTTTAGCAGGAGAAATACATTAGTCTGATTAAAAATCAAAATAGTCTACATACATCCACTCACAATTAAATAACTCACCTTTCAAGTTGTTTTGTAGATTAAGAAGTATATCAGTCACTCACCATATTTTCTTTTACAGAATCTCTGCACTGTGCACCTCTCAGCAAAAACAAAGAATGGAAAAGTTTCCATTTCATTTTCCACACATATACATGTAAACATCAAATCACAATCCTTCACACATAAACTCAAAAGCAAACACACATTTCTATTGGTTAAACATTTCAACCCTTTCCAACTGAAGTACATTTCAACCCTTCCCCCAATCTGCCTTCTGCCTGTTACCATAGAAACAGGTCATGGAACACTGCACTGAGCACACAGGTCACAAGTTCAGCACACAATGTTGCTAAACAAGACAGGAAGTGTGCTTGACTTTTCAACATATCAGCTTATCATATATAATGTTCCTTACAATCTGTTTTTCTCAACCAATAAGAATCATACCTTTAAAAAACAGAAATATACACCCTACCTTTCAGTGTAGAAAGTAGTCATACAACCAATGAATTCTTGTCTTTTTTAAAAAAAAAATTCAGTGGATCCGCGCACCCAATGCGAGAGAATCTGTGCACCCAACGCGATAGGATGCGCGCATTTCGCCTAAGCACCTCTAGAGGGTCAGAGTATTTCCACTCTGCCCCCTTTATATGTTTTACACACTTATTCCCCTTGCTTCTTCAGCCTCGCTTCTACCGAGGCAGAAAATGGCCGCCAACAGTTCCTGGTTTCGAATCTAGACAGACACTCGACAGCCAATTAGCATTCAGCGCACGATCGGGAGGGTGCGCGCTCGGTTCGGGGAGGGTGCGCTTACGGTGCGGGTAGGGTCCGCGGATCCTCCCCGGCCATAGATATTTATGTACATTTAATTCTAATTTTCTCAGGAACTACTAAACGGATTCACACCATTTATGCAAAAGGCACGAGTCTGAACTGAGGACTACCTCTTTGCCAAATTTGGTGTCATTCCGTTCAGCGGTTCGGGCTGTAGCTGCGACAACAGATCCTATGGGAAAGTGCATGAAGAAAACGTGTTTTGGGCCCCCCCTTTTTTCTTGGCCCCCGCTCGACGAATCACCACAAAACTTTCAGGGTAGGAGCGAAAAGTTCGCGAGGATTCGTCAACCGGCGCCAGACTTATTGGGAATAGAATGTTGCGGATTTCCTATGGAAAATAGGTCCTAACTATAACTACCTACAGGCGACCGCCAGTAGGTAATATATCTATCTATCTATCTATCTATCTATCTATCTATCTATCTATCTATCTATCTATCTATCTATCTATCTATCTATCTATCTATCTATATATATATATATATATATATATATATATATATATATAATATATATATATATATAATATATATATATATATATATATTATCTACTGGCGGTCACCAGTAGATAGTTATAGTTAGGACCGAGTTCCCATAGGAAATCTGAAAATTCTATTTTGAATAACTTCGGCGCCGGTTGACTTATCTTCGTGAAATTTTCAAAACTAATGGGGCGTTACGCTCAGCTCCTACCCTGAAAGTCTCGGGGTGATTCGTCAAGCGGGGGCTGAGAAAAAAGGGGGGTCCCAAAACGCATTTTCCCCATGCATGTTCCCATAGGACCTTTAGTCGAAGGTACAGCCCGAACGGCTGAACGTAATTACACCAAATTTGGGAAAAAGGTAGCCCTTGGTTCACACTCGTGCCTTTTGCTTAAATGGTGTAAATCCGTTCAGTAGTTCCTGAGAAAATCAAAAGTAAAAAAATATATATATCTGGGCGGAGCCTAACCACACATCTCATCGTGAGATCTGATTGGCTGTCAGCACTTCATCCTAAGAAGTGTTGGCAGCCATCTTGGGACCAATATACATGATAGCACCTCATTAAAAAGCATTGCGGTTAATAGAAGGTTTTAAGACTTTAGTTACATTATAAATCATTTGTTGATGGTACCATACCCATTTTAGGAATTGTGGTGTGTTCTAAGTGATTTTACCATGTGAAAAAGCCTTCTGCTGTGATATCATGAATCATGTTTGCGGGAAAACTATTTTCTCATGCTTTTCCCACAGAGGTTTGGAAGGTGATCTATAAGCTAAACTGAGAGCATATTTTCTGTAAATTCACATTATCTTTCTCAGTCATGTGAGAATGAAGTCTGACATTCTCAGTAAAACATGTACATCCAACAAGGGCAGAGACTGTCAGTTGATTCCTTTGTGTTCTACTGCAGCTTCCCAGGGTGTTCTAAAGAACAACTAGAGCGCTAACAGTCCTCCTTATGACAAACGCATGGCACACCTGAAGCCATTTTGGTTGGAATAAAGTGGTAACTCTTAAAACATTTAATTTAAAAAGGAACAAAATGAGGGGGTTCATTTTGCCATAGAAAGTAGGATTAGTGCTGCAGAAAGAAAATTTAGGGCACATTTTGAGGGACTTCTCAAATCCTCTTCTATTTCATTAAAAAATTCTGACATGCAGACTGAAACATGCACTTTCAATACCAGCAGCAGACTTCCCTGGTGAGCAGTAGCTTTACTACAGTGATCTAATAAGCAACTAGAGTGCTAACATTCTGAATTTATGGCAAATGTGTGACACATCTGAATGCCTTCTTGATGGAATCAAAGTAAAAAACTAAAAGTATTTCCTACTGAGGAGACTGTAGTAAATGAGGAAATTAGGAAACATCATAACAAATAAGTCTCCCAAAATGGCCACCAGAGACAAAAGAGCCCAAATGTAGCTCAAATATCACCCAGATGTAGCCCAAGTATAGCCCAATGAGAGAATGTCCCAGAGTGTTCTAACGAACAACTAGAGCGCTAACAGTCTTACTTATGACAAAAGTATGGCACACCTGAAGCCATCTTGATTGGAATAAAGTGGTAACACTTAAAACATTTAATTTACAAAGGAACAAAATGAGGGGGTTCATTTTGCCATAGAAATTATGATTAGTGCTGCAGAAAGAAAAATTAGGGCACATTTTGACTTCTTAAATCCTCTTCTATTTCATAAAAAAATTCTGACATGCAGACTGAAACATGCACTTTGAATACCAGCAGCAGACTTCCCTGGTGAGCAGTAGCTTTACTACAGTGATCTATTGAGCAACTAGAGTGCTAACATTCAGAATTTATGGCAAATGTGTGACACATCTGAATGCCTTCTTGATGGAACCAAACAAAGTAAAATACTGAAAGTATTTCCTACTGAGGAAACTGCAGTAAATGAGGAAATTAGGAAACTTCATAACAGATAAATCTCCCAAGATGGCCACCAGAGACAAAAGAGCCCAAATGTAGCCCAAATATCACCCAGATGTAGCCCAAGTATAGCCCAATGACAGAATGTCCCAGAGTGTTCTAACGAACAACTAGAGCGCTAACAGTCTTACTTATGACAAAAGTATGGCACACCTGAAGCCATCTTGATTGGAATAAAGTGGTAACACTTAAAACATTTAATTTACAAAGGAACAAAATGAGGGGGTTCATTTTGCCATAGAAATTATGATTAGTTCTGCAGAAAGAAAAATTAGGGCACATTTTGACTTCTCAAATCTTCTTCTATTTCATAAAAAAATTCTGACATGCAGACTGAAACATGCACTTTGAATACCAGCAGCAGAGTGAGCAGACTTCCCTGGTGAGCAGTAGTTTTACTACAGTGATCTAATGAGCAACTAGAGTGCTAACATTCAGAATTTATGGCAAATGTGTGACACATCTGAATACCTTCTTGATGGAACCAACATAAAAAACTGAAAGTATTCCAACTGAGGAGACTGCAGTAAATGAGGAAATTAGGAAACTTCAGAACAATAAATCTCCCAAGATGGCCACCAGAGACAAAAGAGCCCAAATGTAGCCCAAATATCACCCAGATGTAGCCCAAGTATAGCCCAATGACAGAAGTGTGCAAAACACTTGTTTGTTGAGTATTTGCAGTTTTATATAGTGCAGACTTGTCAGGTATTGGAGTGCTTTACATGAGCATTGGTTACATCACACAAGATCAAATTCATTTTGGTTGTAGACATGGGGAGATTAAGTGATTTGACCAGAATCACAGAATGTTGAGCTGAAGCAGAAACTCCGACCTGGTTCCCCAGTTGCAAAGTCTGCAGCTCTGGAAGTGACACCACATCCTCTCCCCTAGGTGCAACATTTAATCAAGTGGTCAACTGGATATTATTATTATTATTAACTTTTATTTGCATAATTAATTAAAACTATTACAAAATTTGCATGGTAAATTACAATTACAATAAGTAAAACATTTATCATTTTAAAAGAGTTAATACTGGGAGTAAAATACTCTTTACTTTCAGAAAATGTACTTAAATTGTCCAGTAGTTAAGAAAGGAGTTTTATTGCTTCTTCAAGGAATTTGACTCCACGACAAGCTAAGATTATGGAGGAGCCACTGAGCCAACATATGACTGCCTGTCTGCAAGAACGAATGTTTAGCACGTTAAAAATAGGTTTCAATAAAAGTCGTCTCTGGTTTATCAGGGCCGGGCATATGCAGAAAAGGTGAACCAAGGTTTCTGTGTGGTACCCTCGAGGGCTCCGTGTAGCGGATCAAGCGCTCACGTGACGCCCTCCTGCCGGCTGGCCACGCCCACCTTCAGGCCACGCCCCCTTCCCGCCCTTACGGCCACCTATAACAATGTGCCATTTTAGAACGCGCAGCGGACGAGCGCAGCGGGAGCGCCGACTTCGCGCCGAAGTCGCGCATAAGTCAAGCCCGTCTGCGCCCGTCCGCGGCCGATCGGGGCCAGGGGCACGACACCATGCCAAAATCCTGTCCTATTCGCCTAAGGACCTCATCGCCCTTCAAGGCCCTTGGCCACTCCCGGATTCCGTCCATAGACTCGTCTCTTCACTAGGCCTTGCCCCTACCCTCCCCACACCTCCGCTACCCCGCTACGCACCCCCCTGTTACCCTGCCCCCCCCTCGCCGATCCCTGTCCCACGACCCCAGCACTGTCTGTCATCCTACTTAATACCAGGTCAGCGGTCAAGCACCACCACGAGTTGTACGTCCTACTCGACACCGAGAAACCGGACTTACTGCTCCTGACCGAAACCTGGTACTGTGACTCCTCCCTCCCCGCCCTCCTGGCTACCCTTCCGCCTTCCTACGTGGCCCTGCGTGCCGATCGTCCGGCGGGCAGGGCTGGCGGTGGGGTCGCCTTAATCGCCAGGTCAGATTTGCATTTTCTATCACTTCCTTTTCCCCCTATGCTCCCTGCTGACTTCTTAGTAGTCCGCTCCCTCTTATCCTCCCCTCCCATCACTTGCCTTCTCGTGTACCGCCCTCCTCAGCCCTCACCTTCATTTTTACCTGCTTTTCAAGACCTACTGGCCAATCTGGTGGTCAATTATGCCTCGGTTCTGGTGCTGGGGGATTTTAATTACTGGCCCTCAGACCCACACGAGTGCCCTGCCTCAAAGGAATTTACAGAATCCTTACTATCTTTCAACTTCGTGTCACATATAACTGTCCCCACTCACTCTCACGGGCACACACTCGACCAGGTCTGGTCTCTCAACCTTCCATTGGCCTCGGTGGCTGTCTCTCCATGCCCCTGGTCTGATCATGCCCTCATCTCCTTCTCCATCCTTCACAACCCACTTTCCAAAACCCCGCGTGCCAAAAACACCTGGGCGCGGAACTGGAACAGGCTGGATCTCCCCTCCTTGACCTCCCTGCTCCGCAACTCCATTCCCTCCTTCTCTGGCCTATCATCTGCCTCTCAAGCCAAGGCCATTAACACCTGGCTGGCTGGAGGTTGCGACTCAGTGGCTCCCCTACGTCGCATTTCCATTCGCCGACTCAAGGACTCCAATAGATGGTTTAACGACCACCTAAAAGAACTCAAACTGAGCGCCCGACGGGCGGAGAGGCAGTGGAGGAAAGATTATAGCCTTTCATCTAAAACCCACTTCCTGGCATCACTGGCTAAATATAAATCAGCAATCCTGGCTGCAAAAACCGACTACTTCTCCACGAAAATAACGTCTGCCGACAACAAACCCAGGGTAATCTTTGGCATTGTGAATGACCTGGCATTCTCTGACCGAACTTCGTCCCAAATCCCTCCCTCCCAGCCCCTCTGTGATCAACTCAATCACTACTTCTTGGACAAAATCACAACTATCAAGGCTAATATCCCATTACCCTCGTCTGCTTTTGTTGATCCCTCCCCCCCCACCGTCCAGAACCCTCTCACCCTCATCCCTCCCCTCACTCAGGAATCTTTTCTGGCAATACTCCCCAAAGTAAAGTCGGGGTCTCCGGCGGACGTCTGCCCCGCACGCATCTTACAGCAAATCTACTCTAGCTGCCCTGATCCCCCTATCGCCTTCCTTAACAGCTCCTTGGCTCAGGGTGTTGTGACCCCTGCACTAAAGGCCGCCACCATAGTGCCTCTGCTGAAGAAACCCGGCGCGGACCCTTCCATCTCGGCTAACTTTCGCCCCATCTCCCTGCTGCCCTTCCTGGGCAAGGTGATGGAACGCCATGTCACCGCGGTACTGAGCGCTCACATCGAGGCGAATGGGGGGCTGGCCTCTCGCCAGGCAGGATTCCGCCCCAGGCATTCGACCGAATCGGTCGTAGTCTCAGTCCTAGACAACCTCAGAAAGGGTATGGATGACAACAACCACCAGGCACTGGTCCTCCTTGATCTTTCCGCCGCCTTTGACACGGTGGACCATACCATCTTACTTGCCCGTGTCAAGGCGGCCGGCATCGGGGGATCAGCTCTGGTCTGGCTCTCCTCCTTTCTGAGGGACCGCACTCAGGCGGTCCGACTAGGCGATTTCACCTCCACCCCTCTCTCTGTCACCTGCGGTGTTCCCCAGGGCTCCTCTCTCTCTCCCTTACTCTTTAATCTCTATATCTTTCCTCTTATCTATGCACTCCAGCAGCTGGAGGTCACTGTTTACAACTACGCGGATGACCTCCAGCTCATCTTTGATCTGTCCCCCTCTCCTCTCTCGGTCTCTAATTTCCAGTCAACTTTGACATTCATCAGGGACTGGATGAACCACAACCATCTTAAACTGAACCCTGACAAGACCGAGCTGGTTCTCACTGGTGGTTCATCCAGCCCCTGGAACTCTCTTTTCTGGCCCCCCTCTCTTGGCCCGGCACCATCCCCCTCCACCGTGGTCAAAACACTGGGTGTTAAAATGAATAATCAGCTCACTCTTCACTCACAAATCAGTTCCGTGGTTTCCTCCTGTTTCCTCACTCTCCGAACTATCCGCTCTGTCTCCCGCTTCTTCTCTCCCCAGGCACTTAAGACCATCATAGCCGCCCTGGTAATCTCACGATTGGACTACGCCAACGCCCTCTATCATGGCATTCCAGCGTACAGCCTGCGTAGACTCCAAACCATCCAGAACCAGGCGGCCAGGCTGATATACAGCCTTCCACGCTACCACCACTCCACCCCCCTTCTAAAAAAGCTTCACTGGCTCCCCGTGAAACAACGCTCCCTTTTCAAGATCGGATGCATGGTTTTTCAGGCCCGCCAGGGCACTGCCCCCGCTTTCATCGCCTCACTAATTAAACCCTATGTCCCCGCTAGAAATCTCCGGTCTTCCTCCAAGTCCCTTCTCCAGACCCCCCGCTTCTCACGCAAAAAGTGGGGCGGTTCTAACTTCTCAACTCTGGCCCCTACTTTCTGGAACTCACTTCCAGACAATCTCCGTTCTGCAACTCAGTATCTCTCCTTCCGTAGAGACCTGAAAACTTTCCTCTTCAGCCAGGCTTTCCCCGCCTAATACTTACTCCACCCTTCCATGGTCTTTCTTCCTCAGTTACTGAACCTCCAGCGCCAAGAAACCGCAAGGTGTACGCCGCGCTCTACAAGTGTTTTAAATTAGAAATTAGAAATTACCCGCAAAGGCGGCATTCTTTCGTCTGATGCGGCGGTTTCCAAGATGGTAATAAATCTTTTGAGACATGTATCCCCATCCGAAAAGCTGTAAATATCTTTTTGAGGTGTACATTAAAGTGGGATGCTAGGTAGGGCAATGGTTTTGAAGGTATAAAAGAGTTCATGATTGTCCAACCATGCCGACGTATTGCCAATGTCTCTTTATCCTCCGCAAAAGATTTCCTTTTTGCCGCCGCATTTGCTAGTTTACTTAACGTTGCCTTGTCAGATCCTGATTTCCATACTGATTCCAACTCCAGCATTTCCACACAATATTTCAGATGTTGGCCCCAAATGTTCAGCTTTTCGGATTCCCCGCTTTGTTTTATTTCCTCCCAGCTTAGCCAGTCCAGTGTTTCTGAATGAGCAGATCGAAGTTTATGGCAAAGTTTCACAAACCTGCTCATACTCCGATATTTCTGGTTTTGCAGACCAAATTCAAGCCTGACTTGTGCTGCTGATGCAGATTTTGGCAGGTTAAAGACCGCTTTATAAATTTTGGTCTCTAAGGTGTTTAAAAGTTCGGCTTCCTTCCCACACCATGTTACCAAGCCGTAAGATAGAGTCGGCATTATCTGTGCTGCCATAACTTTTAATTGGTGGCTATAGTTGGGACAGTCCATTTTACCTTTTATGGAGCGATGGGCAAAAATAAGTGATTGAGCCTTTGTTTTTAAAGCTGTTTTGTGATCATTATGAATACCTCCTTTTGTTATGATTAGGCCCAAGTATTTGTAGTTCACTTGTTCTTTTACTCCTATCCCTTGAGCCATCCATTTATATTTTAATTTCTTCGGATCAACCAACCGGACCACTTTTGTTTTTTCTTTGTTTAATTCCAAACTTTCCTTTTCCAGGTATAATGTTAGTTTGTTGATGGCTCTTTGTAAGCCGATTGGGGTTTTACTCAACAACACTATATCATCCGCATATTGTAAGTAGTAAATTGGGTTGTTTGCCAAGAAGGGGGGATGACTATCTGCTGAATCAATAGCCTTAGTGAGGTCAGCAAGAAAGAGATTGAAGAGGGTGGGGGCTAAGACACAGCCTTGTTTTAGACCTTTGTGTGTTGGAATATTCCCTGTGGTGCTGCCTCCGTTCCCCAGTTTCACCATTGTCCAAGTGTTTTGGTAGAGGGCTTGGATGGCTATTAATAGCTGTTGTGGCAGCCCCCAGCTCTGCAGCTTACTCCATAAGCGCTCTCTATTTACTCGGTCAAAGGCAGACTTGATATCAATGAAACAAGCGTACAGTCGAGTACCTTTTGCTACAGCTTGGTCTATTAGAATTGACAGACAGGTTAGGTTGGTTGTAGTTCCCATTCCTTGCCTAAAGCCAGTCTGGAATTTTGGCATGATCTTTTGCTCTAGGATCCAAGCTTGTAGTTCTGCTAAGATGCAAGAGGCATATAGTTTTGCCTCTACATCTATTAGGGATATCAGTCTATAGTTCGCAGGGTTTCGATGGTCACCGCTCTTGAAGATGGGGTGGATAATACTCCCTTTCCAGGAGGCGGGTAACTCTGCCTGTTTGTATATTCGGTTAAACAGTGGTGTTAGAATCTCCGACCACAAGTCCGGGTCGTGTTTAAAGATTGCATTTGGCAGCCCGTTGGGTCCTGCTGCCCCCTCTGTCTTTAGTCTTGAGATAATCATCCTTAGTTCGTTGATACTGGTTATGTCGTCTGATTTTGTTGGCCCATTCTCCATGTTTCCCTGCTTCAATTCCCTTTCTTTATTTTTATTGTCTCCTTTTAATTTCTCCACCCCGGAGCAATTGTTTTGACCCGCCTCCGTTTTGCTATATAGAAATTGCACATGTCTGATCCAGATGTCTGCTCCAACCCCGGCTTCCTGCTGGAATTTAGACCCTTGGTTAAGGTCATTTATGATGCCCCAAAAATCCTGGTTGTTCGGATTTTTTCCCGAAATTAACAGCTTGTGCCAGATGGATTCTTTGTATGAGTACTTTGCAGCACTCAGAGCCTTCCTATATGTTCTCCTTACTTTCCTCAGATTAGATGTATTAATCGTTAGACCTAATTTTTTTTGATGTGCCAGTGCCCGGACCTCCTTAGCCACTATTCTTTTTTTTGTTCTGAGATCCATATTAAACCACGGCTCCTTATTGTTGTAATCATTTCTGTGATTCCCTGAACTTGCTGGGAACTTGCGTTGCAGAGCCTGAATCATTTGTTCCCAGTTCGATACTATGTCCTCCTCCTTTTGAGAGCCGCAGTCAGCCATCTGTGCTTTAACTGTGGCCATGATTTTGCCCAGCCCCTCCCCACGCCATTTTATTTTTTTCAAGTTAAACTTTACTGCGTGTTGTAATAAAGAGTTCATTGTTGGGGCCATACTTGGTGCAAAATTCAAACTTATAATTTGGGGGAGATGGTCACTTTCCGCTCGATGTTCAATACCAAATGCATTAATACAAGGAATTAGCTCGTCACTGGTTATGGTGTAATCAATTATTGATTGAGCCCTACCACGTAAATATGTGCCGGCAGCTGGCATGTCCTGCTTAAAATTCCCGTTTAGGATTGACAAGCCGTGAACTTTAAGGCTTGAAGCTAGCTGTTTCCCTACACGGTTTGCTTTTATCCTCACCCTCGCCTTATTTTGATCAATGAGGACTGTATTGAAGTCACCTGAGATGACCAGTTGATATTGTAAGTGAGACTTTTGCAGGAACTGAATAAGAGATAGCAAGGTCACATGTTTTTCTTTTTGTGAATGTCTATCAGGATGGATGTAGACATTGAGAATTAACAATTTCCAAGGTTCCCTACCCGATGACTGGTTTCCCGTAATTCTAATCACTTGGACCCACCTCAGTCCCACGTCTATCTCCTCAGATGTCCAGTTGAACTTAAGGGTAATATATGTCGAGAGACCACCGCGAGAGTGGCCGTACATGGAGACTCTTTCTGCGTATATTTGAAATTCTTGGAAGCCTGGTATTGGTGTTGATGCTAGTTTCCAGGACTCCTGAATCAGAATTATGTCCTGACGTGCCTCACCAATTAGCACGCACCTTGTTTCTATATCGCAGCTCCACTTTCACCCACCGAAAGCAGTCGTATTCCCGGACTCTGCCTCACGCATTGACGTACCCGTGATCATCCCCCTTCCAGGTAAAGCCCGCCAAATAATTCTCCTTCACCACCCTCCTTCCCCTGTACCCGCTAACCCCCTGCTCCTTCCCCTTTCAGCGCATTGCCGCGGACCAACCCATTTTGCCAGTCCCTACTCACCCAGCACGCTTCATTATTCTTCATCATTTGGTAAGTGCCTAACTCTGTTCGATCCCTTCATCACGTATACATTTCAGCCCCTGCTAACCACCCCGCCTTCTTTTCCTCCCAGCACCAAATTGTGTCCCCATCCAAGTCCTAGGAGCTTCAATTCCCGAGCGAATATGACACTCTCTATTGAGTAACTAGTCCTATCGAGGTGAGTGTTACTATCCCTTGGCCACTCGCCCTTCTTAATTTCCTGGGAGCCTCGCCCCCTCAGTCTCATCTCCCAACATTATTGTGCTCCTTCGCAGGTTACTATTGAATGTCCCTGCGTCCCATTCCTTCCATTCTGCTCTGCTGACTCGGCGCGAATCATTGGACCCCTATATTTCGGATCCAACCCCTCCGATTCCGGTCAGTCCCCTTTGCTTTTCCCTTCACCGTTCACGATGTCCGTAATTTACCAATAATTCTTCGGCTCACTGCCTCACTCTTAGGCATTGTCACGCCACTTAGTGACACTCAATTCCGTATGTTTGAACTCACCCACAGCCTTCATTACGCATCCGTTACCGCTGCAGACTCCTTAATATTCTGCATGTCTTCTGCATGGTTTATTATCGGTAACTCACACCTCCGCATCTTTGTCCTCATATTTCTTGTAACATGCCAACAGCACCAACTATTCATTTTTACAGATCACTCCGGTTCACTCCCCTTTTCACCCCCTCCTTGGCCTCACGACGATTAAAATACAGGACTATTATCCCTTCACGTAAGCAGTGTCGCATAGTGGTCTGTCAGACCTTTACTTCATTGTTTTTCTCTTACTAATTATGCAATTTTTCCTTTTCTTTTTCTCTCTCCCCCTTAAATTCTCTCCATGCGCCTGTTTCAATTATTCAGGTCATATGCACAGGCTTTGATTATGTTGTCCTGATGATGATCCCAGTATTATGTGTGTGGATCGAAACGTCGTCGACAATTGCATATACCCGATATGTTCCTATTGACATCATACTATGTACATAAGGGTTTCTATGTAATGTTTGTTAATCTTATTCTCCAACCTTTTTCTCATTGTACAAAAATTTTTTCGCCTGAACAACTTCTTTTGTAAAAAGCTTTCTTCCTTATCTGTTGTACGGTACACAGGCTTGTGTCCTACTTTGAGAATTCTTTTGTATTTTGTTGTCTACATTACCTTATTAGTAACAATTTATGACCACTGTCCGGCTGGACAAGTCTCTGAAAATATGAACTGATTGGGTCCTTATTTACTCCCTCTTTACTCAACTGATGCCTAGGGACCTCTGTTGTTTATAAATACTGACGTTGGAAAAAGGCTTGAGTATCATGGTCATAGGCCATTTCTCGAAAGCCATGGACATTCCATGAACAGATTGAGACTATGGGCTTCTTTATTATTTTCTGGCGGGGCAACGAAAGCCATGAGGTGTGCGTGGAATTCAAAAGTGGGTTAGGCAGCTTTATTACTCAAGACAGCAGGAATCCAGGACCAATCCAATCTGTCTTTGTGACCGCGATCAATTGCTTGTGTCTGATGGACTGCACTAGATGACTCTGGCGTCGAGGCCCTTGCGCCTCGTAGACAAGTGGACATTTGGCCTTTGCTCTCTTGCCCCTTTGCTTGAACCCTTGTACTAGATTGTAATGGGTATGGGTATCTCGGGCGCTTATGGCGCATTATTGAAATACCCCATGTTTCGAACTGAGGTTTTGCAAGATATATCCTGTCTGCCAGGTCCTTTGAGGCCCAGGTTGTAACTGTTTCTTCTGTGTCCATTTTGTTTGGATTTTGCTGGAATTCCACTGAATAGAGATCCTGGGAGGTAATATCTTTTAAATTCGATACTTCTTTAAACAGAGTTAACAGATTACCTCGGTTCAAGATGTCCTGGCAGCCCCTTGTCGAGTAATCAGGAATAAATGTTAGTTTTTGCTCATATAAATCTGAGTGGTTTCTTCCCTCTTTGAATTTTAAGTCTTTTTTGCCAGAAGTAAGGTTACAACCTTGTAACCTGGTGCTGATGGACTTTATCGGTTGTCGTTCTTGCCCGTTCTGTTCAGAAGCTAGTGCTTGCTTCTGTATAATGGTAGTATTTTTTGTCTTCCGTCGGGGCGTGCTTTGATCTCTTTGTAAAAAAGAGCATTTACGTTCTTTTTCCAGGATAGTAATCCGCAGAGGGGTCAGTACTGGATTGTTTGTGATTGTTACTGCTTCGCCGCGTTGATTGTGTAAATCCCTTTCGGGGAATGTAAATAGTTGTTGTTCAATAGAGTTTACTAATACTGGATTTGGGACCTCTTGATGGATGTTTTTTGTAGCCAACCTATTTGTTGCCGGGGTTTGGTTCATGCTATTTTCCTCATACGCTCTATGTTCACCCCCTTGAGATTGTTTTTCATCAATACGTCCCCTCACTTGAACTAAGGAAGGATGGTTTGTTCTTGTAAACTCTCTGCATTCATCGCCCCTGGGCAGGTCTAGGCTTAGGTCGGCTCCTGAACTAGGGCGTTCTTCCCTACGTATGGATACAGGGTTTAATTTATCAGTTTGATCTGCTAAAAGGCCCTCACCACCTGTTGACCCGTTCATAAGGCTAAGGTTGTTTCCTGGGTGGGGATTAGTTTTAAATATAGGGAAGATTTTCTCAGGAGCCCCGTTGAATTGTTTCTTATTCTTAAACCTTGTCTTTCTCACCCTTTTCCTTTCTCTCTTTGTTAGACTGTTCTTGGAGTTAGCTTGGATGATAGATTGAGGGTCTTCGTTGGCTGGCACAATTTCACCTAGGCTGCTTTCCTTTTCGGATTGGTCTGGATCCATTTTTTGTATGCTGTTTGAGGCCTTACTCTTGAGTATTTGTGGTTTTTCCGGGAAGGGGTTAAATCTTGCGCCTGTCTGTTAGCACGTGAAAGTTTCACCTCCCCAAGGATATCCATAAGAATGGCCGGTAGGCTTGTTAGTTTTTCTATTATGCTTCCACAACCACAGTTTTGTATTTGATCACTCCTTCCTGTGGTCAGGTCTGGTCTCCCCTGAGTTGTCAGGAGTGTAGAAAGGGAGTCCAATTTTGCGTTTATGCCTGAAATGTGTCCCGCCATTAATGTAATAAGGTCGATCTGGACTTCCATCTTGTCAGATTGGTAGTTCAGCACCCTTATTGCTTGCTCTAGGGTGCTTAACAAGGATTTGGTCCAGGATGAAGAGGGTTCGTTTTTTTCTATATTACTCAGGTCCTTTAGTTCTAGATCCGACATATTCCCTGATGAAATTGTGATTGGCAAAGGGAGACTCGGGAATTGCTGAATGACCTGCGTTGTTATGCGGTCATTTGTGCCAGTTTTTTGTTGGTCTTTACTTGGATCCAGGCCTCGAGGGGTTGAAGCCAGCATACCTGGGCTCAAGTGCTGATTGCCGAGGCCGGATGTTACTTGTGGAGCTCTCTCTTGAGTGTCGATGTATTTTGTGATTCTCTCAGAGAGTTCCTCTAATCGAGAGTCATTTGATAAAAAAAAGGGGGTTTAACCATAAATCCACTTCTGGCCCTAAAGAGATGGATTGGTGTTTTTGGCCTGAGATTCCCTCGTGGACCCCCATGTTTCCTTTAATGAGGTCACCCATATTAGCAATGTCGTCAAGTGTCGCGGCTCTGACCTCACTTTTCCTCTGTGTCGGCCTTGAGGTCTTTTCGAGGCACTTATCTGCCGTGGCCCTTACAGCGCTGCTTCCATTACTTTCTTTTGTGGTAGCTGGTGTATTGGGACTGTGCACTTGTGCGATGGTCAGCCCATGTTTGCTTTGAAGGGAGTGCATAGGGATGATTGGAGACTCTGGTTTGCTATTTAGCAGGTTTGATGGCTCAAGAGGGCTAGGAAGCTTTGAAGCCTCCGCTGTTGGGGCATAGATCGGTGCCAACGGGTCTTTTAGGTAAAAGAATTTTAAGAGGCCGGGCTTCCGTTTGGGGTCGGGTCTTGGCTCGGGAGTTGGTACCGATACCAACTTTTCTCTTATTTTTGGTTCATGTCCCGATTCCGATGTTAATTTTACTTCCATGGTTAACTTTCTGGGCTTTTTGGGGAGTTTTTTACTTTCCACAAGTTGGCGTGTTTTCCCCGATCTCATTTCCTCTATCTGGGACCCACACTCCTTTGGGCCCTGGCGCGGATCAGGTCGTGGAGTATAATGGCCAAACTTGGTGGAGTCAGGCGTGTTTTAGTCCGCCACACTACAGACCACAGACCGTGCTCTCCGGTACTCTCCGGTACTCTCTGGTGCTTTCACAGCGTCGAGCTCCCTCAGTCCCATACAGATGCAACAGAGGGAGCTATTGTCAGCCTTACTTTACAATTTCCTTGCTCCTTGCTCCTTACTCCCTGTTTCCGCACTACCTTGTCCAGCTGCCTAGCCAGGCATGGCTCGTGCTTATTTATTTCTCAAAATGCTGGCTCGAGCCCAAGTGCAGGTGTGGGTACGAGTATAAGGTACTGGGAGCAGTAGACTGTGCGGTGGGCAAAGCGCTGGGAGCGTATGGGGCGGCGGGGAGCGGGAGGACAGGGATTAAGTAGCTGCCCCTCCACTCAACCCAGCTCTGCCCGATTCAGATTGTTGATACTTTTTCTCCTTTCCAACTTCTTTCCACTCACCGCTAGCAGCTGCCGCTCTCACCTCGCCCCTCTCGTCTCCTCTAATCACTCGCTGGTGTTTCAGCTGGTTTCTGCTGTACTGCTGTACTGTCCTGTCCTGCGAGGACTCTGCGCTGTCCTGTGCTGCTCCTCTCTGGTCACGGCAGCGTTTTGGGGCGTTTTGGGGCGTTTTGGGGCGGAAAACAGGGTAAAACAGGGTAACACCTCCTGTGTCTGCGACCTCCGTCTTCCGTCCTACGTCCGTCGCACTTGAGATCAGAGCCGAGGCGAGGCGGAAAACGAGCCGGAGCTTCAGGAGACGCGGGGCGCGTGGGGGGGGACTGAACTGCCGCTCCAGCCCGCTCATCCCGACCCGTCTCTCTCCCCGCCGGATCGTCACGGCTCCGCAGCACCTCCTGCAGTGGCAGCCCACGGGAAGCAGGGAAGCTCCTCCTCCTCCTCTTTCCGTGTCGACTTTCGTGACTCGTAACTCGTGACTCCAAGGTAAGCGTCAACTGGATAAAAAAACATAAAGATTACAAATAATTTAAAAGTTCTTTGTCGCTATTTGAAAACTCAGAAAATATGTCCTCATTTTAGTTTTTTAGAGCACTAACCATAATTTTGATGCAAATAAGACCCTCTCATATATGTAATTTCTAAAGGAAATACACGAGGTATTACAGTTTTGATTACATCAAGATGACGTCAGGCGTTCCACACTTTTGTGATAAATATAGAATGTTAGCAATCTAGTTGTTCATTGGGATACTGTTGAGAGGCAGAGGCCAGGGGCACGGACTCTGAAAATTGAAGGCAGGTAGGAGAGTGCAGATGCAACAATTTGACCACACTGGGAAGGCAGGAAGGGCAGTGGCAGCAAAACAGACTATGGAGGGCAGTGGAAAGGGGGGCAGGGGCAACAAACCAACAATACAGGACTGGCAAGAGAGGCTGTGGCAATATAATAGACCATTGTGGGCAGAAGGAAGAGGAAGTGGTAGTACAACCATACATGCCAACAGACCCGTTTCAGCCAGGAAACGTCCAATGTTTTTAAGCTCAAATGGGCTTTATTTGTTCTGTCTCCTATCTACAATCTCCTCTTTTTCAATGTAACTCAAAGGGTAAAATCAATACCCCAGTTTTTTTTCAAAATCTCCCTCTTACCAAGTTCAAAATGTTCGCAAGCATGGTACATTGGATCATGGTAGGCAGGAGGAATTGGGGTAGGGACATGGACTCGGATAACAGAGGACAGGTGAGACATGGAGAGGTGCACCAAACTGACCCTACAGGGCAGGCATCAGGGTTTTGCAGCAGCACAATACACCACACAGCGCATGCAGGACGGCAGTGCAGCACAACAATCCATAGAAAGCAATAGGGCGGGGACAGGACCATGCACATGGACAACAGAGAACAGAGGGAAAAGAGGCAATGGTAGCTAGCTGACCATAATGGACAGACAGGAGTGAAAGCTGCAGCATAACAGACCATAAAGGGCAGGAGCGACGGATCAGGGGCATTACAATGGAATAGACAAGCCAGGAGGGAGGGAATAGGGGTCTGCACATGGTAAAAGAGGGCTGGGGGCAAGGGGGCAGGGCAGGAGCAGCAAGATGACCATGGAGGTCAGGCAGGATGGGCACTAGAAACAAGACACACTATGGAGAGCAACAATGAGACTATGATGGCATACACACAGACCATGGAGGGAAGGTGGGAGGGGTCAGGGGCAGCTAGCTGACCACACAGGGAAGGTGGGAGGGGCCATGAAAGCACAGAAGACCATGCATGGCAAGCAGGAGGGTTAGTGGCAGCACAATGGCTATGATGGGCAAGAAGGAGGGTGCAGGGGCATGCACAAAGGACCATGGAGGATAGAAGGGAGGGTCAGGACCTGGGCACAGACAAGAGAGTTCAGGGGAAGGGGCCTCACAACAGACTGCGCGGGGCAGGCAGGAGGAGCAGTTGCAGCACATAGACCAGGGAGGGCAGAAGGGTGTGGCAGTAAAATGGACCATGGAGGACAGGAGGAAGGGGATAGGGGCATGGCATGTGGACAGGCAGTGTGGAGGTGGCAGGGACAGGTTACAGTCATCTGACAATGCTAGGCAGGTGGGAGGGGAGTGGCAGCTCAACAGAACACTCAGAGTAGATAGGAGTGGCAGGTCCATGGAACATGGTGGGCAAAAAGGATGGAGCAGGGGCATGCACAAAGACATCGGAGGGCAGGGGGAAGGAGAATAGGGGCAGCAAGCTAAGCACAGAGGCTAAGCAGGAGGTCAATGATGGGTCATAGAATTGGGCAATGGAGGGCAGGAGGAGTGGACTGGTACATCATGCTAAATGGAGGGAAGTGGCAGCACATCAGACCATGCATGGCAGGAGGGAGGAGGCTAGTCCATGGATTCAGACAACAGAGGATAGGGAGGAGGTGGATGGGGCAGCAGGCTAACTGTTCAGAGAAGGTGGGTATTAGGAACTTTATTGTATTTAAAATGTGTGTCTGTGCGAACTACTTAAAATATAAACAAGTATGCAGCATAATCTCACTTTTATTCAGGAAGAAGAGGACGTTTGTGACTGTGACTCCGGATTCACTTGGCAGAAACACCCCCTGACCCTCCACCCCCCATCGCAAAATGTAATGCCGTGAAAAGGGTAGGTGGACACAGTGTTATATAGAACATAGTCCTGAGAGCACGATTGAAAATGAAAACTAGATATAGTATATGGTATAAACTATGCACCAAAAAGTGTGATATAAGATGAACCGGGCGTGAAATATAATATGCAATACTTTGTGCGCAGTGACAGATTCATTGGAGAGCGCGAGATAGCACAGGCACAAGCGCGTGCTATGCGATATGCGCCTTGGAGTGTAATATGCACAGGGTTGTATTGTGTACCCTAACTAGTCTCTAAAGTTGTAATATAAAATATGTGCTGGGGAGTGTAACGTTGCATATGCACTGTGACAAAGATATGGATCCCAGATTGTAATATGTATGGCATAGCGCTGTGCGTTATAACATAGGCATCGAGGAAGGCACGTTAAATGGGGCAATATAACCCGTGCGAAGGCAAGTGTGGCATGACATATTCACGGGGTGGTGTTACAGTGCACATGGGCTAGAGAGTGTCATAGCATACGCACTAGCTGGTGGAATACAACACAGAGGTGTGTGGCACTCGGTGGGCATTGGTGGGTGTAACACAGCATTGGGCTCAGCCAGGAGCACGCTGTGACTCTCAAGTGAGGTTCGTCTCCTTTCCTGAGAGTAAAATAAAAAGTATTACACATCCGGCGGTGGATGTGTGTTTTATTAACCGTGAGGGGGGTTTCTTGCATAGTTTGGTTGAATTTTTGTCGAATCCGCTTTGAATGGCTTGGTGTGCGTGTATATTAAATGTGCCCGTCAATAGCTACCCATGTTTGTATAAATAAACGACAAGGGTGTCTACTTGGAGAGTACCCACCGGCGGGGGCGCCGGGATTAGGCACGGTAGGGCGTCAGACACGTCAGAGTTTGACTAGCGGTGTAAATACATTCCATGTGGATTCATTGTATGCATAGTCGCCTTTTAATGAATATCACGCAAATCGTCATGGTGATAGGTACATACGGTTTGTCCAGCATGTCCTAGGTTTTTCTATAAATATATTTATAAAAAAAATAATAAAAAACAAAGGCCGGCCCCGGGGGATGGGATCCCTGGGGCCATAAGTGGCCTGAGGAGGGGGTGCAACGCAGCCCCCTCCTAAAGAATTTAAATAAAAAAAAGGCCATGACCCGGGGGTTGGGGTCCCCAGGGCCGATTAAGGCCTTGGGAGGGCCAAATTCATTTTTTTCAACAACAAAAAATTAGGGTGCAGGCCCTGGGGGATGGGGTCCCCAGGGCCAGTAAATTAGAAAAAGAAGGGGGGCCACACAGCCCTCCTTCTTAAAAAAATAAAATAAATCAAAGACCGGCATCGTGCCGGAGGCCACGCCCCCTCCCTGCAGCACTCTGCAAATGCGCCCCCTGGCCAGTTGTAAGTTGGGGAATTAATTCCCCTTCAATACTGAGGGTCCTTGAGGGCCAACTAGCCCAACAGGTATCTCCAGTATGCGCCAGGGAGCTGCGTTGCAGACAGGTGTTCTGAGGCCATGCCCCTTTTTACACCTCTATGCAACGCAGCTCTGTGGCGCTTACTGGAGGTACCTAGTGGGCTAGTTTGACCCTAGGGACCCTTAGGATTCAAGGGGACTTAATCTCTCAACTTAGAACGGCCACAGGGTGCGTTTACACAGTGGTGAAGGGAGGGGACGGGCCTGAGGTGACGTGTGCAAACACGCCCTGTGGCGCGTTTTAAGTTGGGGAAATAATTCCCTTTCAATCCTGAGGGACCCTGGGGGCCAACTAGCCCACCAGGTGCTTCCAGTAAGCGCCACTGCTCTGCGTTGCAGAGAGGTGGTGCAGGCCGTGCCCCCTTTTACACCTCTCTGCAATGGCGCTTACTGGACGTACCTAGTGGGCTATTTTGCCCCTAGGGATCCTCAGGATTCAAGGGGACTTAATCTCCCAACTTAAAAAACGGCCACAGGGCGTGTTTACACAGTGGGGAAGGGAGGGGACGGGACCTGAGGTGACGTGTGCAAACACGCCCTATGGCGCGTTTTAAGTTGGGAAAATAATTCCCCTTCAATCTTGAGGGCCCCTGGGGGCTAACTAGCCAACCAGGTGCTTCCAGTAAGTGCCACTGAGCTGCGTTGCAGAGAGGTGGTCCAGGCCATGCCACTTTTTACACCTCTCTGCAACGCACCTCTGTGGCACTTACTGGAGGTACCTAGTGGTCTAGTTGGACCCTACGGACCCTCAGGATTCAAGGGGACTTAATCTCCCAACTTAAAACGGCCACAGGGCGTGTTTACACAGTGGGGAAGTGAGGGGACAGGGCCTGAGGTGACGTGTGCAAACACGCCCTGTGGCGCGTTTTAAGAGGTAGTTTTAATCCCCTGCCCTATTATATACTAGGGGCTTACAGAGGAGGTCATGCTGATCACAGGGGGACCCCAACGCATAGTGTTCCCTAGTGTATGGAGGTGTTTTCACTGTATTCTTAGTGTCTTTTAACATAGCACTGGCACTAGGACTGATTAGTCAGACTCAGTTACCACCAGTATCCGTCTGAAAAAGTTGAGGGTACAGGATGATTTTGCAACAAGGCTTCTTTCTGCTCTTCTGTTTGTTCTTTCTGCACGTTATCCTTCTTCCTGCACTTTTCTTCGTCTTTGAGGACTTCTGTTGCTTCTTTCTGCATTTC
Source organism: Triturus cristatus (assembly GCF_964204655.1). Classification (NCBI taxonomy): domain Eukaryota; kingdom Metazoa; phylum Chordata; class Amphibia; order Caudata; family Salamandridae; genus Triturus; species Triturus cristatus. The sequence continues at coordinate 394,043,100 of NC_140595.1, forward strand.
TTTTTTTTTTTCTGTGCGTTTTTTCTTCTTTCTTCACATGTCCTATCTCTGTAGGCATAGTTAGAAATTAGCATTTAAAAAACCTTTGAAATTCACTGAAAAAACCATAGGTTTCAGGCACGTTATAGTTAGGAATTAGCATTTAAAAAACCTTAGAAATTCACTGAAAAAACCATAGGTTTCAGGGGCGTTATAGTTAGCTGAACTTTTCACTCGTACAAAACCATTGAAATTCCCCCGTTATAGTTAGTTCAGCTAACTATAACTCGCGCGCACGCAATGCACTGCTGATGACATCACATATTACATCACTCATGACATGGTCAGTGACATCACTCATGACATCACTGATGACATCATCAAGTGAATGTGTGTTTTTCTGAAAATTTCATATGTTTTATATATGTATATCTCAAGGTCGATGGAAGAATAAATGGGTATATAAGTGTCTAAATGGATGATTTTTTTTTTAAAAAATTGATGGTATAACTGACTGATAAGTGTATCTTAGTGAATACATGGCTTAGTGAGTAATGTTTAAATATGTAAATATCTGTATCAGTCTCTCACTTTGTGTATAAGTGGCTGCATGGATTGGTGAGTAGCTACATGAGTGTCTATATAGGTTATTAGTTGGTTTTTTGAGTATCAGTATGAGTGTCTGAGTGTCTGTATGGTTCGGTGGGGCGTATTACGTAGTGCATAGGTGCATGAATGAGTGACTCACTGTTTGTATGTGTTGAAGACAGCATGTGTGCAGGACTGTATGGGTGGATGAGTGTGTGCATGGGTGTGTTAGTGAGTGAATGACTGTCTCAATAGTGTCTTTATGAGTAACTACATATGTTTTAAACTAGTATATGTGACTATTGGTGTATATAAGTGAGTATATGTGAGAGTGAGAGATTGGAAGAGTTCTTGTATGAATAAGTATGTGTTTCTATAAGTGATTGTTTAAAAGACTAAGTATGTGTAAGTTTCTGTAGAAGTAAGTGTGGTGGTGTGTGTATAACTGTATATGCAAGTAAATGGATGTTTGATTCTTTATTAGCATGAGTGACTATGTGTGTGAGTAACTCTATGGATGAGTGGCGTTGTGTAACAGGATGTACAGGTGTATGAGTACATATGATGAGTGAGTACATGTATGAGTGACTGTATAGGACTGTTGGTGAATGAGTGGATGTGTATGTGGATCTTAGAATTACTGAATAGGTTGTTGTAACTGATATTGGTATGTCCATTGTTTTGAAAATGTTAGTTTCTATTTTTGAATGTGTGTATCAAAGGTTATATTAGGGGGAGAGGAGGTCTGCCACTCAATAACAAGGATGATGTCATCAGTGATGTCATTTGAGATGTCATCAGTGATGTCATGAGTGATGTCACTGACCATGTCATGAGTGATGTAATATGTGACGTCATCAGCAGTGCATTGCGTGCGCGCGAGTTATAGTTAGCTGAACTAACTATAACGGGGGAATTTAAATGGTTTTGTAAGAGTGAAAAGTCCAGCTAACTATAACGCCCCTGAAACCTATGTTTTTTTCAGTGAATATATATATATATATATATATATAGATATATATATCTATATTACCTACTGGCGGCCACCAGTAGGTAGTTATAGTTAGGACCTTGTTTCTATTCAAGAATCGTTTTTTCTTTTGCCAATATCTTTGGCGCCGTTTGACGAATCTTCACAAATTTTTCCAGACTAATGGTTCAATCAGGTCAGCTCCTGTCTTGAAAGTTTCGTGGTGGTTTGTCAAGCGGGAGCTGAGAAAGAAAGGGGTCCCAAAACATGTTTTCTCCATGTTAATTTCCATAGGAATTTTGGAACAGGCTACTGACCGATCTGCTGAACGAAACTACACCAAATTTGGCAGAAAGGTAGCTCTTGGTTCAGAAAGCACCCTTTTTTTAAATGGTGTAAATCTGTTCAGTAGTTACTGAGAAATATAAAAATAAAAAATTTCAATATCTGAGCACCGAGGAGGATTCGCAAACCCTCCCGAGCACAAGCTTCATTCTGATTGGCTGCCAACACTCCAAACCAGGCAGCCATCTTGTGACTCAGTAAAACTGAGTCACAGGACAGTAAAAAAAAAGTATTAAAAAACAAGAAAAGGGGACAGGGTAGAAACACACTGACCCCCTAGGCCTGCTCAGGGCCCAAAAAAAGCGTGGGGGGCTCCTGCCCTGCCATTCTGCCCCAGGGACCACCACCTTCCCGGGCCATTAATTATTTAAATACGAGGGTCTGTTGTGGACCCCCGGGCCCTGGGGACCACCACCTTCCCAGGGCTTTAAACAGTTGGGAGGGGGGCCTCACAGCCCCCCTCCTGGAGCCCTCGATGGTCCTGGGGACCGCCACCCCCAAGGCCGGCTCCTCTAATGTGCCAGGGGCCCCACCCCAGGGACATTGCCGGTTTGCTATGGCACGGCGGGAGCACAACTTCTGCACTGCCATAATCAAACACTGCTTTGCTTCTTGGAAGCAAGAGAAGGACACCTGCTCTCGCTTCCAAGAAGCAAAGCAGATTGCTTTTGGGCAAAGGGAGATGCATGTTTGTAAAGTGGTGTAAAAAGGGGGCATGGCTTTGGACCACTCTCAGCAATCCAGCTGTTTGGGGCTTACTGGACATACCTGGTGGGCTAGTTGGGCCCTAGGGACCCTCAGGATTCAAGTGGATTTAATCCCCCAACCCAGAACGCGCCAGGAGGCTAGTTGACTCCTAAGGACCCCCAGCAACAAAGGGGACTTTAATCCTCATCCAAGAGTGCGCCAGGAAGTGGGTTTGCAGAGTGGTGGGGAAAGGGGGCGTGGCCTGCTATGAGAACTTAGCAATCCTGCTGTGTTGGACTTGCTGGAGGTAATAGGAAGGGGAGTTGGCCACACAGTGGGATTGCTGAGAGGTCTTCAGAGGCCATGCTCACCTTTCTCCTCTACTCTGCAAATGCGCCTCCTGGCACAGTAGTGGTTGGGGGATGAAGTCCACTTTACTCCTGGGCGACTTTGGTGGCCAAGTAGTCCTCCTGGTACCTCCTGTGAGTCCTACACAGAGTAATTCCTGAGCACTGGTTGGAGGCCCAGCCCCCTTTCTCCACCACTCTGTTAACATGACTACCAGTTAAAGAGGCATTTGTAATATAATATGTCTCGCATTTGCAAGAGTTAGAGCTATTGGCATTGTAATTCTAAAAGTTTTTTACTTTGTGTGGAGTGGAATTATGTGGTATGTTGTGCAGTGAAATATTGTGGATAGAAAGTATGTGGTATTTAGTGTATAGGAATTATGTAGAGTGGGATTATGTGTTATGGAGAGTAATTATGTGGTATGGTAGTCTGTGTTGTGGATTGGTAACCTCAGGTTTAGTCTTCCTCGTTGCCATAAAAGCTAAATTATGAACTCAATGTGACAAAAAAAAGAAGGAATCACTGAGGAGCACTTGTGGACCTAGTCAGAGGTATGAGCAGATCCACTGGAATTATGTGACTGTTTGACTGCACCGACTTTCGGACAATTATACATTTTCCGCATTAGCCACATAATCCATCATCTGCTGCCTAATCTTCAGATTTTAACAAAAAAAGCCTTATTTGTAGTTCAAATGGCTCAAACCTTACCAAAAATGCAGCGACAAGTGTTACAGCGTTGTGGAAGACCCTTTGCAAACCTAGGATGGTCACCTGCTACTTATGCTAAATGTGGGTGTTAAATTGGTACTAATGGTGTGCAAACCACTCTTGCTTCTTCCTGCGCCTCTCTTGCCACTTTCTTCATTTCTGTTGCTTCTTTCTGCAAATTTCTTTTTTCTGCACTTCTTTTGTCTCTTTCTGCTCCTCTCTTCCACTTTCTGTTCCTCTCTTGCCTCTTTTCATACCTCTCCTGCCTCTTTCTGCACCTCACTTGCTTCTTCCTGTACCCCACTTGCCTCTTTCTGCACCCATGTTCCCTCTTTCTGCACCTTTTCTGTCAGTTTATGCACTTCTCTTGCCTCTTTCTTCACTTCTCTTGCCTCTTTTTGCACCTCTGCTGTTTGTTTTTGCACCCCTCTTGCTTCTTTCTGCACCTCTGTTTCTTCCTTCTGCACTGCGCTTCCTTCTTTCTGCACCTCTGTTGATTCTTTCTGCACCCCTCTTGCCTCTTTCTGCACCTCTCTTACCTCAGTCTGCCCACCTATTTCCTGTTTCAGCACACCTTTTGCCTGTTTCTTCAACTCTCTTGCCTCTTTCTGCAGTTCTCTTGCCTCCTTCTGCACCTCTCTTGCCTCTTTCTGCAACTCTCTTGCCTCTTTCCGCAGTAAATTATGTGTGCCAAATGGGTGTAAGCCAATTTCATCATCTTTAAAGGAGAGATCAAAAGCACTTAAGCACCAGTTAGCAGTAGTATAATGTGCAGAGTCCTAAAGCCAACAAAATGAATGAAGCACAAATAGGATGGATGAAGGCAGAAAGGTTAGGGGAGACCCTGCAGAGAGGGCCAAGTCCAACATGTGGGACGTGTGTGAGTAGCAGTCCTGTGGATCGGAGGTGTCTAGGTGGTTGATGGAAGGAAGATGGATTTTGTAGTGTTTTGAATGTGTGTGTGTGTAAGGAGTCTGAATTGAGTATGTTTGTATATTAGGAGCCAGTGTAATTCCATGTGGTGTGGTGTGATGTGTGTTCTGTTTGGAAAGTTGAGAATGAGTCTTGCTGCTGAATTCTGGATGGTTTTAAGTCTTCTTGTCAGTTACTTGGCAATCCCGGTGTAGAGGTTGTTCCCATAGGCCAATTTGCTGGTGACTAGAGCATAAGTGAAAGTTTTTCTGGTGTTGCTTGTGATCCATGTGAAGATCTTCCTCAGCATCTTCTTTATGTCTGTGTAAGCGAATTATTTTTTAAGGCTGCTTGTTTTAAGCCAGGTGCATGGAACCGCAGTAATTTGTTGTTTTATCTTTTTGATTCTACATTCATCTAAAGGATGTGTTGTTTTATGTCATGCTATATGTTTTATTTGATATTAAGATATGAAAAGCTTCATGGAGCCATGCATAGACTTTTTGAACTAAATGTGTTTTGTATAGATCGGTGTTGGGGGTATTCTGAGGTTCTAGGTTCTAGTTCCTCAAAATTCAGTCTGTTCCAAGGCCAATATGTAGTTGTAGGTAGGTGAGTTTAGCTGGGATGAGTTGTGGTGTCATGTGTTGAAAGGCCATGTGAAAGGACCAAGTGAATTTAGTCATCTTTTGAAATGTGACTAGGTCTGGGTAAGCAAAAATGACATCTAAGATATGTCCTGCAATTTACATGGGTTTGGGGATGAGCAGTTGTAGGCTGAGAGTCTTTAGGCCAGTAAGGATCATTCTGGGGTGGGGTGTATTAGGCACCATAGGCCACTAGTTGAAGTCCCACGGCGAGGCATCCTTTCCAAAGATTAGCACTTTGGTCTTGTCCAAGTTAAGTTCGAGGCAGTTGGATTTCATCCAGGTGACCATTTCGGTCATGCACAGCTTTTAAAGTTGTTCCTGGTGTTGGGTGATTGGTCCGAAAGGCCTAAAATCAGTTGTGTGTCATCAGAGTTGGTGAGTATGTACAGGATTTGTGCGTGGATGATATCTGACAGAATTGTCATGTAGATGTCGAAGAGGTTTGAGCTAAGCGAGGAACACTGTGGGACTCTGCAAATGAGTTAATGGGCTTCTGCAGAGTAGAGTGGTATTTAACATACGCTGGCTCAAAGGGTTGCTATTGTACGGCTCTGAAGGAGATTGCTGGTTTCTTGAGGGAAAGGTATTATCCACTCCATTAATTGACGATAGACTCTAAGATTGTGGATTCTCTCCACAAATGGCCTAATTGTTTTACTATTCCTTGTTTAGTCGTATTATGTTTCAGAATACAGCTGTGGCATATAACAGTGGAGAACAGATTTGATTATTTTTTAATGAAGAGTCCACAAAGATTAATATCGCAGCATTTAACTGACTTTGTTATAGGTTATATTTGTGGAAACAGACCAGAGATAATGAAAACAAAAAATTGGTTACAAAAATACCTTTAAGGTCATTCAAGCCTCATCCCCGCTGCAGGCGTTACCATTCTTCTTAACTGTTTTTGCCCAAAAGGGCCATGAACAACTCTGATACTAATAAAAGTCCTTAGTTTTTATCTTTAAAAGGGTACTAAGAATCATGAAAACCAGCTACATTAAAGTATTGAACACATTTTAAAAATATATTACTGTGAGTACAAAGTTTCCAAACTGGATGATTTCGTTATATTGACTACGAAAGCAACACGGGTCGAGTTCGCGCTATATAAATATGCAAAAAAAAACCTCTAAAAGCACTTGAGTGAAAGATGTCATGACTAAAATCTGAAAGCATGTGCCAGAAAGTTGATTAAAGGAAGCCACGTTTTGAATGTATCCGGTTTTGTCCATGACATTAGCCTGGCTGTACATCTGCTTCATATGACCATCACCAATGATAGCAGAGATGTGGATCCCCCTCCTCCCTTTCCACACAAGATGCAAATAAGGTCACTTGGTGTCCGGTTACATGGCAGGATTGCTTTGTTTAGCAAAGCAACACTAAAAACCATTACAGTTTGCAACAATTCATCATTCACCGTTTCAGTAGATTGTAAGTGTGCATATTGCCACCAAAAACTGCATAAAATGTAACAAAAAGCCACAACCTTCATATGCAACTACTCTGAGGATGTTTTTTCTGCTGTAGACAGGAGGCTACCTGCACCAATGAATGGTTACAAAATCACATGTGCTGTTGTGTGCCTCAAACAGTGGAAAAACAAATATTCCTTAATGAGTGGCAGCCACCAGCTGGTAAAGTCATAAAAGATCTAGGCACTTCGTCAGGAACGTGAAACATTTTAGAACTAAGCTATTCCAAGGGAAGCAGTCAAGAGCACATGTGTCATCTAGTGCCATGCTATCCCAAATGCAAGTGGGTATTGAATCTACCTTGTTGCAATCAATAAATGTACTGACCGCTATACATAGGAATCTGTTCTCCAATGAGCAAGAGCGGAGCTGTGCTAAAAGCGCCGTCCCGCGGTTCCGGATCGCCGCGTACAGCGTGCGACCTACCCGTTGCTCCCTTTTGCTCGAATTGCCTCGATCTTTTATGACTTTACCGGCAGGAAACATGTTGATCAATATTTACACCTTGCGCTAATGTGGACCATTGTACCCACTTTGGCCTACACTTGTTTTTAAGATAACCTAGGGCTTTCCACATAAACATTTGACTTATAAACTGCCTATGAGTTATTTTTAAACTTACCACTCTACTCACTCACCACACCCTCACCATCGACCCATACTTCACAACAGCAGCTTAAAAGAAATCCGACAAAGAGCCCCTTCGTGGGGCCCATTGGGCATTGCAGCCGTTGGCCAATGGGCAGCTGCCCTTTGATGAAGCATGACACCCCTTGGGGTGTGTGAGGGCTCTTGCTCCTGAAGGATCTGATCCTCCGGACTTGATCCCTTCAAAACTTCCTGACCGACCTTCCCACAGGAACTGCACACCTTCTCGAATTCCTACTAGGGAGACAACCTGGAACGTGGAGGTGGGTAGTGAGAGAGAATGTCAGCGAGTGAGGTAGGGGCTGTGCTAATCAATGACTTAAATACAAATGGCTGTAACTTATATATGACTCTTTTTCGGTGGGGAGCTAGGTGATGGTTTGACAGGAGTGTCTTTTTCTAGTTAGATTATACAGAGTTCTTGCTGAGAGGTTTAGGGATTTGTTGAGCGGTACAACTGAGGAATCCTTGCTTTCATTCCATGTCCAAGAATGGTCTCAAGTGCCAGTTGTCCAAGCAAAGTTTCTTTAACCCCTTCCATGCGGGGCGGATTCCCCCGCTGTGCTGACCGTTACCTGCGCGGGCGTGGTCATGACGGAACGGTTCCGTCATGAGCACAGCTCAACCGACGCTCATGACGGAACCGTTCCGTCATGAGCGTCGAAGGGGTTAAATCAGGACTGGCATTTCTTTGGTGTATGACCTAAACAAATCTGTAGAAAAGCCTCACACCGATTGATAACAGACTGGTTGGAAACTTCACAGCTACACATTTTATTGGTTTCAGTAGATGCAAAGAAAGCATTTGATTGGGTGCGGTGGTAGTTTCTCTGTCTGGTACTTGAGAGGTTCAGACTTTTTAAGATTCTTCAGGGGTGGCTAGAACATTGTACTATTCTCTGCAGTTATGTGTCACCACTCATCATTTAAGTTTTCAATCCACCATGGAAGGTGTCATGATAGGCCACTTTCACCTGTGTTATAGGCTGTCTATATGGAATTCTTTATTTCTCTTTTACTTCAATCACTATTTAACACAATAGTTGGGTTTTACAGGCACTGTCCTAGTTTGCACTTTTAAATCCTGGAGTTAGGATTAAAGATATTGGGACATTTAATCAAGTGTTTTACTAACAATCTGGCTATAAACACAATTTTGTAAAACAGCATTTTTTGTCATGGCTTCGACTGTGCCTGAGAGTTTAACTGACTCACCAGTGTATAAAGTGCAAACATGTGTCGCTCTTGCTGCTTGATCACATCTATCAGATCAAAATTGGGATTCCCCCAAAAGGTGTTGTATTTATTTCAATCACTTTCAGTTTATGTGTCACTACCTTTGTTTGTAGCTGAACTCAGCTTTATTAGCATTTGTTTGGGACTAAAGACAGCTTTGCTGGGCTATGCAATTTCTAATGCTATCAGTCCAGTCTGGGTAGTGGGAAATTCACCACAATAAAGCGATTTTTGAAACATAATGTGTTGCAGGCTTAAGCTATCTATCAACTAGCTTTTCCACATTCCAAGATTTGTTGATATCTTCGTGACCAGTCTGGGGCAACCTGCTATTTCCAGACCTTTGTGCAATTGCGTCCAAAAAGCACTTTGTACACACTGGTTTACAGTTTATGCAGCAACTAATCCATGATCGTATATTTGACTCTTTTCCTGATCTACAGGAGAAATGCTCTATCTTAAAACACATTTTCCTTCACTGTGTTCAGCTCAGTGACATGTTCACCAAAGAAAATGGGTTATCCTTCGCCGCATGTGCTATTTCTAATTTTTTTATTTTATATAGCGCAAACTAGACCCGAAGGTATCAGAGCGCTTTACATGATCACCAGTTGTGTCACAGATGAACACATTAATTTTTTTTTGTTATGTACTGGGAGATTAAGTGATTTGCCCAGAATCACAGGATGTTGAGCGTCCCTGCCGAGACTCGAACCTGGTCCCCCAGCTTTGAGGTCAACCACTCTAGCCATTAGACCACATCCTATCCCTGGTATATAGTAGCTTTTCTGCTTGTGTATCCCAATTAGACTGTATATTTGTAGCACTTTTTTATTCAAGATATGGAGGATGGTTTAAATAATGGTACCTTAAATGGTATGGCTGATTTAGCAAGCCTACCTGAAGTGATCTTTTTACAGACTCTCTTCAGAGGTTGTTTACTATTAATCTAATATTTAAGTATAAACACTGTGAGCCCTATACAAAAGATACATTTGCAGGTGTAAACTTACTCATGGGTAAATCAACTATTACACTTGTAGTAAGTTTAACATTTTTTGCTGTTTATCATTTTCAGGTGTAAAATAACCCCAAAGTGTAGACTTACATGTCTCCAAGCTCTAAATTCAAGGCAGTGGAGCCTCCTACAAATGGATTCACAAGTGCAAAGTTAGTGCTAATTCAACTTTAATAAAAGTATTAAAAGTATCCTAATAGAAATTAATGTGAAATAATTTTTGATATCCTTCTCTAGAAATAATAAAATAAAATGTAACAACACATTACCTTAAAATTGTATTGATGCGTTATATGTTTGATATATTTATTCAATGTAAATTATTTTTAATCAATATATTTTTGAAAACCCACATGCACTAGAAATGTTATTTTTAATCATATCCAATTAAATTGATTAAACGTTTAGTACAGAATTTAGCAGTGCAATTTCTGACCAGCAATAACCTAACTCTTTTGTGGCTGGGTGTTTTTTCCTCCCTAAGCTCATTACTTTTCCATGACCACCCTCTTCTTTTTGAATAAGTATTCCCTATTTTCCACCAACTCCTCTAAGTTCCACCATTATTTACCAATATAACTTTTGACTACGTCTGTGGAGATCTCCAGACTTGTAGCAGAAATCTCCCACTAGATGAAGACCAACTGTCTGAAGATGAACACTGACAAGGCCAAAATCACAATCTTCAGGAAGAGTACTTCACAGTGGGACTCCACCTGATGGCCAACAGAGCGAGGACTGACAACCACCACCCACGCAAAGAACCTTGGGATCGTCATCAAAAGCAAACTTGTCATGACCACCCAAGTCAACGGCATCATCCCCTCATGCTTTCATATCCTGAGTGTACTGAGGAAGATTTTCAAATGGCTCCCAATCAGTATCTGGAAAACCATCATGCACAACCTCATCACAAGCAAGCTGGACTAGGAGTACCCCCTATATACTAGGATAAACAAAAAATGCACCAGAAGGTTGCAGGCTATTCAGAACTAGGTGGTGAGAATTACTCTAAACCTCCCATGCCACCCTCAAATCACACCACACCTGGAGGAGCTCCACTAACTTCCCATTCAGAAACAAGCACAATTCAAGCTCCTCACCCCAACGTTCAAGGCAATGCATAACATTGGCCTGGCATAGCTCAACAATTGCATCTCCTTTCACAGACCTCCCAAAAATCTGCGCTTGCCTAAATCATATTTGTACACATCCTACGCATTTGGAAAACCAGATTTGGCGATCAAGCCCTCCGCTAACACGCTCCTAAAGCATGAAATGACATGCTCCTACATGTAAGATCCTCCTCCCCATTTCTTGAATCCTGAAATACGCTGAAGACCTGGCTTTTCAAGTAGTCCTCTAGTTGTTCTACAAATCTGCATAACATTAACATAACACATACAAAATAGAGGTGAGGTAGAGATCTCTCACACAGGATGTGAAAGCCTTTTGTAGAATGTGAGTAGTTCTATTATAGTAATACTAAACGTACTACACAATGCAGTTTGTGAATAGTACAGGACCCTTTAGGACTTGTTTTGAATTTTTTATAACCCCTTGGAAAATGCAGAGGTGGTATTTGAATTCTGGTCCATTTTGTCACTGCCTGCATTTCCATTTTGGATATTAGTCAGCACATTGCCTTCATATGTGTGATACATGTTCTGGGACATGAGTTTGCCCTTTTGGTTTCAAACTCCTTCATTGGATTCCAACTCATTCCCTTATGCCTTTCCCTGCAGAACATCTGGGGCCGTATTACACATGACTGCGCCGGCGCTAGTTATCGCTGTGTGCCAGAGTATGTTTGTTTTTATGTGTGTTTGCGTCTGTGCGCTAATACAATATGCGCACATACATAAGCGCACATAAACACAGAGCTCAAAGTCTGCACCAACATCACAACGCATTACAAACCAATCCTCTGTAATGCCATCCGGCACATACTCTGGCACACAGCAACAACTAGCGCTGGTGCAGTCATGTGTAATACGGCCATAAAAGTATTCTTTGGGGATTCCTTTTGATAGATGTATTTTGCATGCCATTGGAAAGACCATAAATTCGATGACTTTAATGGTTAGAGGTTACAGGTATTTTGAGCAGCCTTTGTCTCAGGATCACTTGAACAGGCTATGGTGACATATTAACTAGATTTTTTTTTTTCTTCTTTTGTGCCGGAGATTTTTTGGTGTGGCCTTCGTGTGCTACTTAATTTTAATTTTTAATGATTATGGTATGGTAAACAGCTTGGCTTCAAGGCTCATCAATATACTGTCAATTTGTTTATCAAGCTTACATTGATTGATTAGGTCATGATTTGGTGTGTACCTTGGTTTTGCTACAATGCAATTTCAACTTTTCAATCTTTACTGCAGCTAATAAGCATAATTACAGAACAAATATTAGAAAAAGAAACACCTAATAGTGCCTACACCCACTTTTCAATGTGAGTGATGTAGTCTCTTTGTCTAGTGACATCAGCATTCTCCAATTGTGTCTAATGTAAAAAAACACAAACCAGTAACGAGTAAAAACTCTAGTACTTAGAAACTAGTTCCAAAATCCCTTGCAACCATTGTACCAGCCTGATCATTTAAAAGAGATTGTGTCACCATTTGTCAAAACTATCTCCAGGGGCCCTATTATGAGAGTGCTTTTGCGCCCACTTTGTACGCCCCAGGGGCACTTTGGTATTACAGAAGGGGAGCAAACACTTGTGAGGCCCCTTCCGTAACACCACTGATGCACTTAATGCACCAGCACTATCTTCAGAGGGCGTTCCCTCATTTGCATGGAGGCGTGACCCCATGCAAATGAGGGAATCCCTTTGCCTCTGTGCCCATGCTGTATTACAGACATGGGTGCAGAAGCAAAGAAGCTCTCAGGAGGCGCACTGACGTTGCACCACCTAAAAAGTGTGCCCCGTGAGAGCAGTCCTCTGGAGGGCGGTAAGGGTGTCCACAGACACCCACTGTACCCGCCTGCAAGGGGATCGCTAATTCCCCTTCAAAGTGCAAGTGGGTTGTCGCTTTCACTGTGAAAATACAGAGCGGCTTTAAAGCAGCTGCTCCGTTTTTCACAGGAATGCACTGCCCCCAGGGCAGCGAGAGTTTAAGGCAGCCCTGGGGTCAGCGCATGAATGGTAATATGGTGCATTTTTATTGTTTGCACTGGGCGCACCTTTTAAAAGGTGGGCACGGCGCAAACAATGAAAATGAGCCTTTAGTGTAATATGGCCCCAGGAGTTTTAGTGGGAAGTAGAATCTCTAGGTCTGTCAAGTACCTCTTCTTGAAAGGAGATTAGCATATTTCACATAAACCATTTCCAAAATGTCTCCCTATGCTACCAAAACAATCTCTCCACTATTCCTATTTTTGTTTAAGCTTGTGGCGACTAGCAACAGCTGTGAGATAAAATTGAGTGATGTGACGTTGGTGTGAAAGTATCTCATTAGGTCACTTTAACGGGGTTAGGCACTCATTATATTGTGACTCAAAAGAAAGGAAACTAGAATAGGTAGCTCAAATCAAATTACAGATTTCAATGTAGCAGATCACCTTAGATTTAGCACATCATTTTGGCATTGATTTCTTTTGACCATTTCTGAAAATCTATTTAGCAATGGGGTTATGTTTTTCTTTAACAAATGCAAAGGGGCATATCATCAAGGACCGGCGATAATTATCGCTAAGCGCACTTAGCGCTAGGATCATTATCGCCGGCTAATGTGGATTTTTATCGCTGAGATAGCGTGCTATTAGCAACGCTTATCTCAAAAGCGATAAAATTCCAAGCGCTAACTGCCAAACGTTAGATTATCGCTGGAAACCCAGCGATAATCTCACAAAGTTTGGCGATAGCTTGATGATAGGGCAAGGCATAAAGGCATACTTAGCCATGATATCCACCTTCCATAGGATATCATGGCTAAGACAGTTTCAAAGCAGGCGTACGGAAAGTAGCGATAACAGGGGTTATCGCTACTTTTCTTGCCGCTATGCTTCATAGCGTGGGGCTTGATGATGGGAGAAATGTCGCTTAGCGACATTCCTCCAGTCATGTCAGGGCAGGAACGCCCACTTTGCATCTCATTAGAGATGCAAAGCTGGGCGTTCAGATTTCAGGCGCTAATGCAAGGTTTCACGCGATAGCGTGATCTTGCTGATTAGGCGATAACATTATCGCCGCTTTTTGCCCGAAAATGGACGCAAAAGCTGCGATAATTTTTTAGCGCCTAGTTGCTGATATTCCCCTAAGTCTTCAGCAAAAGTTGTTATAGTTTCATTAAGGGATGACAATGACTGAAAGGGAAAACTGTGGGGAAAACATATCTCGCATTTTCATAATTGCCTACTCTGCAGCAGCGTAGACTTTTCCAGAGTAATAATGTTGATTTGCCAGGAAGGAATGAATATTTTTAAACATCTCCATGACACCTTTATACCCCACCAACATTAGAGAAAAACCTTAGAAGTGGGGAGGATACTGTTTTTACAGAGCACTTAGCCCAGGGTATTTTGGTAGACCTAAGCCAGGGCAAAGGTCAAAATCCAAATCCCCTAATGAAAAAGAAAAAAGACAAAACACATATAAAGTAAACAACTGGGAAATAGATGTAGGTAGATATGTGAAAGCATCGTGAGAACATCAGTGACACATTCGTTTCAAGGATGAGTGAATGACTACCAATCAGAACCCTCGGAATAAAGTCTGTTATGGCTGGTATAGGATTGTTCTGGAACCTCTCCCAAAAAACACCTAATTTAAATCTTGAGCAATAGGAGAAGGAAGATAGTAAGGGATGGGAATATTGATACTGCCAAATATACATTTTACTTCGCTGCTCGTTTTTTAGCCAATCAAATAACACTCAAGCCTAAACGTCATATGGGGGCCAATAACTAGCATTATTGACTTGCTCAATAGTCAGAAATAGAATTGAGATTCTGTTCCGCATATCACCGCTTAACTTACACAAGGACGGAAGCAACAACACATACATCATTCTTATACTAGGAAACTATACTGAATGCCAAATATAGTCCAAGTTTAGAGAAACTGGCACTTTAGCTTTTTTGAGACAGCCAGGATTGTCTCAGAAAATCGACCACTTCTTGAGCCATAATCTTTTACAGTCTCTCTTTTGAAAAATCTTCTTTTAAACTTATCACAAAGCTCCTTCCACTCCCCTGCTGTCAGGATTTAGTAAGGTGCAGTGTTTGGTAATTACAGGAAATGCATGAAAATTACACTTTTATTAACCTATAACACTAATGTACTACAGACAAAGAGTCGCATTTGTTGTGATTAATGTTGTGTAAAAAATGTAATTAAACAAGACCTAATTTGCTTTTGTTTTCCAGCCCTCTCCTCCTTCCTACTGTGCCTCTTATTTAATCTCTGTGTACAGCTATTAGGTTATATTTTCTGCATTTTATCACCTCTCCTGCATTACACCAGACATGCCCTCAAACTGTTTCCAACTATCTTCAGTAAAATTAAACTGCACACTCATTAATATTTCTTACTCAGACACCGCCATTAGAGGATGGTTCCCAGGGGTGCCCGTCTCTGTCCTCTCATTGTTCGTTTGTGGTTGAAGTGCGTGTTTTTACTAGGTTCTGCCATAATGTAGAGTTTAATCGCTTTTTCTCTCCTGTGTAACTCAATCAGCCTTTAATTAGCCTTACCTAATTTGTTGCATATGCAAAAGTCTGCGAGTATCAATAAAAGCGTGGGCTTAGCTTTCAAAAAACAGAAAAGGTGCTCGTCAAACAATGCGAAAATGCTCAGTTCAAAACGGTTAGCAACATTTCAGCCCGAATCTTTGCATTAAACCGAAAGACATGCTAATTAAACATGGTATATGCTGATTGTGTTTACATTGGTGTATGTCACAATATCACTGCTCAAATACAGACCTGCAACATTTTGCATCCACAATATCGGCTACTGTCGTGGATGTGGTATTGTTGCCGGTTGGTATTTTAACCCTGAAATAGTGCACCCCTGTCCGCTTCAGTTTGAGCAGTCTCACCATTAAACATAATTCAATTTAACGATAAACAATGGTCTTGCTGGTTATTATCTGGCACATTTGGTTATAATTGACTGAGTTGCTGATTTAGATGTGTGGCTCATTGTGTGTGGGGTGCAGCCACAGTGCGGGATTGGCCCTATGTGGACTTCATTTGATGTTGCTTTCCCTTTCTCTGCAGGGGATGCAGAGCAGAGGTGGGAAGGGTGAACTATGAGGTAGTTGACCAGTAATCCGAAAACACTGTCTCTATTCTCTTGCAGCCTCCTCAGAGGAAACAGGAAGTGCAGCTTTGTGGTGTGGGATACTTAATAAATGTGCACCTTCTATACAATGGTCTTTTATCATTTATGGACATGTGGGCCCTGATAGGCTGCTCATGATAGTTGTTAGTTATCCGAAATAGGGTCCACCTGACAATGTTTGACAAGCCCTTATGGCCAGCAGGCAAACGTATTGGATATTTTACCACCTCTACAATTGATTTACTAAATATAATGAGTAAGTCCAGAACACATTGCTTCTGGACTTAAACACTTGTCTCCAATCGCCTTTAATTATTGCATCTAGTCAGCAAAAAATCTTATACAGGCCATTCTTACAAGTGCACGGTTGATGAAGGTTATTACGTGTTACATGGCTGGGTCCAAACTGGGGTGGCGTAGTGGGCAAAATAACGATGGATTTAACCCAGATCTTTTGACTGGGGGAGAATGTTTGCATTGTCAGCATTCCATCCATCATTTGTTTGCTGTAACACTTTTTGCCCTAAGTGGGATGGGTATGCCCAGACGTGGGTCCCTTGCTCACTGTGCCACTGGATTCAAGCTAGCCTGGCTGAAGAAGGTTGACATACCCTGAAACCGGTCCCAGGAAGCTTGTTTCCGGTCCAGGGAGGACCTGGCCTGGCAGTTCGGTCTGGACTGTTCCCATGAGGCACAGGGCCAAGACTGATTTGCATATGGCTGGGTCCAAACTGGGGTGGCGTAGTGGGCAAAAGAACAATGGATTTAACCCAGAACTTTTGACTGGGGGAGAATGTTTGTATTGTCAGCATTCCGTCCATCATTTGTTTGCTGTAACGATGAAGGTTATTACAGCACCTTTTAAAATCCAATGGCACAGTAGTCGAAAATGAAAAAGTGTGCTAATTATCATATTTTATAAGTTGTGCCCTTTAAATCGAGCATAGCACACAACATCGGCATGTACAGATATTTACCAGGCATTTAAGCCCGGTAAAACCCGGCAGGTTTCACCTGCCAGCATTTACCTGGGGAAAAATCCAAGGCGTGTGGTACGTACGCAAGAACTTAATTTATTTATTTATTGTTTCAGCTAACAGCCTTACAATATTTTAAGACCATGCCATATAAAAAAAACTGAATAAAAACATCTGCACAGCAATCCATCAACAAATTCATCAGAAACTTTGAAATGCAAGTACAGCGAGATGCAAAAAAATGCCTTTAGACCAAAGGCATACAACCTAAAAAACATATATAAATTCTCTGGATACAATAAAATGCGAGCGCGGTGAACCAAAACGTGTGCATTACCATCGAAGGCAACATCCTAAGTAAGAGAAAAATGTATGCATCACTATCAGTTAAAAAAAACATAAGAACATTTGCGAGTTATTTTCTCTCCAGGTGTAAACAATCTGCCAAACCACCTAGGGAGAAGAAGTGCAGTGCATAAAAATGGTACAGAATTTAGCAATTTATGCAAAAGGTAGCAGCGTGTTCCATGTACCACAGAACCCATAATTCCAATGTTTGCTCAAACTGTAGTTTGTGCAGGGATCAGAAAAGGACGGGCTACTCTTAATTAGAGGCACAGTGTCCTTTCCCTTTGGATCTACCCCCTTCTGGGAGCTTGGTACTGAAGTCCACAGTTACAGAGGAGAAATCCTTTGCAGAGTAATGCCTTTTCCCATTTCTTCTAAAGAGTCAAATGAAAGGCATGTCAGAGCCCTGGGCCATTGTCCTATTTTCTAGCACACCAGTCACATCTATGTCAGCAACTATGGCTCTTTCCAGAGCCAAACAAACAATATCAACATTTCCATTCTACCTAATCCATCTTTGGCGTCAGTGTGAGGGATTTAGTAGCAAAGTTTGCTGCTGTTTAGCATTAGCTCCCAAATAGAACTGCTTGCTAGCTCTTAGTAGCCCCTTCTAGGAGAACATGTTGGAAGGGGATAATTTTAGAGCTGAATGATTGCACTGAGATGCTTTGCACCTAGAGATTGACCCACCAGGTGAGAGTCCACGCTGGGCCATTACAAGTAACTTATTATCTTTAGGCCCGACTATTCTGTGTCTGGAGACCCCATCGCTGGGGTCACCGGGTGCTCTTGCACACCAAGTGAAACTGCTCCAGGGGCAAGAACTGCGGGTTGGAGTATAGCTCAGCCCCTGCCCAATTAAAACAGTACCACAGGGGGATAAACCAATGCTCTTTCTAACCTAATCCAACCCTTTCTGACCCCCTGACTTCCCACCCCACACACTCATCCTCCACCACAATCCCACTTTCATCATCTGCCTGAGCTAACTTTTCATAAAATGTGAGGGTATTTGTTGGAGAATCAGTTAAAACACATGAAATTGAACCTGGTATTACTGCATCCATGCAGTTATCCCCCATTTTGTGAACAATGCTCAAAATTGCTGGATTTTTTGGAGTGGGCATATCGGCCAGTCTCAGGGCCAGCTCTAGGGCGGTGTGACTGGTGCCACTACACTGGATGCGGACTTTGGGAAGGGGGGGTGGGCACCATGTTTCCAAGTTTATTGGGGTTTTGAAGCACCTGCTGCCGCATTCCTTGCCTCCAGCAATTTCCAGGCAACATTGAAAATGTCAAGATAACTCCTGTGATAGATGTTCTTCCTGGAGAGAGATGGGAGTTTTGTCTAGTTGAGGTTTTGACTCACTGTAAGGTAGCACAGAGGGTTAATATGCCTGCTCTAAAGAACGTGTACCATGCAGAACAGAAAGTGCATATAATGTAAATGGATCAGTGGACTACTGCTTTTAAAAAAGATATCCTTTTGTTACTTGCAATTTATAAGGTAAAAAACGAATACAGTACAGTGAGCTATTAACTTTCATCGAAGAACTGTATGCACACTGCAAAGTATAGATTAGAGATCGGCGCCCCACTTGTCATAGTCAGACAGCAAAAAATAAAATGATAATAAAACAATCTTATCATTTCATTTTCCACTGACTTACTGACCCGATGTCACTTTAGGGCGGGGCGGGGCCAGACCAAGCTAGTGATGGGCACTGTAAAGTACGCTTGTCTGTTTGGCTGGCCATCTTAGTCCAGCCAAACAGACATGTGCACTTAGGTTTCTTCAACCCAGCTGTGTTTCACAGCCCGGTTAGAGAAACAGCACAGACTCCCAGGCACTGTCTGAGTGGCAAACCAGGCAGCTCAGACCAATCCTGGTGCTGCTAAGAGTAGCATTAGAGCAGCATCAGGATTGGGTATGGAGTCTGTGACCCAGTGACTGTGGGGGGCAGAGCTGGAGAAGAGCACTGAGGCGGCCGGCATTGACAGATAAGGTTTTTAAAATATTTATTATTCCGGGTATGCCTGCCTCCCCACTTTAGCCATACAGCAGCCGCCACTGAGATCAGAGCATAGATTAATGTTGCAAAAACGGTTAATTTGGGTAGAAATCTATTCTTATTATTAAAGAGAAACCACAACTATGGTGGTCCTTTTTAAATTCTGAGTTTGTGCTTCTCTAGACCAAGCACTCTTAAACTATACTGCTTACCAGTATGGATGACATGTCACTCCTAAACCTTGTAGTCCTCAGGCTTATGCAACATCTCCTATACACTGATTTACAAATGTATGAATGATTGTCTCTATGTAATGTATGTGTGATGCAAAGTGCTCTGACACCCTACACTGGTATGAGTGACACTATATAACTAATTAAATGCATCTGGAGAGAGTGGTTATAAAGACTTGAGGGGCACTGTTAAAGGGTGGTGTTGAGAGAATCCGTGGTGGAGGTGGTCATTGGGGGGCACCAACAAACATTGTAGCACCAGGTGCCACCTGTGCTACAGCATCCCCTCATCGGCCAGGCTAGCTTAACTCCAGTGGCATGGAGAAACCCTAAAACCGGTCCCAGGGGGCTTGTTTCCATTCCAGGAAGGACCTGGCCTGGCAGTTCAAGCTGGGCTGCTCCCATGGGGAGCAGGGTCAAGACTGATTTGCATATGGTTGGGTATAAACTGAGATGGCATGAGGAGCAAAAACAATGATGGATTTAGGCTCAGATCTCTGTGCTGGGGTGAATGTTTGACATTGTTCAACATTCTGTCCATCAATTGTTCTTTTTGCATTAGTTTGTTAATGGGATTTGCATGACCCAAAAATATTTTCTTGATTGTTCAGGAGATTTCCCTTTGAGTCTGCTATGGTTCTGGGGCTGGTAGGGAGCCTGTGGAGGGTAACGCAATTTTATTGATTTTTCTAATGTTTTAGTGTTTAATTCCAGGGGTTCCCTGTTCTACTTGCCCGTAGGGCTATCTCTGACATAGGCTTATGGATAGGCAGGAGCAACTATGTGATTGTCAGATTTATTAAAGGCCAGGGCAGGCAGGATTTCATAATGGAAATACATTTCTGAATAAGATTGTAATATATGTGCATGTTATTATTTATTGAGTCAGCAATGCCAAGTCTGAGAGATTAGTATTTAAGAGAACAACGGTTCTTACAGGGCCAGTTCGGTCCCAACAAAACATAATCTGTTAGGTTTATAGCAGTGTAAATCAGTATGCCTATATCAATGGGCATAAAGGGACAGATATTGCCAGGCGGAGCAAAATAGTAGATGGCAGTTAACTTTACACAGTGACACAGATGGGCTTTTTCATTGTGCAGTATTTATTTATAGGTCATAAATAATGCAACATATTTTTTGAGATTATAGTTCAAGTGTTCACAAAATAAGTGACAGCAGGTGTGATGTGACGAGTGAAGGAGACTTTAAAATATATACATCGCATTGACAACAAAAGACAGAAACTCTTGAGTGTAATTTAAACAATTAAAAGAGTTTCTTGTTGTATAGGGATCGACGACGTTTCGATGGAGGTACCAGTATTAGAACCATTGGCCTTAGTACCTATGCCAACTACGGAGGAAATTCCCATCTTCAATCTATCTAAACATCAGCTAGCCTCTACAGATATTGCTCTACTGAGCAGAGGTTTATCTGATGTCATCACTGAAAAACCCAAGTGATTTCTAATTCAAACAGAAATTTTTCAATTTTTTGGGAAAATCAGACTGAGTTACTTTTTTCTAAATAGAGACATGCCCACCAAGACAGATGTCTCGGGACTACGTCCCAAATCCACATTTAATCCTCCTAGTGGCGCAATGCCTCCTGAAATCTTAACTTTTGAACATCTGGTTCTCAAAGATCTAGAAAAGCTAGAAAATGAGTATAGGTTCACTCCCTATAATGTCAGCCTAGAGGAGAAGTAAAGCCTGTCTAATCTGAAATCACTGGATGACATAGTCATAAAGCCCTGTGACAAAGGCAGAGGCATTGTGATACAAGATAAGACTGCTTCTGATAATGAGATCTTCCAACAGCTTAGTAATACATCCCAATATGAACAAATCACTCGCCATCTGCTACAAGAAATAAGAGATCATATCCTAATCCTTACTAAAGAGGCTGAAGAAATAGGTTTCATCAGCCAAAATGGATGCTTATTCCTCAATAACAAGACCTCACACACTCTGGTACTGTATACACTACCCAAAATACACAAAAGCTTAGATGCACCCCCGGGCAGACCCATCTTGTCAGGATGTGGTTCCATCCTGGAGCCTCTAGGAAGATACATTGACTTCTTCATTCGTGACCTAGCCCGCTGTACCACAACATATGTGAAAGACACAACTCACTTCATAAACATAATTGAATCAGGAACATTTGACCCTGAGAAATACCTGCTTGTCACTCTGGACATTGAATCCCTTTATGACTTATAAATAAATACTGCACAATGAAAAAGCCCTTCTGTGTCCCTGTGTACAGTTAAATGCCACCTACTATTTTGCTCCGTCTGGAAATATCTGCCCCTTTATGCCGATTGATATAGGCATACGGATTAACACTGCTATAAACCTAACTGTTTATGTTTTGTTGGGACCGAACTGGCCCTGTAAGAGCCGCTGTTCTCTTAAATACTAATAACCACCCCAGGTTCTCATTTAGGGGTCCCCTTGATTTCTCCTTACAAGTATGAGAGATTAGAGAGTTGAATTTCCCCGCTGAAAAAAGGCCCTCAAGTGCACTGCCTGTGTCCAATTTAGAAATCAACTTCAATTGAAATTCAAAATATTGTGATGATAAGTTCTTTTATTTAGACTATCATAATTCATTTGATAATTTCATGAATTGTTAGCATCATTCATGTGGTGGCGTCATTGATGAAGCATCATGAAATAAGGTACAGGTCAACCCCAATGCATTTCGGGCATATAGGATGCCCTTCATCAGGGGACTTCTCCTAAGGAGAACTGAAAAGAGATGAAAATGAAACGACGGTGCCAGAATATGGGTTTGTCCCTAACCCCAGTGATCAATATTCACATGCAAGTAGGTTGTCAACTCCTGTGTGACATGCAGACATCGCTGCACAACGTGATGTAATCCAGACTAATGCAAAACCAAAGGGGGATGATGGACGGAGTGTTGAACATTGCAAGCACTCACCCCCAGTCAACTGATCTGGGTTTAATCCATCATCATTCTTTAGCTCACTCTGCCACCCCAGTTCAGACATGGCAATATGCAAACCAGTCTGACCCTGTGCCTCATGGGAACAGTCCAGCCCGAACTGCCAAGCCATGTCTTCCCTGGACCGGAAATAAGCATCCTGGGACCGGTTTCTGGCTAATCAGCCGCCATCAGCCAGGCTAGCTTGAATCCAGTGGCAACGTGAGCAAGGGACCCATGTCTGGGCATACCCTGCCAACTTAGGGCGAGCAAAGGAAATCCAAAGGGGGATGATGGACGGAGCGTAATCCAGACAATTGACTGATACAGCTAAACTGACGTGGTGAGTCAAATAAAAATGAAAAACACGGATTGAAAAACAGGTGAGTGCTCAAGTTAAAAATTGGCAATAAACATGCATGCTGCTTGGAGAGATAAATTGAAGGTATTCTTCGTGAGGAACCCGACGTGAAGATGTGACGAAAAGCCTGCTTACAATAAAGAGAGGTAATCTTTGTAAACATGCAGCCGTAATAAAGGTTTCTGAAATGTTAACATAGTCACCCAGTGGTGCTGATATCACCGGTGCTGATAAAGATACCAAAGGGTAGCATATTCTTAGTAAAGTGTACCTGCATGCCAGTTATAGGTGCCTCATGCAGTTAAAAGTCCAACCAGCGGTAGTGCCTATGTTACGCGCTATAGTTCTTCCATAATAAAGGAAGAGGTTACTGCAGCTCATTCAAGCCTTCCCGCATTATTTTAATTTATAAATACCTTATGAAACTCCGATAGTACAAAGGAAAGAAACTGCGGGCGCTGGAAACGGTCACCATATTTAAATGGTGTTTTATACATATGGATGAGTACAGTGTGATTCTTAGTACCGGCAAAACAGTTGCCATGTTTAGATGGTGTTTGAGGCAATGCGAACATTGTGGTTGTTGGTGCCAAATAAAACACAGTTGGAAATATAACCAAAGGCATTAGGATATCACGCATCTGCAAAGCAGAGAGGCTGAAAGTAACACCAAGCGTTTAACCAGAATCTCGAAATGGAGGCAATTATTCACGTTTAGAATTTTAATCACAAATGAAACCAGTGGTAAAACAAATGACAATTGTTATAAATAAACAGAGGACAATAGCAATTATTGTAAAAAAAGAGGAAACAATACAGAGAAACAACAAATAAAAAGAAAAATGAAGAGAACAAGAATGAAGAAGGAAGTGAGGATGGTGATAGCAGCAAGAGTCTGAAAGTTGAAAGAAATGTTGATTAAAACTGTATTGAATACGATCATTGAGTCCATGAGGTATTAAGGTATTCATCTCCTTAATCCAAAAGCTTTCACATTGTATAAGGAATTTCCGGTTGTCTCTGCCTTCATTAAGTTCCGAAATGTCCTCACTTTTCGCTCATTAATTTTTTGGGTGTGCCGAGACAGCTGATCGTTAATATCTGTCAGGATCTTCGGCCATTCGGCAGTGCTTAGTTTGGAGGATAGTTCACTTTTTAATTGGGTGATTTCGTTTCCCAGTTTATCTAATATTCTGAATATTTGTATTGCCTCAAAGACCATCTAAACATGGCGACCGTTTTCCCGGTACTACGAATCACAATGTACTCATCCATGTTTATGAAACACCATTAAATATTGCGACTATTTCCGGTGCCCGTAGTTTATTTCCATTGTACTATCAGAGCACCCAATGAGCGTCCCCGATTGCATGAGATACACTTTGGAGTTTCATAAGGTATTTATAAATTAGAATAACATGCGTAAGCCTTGAATCAGCTGCAATAACCCCTTCCTATATTATGGAAGAACTATAGCGTGTAACATAGGCACTACCACTGGTTGGACTTTTAACCACATGAGTCACTTATAACTGGCATGCAGGTACACTTTACTAAGAATATGCATGTAAGACTCTTCTGCTACCCTTTGGTATCTTTATCAGCACCGATGATATCGGCACAACCGGGTGACTATGTTAACATTCCAGAAACCTTTATTACGGCCACATGTTTACAAAGATTACCTCTCTTTATTGTAAGCAGAGTTTACGTCACATCTTCACGTCAGGTTCATCACCAAGAATACCTTCAATTTATCTCTCCAAGCAGCATGCATGTTCATTGCTGATTTTTTAACTTGAGCACTCACCTGTTTTTCAATCTGTGTTTTTCACTTTTATTTGACTCACCACGTTAGTTTAGCTGTATCAGTCATTAGTCTGGATAACATCATGTTGTGCATCCATGTCTGCAGGAGTTGACATTATATTTGCATGTGAATATTGATCACTGGGTTTAGGGACAAACCCCTATCCTGGCAATGTCGTTTCATTTTTGTCTCTTTTAATTCCTCCTTATGAGCATAGACCCCTGATGAAGGGCATCCTATATGCCCGAAATGCAATGGGGATGACCTGTACCTTATTTCATGATGCTTCATCAATGACGCCACAACATGAATGACGCTAACAATTCATTATATGATCAAATTTTTTATGATAGTCTAAATAAAAGAACTTATCATCAAATTTTTTGATTTTCAATTGAAGCTGATTTCTAAATTGGACACAGGCAGTGCACTTGAGAGCCTTTTCCCAGCGGGGAAACGCAACTGTCTCATCGAACTTCACGTCCTAGGTTCAGAGGACGATACCTCACTGCACGCCAAATAAACCAGGATACCCTGTCATATAAAAGATAAATTGAATCTCTGAGTACATCACGGTGTGCGGGATCCATAACCTATTGAGTTAAGTCTGAGAGATTGGCATCTTTCTTATTTTTTGTTGACAAAATGAGTAGCTTCTTCCCAGACAATGAATATCCTGTGTTCTGACCTGCAGTTTGTTCGACTAAACAAGATCTCTACAAAATATGAATCTTCCAGGAGAGTGCCCAGAGCCTCTACCACTTCTAAAACGCCTTTCATCAATGTGTCATGTGCTAGTGTTCTACCATTTACCAAGCATAGCATATCTGGTACATCCAACACTTCTTGCCATCAAGACATATGAAGGGCTGCTACCATTTACCAAGCATAGCATATCTGGTACATCCAACACTTCTTGCCATCAAGACATATGAAGGGCTGGAATCAATATACTCTAGTTTTCAATCTTTGCAAATGAAATTTATTTTTTATCTCTCTATACTCTGATGGGAGAAATTGTGGGTAATCCCGGGGAGTTGGAGGAAAGGGTACCAAGAAAAGAACAAGAAAAGCTAATACATGTTATGAGACAAGAGGAGGTTTGAACAAAATACAAAATACAAAATATATTATTGACTTGATGAACTCTTCCCACTCAATTTCTCTAAACCCCACAATCAGATGTGGTGACCAGGAAATGAGCCCGGAGTGCAAAATCAAGAGCCTTATTTAGACTTTGGAGAATGAGATATGCTGGCAAAATGTGACTGACATATTACCCCTATATTACCAGTGTCATGGGCTATAATGCACTTGTATCCCATTCACCAAACTCTAACTAAGGCTCTAAGTTTCAAGAAATCATAGTTACCATTGACAATCATGATGATGATTACGATTATCCTGCATTTTTTATTTATACTAAGAGACAGCGAAATACAAAATGAAGCATACAGGTTATGCCACCTTTATTTGTACCAAATCAGACACCTTTCAAGATGTGCATCTGCAAGAGCAACAATAACCGCATTCTTTTTGCCCTCACTTTCTACCAACCCAAAGAGTTATACTGACAAACCACTCAATGCTTCCAGAAAGAACACATCACCAGTTTAAAGTTTCCTTGTCAGTCTCTGGAACATGGGCCACATCTGCCAAGCTGAAGTGTGTTGTAGGAAGTTGGGCAAATAGTTTGAAACAGGGGTCAATGAAACCAACTGGAACACAATCATGTTTCCACAAGGAATGTGCACCTTAAGAATATTAGTTTCAGGGGAAGACATTTTAAGTTCAACTTCTAAATCCAGAATGACTATGCACAACAAAAGTAATGATGATGGTGCAGAAATTGACACATTTCCATATCCAGATGTCAGGGTACCAAGTCCTCCCGCTAGGGTGTTTGCAACAGGAACTTTTGTTGAAGCCACTCTTGAGGCTCAATCATGGCACTTTTACAACTGTCAGTTATGTCACTGCCAAGTAAATAAATCATTATCAAGGATTTATTCACAAAGAAAACAGAAGACAACCAAAGCCATCCAATGACTTGTTTACGCAACGGGTACTTGTCAGCCTTAATATTCCATGGTGGTAAGGTAGGGCTTTGTAAAAACTATGCATTTCATTGGTCCAACATGTTCTCAGCTTGACCTCTTCATCAGTGTTGCTGTGCTAAAGATAAACAATATAATTCGGATTTTGATTGCAAGTGCCCTCATGGATCTAGGTTATGTTAGATTTAAACGTAAGTGACACCAGGAGCTATAATCAGGTTACACTGTAAAGTTGTATGCAGAACTGCCAAGTAGCTGCCTTTAAGCGACTTGGTTTCAGGGCAACCACCACCTGCATGGCAATGCAAAACCTGACCTGAACTTTGAAAGTTTGAACATGGAAAGCACCCAATGCTGTTGATTGCCTGAGATTCTACACATATACATTGGTTCTCTTCTTTGCCTCATTTGCAGACCACTTAAGGCGTTATCCCTTTGTGGCACTTAACCTTCAACCTTGGCTAAAAGGTTCATTATGACAGATACCAAACTATTGTATCTGACATGGCCTTGTGACATTCAAACTAAGTAGGTGTATGCATTGGCCTATGAAAACATGGCCATGTTTCTACTGGTGAATGAATTGCCACTACAGCAAGGCGCAAAGAAGACTTTAAGGAATGAGGTACTCAAATCTATTGACCATCTTGCTAGACCACAAGCCTGTCCAGTTCTTAAGTGGATCATTATCTGTCCTCCTTGAGCCTACTCTATGTCAGAGAGAATCATTTTGAAGTGACTTGAATGTGGAAAGAACCACTCTATGAAATCCAGATTTTGCAGAGATGTTATTGTAGGAGGTAAAACAACTGAATAGCAAAACAGACAAGGGAGAAAAAATATTAAAGCTTCAAACATTTTTCAGAGAAATGTAGAGTAAATATTCATCAAGTTGATACTGCAAGGATTTTGAAAACTCAAAGGTACAGCTCAAGGGTAACACAATAAGTTTAACTATTGGCAATGAAAGTAAATGACATTAACATCAAAGACAGGTTTCCATTAATCCTAGTGGGCTGGATGTCAAGCTGAAAACGGACATCATCCTCATGACACTGGTGGTTCTGATGCAGCTGGCCCCCTACAAAGAGGTTTCCAGTGGCAAATTGTCAGAAACAAGTGGTTCCCCCACCTCAGTTTTGACTGATGTCCAGAAACCGTCTGACTATAAATGAAGCCTAAACCTCCATGTGTACTTCAGTCAGACTAAGAGATTAAGGAAAGTCAAATGGCAATTGAACCTGGGCCCTTCAAGTGGGATGTTGGGGACAGTCAGTAGGTTCATCATCAAACCTATTTTCTGTTATGGAACAAAGATACCTCCAAAGGAACATAGCTGGAGAAACTTTCGCATGTGTACTCTTTGTCCATCACAATCAGGCTTCAGGGCTCACCATAGCATGGACACAGCTCTCATGAAAAGAACTGACTCCGTTAAGATAATTTGGATTCTGGCCATAATGCTGCCCTGATTTCATTAGATTTCTCCACAGCTTTTGACAAGGTCTCACATGAGATCCAAGCAGTGCCTAGACTCAATTGCGGTGGAGCGAATGGCTTTAACATGGTGGGGTTCCTTTATAGACCATGGAGAAGAGGCCGTGTGGATGAAGCCATTCTTTTAGGAGGTGAAGACTCTTAAGTGCAGGGTACCTCAAGGCTCGGCCCTGAGCCCCACACTCTTTAACATTTATATGTCCTGGCTTGCATTTCTGAATGAATCTTTCAGTATCCAAGTACTTTCTTATGCAGATGATACCCAGCTACTGCTGACCTATGAAGACAGCTCAGCTAAAGCCAAGGAAACATTTTCTGCTTGCATTGTGGCAGTGATGGGGTGGCTTAAAGGAACTGCCTACAATGTGATCCTGATAAAACAGAGATTTTGTTGTTTGGCCCTAACCTCCTTCCTGGTTGGTGTGGTGTGTGGCCGAGCAGCTGCACACTATCTCCACCTCCTAAGAAACTAGGGGTGCACCTCAACACTCAACTATCTTTTAAATCTCAGATTTTAGCAGTGGTTAAAAACTTTTGTTCGATAGTCAGGATACTAAGGAAATTTCTCAAGTTCCTGCCAGTTGAAGCCCGCAATACGGTAGTCCAGGCTTTGATCCTCTCCATATTGGATTATGCGAATGTTCTCTGTCCAGTGATCCAGGACTACCCAATACAGAGGCTGAAAATTGTGCAGGTTACGGCAATTCACCTTTTGTTTATACTCCCTACGCATGCTTCAGTATCACACTACCATTACCAACTGAATTGGCTAATGGCTGAAAAAAGATAACTGTTAAAGCCTTGACTTTCACACACCAAGCCTTTTACAAGGCTGGTCCCAAATACCTGTCCAACAGGCTACATGAATCCTGCCCACGAAGAACCTTACAGTTGCATTCTGCCCGCTGTTAGCTATTCCTCACTCCAAGCATAAAAAGTTGGGTGGTTCAGCCTACTCTGTTTTGGCAGCTTAGCTCTGGAATGAGCTTCCCTTCCAACTAATATGTTCTCCAGATAAAACTGTGTTTCAAAAGCAGCTAAAAACTCATATGTTTAAATCGTAGGGCATGTGACATTTTTGTTAGGACTTTGCGTTAGCAACGGGACACTCGCATAGTAGCTAGGTACCTTAGCAATATATTAATTACTTAAGTAATTCATTCATGCATTCATGTGTCTTTCACTTTTGTGGCATTGTTGGACATGAAAAAGAAAAATGTTTAGGCAAAAGTATTGCTGGTCCAGTAATGTAAAGAATTCTAAATACAGTTTTCAATATGCAGGTTTACGTCGGTGAGTCTCATGAAACATTGCGAAATGAGTAAAGATAAACAAGTCTTCACAGGGTAAGACACAATTATAAGAGTTATCACTGAAAGGTATGTGCAAGTTTACCTTGTTTTCTGATCAGGACAGGACACTTCTTTAGCACTAAGGGATCCTGCCTTTCCCAGGTGGATGCTGATGGGTTATACTAGATCTATAGTGTTTCTATGCAGAAATGAAACCATTCATCAGTGCTTAGACAGAAGTTGCACCATTACTTTAAAAATGTTTCAGAAATCTTCAGGGCTTGCTTCCATGAAATCAGTCCATGTGGTCACAGCCACTGAGAAATTACCACCTGTTATACATTCGGGTGATCTCTTCTTAACCCAACTCCAGGATCTTGACTGAGGTGATAGACACATTTGCTTTTGCAGTATTCAAGAACTCTAACTGGCTCTTCTGTTTTCAGAAACAGGGGTTCAAATCAATCAGCAAAGAGCAGCAGAGATTGGAGCACATCATCTTTATAGATGAGACCAGGGAATCCACGTTGTCTTATAGTCATTTGTGATAGATGTGGATTTTTACCATAAGTATTGTTTCTTTTTGCTAATAACATTCACATACATAAAAATCTACATATAAACGACAACCATAGCTTATAGTAGTTGTAGTCCATAGAGGTTCTTGTTCACCCTTTTGATCTTGTCCCCAAGGCCAATGCACACCCTGACATTTATAATACAACATAATACGGAGAAGTAATACATTGTCTTGCTCCCTTCCTCTTTGGGCCTTCCCACAAATTTGAAATGCATCAAGAAAGACATATTATGGCTAAAGAGACCTTCACTCATGGGGGAAGACATAGGGTGTACAATCGAATGTTGCAATGCTTAGGATTGTTTACCCAATTTGAAGTGTTCCTATTCCGGTTGGGTTGTAAATCCAAACTCTTTCATTCATTGTTTTGTTCAAGCTAGCCAGTTAGAACTTTTATTGATCTAATCAACCTGCCCGTTGATCAGTGGTTTCACTCTTCAGGAAGTGTCATCCATACAAACATAAAAGAGTTGAGAACTTACCCCACGAGTACCTTCTCAGGCAACCGGTGGTGTCTTTATCTCTACCTTCTAGGCTCATGCCCTCCTCAGCGCTAAATTTTGTTACTTTAATTCTTAGTACCCACTCCATGCTTAGCTATATATTTATGATCCAGGTGGCACAAATAGTAGTTCTTTTTCCCTAGTACTTCTGGTGGGTGTTGTGCTTCATAGAGGTCAATCTTTCCGAGAACAAAACTTCCTTCTATTCTTTTTTGTGTGTAATATGTTCCATTTCACCTATATCTCCTTTACTCACCCTCCATTATTTACTTGTGCATGAGGGGTCAGTTTTCCCATCACATGTGATGTATTTAGTCCCTGCCACCATGATTAAGAGATATGTCTCTTCTAAAGTGATTATCTCTGCACATATACAGACAATCTTTGGACATGTCTTAAACCACTTGTAAAATATGTCTAACATTCAGAAGGAATTTGGGCCTAGATTTGAGAAATGTTTATACAACCTAGCACATCGCACAACCAAATTTGCTGTGCTACATTGCAAGAGGGGGAAACAGTGCTGTGTCATATCCAATGATTCTGGCATTGCCTGCACAGGCCCTTTAAAATGCTGCCCTGCATGATATAAAGCCTCAGAGAGGTCAGTGTGCACTGTCTAGTATATAATTTGTACTGGTAGCATACCCTTTCATTAACCTTTCCTATATCTAAACAATCATAGGAGGAACCAATGCCCTGGATGTGTGCTGTGCACTCCAGCACACATGCAATTTGTGTATTTTTGAGAAATAAAAACAAATCTCATTAGCACCTGTTTCAAAGAGGTGTTTTTGATGCAAAGCCCAGTCTGACGGTAGATTGGACCCCGCCTCAAACCTGACGGGTATTGAGCCTCGCCTGCCCATATAATACCCAGTAACTTCTCCTTGATGCAAAGCAATTCAAACCAGCAGAAATGCTGTTTGCTCTGAGAAAAGGCATTTTGCTTTGGAAGGTAAATACTTTAATAAATATAAGTAGCAGGGCTTGAGTAAATTGGAGTTTTGTTGTAGATTAGAATAGCTAATAGGCCCTCATTATGAAATTGACGGATTTTGGAGAGGGATACTGTAGGGATGTAGTCTCGGAAATAATGCTAGTAACCCATCCCCAAAATCCCCCAAATACAGGATTTATCCCCAGAATGTGGACTAACCACATGACTCAGGAATACTAGTTTTCCCACTAGTATCTCCCAACTCAAGCGACAAATCCACTGACATTCTGTGTCTGCTCATATCAGACAGAAAACATCTGCTGGGTGGCCTGTGGGGTCAAAGGTAGGGGTTTGTGAAGTCAATGTCTCAGTGAAGGTCAGGAAAGGGTAGGATTTGGCTGGGGAATCCAATGTTGTTCCTGCAGTGCTGCAATGGTTGAGAAGAGTCCAAACTTATTTCCTTCCCACAGTCCTTGCCACTGTCCCGAATTAATTTCACCTGGTGCAAAGCCTTACCTGGTGAAACCGAACCTGGAATTTCCGAGCATAGAACTATCGACTAGAGACCAAGGTGCTACTTGGAGTAGTCCAGCTTGGTATCCTAAACTAAAAAGAGGGAGCGAGAAGTATTCAACTTCCCAATTCTATACATACAACTTATCAGCCGAGAGTGCTCCCGCTATCAAAGTCTGTCTCTTTCCCTGACCTGTTCGCTAAACCCTACGTATCGACCTTTGAGGAAAATGTAACAATATTGTCTACCTGCCTCTGATACCTCATGAGGCACGACAAGCACGTTAAGCTTATACAATATCATGGATCATCACCAGTGGGTTTGTAGATGTGGCATGCCTGAAAGAGTGATTGGCAGGATTGGTAAAAGGGCACCCAGTGGAGTGTCATAGTGAATGTTAGCAATAATAATGATAAAACCGAATCAGGTAAAGAAAGTCAATTGACCCGTAGAGTCAAGGTACATTGGTTGAAACATGTTGATCTGCAGATGCTTCAGATGCTAACACTCTTCAACAACATTGCCACCTGTTTTTAACATTTGTCAAGGGGCCCTTCTAATAAACCAGTATTAGCGGCACCATGCAAAATGTTACACTGTGATCCCTGAAGAAGAACAAAGATCTCCTTTCAGGTTCAGGGAGGTAGGTATGTAGGCAGTATCTGGACGAGGACTCTGTGATGAAGCATGCCAATAGTAATCCTAGTGGTTGAGAGTCTTTTTAAAAAACACTTACGTTTTCCCAAATAGTAACAGAGAAACCTTTGTTAGTCTGTTCCTTCTAGGTTGATTAGTTGCCAGTATGGTATCCACTGTAAAGAGAACATTCTGGCAATATAATCACTCATATTAGGTGTTTTATTTTTTAAGATCATGTTTGTCCATGGTTTGTAGTTGAACAGTTTGACAATGACACGACAAAACCTTTACTCTACAGTAAGTTTGAAAATCATCTTTCAATGTGAAGCTGCTGGTGAATCAGGATAGGGAGAGAGTATCCAGTGCTTGGATTGAGAACGGCAGAGCTTCTCTTATCCCCATGAGTTGCAAAACATTACTTTTTGTCTACTAAACAGATTAATGGTCAATATTTTGGAGGATCAGTTGCAAAATTCTACTGTGGCCCAGGAAGGTCCATTAATAAATTAATACTCCCTTTCTAACCAACCCTTTGTGTGTAGAAGAGGACAATCTTAGATGCTTATTTATGAGCCCCTTGTGCGGCGCAACCTGCTGCGTGATATTTGCAAGCACACGTAAAGCCATGGCTTTACGTGTGCTTGTAAATATTGCACCTTTTCACGCAATACTTTGCCTGTTAGGGGCATGACATGGGTGTTGTTGTGGGTGTTCCCACACAACACCCATGTCCACTGATGCATTTCTAGATTTACGAAGAATCGTAAACCTGGAAATGAGTCAGAATGGTACGCCACCCCGAGGGATGGCGTAGCGAGGCGCAATGAGGAGAAATGTTTTCATTTCTCCTCGTTTTTTTCCTCTTTCGATGTGTTCTGCATTCTACAGCACGTATTGGAAGAGGAAATCACCTAAATTGATTGTTTTTGTGGAGGAAGGTGATCCTTCCTGCACAAAAACAATCTCCCCACGACGCGGGCATCCTTGCACAATTATGCAAGGGGGCCTGCGCCGGCGCATGGCAGCAGTTTGTGCGCCAACGCAGGGAAAAGCACAGAGTTGCCACATCTAATTGTAAATATGGCACATCCCTGTGCCTTGAATCTAATGCAGCGTGTCGCAGCAAAATGACTTGCAGCACCGCACTGTGTTCGTTTCTCGAAAATAGGGCCCTAAATGCATAGTCCGGAAACATTAAAATGTAAGCCTATTAACATTTTCTTAAAAATGTATATATACTCAGCATTTTCAGGTAATTCAGATTGGCTACTTGGGGAGTCTTGAAAAATGCATGTACATTTATCTAATGATAAAAAAATTATATATGGGTAGATAAAGCATAAGAAGGAGAAATTGCAGTTTCCATTAACATGCTTTTAAAAGTGTCAAAAGTGTCAAAAGCATTGCAGACACCATGAGCCGAAAGAGTACAACAGAAATGATGATGTGCACTATTTTATTATTATTTTATCGATTTGGGCTGCGCATGGCTACCCAGCCAACGCTTTCCCAGTGCTACGCTACAGTATGGTACCAGGAGCCAAGACGCGGCTACTAAAGGTGGTTAGGTTTAGAAGAGCCAGGTTTTAGGCAAAGCGCAGACAACATGATCTCGGCTCAGTCAGGAGAGAGTTCCATAATTTTGGGCCTCCGAAAAGGAAGGCACAACCTACCTGTCTAACTCTCTTAACTCTAGGAACAACTTCAAGATCTGAGTTGCATGAGTGTAGGGAGTACCTAGGGACATATGGTAGCACCAAAGATCTGAAGTAAGAGGGACCAGAATATAGAAGACGTTTGTGTACATAACACAATGCCTCGAATTGGATGCGACATGGAGCCAGGGCAGTTCGCAAAGCAGGCTAACAGTGATATAAAACTTGGGCGATGCAGCAGATTTCTAGCTGCTGCATTCTGCACTATTTGGAGGCGTCTGAGCAGATTCTTTGTGACTACAAGATACAGCATATTTCCATAATCTAGCCTTGAGATCACCAAGACCCGAATGACAGTTAATTGGACTGAACACTGAAGACACCCCAATATTTTTTTTAGTCCTCTCAAAATGCTGACGCAGGTAGAAGAGACTCACGTCCAGCCAAACGTTGAGATTTTGTACTACTGCGGTAGGGACAGGTAGGTGGACTTCACCGCAGGCCATTGGTGTGGCCACCACAAATAGGGACAGTTTACCAGCACCAGCACCTCAGTCTTGTCTCCATTTAACTACAGAAAATTGCATTTCATCCAGGAGCATATTTGAGTGAGAAACAGTGAGAAACTGTTCAATGTTACTGAGCTTGCGTTATCATGGGGAGACAGGGAGATAACGATCTGTGTATCATCAACACAGGATAACAGGCAGCAGCAGATCCTCCACAATGTCGGAGGAGCAACACCCAACTGCCTGGCTCAGAGCCAGCAAAGCAAAAATAAAATGTTGTTCTAACATCATTTTATTTTTAATTTGCTGACTAGGGAGGGGCATGACCGAGGCATGGGAGGAGGGGTGCTATGTGCACTCCCTAAGTGCACATATGTGTTTGACTGGCCATCTCAGGCCAGCACAAACACACATGCGCACTTAGGTTTTTCCTGCCCAGCGGCATTGAACAGCCGGGC
Source organism: Triturus cristatus (assembly GCF_964204655.1). Taxonomy (NCBI): domain Eukaryota; kingdom Metazoa; phylum Chordata; class Amphibia; order Caudata; family Salamandridae; genus Triturus; species Triturus cristatus. The sequence goes on from NC_140595.1 coordinate 394,078,305, forward strand.
TGGAGAAACCCCACAGACTCCCTGGTCTGAGCGGAGCATCTTTCCAGCATGCTCAGGCCAATTCTCATGCTGCTCTGCAGCACAGGGATTGTATGGGAGTCTATCCCAGGGGCTGCTGGGACCAGGTAGTGGAGAGGAGGTGCGACATGACACGGGAGGTGGCAGGTGGCTCCAGGTAAGTTATGTTTTTTAAAATAATGTATTATTATTACCCCACGTGACCCCCCTTCAGCATTCCCTTCACCTCCCCACCACCCGTTGTTTGTGGTAGTCAACACCGATAACAGGATAACACATTTTTTGTAAGCTCTACATCATCATAAGCAGGTCAATGCCCTGAGTGGTCTCAGGCCACAATCATTTCTACTCTTGCAAAGGTGAAAGGCTTTGACCATTTACTATTAAAGACATAAGTCAAGGTAACAATTGGGGTCTTAGTCCACAATACAGACAAGCATTAAGAAAGCCACTAGATCTCACTAGCAGACCTATTGGCTTCACCAATGCCTTTTGCTGATGTTGTTCAGCATTGCCAAAAATATAATGAATGGGCAAATCTATTGCTGACCACCAGCAGTAGAAAGAATAAATAAAAATGAAGAGCAAGATTATGCATGCGTCATCATTCATGAGCATGTATGCAACATTCCCTACAATGGCCCAAATGTCACTACACATCTGAGCACATGCACATGACGGGTGAACATTTAGTTTTTGTTTTAATTTTCTATTCCAGGATGGTAGATGCCGCTTTTGGAGTTGTAAATTTAAAAAAACAATAAAAAGTTGTACAAATTGTTGCATTACGAAAGGAGCAGCCCAGCAGCAAATTGCAGCTGATGCACCATAAAAAAGAACAGAAAATGAAACAGAAAACTGAAAGTCAAGAGTGGTGGAGAAATGGAGGAGCTAAAAGGGAAGCAAAACAATGTCATTGAGTGGCATGGACATCAGGGAGCTAAGGAGCCACAGACAAGCAGGGACATAGACCAGTGGGGCAGGAGGGTTAAACATTAAAAATTCAGTTAGTAGGGTTGCAGCACAGTGTGTGTGGGTCAGGGAGGCATATTTGAGAGTGAAAGGAGTATATGAGGACAGAGCAAGAAACACATGCATTCCTCTGGATTCCAGAAGAAAAAGAAAAAAAGTTGTGTGCTGTATGAAACCAGTGGAAGCACACAAGCCATGCAATCAGAAACAGTGAAGAAAAATGCTCCAAAGGAAGAGTAAACAAGAATAGGAAAAAATCGAGTTATTGAATAAGAGGAGGGAAAATGAGACAGAAATAAAGCTACTCAATCAAGAGCTAGGGGCTGACCCGAAGCCCAATATATTTATATATTTCAATGTATTAGTTGCATCAGGTCTTCAGCAGCAGGCAAGTATATCTGTCTCTATGAAAGACCTAAAAGGTAGTTCACTGAATGAAAACAGTGGATGGATACACGTCATTCGATCAAAAGGATGAAAAAGGAGCAGTCGTCCAGGGCTGGGACAAACTCAAGAAGAGAAAGTAAAGCCATTGAATAAGAGGCAAGCAAATCAGTTGGCAAGAAAGCCAACCAAGGGTAAGCAATAGGCTGACCCAAAGCCCACTGTAATTATTGTTATTGTTCACAATATATGTATGACATCAAACAGCTAGAAGGAGTCTGTACTATTAAAAAAGATACAATACAATGATAGACAGTTTCTATGTTTGCATAAGGTGAAATTAGATACATTAATAATAAATGGGCATTTATGCTGTGTAAAGTGAACACATTGTAACAGCTGCAAACCCTCAAAGATGCATCCTTTTTCTAAACCTTCAAATTTATTTGAAAATGCCCTTTTCTGCATTTTTATAAGCGTTCAAACATTGCTTAAGCTTTTCAAGACATTTGCAACCCAAAACCTATTTACACATTTTCGAGATTATTTAAACTATGGCGTTTATGATCGTCAATAAATGTGGGTTTACAGAAGGTTATCACAACAGAAGAGTGTCTTTGGCGATAATAAGACGAAATGCAGCTGTTACTGTTTTCCATGGGAAAACACCACAACTATTTCAGTAGGAGCTGCAAATCAATTAGGATTTGTTTCACAAGTATATATGTTAAACCATGTATTTCAGGATTGCATGTTTCTATCTTTCTTGTGTTGATTTTCAATTTTATTTTTCAAAACACTCCTGGTACATAACGACTATACATCAGCTCGAAGTAGCTGCCACTGAGAGATTGAATTATATTTCAAGATCGTGCCTACTGTTGTCTGTTACCCGCTGTGTTTCTGCACTGTCATGATTTAAAGAGTGAGGAAAGCTGTTTTACAGTCAGCCAATCAGAAGGTACCCAAAGGCATAAAGATACTACAAACTCATCTCCCAATCATTGACACAGCAGCAATCCTGAAACAAAAATTCCTTCAAGCTTCCCAATCAAATCCTTCCTATTAATTAAGCATGAAATGAAGCAAGATTCGGAAGTTGGAAAATGAGTTGAGACTTTCCAAACCACTATTTATCTCACAAAACACAAGTCACTAAGAGAAAATGGAAAACTTTCCATATCACTGGCTAAGGCCAAATATTTTAAATCTAAAATGATAGAGTGTTATAATCTTCCCACTTGGTACATTCCCCCCACCCCTCCCTTCACTGTCCCTTTTGGTTCCACCTTAGAACCCTCAGGTGAAGGCTGCCTTGGAATGTTGACAGGCAGTGCTCCTGACAGATTTAGCCTCGCACTAGCAAGCTGAGGGTACAAACTTCTATATTGGCAAATAAATAACTTTTTTCCCTTAGAACAATTGGAAATGCCCTGCTAGGAATGTAATTTGCAGGAAGTGTAGTAAGCGGGGGCATTTTTCAAAGGTTTGCAAAGTGTTCAGTCCCAAAATACATGTCATTGAATATCCTGAGTTAGAAAAGGATGAGGAAAAAACCTTTTTTTTTTCAGATACAAGAAGGGAACATGGAAGAAAAGATACATTATCCCACTTGTGAGATTTATCTTGACGGTGAAAAATTCAAGGTATATGCAGACTCATGTTCCCCGTTTACCCTTGTTGAGAAGAACATTTTTGATGAAAAATTTGCCAAACGCAATTTCAAATTAGAAAGTGCTGACATATGTCCGTTGGGGTATAATAGAGAACCCATCCCTTTAGAAGGAATGGCAAGAATGAGGATTTCATTTAAAGACAAGAACACTGTGGGGAAGGTTTATGTAACCAAACAAGGGTCAAGTTTGTTGGGGTGGAAACATCAGAAATATTTAGGTATTACACTGGACACCGATAATGTTGAGCAAGTCTTACTGGTTGAACCCCCGGTGGTTGGTGCTAATCTCACCAAAGATTTTCCAGATGTTTTCAATGATAAATTGTGTTTGTTAAGGAATTACATGCATAAGATTGTTTTAAAAGACGGTGCTGTCCCAGTGGTGCACAAAACTCGATCCATTCCCCTGTTCATGAGAGAACCTCTAAGATTGGAACTAGAAAAGCTGGTTAACCAAGGCGTTATTCAAGAAATAGAGAGTTCAGCATGGTTGGCACCCGTAGTTATCACAACCAAGGACAATGGGCAGAACATTCGTCTATGTGTGGACTTGAGGGACTTAAATGCCAACATCTTAGTTGACAGGCATCCCTTACCAAGGATTCATGAGATGCTGAGCACAATTCAAGGAGCAAAGTATTTTAGCGTGCTCGATCTATCCTCGGCCTATTATCAGGTCAAAATTCACCCTGAGTCTCAGCTTTTGACGGCTTTCACCGCCCCATTTGGCAACTACAAGTTCTTGAGGATGCCTTTTGGGTTGGCATCTGCCGCCTCAGCCTTTCAAAGAGTAATGCAACACATCTTAAAGGATTACTCAAAAACAATGTGTTTTCAGGACGATATTCTAATTTATGGTTCAAGTGAAGCTGAAGACAATTCTAATGTTGGTTTGGTTCTCAAGAAACTTAGAGATGTTGGGTTTACAACAAAAGAAAGCAAGTGTAAATTAGGAGTAACTTCTGTTGACTATTTAGGGCACACAGTCTCAGAGGAGGGCATTAAACCCAGGTTTGACTTAGTTGAAGCAGTGAGAAGAGCTCCCACTCCCACAAGCAAAGAGGAAATCCAGTCATTTTTAGGCTTGGTGGAATATATGGTAAGGTATATCAGGAATTTTTCCTTATTGTCACAACCTCTTAGATATCTGCTAAAGAAGGACTCAACATTTGTTTGGGGCAAGGAACAGGATGAGGCATTAGAGAGCATGAAGGAAGCTTTCATTTCAGCCCCATTCATAGGAAATTTCAATGTGGAAAAAGATACTACAATATCCACTGATGCAAGCAGTAGAGGTATTGGAGCCACTCTTTCACAAAGAATCGACAACAAAGTGAAGGTGGTGGCCTTTGCCTCCAGAACTATTACAGCGACTGAATACAATTATTCAACAGTGGAAAAGGAGGCGTTGGCTGTTTTTTGGGCAATAAAACACTTCAGATTCTATGTTTGGGGTTTGCCATTCGAGGTATGCACTGATCACAAACATTTGTTGTCTTAGTTCACTAAAAAGGACATGGAAAACATGACCCCCCGTATAGCTAAATGGGTACTGGGCCTTCAAGGTTTCAATTTCAAAATGGTTTATATTCCGGGGCAACAGAACAAGATAGCGGACTTTTTATCAAGGGCTCCAGTAGAGTGTGAAGAAGTTAAAACCTCATGCAATGACACTGTTCTAGAGGTAACACTACCTGCCATAACAAAAGATCAATGGGACTCCCACATGGAGCAAGACGATATCACTAAGAGAGTCAAATTGTATGTAATCAAGGGTTGGCCCAGCAAATGCAAGGACCTCCCTGGGGACATACAACCATATTGGAATGTAAGAGATGATTTGTCTGTTGAAGGGGAGTTTGTTCTCAAATCAGGGAAGTTAGTTCCACCGGATGGACTAAGGAACCACATCATTGAGCTTACACATGAAGGGCATTTGGGGCATAGTCTCAGCAAAGCAAGGTTAAGATCTGAATATTGGTTTCCTTATATGGATCAGTTAATGGAAAAGAAGGTGCGTGACTGTTATGCTTGCAGTCTAATTGATAAATCAAAAAGTACTAGGCACATACTCCTTATCCCAGTTGAAGTCCCCAGGGTTCCATGGGACAAGCTGGGACTTGACATTGCCGGCCCCATACATGCCAGGGGACCTCAGGAATGGTATCTCTTAGTTCTCATTGACTATTATTCAAATTGGATCACACACAAATTTGTGAATAGCATCAACACAAAGTTCCTCATTGCGTTCTTAAATGAGGTGTTTTCAAAGGAAGGTATTCCCTCCACCATAATCACAGATAATGGTGTGCAGTTTGTGTCGGAGGAAATGAAGGAGTTTCTTAAGGACTTGTCCATTGCACACATACGCACATCATTGTATTGTCCCTAGGGTAATGGGCAAGTAGAGAGAGCAAATTTTATGTTAAAAGAGTGCATTCAACTAGCTGTCAAGTCATGTAAACCTATGGAGTCAACTATCAGAGGTATGCTATGGGCATACCATACCACACCCAATCTTAGCACTGGTCATACTCCTTTGGAATTGTTGAGGGGGAGGAAGGCGGGCTCTAAGTTGTTTCCCAACTGGTTGAGCCCGAAGGATGTGGTTGTGGTCAACCCGGAAAAAGAAATACAAAGAGTGGTATGACAAGAAGTGGGGTACCAAGTGCAAGTCACTCAAGCAAGGGCAAATAATTTATATCAGGAAACCCTATGGGGTAAGTGGCAAAGGCGACATATATTATGCTCCAGAGAAAATCAGAGAGTTAAAGAAGAATGTAGTGATTGTGGAAAATTGTAAAATGTGGAGCATGGATCGTGTTGCCTTATGCCCGAACAGTGTGGATCCACACACACAGGGTACCCTTTCGGAAGAGGTTCATGTGAGAAGAGGGATAAGATCCAAAAGCTCTCCGGTGCTGGCACAAAGATTATAGAATGGTGTGATCATCTCTGTTTCTACCTTGAATCGAATGTCAATGGGTCTTCTACGCAAGACCACTGTTAAAACTTCTTTTCATTCTTTTTCAACATACTTTCCCATGGTTCCGCATCCTATTTTTCCTTCTGCTCCATTCCCCCTCCTTCCTCCTCCTTGGATAGTCTCTCTCTCTCTCTCTCTCCTTCTCTCTTTTCTTTCCCCCACTCTTCCATTTCCCTGGGGGGAAGATGAGTTATAATCTTCCCACTTGGTACATTCCCCCCACCCCTCCCTTCACTGTCCCTTTTGGTCCCACCTTAGAACCCTCAGGTGAAGGCTGCCTTGAAATGTTGACAGCCAGTGCTCCTGACAGATTTAGCCTCAAACTGGCAAGCTGAGTGTACAGACATCTATATTGGCAAATAAAGAACTTTTTTCCCTCACCTTCTGCGTTGATGCTTACTTCATAGAGTGCTCAAATGCAGAAGAATGTTTTTCCAGTTTATCCATGCCAGTATCCTGGTGTTCCAAGCTGTCCCAAATCGCTCAACAAGTGATTGCAAACATTTTCTGGAAGATTTAAATAATATATTCCTCTCCATCCAAAACGATCACACCTCGTCATATCCCAGTACAAAACCCAAATGGATAATACTGAAAACGACAAAAATGTGAGTCTGTTTAAGCCCATTGGCCCAAAGAACTCTCCAGGATCATCAAAATGTCAAAGCTATTACATCCTGCAAAGATACCATCCCCAAAAAGGTCATCAAAGTATACTTCTCCTACTATGCAATTCCCGGAGCAAATTTATCAACGTATTGTAATCGAGATCTTGTCCAGTTACCATCCAATTTATAACCAACTACATCAGTCCTAGGAAACTCCTTATTTCTCATGAATCTGGTTTCAGAGTGAGGTATGGTATTGAAACTGCCTCACTGCAAAAACTAGATGATGTTCATCACATGCTGGATGGAGAGAACCCCTGTTTCCTTTTTCTAGTACACCTTATAGCGGCATGGTACACAGTTTATTACTTGTGTCTTCTATCCGTATGTGAACGGGCTATCGTGACAACATGCTTAGTGCTAAATTGATTCTTCTCTTTCATATTCAACAATCCCAAATTATGAAGACTGAAGGATGTACCTCAGAGCTTGCTATCTTTTCATTCATTGAACCTTAAGATTCCATTTTAGCCGCCACACTTTTCAATTTATAAACGAGACCTCTATATGAAGTACGTGGTATCACAACCCATCAATGAGCAGATGGCAACTAATTCTACCTTAAAAGCTCATTACAACTTGATATCTTCATCCTCTAAACTTTCCTCGAAAACATTCAACCCGGATATCTGCGAATTTCCTCTGGTACAATCTCCAAAACACTGAACTCATACTGTTCTCCACAAAACACAAAAAGGGGCTTCAGCCCAGGTTTGATACAGCATTTGAATGTTAATGACTTCCCACTGTCTCTCTCACTCTCATTATCACTGCTCAGGATTATTCCAGACATCCTTATCACTAATCCTTCACATAAAGAACTAAAGCAGCAAACGTTCATCGAAGGGCGTTGAATACAATCAAGCAGTTTCTTTTACCTGATTCCTGCTAAACGGCGCCTCATGATTTAATCTTTTCACAACTTGACTTTAGAAATGCAGTCTTTCCATAATCTTCAGGTTTTCCACTCAAAACTGTTCTGCACTCCACAGCCAGACTTCTTTTGTTCTTGTAGAAGTTTGAACACATCACTTTGATTTTCATAGAGTTACATTGTTTTTCAATTGAGGCTAGAATCAAAATTAAATTGGGATACCTAGACTACAAAGCACTGCACTCCAGTTCACACCCTAAATGTCTAATTTCAAATTATCAAGTGGCATAAGAGGTCCCAGGAGTAAAAGATAAGCTTCTGCTTGAAATCCCATGCTTTGAAACTGCTCATGCCAAGGATTATTTCTTCTCAGGAGTTTCACTTGTGCTATGTAACACTTTCACAGTGACGTTGGCCTAAACCCACCCTCTTTTTCCAATAACACCTACAGACTCATCACTTCCAACTTCTTCTAACTCAGAATCCCTAACCTTTACCTCTACTCTGATTGGCTACTTTCCTTATGTTCTTTCCACCTGAGATCCTCAATCTATTCTCCATTCTCCTGATTCTGTCCTTAACTGCTCTGAATTTCTATTGATCTTTCTCCCACTTCCCATTATAGCTGTGTAAGCTACTTCACCCCTTTGGTTTCTCTAGTTTTCTTCCCTCCTCTTCTCCTTTAACCTCTCTTACAACTCATAGAGCCTTACCGTGATTATCCATGCCCTGGGCATACAGTCTCTAATGCTTACCATACTTCTCACCGCTGCTTCCTCTATGCCCTTCTCAACTGCAGGAGTCACTCCTTTACCTACTTAAACTCAACTCTACCCTAATCTCTTTAACCTTGTTCCTCTACTTGGACTTCTTTAGGCCCTTCTTAGTCCTTGTCCCTCTCCCTACTATCCCATGCTATTCTCTTTTTTTTTTATTGGTGAATGTAATCCATACATGGGAACAGAATATCTTAACATTTATGAAGCAACAAATCCTGCAGAGCAAGAAGTAAAAAAAAAGAGAGGTAAATAGAAAAAGATATAACAAAAACAATCATATTAGTCAAAACTAGGGAAGCTTTGTGGAAAAAAACACCAAGAGAGAAACACATCATCTTGACCAGCCAGCATCTCATCCATCCAGAGCCTAACTGGATTTCAGATCTCTCTCAACCTCCTTGGATGAACATCATTATCTAACAGAGACATTTCCAGGAAACATGTATTCAGAAATTCACGCAAACAGATCCAGAGACATGGGGCCTCACTTGCAAGCGAAGAACGTACCAGAGACAGTCTAGCCAGGAAGACAGGACAAACAGGTAATCCCACAGCATTTTGGAGAATAAAGGGTAAATGCCCCAACATGATTAATTTCAAATCCCACTCTATCGGCAAATGTGAGATACTATTAATTTTCAAGAAAACAAAAACACAATAGTGATGAAGGACTCAACAGGTAGGAAAAACATGAACCGCATTGGCCCCCTCAGACCCAAATCGAAAACAGCAATCATCCCCTCTAAGCTTCATGGTCCATAGAAATTGGGGACTATAGTAAAAATCATTAATACATTTGATTTGGTGGACTTTGATACGCAAAATGTTTAGGGCGGTCTGTATAAGAAAGTTGCTAAACCTCATGTCCTCTGCTTTTACTACCATGTCCAAAAGCCTGCTCCATGTATCTGCCCTTAGCTAGAAAGGATCAGTTCTATGAGCCAGTTCAGCAGACACGATTAGTTTATAGGCCAGTCTGATGTTCCCCTTCTCAGAATCTCTCATTAAGAAATCTAAAAGAGTTCTTTGCGAATAGCTGATCTCATCTTTATTGAGACTAGTAATAAAATGTTGATTCTGCAAGTACCTAAAAAAAACAATACAGGGATGGGATAACTGCTGCTGCATAGTCTCAAAAGAAAGAAAGACATCCCCTTCAAACAATTGTTTAGTCGCCTCCGAACTCTCTCAAAAGCTATGGTGGACACAGAGAGATAAGTTAGGGTTGAATCCAAAATACGTATATCGATTAAAGAAGGTGGTATCTGGAAATACTTTTTGGGGGTGAACTTTAGGTGAGATGGAACACCTTTAGAGTCTTGAACCTGGGCCTTTTAAAGTAGACTGTGTCAATCATGCCTATCACTGCGGCAAAAAATCCCCCGGTGAAAGGTAATCTACAATCATGCAACCCTGCAACCATGTACCGCTGCCCATAACCAAACCAAGTTGAGACAAGAGCGAAGTGAGATAGTAAAACCGCAGAACAGGGAGGGAGACCCTACTTTATCCTTGGGCAGCTGCAGGAGCTGTATCTTACAGCGATGCTTCCTATTACTCCAGATGAACTTCTGCCAACATGTCTTGATCTTATTAAAGAAAGCCATAGAAAGAAAGAGAGGAAAACATCGAAAAAGAGTCAGATAACTGAGAAGGATAACCATTTTCATAAGATTACACATGCCAATCAGTTCAAATGCAAGCAATTATTAAAGACATTAACTTCTGTTGGGAGAGTTTCCCATACTTATATTTGATAATGACCTCCATTCGTACCGTCAATTCTACCCCCAGATAAGTGGTCGAATGTACCCTTCATTTATCATGGACGGGAGGGATAACATTAGACAGAACCTGTGCTTTGTTGAGATTGAGATTACATTTCAAAACATCAACAAATGCCAGTGCGGCTGCTTCTACGACCCTAATGGCCACAACCAGGGTGGGGGTCAGGACTGCTACGTCATCTGCGTTAGCTAGAAACTTCACCTCAAATCCGTTAATACACAGAGGATGGATATCCTCAGTAATTTTGAGAACTTGGATATATTGCATGATGTGTAATGCAAACAGCTGAGGGGATAGAGGACAGCCCTGCCTAGTGCCTCATGAAATGTCAATGGGGTCACAGAGATCCTGAGCAGTGGATACTTGCTTTCAGATTAACTTAGAGTTGACAACCTCTAGATGTAAAATGAGGGCCAAGCCCTGCTGTCTCCAGGACCATCCATAGGAATGACCACAAGATCCAGTCAAAGGCCTTCTCCGCCTCTAACATGATCATATCGACTGAGCCCCTAACCACGGAGGCAGCCTCCAGGGCTGTAATGGGCATATTGACGTGTGAAGTTGTATTGCTTCCAGGATTAAACCTATGCTGATTCCAATTTATCAGTCCAGAGATCAGCGGCGATAGATAGGATGCCGGGATGCATTTTAGAGGTGCCATTATGTAAAGAGATTGGGTGGTACGAGCCACAGAGGGTTGGGTCCTTCCCTTTTTTAGGAAAGATAACAATGTTGGTCTCTTCCCAAGACCTTGTGACCTGACCAAGCACTTTAAAGGAATTAAAAAGATCCAGAATGATTGGGCCCAGAATGTGTGAGAAAGCCCTATCAAATTCTACAGGAATTTGGTCAGGACCACAGGTCTTCCCTTACCTATGGAGATGATAGCATCTTCTACATCAGCCAATGTATGGGCTCTTGTAATATAATCTAATGGGCATGATTCAACATAAGGTGGAAATGCCACCCTATAAATTGGTGCAAAGCCTCAGTAGAAGCAAAGCAATCCTCTCTGTAGAGATCCTGATAGACCTGCCAGAATACCTCTCTGATGCCTGCAGGATCTACTGCAAGCTCCCCTTTTTCCTTCCTAATCTGCTCAATGGTATGCATATTAGCACTATCCTTAACTCAGAAGGAAAGAAACCGGCCCTCTCCTCACTGTTTTCAAAGTTCAGCAACTAACTGGGCTGGATGCATATGCTTCTCCTAAGAGAAGCCTGCAGAATAGCCAGCTACCCTGTGAGTGATTCCATCTGCAGCCCATCCATTGTGATTATACTATGCCCAGGCTAGCCTCCAAAAAGCTAAGGGTTGAGCAAATTTTGGTCTAATCCACAGTGGCCACGCTCCATTGATAGTCGTGAAACTTCAGCGTATGTCCCCGACAGAAAGCATTAAATGCACCCAGATGACTGTGATAGCGCGCTGAACTGACACTAACCTCCAAGTACTCCAGTAGGAGCACATTAATTGAGCAGATATAGTCTTCTTCCAAAAGCACTCTTCACTCAAATGTCCATCCCTGTGTCCTTGGAGACTGAAAGAGCCCACTTGATTGGATGAACAGCGATAAAGAATTGTGGTCAGATATAATTCTCCGATTAGGCAGAATCTTCGAGAGCAAAATCAGAGAATGGCTCACTAGAAACAGATCGGTACATGAGAGAGTTTTATGGAGGGGGTAGAATAAAACATAAAGCCAGGCTTGTTAGCTTGCTCATAATAGTATGGATCTATAAGTGCGTATGAGGACAGAAGCAGTTTCATTGCCACCCTAAGAAGGCCTGGGCTAAATTTCCGTTCCGCTCGCGGAAATTGCAATAATTTGACATTTTCGCGTTCCGCGGAGAGCACGAAAATTTCAAAATTTCCGCATTCCGCAGCTTAGCGATATTTTGTTTCTTGCTCGCGCTGTAAAATAATACATTCTCGCACGCGCGCGATCGCCTTACCTGAATCCCCACGTTCGCCGACAAGTTTTCCCGATCCGGTCGCGTTCTCCACAAGATGTTGGATTGTTGGTAGCCATTTGCGCTGTCTCGCGACAGTTCGTGCCCGCAGTAATGTCATTGGTCGCGCGATCACGTCTTTCTTCTCGCGATCATGCACCGCGAGAAGAGTGAAAACAAGATGGCCGCGCCCGCGAGCAACCGCATGGGTAAGTTGGTGAGCCGCGACCATGCAGAAAATACCGCGAACGGGCGGGAAAAAAACTTCCGCATCTTCGCGATATTTCCACGTGTTTGCGGAGATTTGTAACATTTTCGCGATAATTTGCGAAAGTCACTTTCGCAAATTCCGCCCACCCCTAACCCTAAGTCATTGCTTCCCCCAATAATCTAGACTCGAGTAACCATGGTGTAGAATCAATTTTCAGACATAGTGCGATGTTAAAATCCCCACAAATAATGAAAGATGATGGCCAGAGGTGGAGCTCAGCCAACAGAAATTCAATAATTGTCGGGTCACCAACAATCGAGCGATAGACTACACAAATAATAAAGCACATGTTATTTTTCTGAATAGTTGCAAGAAGCCACAGACTACCAGAATCAACCTTTTGCCTCACAATCACCCATTTACTATCCCGAGCAAATATGCAACACCCATCCAAGCTGAGGCAAAACAAGAGGTACATAAGACTGTAGCCAAACTCCTTTAGTAGCAATGTGTGTTTGAAAGTAACATTTGTGTTCCAAAGACAAAGAATTTGTGGCTAGAGAGTATATAGTTCTTCCCTGGCTATTTTGCTGTTATGAGGCACTGTAACCCCATTGATGTTCCAGGAGAGAATATGCAAAGGTTGACCAAGACCCCTATCATCACCATCCATTATCACTACATATCAAAATCCACAAGCTTTCCATAAGCAAACCTTGCATCTACCACCTCTTCCCCTGAAGCAGGTCCCAAAAATCAATAGTTACGACCAAGCCCTCAGACTTCTTTTTATCCAATTTTCACCAGCAGCCCTTTCCAGTCCCTTAGCCTAGAAATAAAATCACAAGCACAAACTAACACCAAATAGTTCCCCCAGTCACCCTCCCCACACACAAGCCCCCCCAACTAAAAGGTCCTCCCCCACCCCACGCTATGCCTTAAAATAAGGCCCAAAAACCACCAAAACCAAAACATGCCACTAGATGGCTCAAGATCACGGACAGACCCGGAGCTGAGCCCCCTCTGAGTGCATATTAACCTAAAAACAAAATCGTACAACCCTCACCAATAGTACAAGTGAAATGTTTAGCCTATGAATAGTGGCCAGAACCCCTTGCAGGGTGCACAACTGACCAGTACAATTAGCAGGCAACACCAACACCTTCTAAAAATGCCTCAGCTAGGAGCCATCCTGCCTAGTAAAAGAAAAGTGAAGCTAAGAATAAGAAAACAACAAAAAGAGAACAAAAACTTAGTTTCCAACTCACCATTTGGCTAGCAGCTCCAAAACCTTTGGGCCATTACAGCAGAAATAAGCTTTACCATCAAGTATAATATACAGTGTTGCTGGCTCCATAAGAGAAACTGTTGCCCCGATCTTCTGAAAAGCCGGAATATGTTCCCGGAGCTGCCAATGCCTCAGCGCTGTTTGATGGCAGAAATCTGATTTAACAAAAAATTCAACTCCACAAGCCTTAATAGGCGACTTAGGCAAGTTCACTTGATAAATCTCCTGTCATAGTATAACATTTTCTACATAGATGAGAATTACACGGGGATAACGGGAGGGCTCACCCTTAACGGGATGCCTAAATGGAAAATGATGTACCATCTGTATCATAATGTCCATGTCCCAGTCACTCAATGTAGGGAAAGATTCTAGAAGCAGACTGACAACATCACCTGCTGCCCTTCTGGGATACCCAAAACTCTCAGATTATTCCTCTGTGATAAGTTCCCGAGATCTTCAATCCTAGATGAAATACTAGAAAACTGAGAACTGTGTCTTGTAGTATAGATGATCGATTCTCTTCGACTGCTGTGCAAAGGGCAGCCTGGGAAGTCCCCTCCTCCCTAAGGCGGGATTGAATAATGTTTATGTTCTTTGACATCTTTCTTAGAACTACCTGAGTCTTTAAATGGGCGGACTCCAATGCATGAGAAACTTTCTGATATTGTTCCCTGTGCTGCAAGAGAAGGTTGTAAATGCCAATCTCGGTGGGGGCGTCCTGGTCAGATGATATTCTCAGTGGGGATTTCCCCTGGAGGCCAAATCCTTAAAATGAGGCTGATAAATACAAGGCGGAATGGCAGAAAGAATAGGAACAAGTGGTAAAGAATTAGTAGGTGTTAGCTCAGACCCATCAGGATCCCAGAACAGCTCCTCCTTGCCTAGTGGAGAAACAGGGTCCAGAACCTCCTGTTCAAAGCAGTCATAACTATGCCTTCCAGCAGGCAGACCCCAGGTGCCACTAGAACTGACCGGGGCAGCCGAGGCAGCAGCAGGGGCTAAAGCACCTGAAGGCAAGAGGATTTCCTCACGGACCCTGGGTGAACGGTATGATTTTGACCATCTTGATCATCATTATCGGACATGCTACCAGACTATGAGAGAGAGAAAAAGGCCTCCTGAGCATCTGTCCGCGAAGGTTCGGAGCATCTGTCCGCGAAGGTTCGAGAGGTGATGCTTCTGAAGTGGCTGCTTCACTAAGCTGACAGGTCTATGCAATGTGGACCTGCAAATTTCTGGTTCAGGCTGATGGGTCTTTCTTGCATCCACAACCTCCACATCGACCTTATCCTACTGAACCATGATACCATCTATTGAGACACGATAGGGAACCTCTGTTCCCAGAATAGGAGATTCCACTGGCGCGGTGTTGAAGATTAGGAGGGGAGAGCTAGTGCTCCCAGATAGCTTTGAAGAGCTGGGTCCAGTATGAGAATCTGAAGGAAGAGCCCTAGTCCACAGTGTTGCCTCCAGGGGCACCACTTTATTCCCATTATTCTTTGTGGCAGCCGTGAGAGGGGAAATATAGTAATCCAGAGTTTTCTGAGAGTGTAAGGACACCCCTCCATGCCCTACCCCCTTAAGATCCACAATGGGCAGAGCCATACCCGAATTACTGGGTAAACAGCTTCAGGTTCAGCACCTTGAATCATACAGGCCAATTCAGGCAGACTCAGGCCTTCCCCAACAGAGGCCAATGAGTGAGGGGCAGCAGTGGATAATTGCACAGAACTTCTAGGCCCCCCCCAACACCATCAGGAGTATTAGGATGATTGTCACTCAGCTTTCTCGGGAGAAGCTGCTTCCTTCAGAGCCTTTGTGGGGTGTGAGAATCAGCCGTCTGCCCCATTTTTTCCCTTTAACCAGCATCCTACCCAATATATAATACAGCATTTCAAGAGAAAATTCCCAAAAGTCGAAGAACTCGCAGGTGTTCCTTGCGGTCAGCTCTTGCTGAAATCATAGCCCTTCAGGAGATTTAAACAGAGAATCGATCTGGCTAGCAGCTCATCTGATGGCTGCAATGGAAACAATGTAGCTTATATATCTTAAAAGCCTCCCCGGGCTGCTGTGTGTGAACCATCCACATAGAGACTAGCTCTGCACTTCCCAGGTGTGCTGCTGGGAATCCTCCAGCTATAAGGCAGAGAGCCTATTATTTACAAACTAGGGACAATAAAACCAACCAATGAGTCAGAGTCATGCTCAGTCACTATGGTTACACCTTTGTGACCTACAATGAAGGACAAACCGTTTCAATTGCTTAAAAGTCTCACTTTTATTCCCTGGCTAAGGCATGTTTTGCTACCATTGAAAACATCCTGATGGTTGCACAAACAGCTTTCTTAAAAGAGACCTCTTTGGCGCAGGGAAAACATATCATCATTGCTTCTCGCGTACCAGCACTACAGGTGGCCAAAAAGACAAGCATTATTAATGGTCGTACCCTACACTCGAGATGGATAGAGTGAGCCTCTTCTTTAATCACAGTGGATGTAAAGTTTAGTATGCTCCCTCTCTTTGCAAACAAGCTTTTGTCCAATATGAACAAGATGTTGCTTAGACTCCAGCCACTTTACTCATTGTGTCTTAACAGAGCATCTTCTATACAGATGGCTCTGCCCAACCTGGGGTAGGAACAAAATATAAATACTCTGCAGCCTGTGCTGCAGCACAAGGTATAGTGTATAGTGAAGGGTACTGAATTCATCCCATAGCATATCCACACTGCAATTTTAGGTGAAAGTACTGCACAGCATGCAGAATTACATCTCCTGCTACTTACATTACAAAAAGGCTGACTCAACAGTTCCAATACTTATCGTGTCTAACTCATCCTTTTGTGTGCAAGGCAACATTGTCAATTTTCAGCATTGGGGTTGAATGGATTCAAGGATTCAAAGGGAAAACCTATTAAGAATAAAAAGCTTTGCGAAATGTAGCTGTCTTTACAAGGCACGCTTCCATTGGTCCATGTGAGGCACACTTTGGGCCATCAGTGTGATGGCATTCACGCCAAAGGGAACTGTGCATCAGACTTAGCAGCAACGGCTGCTATTTATACTGTCAAAGAACCAGCCTTAACCAGATCTCAAACAAAGATCGTCACAGATATTTTAACAGCCATAAATGCAACCCTCATGATTTCGAATATCCCCTTTTGGGTGATTTCTTTAGATCATATCAGTCCCCTCCATTCAGCTAACTGATATAAGTACATATTGGTGGCTATTGATTCATCTTCTCGATTCCAATGGTCTTAGCCACAGAGACATGGAAGTGCTTCTGCAGTAGTAAAAGATTTATTGTGCAGTCAATGGGAACAGTTAATTCATTTCATTCAGATAATGGTCCAGCGTTCGCCTCTAAGGCTTGCAGGGATTCAATGTCTGCTCTAGGAGTTTGTCTGCAATTCAGCAATCTGTTCAAAGCTGAATTAAACAGCATTGTAGAGAGAGCCAATGACATGATTCAACAAGCTCTGACTGCTAGGGTGCTGCTAGGGTGCTAGTTCAGGTCGTGGTTAGTACCATAATCTGTATGGAGTTCAGAGACCATTCAGTAACTTTCCTAGGCAAGTATTCGGAGGAGGCACATCAGACGAGATTCTCGTCGGAGTTCCTATGTATGAGCATGGCTTTGATAATTCTGAAGGGAGGAGTATTAAGATAAATTTGACTTGGAGAAATGTTTAAATGTTTTGCAGAGTATCCAAGAAGTCAGAGAAAAGCTGTCTAACACAAACGACTGTGACGCATCCACCTTTGAAGAGAGGGTTATCACTGCTGCTGATGGGTGGTTTCCCAAGCTTGGGGACCTAGTTTGGGAGAAAATCCATGACAAGCAAACTTTTGAACCATCTTACAAATCACCCATCACTGCGCTTGGGGTAAAAGGAAACAGAACTATGATTCTGCCTCCTCTGACTGTCTCTATCGACCAGTTTAAAAAACACTATGTAGCCAGTATCTACAGCTGACCACCGCAGACACCAAGAAGGATCCAGAGTAGCACCTCCCATCCGCATCCTAATCTGAATACTCAACCCCCTGAACCAAGCAGTGACATTTCTAGCACGACTTTCCAGCTGGGGATATTTGAGCTTAACACTCTACACAGAACCTTGAGTACAACAAACACAGCTGATACCGCCACTATGACAGTGGCTACGGTCTAACATAATTGCATGATTTACTATGAAATTCCACCTGACGCTAAGTCATTTGAACTGGTACACTTTTGAGAGCCTTAAGAGACCAACGCTATTGAAAATGACTCTGAATATTTCACAGGAGACATTCCAACCCCTTCTACAGTCACTCATTGCCAGAGACTGTTCCATGCTTGTCAGTGGTTTTGTGATGTGTTTGATACCTCCATGGTCCTATGTTTGGATCATTTCTGGAACTTTTCTTTTCATCATGTTATTATCAACAATACTCATTGTTCTACTGCTAGTGAATGGACACTACATCCGTGCAAGAACAAATGCCTCACCTGTGGTTTGTGACCTACAGCCATACCCCTCATCCCATAGAGCACAAAGAGTTCTCTATGCTGCTAACATTACAGCTTATCTGTACCTGAGAACATAGCCAGGGAGAAGGTTTCATATCACATTATGGCACCTACTGAGACATTGAAAATGTCTTATGTGATAAAAGTTTCAATGAATAATGTTAAAATACCCAGTTCTATTTCAGATGATTGCGCAATTGAAACTGTTAACAGAATGCTGTCTGATTTACAGGCATATGTTACTTTGAATAATGATGATCCTTAGTTGAATGAATAAAATTACAAAGAAATGTATTTTTATCACCATTATGCACATTGGTTTATACACAGGACCAGCTAGCCTAGAGAAATCCACAATTGAACATAGTGGGAACATTGCGAGGCACTGCCTCCAGATAGTAATTATAATTTCTTAAAGAATGCCCTTACTTCCAGAGTGCTGACAGGCCCCACCCTTCAGCCTTCTATTTTACACAGAAGTCCCTCCAGCAAAATCTGATTACTTCCAAGTTACTACACTGAGTGGAGTCAGAACCTGGTTATTCAAGGATATGAGTATTGGAAAGCAAATGCTGACGAAAAAAGTATTTGGGAACCCAACGTTTGGCAGATCCAATGCAAAGAAGCATTATTTTGAGCCTGTATTATAGAAAGAAGTAATCTTTCTAAAGAAAACTATCCAGCAGACTACTTGTCTGTGGTTTGGAACAATAAAGGACTTCAAAAAACCTTCTATTCCAAAAGTCAGTCTGACTATGTTCAGTAATTGACAATTTCAAATAAATATGTCTGATTCAGACAATAATGAGATGATACAAAATGGAACCTATACTTCAATCCAATTTCTTGTTGAAGTTTTGGCCTTATGGCATTAGGATTCCAACACCTGGATTCAGCGTTTCCTTTCCAATATTCCTGGACCTAAAATGAATAGCCCTGACCCAAGGTACAATACACAAATGCCCTTAGTAGTTGCTACACATAGTGTAGGTAAGCTATGCCAGCAATGGTTAGAATACTCTAGTCTTTCATCTGTGAAATTAATGAAAACATGGATTTTTCGGATTTTCTTCTGGGAACATGTCCTAAAAGAAATTAAAGATTCCTTGCCACAGGAATATATGTCATTTACAATAATTAAATAAATATTCAGTGAAAGAAGATGCGGAGCAGATTAAGCATATAGCTCAAGAAAACATGAAAATAGTTTTTAAAGCTATAGACAATGGAATGCACAAACTCTCTAAAACAGTGTATTCATTAAACCACATTTTGTACTCAACCTTAAAGGAGACCTGAATTTTTACAACACAGGCAGGCTCGGTTCAGAGTAATTATGCAACTAAATTGGGCATTACAAACACTGAGAAAGGTTTTCATGTCTTAGTAACTTCTCAATGACACAGCCCTGTTTGAACCATAAAATGTGACTCTCAAGCAAAAACAATGCTATGAAGTAATCAACATACACCCTATTAAGTATAGGGCAAGTTGAAGATGCAGTGTTTACAGTCAGTGGCACTCATTCTCTTGTCTGGTTAATACACAGTATTATTTAATTGCCCATTAAAACCATTCATTTTCACAACTGTAAAAAATCTGAGTCAATTGTCTGGTTTGAAGCTTTGCACAATTCACAATTGTTCCATTGACAAATGTTTCCTTTTTCCTACATCTGTGTCTGTTTAAATAAAACTGAAAATGACCCTGTGTATATCGGTGCAGCAAATTGTAGAAATCCCCTTGGACACTCCCCTCTGTTTGACACCATATCATTGCACGGAATGTGTAGCACTTTGATGCAGGGGTTGTGTTTTATCTGTTTCCCCCATTGCATCCATTCCCTCACACCATGAACTTCTGCATAATGGTTCTCATTTATTTTTAACAAATGTTACTTGCTGTAGGTTGGAACCCATCCAACTATACCTGATAACAGTTTCAGAAACAATACAGTGTTGTGGAAGGACCTTGTATTCTCCACCTGAAAATATCATTAGTAACATTCCTTGGCCCAGTATAGGTATGAATTCTATGCATTTTGATGTGTTAAACAAGCTATTGTCTGTTCTGATGCAAAAAGCAAGTCACGTTGACTTCAGTAGTTGATGTGCATAACCTGCAAACAGACAAAACTGCTTCAGAAATTCAGAGGCTGTAATATACACAATACCCAATGCATTTTGCAGATATCGCACAAACGTTATTCAAGTTTGACAACTGGTGTTGTTCATCTTTTCAAGATATTGAATCTAGGCTGGTGACTGGATTTAAAATAGTATTTGGACTGATTCCGGCATTTTTTCATTCTTTGGCCCTTATGGAGGAGTCCCAATCATCATACTGCTAATCGACTGTGGTATCATCATCTTTCTCCTGTTGTGACAAGGAAATCAACAGCAGGTAGTACAAGTAACCAGCTGAACAAAGCTACAGTGGGACTCTAGGGTGCTACATGGGACATGCTTGGCTATCGTAATTTATCAATCACTGGATGCTCACATTTCGTGAAATGGATGCTACACAAGTAAAACATATGTTCTGGTGCATTAACTGTCCAACTGAAATCATCTTTGACTTACATCTGAAACAGACCCTAGTGGCTTATCTTTTTTTTGTTTTTTTTGTAGTCCTCATTCACCATCTGCTAGCAAAATTTACATTCAAGCCCCTATACGACCTAGGCTCCCTGGGCTAATGTTTTTGCCTATGCATTAGACCAACCAGGCCAGCTTCTTTCGTACGAGGCTCGGTGTAATCATTGGACCAATAAGATCTTAAACCAACCTCAGTTCCTTGCCCCAAAGGATCAATGGTGACCAAATGTTATTGTCCTGATTGTCCAGCATACCCTGATCGAGTCTTGCTATACCCAATGCTACGCCCAACCAACTCTCATAGGACGTTGGTCTAGGATCCTTCCATCATTTACAGATCTCTCTACGGGCAATCAATATCAAACAAAAAATAATCCCACTTGCTTTGTAGAGAGCTGCCTCATAATATCGTTGTCCAGCCCAAAGATTACTCGAGCTAAATTGATATGCAGTTTAGTTTTAAAAACACCTTCCATGGAACTTTCCAAGTTATGCCAAAAATCCCTCACTCGTGTACAATCATAGAAGATATGCATATCATCGGCCTCAGCCAAGTCAAATCTAGGACACCTAGGAGGAGGGGAAGAGACAAATTTTGCTATCTTCTTGGGCGTGTAATACAGCCTATTGATAACATAAAAATGTTTTTTTTTTAGAGATGCTGGCTTAACAAACTTATATAGAATTCGGAGAGAAAGAGGATATAAATTGGCTGATAGATTTCCCAATAACATAGAGCTCCATACCGAATGAAGGGGAAGAAGCTCTATCTCCTCAGCGTCTAATAAGCTCCTATACCACAGTCCAACCTCCTTTCTTCTTGGGTTTACGTTTTGAAGTATAGTCTCGATCTCCCAACTTCCTCCAGTAAGCTCCTTCTCCAATGAAAACCAAGAGCATAATTGCAAATATTTGAATCTCGACAAAGAATCCCTATTTTGGATCTAAGAACCTCCCAAGGAAGGACTCCATCGGGCAAGATGAGATCAGACCAAATCATTATTCCAGCATTTCTAATTGGAGACGCCAAACTATCTTTCAAACATACTGGCAATCCCAGAGAGTCCCAAATTGGGGCAAAATCAGAATAATATTTTATCCCCCATTTCTCCTTAACTTTAAGCCACACTTTGAGTGCAGATTTTAAAACCTTTAGACGGACTTTCTTAAAGAACCTGGGCACCCCCAACTTATATAAAAAGCCAAGGCCCCCACCCTCCAAGCCAGCCATCACACTCAGGATCTTTCCCCAATTGGTACCAACAGGACTAGAAAGTAAGGAACGTATATTTTTAAACTGAAAGGCCAAGGAGTAAAAAAACACATCTGGAAGAGCTAACCCACCCTTTAACAATCTTCATTTTAGCTTCTTCCAGGATAGTCTAGAATTTTTATTAGACCCTATAAAACTGCCCATTTTACTTTGTATTTTTCCCAACAGTTTATCTGGGAACTCAAGAGGGATTGTACTGAATAAGTAAGTTAATTTAGGCAGTATTACCATCTTAACCAGATTTACACGTCCATATGTAGTGAGAGGTAAGTTCCGCCATCTGGAAAAAAAGATGATCAATTTCCCTGGCCACTCTCCTCAAGTTTATTGTTGGAACACTACCTAAATCCTGCACTATAGTTATCCCCAGGTATCTAAACTCCTTACTACTCTTTCCAAGCCAATTCTCAATGCCCCAACACATTACCTCAGTCTTGGATGAGTTGACCAGATACCCAGAGTACTGACCAAATTCCTTCAAAATAGCTTCTACCTTGGGAAGCACCTCCACTGGATTGTTGGTATAGACCATCAAATCATCCACATAAAGAGCTAGTTTACATTTATAGTCTAAGGCTTGAAAGGGGGTGATTTGTGAATCTCGTCGCAATGTTTGTGCAAGAGGCTCGATATAGATATCGAACAATAGAGGAGAAATGGGACACCCCTGTCGAGTCCCTCTTTTTATAATAAAACTCGATGTCAACAAACCATTTAAAAGAATAACTGCAGAGGCTCCCTCATAGCACTTAATAAGGGTTTGTTTGAATATAACACCAAAACCCATCATTTTTAAGGTTTCCCATAGATAGGCCCAATTAACGCGGTCGAACGCCTTGGCTGCGTCGTAAGCCGCCACAGCCAAGGGCTCTGACATTGCCAATGCCAAATCTATACTTCCAATCAACTGTAAGGGTTGCTCTTGGATAAACCTACCCGGGATGAACCCCTTTTGGTCGACATTGATCAATTGGGGAACTATCCTGACCAATCTCCCCGCCAAAATGCTGGTAAAGATCTTATAGTCCTCATTAAGCAGGGAGATTGGCCTATAGGAATCTGCCTTAAGAGGATCCTTTCCTGGCTTCATTACAAGTACTAATGTAGCCTCTTTCCATGAGGGAGGGACCCTACCTTCAAACTTATAGATATTGTTAAAAAGTTCTAGTAGCCTAGGAGCTAGCTCCTCCTGAAGTCCCTTATAAATTTCCCCAGGTAGAGCATCCGTCCCAGCAGCCTTATTAATCTTGATTTTCTTAATATAAAGATTAATTTCCTCTACTGTAATGGGATCATCTAACATGTTGCGCTCCTCTACTGTCAATGTTGGCAAGGCCTTAGTTTTTAACCACTCTCGAATACTGCTAGGACTAGAAGATGTGTCCTCTCTATAAAGATTAGAAAACACAGAGAGGAGACACCTTTGCATATCTTCTTGTCTACAAGATGTTTCCCCTGTCTCATTTAATATCAATTTATTAATATTATTTTTTACTCTGTCCGCCTTTACCTTCCATGCCAGAATAGCACCAGCCTTTTCTCCATATTCATAATTGTCCATATTGTGGACCAGCCATTGGTCTTTTATTTTTTTATCTAACTTGCCTCTATATTGTGATCGGAGAAGCTCCAGATCGCTAAGGGTTTGTGCCAAGTTGTCAGCTTGACAACTCAACCTTATTCTTTCCAAATTAGATATTTCTTTTTCCATATTTTTGAAAACTAGCACCTCTTCTTTATTCTTAGCACAGTTCAAACTGTTTAACATACCTCGGATATGGGCCTTAAACGCGTCCCATACATAGTCTAATGACATCGAGCCCATATTATCCGAAAAAAAGTTAGTAGTAGATGTTTTGACGGCAGAGATTATTTCCTGGTTAGATAGAATTGCCCTTTTTAAGGTCCACCTAGGCGTGGAGATGATCTTAGACTTATTTCCTAGTAATGAGAATGCTATAGGGGCATGGTCAGATAAAATACATGGAAGAATTACAATGTCCTCTAAATTTTCCAGCCCCAATCTATCCATAAGGATATAGTCGATCCTAGAGGAGTGATTATGTTTTTTGCTGAAAAAGGTAAAACCTGGTTCTCCCTCCTTTTTTGCCTTCCAAACATCTATCAATCCCAGCTCATGCATCATATTAGTCATTGCCCTGCGCATACGCGGGGCAGCCACATAGTGACTACAATTCGATCTGTCCTGTACGGGATTGAGAAGAACATTAAAATCTCCTCCGATTACGACTGGAATAGTAACAGCTACCAATTTAGACTGTACTTTGAGCAGACAGGCCGGGTCATCAACGTTGGGGCCATACTAAGATGTTATAACAAGTTCAGTGCCCCTAGTATCCGCTGATACCAAGATCCATCTACCAGATTCATCTGTTTGTACAGACCGTATGAAATCACCCGCTCCTACTCTAAAAAGGACAGCTACTCCCTTATTTTGTACTGTCTGCTCAGAGCAACAAAAAGAATCAACCCATCAGTATTTTCCAAAAACAACCTTGCACTCAAGTTTACTCAGGTGAGTCTCTTGTAAGAGACACACTTGGGCTGAAGATTGCTCCAGGAAAGACATTATCAGCCTTTGTCTACGTGGGCACCGTAGCCCATTGACATTCCACGAGATGAACCTTATCTTAGCGGTCATCATATCCGTCTTTCATCACCCCATCCTTGACTTGCCATCCCCAGGAGCCCTCGTTCTTTAAAAGATAAGAAAAGATGAAAAGAGGACTTATTTTAAATTTTTTTCCCACTGCTAATCCACCCGTGCATTCCTTCTCCCCCCCACCCATCTGTGAAACCCTCTCACCCACTACTCCCTATCCCTCTGGGCTTGAGCCCTTAGCGGGGTCACCTGGTGTGTGGCTTAACCAATTATAGATTAATCAGAAAGAACAGCAAAAAAATACTCATAAAAAACTATAATTTCAGCTTTACCTTGTACATATATCAATCCCTTTTTTTTTAAAGTCAGTAAAGCCTTTTTTATTTATTATTAATCCGAGTTTGCCCTCTCCCCTCCGCTCCTTCTACACTCTATCCATTCAAAAAAATGTAATCAATAATTAGAATAAATTTCCAAATCTTTATTTCTCACTCTCGTTGCTACTCCCACCTCCTTTACTGATCTTATCTATTAGGGTATCAACTTCCTCTATTTGATTTAAATTATAAATGCGGTTATTCCACATGATTCGTAAAGAAGTCGGAAATTTCAGCTGTGTCTTGGCTCCTAAGGAATTCAAGGTGATCATCCTCTTAGGGCCAAAGTCAATATTTTCTCTTTAATGGCGAACGTAAGAAAGTTTACCAAGATCTTCCTTGGACGCTCTTTTCCAGGTTTCCGCCTGAATGGATCACGATGGACCCTTTGGATATAGGCCATCAAATCCAAATTTTCTCCTGGCAGATCTTTTAGGATTGTAGTTTTTAAAAGAGAAACTACAAAGATCTTAATATCGCTTCCTTCCATATCCTCAGGGACATTCAGAATTTTCAAATAATTTTTCCTAGAGTGATTTTCAAGGCGCTCAATATCAACCTTCAATTCTCTATTTTGTTGGACCAACTTATCCAGCACTACAGAGGAGGAGCACACAGCCTCCTTGATCTTAGGGATTTCTGCCTCAAGAGCGTCTGTCCTAAGTGTAAATTCCTCCACTTTCTGAGCAAGTAATTCACACGAGGCCTGAATAGCTACCTGGTTGGTCTCAGAGATTGTAAATCTCCTACCTATATCTTCTTTAAGACCTAACAGTATTTCAGCTAATGACCCAGGTGCCAATGTTAGTGGAGCAGAGGAACTAGTCGATTGGGGGACCGATATGCTAGATTTTGAAGCCCTTTCTCTGCCCACTAAAGGGGCTCCATCGTCTTCTCCTCGAACATCTTCCTGAGCATCTGCCAGATCTTCTAACGCCGAGAAACTGTTTATTAACTCCACTGAAGAGTGTACTATTAACTGCTGATCTTGAGGTACGGACTCCACCCCTTCTATGACTACGGGGGAGCTCAGGGAGGGTTGTTCAACAATGCTAGGAAGGGCAGTTATCTGAACAATGGGAACAGACATATCAATATTCATATCGTTATTTTTATCTCGCCCCTGACCCAATACGGTAGTAGAAAGGACCTTATAGTAAGATTTCAATGAGGGCGTTATCTTCACTCCAGCGCCCCCTCGAGCCCTTTTCCTACCTCTTCCTGGTAGGCCACGGTCTGACTTTCCTTCCTGGAAAATGCCTTCATTTTTGTTATGGGAGGAGAGATTAAAGGGGATTTGGATGTAACAGACACAGTACTCAAATCCTTATTGCGCAGAGTATACCTGCTGACCGCCAGCTCCGAAGTAAGTATCCCACCACTGCTACCGCCTCTGCCGCTGCCTCTGCTGCTTCTGGCACTGCTCAGACCTCCACTGGCTTGCTTCTCCATGCAGCTCACCTGATTCTGACAGCGATGATTAGTTCCAGTACCGGCAACAAAACATGCCTCCAATTCACCAAAGGAAAGTTGGGGTCCAACATCCGCACTCCACTCCCACTCCTGGGCCTGTACCGCCTCACTACGATTTATCAGAGGGGGAGGCAAACCCAAATCAGGGCTTTCCAGGCTGTACACAGCCCCCCTAATCCCACCTTCGATGGCACCGGCACCGGCGCTTGAACTGGAGAGCCTCCTCAGCTGACAGAAAATCACTCTCCCTGATGAAGGCTGCCTGGGCCCCCACTGGAGACCCCTCCGCCTCCACTGCCTTGCCGCTCCGATAACACGGAACCACGGAGGCTCCGACACCACTCCCTCTGCAACGTCGCAGACCATCGAGTCGGCGCCCGGCCAGCCCGAACGCCGAGGAAGGAAAGGAAACCACAGGAAAGGTACCGTAGCTAAAAATAAATTTGGAACCGCAGAGATTCATACAAAAGAAAGCTTCAGATAAAAAAGATTAGCCATCTACAGAGTATTATTAGCGCCACACACCAGGAGCTCCGCTACGGCCGTTAGCTTCCGGCCGCCATGTTCCCCCTGAGCTGAGCTCCTCCGTCGCCTAGTGGCTTATCTTGATATGGAAGCAGTTATTGAACCTCTGCTTGAGCACTTGAAAAAATACCAAGCAATGTATCAGTCCCTTCTCCTGGATACTACCTATGATGGAGTAATATCACCAGTGGCACTTTTCGATGTACCTCTTAATGAATGGCTTGCCTCGCTGTTATCTTTCAAGTCCCTTGGAAGGAAGCTGCAAGTACCATTGAGTGCCCAAGATGAGCAACCAATTGCTGTTCCATCAAACACACAGATGATCAACTATGAACATGCTCTCTATGCACACCTTGATGCACATAATCTCTGTCACACATTCATACACTTATGTCCGAAATTCCAATTTCTTATAAGATTAAGTATATAAGGACTACCCCTTTACCACTTGTCAGGAGAGGTTGTTCTCCCAGATTATTGCCTGAAAGTCTGCAAAAGATGATCTCACCATCTGCCAGCACACTTCGCGCTTTGCATGCTACATTTCGCCTGAAGCTGATAAAGTCATCTCCAAGTCCAGGAGGAAGACAGACCTACTGCAACTGTAGCATCTGTTTGACAATCACAGGTACACTTTCTTCACGACTATGCTGATAAAGACTGCCTTTGCAGTCAAAAATGTATGCAGTGCGTCTCTTCTCCCTAAGAAATTCTAGACAGCAAGCTATTCTGCCTTCCATGCTTTCTTAAGTATAGTGCATAGAAATAGGCATTGGGGGTTAGGTTTTAAATGGCATTTTTAATCATGCTAGAAATGTTCACTTTATTCTCCTTATTTATAACATGCCGTTTTGCTGTTGTATATTATTCTGTGTAGTTGTTTTTGATGTACTAAGAAACAGATTGTTCCTGTAGTAATAAATACTTTTAACTTAACAGTATTCTTTCTTCTTAGTACACTGTGTGTGATACTATGAATACCGAAAAATGGTTTGTTGCTTTTTCCACAGTGGCTGATCCCTTCATGGGACTGTTGGTAACCCAAAAGCAACGCTTCTATCTAAATTACACATTGAATAGTGTTTTGTGTGGCTACAATAACTTGCCTTTTACAATCATCCCTGGTGCATTGAACCAAGTTCTCCTGTGTCACCCGTGGGTGGAAATGTGCAACTTGTAGAGTTATGCCAAAGTCATAACTTAAGCTACAATTTCTTGATTTCACAAAATGAATACAGCCTTCATCTTCCCATTGACATTAAGGCAGAATGTTATTACACATCACCTGTTACACTAACGATATCATTACAAACGTTTGGAATCTCTCATTTCAGCAATTAAAAGCTGACATACTATTAGGCTTGGAGAGTGGTGCATGATGTAATACAAAGCCTTCTCTTTCTGTGCCCAGAATACATTGGACGTGGCCGATGGGCAAGCTGGACAGGGGCTTCAGAAATATGGACAAAGGGTAGAGCATGGGTTAAAGCCACCCTCAGTATGCAGAGAGCTCCTGGGCATATTAAAAGGCTGTGCCCTGCAGGCTTTGTTGCTAGATGCAGTTGGCAACGGTGATGGTGACAGTGAACTTTATGGAAAAGGGGACTGGCTGCTGAGCATGTTCGATGACCACTGCCTGTGCTGGAGCAGAGTTTTCTGTTGAAAATTTATCGAGTTTTAAGCTCCAGTTTTGTCTATATGTTATGACTAAAATTACTGATTTAAAATTACTAATTATTAGGTTTGTTAAAGGTCTTGACTAACCAACATTACTAATGAGAAAAGACTACACGTGGGAATGCATATATGTTGCTTAATAATAAATGTGCGGTTTTATTAAATAAGTATCGTATAAGTGCTATTTGTTTTGTGTTTGTGCGTTTAAAATAACGAGTGCTAATGCTTTATTGCATTACAGAAGGCTAGATAATTACATACACATAAGGGTATTAGTGGGGTTTAACACTGTACAATCATTATGATGTGGTAACGTTGTTTTGTGTTTCTTTTAATTAAGATGGTCCGTTTTGGCCTAAAACAAGATGGCTGCCATTTACAGCCTGCACTCGAGTGAACAAATTTTGTCGAGAGGCTTTGCTGAACATGGTCGAGAGTCACCTGACCACAGCTTCTGCCTGGGTAGAAAGTTTTCCGTGAGGACAGCAGCTCTGGGAATTATTCCAACTGTCCTTGGAGAAGGATAAAGCCACAATGAACAATGACCAGTCTGCGGTGGCTCTGCTAAGATATCAAGGAAGAGCATTTACGAAAGAAACATTTGCAAACTCGAGTTTCCTTCTTCCGTGTTTTTATTTTTGTGATTTTTCCTGAGCGGAGGTTTTCAAAATGTAACCGAGTGACATCTGTCCGTGGAAGTAGGGAGAATTTGTATGCGCCGATCTGCAGCAGTTTCCTGGTAGCAGTATGATGGTTAGATTATTGTCTTGATCTGATAGATTGCTTGTACATAGGCTTTTGATTTATTGATTATTGATTGATGTTGGTATATGTACTAATACTATATGTTGAGGTCGTCGTATTGAGTTCTATGTAGTGTGTACGGCTTCTGGAATTTGGGAGCTGGTGACGGTTCCGTAGTAGGGCAGAGGGAAGTAAGTGCTGCTCTCGGGAAAAACGGGATTGTTGGCCCTGTGCGTATGCGGGGAAAAACGTGTGACAATTGAAGTTGCACGTCACATTGTCTGGTTTCGGAATCAGTGACATCGTCGTGTGTTACTATTAGAGATATATTTCGGTATAAAAGGAGTGCGTATGGTAGCGAAGGTTATCTGTGAAACTCTGGTTTTAAGTCCCAGGGATCCGTAAGGTTTGCCGTTAAAGCTTATCGCGGGAGGAGTAATAGGTAGTCTCTGAGCTTGTCTGAAGGACTGGGCAGAGGTAAGCGCTGCTTGGTTAACGCGTGTTATAATTCTGTAGTGGGACAGACTGTTCGCTGTTCTCGGGAAAGGCAGGATTATGTATGCATGTGCTACATTTTCTGGTGTGAAAGTGTGTGAATGTATGAGCATTTAGTTGATTGTAAGACTTTTAGGAGCAGTCCTGGAGGAAACAGTTAATGGATGCATGTTAGAAGGGCAGAGTAGAGGGATGTGCTACTGTGTCAACGAGAGTAATTATTCCGTAGTGGAGCAGAGGTAAGCGCTGTTCTAGAGAGAAGCGGGATTTCTTGTGAGAATTTTCTTTACTATTCTGTGGTTAGCGAAGCAGACAATGGAGATGTTTATATGTTGTAACTAATAGATTTTGTAGAATCTGAAACGAAGTCTACTGAGAAGGTTTTGTAAAGGAGGGGTAGACGAGTGACAGGAGACAGAGCAGAAGCGTCTGCAGCGACTGCTGACGTCACACAAACCGCGCTCTGATTGGGTAGTGGATCAGAACAGAGCTCGCGCTGGGATTGGTGTGTTGGTGTGAGCCGAGCAGGGATTGGAAGGAGTCACTCCTGTGACGTAGACGCTCCAGGATTGGTGCGTTGGTGTGAGTCGCGCTGTTATTGGACAAAAAAAAAAATTGTACAGTTGCGGAAGGGACTAGAGAATATTGGTAAACGTTAAAATGTATTACCAACCGGAGGAAAAGAAGAAAAAATCCTTGTTCAGTAAAATAAAAAGGTGGTTCGACAAGGATAAAAATGTAATAACTAGAGAGGGTGAATTGCTACCTCCGACGAGAACTCCTGCATCCTTCATGGTTGCGAAATATGAGTATCATACCTGTATATGGTTGGATAACTGGGCTAAGTATACTAAGGAAGATGGTGTTTTAGCGTTCCCGGAACATGGTTCATTTAATCTGGCCGTGTTGAGAAATTTACGGGAAAAAATGATGTGTCTAGAGCCTAGACCAAGGCCGACACAGTTTGAGGCGTTGGTGGAATGGGAAGATGAGGTTCATGAGCGAGAAAAGCAGAGGAGTGGAGGCAATTATAGATACATTTTTGGGAGGAAATATGATCGTGAAACTCATCATGATCGAATGAGGAGATGGCGAGATGCTAGTATGTCAGAGGGATTATATCCTATGAGGACAGTTGAAGAAACGGAAGGGAGGAGAGGTGCAGAAAAGGTGCCTGATACAGAAGTGAGAAGGTATGGAGTTAATGATTACGAAGATGAGGTCTTGGATGACATGATTTACAAGAGACCACCTCCGTATAGACCAGAACCAGAAGAGAGCACACCAGTTGCTACTCCTGTAAGATATACTTTGCGAATTATTAAAACTGAGGTTGTGACACCTGATCTGAAAAGTGGTAGCTCTTTCACAGAAAGGGAGAGAGAGAGAGAGCGAGAGAGAGAGAATCGAGTCAGTGACGAGAAAATGAGAGAATTAGCTAGAACCACATCTGAGCTGACTGAGAAAATCCGAGAGCTGACGAAAAATCTTGAAGCAGTTACAGTGCCTGTAACGATTGGTCCGGTTGTGCCTATTTTTGATAAACAAAGAATGGGTGAAAGTAGTTTGACTGTTCCTTATGTTGGAAATGGTTTGGTTGGTACTTGTACTTTGGAGGAATCAGGAATGAGAACAGGAGGAAATAATTTGAGACAGTCGAGACATGACACATGTAGTGGAGGATTAGATGTGCAGCCTAATTCAGGATTGAATACTGGTTGTTTGGGAGGAACAATTTTGGTACCACAGAGGATGAGAGAACAAGTGGGTACAGTGAAAAAGTCTACTGAAATAACAGCTGAAGATTTGAATGATTGGTTGAAAGTTCTTCAAAAGAGGGATAAAGATTCACAGGCAATTGATGTAGCCAGGTTGCGCATAGAATTGGAGGAGCTTATTGCAGGGACAATTCCTACAGATATACTCAAAAACCATCATGATGGAGAATTGTTATTTATGTGTAAAAGTATCACCTGGAGGGCTAAAAGTACACATGACAGGTTAAGAGCAATAGCGAGTGAACAAGGAGTTGACATGGATAAGGTGAAAGCTTTGCAGAAGTCTTACAGGATGGATTTTACAGATAAAGATATTGAAAATCTAAATGGTGCTGGCAGAACAGGACAGATTAAGGAAATGATTGCCTTATTGCGAAAATGGGGTGATGTAGAAAAGGGGAAGGATAGGTGGTACAAGAAGATTCAGTGGACAGGACTTACTCAGCTTTTCCCATGAGAGAAAAAGAGAAAACAGTGGATGCTTATCCTATGAGAGAGATTCCTGGAGGAGGATATGTACATGTCCCATGGACTAGACAGGATATTTTATCATTTACAAATGATTTCCCTCGACTGAGAGAAAAGCCCGTCGAGTGGTATAGGCAGGTAGACAGGTTTGTGAAATTGTCAAAAGTGCTGTGGATTGACCTGAATAGTCTGTTTGATATAATTGTTCCAGCAGACTTGTGGGCAGAGTGTAAAATAGTTGTAGATTGGCCTGCTAAGGAGTATCCAAGAGATCCGAAAACAGGAGCACCAGATCCAGAGGTGATGAAAAAATATGACCAGGTAATTGTGTTCCTGAAAAATAAGGTACCCCCAAAAGAGACAGACTGGGTTAAGATAGATCGAACACATCAGGAAGCAAAAGAATCAGTTCATGCTTTTTACGAAAGGCTGATACTGGCTTTTAAACAGTTCAGTGGAGATGAACACCTGGGTGACAAGGATTTGAGTCATTTTGTATACAGATTTGTATATGGCCTGAGACCTGAAATCAGTGAAAGAATACGTGAGCATACAGTTGATTGGCAGAGTAAAAAGATTGATGAAATCTTGAGACATGCAAAGTACTTCAGTGATGAGATTGAGGCGAAACAGAGAAAGCTGAAAGAGAAAGCAATGTGGGCACAGGTCAAAGTTGCTGAAAGACAAGAAGCACAGTTGATGGAACAGGCAAATAATCCAGGAATTAGACCCAGATATGCGGGAAAAGGAAAGGGGAATCTAGAGGAGGCCAAGAAGAAGTTCCCTTGTCACAACTGTGGACAATTGGGGCATTGGAGATCCGAGTGTACCAATCCACCATTAGTGAGTAATGAAAATAAACCCTTAAATCAACAGGTGCAGAACGAGGGGTGTAATCAACAGCAGCAACAGCAGAAGGTTGTCAGACAGCAGAGTCAAGAGCCAAAACCGCCCTTGCCGCAGAATAGAGGGTCCCAAAAGTATAACCAGGATTCTACAATGATGAGCAGGTAAACAAACCGAGGCGTTCTAACCTGGTAAAGCAGTACTGGTTAAAGAATGAGGGGAGTGAGTCTGAAGGTGACTATTGACGGTGCCGAAGAGAGGAGGAAGAGTGCATACTTGGTGCAACTCTAGAAATAGACCAGGCAGGACGATTTGTAGATGAGAAAATAAATGGGGAGAGTGTTACTTTTTTGGTAGACACCGGAGCGACGAGATCAACTGTCAGGTCAGCAGATATTAGAAATCTTCCTCTCTCGGACGAAGCAATCCAAGTAGTTGGTGTAGCCAATACACAGATTAAGACTCGTCTTACTGAACCAGTAAGGGTAAGAATAGGAAAATTTTCAGACATGCACAGATTCGTAGTCTGTGACACTAGTCCAGTGAACTTGTTAGGTAGGGACTTATTGTGTAAGATGAATTGTACAATTTTCTGTACTCCGGATGGAATAGCTTTTGAGACACCAGATGAGGATGTTTTGTACCGGATGACTCTAGATAATAGAGAGAGTGAGATTGTTGGTACATATGCTGTGTTTAATCCAGACAATTTGCCTCAGGAGTTGAGACACACAGTGAAAACAGCAGTTTGGGATTTTACTGGAGAAGATGTGGGATTGATGAATAATGTAGATCCAGTGAAGATTTCAGTGAAAGAGGGGATTGTTTATCCTAATATCCCACAGTATAGATTGACACCAGAAATAATTGAGGGAATAACTCCTATAATTGACAAGATGATTCAACAGGGTGTTTTGAGAGAGATACTGAGTAGCCCGTGTAATTCACCGATAATGGGGCTGAAGAAACCTAATGGAAAGTTCAGGATTGTGCAAGATTTGAGAAAAGTTAACAAAATTGTGGTGGCATGTTGTCCCATTGTGCCAAATCCGTCAGTGATTTTGTATCAGATTCCTCATGATGCTGAGTGGTACACAGTGATTGATTTGTGTCATGCTTTCTTTTCAATTCCATTGCATCATGACAGCCAGACGATTTTTGCATTCCGGTTTGGCCAGCGTATTTTAGCATGGTGTCGTATCCCACAGGGGTATACAGAGAGTCCTTCGATTTTCAATCAGTTGTTGAAAAAGTCATTGGAGAGTTTGATTATGCCGGAAAGCTCAGTACTAGTGCAGTATATTGATGACCTACTTGTGGCATCAAAGACACGTGAAGCTTGTGAAGTAGATACTATAGCTTTACTGAATCATCTGGCAGATGGAGGGTTAAAGGTGTCTCCAGCCAAATTGCAATTTTGCAAGAAAGAGGTGCATTATCTTGGACACAATATTGAAAAGGGTCTGAGAAAGGTGACTGATGACAGGATCAAAATTATCAGAGGAATGAGAGCCCCGATGACCCAGAGAGAAGTGAGGATGTTTCTGGGGATGGTGGGTTATTGTCGTCAGTGGATAAGTAATTTCTCCCTGATAGCAAAGCCACTGATTAAGTTGACCAAAAGTGAGGTGAGAGACCCATTGGAACTGGATGGGGAACAAATGGCAGCATTTGAAGAGCTGAAGAGCAGAATGTGTGAAGCCCCTGCTTTGGGAATGCCAGACTATGAGAAAGAGTTTGAACTGTACTGCAGTGAGAGAAATGGTTGTGCACTTTCAGTGTTAATTCAGAAGCATGGACAACTGAGAAGGCCGATTGCGTACTTCTCATCGACACTTGACCCCGTAGCTGTGGGTTTGCCAGGTTGCCTGAAAGCAGTAGCTGCTACATGCAGAAGCTTGGAACAGAGGGAGGGTATAATAATGGGATATCCTGTAAGGGTATTTGTACCTCATGATGTGGCTATTCTTTTGACAAGAAGCAGGACTCAGTACATGTCACATAGTCGATTGACTAAATAGGAGAAAATCATTCTGGGAGCATCAAATGTGACTCTTGAGAGATGTGTGAATGTGAATCCAGCAACGTTGTTACCGGATGCTGACAATGTGAATGTTGGAGATGATGTTGATCATGATTGTTTGGATGTGCTTGACTACTGTACGAAACCAAGACCAGACATAAGAGATTTGCCATTACCTGAGAGTGATCATGTGTTGTTTGTGGATGGATCATGTTTGAGAACTGATGATGGTGTGCTGAGTGCAGCATATGCAGTGTGCAAGGTTTCAGAAGTTATGGAAGCTTCACCTTTGAAAGGAGTGAGATCTGCTCAAGTGGCTGAATTGGTGGCATTGACAAAAGCTTGCAAGATTGGGAAAAATCTGAGAGTGACTGTGATGACTGATAGTCAGTACGGATTTGGGGTCGTTCATGACTTTGGCCAGCTTTGGCTACAGAGAGGTTTCTTGACGTCGAGTGGGACTCCAATAAAGAATGCTGAAGTGATTGGGAAGTTGCTTGAGGCGATACAGCTGCCTAAAGAGTTAGCAGTTGTGAAATGTGCTGCTCATGGACAAGGAGATGATTTTGTTGCTCTTGGTAATCGTTTTGCCAATGACATAGCACAATATTGTGCCAAGAACAATCATTCGATTAATAGGGCACGAGAGAGGGAAATGTCTTTTTGTTCTGTGATGTTTACTAATGTCCTAGAAACGTGGGATGAAGTGAAACAGTTGCAGGATGAGGCAGGAGATGAGGAAATGAGAGATTGGATCAAGGCAGGTTGTGCCCCAAGAGAAACAGATCATGTTTGGATCTATAGAGATGGTAGACCAGTCATGCCCAACTCAATGCTGTCGACAATGGCAAGAATGTATCATGGCCAGGGACATCTGGGGAGGGATGCAATGATTAGGTCTTTTAAGCAGACCTGGTACAATGCAAAGTTCAGGTTAATTGCAGAGAGCATTTGTCAGAGATGTTTGATTTGTCAGCAGTTCAATACTGGGAAAAAGACAGTGGTGAGTCTAGGAACAATAGGCAGAGAAGGAGGTCCTTTTACCAGAATGCAAATAAATTTCATTGAAATGCCCCAAGTGAATAAATTGAGGTATGTTCTAGTGGTAGTCTGTTTGTTCTCAAGATGGGTCGAGGCCTATCCGACTAGGAGAAATGATGGAATAACAGTTGCAAAGTTACTGTTAAGAGAGTTGATTCCTAGGTACGGGTTCCCAGTGACAATTGAGTCTGATAGAGGTGGACACTTCTATAATGAGCTCATGGGTTTAATTTGTGAAGCATTGAGCATACAGCAGAAGCTACATTGTGCATACAGACCAGAGGCTTCTGGCGTCGTTGAACAGATGAATGGCACAATTAAAAATCGAATTGGTAAGATGTGTTTAGCTACTGGAATGAAATGGCCTGATGTCTTGCCTCTAGTGCTTATGACTATTAGGTATACTCCAGATAGAACCACAGGTTTGAGTCCGCACGAAATCTTAATGGGACGTGCAATGAGACATGCATTCGTGCCTGTCAACAAGTTGATGACAATAACTGATGACATGATTTTGGATTACTGTAAAGGCCTGGCTGGCGCAGTTCATTCTGTGTTTCACCAGGTTGGAGAAGACGCTACCACACTTGAGAAGAAGCAAGCCCATGATCTGAGTCCAGGGGACTGGGTGAGGATTAAGGTGCACAGGAGAAGAAATTGCTTGGTTCCAAGGTGGGGAAGGCCAAGACAAGTTATTCTGACTACAACGACTGCAGTAAAGTGTGCTGGTGTGAAAAACTGGGTGCATGCGAGTCATACTCTGAGAGTTCCAAATCCAAAAGATGGGACTGGTAAGGAGTATTTTGAAGAGTCAGATTCCAGTGATGATGCAGAGACTGAACCAGTGAAAAGGAGTAAGAATCCAGAAAGGGGTGAAGGAGAAAGAGAGTCAGGTGATTCTTTTCCTTTTCCAAGAGAGGCTTCAAGAGAAACATTGGGAGTCTCAGAGGAGAGATCAGATTCTGTAAGAGTGCCTGAAGTTCCAACAAGCAGTAGAAGAGAAAAGAGCAATTCCACAGAAACTACACCTGAATCAGATGAAGAGGTTGAAAATCCACTTGAGATTACACCTGAAGAAGCAAGGTCAGCAGAAGATAGAGAGGGACAAATTGCGGAAGACCCCCGAGGAGGTGTAGGGAACATTCCTGATAAGCTAGGTGAAGGGACAAGTAGACAGCAAGAAGATTGCGTGTCGGAGACCCGAGGAGGGACAGAATTAGGGAAGTCTCAATCAGTGGTGGAAAAGACTGTGGAGCGAAAGAAAATTGTTGAAGAACAAGAGGCAAATGAGACAGAATCGGATGAGAGTGAAAATGAGAAATCAGAGGGTCGAATTCTGAGAAAGTGAACTTGGATTGGAGAAAGAAATAATAAAGAAGTGAGACCAAAGAGAGTTGTAAGAGGGGATCTTTGGCCTAACCGAATAAAGAGACTGAGGTACAGACTGACACGAGCAAATTCATCGAAAGCTGAACAGGTGAACGAAGTGTCTAGTCAGAATCAAACAAAAGGTGAGAAACAGAAGGTCTCAAAAGAACCAGAGGAGATCAAGAGAATCAGAAAACCTAACCAGAAGTATAGGTCACCGGAATGGATGTACGTGGCACTGTCTGAAGGTGAAGAGGCAGAGAGTCAAGGAAATCCAGAGGGGACCGTACGAGAAGTGGTTGAGGAGAAAACTGTTGGAATCCTGAAAGTTATCCTGACTGACATTGGAGAAGAGTCGGATGCACAGGATGTTGTTGATGATCTGATACAATTTGATGTTGCTGAAGAAGTGAAAAGTGATGAAAATCCAAATTGAGTGAACTAAAGGAGTCACTTGGAGAAAAGTGAAAAGAAGAAAAACCGAAATTAGCTGTGTGAAGTAACCTAGAGTTCTAGTGTTTCAGTAGTGGAGCAGAAGGGGCTAAGTCAAAAGACACTGCCAAAGTAGTAAAATGGCTAACACAGAGAATAATCAAAGTAGATGTGCCTTTTTGAAGAGATGGTGTAGAATGTGCTGCTGCTGTACTGGATTATTAATGCTATTATGGGGTGTACTAGCTTTACTAGTTACTTTTAGAGTTACAATAGACGCTTTTGGAATACATACTGAGAATGTGACCAGTGTAGAGAAGAGTTCACAGAAAGTAGTTCCAACTAGAATTAGTAACACTTACATACATAAAGATAGGTCAATTAATGATTTTTCTAGCAATGTTTTTTCAAAATTGTTGTACGAATACGTAAAGACAATGGAAGTTAGGGATTGCTACGTCTGCATGCAATTACCTGCATCCGTTTCAGAGGGTGTTACTTATCACCATTTACCAGCTACGTATGGAATTTCATGTAGTGTACTAAGTAGTGTTTTTTATTTGTTAGGGAAAATAGATTATGAGATGTCTAACAAAGATAACATTTTTGGGCAATTGCCTATGAACAAAAAGCTGAATCCAGCTAAAGAAGCTAACATTTTTGGTGAGATTTTTGTTGAAAAAGAAGAATTAACGTTAGATTACATTTTTAGAAACAATTTAACTTGCAGTCTGAAAGAAGAGGAGAAAGCTTTCCTAAATATGGTAGAGGAAAGAAGAATGAGCATGCATGAGAAGGCAGGGAAATATAAAGTGAGTGAGACAATTTGGGATATTGAGATGGGAAAGGAATTGAAGAATGGAGCTAGTCCAACTTTGGCTTTAGATGCACCACAGAAGGGTAAACTATGTATTACCAGAAAGAAATCCCAATATGATACATATTTTGTTGGGACTAGTGAGTGTCATGATACATACTTCATTGCAACAGGATGGGGTTTTAAAGGTGGAGAGGATCCAGTTTTCCCAGGAGTGTATTATGTTTGTGGGAACAAGGCTTATTACAAGTTGCCTGACCATTGGTATGGCACGTGTTATGTGGGCCTGGTCTTTCCAAAGATTTTTCATATAGATAGAATAGAGGATGTAGAACACATTAATTTACTAACACGTTTTAAGAGAGAAACTTGGTCAGAAATAGTGGGTGACATTTT
This sequence comes from Triturus cristatus, assembly GCF_964204655.1. Taxonomy (NCBI): domain Eukaryota; kingdom Metazoa; phylum Chordata; class Amphibia; order Caudata; family Salamandridae; genus Triturus; species Triturus cristatus. The sequence continues at coordinate 394,117,374 of NC_140595.1, forward strand.
TGGTGCTTTAATTCCAGCAGTGGGAATTTCTTTGAATGCATATGGGATTCGGAAGCTGTCAACAGTGGTGGATCGTTTATCGACAAGTACCGCTGGAGGGTTTCTTTTGGTAAATACGGAGATGATTGCCGTACGTGCCATGTCTATGCAAAATCGACTTGCCCTTGATATTCTATTAGCCAAAGAGGGTGGAGTCTGCGGAATGCTGAAAGTTCAACATTGTTGCACTTACATTCCTGATGAAAGCAGAGATCTAAAGGTCTATATCAAAAATACTACTGATTTGCATGAGGAATTAGTACCCCTGGAAGCTGAGAGTATCTGGACTAAAATAGCTAATAAGTTAATTGCTGTTAAGAGTTTTATTGCTAACATAGGTAGTACCATTATTGGTAAAATATTATTTCCATTGACATGTGTAATAGTTGCTTTATTGATACTAAGATTGGGGTGTTTGTGTTGTAAAAACAGGGGATGTAAAAAGAGAATAATTAGAGGGAATACTGAAAAGAAACGAAAGAGGTCAAGGAGGGACCCACAAGAAATAGAATTAGAAGAATTGAGGGAGAGTGTGTACTTGGAGTCGAAGAGGGATGATGTGAGAGAGTCTGGTGTTTAATGTTGAGTCATAAAAGACATTTTCAATTTCTCCTAAAAATTGGGACTACATTTTTTTTTTTTGGGTTGGTTTTTGTGGTGATAAGATATCACCAAAGGGGGGATTGCTGGAGCAGAGTTTTCTGTTGAACATTTATCGAGTTTTAAGCTCCAGTTTTGTCTATATGTTATGACTAAAATTACTGATTTAAAATTACTAATTATTAGGTTTGGTAAAGGTCTTGACTAACCAACATTACTAATGAGAAAAGACTACACGTGGGAATGCATATCTGTTGCTTAATAATAAATGTGCGGTTTTATTAAATAAGTATCGTATAAGTGCTATTTGTTTTGTGTTTGTGCGTTTAAAATAATGTGTTCTAATGCTTTATTGCATTGCAGAAGGCTAGATAATTACATACACATAAGGGTATTAGTGGGGTTTAACACTGTACAATCATTATGATGTGGTAACGTTGTTTTGTGTTTCTTTTAATTAAGATGGTCCGTTTTGGCCTAAAACAAGATGGCTGCCATTTACAGCCTGCACTCGAGTGATCGAATTTTGTCGAGAGGCTTTGCTGAACATGGTCGAGAGTCACCTGACCACAGCTTCTGCCTGGGTAGAAAGTTTTCCGTGAGGACAGCAGCTCTGGGAATTATTCCAACTGTCCTTGGAGAAGGATAAAGCCACAATGAACAATGACCAGTCTGCGGTGGCTCTGCAAAGATATCAAGGAAGAGCATTTACGAAAGAAACATTTGCAAACTCGAGTTTCCTTCTTCCGTGTTTTTATTTTTGTGATTTTTCCTGAGCGGAGGTTTTCAAAATGTAACGAGTGACATCCTTTCCTGCTCGCTCTGCTCAGTGGCTCAACGGATATTCAACATTTGTTTGTAACTTTTTATTTGTTATTTTCCCAATAAATATGTTAGACTAGAGAGGGTCCGTGTTCTTTCCTTTGCGCTTATTACATTCATCGCGTCCCTTGTGGTCATCGCGTTTTGGACTTCTTATGCTGAGGACGGCAGCTCGAGAGACTTTACCGAGAGACCTGTCCAGACCCATTTAGCTAGAATAGGTAATTATGAGAATAACGATTTTGCTAATGATTGACTTTTCATTTGAACTAATTTAGATAAATAAGCATTTGTTTGAATTCCAGTGTCGGGTGGTTATTTCTTTGTCATTTATTGAGTTTCAAATGTATTTCTTATGTTTAAAATTAGGCCTGGGCGAAGCACTACGCTACGCTCGCGTAGTTTGCGAAGTTCGCGCTACTTCGCGCTACGCGAACTGCACGTAGCACAGTGCGAACACGCGTAGCGTAGTGTTGCGTAGTGCTGCGGTCATTTTTTGCTTGCTCGCGGTCCTCAACGTCAAGTTGGCGACCGCGATCAAGCAAAATGACATCCTGGCGAGACTTTTTCCTTGTTCGCGATCGCGAGCATGGAAAATAAACCTCCCGGCGAGATTCCCAACGCGAGAAGGTCAGGTTTCTCATTGCGAGGGGTCGCGTATGCTCGCGACCGCTCGCGATGAGAAACTACCAGTTCGCGTTGAGAAAGCTGCAGCTCGAGTAAAAATCTACTCGAGCAGCAGAAAACTACAGCTCGCACTGTGCAAGATGCCATTTTCAATGATTGCACAGTGCCGGTTGCTTGTCCGCACTGTGCAATCATTGAAAACAACATCTTGCACAGTGCGAACATGTTACTTCGCAGTTCGCGAAGTGCTACGCGTAGCTCGCGTAGTGCGAACTTCACTTTGCGTAGCTTCGCGAAGTGCTACTTCGCGAACTACGCCCACCCTTATTTAAAATCATGACTCAGGACAATTTCTTTATGGTCGCATTGACCTCGTTCAGATGCAGATTGGTTTAGGTTTTCTCTCCTATATTCAGTGTGGATAGAGTAATAGTGTGAATTTTAGTGTGATGGGCCCTAGCGTATGATGTGTGTATGAGCGTGTGACTGTAGGTTTACTCTGTCCGTGGAAGTAGGGAGAATTTGTATGCGCCGATCTGCAGCACCTGCACATAGAAACCAATGTGCGTGGCAGAAGGGATTATGTGCCTTGTGTTCTAGCACTAGGAAGACTTGATGCAGGGTATGAGATCATGTCACCAGAACCCACTAAGCAAAGGTGATGGCCATGTCCATGGGTGTTATGAGCCAGATTATGGTAGACATGGCCTAGTGAGCAAGGAGCGGTAAGGTCTAGGGTGCGACCCATGGCTGTGGCAACTGTGTGAAGTCTGTATTGAAGGCCATCAACAGCCTGCTTAACACAGTCAAAGAAGCGCCTACACGACCTTGCTGAAAGGTAACTGGCTGCAAGGCCTTACCAATGGTCACAGACCGGGAGCTACAATCCACTGAAGATGGCCGAAGCATTTCCTTGAAGGCCATGCTCCTGTCAATAAAGGTCTTCCGAAACTTGTGCCCTCCACAGCAGAAACAGAGATAATAAGTACTATTTATTTTTGCAGACATGGGAAAAACAGCCTTGCTCTTATAAGTGATAAAAAGACCATCGTCGTGGTGTGGCAAGTGGAGCAGGTGGCCTTCCAAATCCTTTTAAAGCTTATGAGAATTTGCGCATTCATCTAATGCGCCAACCTTTATTTTGTGTTTACACTAAAGTTTCCTGCGTACACAGATAATAAAGGCCACTGAAGTTAGTTTGCGTCCGCAATGCGAGTCCTCGTGGGATTTCACATTAGCTGCACGGTTACACTATCACCTTCCCCCAACAAATGACACTCCGGTGTACACATATGGGAACAAGGCTGTATTTCCAGTTTCTGTCTTTCATTTATTTTAACATTTCTCATTGAATGGGAGTGTGTGCATTGCAGACCATTTAAGCAAAGCTCTGAGAAGCTCCCCTATGGGAATTCAAATGGGGCAATATCATTTTGGTACTATACCCCATAACTGTACCTGCCTCTTTTCCAATCTACATGCACCTTTGAAGTATGAAATCAAAGTCATGTGTGTTTTAAATGTTTGCGTGGATGGCTAGGAAAACAAGCCCTCCTGTGTCTATGGAAATTGTGTCTACAACTAGACAGCCGCATCTAGACAGCCAAAGACGTACCATTGCTGCCTCTGTAAGAAATGGACACATAGGACAAACTTTTCTGTGAACATTATTTTTGTCAAATGAAGTAATGCCCCATCAAGATGGTCCATTGAGTTAAACTCTTGCTGCTGGCTTCTGCTGTGTTCTGGAGTTCACAATTTTGAGTTGCAGACAGTCCAGCTCAGCCACCTATCCTCTGAATTCTGTGAAGTGAAGTCTATTAAAATAGCAAATAATAGCTCTTTGATACCACTCAGATATAAATGTGTTATATCGCACAGCTTCCTGTAGGACCAATAAACCCCCCATACCAAATTAATCTTCAACCCTTTCATCAACTCTTGAGAATTGTGGAGTGCTGTTGGGGACAATGACTTTTCCCTTTCTTCTGATATGGTGGACTAAATTCAGAGGAAAACAATATAATCTAATAAACTGGTATCAGCAATAGAGTACGAATATTCTGTAACAAAGATGATCACTCCCCCTGGGCAGTACATCAATTGACTCAGCCTAATCTATCCAGCAAGTATTTCTGAAATTGTGACATCGTGTGTTTTTGAATCTTTACTAAATTGAGTCAAAATGGCGTCTGAAGGGATACTGAAAACAGACAGAGACGGCCCGTTGAAAAATGTATACTCTTCCAAATGCAGAGCAATTAACTAAAATCTGAGTCAGGATAAGAAGCAATTTTCTCTGGGTGTCTGCCATGCGCAATTTCATAGATACATTGCAGGTGGAGCTGCTATATTTCATATATCATTTTCATATCTTTGTGTCATTTGCAAATGTGAGTTGCCAGAAAGCTGCTCATTATTGCTGAATATTTAAGTAATTCCTCTAGCAAAGTAGCACATAACTGGACAGTCCTTAAATTACAGATGCCAGCAGAGAGCAGTTAGTTACAATAATTTTACTATTTTGTCTGTAAATATGCTAATTTTGCATCTTAGCAAAAGGAATGTTCCTTTTCTAGCGGTGGCTCAGCCTTTTTTCTCCATTCTACCTTTCTCAGGTGGGAGATTGGATCCTGTCCTCTTTGGCTACTTGCAGCTCAGCCTTTTTGCCATTCTACCTTTCTCTGGTGGGAGATTGTATCTTGTTCTCTTAGGGTACTTGCAGTGAAAGCCAATTTCATGAATCACACTGCACTTCAATGGGGATTCACCTAGTCCTATTACCCTATTAGTAGACTTTTCACTGACAAGCTACCATAAATGTTGCATAACAGTTTGCAAGCTGAGGTTCAAATTCGATTTTTTCTTATTTGTTACAGGCTTTATTTTACACATGCAGCTAAGGCCTGCTGATAACGTGCATAATAAACGGAGAAGAAGGTGAGAAACTCAGAAACTTGAGGATTTACGGTTTTGTTCCGTTATAAGGAAAATCCAATCGACAAAGAAGGAAAACGGATCATTTCAAGTTTGGGACAGCACACTCCCAAAAGCTCTTCTTCGATTCCCAAATCAAACACTATTTTCTAATTGTAAAAAAGACGTGTATGCTTTAAGTTTTCATTTCGATTTACATATTATTTTTTTTGTTAAGACAGAAGAAAAATAGAAGCAAAACACAAACACAGGGAAAGGATGTGGTATTGCGGCCAGAGCTGTCGACCTCTGAACTGGGGAACCCCCAGACAGCGGGGCAGCCACAACAAATGTCCACCCAGACAGACATTGTTTATCACTAGGTCTGGTCAGAGTCCACTCGTAGCGCAATTATCATTAGTCTGGCAAGAAAAGATCTGGGACAAATTAATGCTCTGTAGTCTTTAGCTAAGAACTGTAGAATCGGGGCCAGGTGTTCACGAATTTCCAGTCTTCATCGTGTAGCACTAGGGTCATCTTTTCCATCCCAAAAATCTACCAAAGTCTGTTATCATAATCCATTATGGAGGCGCAATCGGTTTACCTCATTGGTAAGGATGCATTGTTTTTGTGTTTTTTTAACATATTTTATTGATTTTATTCATCATTATCACATATAAGAGAAGGCATCATTTTGACATATTATTTGTGCGTCACACATCGTATGCAGTTACATCACTTGTACAACAAATCTCTGCATGGTTCCTGAGGATCTCGTACATGTCAATATTGATAGTGCGTTATTTCTTGCGTACAATATGGCAGGTTTATACTTGCAAGCCAGTTTACAACAGTACGACGTTAAGTATATACGTTTGATATGTTACATCTAACTTACCATAACAAAACTCCCCCGCCCCTCCCTCCCTCCACATGCTCAGCAACAACTTCACCTGTTTAATACATACACATGCTCATACCATAGTCCCGTATACATAGTGTCTCTGTGCAAATTTCTACTGCTTTCCCAGCCCGTACTGTAATAAGTATGTTGACATCGTATGTGTGTGTCATTACAGCTCTCAGTATGGGAATTGGGTGGGTGCAACTATATCTTCTCAATACGATTGTATGTCAGTCGCTGTCAGGTATGCCAGGTTGTCAGTAGCGCCCAAGCTTATATACGCCACTAACCTGTTATCGTAGAATCCAGCAGAGACTATAGCAGATGAGTAAGTCCCTGATTCCCAAGAGCCTAATCCCCAGCAGAGGAAGGCAACCTAGCTGCGTGAGATCAGGCCTGAGGGAAAAAAGGGAAGTGGATAACATAAACAAGATGAGGCCAGGGATATGGGCTCTTCAGGATGTAAGTCGGGGATGTAATCTTCTCTTAGAAGTTGGTTACCGGCAGACCAGAACTATGGTGTCTTGGGATTACCTCAATTCCGTCGTGATATCTTGTAACCTTCGGCACCCCCCTGACTGTCTCCCATAGTTAATACCCCTACCCGGGGTTACCACACTGTTCCAGTTAAATGTCACTAGAGTGTGTAGATATTATTCGAAACTGAGCCCTTGAGTTTAACGTGCGTAGGACTGCCCCTGGCTTCTTCGTGATGTGATACACATCTCACACCAACTAAGTCAGAGACTAGCTGAAGGGATCCACTCGTGAGCCCCAGTAATTGCACAGTCACAGCGATAGCGAAGAAGGGATCCACTCGTGAGCCCCAGTAATTGCTCAGTCACAGCGATTGCGTTGCTCCAAAAACAAAAGAGTATTCCCTCCTTGGGAATTCGAGGAGAATGTAATAAAGCAGTTTATACATGGCAGAACGGCAGCGAGGTACGTAGCGTCTGTGTTTGCGTGAAGCAGTCCACGTAATCTCCGGGTGAGGGGAAAAGGCACACTGGGAATAAACACGGTCTCGATAAGTCTCAATAAAGTTTTGTTGACAAACAACACGCTCGTCTCACCAGAGATGCTGGAGCAGCTGCCTTCCCGATATCATGGCGTTTCTTACCCTCCGATGACAAAGGCTTGCTTCCATTGGAACGCGGGACTCGGCCCGTCACAGGAATGAATGCGGCAATGCTTCTCGCTGGAATCCGGCGGGGAGCACCTTCGCCTCGAATATCCATAAGCTCTATGATTGACAAGCACCTTCCGCCTCCAGCGGAAGTGCTTATGTAGGAAAGGTCTTCGGGTGCGCCCCAGTGCATGCAGGGAGTTGTAGTTCAGGAACCCCTGACATCGGGGAAACGCGGAAACAATTCCTATCGCTTTCTGGTAACAGGCACGTTTGGGGGTGAGAATACTGGTGATTGCTACAGTACCCCTTCTCAAGGACCGACGACTCGGCGGTCGGCCGGGCTTACCTGGGTTTTCCTCATGAAACCGTTCTACCAGTTCTGGGCCGTACAAATGTTCCTCAGGTTCCCAGGTTCTATCTTCCACCCCAAAACCTTTCCAGTCCACTAGATATTTTACCCTTCCACGGACTAACTTGGAATCCATAATTTCTTGCACCTCATACTCTTCCTGACCCTCTACTTCCAGGGGTTGCGGTTATGCTGGTAATCTAGTGTTGGGGAGACATGGTTGAAGTAGGGAGACATGGAAGACTGGGTGGATTTTCCATGCACTAGGTAATGACAGTCGCAGGGCTACTGGGTTTATGATTTCTTCTACGCTATAGGGCCCCACAAATCTTGGTTTGAACTTATTCACTCCCCTTAAGTGTAGATTTTTTGTAGACAGCCAGACCTTGTCCCCCACCTGATACTCGGGTTCTCTTGTTCTTTTTCTATCTGCATAGGTCTTTTGGGTGGCCTGGGCATCTGCTAGGTTTTGTTTAGCTTCTGTTAACACGGCCCTAAGGTGTGCATGATGTTCGTGTATGCTGGGTAAGGGGGATTGGACTGGCCATTCAAACGAGAGCATGTTGGGGTGATGACCATAATTACAATAAAACTGGGAACAACCCAAAGTGGAATGTGTGGCGTTGTTATATAAAACTCAGCCATCCATAACAAGGTGGGCCAGTGTATAGAATTCTGCAGAGAAAAACAGCGGAGATACTGTTCCATGGTTTGATTTAGGCGTTCAGTTTTGCCATCTGTTTGGGGGTGGTAACTGAAAGAGAGATGTGCATCGATGTCTAATGTTTTGCAGAGAGCTTTCCAAAAACGGGAGGTGAATTGTGTTCCCCTATCAGTTATTAAGACATTCTGAATCCCATGAGCACGGACAACATGCTGTAGAAAAACCCATGCTAGTTCCTGGGATGTGGGTAACCGCCCCAATGCAATGAAGTGACCCATCTTGGTTAAATGGTCAATCAGCACCAATATTACTGTCTTCCCTTCGCTGGGGGGCATTTCAACTATAAAATCCATTGATATGGTGTGCCAAGGTCGTGGGGGAATAGGCAAGGACCGGAGTAGCCCTGCAGGTTTCACATGTCTGGCTTTTCCTTGCACACAAATAGCACAGTTCTTGACATATTCCTGGACGTCTTTTCGCATTCCGGGCCACCAAAATGACCGTTCCACACAAGCGATGGTCTTATAGGTTCCGAGATGTCCATCCAAAACAGAGTCGTGAGCCCATTGCAAAACCTGCTGCTGCTGACTAGGATGAGGAATGTACAGCGCATGGTAGTGATATGCCAACTCCTCTACTTCCGACCTGATTTCATGTTCTTCTTGAATCCAGGCTTGCACGTCCACCTCTGCTAAAGACACCCTCACATCCTCGAGGAAGTCTGATAAGGTGAGGAGTGCTATCGTGGGTCTGGGTTGCCTGTTCTCAGTGAGTATACACGGTGGAGGATCTAGGTTTTGAGAGATGGTGTTGTCTGATTCTCCCAAGCGAGAAAGGGCATCTGCTTTCCCGTTTTGGGGCCTAGGCCGGTATTTAATGACGAAATCGTAGTCCGAAAAGAACAAGGTCCATCGTAATTGGCGAGGGGTCAGCGCTCTGGCCGTCTTCAGAAACAGCAGATTCCTATGATCTGTGTAGATCTCCACCGTGTGCCGCGCCCCCATGAGGTAGTGTCGCCATTCCTCACATGCTCTCTTTATTGCTAGGAGTTCCTTGTCCGAGATGGTGTAATGGACTTCACACAGAGTAAGTTTTCGGGAATAGCACGCGACAGGATGTAATTGTCCGGTTTCCGGATGACGCTGGGATAGTACCCCTCCCACGGCGTGTTGTGAAGCGTCCGTTTCCAAAATGAAAGGGAGCTGTGGATCAGGATGACGTAGGATGGGGGCTTGAGTGAATCTATCCTTCAACTCCTGGAAGGATCGTGCTGCCTCTTCTCCCCATTTGAAAGGAACATTTTTTCGTAGCAAACTGGAGATGGGGCGAATCACCTTTGAAAAGTCTTGAATAAAGCGCCGATAAAAGTTGGCAAAACCAAGGAAGCTTTGCACGGCCTTGATATTCTGTGGAGTAGGCCATTGAGTGATGGCTTCTACCTTATTGGTTTCCATTTGAAATCCTTGGGTGTTGATGATGTATCCCAAAAATGCGACCTCCTGAACATGAAAAAGGCATTTCTCCAGCTTAGCATATAGAGAATGATGTTGTAACCTCTCTAACACAGCTTTAACATGGATTATGTGTTCCTGGTAGGTTGCTGAATGAATTAGGATATCATCTATGTATACCACACAGAAGGTATCCAGATAACACCGCAGCACTTCATCCATGAAAAATTGGAAGGCTGCCGGGGCGTTGCAAAGCCCGAAGGGCATCACCCTGTACTCGAAGAGACCGAACTTGGTTCTGAAGGCGGTCTTCCACTCATCGCCTTTGCGAACTCGGACAAGGTGATATGCTCCGCGGAGGTCAAGCTTGGTGAAATATCTCACCCCTTTTAACTGGTCCAACAATACCGGTATAAGAGGAAGTGGGTACCGGTTCTTGATGGTTATCCTATTCAATGCACGGTAGTCTATACACGTCCTCAATTCTTCGCAGTCCTTCTTCGGAATGAAGAAAAGAGGTGAAGAGGCGGGAGAGGAGGAGTGTCTGATGAATCCGGATGCTAGATTGTCATCGAGGTATTTTTTGAGATAAAGTGTTTCTGGTTCAGTCAATGAGTACACTCTGCTGCATGGAATGGGTGCTCCAGGTATCAGTTCAATACGGCAATCGTACTCTCGATGAGGAGGGAGGGTATTTGCTTTTTGTTTATCGAACAGATCGTGATACAGGCGGTAGTCATCAGGCAGGGTAGTGGAGCAACAATACCGCTCCTGCGCGCAGGCGATCGCAAAATAAGTGGCAGGTGAATCTTCTCCATCAGTACCCCAGCCCTCTTGACCTTTACAATGTTCTTGGCAATACACCGAAGCCAACTTCACAGTGCGATCGGCCCAACTGATTTCAGGGTCATGTAACGTCAACCACGGCATTCCTAAGATAAGACGAAACTGAGGGGCATCTATGAGGTCGAATTGTATATACTTGTGATGGTCTGGATTTACTGTAATTCGAAGAGGCAGTGTCCGATATTTCACTGGTCCGGAAGAGAGGGTAGTTCCATCTACCGCTTTTACATGCTCTGGGATGTCTTTCTTTTCTTTGGAGATCCCCAGTCTTCGGGCAAACTCTTGGTCGATGTAGTTTCCTGTGGCTCCAGAATCCAGCAGCGCATCTACTTCTAACTAGGCCTGGGCGCTAAATTCCGTTCCGCTCGCAGAATTTGCGGAATTTCGGTAATTTCGCGTTCTGCGGAGAACGCGAAATTGCCCAAAATTCTGCTTTCCGCGTCTTCGCGAATTTTTTTCTTGTTCGCGTTCTCACAATGCGTGTTCGCGAGATATTTCTCCCCGAGCACGCAAACAGCAACTGTGAACAGGAAAAAAGCATCGCGAACATGCAATTCCGCGTGTTCGCGGAATTTCTGCATGTTCGCGAAGATTTTTTACCGTTTCGCGGAGATTTGCGTAACGCGATTACGCAAATTCCGCCCACCCCTACTTCTAACATGTTCTGGGGCGTGAGCCACAGGGACACCCCTATATTCAGATGGGCTACGGCCGATTGCAGGGTATTAGCTAGTACAGATGAGATCGTGACACGTGGAACGCCCAAACCAGAGACCTCAACCTGATTCGGACGTATTAGTTTTCCGTCGGTTCGTCTTGTTTTATAGCAGCCTGTACACGAGAAACAGGGGTTCTGCCACTGATCGGCGTCCGAGCACGGCACTCTCTAATGAAGTGGCCACCCTTGCCGCAGTAGAGGCACAGTTTCATTTTCCGTCGTTTTTCTCTCTCTTCCGGGGTAAGAGGGCCTCGGAGTCCTCCTAGCTGCATGGGTTCCGCCCCCTCTAGGATTTAGGTGGTTCTTCCGGGACGTTCTTTGGCCGAGTATAGGAAAATCGGTTTTCCCCTCTGTTCTTGTCCCCTTTTCGCTCTAGGAGGCGATGATCCAACTGGACTGTTAAGTCAATCAATTCCTCGCATGTTTGTGGCAGTTGCACAACTTGGGCTAGGACATCTTTGAGCTCCCCCCTAAGTCCTTGGTAAAACAGGGTTAGTCTTTTTTCAGGGGGCCACTCGGTCTCCACCACCAACCGATTAAAAGTCGTTATGTAGGTAAGCAAGTCTTGTGATCCCTGTCGTAACTTGAGTAATTCACGATCCAATGACAACATGTGGGATTTTCTATCAAACAGTTTCCGTAAGGCTAGGCAGAAGTCCGTGAAATTATGGAGGACCGGATCGTTTCTTTCCATCAAGGGGATGGTCCAACTCGCTGAGTTGCCCCCCATATAAGACATTATAAATGCCGTTTTTGCAGCGACTCCCTGAAATACTGTTGGTTTGCAGAGAAAATTAAGTCTGCACTGATTTAAAAATGTTTCAAACTTTTTTGGATCCCCATAAAAGCGTTCAGGTGGAGCTAGGGGAATGCTGGTGTTCTGTAACACGTGAACCGTAGGAACCGTGTCTGTAGGTGCGGGGGTATAAGGGGTGGTGAAAAATCCCACTCCAGAAGGTGGGTTAGGGATGGAAGAAACAGGAGGGGGTAAAGTAGCTGGTCTAATGTAAGAACTCTCTCCTTGACCCCTGCGAGAAAGACCAGCTACCTCTCTCCGCAAGGAGCTCACTTCTCTCTGTATGTTCTGATTTTCTTGTCGGGACGTCTGAACCTCTTGCTGTAGAGCCATCAGGCTTTCCAGCAGCGAGGTGAGCACTACACTGGTATCCATCGTCTGGGCTGGGCGTAAACGTGGGCTTGTCAATCTGTCAGGTATGCCAGGTTGTCAGTAGCGCCCAAGCCTTTATACGCCACTAACCTGTTATCGTAGAATCCAGCAGAGACGATAGCAGATGAGTAAGTCCCTGATTCCCAAGAGCCTAATCCCCAGCAGAGGAAGGCAACCTAGCTGCGTGAGATCAGGCCTGAGGGAAAAAAGGGAAGTGGATAACATAAACAAGATGAGGCCAGGGATATGGGCTCTTCAGGATGTAAGTCGGGGATGTAATCTTCTCTTAGAAGTTGGTTACCGGCAGACCAGAACTATGGTGTCTTGGGATTACCTCAATTCCGTCGTGATATCTTGTAACCTTCGGCACCCCCCTGACTGTCTCCCGTAGTTAATACCCCTACCCGGGGTTACCAAACTGTTCCACTTAAATGTCACTAGAGTGTGTAGATATTATTGGAAACTGAGCCCTTGAGTTTAACATGCGTAGGACTGCCCCTGGCTTCTTCGTGATGTGATACACATCTCACACCAACTGAGTCAGAGACTAGCTGAAGGGATCCACTTGTGAGCCCCAGTAATTGCACAGTCACAGCGATAGCGAAGAAGGGATCCTCTTGTGAGCCCCAGTAATTGCTCAGTCACAGCGATTGCGTTGCTCCAAAAACAAAAGAGTATTCCCTCCTTGGGAATTCGAGGAGAATGTAATAAAGCAGTTTATACATGGCAGAACGGCAGCGAGGTACGTAGCGTCTGTGTTTGCGTGAAGCAGTCCACGTAATCTCCGGGTGAGGGGAAAAGGCACACTGGGAATAAACACGGTCTCGATAAGTCTCAATAAAGTTTTGTTGAACAAACAACACGCTCGTCTCACCAGAGATGCTGGTGCAGCTGCCTTCCCGATATCATGGCGTTTCTTACCCTCCGATGACAAAGGCTTGCTTCCATTGGAACGCGGGACTCGGCCCGTCACAGGAATGAATGCGGCAATGCTTCTCGCTGGAATCCGGCGGGGAGCACCTTCCGCCTCGAAAATCCATAAGCTCTATGATTGACAAGCACCTTCCGCCTCCAGCGGAAGTGCTTATGTAGGAAAGGTCTTCGGATGCGCCCCAGTGCATGCAGGGAGTTGTAGTTCAGGAACCCCTGACATCGGGGAAACGCGGAAACAATTCCTATCGCTTTCTGGTAACAGGCACGTTTGGGGGTGAGAATACTGGTGATTGCTACAGTCGCCCCATATTCCTCCAACAGTGTATTCCAAGCCATAGATATCGGTGTTTTCCGTAACCCCCTGTGTTCTTCTCTTTGTAATTCAGCCCCTTCTGCTTTACCCCATCTGACCATTTCCGCATGCCAGTCCTGTAAGGATGGCGCCCTCTTGGCTTTCCATCGTGTTGTAATGTTCCTTTTGGCTAATAGGAGCACAAGATTAGCGAACTTATGAGTTGGTTTATCATTCTCTCCTTTGGTCCTAGCCCCAAAATACAATATTCCATCAAATCATTGTGGCCCACCGGAGCTATGTCCTTTAATATTTGACACACGGATGCCCAGTAGTGCCCCAATCTCGGGCAGTCCCACACCATATGTATCAGTCCGCATCGGGGGCGCAGCAGCGCGGGCACGCATCTCCCGTACCCGGGAACATGATGCTCAGTCTACGTGGGGTCAAGTAGGCTCTGTGTACCAGCATTAGTTCAATTAATTTGAATCTGGGATTGCGTGACACCTTTTTCGGGTGCCCAATTATGATATCCCACTCCCTGTCTGTAAGTGCGTGACCCACATCTCTCTCCCATTTAACACGGAGTGGCTGCAATGATATCGCTGCTACTGTGCGTATTCCCTGGTATAGCCATTTTGTCAGGTTTGCCCCGTGTCCCATTAGATATTGCATAGTAAGTAGCGCATGTGTGTCAGGTTCATTACCCCCTTGAGCCCAATTGTCTCGAATAAATCTAGAGGTGCTTGCATGTAGTAGAAACAATCTGAAGCTCCATGCTCCCGTACAAAGACCTCGTGTGACATTAAGGTACCCTCCAAGAAGAACGCCCCTATTGTAGTAATCCCCGTGTCTGTCCAGGCTGTTAGGTTTCTATTAGTAACTACACCTGACTGTGTGGGGATACCTAGCAAATGAATGATAGGAGCATATGGTAATGCCTGTTTCGTATATCTTAGCGCGCTTCTCCAATATGTTAGTGCTATTTTTAATAGGTGGGGTGTTGATGTTGGTATCTTGGCTCTGGGCAATAAGAGCTTATGTGTCAAGGATGCATTGTTTTGCTGTTAATAACACAACATTCACCAGGCGTCTACACAGAGCCTATTTACCACCTTTCAGATTTGCGCTCACCCTTATAAAATGCCAGATGTATTCTCAGGTAGTGTATTGTCAGTTATCTCTTCGATGATGTTCAGAATATAGTCACAGAATGTTGTAACATTTGGCCAGTCGCACTTTGCCTGTTGCCTCTGACCAATATGGTTACATATTGATGAATTACCCAAAATATGGCCATAGTGTTGAGCATTTTCGCAGATTTGTGAAAAAAAATCACATACAATGCACAATACACAGGCTGAATCTGATAAACTAGGGCATATATTTATTAAAGAGATGTATCATCCTTGTGCCACGCAATGGGGTGCAAGAGCGACTCAACTCTTAAGTTAGATTTATCAAGTCACTCTAAGCCACTTTACGTGGCCCTGAGTGGCTTGATAAATCTAGAGTAACACCACAAAGCGCAAATCCCTGTGTTGCGTTACTCTGCCCCTGGGAGGCATTCCGTGGGTGAAGCATGCATGTTCCCAAACATAACCCATTGATTTTGGCGCATTCCCACATTTACCATTACTGGTAGACCTGGGAATGCGTCAAAGTGCTAAGCTCCTCCAAGGAAGGTGTAACAACGACAAATATCTTTATTTCACCTTTATTTCCTCTTTCTTGATTGTTTTTGTGCAGGAAGTTGCCCCCTCCTGCACAAAAAAATCCAGCTTACAACACAGGCAGCCTTGCACCATGGTGCAAGGAAAGGGTGGCATGCATTGACATTAGGCAGGCCATTGTGACCCAGCGCTGGGAAAGGACATGAATGAGCCGTATATTGTTACATACAGCGCATTCCTGCCCTTACTCTATCAAGCAGCGCAGCAAGATGGCTTGCTGCGCTGCGTAAATTTTTTAATAAATGAGCCCTAGAATTAAAGGAAGGCTGAGTAGGAGGGCTGCACGAAGAGGGAATGTGTGGTAAATCATTTCACTCTCGCACTAAGGAAACCACGTTTACATTGGTGTTTCTGAAATAAAGTAAGTAAAGGATTAACATGTGAGTGTTTTCAAAAGCTGTGACACCCATTTATAATAAGGGCACAACACCTTTGCTGTTGAACAATATAAAGTTCTTTAATTTTGCTGTTATGGTTGAGACTGGCCAATGTCGGAATATCAAGCAAAGCAATGTGACAGGACTTTCACAAAAAATCATCCAGTACTTGTTGTCTCTAGTCATGAAAGTGCAGCCAATCATATTTTATGCATTTAAATGTGCCATGGAGAAAGGTTGAATTGCCAGAAGCAATAGACTGTGGCCGGTGCTTCATTTGTAAGAAAAAGAAAAAAAAGTAAGTGCAGGGGCTCAATGCTTTCCTTCAGAGCGACAATCCAACGCTTCAGAATGCCAGGGTTGTCGAAAAACAATGCTGCCCAGTCTTGATTCTACCTGATGCCCTTTTCTTTCACCACCCTGAATTTATGAGTCTTTTTTCACCCTCACATATTTTTAAATCATTCTTTCTCTTTTTCTCACTGTTGTCCTATTTTCTCTGCCTTCCTCATTTTTCTTTTCCTTTCTTTCTTACTCTGCATCAAAGTCTGGTGATGAAAAATTTGTCCCAGTCCCAAAAAAAGAGTACTGCTGCCCACCACCTGCAACCAATGGCACAAGTGAAGCACTGGTTGTGTCTTTTTACTTTTTCACTCTAAAGTAATTTAGAAAGCCTCCTGGTGAAAACGTGTAATAATCCTGAAATCATTTTTCATTTGACTGTTTAGGGTGGGTTTTAGTAAAAATACATCCTCTATATGGATTTATTGGTGCAAATGTTTGGCAATATTAGGCTCTGATTATGCAGTTAAGCAGGTAAAACCTGTAGAGTTATGGAATATAGTTGTAACATCGTTATCACATGATTAGTTTATTAATCAAATAATACCAAAGTATCTTTGACTGAAGATACTTAGGCAAGGTGCATTTATTTTGCACTGATTAGTATTGTACACATGAAGTTAAAATGTGCATTTGATGGGTGACATATGACATTTGTTGGTGGATATCTGTGAGCTTTTTACATCCTGATTGGCTTATGGTTTTTATTTATTGTGCATATTGTGTGGGAGTTGTGGAATGCTGTTAGTTTTAGGGTTTTGGCATCTGATGCCATACTTGGTTTGAATCTTAAAGGGTCTTGTAGTATTTCTATACACTCAACCCTCTCCAGTCTTAAGTACATATATACTCCTCTGCCTCCTTGTAGTCTCCTAGCTGCCTTACCTCTTTACATGAGGTAGAATCTGGTACCCATACCATTTTCTTTCATTTTTCATTCTCGGATTGCATTTGCTAAACAGAACATTGTTGTTGCAACTCCTAATACATGTCACAATCTGTTGTGTGAGGTCAAACCGCTTCCAACTGGCTGGGTTTGCAAGTAATCTAGAACACAATTTCATTGTGTTTTACAGGCTTTCTTTCCATAATCATGTTTATAGTCTGTAGGTGGTCAAGGTCCTGTTGGAATGGCTCTGCCTACTATTGTCTGCAGCACATACTCTCTGAGTCGCCTGTATAAGGATACTGTGTGATTTAATATATCTACTACATCTCTAGGTTGTAGGTTCTGTGGATAAGAAAAAGGTCTATAAACGCTGAATATGGGCCTAGTGACCGTATCATTACTCAGGTGACCCAATCTGACATTCTGGTGTGTGTGTGTGTGTGGTACTTGACCACCAAACCAATTTTTGTCTTCTTGGTAGGTCAAAGGGACCTCCAAGAAATGATATGCTTGGTATTGTGTTGGAATGGCTGCAGCTTTGAATGTGTGAGGCCACCCAATATTAACCTCTTTAGGATCAAACTTCACCCATGAGTAATACATTTCAATGGAATATGCAGGATGTGCTTGTACATCAGAGATTACTGCAACCTCTACATCAGAGAAGCCCCTGCTTTTAAGATTTTGTGTAACTGTTGCCCTGTTATTTACACCTATCCAGAAGCTGTCATTTTTAATGAACAGATTTAATACATCTGAGGTCCAAAATGCAGAGCCAAAAGAAGGCAAATCATTTTTTAATAGCCAAGCTTGACAAACCATTATTTATTTATTTATTTACATTTTAATTTCAATAGCCATTAGTATGACAGAGTACAAAACTGAAGAAACAAAAAGAAAAGAAGAGAAGAAGAAAAAAAAGAAGAAAAAAAGAAGGGAAATACAATAGATTGGGAGATGAAAAAAAAGAAAGACAAGAATAGAGAAAAACAGCATTGAACTAGGTAGGGGGGACAATGGCAGAGTGCGTAGGATAAAGTGACAATGCAACGTTAATCCCATTGGAGACTAGACCAGACCCTTTTAAATTTTAACCAAGAAAGGGGACCTCTGGCCTTAGCTAGAGCTAGTTCCAACTCATACACCTGTCTAAGTATAGCCCAAACTTCATTAACATTTGGGCTAGTATTATTAGTCCAGGCTCTGGCAATATAAAAGCGGGCACATGCAATAATAATAGTGGCTAATAGGTTCTCATAACTAGCTACCTCACATTTAATCCCAAGGAATATTTCCATTTCAGTGAGCTGGAAAGTACGGCCAAGGTGTAGTATGAGAATAGAGAAAACATCACTCCAAAATATGTTAAGCCTCAGGCAGTCAATAAACATGTGCCTTACGTCTGAATCAAAAAGTTGACGATTTGACCAAGGGTTGAGATGTTACCCACTTGGAGATAAGCTCCGGCGTATAGTACAGCATAAAGACTGTCCGATGCTGTTGCAATTTCAAGTTGGCAGGGGCTACTACTCGGTCTAGAGTACCCATTGCCTCCTGTATTATCTTGACTGTTATTTCAGTTTTAAGAATCCAACTTAGTTTTGTTGTGATCTGCAGGCTGTCATCACAAACAGCTGTGAGAAATTTCTGGTAGGCTGCACCAACAGCGCCTCGGCCGGAGCTCGTATATATTTCAGACAATATTTCTGATGGGCTTGGCATTTCTAGTTGCCTATGTCCCCGTAGAAAATAGTCCCTTATTTGTAAGTATTTAAAAAAGGTACTCTGCGGAAGCTCAAACTCATCTTTTAATGCAGCAAAAGATCGAAACCCCTGTCCATCATGCAGTAGTCCTAATTGGTTAATGCCCTTATCCTGCCAGCCTCTTCCGATGTTGTCCTGAAATATATCGGGCAATGCTGGGTTGCCCCATAACACTGTGTATTGGTGCAGCGTGGGCAGAGAATATTCCTTACGGATATCTTGCCAGATCCTAATGATGTCTTTGACTACTTTAAATCTGACACACTTGTAATAGTTGAGATCAGAGGTCTTATATATTGTGAACCCAATGGACGGTCCGCGAGCTAACTGATAAGACAACAAAGCCGGTCCAATATCGAGCCCATTGAGCAAGCTCCGGATCCGCCCGATTAATGCAGCCCAGTAGTTGAGCTTAAAGTCTAGGAGCTTAAAGCCCCCTTGTTTGTAAGGTAGTTTAATAAACCTAAGGGCCCTCCTGCCATGTCTATACCCAAAGATGAAGCTACCTATGACGCTGTCTAGACACTTAAAAAAGGGCCATGGAACCCGCAGGGGTATTGCACTATATAAATATAAAAATGTAGGGAGTATATTCATTTTTATTATGTTACACCTTCTGTATATACTGAGGTGGAGCCGATGCCAACTGCACAATTTAGCCAAAATTAATTCAAGATGAGAACATCCTCTGTTTGACTGCTAAGACAAACATCTAAATGTGTAGCCATTTTTGTAACAAAAGCAAAGTTTTGGGTTAAAAATTTTAAATTGTCTGAGTCTTAGATAGATTTAACTTATAGCCGTAAAAAGAGCTGAAAAGCTTGGCCCCTCGCGTAATGTCGGCTATAGCGTCGACTTGGTTAGCAGAAAAGACAGCAATGTCATCTGCATACGCAGTCAGCTTAAGTTCCATGCAATTAAGACACACTGGGGAGATCCCTGCGCTCTGCAACAAATGCCTTATAAAAGGCTTGATGCAAAGGGCAAATAATAAAGGGGAAAGTGGACAACCCTGCTGTGTGCCCCTTTGAACAGCAAAGTGGGCTTATGAGATGCCATTCAGCTTGACTGTTGCTACATGATTTTTATAACGTTTCTGTACATAGGAGATGAACCTAGAACAGAGGCGTAATGTTAACATAGTGAGCCAGAGCGCTTCCCAGGCAACTCTGTCAAAAGCCTTTTCAGCGTCAAGCATAAAATTATTTCATTTACCAGATACATCAAAGGCTGCAATAGCTGTATTGAAGTGAGCAGACGTGTCTCTGCCTGGGACAAAGCTATGCTGTTGCTCCGAGAATAGCTGGTGAAGAAGAGGAGCCAGGCGTGAAGCCAAAAGTTTAGAGAAAATTTGGCGTCAGCATTAATCAAAGATATTGGGCGATAAGAACCTCTGTCCCCAAGCGGTTTCCCCTTCTTAGGGAATACCACAATATTAGTGACACTCCAAGAAGCAGAGGATTCACCCCCATTAGTAATGCCAGTAATCAATTCCGTAAAGACAGATACCAAAATATCCCTAAAGGTTTTATAGAATTCAATCAGGATAATATCCTCGCCAGCCGCCTTACCTGAGTGTAGAAACTTAATTGTGCCCTCAACCTCACTAACTCTATGTCTTTTTGTAACAGGACAGACTCAAGAGGTCGATCCGTGGCAGGTGGCCCTTCTGCAGATACACGAGGAAAGTGTGTTTGTTGCAAGAGGCTGACTTGCAATATAGGTTAGCATAAAATAGTATAAATTGTTCGACTATATCCTGTGGTTGAGTATAAGACTGCCTTCTCCTTTAATAAATTTGATGTTGGATCTAGCCTTCTGGTCAGAGATCTTAATGGCCAACAGACAACCTACCCTCTCTCCGTATTCATACTGCATGGCTTTATGCTTATGATAGTTAGCGGCGACTTTGTCTATTAACCCTCTATTAAGCTTAGATAGTACTTCCAGGAGCCGGAGCCGGAGGTATATTGACTACTCCACTGGATCCCTTACTACGATTGTTTTTGCATGCTGCCGTTCCAGATCTAAGTTGTCTAGGCAATCCTGTTCTGCCTCCTGCTTAAATAAACTGAGGAGTGACCCCTCTGGCAAAATCTTTCATACAATCCCATACTGTTGTGATAGAGGCAGTGCCCATATTGATTCTTAAGTACTCCACCCAATACTCTTCTGATATGTTCCTGCTACTCTGGATTACTAAGTAAGTGTCTAGGAAATGAGAAAGTCCGAAGGGCCTCTCTGGCCCCCAATAGTTATCTCTTCATAAAAATCATGTCAATACAAGAGTACTTTTTATGTGGGGATGAGTAGAACGTATACCGAGGCAGCATTGGAAACAGTGTCCTTCAAGCATTATCTAGCTAATGAGTACGCAATAGCCCAAATATAGCTGCCCTGGTTCTAACCATTCTGGCCCATATTTTACTATTAGTAATATCTATTTATGTGTCCATGATACAGTTAAAGTCCCCATAACTATCAGAACCCTGACCCACCCCAGCAATTCAGAACTTAAATAATGGAAAACGTCAGGCAGTCAGATTTGGGGCCATACACTACGCAGATCGTACTCTTACCCCCAATATCAACAGCTGAGCTATAACCCATCTCCTCTTCAGATCGGCAAGTATACGCAAGACTGTGACTGCTAAATTCCTAGATTTCAAAATGGCAACCCCGCGTATAGAGACAGCCTGTGAGGTACATGTTAATATATCGAAACCCAGTTGTTTCAGATGAGATCTATCCCTGTAGGCAAGGTGGGTCTCGGTTAGGCCTAGTATGTGTGGCTTAAATACACGAAGTTCCTCCCTGATTAGTCGCTGCTTTCTGGCCTGGTTCAGCCCCACAATGTTCCAACACATACGTTTTAGATCAGACATTGCATAGACTAAATTCGGCCATCTTCCCCCCTGGTTCTGTCCTCTTGCCCTTTTTGTTCCAAGCTTGACAAACCTACAACAAACAGGGGTTTCCCATTTAACCTGAAGGAGGTGACCAATATTACAAATATATATTTCCATGTATTTGTAATGATTGTCTTTTTTGAGTGTGTCATCAAACACTACTCAAGAATTTAGATGATCCAAGTGCCCCACATGGGGAGCCAAATGTAATGATTTGGGGGCCCCCTTAGAGCCATGGGGTTTAGATTTCTAGGCTCTGGTGCAAGAACTCAGTTTAATGCACCAATATGAATTAGGAAGTCAGTTGGACTGCAACCTATACACAAACTACTGAGCAGTACTGTTTAGGGAATGTTTTTTGGTTACAATAAATCCCTCTAGATACGTTCAGAAACACTGTGGTGCTCCAAACCCTCTTTCATAAGAGAATGACATACTCAAATTAGCAGTAAGAAACAAGGGGTGTACTTTAAAATGTTTATTTCTAAAACCCCAATCTAGTGCATAAAATATGAATGGTAGCCACACAGAATGAGAAAATAAATGCAACAATGCATGACATAGCCTGCAAAAACAATATGAACATTCCTAACATGTTCAGCAAGATCCTAGCATCCTAACACCCCATCATTGCTTCTAAGTGCTATGCTAAGTTCTAGCAGAAGCATAAAATAGTAAGCCTATAAATTGAGTTTCTTAAGATGGATCGCACAGCATGTATTCTCTCAGTGAAAATAGCTGTTTAGCTTTTCTCAATCAAAGCTCTTGCCCAAGAATGATAAGCAGTGCAAGGCTGAAGGCAACTGTTCGGCACTGCCCTCAGACAAACCCCTTACTGAAGCTGGTTGTCACTGCAAACCAGCATGACTTCTAGCTTCACAGGTCTAATGTGAAACCCTTGCAATTATTAGTCAGATATTTGGGTTTTTACAGTATTAGATGTCCAAATTTTTATAACATAACATAACATGTGTATTTGTAAAGTGCATGATTACCCATAGGTGTCCTGGCGCTGGATAACAGATGTTAATTGTTACCCAACTCAATGGTACTCATTTTATCAACCTCAGATGGATGAAAGGCTGAGTGGACCCGCCGAGATTTGACCCTGTGACCATGAGGTCGAACACAGGCTCCTGCAGTGGCTGCTTTAGTCCACTGAGCCACCAGACACGTTTCAAAAATAAAACAGCACTTGGAGACTCCAAAGTCAAGATAAAGCAAATGTGTTGATAAATGCATTCCCTCAATTTACAAATAAATAATTTGCCTCTCTAACTAGACCTAAAGAAATATGTCAGCTTTCACTGTAAACATTCCTAATGTTAGAGCAGTCACCATAATAAAAACAACAAAAGCATGTCAGCCCAGAAAAGAGGCGGACATGATAATAACACTTTTGCGTATGCCTAAAACGTCACACTTTCGAATAATGAGAGATAAAGGAATCTGCAAGCATGCAGATGATAAACATAAAAAGAGGTCTAAATAGGCCTTCTCCTGGTGTTCATGACATGTGAGCCATGCAGACGCTTGCTAAAGCTAAGAAGTGTGACCACCACCAAACTCAGCATCATGGCATCATTTCATGTCTGTTTTTCTCATGTGAAAGGGTGTGTAACGTATAATTTATTTCATTCTATGGTTTCTCATAAATGATTTTAGTGTTATCTCTGTGTCTAGGATGTCAGGTCTGCTTTGTTTGTAATGTTTTGTAGTATTCTCATAGAAACATCCATCATACATCAGAAGATTGAAAACACCACATGCTTGCAGCAGAGAAGAGACATGCCTCACAGTAGGCTTTAACACAGCTTTCAACATCCCTAACCACTAAGAAAAAGTAGTTAAAATTAAAATCCATGATTAGCTAGTGATGGCTGGCAGTAGTGAATGAGTTATCTGGGGCAACTGGACAGGTGAAGAGAAGATAGACAGAAGCATTAAGGATAGATTGGAATGGAAAGTTAAGAGTAAAAAGGGGGGAAACAATAATAAATATAAAACAAATTTTGTGTTTGGATAAGAGGCATGCTTGCTGAGAAAGCAACGAATATCATATTTTTGCCATGGTTAAATATCAATATAATACAAATGCAGATATGAAGGAAATATAAGTAGAAAAGCTATGGAATGAGTCAAGGACGATGCAGAGATTCCAGATGAGCAGTGATTTGGGATATGCAATTAACAAATAGGGAAGAAGCGGCCGGCCCTGGTGGTTGTAGGCCCTTGTATGTCTTTTATTGTGTGCTAACGGTTTCTAATAAAATAAAAATGTAAAAAAAAAAAAGTTACAAAAAAAAATAGGGAAGAGCACAGTTGGGCAAATATGAGCGAAGTAAAGAAGACAACTTCTATTTCCAAAGGTTTAAGCTAAAGAGAGTAAGAAGGTATCCAGTGCACAACAGCAGTGAGGCAGTTAAAGTGAGACACTAAAGATTAAACTGTATAGACAGTATGTAGACAAATTAAAAGAAACAACTTTTAACAGAGCAGAAGTAAGAATGAATATTGAATGTGGATAAAATAAAGGACATTGAAGTGGAGTAGTTATCGAAGGTAAGCATGCTAAGTATTGAGCCGTGATGGGAAACATAAAGTATAGAGAATTAGAAAGGTAAAGAAGAGCAGACCAATTCACAATGCACATGTTTGTTCAGGGTCGTCTTTAGCGCTGGTGGCGTCTGGTGCGACTAGGGGGCAGATTTACAAACACTGGGGCATCCCTGCATATCAGCAGGGATGCGCCAGTTATTCTGCGTGACGGTAGAAACCCCTTGCGCCACCATGGAAGCGCTGCATTTATCAATGCGGCGCCCTGTGGCGCAAGGAGGAGACAGATGCGTGATGCATCTGAAGGCGTAAAGGTGATGCAGTGCTGAAGCTGTGTCGCAAGCGCGACACAACTCCAACACTGCTCAGGGGCGCCCTATACTTGCTGTGCTGCTTCACTCCTTACACCTGCTACAAGCAGGCGTAAGGTTTTGACGCAGCAGGGACGTAAAAGTGACTCAGTGAAATCTTGTAGATTTCACTGCATCACTTTTACGGGGCTTCCTTGCAACGGAACTCCCACCCTGCATACATTATACCTGACCTCATCTCACTAGATGCGTCACATTGTAAATATGTTGCATAGTGGCGCATTGTTTACATACCGCTGCTGCATCCCAAAAGTGACACACGGGCGGCGTAAAAAAGTCGCAAGTGGCTTGTAAATCTGCCCCCATGTTTGTTGTTGCCCCTCCCAATGACCTCCTTCATTACAGGTTCCCTGACTACCACCATGTAACAGTGCTCCTCAAGCCTCCATAACTGCACTCTCTCACATGCAATTCTTTTGTTTTATAGCACTACTCATGCCAGTGTAGGGTGACAGAGCACTTTACATCACACACACATTACACAGATACAATGAATCATATGCTTGTGACTCAGTGTGTAAGAAAGACAGAGTACTGCAAGGCAGGGCCGGACTGGCCCTAGCGGGCACCGGGCATTTTCTCAGTCGGCCGGAAGGATGGGAGCCAGTTTTTGAGCGATTGGGGCCCTGGGTGGTGCTCCTCTTTCCCGGTGCTCTGGCATGGCATGAAGGTAAAAACATGCATACCACGGTGATGAAGGGCAGCAAGCTGGTTCCTTCATTTTAGCCATCACTCCGAGGGGCAGGTATGTCAGTAAAGATCTCAGTCTCTCCTGCATACCTACTGTGTGCTTTGCTGACATTTGTCAGGGAAAAGCTATCCTCTCCTTAACCGGAAGACAAGGCTTGGAGTAGTTATATAGCTAACCACTAGTCCCTGTACATAGTTGGAGAAATGCAAGCTTTTGCAAGACAATGATATTTAGTTAAAAATAATATACTTCTTGTTCAAAATGTGACCACATTTCACCACGTTCTGTGGCACGTGCACAAGCTGAAAATGAGTTAGGGTCTTATGTAAAAGATCATTTTCTCCACTTATCTTCACCGTTTAATAGTGAGCAAACAGCAAACGTTTTTTTACTCTAGTATTTTAAAATAGGGTCATACAATGTGCATTTATTGAAGCATTATTTTTAAATTGCGCTAGTTGCCAATATTGTAACCAATATTCCATATGAACATGGAATTCATCAGGCAAGGTCAGTTAAAGCAGTTGAAAGTACAGAGCCTCTTTGTGAACTTTTTTCATAAAAAGTGTGATGAACTAAGCAGCTGAAAAGGATTTTCTAAAAGATAAAATGTAAGCAAGTATTTCTGCCTTTCATTTGGTTTTGCTAGCTGACTGCATCATTGCTTGTTAATGCTGCATTATATTCCGGGCAGCTGTTACAAACAACATTTTCATATCTTCCATATTGTATATTTTCAAATCACAGTGGACTGGCATTAAAACAAATATTCAGATGGGAAAATGTGCTGGTGTAATGGCTAATGTGTGAATTGAAAAATCTCCAGTCAGGGAAATCATCACATTAAGGTCTTCCTTGAAGTTTCAACTGCAACACATAACTTTTTAAAGTTCATATAAGTGACGCCAATCTAGTATCTTCTCAATATTTTGCTAATAGGCCATTTTCGCCCATGGATCCCAGCATGGATTCAAAATGCACATTTCTGTCAGGAAATCATCTAGGGGCATATTCTCAAGCCCCTATCGCCACCACAACGTCACTTTCAGTGACGTTGTTGTGGCGATAGGGGCTTAGCCCTATTCACAAGGCAGCGTTAAGCCACGCTGTTTTTAGCGTGAAAGGGGCGTGCAGCGGGTGTTGCCGTGGGCGTCCCACCGCAACACCTATTGAGTTTGACGCTACCTCCTATTCTCAAGGGCAGCATAAATAGGATGTAGCGCCAAACATAAGACCAGGAAAAACCTGGTCTTAAGGTGGCGAAACGAGGAGAAACGCTTTATTTCTCCTCGTTTTTGCGTTTTCTACATGCAGCACACATGGAAAAAGCAAAATGCCAGGGTTTGTTTATGTACAGAAAGGTGTTCCTTCCTGTATATAAACAAACCTTTTTTTTTTAAAATGCCGTTTTGTAACTTACATGTGTGCTGCACGAAGCAGCACACATGTAAGTTACAAACTGGCATTTTAGGTTTGTTTATCTGCTGGAAGGGACACCTTTCTGTACATAAACAAACCTCCCTGCTTGCAGACACCCTTGCACTCTGGTGCAAGGGTGCCTGCGCTGGCGCTAAGTTGTGAAACTTAGCGCCATAGCAGGGGGAAACGCGAGGCTGCACCCTATCCTTGAGAATAGGGTGCAGCCTCGCACTTCTGAAGTGGCGGAGAGTGGCGTTAAGCCAAGATGGCTAACGCCTCTCTCTGCCACTTCATTGTGAATATGGCCCATATTTTCCTTGTTCCGTAAAGTTCTGGCACAAATTTTGGGGACCCAGACTTATTTTTCATCATCAGACTTTGACCCAGAGCATGAGAGAGAAAGGAGAAAAAGAGAGAGAGTGAATTAGGAATATTTTGACACAGTGAGAAGATAGGGATGAAAAATAACCAACAAGAAACGAGCACAAGGTGGAATAAAGACTAGGCAGACTTGGTATGCAGCCAAGCCAGAATTCAGCAGGCTCCTCAGAAAAACTTTAACCACCTTGCTTTATAAAGAAAGCATCTGTCCTGACCTATCCACCGTACCAGAACAGTTTATGTCTCTATCTTACTGACTGAGTTAAAATACTAGGCTTTCTGTTTGTCAAGACCATGCTCTTTATAGCATTGTCATATTACCTGATTATTTGATTTTGGAATCTTTTTTCTTGCTTATCTAGGGGCCACCTAGGAGTTAGTGGCTCCCCAGAAGGCTCCTGTCAAACAGTTGGCCTCTGCCTATATGGTATTTTTGTGTTACAATACCACACAGGGGTGCCTCTATAAATGCAAAGATGATTGGTCCCATATTTTTTTTGCCAAGCTCTTAACTAAAAATAAAAACTAGAAGGTTGTCCGAATCCTTTTCTCAGTACAGAAGTCCATGATGGCCATAGTTGTTAAATGATTTGGTGTAGTGTCTTGTTTGGTCCTCAAGGGTCTAATTTTTTCTGCAGATTTTGGTTCGCAGCATTTTGTGCTGTAGTCCTTTAATATTGTCTTCACAATTTGTCAATCTCTCACATGCTCTACACAGAAACTGCTCAAAACTGATCTTTATCTATTTATTGCCACTTTACTAGCCTTTACATGGACTGTCCTACCCAACTTCATAACAAACACTGGAGAGAGGGAAGAAATTTAACAAACAGTCCCACCCTTTGCCACAACTTGTTCTTCAACACGGTTGTGATTTTTTTTTACAGACTTGTCTACTGCCTTGAGAAATATTTGAGGCATAGGTAGTATAGCAGAAGTACTAACAAGTGATTACTATGAATGTCTCAGACACACAACATTGATCGCTTGCACTTTGCTTGACATTTTGCACTGTTTCCTGTCAAGTTCTACTACTGTGAAATTGTGAGATCAATCTCATTGCTGCTATTTTGGGAACTATTCCAATTTTTTATCAGGGTATTGTTTTACTTGGCTAATATTTTTAAAGTTTGGGGGGCATCCATAACATTTTTATTGCTGCTATTTTGGGAAACATTTACATTTGTCTTATCTGGCTAAATGTTTTTGAAATTTGAGGGCATCTGTAACTTTTGAAGTAGTGGAGTGGTAAACCACACTGGTACTACTTCAAAATGCTTTTTTAACTGTCATTTTTTGAGGAACAAAGAGGTTAGCTGTCTAGTCGCTAGACTGAAATGATGTATTTAAACATGGGCGCTGCAGGACTGAACAGCGGGTGTGAGCAGCAGGCACACCTCTGGCACACAGCAGGTGTGCCAAAGCCAAGCCCATCCTCGCCCATCAGCGCCCGACTGTCACCAGACCCCAAGACCCCTGCTCTTTTTTCTCCGGGTAAGCAGGTTAGTCTTGTATACTCATGCAGAGCCTTACTAGTGCTGGCTCAAAATAATCAGTTTAGGGTTAATTGTGTTCTAGGGGCTCTGGGGAACACAGTGGGTCCCTTCTCTTGCCTCAACTGTAAGTGGGTAGGTTGGCCAAATAAGGACCCCCACAAATCAGTGAGTCGCACCACTAACATTGAGTCTGAATTCTTGCAATTCAAATGTTTATATTTTAATGCAAGACCTCTCCCCAAACACTGTATGGAGATTTGGGACACAATTAATGGCCCCAAACCAGATTTAGTTTTTATTACGGAAACCTGGATTAGCATATGTACACTACCTGAGCTGACTGGATTAGACCCTGTTGGCTATAGGATCTAGACAGGTGATAGAGAAAGCAGGCATGGGGGGCATTGCAATCATTTTTAAGGATTCCTATTTTTGCACAATAGAATGAGTACCTTGATGAATGACTGAAATTTTGCTATTTCAGTTGTCACACAATACCTCGGTGTTACTAGGCAGTGCTATTCTCTACACACCGCTGTGATATAACTCTCAGTTGACATCCAAGTTATCTGCCTGGCTGTTCCTTCTCATTCTAAGATACGATCAATTCCTAGTAATTGGTGATTTTAATTTGCACTTTAAAGTTCTAGCGAATCCTTTATGTAAATTACTGGAAAACGAGATGCAGATTTTACATCTAAAGCAATGGGTAACATCCCTGACCCACATAGAAGGACACACCTTATTGCTATTCTCCAACAAAGATTTGATGAGGATTCTTGATACCGACCTGCTACATTAGTCAGGTCCTTTTTTTATTAACTTTTCTTTTACACTGCCAAAAGGTATGCAAAAATCATCCCCCAAATGTACCAAAAATTGGGTGATGGTATATCTGTAGAAATGTATTTAGAAGACATTAACACAGTCTTTATTAGGGCTCTTGATGGCTGTGCCCCTTGGAAGGTAAATAAGTCACCTAGACTCTCCCTTTCGGAGAATTGGTATACAGATGGACTTAAGGTAGATAAAAGGCAATTCAAAGCGCTAGAGCACATCTGGTGATGCTCGAAACACACTGAAGAACGTCTTACATACAAAACTGCGCTAATGAAACGATCACAAATTACTCTGGAAAGCAAAAAAAGTTGACTTTGTAAAGTAACTGGAAGAAAACAGTAGTTCCTTCAAAGAATTATTCAAAATTGTATAAGGAACTAGCACAATCCAATAGTTTAAATCAGACATGCAATGCTTCGGCTGAGCGATGCGAAGAGTTGGCAGGCTTCTTCAATGATAAAATAGAAAAGATTTGTTCAACCTTCGAGACTCAACCCCTTATAGAAGTGATCTCCTGGGAGCATGTTAGTCCTCATGAAAAAGCGGTGGTGCTGTTAGGTAATTTTGAGAACTTCACCTCAGAACAAGTAGAAAAGGTTATGTAAGAGATTAAATCTGGCTCTCCACTTGCCCCATGTCCTCAATTATCTATTCCCACCTGGCCTCCTTATTAAGTTCATATCTGAGTCAGATTTTCAACGTATCTTTGGTGAATGTGGTTTATGCGGCCAAACGGAAGCAGGCTTTGATTTTACCTTTGGCAATAAAAGCAGGTATTGATGTCTTGTTTTGTTTAACTATCATCCTATATCTCTGCTTCGATACATTTCTAAGGTATTTGAAAGGTTAATCAATGGTCAGCTGACATCCTTCTTGGGAAATAACAATTTACTGGACATATCGCAAACAGGCTTTAGGATCAGAAACAGTATGAAGTCCACCTTGCTGGCAGTACTGGACAGCATCAGATTAGAAGTAGAACAGGGGAGGGCACCGGTCCTAATCCTACTGTACTTGTCCACGGCCATCGATGCGGTATCTCATAGTCTGATGATAAAAAGGTTGCATGAGACCGGGCTTTATGCAAAAGCCTTACAATGGTTGGGGTCCTTTTTGTGGGATAGAACTCAGTCAGCTCAATTGGCCTGTTTCAACTCTGCTCTCCACCTTTCTAAATTGGGATCCCCCAAGGTCGCTTAGTCCCACACTATTTTATGTTTATATCTCCTGACTTTCTGGTATCATCAATGCTTAGGACTTTGAAATCGGCTCCTACGCTGGTGATACTCAGCACATTATTTTCATTGGAGAGAGACACTGGGAGACCAGGGAGAACCTCATAGTATCTTTGTCAGAAGTAGCTTCATGGATGCAAGCACATTGTCTAAGGCGCAATGCCAAAAAGATGCTGATCCTAATCTTTGGAGGAGCTCGTAACATATAGGGCAATTTGTGGTGGCTAACGTCCCTGGGCATCACACCAGAACCAAGGAGTGTAGCAAAGAATCTTGGATTCTTAATAGATGATTCCATATTCATGCAGGATCAGGTAAACGCTACTGTGGAAAATGATTTGGTCTGCTCTGATTGTTACGCGAGCTATTCCACTAGAATCAGGAGGAATGGTGAAGGACAGTCGTCCCGGCATTGATCATGAGCAGGCTGGACTATGGCAATGCCCTATACTTGGACATGGCAGACTATTCACTTGTCTGAAGTCCATCCAGAATATTGCAGTCAGGCTCATTTGCAACAGTGCAATAGCTCAGCTTCTTCTTGCTTAGATTTAGTACACTGGCTTCCAGTCTGTAATAGAGCC
The DNA here is from genome assembly GCF_964204655.1 of Triturus cristatus. Taxonomy (NCBI): domain Eukaryota; kingdom Metazoa; phylum Chordata; class Amphibia; order Caudata; family Salamandridae; genus Triturus; species Triturus cristatus. Next base: position 394,148,419 of record NC_140595.1, read on the forward strand.
AAGTTCAAGATGTTATACAATGACCATGGAGCACTATTTGACATTGGACCAGCCATTCTACATAGTTGAGTGGATTTTTACAAGCCAGCACAAGACTTGCACTCGTCTAGTAAAGAGTTGGTTAATGCTAAACACATAAAAAACATAATGGGAGGCTGCTCTTTTAACACACAAAACTACTTGAGGTTATTATGACATCCCCACTGTCCATTAGTAGTTGGGACTTCTTTGAGAGAGGGTCATCAAAAGATTTTTGAGAGGTCTTCTCACGCTTAACTTATCAAGGCATGCTTCATCATTTGACGACCTCTCACACTAGAGTAGGAGCAATGTCACCCCAGTGGACTCGACCAACGAAAGCTGCTCTTAATCCTGGGAGTTCTTTTAAATCTCTTTACCAGGACAATGTCTTGGGTCCTGTTGATTTGGCAGGAGAAAAAAACTGGTTAAAAATATCTAGGGGTATACTCAATCCTGCTTTAATAACTAGTACCACTGTTATAGTTAAAAACATCGACCTTGGGTCATGGTGTGACAACCAATGAGTCACTTGACCCCAACATCTGTTACCAACATGTTTTGACCCCTCTGCTAGCCTAACCTGGTCTTGGGTCTTCTTCAGGGTGATTACTTCTATTTAGTGAAATACACACGCTGTAAATGCTTTGTAAATACTAAAACGCTACCATTCCCCTTGTGCAGCTAGCACCACCTAAATAAACAAAAATTGAAAGGTAAAAATAAATGGGGGGGGAATTTGTTAACATGAATTGATACTCTCCTTTACTTACTTAACCCAAAAATGGAGAGAAAAAAGATACAATCTCAAGGCTTTGCAACATAATTAAAACACTTGCCTAGAACAATTGTTGGCAAAGTGCTGTGACACCATTACAGGAACATCAATCTGGATCACCTACCACTCTAATATACTACCATCACAAACAGTAGCCTTATTTTACATGACACGCTTCTCTCATAGACTGAATTCACTATGTTTTTGACCCAATTTGAATCCAAAATACAAGATATAGGTTATGGTAACCTGAACTGGTAAACCATGTATCAGATGGAAAATTAAAATAATGTTACAGCTGCTCTTTAAGCCATTAGGCGGCCGTCCACTGGAGTTCTTTACCAGCGGACCTTCGCCTAACTTCAGATCAAGCCAAGCATCGAAAGAAACTGAAGGTTTGGCTATTCCCTCAATAATAAAGTGCAAAATCGGCTGCTAAATAGCAGGAGTTCTAGCGCCGTGATGTCCCTGAAGGAATCAACGTTGTGCTTTATAAATACATTAAAGAAAATTCTTAAAATTAAGAAATAAGAAGGCCTTTTATTTATCATTAAGCCAAATTGCCATTGTAATTGTATATTGAAAAATGAAGATATATTCAAATACGTAAAATGCAAAATTTGAGACGGGATACAGGAATGCAAGCAAATGCAAAGGGAATGTACTTGGTCAAAAGAACAATGTTGCACTACAGTTTGTGTATCAAACAGTGAAAAATAATCCAACAATTGCTGCAAGAGCATTACAAAACTCTAAGCTGTTGTATAATGTTTCCAAGAACATTTTACAAAATAGAGGTTTCTTTGAGTATTAGAAGGTTCATTATTGCTATCATTAAGACGTTTCCCCGCTCAAGGCACGATTATTTCTGGGTCTCAAATTGTGAGTGTAAATTGTGCAGGTAGTATGCCCTGGCAGAGGAAGTGCTTAGTAGTGGGTGAATTACTTGCACCCAATCTCAAATTCTCAAAATGAACAATAATGTGATAAAAAACATATCCTATCCTATTCTACATTCTGATTGCATAAACAGTGCACACACTCTGGTTGCTTCCAATAAGTGCTGAATAAGTGCTTTACCTTCTATCTGCCACAAATCAGGGAGCAAACACCTACTTCAGACACAATATGTGCTCGAATTGTGATCACATGTTGAGCTCCATCCGAAGTCTGAACCCAAAATGAGATTTGTGGCCCAAGGTACATGAGACTTTAATGTTAGCAAGATCATTTGGGCCAGCTGATATTTATAATGCACCACTTAATGCATTCATTAAACATTTCCAATATATTCGTGATTACTGGTAGTAATAGTCATCTAAACACACCTGTAATAAATGGCAGGTGTTGTTGACATGGAGGCAATTAGTGTAGTTACCATCGGATTAATATTTGCTTACTGCAGGGAGGAGCATCACAATACCTTTCTAGTGTTTATGTAGACATACACATTGTGTTGACTTTAATATAGTACATTTGCTTTTATTCTAGATGTGAACCACTGAAGAGATTTAAGCCAGTAGTCTAACAGTGAAATGAAGAACTGATGTAAAAGTGTGAATAATATATCTGGTTGCATTGCTATACTTGGGAAAAGCTGTTGCTCTCCCCTGTTATTTAAAGGTCATACTACATTTAACATTTGTCTACCAAGATAAGGCATGTAAAGTGTGTGATAATAGAATAATAGTCTTAGCAATATGAAAAGTCAGGATAATTAGGTGGATATTCACCTTCAGTGTTAAAACAAATATGTTTTTTTTTGTTTATTCATTTATTTAGCCTTTTTATATAGCGCAAACCAGACCTAATGGGGTAACAGAGCACTTAATGTGGCTAAAGCAGTATAGACAAAAACATTTACAGTTTGTATAGGTATACACAATTGCGCAAGTTCCATTTTGCAAATGACATACATTCAAAATGAGTGATTAAAAAAACAGACATCTAAGTAAGGGCTTGTTCAGGGTGAAGTCATTAGGATCAATATATACTGGAACGATATATTTCTTTATAATTGGAATAGTTATTTGAACAGGAGTATCTTTAGCTCTTTTTTGTTGAGAGGCGTACTCAACACACATCCCATCAATCTCCCAGTGTCAGTTGCCCTGATCAGGTAAACAGTGCCTTCCAGAATTAGGGCCACTAGGAATATCAGAGGGCTGGAGAGGGAGCACAAAATGCATAAACATGCAGTTGTCCTGGCCAGTGTCTTACTGGAGATGAGATATCCTCCCCTGCGAATTGGCAGGCCGACTGGGATTACTCCAGTTCAAAGCAACTTATTTGATTCAGGGCCGAGAGATCTATTTGGAGGTGTCGACCTTGCCACCGGTAAGAGAGTATTACTTTTGTGGTGGTCTAGCAAGAATGAGGCATACACTGGCCTCTATAAATTATTACCTCCACCTCCACCTCCCATGTTGGCCCATTCTAATACACCCGCTGACGCCATGTCTCAATTACCTTAGGCTGTCCCCTGCCCTGATGAAAACTCACCTCAACATACCATTGATGCGCAGTTAGGGTCGAAACGTCGACGCTTAACCATGGTTTAGCTCTAAGATATCTCTGGCTTTCAACTTTTAGCAATTCAGCCCTGACCAGTGTGATCATTTCAATCATTGTCCTGACACCCCTCCTTTTTTTCCCCTTTCGAAACTGCACATATTTGTTTATAGGCGCATACTTGTATATATGCACCTTGTCACCAGCACTAAGCACTCTTTGCACCTTGAAACACGTATCACCAATATATTGTGCCTATTTTGGACAGCCTGTTGTTTATTGATATTGTTTGATGAAATGCTAAAAAATCAAATACTAAAAATATTTTGCAAGTATTTCAGAGTTCTTTATGTTTTGTTAGGGTGTGTTGTTTTTCTGTTGGTTTGAGCGCTCTAACCAAATTTGTTTACTGGACTTTTTAAGTAAATATAATTTTTCATCCTAATGATGTGTATCTATTATCAAAGCGTTTGGCGCTCCCCGACGGAGCCATTGTAGTTTACTATATCAGTTAGGGAGGGTGCGGACAGCTGGACATCTGATTTCTCTGTTGCCTGATTGAGTGCTGATGTGGAACTGGTTGGGTGTAGATGTCTGATTGGCAGTGGTTAAATGGGCTCTCTACTTTTCCATACTTTTTGAGTCTGGTTATGCGAGATTTGGTTCTGCAATCAAAATAGATCTTTTCACTTGGGGGTTTAATTTATGTATTCTTGTACTGCGTTGGGACAAGAGGGCTGGTGAACATCAAACTCTGATGCTGTGACTAATTGGCATCCGAGCAGTGGGGGGGGGGGGTCAGTTATTAATTGTAGTTCTTTACCTGTGCTGTTATGCAGATACAGTCTGGCTTTGAAGGTAGAGATGGAGGGCTGTGAGAGACGTGCGTATGTTTGTCATAGTAGCTTCGAAGGCTGTAAAACATGGCAGCAGAGCAAGCGGTAGCATCATGGACAATCGGCGTGGACTCAAAGAGGACCAGAGTCATTCTCAACTGCAGTTTCCAGCTGTAAAAATCAGGGGAATGCAATGCTCATTCACTAAGGTGTCATTCTGATGGCAGCAGGTGTTGGCTCTAAGAAAGAGCTGGCCTGGGAGTACAATGTGACATTGAATGTCACATGAACCAGACAGCTCAACACCATGGGGGATGAGGCAAAAAAGAATTTGGCTGGGTTGCAGATGCTGAAAGTCACACAAGGAAGGGTATAGTGAGCAGACACCAGGTGAGCTGTGGGGAGATGATATTCCTAGCACACTAACAGCCAAGGCTTCCCATGTACATAATCCATCATTCACATCCCTACCTGGTCCAAGGAATCTGCACCAGAAGAGAGACCATCTCAACCCCATCTCCATACCCTGAAAGGGTCATATTCACTAACATGTGATGCAATGCAACACTGCAAGACAACTTGCTGCGCTGAGCTGTGTCAAATGAAGAGAGAGTGAATGCACCATATTTACATTTACTAAAATATGGTGCATTCCAGCTCTCTCTATGTGCTGGCACACTATGTGCATCCTTGCATGAACACAGGCACTCTTGCGCCACGCTAAACGGGTGCCTGCATTACAGACAGGATTCGTTTTGTGCAGGAAGGTACACCTTCCCACACAAAAACAATCCTCAGAGGCATTTTCCATTTTCAATGTGTACTGCAGAATGTAGCATGCGTAGAAAGAGGAAATAAAAAGGAGAAATGAACATATTTCTCCACGTTATGCCTCTGTTGGGCTGGTGTAACATTTTGACTACCCTCTCTAAATCTGGGAATTTACCAAAATCAATGAGTCAATGCGTGAGAATGCCCACACTCCACCCATGGAATGTTTTGTCAATGCAGTGTAACACAAATCAGAAATGTGTGCTGTGTTGCATTACTCTGGGTTCACTAAGCAATGCAGATGCACACACGGTGGTTGTGCGTGGCCTAGTAAATATCACTTAAGCCCTTGTGTTGCCTTGCACTGCTTTGCGTCATGCAATGGTAACGCAAGGGCTTAGAAAATCTGGGCCTAAGTACTGGCATTAGCTTAGGAATATCAAATGCAAATACCAGACAGATTTAGAAGAGCCACACTATGAGGGAGATTGTGTATGCATCAGTAGAGGGTCAGTACAGGAGATGAGAGAGAGGAGAGTTAATAGCCAGCAGATATGGGCCGGTTGGGACTGGTTAATCTAGCATAAAGCCTCTTTCGTCTGCCTTTTGGATTGTGAATGTGATGTTGTGGAGAGCTGGTTGGAGAGAGACGAGTGGACGCAACTGGGAAGGAATATGTTTTTTGGGTGGGTTACAAAGAAAATGGAGATCCTCATGTGGTTTTCATATGGGGGTTGATGGTAAAATACTGACAGGATGCTGAGGATTGGGCCTTCCTAAAGTAGAGCTCCGTTGTCCTCCAGATTCAGTGCAGCAATCAGGATCCACCTCTGGGGTTCATGTGAGCTGTGTTGGTGTTGCATCAGACTTGGATAAACATTTCGGAGTGTTGGGAGGGTGGCAGAGAGGGCTAGTAGGGGATGGATGAAATCATCACAGGTTGGAAACAGTTGGTTTGGGGTCAATAGGAATGCGTGGCATGAGGTTTCATTCTCCTTGAATTAGGTCAGTGATTGAGTTGTGAGATCTCACCATTTGGGGACATGTCTTGTTGAATGACTATGAGCTAAGTGAGAGTCATATCCCTGCCATATTTTACTACTGGGTCTGATGCTACAGGGCAGTGCACTCATGAGTTGTGATCCTACTTAAGTTAGCCCTTCCAGTGCTCACTTTATGTGGTAAGACCCTCAGGACCAGATTTTTAAACAAATCATGGAACGCAGTAAACCACCCAAAGAGGCTGTGCTGAGTTGTGTGACAGGAAGACAGAAGCAGAGCATCATATTCACAGAGATATGGCATTCTCCTCCCTTCTCCAAAGCGCCGGCGCTGATTTCAGCTGCTGTGCGCCAGGCACACATCTTAGCACCATAGTGTTAGGGTGGGTGCCTGAGTCTACCATAGGTGTTTTACAGGAAGGGTATCATTCCTCTACAAAATACTATGGCTAGACACATCATAAAGCTTTTTCTACTTTGTATGTGTTCTGCACAGTACAGCATGCATGCAAAGCTGGAATAAAAAGGAGAAATTAATACTTTTCTCATTTTAATGTCTGCTTTCCAGCGGTGTGAATTTGTGACACTAAACCCTGTTTACTAATGTCAGTAGATAGGGTTTAGTGTCAAAAAACATGTGTGGTTGCATGGGAATGCCCTTATAACACCCATGTAACGCCCACTTAACGCTAAGTAATGCAAAGCAGCATTTCGCACTGCTTTCCCATACAAACCAATGCTAATACCAATTAGCATTGGGTTGTGGATCACCAAAAAGGATTAGCCTCGTGTTAGCATTAAAAAAAGTAATGCTAACCCTATACTAAACGTTTGAGCATCTGGGCGTCAGTCTCTGCACAGCTTTGGACTGGCTGGTGACTTAATGGTTAAGAAGCTGGAGCAGCACTACTTTGCTACCTTAGACAGTGGTAAATGATTTCTTGTTACATGAACTTTCAAGGCACATGCTTTGAGCTGGAAATAATAGCTTCAATTGTTGACACATCTAAAGTAGGCAACAGAAAATTACACAATACCATACACATGGAAACATCACAACACAATTAAAGCACAAGATGGCATTATAGTCAAGACAGAAAGCAACACAGCAACCACAGTACAACACAATAAAATCACATTTCAATAATGCTGAACAAAATAACACCAGAAAACATCAACATCACAACAAAATTTCACACAGCAAATGTGCAAGAATTTTCTTGTCATTGTATTACTCCCCCAGAATCCTATTTTAATTTATACTGTGGTAAAAGGTGTTTGAAGCAAGCACTACCGTAAATTAACACTAAAGACATGAAATAGCACCAAACAATAATGCTTTGTGAACGGCACTAGGTCTTAACTTAGCGCAATGCCTTGTGAACCTGTTCGAGAATTGTGCCGGTAGAGTGGAGGTGGAGCTTCCCTGCTTCCCGTGGTATGCAGTGCAGCTGTTTGAGCAGAGCAGAGTGGAGCGGAGCCGTGGCCAGGTTTGATCCGGGCAAGAACCGGGGGCCAGAGATACAGGGGGGAGAACAGACACAAGTCTAGCCGGGTTGAGCGGGCTGGAGCGGCGGCTGTTCAGTTCCCTACCCTCCCGCTCCCCGCTCGCTCCTCGCTCCCGTGGGTCCTGCAGCTTTTGCTGCTCTGGTGGCTCTCTTGCTCACTCGCTTCCTGCACTGAGCGCCGAGTTGAGCTGAGCTGTGTTGAGCTGGGCGAGCTGGTGAGCCAAACCGGGCTTGATCGTGCCTGCGCGGAGGGCGTGTAAAATCAGAGGCTGTGCACTGTCAAACGTCGGAGCGGAGCGGAAAGCAGAGAGTGAGTAAGCACTAGTTGCGGATCCAGGCGCTGAGAACTTGATACCTGTAACCCGGCCTGAGCTGAGTCAGCATAGTGGATAGAGCACAGAGCGTGCCTGGTCAAACAGCTCGACGGAGGCAGCCGGGAGGCAGGAGGCAGCAAAGCACGGTGAGGCGGTAAGACCTGTGGAGTTGTAGAGTTTACCTGCCTGATTGCTTGCTTGTGCTTGTGCTTGTTTAACATAGCTGAACATTGCCGCCTGGAAGGTCTTTAATAATCAAAGCAATTAACATCAGACGCCGGAACTGCGGCCATCAGCACAGAAACATTTCAACAAGGAAACAAGAAAACAGTGTTTCCATAATTGAAAAGCTCTTCTCCTGGAGAAAAGTTTTGGCATTTTGAAGTCTCCAAATCAGGTTGCTGCAGGGACACATGCTCATAGTATGGCACGGAAAGGTGGTGAGGTAGTAAAAGCAGAGGAAACCACCTGCACGCTTGTCTACGTGCATCTGTGCCCAATCTGAACCCAAACTGTGAACTCTTTGGTCGGCCAGCTAGCAGGCTGAGAATGAGAGCCAACCATTGTTCCAGTCCTGGTTTTCCAGCCATTCGAGCCGTTTGTGCGTTCGAGCACTGCATCAGCGAAAGAGGCAGCGAGGAGGCAGCAAGGGTGCCTAGAACCACCAAAAAACAAAACAAGAATAGCCAAAAACAGTCAGGGAATATCGGGTGGCTTTTCCTTCAACCCGCTCACCAAGCACCCATCAGGGCCGTCAGACCGTCAGCCATCCCAGCGAATAGAGACGGCATCTAACATCTGTTACATCTAGCACCCAGCAGTCCAAGTGGAGGCCGGATATAACGGCAAGAGGCTGCAAGTGGTGGGCGGTCAGTGCGGGCTGTGTGGAGGCCAAAGAGGCCATAGAGGCCATAGAGGAAAACCAGCTAACCCGCCAAAGAGGAAATGAGATCCGGCAGGATCAGAGGGTGCCCGTCTATAACAAACAAACAGACAAAAACGAGTAAGCGCAAAGGAGGATCCTTGTCGCCAAAGGGCTGCATGGCCGAGCCCCTAAAACCAAAACCAGAGCCGGCGTTACCTCCCCTGACATGGGCACCACCATAAGGGATAACAATCTGGAGACAGGATCAACTCAGAACTGCTACAAATTGACACAGCCCAAGATTTGTACAAAATTTCAGTTTTTAAAAAACCCAGGGAACGCCCTCTTATCAATCTCAATCGCAGCACAAGGCCTCAAAACTCCGATTTTACCACTTAAATCATTGGATAGCGGGATGAACAGGACTCAAATCAATGGCCAAAGCACAACATCTGGTACAAAAAGCGATCCCGAGTCGAATGACCTACTACCTTACCCACAGAGAATAACCAGTACATCGGCTTTAACATCGGCTTTAACATCAGCTGCGCAAAGCAATGCCAAATCACTGCCGCAAGAATCCCAGGGTCACCCAGAAGCTGGAATGTCAAAAGCAATTACACTCAGCAATCTAGAAACAACAAAGAAGCTGGCAAAGCCTCTTGAACGAACTGGAAGAGAACTCATAGACCGGCAGGAAAAGGGAGGTTGCAGTGGGAAAATAGGAAATAATTGTATCACAAACAAGGACTTGACTATAATAGAGATAGGTACATCACCAATTCCCATCAAAAAAACAAGGACCAACTCAACCCCACCGCCAGATCCCCGACTGCTACTGTCATCAACACCTCATAGCATGGAACTAGCACTAGGACAAGAGTCGGAAAATTTTAAGGAACTCGCCGACATTGATGCAGGGGATTGGGATCAACTACTGATACATCCTACACAGCAAACACCAACAAGGCCCAGGTTGGACCCTCAAAATTCCCCTACACCAAAGAACACTGAGTTGAAAGGGACCCAGGGAAGGGAGGCCCTGTCACTGACGCCCGACTTAGAAAATTCAACCAGTCTTCAGCAAAAACCGAACCCTGAAAATGCCTGGGCTAGCTTACTCAAAACAGTACAACTTCTAGTTGAAGCCCTCCAGTATCGATCAGATAAAAGGGACACCCAGCTAACTTTACTAAACACACTGGCAGTGTTCGTGGTGGCAATCGATGAAAAACTTGGTGCTCTGAACTCGCTCTTACAGAGCTCACATGGAAAATTACAAGAAAGGGAGCTAAACTGTGGTTGTGGCCCAATAGTTGACAAACTCACCTCTCTACCCAAAATATTGAGCGACTTGTGCGCCCAAAAACTTAACACGGAATTCTACTTAGCCTAACCAAAAGGGAACCTACTCCACTAAGGACAACAATGGAACAAGCTCATACATGCTGGGAAATTCAGGTCCTATCCCGCCCTTTCCAAAGCCGATAACAACAGGCAATGCCAAAAAAGATGGGCGTATCACAACACAGGGACCAGCATCTGAATCTGCCCGGGGGACAGAGGTAGAGTTGGCTGACCTAGGAGCAACTTCTAATGCTAAACAAAGGCGAGCACAAAGGAGAAAGGGTCGGAATCAAAAACCAACCTCAAAAAAGGAGGACTTTGCCCGTCTCTTTAGACAGGCACTGCCTGAAACGTCCGACCTTCTAAATCAACCATCTCCAGTGGAAATGGACGAAATTCAAACTCAATCAAGTAAATTGCGTCCTGGGCAAGGGTTGGTCCCAAACTCTAACCAACAATCTTCCACCATGGGTTCCTTGCATCAAACATCGCCAGGGGAATAAGCAGGAACCTGCACCCACAAGGATGGTAAATTAGCCAGGGAGGAAGGAGAACATGAAATACTGCTGTGTAGAACGAAACTGGAAGAAATCACCACACAGCGTCATGTCTCCAATCATACAACAGCAGGACTTATGGTCGAAGATGACAAACTCTCTAACACCACCATCTCAACTACCCAGCCAGATCATCAGCCAGGGTGTTTAATTACCCGTCCATCACTGTTTCTAATGCTGGAGGGGATAGGCGAATAGTTAACTACATAGATTCCAAACAAGGCAGTACAAGAATCAAGCCCGCCTCCGCGGTGGCTATGGAGCACCTGTCCAGCACTAGGCTGCCCTGGGCCAGCCATGAATACAACTTTCATGGACCAGAACAGGGCTGACGCAGCTGTAACACCGGCCCAAGCAAGCACAAACAACCACGGGCCCATCAACAGAACACAACTAGAGAACAAAGTGAACGACCTCAATAAGAACGGGAATATACTGGAGTTTATCTCTGTATATAGATCAAGAGGGGCTCACGATATATTAAATCGAGGGAACATTCTTCGTTTATTACCACATATACCCTTGTTATCATATCATTGTTTTCATAGATTTGGACTCAGTAGAGTTTGTCAGCCAAAGTGACCCTCAGGGGGGGTGAGGTCACACGGACAACATTGATACTGGAAAATATTGTACAAAAGATATTACTGGAAAGATCAGCATTTGAAAACTGGGGCATTAAGACAAAAGCTATCAACACACCCGGCTATCCCGCACCGCTAACACAACGGCACGCAGATAGACGGATAACAGGACAGACCAACACCTCTAAGACAGTACTGAGAGGGGCAAGGGGGTGCCCGCCAGTCACCATGAGGCAGTCACAGGATATAGGGATACATTGCCTGAATTATTCACATCAAGGTTTCTATCAGGAAGGCTCAAGATGGCCCACGAGGGCAGTCGCCAATCAAGTAAGAAACAATTGACAGAATAGCGGGTACAATTCGCCAGGAGGTAAAATAAATGTACCACTGATATGCTCAACGGGCTAAACAGCAAGCTGACAGACCATGTCTTTGTGAACTATCAAAAGTCATTTCACATCATTGCTTTTCCGGAGACATGGATGACAGATCCACCACATTTACAAGGCTTTCTACTCTTCTTTGCACCGGCACTCAGAAGGGCAAGATTTGGACACCTGCAGGTAGGCCTGGTCATCTATGAAAACAATCACTACAGGCATTTTCCTCTTTCAATGCATGCTGAAGAATGCAGCACGAACTGAAAGAGGAAAAAACGAGAAGAAATGAAAACATTTCTCCTCCTTGCACCTCCCTACTCCTCCCCTGGGGATTCATAGCATTCACACACATTTCCAAATTTACGATTCCTCGTAAATCTGGAAATGTGGCTAGTTCCATGGGTGTTGTGTGGGAACACCCACGGTAACACCCATGGAACGCCCCTTTCACGCAAAGTGCTGCATGTAAAGGGGCCATATTTACAAGGACAGGAAAAGCCACGCAGGGTGGCTCTTCCTGTCCTTGTAAATATGGAGCAGTGAAATACGCCATCAGTACGTCGCAAAAAGTGACGTACTGGTGGCGCAGGAGGCTTGTAAATCTGTCCCTTTATGTGTAAGGGCCCCTAGGGTTAGCTGCGATGCAGTACAAATTGTATGTTTCTGTAAGCTTTGTGTAACTTTATTTTCACTCAGAAATGAAGCCAAATGGAAACTATTAGAACAATTTAAAAACAAAACATCCATTACACTGCATCAAATGAGGCAATATCTTGAAAAAAATAAGAGCATATTATAGTTTAAGGAGCGTTCAATTTAGTCAATTAACTCTCAAAACGAGCATGTGCTACTGTGTAATACTAGCTCCAATTGGTTTCCGACTCATGTTTTGTGGCAGATTTCTTGTCTTAAGTGATTTTGTTATTCTCACCTTCCTCGGAACAAACCTAATTGAGAAGTATCAAGCTGTGTTCCTTATCCTACAAGCATCATTAACAGCAATCACAGACAGTAAATATTCCCCAATTGGAGCCTTGTTTTCCACTGTCTGGTAATGTGTGAAGGAGACCAAACACCGCATTCTTTCCCTCAGTTTGTTGATTCAGGGGCACCGTAGGTTCACAAAATCACACTTCAGCAGACTCAATCGAGTGCAAAATGTCGGTGTTGTACATTTGTTTTTGCAAAGTTTAAACGTACGCACAGACAGAAATCTGCATTAATTGGCATTCTTCATGGGTCATCAAGCAGCACACACCGCTGAGTGTCAATGTTTACTTTGATGGTGTCACCTAGAGTGCTTGCATAAATCTGCTTAGAACAGGCAAGCCCAAGCCCCACTTATCCAACTCATTAGAAAAACTGTACTTCAGTATATTGCAAAACATAACTGAGAGCAGTTTCTAGTGATAAAGTTGCTGTAAAAAAATTAATTCTTCGCCTCTGAAAAAATATGAGTTTACTCTATCTGAAATATATATATATATATATATATATATATTCACTGAAAAAACCATATGTTTCACACATGTTATAGTTAGCTGGACATTTCACTCGTAAAAAACCAATGAAATTCCCCCGTTATAGTTAGTTCAGCTAACTATAACTCGCGCGCCCGCAATCCACTGCTGATGACGTCACATATTACATCACTCATGACATGGTCAGTGACATCACTGATGACATCACTGATGACATCTCAAATGACATCACTGATGACATCACTGATGACATCATCCATTGTCTATGTGTTTCTGAACAGTTTAAATATGTTTAATATATATAGGGAAAAGGCATGTTGAAGAATGAGTGGATGTACAAGTTTGTGAATGGATGATTTTGTAGGTGCGTAACTGAGTCTATATGTGAGTCATTAAATGTATCTTACTGCATACTAGTGACTGAACTGTGTGAATGTCTGTATGTGTCTGTGTGTTGGTGTATAAGTGGCTGCATGGTTTTGTGAATAGCTAAATGAGTGTCTATATGGGTTATTGATTGGTTGTCTGAGTATCTGTATGGGTGCCTGAGTGTATGAGTGGGTGAGATGTGTGTGACTCTGTGCATAGATGTGTGAGTGATTGATTCTATGGGTACATGGTTTTAAGAGTGCAACTGTGATGGACTGTATAGTTGTGTGAGTGTGTGTAAGGGTGTGTTAGTGATTGAATGTATATCTCAGTTGTACATGTGACAGTAACTACATATATGAAACACAGTGTATATGTGCATAAGAGTATATAACTATCTATATGTGAGAGTGTGTGATTGCGGGACTGGCTGTATGGATGAGTGTGTGCTTGTAAATGAAATTGAATAAGAGTGTCAAAATGTTTTTGTATTTTTATGAGTAAATGAAACTGAGTGTGTTTACTGTATAGGTGAGTCAATTGGACTGTGTTTATTTATTTGCACAACTGACTAGGTGTGTCAGTACCTCAATGGATGATTGGTAGCGTGTGAGTGTCTATATATGTGTATAAATGCATATGATAGTCTTGTACGGAATGACTGTAAGTATGAGTGACTGTACAGGTGAGTGAGTGGAGGTGCATGTAGATCTAAGAGTCCATGAGTGGGTATGTAGTTATTGGTATTGGAGTATCTATGGTTTTCAAAATGGCCGTCTGTAATTTTGAGTTGGTGTATCTAAATTTATATTAGGGTGGGAGATGGTGTACTAATTTATCACATATATGACATCATCAGTGATGTCATCAGTGATGTCATTTGAGATGTCATCAGTGATGTCATCAGTGATGTCACTGACCATGTCATGAGTGATGTAATATGTGACGTCATCAGCAGTGGATTGCGGGTGCGCGAGTTATAGTTAGCTGAACTAACTATAACGGGGGAATTTCATTGGTTTTTTACGAGTGAAATGTCCAGCTAACTATAACATGTGTGAAACCTATGGTTTTTTCAGTGAATTTGCAAGGTTTTTTAAATGCTAATTCCTAACTATAACGTGTGTGAAACCTATGGTTTTTTCAGTGAATTTGCAAGGTTTTTTAAATGCTATTTCCTAACTATAACGTGTGTGAAACCTATGGTTTTTTAAGTGAATATATATATATATTTAAGAATAGCAAACCTTTACCATGTCAATATTTTTTCTACAAGATTTTTGCAGTACGATATTTAAAGCTTAATATTCCAACAGACTGATTCCTCATCTCCCTACAGCTGTAGATCACATGATTTGTATATTTAGAGAGCTTTGCATTGTGCATGATTTTGGCATCATAAGATACGATAAATGGACAGCTTCTACCAGTCTCCATGAAATTGAATTGAAATCGTTCTATCCAAAAGTAAAGGGAAGAGGTTGGCATTTAGCTCAGTCCTGTAAATTTCCAGTCTATATGAATTTCAGCTGGTCCAAAATCCTGTCCACCTTTCACCTGTTTCTTACATTATTTCAAATTTCGTTTAGTATCATGAGCTGGAAGCTGTCAGTGGAGAGTTGAAAATCCAGTAGTTTTGTGGAAGATAGTTACAGGCATAGAAGGGGAGGGAGCAGGGAAAGAGAACTGTGAGGAGTAAGATAAAGGCGCTGGAAGTGACAAAGATGGTATTAGAGCAGTGGGCAGTGAGGTGGCATATCTTGGCGGCGGAGGTGGCAAAATCCCATTTTAGAGAGACAAAGGAGTAGAAAGGGTCATAGAATGAAGCACAGATTTAAATGGCTAATGTGAGAAAAGAAACTGGGAGTTGACAGATGTAGGAGGCAATGAATTCATGTGAGTTATTGTCCCTGTTCACTTGAGCCCAAAAGCTTGATCTCCAGAGGCTCTGTTTATATTCTCAGTCCTTGTGATTGCATCCTTCTTTCATTGACGAAAGGTGGCTTGACTATACTCCCTTTTGCGGATCTTCCCTTTCTTGCTCTCTGTTAAAGCTGAGAAAGATTTCATTGATCTGCATGCATCAAGGAGGCAATTATTATACTTTACAGCCTTTGCTTACAGAAGATACACAGAACACAGTCAAGGTTCACAATCATCTACGTACTGCAAAATGTCCACACTTCTTGCTTCCTTTGGGAGAAGCCTTTCAGGGCTGAGGCTGGTTTAGAAGGAGGGCTGACGTGCTGGTGGCCCTACCCTTCTAGCCCTACCTCGGGTACCCTGGAGATTATGTGGGGCATGACCAAGAGTCATGAGGTGCCCTTCTTATACTTCAAAGGGTGTACCAACAACACTTCTGAATGACATTTATCAGTTTCTCTTAATAGGAATGACTGAATTGATACTGGTAACCAAGAGCATAACAGAGGCCCCTCCGAGCCCCCCACGGTGTAGGGTGTCCCTGAGGTTCCTTGTTTTGGAGCAGCCCCCCACAGCAATTAAGCCTTGCCAGCAGAACACGTGCAATAGCATGGAATATGAAACAGCTAACAGTTCAGGAAAGCCACTCTGCTTTCCAGAGAAGAAACAAACAGAATTACAAATCTGGTAAGTAAATATTACTGGCAGACAGCGATCCAGCAAGAGTGCAGGGCAGGGTAGTAACACAGGCCCCTACAGCCCATGCGGTGCAGTGGTCCCTACAACCCTTTAGAGGGGACCTCAACCATTCTGAGGGCACCCCAAAACACCCCAGTACAAATGAATATCTGTCTGCTTTGGAAGACTCCGAGGCCCAGATAACATTCTGCATGGGGGCCCCATCATTTTGCGTTACGCCACTGCTGGTAGCTCCTGCCGGTCATCCCAGTCCTCCCATCATCCTGGTACTAGCAAAGCTTGATATAGCATGTGGAGTGTTGTGCCTGCTTTCTCCCTCTGCCTATTTCTAGCTCTGTATCTCCTTCCTGGTATCTTTCTCTTAGCAGGGTTGGACTGGCCTATTGTGCGACTAGGCACTGCCTGATGGGCAGGCCTAATATTCTGAAAGTTTACCACACAACCCGTAAAAAATGCATGTTGTACTGGCAGGTAAAAATCAGATTTGCCTTCGAGCTGCAGTAAAACCTATGCCAGGGTATAAAGAATGTGTTCCTATTGAGGTCACTGCAACACAAAAAAGAAATTAGACATTTCTGACATTACTACATGTCGGAGAGTGGTATAGCTTGTAGTTGGCACTGAAGTTTACTTTTCTTCCTGCTACTGAAACATGAAAACCTCTGTATCACAGTAATCGTGTTGACCACAACATAATGAAGGCTTGTTTTACATATTTAAAAACCGGCAACGTTTTATTGTCTATGACAATAGTGGAAGAGACAACCAGTCATGTGTCTTAGTGGCACAGTATTGCATGGTTGACCCACCACAACATTCAACCACATGAATCTGGGGTACCGCTGCAAAGTCACGAAAATTATCCAGAAAGCTATTGGTATGAGTATACGATAAAGCACACGTTTCAAAAGCAGAGCACAGGTCGAATTCGAACCACAGTTAAGGGCATGTAGTGCACTTACTCCCCCTCTGCATTTCCTAGCACACTACATAGTGAATCTTTTATAAGAAGGGCCGTGGGTACAGAAGTGAACCTGCATTGGGAAGGGAACATGCAGTCTTACAATTTCCACCATGGGCCACATCCCTTGCTAACATGAATGCCTGAAATTAGATAAACAATGCAGACATGTGTGATTCATTGGGGGATGTCTTTCTTACCCGCCTATGTCAGTTGGAGAATCACAAGATGGCACGGTCCTCATTCATCCAGAATAGGCAATGTTTTACATGGCTGCAGGTGATTGCATCGGTTGGGAATAGGGGTTAAAGAGCTCCTTACGGGATTAAGGCACATCAATAAAATTAATACTTAACTTCAGTGGAGGTTACCAAGCCTACTATTGTAGCAAGAGGTATGAGCTCACCATGTGAGGCCATACAACTCCTCCCTTCTAAAAAGGAGGCAATGACTCTTTTGTGGTTATTATTGGCTCACTGTTAGAACCGGGGTCTCTAGTTGGCAGGGGTATGCACCCTAGTCCAAGTAGGGACCACCGCTTCTGACAGGGTAGCTTGGCACAGAGCAGGAAGGCGTAACTTAAGAGGCAATGTGTAAAGTATTTGTGCAACACACAGCGGCAGTGACACAGTAAAAGCACTTACAAAAGGAACACCACACCGGTTTTATGTAAAAATAAAAATATCTTTATCTAAAAACTTTAGTAAGATTAAAAATGGCAAAAGTCCATTATAGGCCGTTAGAGGTTGGTCAGTACACAGAAATTACTGTGAGCAGGTTAGATCAATAAAGACAAAATGCCCATAGGCTCAGGACCTCCCTGTGCCGTATAACCATAGCTGGGATATGCAGGATAGGTGAGTCTTTGGTAAAGGACACTGTTCACAAGGATCACCAGTTCAGTCTTTTGGGCCCACCTTATGGGCACTGGCTCAGTCCCTGATATTTATAGGGGTTAAGAAGCTGTGGGAAGTGAGTTGTGGGCTAAAATCCTGAGATCTTTCAATGCTGGCACTATTCCTTGTGTGCAGGACCCCTCTAGCTGTATGGGCGGTTCAGGCGGGGTGAGGGACTTCACTGCTAGAATGTTGTCACCAACACTGGGCTTTCAATACAACTATGCCCCCGCTGTACCCTCAGCCAAGAATGCGGCTGACGTCTAGAGTCAATATGCCCCGTCACTAGGACCCCTCTAGCTGTATGTGCGGGTTCAGGCGGGGTGAGGCACTTCACTGCTAGAATGTTGCCACCAACACTGGGCTTTCAATACAACTATGCCCCCGCTGTACCCTCAGCCAAGAATGCAGTCGACGTCTAGAGTCAATATGCCCCGTCAGGTTTATAGTGCGACTGCTGCCCTCATCGTGCCCCCAGCCTGGCCTGTAGACCGGGTCAGGTCTTGGCACCGCAGCCCTCCGCTTTGTTACTTCGGCTCACAACCCGTGTCAAAAAGGGAGAAAAGGAGACAGTCCGGCCCGCAGCCTTAAACTGCGGATGCGAGCCTTACCTAACCGTGGGGGGTTCGCAGTCCCTGTCGACACCGGCACTCTGGGCAGACAAACGCTCTCCTGGTCACCACTGCCCGGGGAATGCTGGGGTGATCCTCGTCCAACCCGAGCGCGGCTTCCCTAGTAATGCGGCGGTGACATCCTGCAGCGATTTTCCTCCTCCTTGACGATGCGTCCCAGGGACGCCTGGTTGCTAGGCCACGTTCCTCGTGTATGGCTTGCTTTCTCATACCATGACTCTGCCAGTAAGTTTCACGCCGCACTCTGGTGATTCCGCGGTTTTGGTGCGTGTTGGCTCCACGGAGCGCACAGATGCAGGCAAGGCGTTTTCGGTGGCCCCGAGCCGGTTTGGCTGCAATTAGGCCAGGCAGCACTTTTCCTGTAGCGCTCGCACATTCCCGGCCGGCGGCGGTGCAATTGTCATACGCAGCTCTCCTCAGGACACGGGCCGGCGGCAGTGGTTTTACGGGCATACACAGCGCTCTGTCCACCCTGCCCCGTTTTCACGTTTGCCACCTTCCTTTTCATTCGCACTGAAAACAAACAAAATGGCGGCCGACACTTCCTGATTTCGACCGACTGTCATGTAACCACCAATCAGAATTAGGCTCGCGCTCGGCAGGGCCGTACGCGCAAGGTGCGCGCCTATAGATATATATATGCTTTTAATTGCTATTTTCTCAGGAAATACTGAACAGATTTACACGAGACCTTCAAAAGGCACATCCCTGACCTGAGAACTACCTCTCTGCCAAATTTCTATTAATTCTGTTCAGCCGTTTGGGCTGTAGCTTGGACTAAAGGTCCCTATGGAAAAATGCATGGGAAAAATGCGTTTTGGGACCCCCCTTTTTCTCAGCCCCCGCTTGGCGAATCCCCCCGAGACTTTCAGGGTAGGAGCGGAGCGGAGCGCCCCACCTATTTTGAAAATTTCGCGAGGATTCGTCAATCGGCGCCAAAGTTATTCAAAATAGAATGTTGCGGATTTCCTATGGAAACACGATCCTAACTATAACTATCTACTGGCGACTGCCAGTAGATAATATATATGTGCACCAACTCGCCTTCACTTTCTTTTCCTCACGAAACAAACGAGCGCAGACCCAACAAATCTTGTGCTGTATTTTATTAAGCCATATCCGCCATTACGCGTTTCGGGCGATCCCGCCCTTGATCACATATATATATATATATATTTTATCTACTGGCGGTCGCCAGTAGATAGTTATAGTTAGGACCTATTTTCCATAGGAAATCCGCAACATTCTATTTGAAATAACGTTGGTGCCGGTTGACAAATTCTCGTGAAATTCTCCAAACTGTTGGCCAGCTCCGCTCCGCTCCTACACTGAAAGTTTCGTGGTGATTCGTCAAGCGGGGGCCGAGAAAAAAGGGGGGTCCCAAAACGCGTTTTCCCCATGCAATTTCCCATAGGATCTGTTGTCGCAGCTACAGCCCGAACCACTGAACAGGATGACACCAAATTTGGCAAAGAGGTAGTCCTCAGTTCGGACTCGTGCCTTTTGCATATTTGGTGTGAATCTGTTCAGTAGTTCCTGAGAAAATTAGGGTAAAAAAGTTAGTGATATCTATGGCCGCGGAGGATCCGCGGACCCTACCCGCACCGTACGCGAACCCCCCCCCGAACGGAGGGCACACCCTCCCGATCGCGTGCTGAATGGTAATTGGCTGTCGAGCGTCTCTCTACATTCAAAACCAGTAACTGTTGGCGGCCATTTTCTGCCTCGGTAGAAGTGAGGCTGAGGAAGCAAGGGGAATAAGTGCGTAAAACATATAAAGGGGGCAGAGTGGGAATACCCTGACCCTCTAGAGGTGCTTAGGGGGTCCCAGAAGGACCCCCTGGGGCCCCCCTTTTTAAGAAAAAAAAGCGTCGAAATGCGCGCACGGTGCGCGCATCCTATCGCGTTGGATGCATGGATTCTCTCACGGTGGGTGCGCGGATCCACAGCAACGTTTTTTGAAAAACGACAAGAAATCATTGGTTGTATAACAACTTTCTACACTGAAAGGTAGGGTGTATATTTCTGTTTTTTAAAGGTAGGATTGTTATTGGTTAACAAAAACAGATTGTAAGGAACATTATATATGATAAGCTGATATGTTGAAAAGTCAAGCACACTTCCTGTCTTGTGTAGGAACATTGTGTGCTGAACTTGTGACCTGTGAGCTCAGTGCAGTGTTCCATGACCTGTTTCTATGGTAACAGGCAGAAGGCAGATTGGGGGAAGGGTTGAAATGTATTTCAGTTGGAAAGGGTTGAAATGTTTAACCAATAGAAATGAGTGTTTGCTTTTGAGTTTATGTGCGAAGGATTGTGATTTATATGTGTGGAAAATGAAAGGGAAACTTTTCCATTCTTTGCTTTTGCTGAGAAGTGCACAGTGCAGAGATTATGTAAAAGAAAATATGGTGAGTGATTGATATACTCCTTAATCTACAAAAGAACTTGAAAGATGAGTTATTTAATTGTGAGGAGATGTATGTGGACTATTTTGATTTTAATCAGACTAATATATTTTTCCTGCTAAAGTTTAAGGAGTACTTTTTTTCTCTACAATGTGTGTGCATGTAGAAACCATTCTTTGATTGGCATTTGTGTTTTTCATGTGTTTGTAGAGAGATAACTGTGCAGTTTTTATATTTTGGTAGAATTAGAAACCAGTCATTGTTTATGAATTTGTGAAATGAGTTATGTTATGTTTCTATACTAAAATGTAGTACTACTTCTAGATGAAGAAATGTGTTTTCATATAGTGCAAGGGATAGTGTTGTTTGTCTAGAATCACACAGTGAGTCTGTGTGCATTTGGGAACCACTGTGGGAGAAGCATTTGGTAATATTGTGTATTTGCTAACAGATAAGTGTTTTAAAACCTGTCATGTTGTCAAGTTTTAGTAGCATTAGAAGCCAGTCATTGCTTATGCGTTGATTATGTGTTGATTAAATGAGTCAGGCATTGACACTAAAGTGCAGTCGTGAAATATACAGATTGTGTGCAGTTCCCTCATCACTTCCAGTGTAGTGAATCAGTTTTGGTAAACTCCTAGGAATACTGGTGCTTGTCTAGAATCACACTGTGAGTCTTTGTGCATTTGGGAACCACTGTGAGAGAAGCGTTTGGTAACATTTTGTATTTACTGAGAGAAAACTGTTTTAAAACCTGTCATGTTGTCAAGTTTTAGTAGCATTAGAAGCCAGTCTTTGCTTATGTGTTGATTAAATGAGTCAGGCATTGACACTAAAGAGCAGTCGTGAAATATGTAGATTGTGTGCAGTTCCCTTATCACTTCCAGTGTTGTGAATGAGTTTTGGTAAACTCCTAGGGATACTGGTGCTTGTCTAGAATCACACTGTGAGTCTTTGTGCATTTGGGAACCACTGTGAAAGAAGCGTTTGGTAACATTGTGTATTTGGTGACAGAAAACTGTTTTAAAACTTGTCATGTTGTCAAGTTTTGGTAGCATTAGAAGCCAGTCATTGCTTATGCGTTGATTAAATGAGTCAGGCATTGACACTAAAGTGCAGTAGTGAAATATGTAGATTGTGTGCAGTTCCCTTACCACTTCCGCTGTAGTGAATGAGTTTTGGTAAGCTGCTAGGGATAGTGTTGTTTGTCTAGAATCACACTGTGAGTCTGTGTGTATTTGGGAACCACTGTGAGAGAAGTGTTTGGTAACATTGTGTATTTGCTGACAGATAAGTGTTGTAAAACAAGTCATGTTGTCAAGTTTTAGTAGCATTAGAAGACAGTTATGGCTTATGCTTTCATTATATGAGTCAGGCATTGGCCGTAAATTGCAGTTGTGAAATATGTAGATTGTGTGCAGTTCCCTTACCACTTGCACAGTAGTGAATGAGTTTTGGTAAGCTCATAGGGATAGTGGTGCTTGTCTAGAATCATACTGTGAGTTAGTGTGTATTTGGGATCACTGTGAGATAATCATTTGGTAACATCATGTATTTGCTGACAGATAACTGTTTTAAAATCTGTCATGTTGAGAAGTTTTAGTAGCATTAGAATCCAGTCTTTGCTTATATGTTGATTAAATGAGTCTTGCTTTGACACTGATGTGCTGTACTTAAATATGTAGATTGTGTGCAGTACCATTAACTCTTCCAGACTAGTGAATGAGTTTTGGTAAACTCCTAGGATAGTGTTGCTTGTCTAAAATCACACTGTGAGTCTGTGTGCATTTGGGTAAGGATTGTGAGAGAAGCATTTGGTAATATCGTGTATTTGCTGACAGATAAGTGTTTTAAAACCAGTCAGGTTGTCAAGTTTTAATAGCATTAGAAGCCAGCCTTTGCTTATGTGTTGATTAAATGAGTCAGGCATTGACACAAAAGTGTGCAGTTCGCTTACCATTTCCACAGTAGTGAATGATTTTTGGTAAACTCCTAGGTATAGTGGTTGTTGTCTAGAATTACACTGTGAGTCTGTGTGCATTTGAGAACCACTGTGAGAGAAGCATTTGGTAACATCGTTTATTTGCTGACAGATAACTAATTTAAAACCTCTCATGTTGTCAAGTTTTAGTAGCATTAGAAGCTAGTCTTTGCTTATCTATTGATAAAATGAGTCAGGATTTGACACTAAGGTGCAGTACCATGTACTATTCTGTTCACTGTGGCAGAACTGAAAATTTAAAAGTTTTACCTAAACACTGTCCTAGAAGTAGTCTGATTATTAAGTCAGTTTCTAAGTACCAAATAGATTGCTTCAAATAAACGTGTTCTGACATACTATACACTTGTCTTTTACACCTTCAATTCCCTAGTCAGTATCCATACATTTCCAGGAAACATCCTGTCACTTCCTTTGCAGTCCTCTAGAGACCCATTCAACAGCATGTACTAATCAATTGACTGTGCCAAAACTCAAACACTTATAAATTCACCTAGACACTCTCTTTCCAGTACTCTAATGATTCAGTCACTGCCTAAGTATTCATGCACTGAGCCAGTTCTTAGCACATGGACTACGTCAAACCCATATCCACTATGCATGCAGTCCTCTAACCACCTACACACTTGTCTTTCACACCTTCAATTCCCCAGTCAGTATCCGTTCACTTGCAGCAAACACCCTGTCACTGCCATTGCACTCCTCTAGTGACCCATTCAGCATCATGTACTAATCCATTCACAGCGCCAAATCCTAATAAATTCACCCAGGCACTCTCCTTGCAGTACTCTAATCATTCAGTCAGTACCCAAGTACTCATCCAGTGACCCAGGCCTTAGTATATGGACTGCTTCAAACCCTTATCCTCTATGTATGCAGTCCTCTAACCACCTACACAATTGTCTTTCACACCTTCAATTCCCTAGTCAGTATCCATACACTTCCAGGAAATACCCCGTGACTCTCTTTGCAGTCCTCTAGTGACCCATTCAGCACCATCTACTAATCCATTCACTGTGCTAAAACCCAAACACTTATAAATTCACCAAGATACTATCTTTGCAGTACTCTAATCATTCAGTCAGTGCCTAAGTATTCATACACTGAGCCAGGCCTTAGCACACGGAATGCTTCAAACCCCTATGCACTATGCATGCAGTCTTCTAACCACCTAGACACTTGTCTTTCACACTTTCAATTTCCTAGTCAGTATCCATACAGTCCAGCACTTGTCACTGCCTTTGCACTCCTCTAGTGACCCATTCAGTACCAAGTACTAATCTATTCTCTGTGCGAAAAGCCTAGCACTTATAAATTCACCTAGGCACTCTCCTTGCTGTACCATAATCATTCAGTCAGTACCCAAGTAGTCATGCAGTGAGCCAGGCCTTAGCACATGGACTGCTTTAAATGCCTATGCAGTATGGATGCAGTCCTCTAATCACCTACATAGTTGTGTTTCACAACTTCTATTCCCTAGTTAGTATTCATACTCTTCTAGCAAACACCCTGTGAGTCACCAAGTGTGTCTCCTTATACTACTGTAATCAGTTAGTCAGTTAGCATGTAGTGTTTTAGTGAGGTAGACTTTAGGGCATGAACTGCTTCAAAGTAGTATGCACTGTGCATGTAGTGTTTTAATGATCGCCACACTTGTGGTTCAGGGCTATAGTTTCATAGCCAGTTTTTATATAAAATGTGTTTGTACAGTAATGGAATAGTATAAATTTGAAAGTTATTAATATACATTTATTTGTGATTCTTTTTACAGATACAGAACAGGAGTGTTTCTCATCTGTTTGCACTCTTCTCGTGCAAGATTGTTTGGATGAAGGGTCCTTAGGTGTTTCATCATACTTGCTGTGCCGCACAAGTATTTTTTGTTAGGATCTCCTCGTAACAGAACTCTTTGACAAATCTTGCGAGTGACGAAGGTGGCATTGGTCTTTGTTTGCTCCTTGGAAAAAGTAAAAAATTTCCTCACCACTGAAGAAAAATGTTCTTTGTGTGGTGCCTTCTGCAAAACATTTTCTTCAGATTCTGTAAATATTTTAAAACAGCAACATTTACAGTTTTTGTAAGTTAAACTTATAAAATGTTGTTAGCTGTATGCATTTTATATATCTGTGATTTGTTTCTTGTGGTATTTTGTTGAGAATACCATGTTGTTGTTTTTTTAACAATCTTTCTTATTTTCCAGGTCTGTCATCGACATCCATTGTCCCCACAGTAGTGTTCCGCCTCGTTGTTTTTTATTATTGTTGTTACATTTTGTTTATTAGTTTATTGTTCATATATATATGTTAATAAAAAAATAAAGTTTGAAAAAATAGTTTTTCGTTTATATATTTATTATTATAAAAAATAAAGTTTGAAAAAGAAATTAATAACGTTTTTGGTTGTTCTCTTAACTGCTGTGTGACTCTTTCTTGTTCTTATTACTGTTATTTGATGGAGTCCACCATGGTGTTAAATTTTGGGGGACTTATTGCTGGAATACTGGTGATATCTACAGTTTGCACTAACTTCTGAATAGTGTGTTAGATTTATCTCAACTTTACTTCCGTTAAAGTGCTGATAATGAAATGAAGAGTAGCCGTTCCCATGCAAAAAGACACGAGGTGCACCTTTCCGATTTATTCTAAATACTAAAATCCTGTATTGAATTGCACTGAGGTATTGGCTGCAGTTACAGTGTACACACAAAATCTATTAAGAAATCTCATTGTATTTATATTGATTGGGAATAGTGCGTCAGGTGCTGGACCTTGATGAGATACACTGCTCAGTTCGTATATTGTTCTGCACACGAAAAAAATCCCATCACAACTTTCACACCAATTGCAATGCGAAACGAATTCCGGCGATAAGACACGTTAGCACCAGGGATTTTACACCTGCTTTCTGCTGGTGTTTAGCAGGACAACTACCTGCACCATGAAAGGGAACACAGTCAAGAGCCACACCAGAACACCCACAGGTACCATAGAGTCAACGAGCATGATACAGGGATACCCATGAGGGACAGAAGACTCATCTCAACAACTCCAGGACCGCCAATGCCCCCCAAACCCACATCTTAGTAAGTGTGTCCCTGTGGTCATTGTCTTAGCATGATAGGCACGAGCCCTGCAACATCACAGTGTGCTGTCACCTCAGCGTTGGCAGTGAGCCTGGATATGTAGCTACGCACGCATCCTCCTGCATGCACAACTGGCGTGTGCTGGTCTGGGGTTTACAGGTCAGTGCAGGGGTGTGCCTATCCGGCAAGGGGAACGGGGTGTCTCGGACATGTCCGTGTACAGGAAGTGCGGTAAGTGTGTCTCTGTGTTCTGGTGTGGCCTTCTACAAGAGCCGCAGCAGTTGATGTTGTAAACTGGCATGCACCACCTCCAAACAGCACTGTGATGTTGTTGTTGGAATGTAGCAGGACATGCGCAAATAGGCATTACAATGGTGTGCTGTACGAGTGCACGAGATACAACAGCACACCGTGCAAAAGTGTGGGGGCTCGTGGGAGGGAGGTGCAGCCGTTTGGCAACATAACACACAGTGAACTCGACCATGTGCCACATGCTGGGCATCTCATCCATGATGACCACGGTCGCAGACATCCCACAACACCAACAACTGGCCTTTGTACACATCCTGTATGAATGCAGCGTGGTTTTCACTTCTATGCTCGTTCAGTGGTGTGATGTTGGCGGGTTGTGTGACTTGTGCTGCTTGTTGGTGTGTTTCATTTTGGCCATTGTTAGTCTATATGTGTGTTGTACTTAATTGTGCATGTGTGCCATTCTGCCCATCTCCCCCCCTCCCCCCACTCCCTGCTTCTTCCTCTTCCTACTGCTGTTGTGGCTATAATTTTGTTGCTGCACACATAAATACATGTAAAGAACAAATTAGAATAGTTCCTTGATTCTTTTAGGCTTCAAAACTTCTTGATTGGTTTCTTTTGAATTTTCCATATGAACCGTTTTTTTAATATTGAACAACACATAGAAGTCAGAAGTGCAACGTATTTTATCAACACACTTTCTAGAAAATTCTACAACACGTGCAGAGTAAAAGTTCATCAATTTTTTAAAACTTAACGATATTTTTTGTAACATTTTCCTGAATATTTAACGACACGTGCAGGTTAAAAGTTGACGATTGTTTTAAGTTCCAACAGTGCCTTTCAAATGCAAGTAGCAGGTGTGGTTGATCTGAGCAAATTTTATCCTTTGATATGTACTCCACGTTGAAACTGCTTTTTCTTAACCAATCACAAAGATGCTTTTCCACAAAACTAATGTGCACCCTACTTTTAAAAAAGAATGCTTTTCATGATATCTTCAGAGATAAGTTATAGATAGGAATTAGCATTTAAAAAACCTTTGAAATTCACTGAAAAAACCATAGGTTTCAGGGGCGTTATAGTTAGGAATTGGCCTTTAAAAAACCTTAGAAATTCACTGAAAAAACCAAAGGTTTCAGGGGCGTTATAGTTAGCTGGACATTTCCCTCGTACAAAACCCTAGAAATTCCCCTGTTATAGTTAGTTCAGCTAACTATAACTTGCGCCCCCGCAATGCACTGCTGATAACGTCACATATTACATCACTCATGACATGGTCAGTGACATCACTGATGACATCACTGATGACATCTCAAATGATATCACTCATGACATCACTCATGACATCATCCAGTAGGTATGTGTTTCTGCCCCCAGGGCCTGCACCCTCATTTTTTTTGTTGAAAAAAATAAATTTGGCCCTCCCAAGGCCTTAATCAGCCCCGGGGACCCCAACCCCCGGGTCATGGCCTTTTTTTAATTTAAATTCTTTAGGAGGGGGCTGCGTTGCCCCCCTCCTCAGGCCACTTATGGCTCCGGGGACCCCATCCCCCGGGGCCGGCCTTTGTTTTTTATTATTTTAAAAATATATATATTTATAGAAACACCTAGGACATGCTGGACAAACCGTATGTAGCTATCACCATGACGATTTGCGTGATATTCATTAAAAGGCGACTATGCATAGAATGAATCCACATGGAATGTATTTACACCGCTAGTGAAGCTCTGACGTGTCTGACGTGTCTGACGCCCTACCGTGCCTAATCCCGGCGCCCCCGCCGGTGGGTACTCTCCAAGTAGACACCCTTGTCGTTTATTTATACAAACATGGGTAGCTATTGACGGACACATTTAATATACACGCACACCAAGCCATTCAAAGGGGATTCGACAAAAATTCGACCAAACTATGCAAGAAACCCCCCTCACGGTTAATAAAAAACACATCCACCGCCGGATGTGTAATACTTTTTATTTTACTTTCTGGAAAGGAGACGAACCTCACTTGAGAGTCACAGCGTGCTCCTGGCTGAAGCCAATGCTGTGTTACACCCACCAGTGCCCGCCGATTGCCTCACACCTCTGTGTTGTATTCCACCAGCTAGTGCGTATGCTATGACACTCTCTAGCCCATGTGCACTGTAACACCACCCGTGAATATGTCATGCCACACTTGCCTTCGCACGGGTTATATTGCCCCATCTAACATGCCTTCCTCGATGTGTATGTTATAACGCACAGCGCTATGCCATACATATAACAATCTGGGATCCATATCTTTGTCACAGTGCATATGCAATGTTACACTCCCCAGCACATATTTTATATTACAACTTTAGAGACTAGTTATGTTACACAACACTGCCCTGTGCATATTACACTCCAAGGCGCATATCGCATAGCACGCGCTAGTGCCTGTGCTATCTCGCGCTCTCCAATGAATCTGTCATTGCGCACAATGTATTGCATATTATATTTCACGCCCCGGTTCATCTTATATCACACTTTTTGGTGCATAGTTTATACCATATACTACATCTAGTTTTCATTTTCAATCGTGCTCTCAGGACTATGTTCGACACTGCGTCCACCTACCCTTTTCAAGGGCATTACATTTTGCGATGGGGATGGAGGGTCAGGGGGTGTTTCTGCCAAGTGAGCCCGGAGTCACAGTCACAAACGTCCTCTTCTTCCTGAATAAAAGTGAGATTGTGCTGCATACTTGTTCATATTTTAAGTAGTTCGCACAGACACACATTTTAAAAACAATAAAGTTCCTAATACCCACCTTCTCTGAACAGTTAGCTTGCTGCCCCATCCACCTCCTCCCTATCCTCTGTTGTCTGAATCCATGGACTAGCCTCCTCCCTCCTGCCATGCATGGTCTGATGTGCTGCCACTGCCCTCCATTTAGCATGATGTACCAGTCCACTCCTCCTGCCCTCCATTGCCCAATTCTATGGCCCATCATTGACCTCCTGCTTAGCCTCTGTGCTTAGCTTGCTGCCCCTATTCTCCTTCCCCCTGCCCTCCGATGTCTTTTTGCATGCCCCTGCTCCATCCTTTTTGCCCACTATGTTCCATGGACCTGCCACTCCTATCTACTCTGAGTGTTCTGTTGAGCTGCCCCTCCCCTCCCACTTGCCTAGCATTGTCAGATGACTGTAACCTGTCCCTGCCACCTCCACCCTGCCTGTCCACATGCCATGCCCCTATCCCCTTCCTCCTGTCCTCCATGGTCCATTTTACTGCCACACCCTTCTGCCCTCCCTGATCTGTTGTGCTGCAACTGCTCCTCCTGCCTGCCCCGCGCGGTCTGTTGTGAGGCCCCTTCCCCTGAACTCTCTTGTCTGTGCCCAGGTCGTGACCATCCATTCTATCCTCCATGGTCCTTTGTGCATGCCCCTGCATCCTCCTTTTTGCCCATCATAGCCATTGTGCTGCCACTAACCCTCCCGCTTGCCATGCATGGTCTTCTGTGCTGCCATGGCCCCTCCCACCTTCCCTGTGTGGTCAGCTAGCTGCCCCTGACCCCCTCCCCCCTTCCCATCCATAGTCTGTGTGTATGCCACCATAGTCTCATTGTTGCTCTCCATGGTGTGTCTTGTTTCTAGTGCCCATCCTGCCTGACCTCCATGGTCATCCTGCTGCTCCTGCCCTGCCACCTTGCCCCCAGCCCTCTGTTTCCATGTGCAGACCCCCTATTCCCTCCCTCCTGGCTTGTCTGTTCCATTGTAATGCCCCTGATCCGTCCCTCCTGCCCTTTATGGTCTGATATGCTGCAGCTTTCTCTCCTGTCTGTCCATTATGGTCAGCTAGCTACCATTGCCTCTTTCCCATCTGTTCTCTGTTGTCCATGTGCATGGTCCTGTCCCCTTCCTATTGCTTTCTATGGATTGTTGTGCTGCACTCCCGTCCCGCATGCGCTGTGTGGTGCATTGTGCTGCTGCAAACCCTGATGCCTGCCCTGTAGGGTCAGTTTGGTGCACCTCTCCATGTCCCTCCTGTCCTCTGTTATCCGAGTCCATGTCCCTACCCCAATTCCTCCTGCCTACCATGATTCAATGTACCATACATGCAAACATTTTGAACTTGGTAAGAGGGAGATTTTGAAAAAAACTGGGGTATTGATTTCCCCCTTTGACTTACATTGAAAAAGAGGAGATTGTAGACAGGAGACAGATCAAATAAAGCCCATTTGAGCTTAAAAACATTGGACGTTTCCTGGCTGAAACGGGTCTGTTGGCATGTATGGATGTACTACCACTGCCTCTTCCTTCTGCCCACAATGGTCTATTATATTACCACAGCCTGTCTTGCCAGTCCTGTATTGTTGGTTTGTTGCCCCTGCCCCCCTTTCCACTGCCCTCCATAGTCTGTTGTGCTGCCACTGCCCTTCCTGCCTCCCCAGTGTGGTCAAATTGTTGCCTCTGCCCTCTCCTACCTGCCTTCAATGTTCAG
Organism: Triturus cristatus; assembly: GCF_964204655.1. Lineage (NCBI taxonomy): Eukaryota > Metazoa > Chordata > Amphibia > Caudata > Salamandridae > Triturus > Triturus cristatus. The sequence continues at coordinate 394,179,063 of NC_140595.1, forward strand.
AGTCCGTGCCCCTGGCCTCTGCCTCTCAACAGTATCCCAATGAACAACTAGATTGCTAACATTCTATATTTATTACAAAAGTGTGGAACGCCTGACGTCATCTTTATGTAATCAAGACTGTAATACCTAGAGTATTTCCTTTAGAAATTACATATATGAGAGGGTCTTATTTGCATCAAAATGATGGTCAGCGCTCTAAAAAACTAAAAGTAGGACATATTTTCTGAGTTTTCAAATAGCGACAAAGAACTTTTAAATCATTTGTAATCTTTATGTTTTTTTATCCAGTTGACCACTTGATTAAATGTTGCACCTTGGCGAGAGGATGTGGTGTTACTTCCAGAGCTGCAGACTTTGCAACTGGGGAACCAGGTTGGAGTTTCTGCTTCAGCTCAACATTCTGTGATTCTGGTCAAATCACTTAATCTCCCCATGTCTACAACCAAAATGAATTTGATATTGTGTGATGTAACCAATGCTCATGTAAAGCATTCCAATACCTGACAAGTCTGCACTATATAAAACTGCAAATATAATAAAATTGCACACTTCTGTCATTGGGCTACATGTGGGCTACATCTGGGTGATATTTGTGCTGCATCTAGGCTCTGTTGTGTATGGTGGTCATCTTGGGAGATTTATTTGTTATGAAGTTTCCTAATTTCCTCATTTACTGCAGTCTCCTCAGTAGGAAATGCTTTCAGTTTTTTACTTTGATTCCATCAAGAAGGTATTCAGATATGTCACACATTTGCCATAAATTCTGAATGTTAGCACTCTAGTTGCTCATTAGATCACTGTAGTAAAGCCACTGCTCACCACGGAAGTCTGCTGCTGGTATTAAAAGTGCATGTTTCAGTCTGCATATCAGAATTTTTTAATGAAATAGAAGAGGATTTGAGAAGTCACTCAAAATGTGCCCTAATTTTTCTTTCTTCAGCACTAATCATAATTTCTATGGCAAAATGAACTTCCTCATTGTGTTCCTTTTTAAATTAAATGTTTTAAGTGTTACCAGTTTATTGCAATCAAGATGGCTTCAGGTGTGCCATACTTTTTTCATAAGTAAGACAGTAAGCGCTCTAGTTGTTCTTAAGAACACTCTGGGACATTCTGTCATTAGGCTATACTTGGGCTACATCTGGGTGATATTTGGGCTACATTTGGGCTCTTTTGTCTCTGGTGGCCATCTTGGGAGATTTATTTGTTATGAAGTTTCCTAATTTCCTCATTTACTGCAGTCTCCTCAGTGGGAATACTTTCAGTTTTTTATTTTGGTTCCATCAAGAAGGCATTCAGATGTGTCACACATTTGCCATAAATTCTGAATGTTAGCACTCTAGTTGCTCATTAGATCACTGTAGTAAAACTACTGCTCACCAGGGAAGTCTGCTGCTGGTATTCAAAGTGCATGTTTCAGTCTGCATGTCAGAATTTTTTAATGAAATAGAAGAGGATTTGAGAAGTCACTCAAAATGTGCCTTCATTTTTCTTTCTGCAGCACTAATCATACTTTCTATGGCAAAATGAACCCCCTCATTTTGTTCCTTTTTAAATTAAATGTTTTAAGAATTACCACTTTATTCCAACCAAGATGGCTTCAGGTGTGCCATACGTTTGTCATAAGTAGGACTGTTAGCGCTCTAGTTGTTCTTTAGAACACTCTGGGAAGCTGCAGTAGAACACAAAGGAATCAACTGACAGTCTCTGCCCTTGTTGGATGTACATGTTTTACTGAGAATGTCAGACTTCATTCTCACATGACTGAGAAAGATAATGTGAATGTACAGAAAATATTCCCTCAGTTAGCTTATAGATCACCTTCTGTGGGAAAAGCATGAGAAGATAGTTTTCTCTCAAACATGATTCATGATATCACAACAGAAGGCTTTTTCACATGGTAAAATCACCTTAGAACACACCACAATTCCTAAAATGAGTATGGTACCATCAACAAATGATTTATAATGTAACTAAAGTCTTAAAACCTTCTATTAACTGCATTGCTTTTTAATGAGGTGCTATCATGTATATTGGTCCCAAGATGGCTGCCAACACTTCTTGGATGAAGTGCTGACAGCCAATCAGATCTCACGATGAGATGTGTGGTTAGGCTCCGCCCAGATATATATGTGATTTTACTTTTGATTTTCTCAGGAACGACTGAACGGATTTACACCATTTAAGCAAAAGGCACATGCCTGACCTGAGGACTACCTCTTTGCCAAATTTCAAGTAATTCTGTTCAGCCGTTCGGGCTGTACCTTCGACTAAAGGTCCTATGGGAAAATGCATGGGGAAAACGTGTTTTGGGACCCCCCTTTTTTCTCAGCCCCCGCTTGACGAATCACCCCGAGACTTTCAGGGTAGGAGCTGAGCGGAGTGCCCCATTAGTTTTGAAAATTTCACGAAGATAAGTCAACCGGCGCCAAAGTTATTCAAAATAGAATTTTCAGATTTCCTATGGGAACTCGGTCCTAACTATAACTATCTACTGGCGACCGCCAGTAGATAATATATATATATATACATATATATATATATATATTACCTACTGGCGGTCGCCAGTAGGTAGTTATAGTTAGGACCACGTTTCCATAGGAAATCCGCAACATTCTATTTTGAATAACTTTGGCGCCGGTCGACGAATCCTCGCGAATTTTTCAAAATAGGTGGGGCGCTACGCTCCGCTCCTACCCTGAAAGTCTCGGGGGGATTCGTCAAGCGGGGGCTGAGATAAAAGGGGGGTCCCAAAACGCGTTTTTCCCATGCATTTTTCCATAGGACCTTTAGACACAGCTACAGCCCGAACGGCTGAACAGAATTACTTGAAATTTGGCAGAGAGGTAGCCATAAGGTCAAGGAAGTGCCTTTTGCAGGTCTGGTGTAAATCTGTTCAGTATTTCCTGAGAAAATAGCATTTAAAACCATATATATATGTGGGCGGAGCCTAACCACACATCTCATCCTGAGATCTGATTGGCTGTCAGCACTTCATCCAAGAAGTGTTGGCAGCCATCTTGGGACCAATATACATGATAGCACCTCATTAAAAAGCATTGCAGTTAATAGAAGGTTTTAAGACTTTAGTTACATTATAAATCATTTGTTGATGGTACCATACTCATTTTAGGAATTGTGGTATGTTCTAAGGTGATTTCACCATGTGAAAAAGCCTTCTGCTGGGATATCATGATTGAGAGAAAAATATTTTCTCATGCTTTTACCACAGAGGTTTGGAAGGTGATCTATAAACTAAACTGAGAGCTTATTTTCTGTAAATTCACATTATCTTTCTCAGTCATGTGAGAATGAAGTCTGACATTCTCAGTAAAACATGTACATCCAACAAGGGCAGAGACTGTCAGTTGATTCCTTTGTGTTCTACTGCAGCTTCCCAGAGTGTTCCAAAGAACTACTAGAGCGCTAACAGTCCTACCTATGATAAACGTATGGCACACCTGAAGCCATCTTGCTTGGAATAAAGTGGTAACTCTTAAAACATTTAATTTCAAAAGGAACAAAATGAGGGGGTTCATTTTTCCATAAAAAGTATGATTAGTGCTGCAGAAAGAAAAATTAGGGCACATTTTGAGTGACTTCTCAAATCCTCTTCTATTTCATTAAAAAAATCTGACATGCAGACTGAAACATGCACTTTCAATACCAGCAGCAGTTTTCCCTGGTGAGCAGTAGCTTTACTACAGTGATCTAATGAGCAAAAAGAGTGCTAACATTCTGAATTTATGGCAAATGTGTGACACATCTGAATGCCTTCTTGATGGAATCAAAGTAAAAAACTGAAAGTATTTCCTACTGAGGAGACTGCAGTAAATGAGGAAATTAGGAAACTTCATAACAAATAAGTCTCCCAAGATGGCCACCAGAGACAAAAGAGCCCAAATGTAGCCCAAATATCACCCAGATGTAGCCCAAGTATAGCCGAATGACAGAATGTCCCAGAATGTTCTTAAAAACAACTAGAGCGCATACTGTCTTCATTATGACAAAAGTATGGCACACCTGAAGCCATCTTGATTGGAATAAACTGGTAACACTTAAAACATTTAATTTAAAAAGGAACACAATGAGGGGGTTCATTTTGCCATAGAAATTATCATTAATGCTGAAGAAAGAAAATGAGGGCACATTTTGAGTGACTTCTCAAATCCTCTTCTATTTCATTAAAAAATTCTGACATGCAGACTGAAACATGCACTTTTAATACCAGGAGCAGACTTCCATGGTGAACAGTAGTTTTACTACAGTGATATAATGAGCAACTAGAGTGCTAACATTCAGAATTTATGGCAAATGTGTGACATATCTGAATACCTTCATGATGGAATCAACGTAAAAAACTGAAAGCATTTCCTACTGAGGAGACTGCAGTACATGAGGAAATTAGGAAACTTCATAACAAATAAATCTCCCAAGATGGCCACCGGAGACAAAAGAGCCCAAATGTAGCCCAAAATCACCCAGATGTAGCCCAAATATAGCCCAATGACAGAAGTGTGCAAAACACTTATTATTTTGTGTTTTTGCAGTGTTATATAGTGCAGACTTGTCAGGTATTGGAGTGCTTTACATGAGCATTGGTTACATCACACAAGCACAAATTCATTTTGGTTGTAGACATGGGGAGACTAAGTGATTTGACCAGAATCACAGAATGTCGAGCTGAAGCAGAAACTTCAACCTGGTTCCCCAGTTGCAAAGTCTGCAGTTCTGGAAGTAACACCACATCCTCTCCCCTAAGTGCAACATTTAATCAAGTGGTCAACTGGATAAAAAAAACATAAAGATAACAAATAATTTAAAAGTGCTTTGTCGCTATTTGAAAACTCAGACAAAATGTCCTTATTTTAGTCTTTTAGAGCACTAACCATAATTTTGATGCCAATAAGACCCTCTCATATATGTAATTTCTAAAGGAAATGCTCTAGGTATTACAGTTTTGATTACATCAAGATGATGTCAGGCGTTCCACACTTTTGTAATAAATATAGAATGTTAGCAATCTAGTTGTTCATTGGGATACTGTTGAGAGGCAATGGCCAGGGGCACGGACTCTGAAAATTGAAGGCAGGTAGGAGAGTGCAAAGGCAACAATTTAACCACACTGAGCAGGCAGGAAGGGCCGTGGAAGCACAACAGACTATGGAGGGCAGTGGAAAGGGGGGCAGAGGCAACAAACCAACAATACAGGACTTGCAAGAGAGGCTGTTGGAGGGAAGATCTATTACGGGTCAAGGAAGCTAGAGGCGGTCCCCAGAGCCCCGGGAGCCACCACAGAACTGAGCAGGAGAGTGAGTCAGGGACAAAAGGGGCACCTTAATTTGAGCCGGGGTGCCTAGGAACGCTTGCTCCAAAAATGAAGAAAACAGACATATGAGACATGGAATTGGTGGCAGAATACAATGGCAGTTTAATGAGAAGATACAACTTCAAAGAAACCGCAGAATAGAGACATAAAGTACAAAATACAGAATCCAGATAATCATACAGCTGTCATGATATTCTCTGTATCTTAATTAATGTACTGACAGAGAGAGAGAGAAAACACATCTATAAATGCATCATGAGAAACAAGTTACACCAAGGAAAATGTTACCTAGGAACACTCACGTTTACTCTTAGAGCAAGCATTCCTGCAATTACAATACAAAATCTTTTAAATGCAAAAGTAAAGAGAACAATGGTTAAACATAACATGACATTTCATATAGGTAAAATAGAATAAGATACTTCAAGCAAAGCAGAGCAAGACATTTTAAGCAAAGGAAGACAAGAGCTCCCAGCTCTTGGGGAAAACCTGCACAGCCTATTAACCTACATACAGACGGCGAGGTAGTCCGTCGATATCTGTGGGTGCTCCCTTTTTATATCATTTTGTGGGCTCCTTTGCACGCTACATCTACCTACGTATGCTACCCAAAAGCTTCGTCTGCAGATTTTACCAGACATTTCGTCATTTACCCACTTAATGCTGACAATGGACTGGGTGAAAAGGTCAGTCTCTCAGGCCAATCGCTTATCGTAAGTTCCATAGAGCAAGCAGAAAATAATGGGTATTGTACGGGAATTCAATATATTCATGTACAAAATCTCCTCAGTTCTCCTAACTTGACGCTCTGCGGTTGCCACTTCCTAAAAGCGGGAAACCTGCCCAGGAAGCAAGTACCAGTCCAGGATGCAGCCTACTGTATGTCGACAGCTTCAGTGGGATGTTGAACTTTGATACCGAGCACGGAGCACTCGGGTAGGGTGGGGGCTACTAGTTTGGAGCAGAAGGCCTCGCAGACCTGCCTTCAGACTGCTATACACTAAAATTGCAGAGCTATGGTCAATTTAACAAAGAGGCCTACATATTGAACAGAAGGGCCTACACAGGGGTTTTATGCTGGCTGAGTGGTAAGGATGTCTCAGGATAATTATATAGCAACACAGGACCCGCTGGTCAATTTAATACGGCCTACAAATGCGGCTGGCAGGGCAAGGACAAGGGTCTCATACTTCAGGTGTGGACAGAACGGGCCAGGGGCCCCCTGTGATACAAAATCTACCCTCCTTCAAGGCTGTGGCAATGTAATAGACCATTGTGGGCAGAAGGAAGAGGCAATGGTAGTACAACCATACATGCCAACAGACCCGATTCAGCCAGGAAACGTCCAATGTTTTTAAGCTCAAATGGGCTTTATTTGATCTGTCTCCTGTCTACAATATCCTCTTTTTCAATGTAACTCAAAGGGGAAAATCAATACCCCAGTTTTTTTTCAAAATCTCCCTCTTACCAAGTTCAAAATGTTCGCAAGTATGGTACATTGGATCATGGAAGGAAATGGGATAGGGACATGGACTTGGATAACAGAGGACAAGAGGGGCATGGAGAGATGCACCAAACTGACCCTGCAGGGCAGGCATCAGGGTTTGCAGCAGCACAATACACCACACAGGGCATGCAGGACGGGAGTGCAGCACAACAATCCATAGAAAGCAAGTGGGAGGGGACAGGACCATGCACATGGACAACAGAGAACAGAGGGGCAAGAGGCAATGGTAGCTAGCTGACCATAATGGACAGACAGGAGAGAAAGCTGCAGCATTACAGACCATAAAGGGCAGTAGAGATGGATCAGGGGCATTACAATGGAACAGACAAGCCAGGAGGGAGGGAGTAGGGGTCTTCACATGTAAACAGAGGGCTGGGGGCAAGGGGGCAGGGCAGGAGCAGCAAGATAGCCATGGAGGTCAGGCAGGATGGGCACTAGAAGCAAGACACACCATGAAGAGCAACAGTGAGACTGTGATGGCATACACACAGACCATGGAGGGAAGGTGGGAGGGGGTCAGGGGCAGCTAACTGACCACACAGGGAAGGTGGGAGGGGCCATGGCAGCACAGAAGACCAATGGCTATGATGGGCAAGAAGGAGGGTGCAGGGGCATGCACAAAGGACGATGGAGGATAGAAGGGAGGGTCAGGACCTGTGCACAGACAAGAAAGTTCAGGGGAAGGGACCTCACAACAGACCACACGGGGCACGCAGGAGGAGCAGTTGCAGCACAACAGACCAGGGAGGGCAGAAGGGTGTGGCAGTACAATGGACCATGTAGGACAGGAGGAAGAGGATAGGGGCATGGCATGTGGACAGGCAGGGTGGAGGTGGCAGGGACAGGTTACAGTCATCTGACAATGCTAGGCAGGTGGGAGGGGAGTGGCAGCTCAACAGAACACTCAGAGTAAATAGGAGTGGCAGGTCCATGGGACATGGTGGGCAAAAAGGATGGAGCAGGGGCATGCACAAAGACATCGGAGGGCAGGGGGAAGGAGAATAGGGGCAGCAAGCTAAGCACAGAGTTTAAGCAGGAGGTCAATGATGGGGCATAGAATTGGGCAATGGAGGGCAGGAGGAGTGGACTGGTACATCATACTAAATTGAGGGCAGTGGCAGCACATCAGACCATGCATGGCAGGAGGGAGGAGGCTATTCCATGGATTCACACAACAGAGGATAATAATAATAATAATAAACTTCTTTATTCGGTTATTACAAATTGTAAAACCATAAAAGATTCATTTCAAAAAGAATACAAATGTACATTAAAACAGAAAATCAAGATAAAAAGTAAAATTTACACAAGGGCGAGGTCAGATATTTTGCAAAGAAAAGATTCTTATGGTTTCAAAGCCGTATCTGGGAGTACATTAAACATATATTTTACAGATTTTTCCTATGCTTTATAATACATTTTAAGAAGTTAAGGACGCGGTAACAAACCAGTTCAGATTCTAGCAGTTGAAGACGTAGCATCGCTGGGCGACATTGTCTAAATCCCCATTGCTTTAATAGGGGTAATAACCAAACCCTCCTGTGTGGATGATGGAATTTACAGAACAGTGTTGTATGTAAATTCGACTGTATTGATTCCTCATCGCAAGGACAGGTGGGGAGAATTGGATCCCAATTTTTCCTCTCCGGAAAGGATACTAATCTATGAAAAAGATCAAGTCTGAACCTTGTCAATAACATTCTATCATAGGTACTAATCGGCAATGTTAGATAGGGCTGGATAAAAAACGTAAGCTGAGTCATGTTGGCATGGAGAACAGAGGATTTTGTCGACTCAGATGTCAACCTCAATGACTCTAAGTGTGTCAGAGCCAATTGTTTCAATGATCGCTTAGATACTTCGATAATATTTTTGGGTTCGAGGTAATATTTCTCCAGTCCGAGGTCATTGAAGAAGTTTCTGATATACCGAAGCCATTTAATTTTTAATGATTGATCAAGGATCATTGTGTCTGCCACAATTTCCTGGGTTAAGATGTTTTTGTCAGAAGTCCAAATGCGCCTCCAAAGCAATAGTGGTTGAATCCTTAGTAAGTCCTCTAGGTAGGGAATTCCAAGTTCCAGATGGGAAGCGTAAGTTGAAGTACTACGCGGTGTTGCTAAGAGGAATCTAAGGAAGGTGTTTTCAGCCACCTGTAGGGCACTGACATCTACATATCCCCAGACTCCCGCCCCGTAAAGTGCAATCGCCTGACACTTGGCAATATAGATTTTTAGTAATTCCACTGGGGGCCTTCTCCCTAGTCTATGAGAAAAACTCATCAAGGAAGTTATGGCTCTTTTAAAAAGATGACATCTGGCCTCTACTGCTGGTCTCCAGTTAAGTCTTTCGTCAATCATGATACCCAGGTAGGAGTACTGAGTAGTTACCTCAAGTTTTTGATCTTTGAGGCAGATGTTCTTTATACGTTTTTTCCCGCTACCTGCTATCATGACGAACGTTTTTTTAACGTTTACTTGTAGGTCCAGCCCACCCATGAAATCGACATATCTATTCAAAGACCTCTGTAATTCTCGCGGCGTGCATGCCAAAATGACGGCATCGTCTGCATAAAGCAGAGCGGGGATCAGGCGCTGTTTTACTCGTGGTAGGTCCTGAGCCCCCCTCAACATCTCCCCCTCTAGTCCGTTTGTGTACAGAGAGAAGAGGAAGGGGGCCAGGACACAACCCTGCCTGACTCCACGCTCTACTGCAAAAGGTGCCGTCAACTCCCCCCCCGTGCCAAAACGCACCCTTGCTGATGCGTTTGAATATAACTCTCTTAAAAAATCTAAAAGAGGGGGGTCCACACAGAGGATAGGGAGGAGGGGGATGGGGCAGCAAGCTAACTGTTCAGAGAAGGCGGGTATTAGGAACTTTATTGTTTTTAAAACATTGAGTCTGTGCGAACTACTTAAAATATGAACAAGTATGCAGCATAATCTCACTTTTATTCAGGAAGAAGAGGACGTTTGTGACTGTGACTCCGGGCTCACTTGGCAGAAACACCCCCTGACCCTCCACCCCCTATCGCAAAATGTAATGCCCGTGAAAAGGGTAGGTGAACACAGTGTTATATAGAACATAGTCCTGAGAGCACGATTGAAAATGAAAACTAGATATAGTGTATGGTATAAACTATGCACCAAAAAGTGTGATATAAGATGAACCGGGCGTGAAATATAATATGCAATACATTGTGCGCAATGACAGATTCATTGGAGAGCGCGAGATAGCACAGGCACTAGCGCGTGCTATGCGATATGCGCCTTGGAGTGTAATATGCACAGGGCAGTGTTGTGTAACCTAACTAGTCTCTAAAGTTGTAATATAAAATATGTGCTGGGGAGTGTAACGTTGCATATGCACTGTGACACAGATATGGATCGCAGATTGTAATATGTATGGCATAGCACTGTGCGTTATAACATAGGCATCGAGGAAGGCACGTTAGATGGGGCAATATAACCCGTGCGAAGACAAGTGTGGCATGACATATACACGGGGTGGTGTTACAGTGCACATGGGCTAGAGAGTGTCATAGCATATGCACTAGCTAGTGGAATACAACACAGAGGTGTGTGGCACTCGGCAGGCAATGGTGGGTGTAACACTGCATTGGGCTCTGTCAGGAGCGCGCTGTGACTCTCAAGTGATGTTCATCCCCTTTCCAGAGAGTAAAATAAAAAGTATTACACATCCGGCAGTGGATGTGTGTTTTATTAACCGTGAGGGGGGTTTCTTGCATAGTTTTGGTTGAATTTTTGTCGAATCCCCTTTGAATGGCTTGGTGTGCATGTGTAATAAATGTGCCCGTCAATAGCTACCCATGTTTGTATAAATAAACGACAAGGGTGTCTACCGGGATTAGGCACGGTAGGGCATCAGACATGTCAGAGCTTCACTAGTAGTGTAAATACATTCCACGTGGATTCATTGCATGCATAGTCGCCTTTTAATGAATATCCCGCAAATCGTCATGGTGATAGGTACGTACGGTTTGTCCAGCATGTCCTAGGTGTGTCTATAAATAAATATTTTTTTAAAATAATAAAAAACAGTGGCCGGCCCTAGGGATTGGGGTCAAAAAAATATAATTAGGAGACAGGCCCTGGGGGATGGGGTCATCAGGGCCAATAAATTAGAATAAGAAGGGGAACCACACAGCCCCCCTTCTTAAAAAATTAAAATAAATAAAAGACTGGCATCGTGCCGGAGGCCATGCCCCCTCCATGCAGCACTCTGCAAACGCGCCCCCAACAGGCATCTCCAGTATGCGCCAGGGAGCTGCGCTGCAGACAGGTGTTCTGAGGCCAAGCCCCTTTTTACACCTCTCTGCAACGCAGCCCTGTGGCGCTTACTGGAGGTACCTAGTGGTCTAGTTTGACCCTAGGGTCCCTTAGGATTCAAGGGGACTTAATCTCTCAACTTAGAACAGCCACAGGGCGCGTTTACACAGTGGTGAAGGGAGGGGACGGGGCCTGAGGTGACGTGTGCAAACACGCACTATGGCACGTTTTAAATTGGGGATATAATTTCCCTTCAATACTGAGGGCCCCTGGGGGCTAACTAGCCCACCAAGTGCTTCCAGTAAGCGCCACTGAGCTGCATTGCAAGGAGGTGGTCCAGGCCGTGCCACTTTTTACACCTCTCTGCAACACAGCTCTGTGGCATTTACTGGAGGTACCTAGTGGGCTAGTTGGACCCTAGGGACCCTCAGGATTCAAATGAACTTAATCTCCCAACTAAAAATGGACACAGGGCGTGTTTACACAGTGGTGAAGGGAGGGGACGGGGCCTGAGTTAACGTGTGCAAAAACGCCCTGTGGCCTGTTTTAAGAGGTAGTTTTAATCCCCATGCCCTATTATGTACTAGGGGCTTACAGAGGAGGTCATGCTAATCACAGGGGGACCCCAACGCATAATGTTCCCTAGTGTATGTAGGTGTTTTCACTGTATTCTAAGTGTCTTTTAACATAGCACTGGCTAGTCAGACTCAGTTACCACCAGTATCCGTCTGAAAAAGTTGAGGGTACAGGATGATTTTGCAGCAAGGCTTCTTTCTGCTCTTCTTTTTGTTCTTTCTGCACGTTATCCTTCTTCCTGCACTTATCTTCGTATTTGAGGACTTCTGTTGCTTCTTTCTGCACTTCTTTTGTTTCTTTCTGTGCATTTTTTCTTCTTTCTTCACATGTCCTATCTCTGTAGGCATAGTTAGAAATTAGCATTTAAAAAACCTTGCAAATTCACTGAAAAAACCATGGGTTTCACACACGTTATAGTTAGGAATTAGCATTTAAAAAACCTTAGAAATTCAATGAAAAAACCAAAGGTTTCACACATGTTATAGTTAGCTGGACATTTCACTCGTAAAAAACCATTGAAATTCCCCCGTTATAGTTAGTTCAGCTAACTATAACTCGCGCGCCCGCAATGCACTGCTGATGACGTCACATATTACATCACTCATGACATGGTCAGTGACATCACTCATGACATCACTGATGACATCTCAAATGACATCACTGATGACATCACTGATGACATCATCCTTGTGATAGAGTGGCAGACCTCCTCTCACCCTAATATAACCTTTGATACACACATTCAAAAATAGAGACTAACATTTTCAAAACAATGGACATACCAATACCAGTTACAACAACCTCTTCAGTAATTCTAAGATCCACATACACATCCACTCATTCACCAACAGTCCTATACAGTCACTCATACATGTACTCACTCATCATATGTACTCATGCACCTATACATCCTGTTACACAATGCCACTCATCCATAGAGTTACTCACACACATAGTCACTCATGCTAATAAAGAATCAAACATACATTTACTTGCATATACAGTTATACACACACCACCACACTTACTTCTACGGAAACTTACACATACTTAGTCTTTTAAACAATCACTTATAGAAACACATACTTATTCATACAGGAACTCTTTCAATCTCTCACTCTCACATATACTCACATATATACACCAATAGTCACATATACTAGTTTAAAACATATGTAGTTACTCATAAAGACACTATTGAGACAGTCATTCACTCACTAACACACCCATACACACACTCATCCACCCATACAGTCCTGCACACATGCTGTGTTCAACACATACAAACAGTGAGTCACACATTCATGCACCTATGCACTACGTAATACCCCCCACCGAACCATGCAGCCACTCAGACTGATACTCAAAAAACCAACTAATAACCTATATAGACACCCATGTAGCTACTCACCAACCCATGCAGCCACTTATACACAAAGTGAGAGACTGATACAGATATTTACATATTTAAACATTACTCACTAAGCCATGTATTCACTATGATACACTTAATCAGTCAGTTACACAATCAATTTTTCAAAAACAAATCATCCATTTAGACACTTATATACCCATTTATTCTTCCATCGACCTTGAGATATACATATATAAAACATATTTAATTTTCAGAAAAACACACATTCACTGGATGATGTCATCAGTGATGTCATCAGTGATGTCATTTGAGATGTCATCAGTGATGTCATGAGTGATGTCACTGACCATGTCATGAGTGATGTAATATGTGACGTCATCAGCAGTGCATTGCGGGCGCGCGAGTTATAGTTAGCTGAACTAACTATAACGGGGGAATTTCAATGGTTTTTTACGAGTGAAATGTCCAGCTAACTATAACATGTGTGAAACCTTTGGTTTTTTCATTGAATTTCTAAGGTTTTTTAAATGCTAATTCCTAACTATAACGTGTGTGAAACCCATGGTTTTTTCAGTGAATATATATATATATATATATACGATCCAACGCTCACCTTAAACACAAAAGCAAGCAGGACACAGCTCCGGATGCGGAAAAGAAATTAATGAGCAAAATTTCCAGCTTTGGCTAAACAGTCCGTGAAGCAATGGCAGACGCGTTTCTGGCCTCCGTGGCCGTCATCAGTGCCGGTATCACAGGCTGGTGAATTCAACTGTTTGCTTGGAGATCTGTCCTGATAAGCAGTCTCTCAGCTCCTCCCACTGCAGTCAGGTGAGTGAGACGGTGCCGCTGGGCTCCAGGAGAACTGCATGATGGTACTGGTAGTCCAACGTGGTACCTCATACAGTGATGGGAAAACAGACACCTATTAATGCCCCACAGTTTATGGCGCTGGACTTCAAACTGCATATTCCACCTGGATTTATCAATTCAGCTCACATCCTCGTCCGCATCCTTCTCAGGCAACTACGCGCTGCCTCCTTTCTCCCCTCCCAAACATAACGGCCCAGTGGCAGTAGTTTTCGCTCGGGGGGGCGCCGTGTTTGTACTCATCGTACTCGTCCACAAGTTTTGCTGAAAACACGGTGCTCCTGACCGAAAGGGCATGTCCGAGGCCGGTATCAGCACACCGGCTAAACATACGATCCAACGCTCACCATAAACAAAAAAGCAAGCAGGACACAGCTCCGGATGCGGAAAAGAAATTAATGAGCAAAATTTCCAGCTTTGGCTAAACAGTCCGTGAAGCAATGGCAGACGCGTTTCTGGCCTCCGTGGCCGTCATCAGTGCCGGTATCACAGGCTGGTGAATTCAACTGTTTGCTTGGAGATCTGTCCTGATAAGCAGTCTCTCAGCTCCTCCCACTGCAGTCAGGTGAGTGAGACGGTGCCGCTGGGCTCCAGGAGAACTGCATGATGGTACTGGTAGTCCAACGTGGTACCTCATACAGTGACGGGAAAACAGACACCTATTAATGCCCCACAGTTTATGGCGCTGGACTTCAAACTGCATATTCCACCTGGATTTATCAATTCAGCTCACATCCTCGTCCGCATCCTTCTCAGGCAACTACGCGCTGCCTCCTTTCTCCCCTCGCAAACATAACGGCCCAGTGGCAGTAGTTTTCGCTCGGGGGGGCGCCGTGTTTGTACTCATCGTACTCGTCCACAAGTTTTGCTGAAAACACGGTGCTCCTGACCGAAAGGGCGTGTCCGAGGCCGGTATCAGCACACCGGCTAAACATACGATCCAACGCTCACCTTAAACACAAAAGCAAGCAGGACACAGCTCCGGATGCGGAAAAGAAATTAATGAGCAAAATTTCCAGCTTTGGCTAAACAGTCCGTGAAGCAATGGCAGACGCGTTTCTGGCCTCCGTGGCCGTCATCAGTGCCGGTATCACAGGCTGGTGAATTCAACTGTTTGCTTGGAGATCTGTCCTGATAAGCAGTCTCTCAGCTCCTCCCACTGCAGTCAGGTGAGTGAGACGGTGCCGCTGGGCTCCAGGAGAACTGCATGATGGTACTGGTAGTCCAACGTGGTACCTCATACAGTGACGGGAAAACAGACACCTATTAATGCCCCACAGTTTATGGCGCTGGACTTCAAACTGCATATTCCACCTGGATTTATCAATTCAGCTCACATCCTCGTCCGCATCCTTCTCAGGCAACTACGCGCTGCCTCCTTTCTCCCCTCGCAAACATAACGGCCCAGTGGCATGATATCACAACAGAAGGCTTTTTCACATGGTAAAATCACCTTAGAACACACCACAATTCCTAAAATGAGTATGGTACCATCAACAAATGATTTATAATGTAACTAAAGTCTTAAAACCTTCTATTAACTGCATTGCTTTTTAATGAGGTGCTATCATGTATATTGGTCCCAAGATGGCTGCCAACACTTCTTGGATGAAGTGCTGACAGCCAATCAGATCTCACGATGAGATGTGTGGTTAGGCTCCGCCCAGATATATATGTGATTTTACTTTTGATTTTCTCAGGAACGACTGAACGGATTTACACCATTTAAGCAAAAGGCACATGCCTGACCTGAGGACTACCTCTTTGCCAAATTTCAAGTAATTCTGTTCAGCCGTTCGGGCTGTACCTTCGACTAAAGGTCCTATGGGAAAATGCATGGGGAAAACGTGTTTTGGGACCCCCCTTTTTTCTCAGCCCCCGCTTGACGAATCACCCCGAGACTTTCAGGGTAGGAGCTGAGCGGAGCGCCCCATTAGTTTTGAAAATTTCACGAAGATAAGTCAACCGGCGCCAAAGTTATTCAAAATAGAATTTTCAGATATCCTATGGGAACTCGGTCCTAACTATAACTATCTACTGGCGACCGCCAGTAGATAATATATATATATATACATATATATATATTCACTGAAAAAACCATGGGTTTCACACACGTTATAGTTAGGAATTAGCATTTAAAAAACCTTAGAAATTCAATGAAAAAACCAAAGGTTTCACACATGTTATAGTTAGCTGGACATTTCACTCGTAAAAAACCATTGAAATTCCCCCGTTATAGTTAGTTCAGCTAACTATAACTCGCGCGCCCGCAATGCACTACTGATGACGTCACATATTACATCACTCATGACATGGTCACTGACATCACTCATGACATCACTGATGACATCTCAAATGACATCACTGATGACATCACTGATGACATCATCCTTGTGATAGAGTGGCAGACCTCCTCTCCCCCTAATATAACCATTGAAACACACATTCAAAAATAGAAACTAAAATGTTCAAAATAATGAACATATCAATATCAGTTACAACAACCTATTCAGTAATTCTAAGAACCACATACACATACAGTAATTCACCAACAGTCCTCTACAGTCACTCATACATGTACTCACTCATCATATGTACTCATACACCTGTACATCCCGTTACACAATGCCACTCATCCATAGAGTAACTCACACACATAGTCACTCATGCTAATAAAGAATCAATCATCCATTTACTTGCATATACAGTTATACACACACCACCACACTTACTTCTACAGAAACTTACATATACTTACTCTTTTAAACAATCACTTATAGAAACACATACTTATTCATACAGGAACTCTTCCAATCTCTCACTCTCACATATACTCACTTATATACACCAATAGTCACATATACTAGTTTAAAACATATGTAGTTACTCATAAAGACACTATTGAGACAGTCATTCACTCACTAACACACCCATGCACACACTCATCCACCCATACAGTCCTGCACACATGCTGTATTCAACACATACAAACAGTGAGTCACTCATTCATGCACCTATGCACTAAGTAATACCCCCCACCGAACCATACAGAAACTCAGACACTCATAGTGATAAAAAACCAACTAATAACCTATATAGACACTCATGTAGCTACTCACCAACCCATGCAGCCACTTATACACAAAGTAAGAAACTGATACAGATATTTAAATATTTAAAGATTACTCAGTAAGCCATGTATTCACTATGATACACTTAAACAGTCAGTTACACAAAAAAATTCCCAAAAAAAGTATCCATTTAGACACTTATATACCCATTTATTCTTCCTTTGACCTTGAGATATACATAAATATAAAAAATATATAATTTTCATAAAAACACACAATCACTGGATGATGTCATCAGTGATGTCATCAGTGATGTCATTTGAGATGTCATCAGTGATGTCATGAGTGATGTCAGTGACCATGTCATGAGTGATGTAATATGTGACGTCATCAGTAGTGCATTGCGGGCGCGCGAGTTATAGTTAGCTGAACTAACTATAACGGGGGAATTTCAATGGTTTTTTACGAGTGAAATGTCCAGCTAACTATAACATGTGTGAAACCTTTGGTTTTTTCATTGAATTTCTAAGGTTTTTTAAATGCTAATTCCTAACTATAACGTGTGTGAAACCCATGGTTTTTTCAGTGAATTTCAAAGGTTTTTTAAATGCTAATTTCTAACTATGCCTACAGAGATAGGACATGTGAAGAAAGAAGAAAAAATGCACAGAAAGAAACAAAAGAAGTGCAGAAAGAAGCAACAGAAGTCCTCAAATACGAAGATAAGTGCAGGAAGAAGGATAACGTGCAGAAAGAACAAAAAGAAGAGCAGAAAGAAGCCTTGTTGCAAAATCATCCTGTACCCTCAACTTTTTCAGACGGATACTGGTGGTAACTGAGTCTGACTAACCAGTCCTAGAGCCAGTGCTATGTTAAAAGACACTTAGAATACAGTGAAAACACCTACATACACTAGGGAACATTATGCGTTGGGGTCCCCCTGTGATTAGCATGACCTCCTCTGTAAGCCCCTAGTGAATAATAGGGCATGGGGATTAAAACTACCTCTTAAAACAGGCCACAGGGCGTTTTTGCACACATTAACTCAGGCCCCGTCCCCTCCCTTCACCACTGTGTAAACACGCCCTGTGTCCATTTTTAGTTGGGAGATTAAGTTCATTTGAATCCTGAGGGTCCCTAGGGTCCAACTAGCCCACTAGGTACCTCCAGTAAGTGCCACAGAGCTGCGTTGCAGAGAGGTGTAAAAAGTGGCACGGCCTGGACCACCTCTCTGCAATGCAGCTCAGTGGCGCTTACTGGAAGCACTTGGTGGGCTAGTTAGCCCCCAGGGGCCCTCAGTATTGAAGGGAAATTATATCCCCAATTTAAAACATGCCATAGTGCGTGTTTGCACACGTCACCTCAGGCCCCGTCCCCTCCCTTCACCACTGTGTAAACGCGCCCTGTGGCTGTTCTAAGTTGAGAGTCCCCCTGAATCCTAAGGGTCCCTAGGGTCAAACTAGACCACTAGGTACCTCCAGTAAGCGCCACAGAGCTGCGTTGCAGAGAGGTGTAAAAAGGGGCTTGGCCTCAGAACACCTGGCTGCAGCGCAGCTCCCTGGCGCATACTGGAGATGCCTGTTGGGGGCGCGTTTGCAGAGTGCTGCACGGAGGGGGCATGGCCTCCGGCACGATGCCAGTCTTTTATTTATTTTAGTTTTTTAAGACGGGGGGCTGTTTGGTTCCCCTTCTTATTCTAATTTATTGGCCCTGATGACCCCATCCCCCAGGGCCAGTCTCCTAATTATATTTTTTTGACCCCAATCCCCAGGGCCGGCCACTGTTTTTTATTATTTTTAAAAAATATATATTTATAGACACACCTAGGACATGCTGGACAAACCGTACGTACCTATCACCATGACGATTTGCGTGATATTCATTAAAAGGCGACTATGCATGCAATGAATCCACGTGGAATGTATTTACACCACTAGTGAAGCTCTGACATGTCTGATGCCCTACCGTGCCTAATCCTGGTAGACACCCTTGTCGTTTATTTATACAAACATGGGTAGCTATTGACGGGCACATTTAATACACATGCACACCAAGCCATTCAAAGGGGATTCGACAAAAATTCGACCAAAACTATGCAAGAAACCCCCCTCACGGTTAATAAAACACACATCCACTGCCGGATGTGTAATACTTTTTATTTTACTCTCTGGAAAGGGGACGAACATCACTTGAGAGTCACAGCGTGCTCCTGACAGAGCCCAATGCTGTGTTACACCCACCATTGCCTGCCGAGTGCCACACACCTCTGTGTTGTATTCCACTAGCTAGTGCATATGCTATGACACTCTCTAGCCCATGTGCACTGTAACACCACCCCGTGAATATGTCATGCCACACTTGTCTTCGCACGGGTTATATTGCCCCATCTAACGTGCCTTTCTCGATGCCTATGTTATAACGCACAGTGCTATGCCATACATATTACAATCTGGGATCCATATATTTGTCACAGTGCATATGCAACGTTACACTCCCCAGCACATATTTTATATTACAACTTTAGAGACTAGTTAGGTTACACAACACTGCCCTGTGCATATTACACTCCAAGGCGCATATCGCATAGCACGCGCTAGTGCCTGTGCTATCTCGCGCTCTCCAATGAATCTGTCATTGCGCACAATGTATTGCAAATTATATTTCACGCCCGGTTCATCTTATATCACACTTTTTGGTGCATAGTTTATACCATACACTATATCTAGTTTTCATTTTCAATCGTGCTCTCAGGACTATGTTCTATATAACACTGTGTTCACCTACCCTTTTCACGGGCATTACATTTTGCGATAGGGGGTGGAGGGTCAGGGGGTGTTTCTGCCAAGTGAGCCCGGAGTCACAGTCACAAACGTCCTCTTCTTCCTGAATAAAAGTGAGATTATGCTGCATACTAGTTCATATTTTAAGTAGTTCGCACAGACACAATGTTTTAAAAACAATAAAGTTCCTAATACCCGCCTTCTCTGAACAGTTAGCTTGCTGCCCCATCCCCTTCCTCCCTATCCTCTGTTGTGTGAATCCATGGACTAGCCTCCTCCCTCCTGCCATGCATGGTCTGATGTGCTGCCACTGCCCTCAATTTAGTATGATGTACCAGTCCAGTCCTCCTGCCCTCCATTGCCCAATTCTATGCCCCATCATTGACCTCCTGCTTAAACTCTGTGCTTAGCTTGCTGCCCCTATTCTCCTTCCCCCTGCCCTCCGATGTCTTTGTGCATGCCCCTGCTCCATCCTTTTTGCCCACCATGTCCCATGGACCTGCCACTCCTATCTACTCTGAGTGTTCTGTTGAGCTGCCACTCCCCTCCCACCTGCCTAGCATTGTCAGATGACTGTAACCTGTCCCTGCCACCTCCACCCTGCCTGTCCACATGCCATGCCCCTATCCTCTTCCTCCTGTCCTACATGGTCCATTGTACTGCCACACCCTTCTGCCCTCCCTGGTCTGTTGTGCTGCAACTGCTCCTCCTGCCTGCCCCGTGTGGTCTGTTGTGAGGTCCCTTCCCCTGAACTTTCTTGTCTGTGCACAGGTCCTGACCCTCCCTTCTATCCTCCATTGTCCTTTGTGCATGCCCCTCCACCCTCCTTCTTGCCCATCATAGCCATTGTGCTGCCACTAACCCTCCCACTTGCCATGCATGGTCTTTTGTGCTGCCATGGCCCCTCCCACCTTCCCTGTGTGGTCAGTTAGCTGCCCCTGACCCCCTCCCACCTTCCCTCCATGGTCTGTGTGTATGCCATCACAGTCTCACTGTTGCTCTTCATGGTGTGTCTTGCTTCTAGTGCCCATCCTGCCTGACCTCCATGGCTATCTTGCTGCTCCTGCCCTGCCCCCTTGCCCCCAGCCCTACTCCCTCCCTCCTGGCTTGTCTGTTCCATTGTAATGCCCCTGATCCGTCCCTCCTGCCCTTTATGGTCTGTTATGCTGCAGCTTTCTCTCCTGTCTGTCCATTATGGTCAGCTAGCTACCATTGCCTCTTGCCCCTCTGTTCTCTGTTGTCCATGTGCATGGTCCTGTCCCCTCCCTCTTGCTTTCTATGGATTGTTGTGCTGCACTCCCGTCCTGCATGCCCTGTGTGGTGTATTGTGCTGCTGCAAACCCTGATGCCTGCCCTGCAGGGTCAGTTTGGTGCACCTCTCCATGTCCCTCCTGTCCTCTGTTATCCAAGTCCATGTCCCTATCCCATTTCCTTCCATGATCCAATGTACCATACTTGCGAACATTTTGAACTTGGTAAGAGGGAGATTTTGAAAAAAAACTGGGGTATTGATTTTCCCCTTTGAGTTACATTGAAAAAGAGGATATTGTAGACAGGAGACAGATCAAATAAAGCCCATTTGAGCTTAAAAACATTGGACGTTTCCTGGCTGAATCGGGTCTGTTGGCATGTATGGTTGTACTACCATTGCCTCTTCCTTCTGCCCACAATGGTCTATTACATTGCCACAGCCTTGAAGGAGGGTAGATTTTGTATCACAGGGGGCCCCTGGCCCGTTCTGTCCACACCTGAAGTATGAGACCCTTGTCCTTGCCCTGCCAGCTGCATTTGTAGGCCGTATTAAATTGACCAGCGGGTCCCGTATTGCTATATAATTATCCTGAGACATCCTTACCACTCAGCCAGCATAAAACCCCTGTGTAGGCCCTTCTGTTCAATATGTAGGCCTCTTTGTTAAATTGACCATAGCTCTGCAATTTTAGTGTATAGCAGTCTGAAGGCAGGTCTGCGAGGCCTTCTGATCCAAACTAGTAGCCCCCACCCTACCCGAGTGCTCCGTGCTCGGTATCAAAGTTCAACATCCCCCTGAAGCTGTAGACATACAGTAGGCTGCATCCTGGACTGGTACTTGCGTCCTGGGCAGGTTTCCCGCTTTTAAGGAAGTGGCAACCGCAGAGCGTCAAGTTAGGAGAACTGAGGAGATTTTATACATGAATATATTGAATTCCCGTACAATACCCATTATTTTCTGCTTGCTCTATGGAACTTACGATAAGCGATTGGCCTGAGAGACTGACCTTTTCACCCAGTCCATTGTCAGCATTAAGTGGGTAAATGACGAAATGTCTGGTAAAATCTGCAGTCGAAGCTTTTGGGTAGCATACGTAGGTAGATGTAGCGTGCAAAGGAGCCCATAAAATGATATAAAAAGGGAGCACCCACAGATATCGACGGACTACCTCGCCGTCTGTATGTAGGTTAACAGGCAGTGCAGGTTTTCCCCAAGAGCTGGGAGCTCTTGTCTTCCTTTGCTTAAAATGTCTTGCTCTACTTTGCTTGAAGTATCTTATTCTATTTTACCTATATGAAATGTCATGTTATGTTTAACCATTGTTCTCTTTACTTTTGCATTTAAAAGATTTTGTATTGTAATTGCAGGAATGCTTGCTCTAAGAGTAAACGTGAGTGTTCCTAGGTAACATTTTCCTTGGTGTAACTTGTTTCTCATGATGCATTTATAGATGTGTTTTCTCTCTCTCTCTGTCAGTACATTAATTGAGATACAGAGAATATTATGACAGCTGTATGATTATCTGGATTCTGTTTTTTGTACTTTATGTCTCTATTCTGCGGTTTCTTTGAAGTTGCATCTTCTCATTAAACTGCCATTGTATTCTGCCACCAATTCCATGTCTCATATGTCTGTTTTCTTCATTTTTGGAGCAAGCGTTCCTAGGCACCCCGGCTCAAATTAAGGTGCCCCTTTTGTCCCTGACTCACTCTCCTGCTCAGTTCTGTGGTGGCTCCCGGGGATCTGGGGACCGCCCCTAGCTTCCTTGACCCGTAATAGATCTTCCCTCCAACAGCCTCTCTTGCAAGTCCTGTATTGTTGGTTTGTTGCCCCTGCCCCCCTTTCCACTGCCCTCCATAGTCTGTTGTGCTTCCACGGCCCTTCCTGCCTGCTCAGTGTGGTTAAATTGTTGCCTTTGCACCCTCCTACCTGCCTTCAATTTTCAGAGTCCGTGCCCCTGGCCTCTGCCTCTCAACAGTATCCTAATGAACAACTAGATTGCTAACATTCTATATTTATTACAAAAGTGTGGAACGCCTGACATCATCTTGATGTAATCAAAACTGTAATACCTAGAGCATTTCCTTTAGAAATTACATATATGAGAGGGTCTTATTGGCATCAAAATTATGGTTAGTGCTCTAAAAGACTAAAATAAGGACACATTTTCTGAGTTTTCAAATAGCGACAAAGCACTTTTAAATTATTTGTTATCTTTATGTTTTTTTATCCAGTTGACCACTTGATTAAATGTTGCACTTAGGGGAGAGGATGTGGTGTTACTTCCAGAACTGCAGACTTTGCAACTGGGGAACCAGGTTGAAGTTTCTGCTTCAGCTCGACATTCTGTGATTCTGGTCAAATCACTTAGTCTCCCCATGTCTACAACCAAAATGAATTTGTTCTTGTGTGATGTAACCAATGCTCATGTAAAGCACTCCAATACCTGACAAGTCTGCACTATATAACACTGCAAAAACACAAAATAATAAGTGTTTTGCACACTTCTGTCATTGGGCTATATTTGGGCTACATCTGGTTGATTTTGGGCTACATTTGGGCTCTTTTGTCTCCGGTGGCCATCTTGGGAGATTTATTTGTTATGAAGTTTCCTAATTTCCTCATGTACTGCAGTCTCCTCAGTAGGAAATGCTTTCAGTTTTTTACTTTGATTCCATCATGAAGGTATTCAGATATGTCACACATTTGCCATAAATTCTGAATGTTAGCACTCTAGTTGCTCATTAGATCACTGTAGTAAAACTACTCCACCATGGAAGTCTGCTCCTGGTATTAAAAGTGCATGTTTCAGTCTGCATGTCAGAATTTTTTAATGAAATAGAAGAGGATTTGAGAAGTCACTCAAAATGTGCCCTCATTTTCTTTCTTCAGTATTAATCATAATTTCTATGGCAAAATGAACCTCCTCATTGTGTTCCTTTTTAAATTAAATGTTTTAAGTGTTACCAGTTTATTCCAATCAAGATGGCTTCAGGTGTGCCATACTTTTGTCATAATGAAGACAGTAAGCGCTCTAGTTGTTTTTAAGAACATTCTGGGACATTCTGTCATTGGGCTATACTTGGGCTACATCTGGGTGATATTTGGGCTACATTTGGGCTCTTTTGTCTCTGGTGGCCATCTTGGGAGACTTATTTGTTATGAAGTTTCCTAATTTCCTCATTTACTGCAGTCTCCTCAGTAGGAAATACTTTCAGTTTTTTACTTTGATTCCATCAAGAAGGCATTCAGATGTGTCACACATTTGCCATAAATTCAGAATGTTAGCACTCTTTTTGCTCATTAGATCACTGTAGTAAAGCTACTGCTCACCAGGGAAAACTGCTGCTGGTATTGAAAGTGCATGTTTCAGTCTGCATGTCAGAATTTTTTTATGAAATAGAAGAGGATTTGTGAAGTCACTCAAAATGTGCCCTAATTTTTCTTTCTGCAGCACTAATCATACTTTTTATGGAAAAATGAACCCCCTCATTTTGTTCCTTTTTAAATTAAATGTTTTAAGAGTTACCACTTTAATCCAAGCAAGATGGCTTCAGGTGTGCCATACGTTTATCATAAGTAGGACTGTTAGCGCTCTAGTAGTTCTTTGGAACACTCTGGGAAGCTGCAGTAGAACACAAAGGAATCAACTGACAGTCTCTGCCCTTGTTGGATGTACATGTTTTACTGAGAATATCAGACTTCATTCTCACATGACTGAGAAAGATAATGTGAATTTACAGAAAATAAGCTCTCAGTTTAGCCTATAGATCACCTTCCAAACCTCTGTGGTAAAAGCATGAGAAAATATTTTTCTCTCAATCATGATATCCCAGAAGAAGGCTTTTTCACATGGTGAAATCACCTTAGAACATACCACAATTCCTTAAATGAGTATGGTACCATCAACAAATGATTTATAATGTAACTAAAGTCTTAAAACCTTCTATTAACTGCAATGCTTTTTAATGAGGTGCTATCATGTATATTTGTCCCAAGATGGCTGCCAACACTTCTTGGATGAAGTGCTGACAGCCAATCAGATCTCAGGATGAGATGTGTGGTTAGGCTCCGCCCACATATATATATGCTTTTAAATGCTATTTACTCAGGAAATACTGAACGGATTTACACCAGACCTGCAAAAGGCACTTCCTTGACCTTATGGCTACCTCTCTGCCAAATTTCTAGTAATTCTGTTCAGCCGTTCGGGCTGTAGCTCGTTCTAAAGGTCCTATGGAAAAATGCATGGGAAAAACGCGTTTTGGGACCCCCCTTTTATCTCAGCCCCCGCTTGACGAATCCCCCCGAGACTTTCAGGGTAGGAGCGGAGCGTAGCGCCCCACCTATTTTGAGAAATTCGCGAGGATTCATCGACCGGCGCCAAAGTTATTCAAAATAGAATGTTGCGGATTTCCTATGGAAAAGGGGTCCTAACTATAACTACCTACTGGCGACCGCCAGTAGGTAATATATATATATATATATATATATATATATATATATATATATATATATATATATCATAATCCCGTTTCTCACGTGCAAATTTGAATTGCTTACGTGTTCTTATTGTTTCCTCATGCTTAGCCAATCGAACTGCAATTTCTTCTCTGGATTTCTTTATATGATCTTTGTTATCATGCTGATCCAGTAACTGATTAAGTTGCTCAATTTCCTTTACTATCTCCTTTCGGTCTATTTCTGCATATTTAATTAAAATGCATACCATGTTCATAGATGCTTCCAGATTGTTCGTTGCCCATTCTTTCAGCATTAGGGGGTTGGGGTTCTCAAATGATGGTGCTATGAGAACTCTTAACCCCCTTGGCACACGCCCCACTTCCTTATATTGTTCCAATGAGCGTTTTTCCCACCACTTAGTAATTTCGGTGCGCAGCAGCTTTTCCAATTTCTTTAATGATGATTTTACATCGTTATGGGCATTAGTTTCCACATTAGAGGTTTGAGTAGTGTCCGTTACATTTGGTAGATCGAGGAACAAAGTGTTCGCTATTGCCTCACGGCTCCGGAGCGTCTCCGCTGACGTAGACATGTTAAATGGCGAATAAATTAATGAAGCACTCGCGTATCCGCCTATATTATTAAGCTTGTAGCGCGTTGATTCTGGTACAATCCTCACACCCGCTAATACAAAAATGCATCCAGCAATGTCTGCTTACCCCAGAGATCCTCGGTTTGTCCTGTAAGCGTCCTCCGACACCCGCTAGGTCCACCAAACGATACTCCGAGTTCGCCGACAATCGTGCTATTGCAATTCAAAATGCGGGGGGCTGGCTGAATGTCTACTCCTTCCGGGTTAATTCAATGATCGCAACAGCGAGGTCAGCCGCATACCAAACCAGCCCAAAGAGCGAGGAGGGTCCGAAATGGCGGAAACGGCCGTATTCCACCAAAATTGTAGAAATTCAATGATCCTGGATCCCTTGAAGCGTACTCCACAAGTTACACAGGTACAGACCACAAAAGTGCGCCGTGGAAAGTTTTAACGTGCTTAATTTATTCTTCCATTTGTCAGCATGACGCGTTTTGGCTGTGAACACACAGCCTTGATCACATGACCCCCCGGTGAAGCACATGATTTATATACTGTGACAGATTGGATAATCAGAGCTGCGTGACGGTTAGCGCAAGGAGCTAAACAAAATACTTACAATTAGACAAGTATATGTTTAAAATTCATAAATATATAAATAACATAATAAATACATTATCACTGTTAAATATATAAAAAGTGAAAAAAATACAAAATGTATAAAACCAATTAAGTATTAAAAAGACTAATCTTTTTTGTATAAGCAGTTTTAGAAGACAGCCTAAATCTGGAGTCTAATTGTAGTCAAGTGACCTGTATTATTGCTGCTACATATCAATTTGTCCAATTGCACTGTCCCAGTCACGCATATAAATAAAGTGCTAGTGCTAAAATCCAAAATTATTTAAACAAAGTATTAAATTGAAAAATCAATAATGATATTAAAATTCATATCATATCCAATTTGTCCCTTGAAAAAAGGAAGGAAAATAATGGCAAATAAAATTCACATATTGCATAATTGTGAATATAGTATACATAAATGCTTAAATCACCAATTTCCTCGATTCAGAACAAATGCACTACCTATTCAGATCAACAAATACGATCACAATAATTATGGTAAAAATCATCACATAAAGATTCATAGGATAAATATAATCATCAAAAATCGTGTCAAACATGACAGACCTGAGCCCCCTAAAAAAATATATTTTGTAATCAATTAGCAATGCAGAGTAAAACATGCCTAAATGCATCTGATGAAATCAAAACACATAATTCATATTTAACCCATCATAAAACTATAAAAAGTTATGGAGATCTTCCCCTGTATTCAGTCCTTTAGGGATTCTTGTATCTAATAGAAGAATATATTTAGACTCCAATTGTCTTAACTGTTTTTCTCTGTTTCCGCCTCTTAAGTTCTTTTGTATAGAGTCAATGACAAAGTAACATAAATCATTTAGGTTTTTGTTGTGCACCAATTTGAAATATATATATATATACCTAGAGTTTTACACAGTAGTAAGTATAAAATCCATATAGCATGCATGAAAATAATGACATCTGAGGAGACTCTTTATGTTATCATTTTCATGCATACTATGCAGATTTCATACCTACTACTGTATATTTCAGTGATTTACTTTCAGCTGTATCAGCGTGCAAGCATATTGTAACATGGACAAAAGCTATAGTATGATGACTCATTATACTTGCTTAAATTGTGGCCACTCTCAACTCATGTTTTCCACTGACACAATAGTATTGTCTTTTTTCTGTGTTGTTGACCATGTGTATGTAATGGTCTTTTCAGTTTCTATCTCTACTATGATTAAGGCTACGGCCAAAAAGCATTCGGGAGGTTACTTCTTGTAATTAAACCTACATTTGCAAATCCATGAGTTTTTGAATTATCTTCTATCTTTGGATATTGTGGTTTGTTGTTTGGGGCGACTGGAGCCCAACTCAGACTGCCGCACTTCCAAGCCCCTGACCTCCGGCGTCTGTGAATGTGCATTTTGTGTGCTTGGAGGCTGACCACAATAACAAAGAGCTCACAAACACATTGTAAGGCTCCATCATAGAATTATAATGCTTACACTGGGAGTCTGGGCATGGACAATGTTTTATACAACCTGGGGAAGCACCGCAGGGAGAGGATTGCCTGAAACATCACCACGCTACACTCCGATGCGGACCAGCAGATCACCAGCGCTGCATGCAGTGGATTGACGAGGAGATGCCCTGTGAAGACAGAGGAATAACAGTAGAGATGGAGGACCCGACTGGGGTTCACTCTGTGACAAGGTGAGTACCGTTGGCTTGCTGGCTGCTTACTGTGCCCTGTGGTTCTGCCTTAGCACATGCTGCTGGAGAGCGGAGCGGCTGTGGATTGAGCGTAGGAACTTATTTATAAATAAATCAGTCCCTCGGTCCAGATGGGACTAGTCATAAATGAAACAGGAAAGTCCAAACAAAAAAAGGAACTCATATACTTCTCAATCAGTATAACATTTTTAGGGTATTGCATTAAATTGTGTACTATATACCTTCCTTTTCATGAACAAAGAGGAGAATTAAAGGCGATTAATTAGCCTTTGGATTATTAAAAAGTATTCCCTGGAGGCGGAAGGCCCCTAGGAGCAATTTACTGAGAAAAGAGAGCGATTTATTATTGGAAACCCCGAGCGCCAGACGCCGGAGAATGGAAGGCACGATGTGCCACAAATCAATTCTGTCTCATAGCAAGATGAGCCACGCTTGAATCAGGTTAACCATCTAAACTTTACAAGTTGCCGTGCTGTCCCTTGGTATCCAATTGGAACTTATCAGAAGGACACACACAGATTTAATTTCTAGTCTTGAGGAAGACCCCACACAGACGATTACAGATTTGCGATATTTTTCAGGGGTCGAAACATCGACGTACAATATTGAGTGTTTATGATCACCCAGAACAACTAAGATAATTGGATGAATTTCTTGCTGGGCATAATCATATCCAAAATACTTTGCACTGTATTTAAATGTTTGTCGTAAAATGTATATGTTATGTACAGATTGTGGTGTGATATGTAAATAGTTTCTTGTAGGTCTACTTCACGTCACTAGTCTACATGTAAAAGTATAGTCCATATCTGTGTGTGTATATTTATATGTGTTATAATCAAATTGTATATAGTACACGATTTAATTCAATACACTAAAAATCTTATACTGATTGAGAAGTATATGAGTTCCTTTTTTTGTTTGGGCTTTCCTGTTTCATTTATGACTAGTCCCATCTGGACAGAGGGACTAATTTATTTATAAAATCCTATGTTCCTATGCTTCGAAAGCGATTAGGTGGCAGAACCACTGTTCCCTTAATGCACTAATCCCCAGGTTCTGCACGTAACTGGGCTACCCCATTATCCTATACTGCTGTGGATTGAGAGCATACATGCACTTAAAGCAGCACCTGGATTTAATTATCAGAGACCTACCACACAATTCTTAAGTATGGCCTCGTTTTCAGAAGAAAAGAGGAAGGATTTGTCGAATAGACTGCTTTTTGCACAGGCAACCACTAATAAGAACACCCTAATGGTGAATAAAACATAGGGTATGGCATGAAAGCCCACATACTCCAGGAGAGAGTCAAGAAACTACACAAAAATGAAGTCGCCAAGTGGTAGGAGGCAGAGTCCCTGCAGAAATACATAGGTGCAGATTTACAAGCCCTGTGCACCACTTTTGCGCCACCGTTGTGTCTCTTTTGTGACGCAGCGGCAGCGCAAAGCTAGCGCCATGCTGCGACAGATTTACAATGTGACGCATCTAGGGAGATGCGTCACGTTGTAAAGCCCTGTGCCACATTAAACCTGCGTCAGGTTTAATGTATGCAGGGTGGGTGTTACGTCGGAAAAAGCCTCGGAAAAGTGACGGAGTGAAATCTACGAGATTTCACGCAGTCACTTTTCCGACGCTGGTGCGTCAAATCCTTACGCCTGCTTCAAGCAGGCGTAAGGCGTGACGCACCATGTTAGGGATAGGGCAGGTTGGTACAGTGCTGGAGTTGCGTCAGCTTGCGACACAACTTCAGCACTGCACCAACCTTACACCAGAGGATGCGTCACGCATCTGCTTGTCCTTGCACCACGATGCACCGCATTGTAAATGCGGCGCATCTGCAGTGGCGCAAGGGCAAACTTGCGTGACGCATCTTCCCTGGCGCATCCCTGCTGATTTGCAGGGATGCGCCATAGACATTAAACGGGTCGCAAGAGGTCTGAGAATATTTACAGTGCCAACCTATGAAGACCCGTATCTGGATATGTAGGGTGAGTGGGCCAACAACTCCAAGGAATGTTCACTGACTAGGATGAAAATCCTTATAAAGTATGCCTTAAAAGGCCGCAACAAACTACTTGAGGAAGTTGCCAAACTCAGTGAGGAGCTGATGGGGCTGTTCTCCAAGGAAGCATTCGATGAATTCGCCTCCACACTTCAAACATGTTTAATTAAATTTGAGGAGGAGATCACTACCAGGAAACAGTGCAAATTCCTGTGTGACTTTATAGACTGCCAGTCAGGTAGAACTTTAACTTTCCACAGAAAATATGATCATCTATTTGTGGAAGAAGCTACTGTCAACCAACCTAAGAATAGCATACGTAATCAAGTGACCACAGATTCGGAGGAAAGTGAGGCTTTGGACAGTAACTTGTCACACGTCTCAGAAACAACTCTTAATCATGGCACCCAGATGAGCACTATCAACAGGAAGGATTTTTAAGGCTATTTCAAATGTTAAACCATGAAAGGACAGAGCAACACAAAGAGCAGATTTTTCAGAGGGCAAAATCAAGGCTCAGGAAAAGAAAGAAAAATGCTCATGGGAATAACAACAAGTACCAATCAACCGCAAAAATGAATGTGATCAATTTATCCAACCGTGAGCCGTCCAAGGATGAAATTTAACTTTTATCGCTAGGACTCTTTTTGCCACTCAAGCAATTCGAACTGTGTACAGACTAGAACTGATCTTTTCCGTTTTTTGAGAAAACTCAAATTTAAGAAATGGTTTAGTCTCAAGCCTGCTAGAATTCAGAACACTGTTGCTGCACCTGCACATAGCAAATTTTGTATCAATGACTTTGAAACACTGCACTCTCTAGCCACACTTGATGAAGGTAAAGTAAGCCATAAGGAACAATTTTCAAATCTCCATAATCTTGATATTGATGATGATCCATCATGTCCCGGCACTTTCAAACCCAAATCGACCTTTATACTACCCATTCACTGTGATGCAGTTGAGGCCTTTGAAAGAAATGTTGTCAAGGAATTGAAAAGAATGAGGTATTAAACCAAGGGGAACATGAAGAATAATCTTTCAAGCACCCAGTTCGAAGCATTAGAAAACCTGAAGTGTGACCCCTACATTGTCATTTGCCAGTCTGATAAAGAGGGAAATGTAGTGGTACTCTCCAAATCTGATTACCTCTCGGAGGGGAAGAGACATAGGGGTCTATTAGGATGGTGGGTGGTGGCACCACTGCGGTGCCTGCGTAGGCGGAAAATGCCTTTTTCCGCACGCCAGCAGCGGGCCTCACGCCTGCCATATTAGTATGGCCAAACACAGCCAATTTACCATCCGCCGCAGTGCGACGCAAACCGCCATTAAAGTGCGCCCGCCACCGCGGCAGTGGGAGCCAATGGAGACTCACTTCCTTCCGGAATGACATCCCGTCCGCTGTACAAATCAGGATGCATCAAAAAGCCAATCGCACCACAGCGAAGAAAACCCCCAACTAGGGACAGCGGAAGCTCTACAGCGGAGCGTGAAACCTGATTCCCGGTCCCGACCACAATGGAGCCAGCTCTTCACGTCTTTCCGGTGCTGTACCTGATACATCACCAGCAACTCATGGATCGTCGCGGACGCTGCCGCAGGTACAGAACACCACAATCCCGCACACAACCACAACACGCAACTCATGGGCTGATACAGGGTCCCTGGCCACACCAGACACCCTGGTGGGGACAGGACCACATCCACAAGTGTACCCACACATGTCCTACCTGCCACCAAGTCACCCCTCCGCAGCCAGGTCACACATCACCGCGATCTCCAAGTAATGTCCCGGTCACATCACCGCAGCGGTGAAGACAAGGGGAAACATGCGTACAATGCAGAAGGCAGGGCCAGCGCCAGGCATGGGCAGAGCATAAAGTACACAGGGCAACACCTCCCCACTCCACACACTGGCTCTTCCAACATGAAGGGACATGCCATGTGCACCTCCCGGGTCACCCCCATGCCCAACATCAAGCTAGGTGAATCCACATCCTGCACCACACAACAAACAACTAGGGAGACAGCCACAGCAGGAGTGGCTGCAGAGGAACACACAGCACAGAAGCACATGTCCAGGCCAACCCACACACCACAACAACACCACATTCATGGCAAGAAAGCTGAGTACAAGCACAAAATAAACACACACACATACAATGAACAAACATCCTATTGGACACACAGCCTGCCAAGTCACACAGACAAACCCCACAGACACACAGCCAAATACGCAGACCACATGCCACCAGCAATGGAGCACAATATATAGGAAAGCCAAAGTGAGGTGCACACAAATGGAAGGCCAAGGAGACAACCAACAAGCATGTGTACATTACATGCAAGACAAGGAACAGAGAACAACACCCTCACCCCATCAAAGCACACATGGCTGGCACAGTGAGTGAACTCCAACCACAGTCACCTCAGTGCAACAACTCAGGGAGACAGCAAGGCAACCCATGTATAGGCACAGGGATGAAAGGAAGGCCCTGAAGTCAAACTGTGAACAGCCACACATATGTACACAACAACTACACAGGAGTATGCCAGCAGCACAACACACAGGGCACATTGACACACTCCATGACTGTCAAACACAAGTAGGATTCTTCACACATACCCCCCTCACACCTGCAGCACACAACCCCAGTGTCAGACACACAGAAGGGTGTCAATAATGTCCAGTCAATACACAGACAAACAATCACACTCCCTGGGGGTATCCACAAACATTACACACACACAGGGATGCCAGAACCAATGTCTGCACAAAAACAACAGCCAAACACATAACTCAAAGGAAACACACACAAAACCACAACAAGACCACACATGGCCTGTGCAGCCAAACTGTGGGAAGGCAATGGGAGCACAGACACAACAGGAGTGCAAAACCTCCTCAGTCAGGAACAATGCACAGACAACATACCACAACACAGACAAGAAGTGCACCATCACAGAACAACACAGCCACATCAAACACACAACAGATGCACATGACAATAAATCACATAGCAAACACAGCAGTACATCAGGGGATGCACGCCAGGACAAGGCAACATACACCCACAGCACTGCATGCACAACAAGCAGTGTGTGAACACAAAACATAACAGTCCCACACAGCCATGAGTGACACACCATGAACACCCACAGCAACAATCAAAACAGCACACTGACAACATCACACTCAGGAAGTCAAGCAGTACCCCAGCATACACACATACACCTAACACAACATCCACAGATGCACAAGTCTGGGACGCAAAAGTGGAACCAACTTGACCAGAGGACTGGGCAGCACAAACAGTTGAACTGCACATGAACAACCATGACTGCTGAACAGTACAAGAACAACACAGATCACTAATTGGGGAAATGTCATGAGTTGCACGGTGCTCCTGTCCAAAGATCTGCACCACAAAGCACAGTGTCATAAATGAAGTGATGGGGAGGCACACACACAGGCAACACAAGGGGACAGCTGACATCAAAGTGAAGTGGTGTGCACTTCAGTAGTGGACATGGCAGGAGTGTACCATACACCAATAGAGGGAGTGCTGACTCACAATGTCAAGGCATCTGAAGTACAGATAGGGGCTGGTATGACACCACACACCACATGCCACACTGGAGGCAATAAAGCACCATGTGACAGCAATGCATGAGAACATCACACCCACAATGTCAGTGTGGTTGAGCAGGTATGCACAGTGAGTACAAAAAGTATCAAGACACATGGCCGTTCAACAAAACAAAACCCTGACTTAGCAGTCACACACTCTGCATACTCCCAATTGGCAAAATCAACAAGTAGGAGTCAGCCAGAACTGCAAGGACACACCAACACACTGCACAGTGCACAACATACAACTCACAGGTCTGAACAATCAAACAAACAGGCACTCTACTCCTGGGTGACACATGTGTAGTTGACATTGCATGGGCACACACACATCAACACTCACGACAAACTCACCCCCTTCACACTGCTCACTTCTTGACCACCCAAGTGCAGACATTGAAAGTAACCCATTGGACTAGGATGACTGCCCATCACAACATGACCATACACCTACACTGCTGGGCACACAGAAAGTAAGAACACACATACGCGATGACCCTGGCCAGCCTGCCTGCAATCCTGTGGAAAGAATCCCACACTGTGCTGGCAGTGGCCCCAAACCTGACATGCGTACAATATAACCAACATGAACAAAGAATAAAAATGACAACAGCGTGCCATCTAAAAACAACATCAATGCACCCAAAAGTATCACAGTCAGGAAGAACTGAAGTCCCTGTCACCCCAGTACAAAATTGAACAAGTCAGATAAGCCATTGGCAATGTTAAAGTGGCACACAGGGCATGTGTCACAGTTATCCATATACACACAGGAAAAGTGTATTCAGTAAGGACACTGACAAAACAGACAACAGGAGCAACTGTCTTTATTCACAGATTGCACAGATAGGCCCCGATTAGAGAAGAGCAAGGCACAAAATGCAGAGCGTGTCCATGAGAAGCTGCACAGGCGGGGGCAAACATCAAGGCCAGTGGCCAGTCCAAGGTGCAGATGAAGTTCATGAGAAGCTGCCCAGGAAATAGTTGAATACAGCAATGAGCAATAAGGCCAGTGGTCAAAACAAAGTGCAGGGCTTGCCCATGAGAAGCTGCACAGGCAGGGGGCAAACAGCAAGGCCAGTGGCCAGTCCAAGGTGCAGATGAGGTACATGAGAAGCTGCACAGGCGGCAGGGGGCACACAGCAGTGAACAACAAGGCCAGTGGGCAGGACAAAGTGCAGAGTGAGTCCATGAGAAGCTGCACAGGGAATAGTTCAACACAAGATGGCGGTCGCTTGAGACAGTAGGTGCACACAGAACACAGAGAGCTAAGGATGTCAGAGATGCTGCTCCAGGCAAATCAGGATAATGAATGCAGTACTTTGTAACTCAGAGCCGCATTGCCCCCCCAAGGCTGGCAGAGATTGCCTGCGATTACTAGGAATGGTCATCTGACTTTCTGTTCTATGGCATCTTTCAAAGATCATTGCAGGAAGCGCCAAGGCTCACCAAGAACGCTCCTACCGGTCGGAGGTATCCGGTGCGGGAATCGACCTCGGAGAGACGATCGAGACCGCCGGGGCCACTGGGATGGGTCCCAAGACCACGGCAGGTGCTGCTAAGGCAAAAGGGGACAGACAATTACCAGGGGGGACGACGGAATTTTGAGACGCGGCCGTGGAGGCTCTAGTCGCGCCCATAGCGGAATCACCAGCTCAGGCACCGGCACAAACTCCACGGCGAGTATGCCGAGGGATGCTGGCTGACCCGGAACTGGAAAAGAAAGGAAGAGGCCGAGCAACACAGAGGGGACGCCTGGCCGGCCCTACGGTGGTGGACCTGTTGAGAGGACCTGCCGGGAGATTAGCTCCGGGTTGCGAGGGGAAGCTCAAGAACAATGTCTGTCCCGATGCAGCGGTGAGTACAGTGCTTGTCGGAGGACATTCAGTCCCGCAGGAATCAAGCGAACTAGCTCAGCGAGAGCAGAGCGGGCTGAGCGAGGAGGAGAAAGGACACAACGATGGGACAGCTAACATGGAAGGTAGGCCCGGGGGGCCCCCACCTCAACTGCTGATTCTGAATCCCACGGGGGGCGCCTAAACCCATTTACCAATATCTTAACAGGGCGATTAGGTGGGGGGGTTCTAACGGACCTAGAAAACACAGAAGATGCAGCTGTGGGCGGAGGGGGGGATGGTACACAAGCGGATGAACACTGTACTTCGCGCATGCAACCTCAGGAGCAACCACTTAAGGTCAATCCCAACCCTGACTATGTAATGTGCTCACAAGAAATCAATTCCAGCAGGGACCTGGACAGTGGCGGTCAAACTGAGCTGGACAAGGAACCCAGTGACTTTTTCTTTTCTGTATCAGATGGTGATGGTGATGAGTGGTCTGAGGATTCATCAGCAGATATTACAGATCTAAGCTATAGCGATCTAGAGGAGGCAGGGGGTGTTAAATGCAAAACTGTGCAGAGGAAAAAGAAAAAGAAACAGGGAGGGAAATATCTGGCCTGGGATTATACCCCTACAAACCAAATGTCCAACCTTATGCCCATCTCCCAATCCATCTCTGATCCATCAGAGCCAACTTCTCCAACTTCTCCAACTTTAGAGGCTATCTTTCAGGCAATCTCTATGCATCGCAAGGAAACCCGCCAGGATAGTCGCAAGTCCCAGCTCGCCATGCACAAAATGCAAGGGGTTGTGCGGAAACTGTCTAAAACTTGCAGTACATTTGGGGAACGCTTAACCGACCTTGAGTCCAGGATAGTCACTACAGAATCTGACCTCGCCTCAAATCATGCGCTGGTGGATTCACATGAGGCACAACTGGTGGATGTTAGATGGAAGCTGGAGGAGTTTGAGAACCGCCAGCGAAGGAACAAATCTGCGGGTCCTTGGTGTACCGGAGGGGGTTGAGGGGGCCGATATACGCTCATTTGTGGCTGAATTGTTGCGAGACTCGTTGCCTGAATTAACTGGGTGGAACTGAGCATTAGAGATCCAGCGGGCTCATCGGGTCCCCTTTGTTCAGAAACAGCCTGTAAGGGTGGGGACTCTCCCCCGAGCCATTCTGGTGTACTTTGGCAACTTTCTGCTACGTCAAGCCGTCTCTGAAAAAGCAAGGCCTGACGCAAGGAGATCTAGAAATGAGATATCTTATTTTGTTCACCCAGACTTTTGCCATTCCCCCGTTGAAAGGCGGTGGCGACTGCGGCAGCTCATCAAACCATTCCAGGATAAAAAGGTGCAAGCCTTTTTAAATAATCCAGCTCACCTAAAGGTGATTTTTGAGGGGCAAAAAATGTTCTTTATGTCAGAGATAAAAGCGAAAGAATATCTGGACGGGTTGCCCAGCTAGGTGCAGGCCAGTTATTAACCCACGTTAGGTACTACATAGCCTGGCATTATGCAGGGTGGCACTAAGGGTGAATAGAGGGGGGGGCAAGGTGGGATGGGGCGTAAAAAAGGGGGAAAAAAATGAAGAAAAAAAAGGGGGAAAAAATGTATTATGTTTTTTCTTATTTTTTTCTTTTAGCAGTAATATAGCTGAGGCAGTAACTAGTTTGGGAACCTCGGCTAAAGGATGCAGCATTTAGTTAAGTTCCGTAGAGTTAGGGCTCTCAGTCTCAGCATGTGTCGCACACCCATTGCGATCAGACTCAACATTGAGTCTGCATGCCTCATGTGGGGAGGTGGGGATTTCGGGGAGGTGGGTGGGCAGCACAGCAGGTGGGAAGGGAGGGGAAAGAGAAGGGGAAGGGGGGTTAAATACGTGGGGAAAAAAGCATATCTAGAAATTGTAAGAAAATAAGGAGACAACCAAAAGAGGTAAATAGGTGGCAGAAAGAGAGGCTAGAACTCAATGGGGGAAAGAA
Source organism: Triturus cristatus (assembly GCF_964204655.1). Lineage (NCBI taxonomy): Eukaryota > Metazoa > Chordata > Amphibia > Caudata > Salamandridae > Triturus > Triturus cristatus. The sequence goes on from NC_140595.1 coordinate 394,216,967, forward strand.
CTTGATAAGGTTCCATGGAGGAATCCGGGAAATTGAGTTCAGTTTAAGATGGGGAAGATAACTATATGCTCATGGAACATCGCAGGATTGAATAACAGGGCAAAGAGGGTTAGATATGCAGAACTTATAGGCTTAACCCCACTGATGTAATATGCTTACAGGAGACCCATATTCCCTGGGGGAAAAGAGAATTATTGCGAATATAACCTACTGGCATGTACTACCCAGACATCTAATATAGGTGGTGTAGCTATCTTAGCAAATACTTCTTTGGGTATGGCCAAACATAAATTAGTGGATGCCTTGGGTAGATGGGTGATTGTAGAACTTCCCATGGGCGGCACTGTTTGTGCAATTTATGGTTCTAATCAGGATGATCCTCAGATATTAGAGATTTTGGAAGTTGAACTTGCCACCTTGCCAACCCCTCTGATTCTGTGCGGGGATTTTAACATCTCTTTGGATTGTAAACTTGGGAGTCAGGGCCCAGGGGGTTATTCGGGGAGAAAGCAGCGAGTATACAGGGCATTTAATTCTTTAAAAACTAGCCAAGGTCTGGTGGATATCTGGGCTACAAAGAATTCTGCCAACCCTGGGTACACATTCTTTTCCTGTCCGCACAAAACATATGTCAGGATCGACTATTTTTTTTGCACAAGGGACCTAGTAGGGCAAGCTGGGAGTAAGAAACTCCCTAAAAAAAATTCCGACCATAACCCTCTGATTTTAGAACTTGAAATAGCTAGCTTTAAAAGACTATGGAGTAAATGGACCTTTGACAGGCAACTTCTTGTCAATAATGAATTTATTGAATATATGAAAAAGTGGGCGCAAGAATATTTTGATATAAACAGGTTTGGTGCTAGCAGGGGGGTTGTATGGGACTCTTTTAAGGCCGCTCTCCGAGGCGAGACTATTTCTTTCGTTATTGGGGCTAGGAAGCAGCAGGAAAAAAAGAACCAACAACTTATGCAGGATCTAGCTAGGGCTGAAGAACAGCATATCTCGCTGATAGCACAAGGGCGGGAGGGAGATCAAACTCAGCATCGAATAATCGCATTGAGAGCAGAACTAACCAACTGGCTAACGCAGAAATCTGCTCAGGAGTATCAATCTCACCGAAACAGTGTCTATGAAACCGGAGAACAAGTTGGCAGGAGGTGTTAGCGCTCTGTACTAGGCAGAAGATATCTTCAAATGCTATATCTATGATTAAAATAAATGGGCAAGTTTATACCGATCCACAGGATATAATTAGGGGTTCCAAAATTACTACCAGGTCCTGTATGAAGATGATATTAACAAGAGCTGGGAAGAGGTCTCTCAGGGTATGGCAGGGTTGTTTGTCGACACCAATGTTGGAGAGGGGCTGGATGGGCTCACTAGAGAGGAGCTAGAGGTAGAAATTACACTTGAAGAAGTTAAACTAGCGCTGTCAGGAATGGCTTCAGGGAAAGCGGCTGGTCCAGACCGGATACCTCTTGAGGTTTACAAAATCTTAGGTACAGCTATAACACCTTTGCTCTTAGATCTGTTTAGGGGTGTACAGCATAATGGAATCCCCCCGTGTCTTGGAAAGAGACCGCCATTATAATCTTCCCTAAAAAAGGGAAAACGGTGGATAACCCATCCTCCTATCGGCCGATCTCCCTGATCAACTCCGACACAAAAATCTATTCTAAAATTCTGGCTAATCAGCTGGGGAGGGTCATTGAGCATCTGGTTTCCCCATGGCAACATGGGTTTATCCCCGGTAAAGGAACAACGGACCATACCCGAAGAGTAATTTCTCTTTTTGATATTGTAACCAGGGTGGGGGACCAGATGGCTATGATCCTCCTTGATGCCGAAAAAGCCTTTGATCGGGTGTCCTGGGAGTTTTTATGGCTGATATTGGAATTGTATGGTTTTGGCCCTCAACTAATAAAGGCTGTTAAGGCAATGTATTGCCAGCCAAAAGCCCGACTACAATTAATGGGAGGGGGATTCCGGTAATATAATATATCAAGGGGGACCAGACAGGGCTGTCCCTGTTTCCCTATTTTGTTTGCTTTATATATCAACCCCCTAGTGGCTAAGCTGCTACAGAGCCCGAAGATTAAAACCAATAATCACTGGTGGGTTTGAAACAAAAGTATTGGCTTACGCGGATGATATCACGGTTTTAACTTCAAACCCTGCTGAGGCGATCGAAGAAATTAGTAGGATTGCAGAGGGTTTTGGTCTCCTCTCTGGTTATGCTTTGAACGCTGGGAAAACCATAGTATTATGTACGGATAACATTATTTTTAACGACTCCAAGAGAGCAACTTCGGCAGTATACCTCGGGGTCCGAATAAGCGGCAAAGTGGATGAAATTAGTAGAATTAATTTTGAACCTTTGATTAAAAATAGAGAGAATGAATTAAGGAGGGTCAACGGGTTACATCTGTCAATTATTGGGAGGGGGAATTTCTTAAAAGTGACCATGTTACCAAAAATATTGTATCTGTTTTCGTGCAATTCCGCTGGTCGTAGAAGACAATCTTTTGAGGGCACTGGAATCAACCTTTTCTAATTTCATATGGCAATATGGGAATGGTAGAAGAGCATTGAAATATTTAACATTGCCCCAGGACAGGGGAGGGCTTGCAGAACCCAATATCACTCTGTATTACTGGGCAGTATTTTTACATCAGATGATCACCCTTTTATCGGTGAATAATACTAGGGAACCAGTGCAGGGCCCAAAAATACCCAAAATTTATTAACTTTCTATGGGGAAGGAAGCCTCTGGGTTGTTACTGAGACAATTGGAGCCCAGCTACTATAAGAAGGTGTGGTTAAAAGTGCTTTATAGCTCATGGAGAATCTGGAACCAGGTCTCTAAATTTATGGTAATTCCGAGAATCTCTATATGGCGATCGCAATTATTGCCCTGTCTGGCTAATGACGATATGGGGAAAAATACGGGGTAGGAACAATAGGGGATTTCTGTGGGGGAGAACAAGATTTTCAATTTTCTAGGCTACAGCGGGTGTTTGGCATTTTAGACAACCAATACTTCAAATTTATCCAGATTAAGAATATTCTCACCATATGGCGCCCCAAGATTATGTTAGATAAAATACCACTTTTGGAAGTGATAGCTAGGGAAACGTGCAGAATTTGAGATTTTTATAAAGTGCTTCACGACAAAAGCCCCGACGACCTGGAAAAAAAGGAGGCATCCTGGGCAATAAAACTGGGAAACCCAGATGTGGATATCTACATGAGCCTCTCCTTAGCCGCAAATTTTTTTTTATCCTCGAATTTAAAAGCACAACTATATAAAACTTTATTTAATCTCTATTTCACTCCTGCTAAACTTTACCTTTGGGGGAAAAGGGCAGATGACAAATGTCCCAGATGTGGGTCAGGACCTGCCACTTTGATACACATGCTGTTTGATTGTAAACAACTGGCTTCACTGAAAGAAGGGCTGATAGGTTTTTGGGAGGCAGTGTTTGGCCTTAGATTAGAACTAACTCCTACTCTGCTGGTTCTTGGATATGATAGTACGCTGGGTCTTAATACCGAACAAGAATATGGTTTGTTTCTGGGGGCAGCGGTATTTAGGATACTACTAGCTGCAAGATGGAAAGATGCTGAGCCACCAAGCTTTCATAAGTGGCTTGCTAGGCTCCTCGGAATTTACAAACAAGAGCTTGCCATATATGCTTGTCGAGGCAGACAGGCCAGAGCCCGGGGAAGGAAGATCTGGGCACATATGGCTGAATGGAGTAGAGACGCAAGTATGGATTAGGGGAAAAAAATTAAGTAGTGTTGCTTAGCGCCTGTCTGGTGAACGTGGCCGAGTTTCTCTAAGTATGTTAACTGTATAATCCCGAGTAAGCTGTAATGAAATTTTTGTTCCTCTTTTTGATCTTCCTAATGTAACATCTACAGCAACTATTATGATTTGTCTCCCAAACTTTTACCTAATTTTCCTTTTGTCTCCTTTTTCTATGAATCTGTATGTATCTGTATTTATATTTTCTGGATATGCTTAATAAATACATTTAAATAAAAAAGGGAATAGTTCAACACAGCAAGGAGCAACAAGGCCAGTGGTCAAAACGAAGTGCAGACTGGGTCCATGAGAAGCTGCACAGGCAGGGGGCACACAGCAGTGAATGACAAGGCCAGTGGGCAGGACAAAGTGCAGAGTGAGTCCATGAGAAGCTGCACAGGCAGGGGGCACACAGCAAGGCCAGTGGCCAGTCCAAGGTGCAGCTGAGGTACATGAGAAGCTGCACAGGCAGGGGGCACACAGCAGTGAACGACAAGGCCAGTGGGCAGGACAACGTACAGAGTGAGTCCATGAGAAGCTGCACAGGCAGGGGGCATACAGCAGTGAACGCCAAGACCAGTGGGCAGGACAAAGTGCAGAGTGAGTCCATGAGAAGCAGCACAGGGAATAGTTCAACACAGCAAGGAGCAACAAGGCCAGTGGGCAGGTCAAAGTGCAGAGTGAGTCCATGACAAGCTGCACAGGCAGGGGGCACACAGCAGTGAACGACAAGGCCAGTGGGCAGGACAAAGTGAAGAGTGAGTCAGTGAGAAGCTGCACAGGCAGGGGGCACACAGCAGTGAACGACAAGGCCAGTGGGCATACAGCAGTGAACGCCAAGACCAGTGGGCAGGACAAAGTGCAGAGTGAGTCCATGAGAAGCTGCACAGGGAATAGTTCAACACAGCAAGGAGCAACAAGGCCAGTGGGCAGGACAAAGTGCAGAGTGAGTCCATGACAAGCTGCACAGGCAGGGGGCACACAGCAGTGAACGACAAGGCCAGTGGACAGGACAAAGTGCAGAGTGAGTCAGTGAGAAGCTGCACAGGCAGGGGGCACACAGCAGTGAACGACAAGGCCAGTGGGCATACAGCAGTGAACGCCAAGACTAGTGGGCAGGACAAAGTGCAGAGTGAGTCCATGAGAAGCTGCACAGGGAATAGTTCAACACAGCAAGGAGCAACAAGGCCAGTGGGCAGGACAAAGTGCAGAGTGAGTCCATGACAAGCTGCACAGGCAGGGGGCACACAGCAGTGAACGACAAGGCCAGTGGGCAGGACAAAGTGAAGAGTGAGTCAGTGAGAAACTGCACAGGCAGGGGGCACACAGCAGTGAACGACAAGGCCAGTGGGCATGACAAAGTGCAGAGTGAGTCCATGAGAAGCTGCACAGGAAATGTGTGCGACTGTACCCTGCCATGGTCAGCAACACAGTCTGGGGTGTCACGATGGGCTGCACAGGCCCACCTGTGGGAGAGTCAGGTGTGTGAGGTTGACCAACATTCAGACTTGGCTGTCAGTCGGACTGGGAGCTGGCTGTGTGTCGGGCACCGTTGGAGCACTTGACTGGGGAGAGAGAGGCCCAGCTGAGGCAGAGCTGTCAGTGACTTGGCAAACCAGAGGGCTGCTTGGACCAGGGGGCACACAGCAAGGCCAGTGACCAGTCCAAGGTGCAGCTGAGGTACATGAGAAGCTGCACAGGCAGGGGGCACATAGCAGTGAACGACAAGGCCAGTGGGCAGGACAAAGTGCAGAATGAGTCCATGAGAAGCTGCACAGGGAATAGTTCAACACAGCAAGGAGCAACAAGGCCAGTGGGCAGGACAAAGTGCAGAGTGAGTCCATGACAAGCTGCACATGCAGGGGGCACACAGCAGTGAAAGATAAGGCCAGTGGGCATGACAAAGTACAGAGTGAGTCCATGAGAAGCTGCACAGGAAATGTGTGCGACTGTACCCTGCCATGGTCAGCAACACAGTCTGGGGTGTCACGATGGGCAGCACAGGCCCCCCTGTGGGAGAGACAGGTGTGTGAGGTTAACCAACATTCAGACTTGGCTGCCAGGCAGACTGAGAGCTGGCTGTGTGTCGGGCACAGTTGGAGCACTTGACTGGGGAGAGAGAGGCCCAGCTGAGGTAGAGCTATCAGTGACTTGGCAAACCAGAGGGCTGCTTGGACCAGGGGGCACACAGCAAGGCCAGTGGCCAGTCAAAGGTGCAGCAGAGGTACATGAGAAGCTGCACAGGCAGGGGGCACACAGCAGTGAACGACAAGGCCAGTGGACAGGACAAAGTGCAGAGTGAGTCAATGAGAAGCTGCACAGGCAGGGGGCACACAGCAGTGAAAGAAAAGGCCAGTGGGTATGACAAAGTACAGAGTGAGTCCATGAGATGCTGCACAGGAAATGTCTGCGACTGTACCCTGCCATGGTCAGCAACACAGTCTGGGGTGTCACGATGGGCAGCACAGGCCCCCCTGTGGGAGAGACAGGTGTGTGAGGTTGATCAACATTCAGACTTGGCTGTCAGTCGGGCTGGGAGCTGGCTGTGTGTCGGGCACAGTTGGAGCACTTGACTGGGGAGAGAGAGGCCCAGCTGAGGTAGAGCTATCAGTGACTTGGCAAACCAGAGGGCTGCTTGGACCAGGGGGCACACAGCAAGGCCAGTGTCCAGTCCAAGGTGCAGCTGAGGTACATGAGAAGCTGCCCAGGCAGGGGGCACACAGCAGTGAACGACAAGGCCAGTGGGCAGGACAAAGTGCAGAGTGAGTCAATGAGAAGCTGCACAGGCAGAGGGCACACAGCAGTGAAAGATAAGGCCAGTGGGCATGACAAAGTACAGAGTGAGTCCATGAGATGCTGCACAGGAAATGTCTGCGACTGTACCCTGCCATGGTCAGCAACACAGTCTGGGGTGTCACGATGGGCAGCACAGGCCCCCCTGTGGGAGAGACAGGTGTGTGAGGTTGATCAACATTCAGACTTGGCTGTCAGTCGGACTGGGAGCTGGCTGTGTGTCGGGCACAGTTGGAGCACTTGACTGGGGAGAGAGAGGCCCAGCTGAGGCAGAGCTATCAGTGACTTGGCAAACGAGAAGGCTGCTTGGACCAGGGGGCACACATCAAGGCCAGTGACCAGTCCAAGGTGCAGCTGAGGTACATGAGAAGCTGCACAGGCAGGGGGCACATAGCAGTCAACGACAAGGCCAGTGGGCAGGACAAAGTGCAGAATGAGTCCATGAGAAGCTGCACAGGGAATAGTTCAACACAGCAAGGAGCAACAAGGCCAGTGGGCAGGACAAAGTGCAGAGTGAGTCCATGACAAGCTGCATAGGCAGGGGGCACACATCAGTGAGCGACAAGGCCAGTGGGCAGGCCAAAGTTCAGAGTGAGTCAATGAGAAGCTGCACAGGCAGGGGGCACACAGCAGTGAAAGATAAGGCCAGTGGGCATGACAAAGTACAGAGTGAGTCCATGAGAAGCTGCACAGGAAATGTGTGCGACTGTACCCTGCCATGGTCAGCAACACAGTCTGGGGTGTCACGATGGGCAGCACAGGCCCCCCTGTGGGAGAGACAGGTGTGTGAGGTTAACCAACATTCAGACTTGGCTGCCAGTCAGACTCAGAGCTGGCTGTGTGTCGGGCACAGTTGGAGCACTTGACTGGGGAGAGAGAGGCCCAGCTGAGGTAGAGCTATCAGTGACTTGGCAAACCAGAGGGCTGCTTGGACCAGGTGGTGTAGTGGCACGTGGAGGTGGAGTCTTGCAGTCGTGAGAATCAGTGTGGGAGGGAGATTGTGGAGGGGTGCCTTTCCACTTCTTGGGTATTCTAAATGGCTTGCCTGACTTTAGATCAATGGGAAGTGGTGTGGACACAACAGGCACACTCAACACCAAGGCAGCAGCAGGTGCAGACACTGGCCCTCCCTCTGGGGACGTGCTGGATCCAGTGGTACGCTTCGCATGGCCTTGCCTTTGCCCCTCCATCCCCTGTCTACCAGGTGTTCTCGCTACAGTGCCCTCCTTTCCCTGCTTCACTGGGCTTGGAATGTGAGTCGAGGTAGTGGGTGAATCTGCCTTGGAGCCCTTCTTATGTGTACCCTTGGCAGTCACCACCTTCTCAGTGGGCACGGAAATTGTCTGCTTGTCTTTGCAAAACGCTTTTGGGACAGGAGATTCCTTGGCTGGGGATGGCTCTGAGGCATGTGACCCTGAGGTCTGCTTCTTTGCTTTTTGGCCCCTGGTGTCACCTGACGGGCTTTTGTCTTTGCGCTCTGGGGTGTCTTTGGTTTCCAGTGGGGATGGTGTCTGCAGCCTGGACCGCTTGGGCTGATGCTGCTGCTGTGTGCTACATGTGCTGTATCGTGACCTTGAGGTCTGTGGAGTGTGGTCACCATCGCCTGATGTGGCCACTGGCATGGGGGTGGACAAAGGGACTTGAGCTGGACTCCGAGATTGTGCCAGTTGAAGGGCTGCTGTCACTGCGGAAGACAAAGACTGGACAATCCGGTGCAGCCCACCCACGTCTGAATGTATGCCCTCCATGAAAGCAACCACCTGAGCCAATTTTTTGTTGTGGTCTATGAATACATTGAGGAGAGCTGTCTGGCCTACTCACAGCTGGCACAAAAGGTCCACAGACTCAGCACTGATGGCAGCAGGGGGGACCGGGGCAGGGGCTGCGCTGCCTGGGGTAAAGGACACTCTTCCCCTCTTACTGGTGCGAACACAGGCAGCACCAGTGGCTGGGAGGGTGGGCACTGTACGCTGTGTGGTGGAAGATGATGCAGAGTCCCCGTTCCCTGTGCCCGCCAACATGGATGCGTCACTGCTGGCATCAGATGATGCAGAGTCCCGGTTCCCTGTGCCCGCCAACATGGATGCGTTACTGCTGGCATCAGATGACACTGAACTTTGCGTCTCGGGCTGTGATTCCTCCAGCAGACTCCTGTCCCCCTCCGCTAGTCACATCTGTGTCACTGCGCTTCTGTGCAGCTGTTGTGCTTGTTTCCCCATCACTGGTGTCCGTCCCCTGTCCCTCCGTGACCACGGGAGATGCTGCAACAAACATATGCAAGCAAAGCAACCATGAAGATGACTAAATCTACATGTTGCACGCCACCCTGTGCAATAACATTGTGCAAACACACTTTTGTTACTCAAACAGTGTCTGTAAACAAGAAAACCAGGCATAAGTGAGCCATGTGACCACACAGCACAACATCCTGCATGTGGCTCCGTTCAAACAGTAACACAAATAGCTCAGACCTGACGCCCACCACCCAGAATGCTATTGAAATGCCCAGTACTCAAATTCCCTTGGGAAGTACAGGTAGGACAAATGCATGACAGCTGCACCCAGCACCGAGGCCACTTACAAGCCACTGCATCACACTACCAACATCACATAGCCCATTGCTGGCACAGGCTGTGTACACATGCAGCCACACACAGCCAAAGTCACCCATCCCAGAATACTCACCCCTAATTTGCTACTGATGCTCCTTCAATCGTGCATTCAGCTCAGGGTGTGTTACGGCCAAGCTGCGGCACATTAGTGGTGTCATGCTGTGCTGTGCCAACCTGCCAGTGCGAGGGAGCAGCCCCAGTGTCATCTCCGCAACGTTCTTTGCCAGCCGTGAGATGTCATCCCACCTCTTGTGGCAGTGGGTGAGCTGTCGTTTTGAGACACCCAGAGCCCGCACCTTGCTCGCAGTGGCCCTCCACATGGCCATACACTGGTGTACTTTGAGCTGCAGGCATGGGAGACAAGAGGGGGCAAACATCAGTGACACAGTGTCATGTAACAAAATCACTCAGGACAGTAGCATGAAACTGATTCATCACAAATCCACAGATTTGTCTTGCAGAGACAGGAATGCATCTCACATGGTACATCTGCATGTGAGAAGCACATGTAAATGCATACAGGTTTGAGGGGGGACACAGTACCTGCACATCTCATGTACAAGCAGGATGCCAGCACAGAAAGCCATGTGTACTCTGCCCACATCTACTGTCCATTTCCAGGTAGAGCAAAACATACATCACATATCAACATGTGTTTGGGGGAGACTCACTATGTCCAACACTGCGCAGGCCTCAACGACCTTGCCCTGTGAATAGCTCACTGTGTCATGTATGTCACATTGAGGGACATGATCTCACAAACCCACACCCTTCTCACAGGGCCAGTTGTGTGCAATCTACAGGGCTGATATGGCTCATTGATGGAGAGTCCTGCAATAAACACACTTGTAACACTGTACATTCAGTGATGTGTATTTGTCAGATTGGGAAGGGACTGTGCAGGCCAGGTGGGCTCACACTGAGATGGACAGCAGTTACCCACACAACCATTCACACAAACAATCACTGTCCTGACTCCTGCATTACCAACTTTCTGCGTCACTGTATGGCTGACAAGACAACACATGTCCCTCCAGTCTTGATGTGCAGGCAGGGAAACATGTGGAGTAGGGTACACCCTGCTTCACCCTAGGAAACAGCATGTTAGGCAGTGCATGACACAACCCCACACTCTCAGGCACATACTGCATCAGACCGACTACATGTGTGCCCCCCCCTGCACTCTCACCCCCACTGTTGAAGACCACGACATTTGGGGCACCATCTAGACTTGGGTACTGTGTGAGCACCTCGTCCACCAGGACCTCCAGCGCCTCGCTTGTGAAGGGACTGGCATGGATCTTCTCAGTCCTTGCCATCACTGTGGACATGAGACAGCAGCGGCGGCAGTGGGCGGTGAGGGGTCTCAGGCAGCAGTCCCTGGAGGCAGCATCAGGTAAAGGGTTTCAGGCAGCAGTCCCTGGAGGCAGCAGCAGGTGAGGGGTCTCAGGCAGCAGTCCATGGAGGCAGCAGCAGGTGAGGGGTCTCAGGCAGCAGGCTCTGTGAGCAGTGGAAATGTGGGGCTCTCTTCCACACATATAGAGCCCCCTGGTGTCGTTTCAGTGGTTCTAAGCTGCTGCAATTGGTGTTCCAGGTCAGCCTTTTTCAATGCATCCACTGACCGGCTCTGCTTTAGCGGAGCACGCCTACCGCGATTTTCAAAATTGCATCATGCGGATCTCATTGGCTGTAAGGACATGGTCCATGGCGGTGACACACCGCAGGGGCCAGGCAGTAGCTACCGTGAGTTGGGTGCCATACAGAGACTTGGGTGACTGGGATTTGGGTGGCAGAGCATGGCAACTGCCATTTCACCATGTGCATATGCCTATCACTACCGCGATTGTGTCCGGGGCATTAGCGGTGACACACCACAGGGGCCAGGCGGTAGCTCCCGCGAGTTGGGTGCCATACAGAGACATGGGTGACTGGGATATGGGTGGCAGGTGACTGTGACAGCACTAATGGACACATCATGCTGTGTTAATGGCTATCTGGCAGTCATCCACAGTGCCCATAAGGTTGATGGCACGTCATAGTGCACACAATGCCAATGTGCCGTGTACCCCACTGCTGAGTACACATGCCTTGTTTGTGTATGTGATTTCTTAGATTGGCATGTACTCCCTCACATGTCATTTGTGATATTGATGGGCCTGTACACAGGACAGTGTTGTTATGGACTCCCCAATGTGTACACATGTCAAGATGTAAAAGTGCAGGGAAAATCACTGCGATGTTTTTCAAGATGAAGATTGTCCATATGTGCCTGTTCGCTTATGTTTGACCATGCACACAATCGTCATGTACGCTCAGCCTGTGGTCATTGTGTTGTTGATGTGTGCCAGGTTCGACTAACGCCTGAAGGTGTGTCAGGTGCATCAGCTAGGTGTGAGACGGTGGTGTTGCATTTTAACACTAATGCTGGATGATATACTCCCAGGCGTGCCCATGGTGAATGTGGCCATAACCCTATGTGCATTCTCATATGGCGAGTATGATTTGAAGGTACTTGCTGTGTCAGTTGACAGGTGTACGATTAGTGTAGCTGAAGGAGTCCCTACATGTCAGCTGGTCTGTAACACAATTTTGATGACAGTCATTGATGGCGCTGTGTCCACCAAAACCTGAGATGCTGTGCCCATCTCATGATGTATTGCATTGACATGTGTCCACTTTCATCTCAACCAGGAGCAGACCAAATCTGCTTCGATCCTTCACAGTGCTGGCAGACATGGAGAATGAGGAGATCATCCGGAAATTCCATCTGGCTAGAGCCACCCTACAGACCCTTTGTGCTCAGTTGAAGCCCCACCTGCAGCCTTGCCGAACATATCCAACAGCTTTCACCCCCACATCTAAGGTGATGGCGTCCCTGCATTTTTTTGCCACTGATCATTCCAGCACACGATGACCAGCGCAGGTGGAATGTCGCAACCGATGTTCAGCATGATGCTATGGGATGTCCTGTCCGCCATGATGATATACAACATATATCCATTTCCCCAGGGGGCAGGAATTGGCTGCTGTGAGGGGAGATTTTTATCCCCTTGGACACATCCTCCATGTTGTTGGTGCCATTGATTGCACCTATGTTGGGCTTGTACCACCACAGGCCTGTGAGCACATCTACAGGAATCGTAAACATTTTCACTCCATAAATGTGCAGGTGGTGTGCCAGGCAGATATGATCATCTCACACATGTGTGCCAAATTTCCAGGCTCGGCCCATGATTCCTACATCCTGCTGAACAGCATTGTACCACAGCTGATGGCTAATCTGCTTCCCAAGCGTGCATGGATTGTGGGTGAGTATACCTAGTCAAATAGTGTGCTGTGTGTGTGACATGCTGTCCTCTTACCCAGCAACATTGCAATGTGTATCTGTGTTTGTCACGCTTAGGTGACTCTGCATATCCCAACCGTCCTTGGTTGCTGAGCCCACTGCGGAATCCCAGGACACCAGCTGAAGTCCGCTACAATGATGCCCATGGGAGGACACGTCGTGTGGTGGAGCGTACCTTTGGTCTGCTGAAGTCACATTTCCGCTGCCTGGACAAGACTGGAGGTGCACTGATGTACTCGCCCGGGAAGGTGTGTCAGATTGTAATGGCATGCTGCATGCTCCACAACCTAGCCATTCGCAAGGAGATCCCCCTGATTCAGGATGATGATGAGCAGCAAAGGCCCCCGCCTGCAAACCAACCCGTGTCCAGTGATGAGGACAGTGGAGAGGAGGAAGGTGTTGACCTGCGTCAACGTCTCATCACCCGCTACTTCACTTGAAGGTGAGTGACAATGTACAACGGATCCATTGTCTGATGATGTTGCTGTTGTTTTGAAGGTGCATGTGGACTTTGTGACTGCAGCCGGTTGTTGACTCAGTGGTGGCTGACAATGTTTCTGGAACAAGGTAGTTTTGTACATCGCCAGGATATGTAGGTTGGCACTTGTTGACCATTGTGATGTGTACATGTTGGATTATCTGGATGGTAGGTGTTGTGTGATGTCTGCGATGCCACACCCAGACTAGTGAATGTTATTGTGTTTTCCTAGGTGCCTTCAACCTCTCCTTGCCTACATAGATTCCATACTCCTGGTACATGGTATCATGTTGAAGACTGTACATCCTGGAATAAAGATGGAGCAGACACAACAACATGTGTTTAAGGATTTATTACTTACAATGGTGACACATGAGGGTGTGAACATTTACATTGAGGTGATTAGTGGAGCAGTGAGTTGACAGTGTGGTAAATGAGATAATTGAGTGGTCACAACATTGATGTGGTGACCCAGTCCTACAGACAGATGCCATTTACAAGGCAGTGTGGAGAAGGACAGTCAAAAAAGTCAATACAGTGGTGAAGAGGGTTGCCATCATGCCTGGCTCCGTGACTGGTGTTTGGCAGGTGCTTTGCCTCCAGTTACTCCCAGGGTTTTCTTCGGATGGACCCTTCTTCGCTTGGCAGGGGAGGGCCCTGCTTTAGGGCCAGTGGGATCTGAGAACTCATCCCTCTCTGTGGCCGCAGGGGAGGATGGTGAACTGTCATCCTGCAGCCCACCAGAGGGAGGTGGAGGTGTTGGTTGTGGCGCAGGCCTGTCCCTCAGTACCGCCACTTGCTGGCCCAAGAGGTCCACAATTTGTCCCATGCGGGTGTTGACGGAACTCATCAGCAGGATGAGCTCGCGGAACACTTCTTCCGACCGGCCCGTTCATCCCTGGGCACGTTCATATTCCCCAAGGACTCTGTTAATGTGGTCCAGGGATTGGGTCCCAGCCTCTTGGTGTCTGTGAGTGACCCTCCCCCTCCCACCTTCCCTGCTGCCACGGACCTGTTGCCTCACCAATGTAGGCACCCACATCCTCACCCTGCCCTCCTCAGTCGGTGGTGTGGGTGGTCATCCTCTGGGACCGGGGGAGTGTTGCAGACAGCACTGGTGGTGGTGATGTTGGTGGTGGTGGTGGTGATGCTGGTGGTGGAGGACGCACAGGCTGTGACAGCAGGGGTCTGCAGAGATGTTGGTATTGCAGCAGATGTGGTGGGGGACAATGGGGTCCTGGGATCTGTTGCGCCCTGGCACACCAGATGGGCCAGCTTCGAGCTCATCGTCCAGAGAATCCCGGGAGTCAACATCCGAGAGTCCATGTACCGGGGGGGAGACTGGCTCTGCAGGTTGCTGGTGTAGTCCTCTGAAGTCAGTTCTTTGTCACCTGTGGGTCAGATGGGAAATGGTCATTGTAGTGCACCCCACAAGCTTTGTGTTAGCTGTATATCATTCATAGTTTGTACACCACACAGTTGACTATTCATCACATTTTATTCTATGTGAACTACTGTGCCTCCTGACATGATGCTGTGGTACATGCATTACTTGTCCATGGTGTGAGTTGTCAATACCTAACATGCGCAACATGCATAATTTGTGAGTACAGGGACATGTTGCCATCTAGGGACTAGCGCAACTAAAAATTTCGGTGAGGACTATTTTTGGCTTACTCTGCCCTGTCAGACGTTACATCTGGGCATGAACTGGCCATTTTCATCTCCTGCATACCTTTGTCTTGTAATGTGCATATCTGGATTTGTACCAACAACGATGCTTTCTTGTTTCTCATTTGGTCCATGCTGCTCTGGCCCCATGACACTTGCACATGGAATTTAGTGATGTGCATGATTGTGCCCAGACTTTCTACTACATATCTATTGGTGTGTCACATTTTGGTTGCTGTGACAGTTTCATTTGCTTAGTTGTGTGCACACTGTGAGTGGCAATAGGATCTGTGTGTATGTGTGTGCAATGAGAGGGCTGGTGTTGTCATGTGGCATCGTGCTTTTTGAGGAGAATGGCTGTGTGCACATACTGGCTACTTACCTGTTATGTTTTCCCATTTGGCTTTGACTTGACACATCTGTGTGTGTGTGTGTGGTGGAGGCTTGCATCCTGCTCAGGGGTGTGACAAGCTAGCATGATATGTCTACCTACCTGTTAGTTTGTTTGTAGTGATACAATGGCTGACACATGCATCTGGGTGGGAGCGGATGCTCCATTGTGATGGTCTGGGGGACGAGTCAGGCTGGGGTGAGTTGTTATTCAGGCATCACACCCCCAAACCGACCTCCCATGGAAGATGTCTGCCTACCTGTTAGTTTGTTTGTAGCGAGCCAATGGCTTGAAACCGCTTCTGGATGTGGAGTGCTCCATCCTGCTTGTGTCGGGACAGGGCTGCCTGTTGGGAGTTGTAGTGCAGCCCCCCGACCTCCCTGTGAAGATGGCTACCTACCTGTTAGATGACGGCCAACAATGCAATGGCTGTAACATGCTTTTGGGTGGGGGTGGGGCTCCATCGCGCTCAGGTGTGGGACAGGGTGCATTTTGGGAGTAGTAGTGCAGGACTCCCACCCCCAAACGGTACTACCTTGGTAACTGGCTACCTACCTGTTAGTTTGTTTGTGGTGAGACAATGGCTTCCAACTGCTTCTGGGTGTGGAGTGCTCCATCCTGCTCAGATGTGTGCCTGGGGGCCTGGTGAGAGTATTACTGCAGTCTTCCCATCCGCATACACCCCTCCCTGTGAAGATGGCTACCTATCTGTTAGTTTGTTTGTAGTGAGACAATGGCTTCCAACTGCTTCTGGGTGGAGGACAGTGCTCCATCGTGCTCAGGGGTGGGACAGGGGGCATGGTAGGAGTTGTAGTACAGTCTTCAAACCCATAAACACCTCTCCCTGTTAAGATGGCGACCTACCTATTAGTTTGTTAGTAGTGAGACAATGGCTTCCTGATGCTTCTGGGTGGTGTGGAGTGCTACATCCTGCTCTGGGGTGGGACAGGGGGCATTACTGCAGTCTTCACACCCACAAACACCTCTCCCTGTTAAGATGGCTACCTACCTCTTAGTTTGTTAGTAGTGGGACAATGGCGTCCAAATGCTTCTGGGTGGTGTGGAGTGCTACATCCTGCTCAGGGGTGGGACAGGGGGCATGGTGGGAGTTGTAGCGCAGGCCTCCCACCCCTAAACAGCCTCAATGTTAAGTTGGCTACCTAACTGTTAGTTTGTTTCTGGTAAGCCAATGGCTTCCCACTGCTTCTGGGTGTGGAGTGCTCCATCTTGCTGAGCTGTGGGACAAGGGGGCCTGGTGGAAGTTGTTGTGCTGGCTGTCTGTGCACATGCCCCCATGGTAATGTTGCTAGTTATGTTTGGGGTGGATGTGAGTGAGTGAATGTTGGATCTGTGAGACATGTGTTGGGGAGTGTGTGGTGCATATGAATGTACTTGGGCCTAGGAGGTGTAGCTTTGTAGTTGTGCAAGACAGTACATAGCAGTGTGGTGGTAGTCATTTGTTTGTACTTACCAGCCTCCACTCCCCCTCCCATGCATTGAATGGTTTTGGTGGGATGGGAGGGCCACCACCAGTCCTCTGAGCCAGCTCACGGTTCTTGCTCCTCTTCTGTTTGACAACCCTCTTCAGGTCATGCCACCACTTCATGATTTCATTTTTTGAGCGTGGGGTGGTCCTTACTGCATTGACCTTATTAACCATCCTTTCCCACATTTGTGCTCTTGTGGCTAATGGTGTCTGTTGGACCAGGCTACCAAACAGTTTTGGTTTCACTCTGACTATCTCATCTACCATGACTTTCAACTCACTCTCTTTTGGCATTTTATGTGTTGCCATGGTGTGTGATTTGCAAAGGGGTTATGGGTGCAGGGGTGTGAGTGGTGGGGGTGGGGATGATGTGTATGGTGTGTGATGGGCAGGGGTGTCAGGGGTACAGGTGTGGAAGTGGTGGTGGTACTGTGTGTGGTATGTGTAGTGCTGGTGTGTTGCTTTGCCTATCCTTTGTTGTCAGGGTTAGTGGCCTTCAGTCTTGGAATGTTGCAAAGGATTGTGGTCAGGGAAGGGGCTGGTTTTATACTCAGCTATGTGGGTGTGTCCAAATGGGGTATTTCTGTCAGGTGTGTTGTGTGGGTTGTCCTGGGATTTGTATTTTTGTGTTTGCCATGTGGTTGTGTCATTGGGGTGCGTTCTGTGTTTTTGGGTGCATGGCTAGTTTGCTGTGTGCACTTTGTGGCCTGCTGTGGGTTTTTCCTTTCATCCGCCATATTTGTCACGGAGCGTTCGCAGCGGTGGCTGTGCTGCAGCTCTTCCGCCGGCTCTCCCATTCATCACTTTTTGCGAATGTGTCGGTTGGAAACTGCGGAACGTACCGCGTGGGCATCAGGGTTATCCTAATTTGACGTATGGTGTTTCCGCTGTCCTGGCGGCGGTTTGATTGTTTACCGTCGCAAATGCGACCGCCACTGACGGGTTTTGGCCATCTCCGCCCCCTACGGGCAGTTTTTCTTGGCCTCGTTTCGCCGCGGTCTGTGTTTTTGGGCGGTTGTTCCTAATTTGGACGCCGGATTTTCTACGGTGCTGGTGGGCGGTTGATTTCCGGATCGGGGTGGTTTTCCGCCCGCCATCCTAATAGGCCCCAAAGTTGGGATTTCACCTGCAATGCCTTTTCCAACACTCTTGAAATAACCTCTTCCAATCAGAAATACTGGGAGATGCTTGGGGACTGGAAAGACAGAGGACTCCTTGAGTGGGAAGAGTACACCTTCCTCAAATATGACATTCCCTGAACTCCAGGGATGGGGAGTGTTTGAATATAATTTAAAAAAAGAAATAATTAATACATTTTATTGATCGATTTATTTTTAGGAGTGGGATGTTGAGTTTCTAGGTGATAAGGGAGGGTAGTGTATTAAAATAATTTAATATTTATAAAAAAATATTTAATAATTTTAACAGATTGGTTAGAAATGTATATTATTCCTTTTTTTTTTAAATTTAGAATGAAGGTGTGTAATTGGATGTAATTTATATAATATTGTTTTTAACGAAAAATCTAATATATATTTTAATAAAGGATAGTTTTAAATATATTAATATTATAAAATATAGATTATGAATAATTCTAAAGTTTTAATATTCCACATTTCACTTATGGTAATAGTTAATCATTTAAAATTGTGTTTATGGAATTAATATTGTACTTATTAATATTTAATATTTAATATTTTAGTTTTCTTAGACATATATATGGGATATTAATATGTATAATATAATTTATATAAATTAATAATAAAGCATACATGAATAGTGATTTATTACAATACTTTTGTGGGGGGATTCATATGTACAATGTAAAAAAAGAAAAGTTTATGTATGAAATATAGTCATTTTTAATATATATTGTTATATTTACTATTTTGTGTAATCTATATGATAGTAATATTTTTAAAATTTTGAGAGTTATTTAAATATTGGAAATATTTGTAAATGTTATTAATAAAGGAAATTAGTTTAATGTATAGTTTATTTACACATGTAATTTTAATTTTAGGGGGTTAGTAAATGATATGTGTGTAGTGTCCAGCACCTTCTATGACTTAATAGAATTGGGGCTATAGGTTTCACTGTGACGTACATACCATCACACCTAGGACTCAGGGTGTATGTGACATGTCCTAGATATATCCAACCTGCAACTGTGTACATGACTCAGGACCATAACTGTACAGTTGCACATCACAGTGGTAATGTGCACAACACACAAAGGATTCTGTCCCCATGAACACGTGCGCAGCCTGGGAGTGGCTGCACAAAAGTGCCACACAACCAACCAAATTTTTGCCCACCAAAACACACAGGTAATGCAGCCTAACATGCCATGGGACACAGTGTGGCACATGCTGTAGTGTGGTAGGTGTGCACCTGAGTCCCTGGCAAGTAATTGTGTGTGGAAGCCGTCAAAAAGTGACACCAATGTCAACCGACGCAGGTGACTATGCATACGCACTGCACAGTTCAGGACCGAGCCATGTGTCCGCTTAGCCATTGACTGCAATGAGAACCGATGCGGGTGACTATGCGTACACATTGCACAGTTCAGGACCGAGCCATGCGTACTCTTAGCCATTGACTGCAATGAGAACCAATGTGGGTGACTATCATGCATACGCGTCGGGCAGGCATGGACCGAGACCGGCGCACGCTTGGCCATTGAACCGTATGGAGACGGGTGCATGTGTATTTTCAAACTACACGTTGTACAGTCAGTTGACCGAGCCGTGCACACCCATTGGCTCTGGACTGTCATGGAGACGGATGCGGATTCAAAACTTGTACGAGGTGTGCGCTGGAAATTCAGTTGGATGCCTACAACAATGTTGCAATCCCTAGGGTTTTATGAAGGTGACAATTTGAACAATGCGGAAGACGTGTACGAGTCGTACATTTCCATGGATTGGCCAGATTCATAAAATGCAACCGTGTTGGACTTATCACTTGGGACATATGGCACAGATTCTGCCTCTGCAGCACAGATATAAGGCTGGCTGACCCCCAGGGAGCTCACCTGCCTGTACTACATGCTACTGGACCACATCTCTGATACCACTGCTGCTGTCTCTGCATCCTCGAACTATTGCTATGGCACGTACTCTGGAGAGGGCCCCAGCCTTCACTGAGGAGGAGAACCAGGCCCTGCTGGATGGACTCCTTCCACAGTACAGGACACTGTATGGGAAACCAGGGGAGCAGGTGAGTGTGCAGTCCACTGCCTTCCTAATTGTGCATGTTGTCTGACTAGCAGTACTAGCAGTGTATACACCAGTGGCAAGCGTACTCACTGAGTACTTTCATCCCCCAAAGTGTGTAGGTACATGTGATGAACAGGTGTTCTGCAGCTAAAGTGCATTTGTGCAAGCTTAAACTTCCCAGGCATTGTTAACATGTCAGACATGCAGGGCATTTGTCCATTTCCATGGGTGCACTACCTGTGTAACTCCTTGTCATTTGTGATGACGACATGTATAGCCAACTGTGTGCAGCACAAATATGGGCAATGTGTGTTAATGGACTTTTAACTTTGTCATCCTCACAGGTTGATGCCCACCAGAAGCAGGAGATATGGATGACCATCGCCCGGGCAGTTCTGTCGGTGGGGTTTCCAAGAGCCGGATCCGCAACTGCCAGAAGAGGTGGCAGGACCTTCGGGGCTGGACCCGGAGGATCGCAAGGGTTCAGCTGAAGCTGTCGCCTCCTCGCAGGAGGGGCGGACACCGGACCCTGACCCCCCACATGCTCAGGATCCTGGCGGTGGTCTTCCCAGACCTGGATGGGCAGCTGAAGGCCAGACAGCAGCAAGGAGGGGGTAAGTCCATGCCTAATCTGTGCACTATGTCTGACATGCTATTTGCAGTATTTTGGCCTGGTCACACTTCCACATTACGTAGGTCTTGTAGTCCAGTACTCATGTCCCTCAATTGTGTGATGCACCCTCCTCATCCGATCCACAGGTGTGGACCCTACAGTCTGTTGCCTGTGTCACTAGGGCACTGTGTCCCTGCAGTCAGCTATGCTTCAGCTTCCGGACAGCATCTGTTACTGTGACTCTGTTGTGGGTTTCATGGGTGGGTCAATTGTTTACACAATGCCTGAGATCTGACATGTGATCTGTGTGTGCTCTTGATATGTGTTACAATTGCTGGTCTGACTCACCACATGTGCCTGGGGTTTTTCAAACACACCCATGCATCAGGGGACTCCAATTTATGTGCCTCAGGAGTATGTATATCAAGTGTGTCACACTTGCTTAGCCACCTGACTACTGTCCAGGGCTAAACACTGTTTCACATAGACCTGGGCAGTCATGCCTACTCAAGGGCATTTAGAAACACTCTGTAATCCCACTCCTGTGTATCAACTTACAGGTTGTGCTCAGTGACATGTGCCTTCCGGTGTCTGCCTCTGTGTCATTGTGGTGTGGCTTCCTTTTCCGGACAACTGGGGTGTTCATGAGTTTGAGGGTCAGCAGGACATCTGAGATGTGACTATGAGAGACAAGACCTGTGTGACATATAGGTGTGTGATCACTTGACAGTGCACAATGGTGTATGCAACTGTGAACTTCAGGCAGCTGTGTTTCATGCACAGCAGACTGTTATGTGCTCATGTACAGGGAGTTGTGTTCGTAGAGACTTATATGTCTGTTTTCTATGATGTGGGGTCTTGTCAACTGCAGAGTTTGCTTTACCCATGAGCTATGATTGTGACACAGTGCATACTGTTGTTGTCTGAATGCCCTGCCCCTGTGACAGGAGACAGTGTTGACTGACTTTCCAGGCATGCCAGTGCCATGGCATTTAACTTGCTATGAGTGATCCTGCATAGTGTTCAAATGTGCTCCAAGCACCCTATTGTGGCATTGACTAACCGGACATGAGAACATCATAGTGTGTGTTGCTGACATGCAAGACTCTGGCCATCCTGACACCTGTACTGAGTCAGTGGCAAGAGATGTGATGTGTGTATAGTGACATACTCCCTCATGTTCACTTGCATGTCCAACAAATGTGTAGGTGGTGCATGTCGGCACATTGGGGTATTAGCATCCAACATGCAACAGACATATGGGAGCAAGACCAGGAGGGATGTGAGTGCCATGGTTGATGGTGAGACAGACAATTAGCTTATTCTAAACAGTGTGAGCACTTTGAGCAGTGTTCAGCTGATGATGCCAGGGCTTACCCTGTGATGTGCTGTACTCACTATGGTGTGTGCAGTCAGTGTCCCTCCTCCAACAGTCCCGCACCCTTCCTACCCCTGCACCACCCACGATTCCTAGCACCCTACCTGTCCCAAGCACATTCACACAAACCCACAGACACTGGCAGCACACAAACACCCAAACGAAGGGATAGATGTGCACACAAGCAACCTCAGGGGAATGATACCACACTCACAGGGGATGGTTTGCAGACACACACACAGTCATCCACAACCACTCTGCAGTCCTCCAATATCTCTCCCTCCCAGTCCCCTTACCCTGCCTCACCTGCAACCCCATCTCCCCAGAAGCTCTTCCTCTGTGACCTTGGCCTCTTCCCCACAGACCCAGCAGATCCAGCTTATAAGGGAAAGAGGAAGTCCCCACACACAGATGGGAGTGCCCCTCATACCTGGAAACCCTCCCCCAGGTGCAGTCAGACTGAGGCCCCCACCCACAAGTCCTCCCAGGGCCGGAAGAGCAAGACACCACCCCTGCTGCGCAGCTCCACGACAAAGTCTCCGTCCTCCATCCCCCAGGCCACCACTCCACAGGTTCCCCTGCCACACCCTGCCCCAGGTTCCCCCACCCACAGATGCACCATCCCCAAAATGCTCAGGCCCTCCCCCCCTACCACTTGCTCTTCCACCCCCACCACCCCCAGTCAAACAGTTTGTGCCACTGATGTGGGGACCGTGTCCCCCCCTCTGTCCTGCCGACCTCACCTGAACCCCATTCCGCTCCCATTGAGTTAGACACTGCAGTGGAGTCCACGACCACCCCGTCTGACTTGGGCACTGCAGTGGGGACCCAGTCCACTCCATCTGACCTACCCACTGCAGTTGTGCCGGCACCCACCCCATCTGACTTGTGCCCCACAGTTGTGACTGCACCCACTACTTCAGTCAGCTCCACTGCAGTTGCCAGTGACTCTCCTGCATCTACCACCCCTTCACTGCCCCCTTCTGCTGAGCCCTGATACTGTCCCCGCGGTGCCTGGCCTGCCCCCATGTATGCCCCTCCGAGGGGATGTCCCCGTCCTTACCAGTGCAGGCAAGCAACGTGTGACAGTTGTCACTCAAATCACATTGTTGACATTTGGATATGGACTGGCCATTGGCCTTTGTTTGAAAAGGACTTTGCATTTAAAAATTGCTGAATAAAGCTTTTTTCTTTATCCTTGAGAATTTGATTTAGCTGTGCATTATGTTGATGATGTTTAGCATGACCTTGCAGTTGTAATGCTGGATTTCCAATGTTGAATACTGAGGTGTTGATGTGAGGTACTGCATGTGGTCAATGAGATATGTATCCTATTCTGGTCGGTATCCATGTCATCCTTTGCAGCTAACTGGGTGTGTCATGATTAACAATTTGTGAACATCTCTGTAAACATTTCATTTGCATGGTCACATCTGTGGCTTGCACACATGCACATATGATGTGCTTCCAATTGTCCAATTTGTCTATTTCCCTTACTGTGGGCGCATCTCCACTGGACATGTTGGTGTGGGCATCATTGGTGTAGGAGCAACTGGGTCCTCTGTGCAACTTGCTGGACATATGTATTGGGTATGTGCAGATGACTTAAGGGACACTCCCGTACCCAGGCTGTTGTGACCAGAGCCTTCATTGTGTGGTAACTGATGGCTGACTGACCAAGTGTTCTGCTGATATGATTGAGACCTGCTGGGACTATGTTTGGCACAGCTGAGCTTCCACAGAAGTTGAGTCCCCTCAAGTAAGTGTGTTGTTCTGTGACAATGCCTTGGCCCATGGTGTGTTTTGTGTGGGCATGTGTGTGTGTGTCAACATCCCTTTCCATACACAGGCAGTGTTCCATTGATATGTTCCTGTTGTTAGTGCTTGCTGAGTTGTACTGTGTTCATCCCACATCTTTGCCATGGGCTACCAGATATGTGGGTGCATGACACACTACTGTTAATTGGTGTTTCATCATTGGAATTTGCCAGTTCTGAGTGGTGATGATGAGGTCAGACGCAGATGGGACACAGTCAGGGGTCCCCAAGGCACTTCTTTGTTCGCAATATCATGTAGTTGTCCCTAGCTGGTACCGTTCAGTGATTGAGACATGTGTATGTGTGTGTGACTGCTCCCACTCGTCCGGTTCAGGGCTGCAATGTTGGCAGGTGTCAGCATGTTTGCCTTGTGGTTCTCCTTGGCTTCTGCATTGTCATGGGCCTGTGGCAGGTATTCCGAAGGTTATGGGAGCTTTGACGTTATGGCCATGTACCACAAACTGTGCAGTATGTCTGTCATTCACCAGGGTTGTAGACTGTCCTTGTGTGATGAGACTGTGCACCTTAGATCCTCCCAACATTACTGTGTTTGTCATGGGTGCATGTGCAATGTCACCTGTCCATGTGGGTTTCACAGATGCACATTGGTGCAGTTCAGGGTGTGTGGTGTTGAGGGTGGACTGTTGTAAATGTTTACATGGATGGGCCCCAGCGCCCGTTTGACCATGGATGACAGGCCATGCTGAGTGATTTGTGTAGGTGTAGGTGAGATATAAGTTTGTGGCACAGGACACATGTCTGGGTTTCACAGTTTGTACAACATCTACCTTTGTCATCACAGTGGACGTGTCATGCATGCTTGTGTCACCCCAATGTATGGTCCCTGGGGGTAGTGCTGTTGTGTGTCAGTCTCTTGCTGTGTTAGTTGCTGTTCATTCCAGCTTGTGTCACATGTGCCTGTTGTGCTCCCTCTCATCCCCCAATGCCTGATTGCCCACTGAGGGTGTCCCAATGATGGTTTACTTTTGTCTGGCACTGTGTCCACATCTGTGTCACTGTGGTTCAGCCCCCCTCATGTGTTGTGTAGTTGCCTGGGGATACTGAGACACACACACACATGTTGTGTCAGATGTGCAGTGTGAGGTTGCCTGTTTGTGTTTGTGCATCTGCAGCAGTGCATTGGTATTGCTGTTGTGGGCCATTATCTGGATGTTGTTTTTGTGATTTTCCCTGCTGTTCCTGTGAGTCATATCACATCATTCTGCACATTCATCCTGGTAGTTAGGTCCCATTGCTGCCATGGAATGGGAGTTTGTGACCTGACACCTACAGTCTACACAGGATGTTTTTATTTGTGTGTCTATTTTCGAGATGTGTGTATGCGTTGTGATGGTCACTTCTGCTTTTGTGTCATCGTACACTATATGCAATGTCAGCCCCCATGGGTGGTGCTTGTCTGCACATTGCCGAGAGTATGTTAGGGTTTCACAGAACTGTTAGCCTCACCACATCTCTGTGGGTATGGGACACAACCACTACTTTACCACAAAAGTGTTTCATGTGTTGGGAGCAGGAATAATACATGCTGTTTGGCATTTGCAGCTTTGACCACGATGACACTTACCTTTTGGTCACTGTGATGAGGGAACTTTTAGACCCCATTGCCACAATGCTCAACATTTGCTGCAGTTTGGAACCCCACACTTAACTTTTGTTCTACACAGTGAGGGCGTATTAGTGCACATTGACACAGTGCTATAGTGATGCTTGCCTTGTGTAGGCCACACTCAGTTTTTGGTCACACATGTGATGGTAGTTACATTGTATGTTTGAAGTCATAATCACTGTTGTGGCCGTTTGTCACAGACTACACACTGTTGTCATGATGTTAGGGCGGATCTATTTTGCTGACATACCTAATGCTTGTGTATGATTGATGTGTGGTGCATCACCCATCCTATGGGTGGGGGTGGCAGTAATGCTGGGCAACAGGTCCCCTATGGGTGGGGGTGGCAGGAGTGATGGGCAACAGGTCACCTATGGGTGGGGGTGGCAGGAGTGATGGGCAACATAAGCCCTATGAGTGGGGGTGGCAGGAGTGCTGGGCAACAGGTCCCCTATGGGTGGGGGTGGCAGGAGTGATGGGCAACAGGTCCCCTATGGGTGGGGGTGGCAGGAGTGATGGGCAACATAAGCCCTATGAGGGGGGTGGCAGGAGTGCTGGGCAACAGGTCCCCTATGGGTGGGGGTGGCAGTAGTGCTGGGCAACATAAGCCCTTTGAGTGGGGGTGGCAGTAGTGATGGTCAACATAAGCCCTATGGGTGGGGGTGGCAGGAGTGCTGGGAAACAGGTCCCCTATGGGTGGGGGTGGCAGTAGTGCTTGGCAACAGGTCCACTATGGGTGGGGTTGACAGTAGTGATGGGCAACAGAAGCCCTATGAGTGGGGGTGGCAGGAGTGATGGGCAACAGGTCCCCTATGAGTGGGGGTGGCAGGAGTGCTGGGCAACATGTCCCCTATGAGTGGGGGTGGCAGTAGTGCTGGTCAACAGGTCCCCTATGGGTGGGGGTGGCAGGAGTGCTGGGCAACATAATCACTATGGGTGGGGGTGGCAGGAGTGCTGGGCAACATAGTCACTATGGGTGGGGGTGGCAGGACGGCTGGGAAACTGATCCCCTATGGGTGGGGGTGGCAGGAGTGATGGGCAACATAAGCCCTATGAGTGGGGGTGGCAGGAGTGCTGGGCAACAGGTCCCCTATGGGTGGGGGTGGCAGGAGTGCTGGGCAACATAGTCACTATGGGTGGGGGTGGCAGGAGTGCTGGGCAACAGGTCCCCTATGGGTGGGGGTGGCAGGAGTGATGGGCAACATAAGCCCTATGAGTGGGGGTGGCAGTAGTGATGGGCAACATAAGCCCTTTGAGTGGGGGTGGCAGTAGTGATGGGCAACATACCCCCTATGAGTGGTGATGGTAGTGGTGCAGGCCATGCAACCCCTATGGTGGCCTGTTGCTAGTGGCCAGGATATGGATCCCCTGTGTGTGTGTGACATTTTGAGGGTACGTGTCATTTGTTTGTGTGGTGGGTGTCTGACTTACCGTCTGCGTGTCCGCGTCTGTTCCTGATCCGGTCATAGATGTACAGTATTGGTATGACCTGCGCGATGGGATTCATGATGTGTTCATCTCGTACACGCTGCTTGTTGCTCCGTCTCGAACCCGTCCATCTTGTAACCGTGGATTGTGTTCTGGTGAGAATCGTCCCTGATATGCTTCTTGTCCGGATGCTGTGACGTGCTGTAAATGGCGACCCGTCCGGTGCGTATGATTTGCGCATCGTACTTGTCCAGCCGGAAAACTGCTGTGGATACTGCTTCCGGTCCACTCGGTTCGGCGTTCGGAGATACGGCTCGGACCGAGAATGAAGCTTGAATCACAGCCTACGTGTCGGTCGGATTTTTGTCAGTTATGCGCATCGTACTTCCTCGTCCGGACAGACAGGCTCCGGGTACGAGTCGGTCGCAAGGTAAGGCTACGAACATCTCTCGGAGAGCTGTCCAATCCGGATCGGAATCGACCCCTAAGTAGAGTGGGAATAGTAAATTATATAGGTTTAGTGTTTAGCACATTCAATGATTTATAACTAACTGGAATGTGAATATTAAATTACATATGTATCATCGTGATAGACCCCATTATCTTTATTTATACATAACAGATTTTTTAAATGTTTATAATATCACATATAATAATAATGCAGAAAATAATTCTAACATTGGTAAATTTTTATATACAGGTATGTATATTTTGTAACAATAAAAAATTATGTTTTACATTTATTTATAACATTTATTTTATAAATGTAACTTTTTATAACAGTTGTACAGTTTTGTTTTGTATTTCCAGAATTTATTATTTGGTTACATATATTGTAAAAATTAAATAATATACCATTTGTTATACAAGGAATCATTTAAAATGTATAACAATTTTTTGACATTAAGGTGCCGATTCCGATCCTGTAAAACCCGGGTATGAATGGTCGTATGGAGCGTTTTCTCCGTACGACTCATACCCGTGAAATCCTCCTTACAAACCAGCAAGTACGATTCGTACAGAAATACCATTTCCGTACGATTCGTACAAAACTACTTGCGGCTAAAAAATACCCACAATTTCGATCCGGGACATCGCGTACGTGACGTCCGGACGGAGTCAGGCAGCGTTTTACGGACCAGCAAGTACGATTCGTGCCTACATCACTCCGCACAGCTAATATTTTACGGCAGCCAAAAACTCCCGGGAAGTTGAGGACGACGCGAAGAAGGAGCACCTGTACGCGACGGACAGCCATGGACCCCATCCTATGTGTAATCCCGGCCCTCCTAGCCTACAACCTGGTGCACCGAAACCGACGCAGATGCCGCAGAAGGTCAGAACAACACCCATGGTCAAAGGGGGGGGGCGAGGGGCATGCAACTTAACCCCTACCCAAATTATACCACATATAACATGTACATACAGTACGTCCAGGGTCTGGTCACTTCGGGGGGCGTGTCCACCAAGGCCTGAGTCCCGCCACAACGGAAGTGGACGTGGACGCGTCACGTCACCACAACAATGGTGGTACACCCTCAGAGCGTGGGTACGGGTTGTACCACGCGTACTCCTATGTCACCCCAACAATGGTGGAAGGGTCCTTAAACACTAAAACTGCAACCGCGACTCTCATTAAATTGTACATAGCACGCGGTCGTGTTCTCACACTGCACCCATCTTCCATGGGGTCCCTCCTTACTCACCATGGGTGGTTCCTAGGGGTATTCAAAAAGTGGAATTATGCTGTTCCTCTAGAGTCAGGGTATGCAGAGTCCTGAAAGACTGGAACCAACCGTGCACCAACAGGGGTCAGTGTTGGGAATCCATATGTTGGATTGTAATGCCCTCACACACCCTTTCTGGTGTTTATGAGGAAACCCTTCGGAACATAAAAGGTT
Source organism: Triturus cristatus (assembly GCF_964204655.1). Lineage (NCBI taxonomy): Eukaryota > Metazoa > Chordata > Amphibia > Caudata > Salamandridae > Triturus > Triturus cristatus. The sequence continues at coordinate 394,245,540 of NC_140595.1, forward strand.
GGAGAGCTACCCCACCATTGGATACTGAAGTACCAGAGTTACCTATCCCAGGGACGCCAGGTGCATAGGGCTGAAGTGGCATCAGAAACCGTTGTCGATCTCAATGGGAGTCTTCAAAGAAATGCCACTGCTGGAAAGAAGAAAGGTGTCTGGTGGAACCCACAGGTGGATTCTTGAAGGAAGGAACCTAAAAGCAGAAGGGACAGAGTCTGGGCCACTCAGGAGTGACCAGGGGCTCGGTAGACGAATGCCCACCGATGTCGGGTGCTTCAGGTGTGAAGAGGGCGACGTTGCCTCTACAGCCACAGGAGAAGCAGGAGACATCAAGGATGACCAGGATCTGGATACGAGCTGTCCCAAGATGGATGTTGAGTGCTGAGGGAGCACCAACAAGCCTTGGCAGCTGCAACCCACAAAGAAGATCGAGGAAGGTCACGGTCTGGCCCAGTAAGGACCAGGAGATTCACCACAGCAAGGGGAGTCAGGGCAGTCCTGGAGAAACTAGGGGAGCCCAAGAAAAGCAGTGTTGTCCCTCAAATGGACCCACAGGCCAAAGGCACAGAAGTCGAGAGGGGACCTCTAGCAGTTTCACAAAACAACAGCTTGCAGGGCACAGAGTGCTAGTAGGCCAAAGTCCTTTGTACAAAATGTGTGCAGAGGTTGGGGCTTTTGATAGCACAATGCACTTAGCTGGGGAAAGCCAACAATCATATGCACTTGCAAATGTAGGCAGTGCACAGGGGTTCATGTTATTTGGTCCCCACAAGGGATACTGGCCTCAAACATGGTGAGATGGCAGCTCAACCTCAAGGAATGTAGAAACTGACCTCCTGTGTTGCTGAAGTCTTCGGAGTCTGCAGGAGCTCAGGATCAGCAGACCAGTCAGTTGCATTATGCGTTCTGCGAATGCGGAGGAGTGACTCCTTCACCCCAAGGGAGATACTTCAGTTGTCCTTGGTGCTCCACAGGTCCTGCACAGAGCCGGTATGGTGCACATGCACAGACAATGCTTTGGACTGAGAGGGGGACGAAGTCAGGCCCATTCGAAGTCCAGTGAAGGCCAGAGTGTTCAGACGGTCAAAGGTCAGTGGTTTCTTGATCAGAATCTTGTCCATGCACATCTACGGTCCTACAGCCAGGTAAACCCTTTTGTACCCTTGGGAGAGGGTTGATCAGATTAAAGGAACCCTCCCAGGGAAGGGTCAGGACAAAGTGGAGGATACTCCCATGTCTTTTGTCCAGTTTTGCGCCAGAGCAGGAGCCAACAGCTTCCAGGACTGGTTTGAACTGGACTTTGCACAGGGACACCATGTGTGCCCCAGATGCAGACTTTCAGGCACATTGAAAGTGCACCCACCCAACTCCAATTCACTACATTTTGCCTGGGAGGTTCCTGTGACAGGATGCTTATTGCCCTGCATTTCCCTGCTCGAGCTTGGCTCAGCAGCAGGAGGGCAGAAATGTGTCTCAGGTCGGCAGCAACCATTTTGTGCTGCCCGGGTCGAGAGGGCTGGTACCGGGAAGACCAGTGACCCCATTAAGCTTGCTTCAGAAGGGTGGAATCATACCTCCCACACAGTTACCGGTGTGGAGGTATGAATCATACCAAACACGACATGTTTTGTTGCAGCCGTTTTTTGGGATGGCATTTTACGCGAGCATATAATGCACCTCTACCTATATGTCTGGCTGCGTCACAGACAACCTGGGAGAATGATCTCCAAAGGCTGCAGTGGGGCGCTGCTCATGCAGGGGCACCCTCTCATATAAAACTCAGCACCCTGCCTTCAGGACTGTCAAGGCCTGCTAGAGGGGTGACTGATAGGTTTTAAGTGAAGTGACCTATAGATATAGTAAACCTATATCTAAAGTAAGTGGCGCATGCACCATCTTACACAGGCTGCACTGGCAAGCCTGTAGTTCCATTTTGTATGGCCTCTCATGGGTGGCATTATTATTATTATTATTATTAATATTTATAAAGCGCGACAGCTACTTCCAACGGAAGTGTCCCGGCACTAGCGTCCTACAGGCACAAGGGATAGATCGGAAAGAGGCTTGCGGCAATCTCTAAGGTAGCCTGAATAACCAGGTCTTCAGGGCCTTTCTAAACGGTAATTCCTTATCAATCTGTCTGAGATCATTGGGTAGAGTGTTCCATAGCATTGCCGTTTTCACGGAGAACGCACGTCCACCTGTCCTAGTATTTCTGAACCGTGGAGTGATCAGAAGGTTTTGATTGCAGGATCTAAGAGTTCTTGGCGGAAGATATTTCTGCAGTCTCTGTTTCAGATAGCGGGGGCCTACCCCTCTAGTTGCTTTATGAGCCAACACGAGGGCTTTAAACTGCACTCTTTTACTTACAGGCAACCAGTGAAGGCTTTGCAAATGAGGCGAGATGTGGTACCGTAAAGGCACATTCCTCAAAAGCCTGGCCGCAGCGTTTTGGACACGCTGCATAATACATAATACATGCTACAGCCCATGGGAGACCTCTGTGGTACCTATGCCCTGGGTACATGTGTACCATAAACTAGGGACTGAAAAGGGTACCCCAGTATCCAATCTGGAGTGTACCTAAGTACATTCATAACATTTTAGGGAGAAAGCAGATAGACTAGTGTCCTGATCAGCAGGATCCCAGTCAAACTAGTCAAAAACAGTGTAACATCAATCAAAAAGTGGGGGTAACCATAAGAAGCAGATCCTACTTTCCTACAGCATTGCCTTGAAAGTGTGGTTGAGGAGTTTAAATTGTGCTTGTTTTTATATGGGGAGCCAGCGGAGCTCCTTCAGGTGTGTTGTGATGTGGGTGTGGTGTGGATGATTAAGAGAGATTCTGGCCACTGAGATCTGAGTGTTCTGCATCCTTCTGATGAGATTGTTGGTGTTCCTGTAGTCTAGCTTGCTTGTCATGTTGAGTTTGCTATTGCTGACGAACCTGAGGTTCTTGGCATGGGTGGTGGGGGTGGATGTTGGTCCTAGCTCTTTTGCCACGAGGTGGAGTCCCATGGCAAAGAGCTCTTCACGAAGATCACAATTTCGGTCTTGTCGGTGTTCAGCTTCAGACAGCTAGTCTTCATCCAATTGGCGATTTCAGTCATGTAGGTATTGAACTTGATCCCAGTACTGGGATGCTTGTCCATGGGGAGAGAATGAGTTGTGTGTCTTTGAAGTAGGAGAGAAAGTTGTCATTACGATAGCAGATGATACTGACTAGAGGGGCCAAGTAAGCGTTGAAGAAAGTTGGGCTAAGGGAGGATCCTTGCAGATCTCTGCAGATGAGGCTGCAGGCATCCAAGGTGTACATTGCCAGGCTGGGTGACTGCATCCTTCCATTCAGGAAAAGAGCAGATCCATCGAAGTGCATGTCCTAGGATTCTGATATGATGTAGGCGTTGGGTGATGATGAGGTGGAAGACCATCTGAAATGCTGCGGAGTGGTCTAGGAGGATGATGGCCACCATTTCTCCTCTGTTCAGAGTCATGCAGATGTCATCCAAGGCAGCGAAGAGGGCAGTTTTCCAGCAGGGGCTGGGTATATAACCGGACTGAGTGGTGTCAAGAAGATGGTGGTCATTGAGGTATTCGGTGAGATGTGTGTTGATGATTTTCTCGAAGACCTTGGCTGAAAACGGTGGCAGGGAGATCAGTCTGTGCAGCATCAGGTGGGCCTGAGATTATTGTAAATGGTGCCAGTGTTTCTGAGAGGATGAGTAAAATAGAAAAAGTGCACAAGAGTGACTTTCATAAAAGCCCTGTGAACCCTCCATAGGCTTTATAATCTATAATTGTTTATTTTTAATCTTTCCTCAAAGGCACCATTTTAGGATGTCTTGGTAAAGGTCAATTGAGTTTAATGCCACTGAAAAGGGGGTGTATGATGAAAGGCATTTCCATGTTCAATGCCAATTCTAAATCACTATCAAGGGCATTTTTTTAAACCCTAGCATTATTATTCTCCACAACATGCACATATATAAAAATAATCTTGCAGATATTCAGGGCTACTCCCAAAGGTAAAATTGATATGTGAGGAATTAACACATGTAATTCACCCTTACACTTTTGAGTAACTTTATTACTTTGACTACTCACAAAATGGGAGTTACTCAGATATCTAGATTTACATGTCTTCACCCTAAATGAAAATGCCTTTTTGCATTATCACCCCCAAATTTTTGGATTGTCTGAAGATGCTCTGAGGCCTGCTAAACAGACAGACATCAGTGCCAGTGCTCTGATCCTTAAAAGGCATATGTCTGATTTGCTCATCCACAATTGACATGAGTTAACTTACTTAAAAGTCCCTAGTATATAGTACAAGTGGGATCCAGGGCATGTAAGTTTAGGTGTCTCTCGTGGACTGCAGAACTTATTGTGCCACTACAAGTCTAACGAACCAAAGTGTGACTCCCAGCCACCATTGCTGGCTGGCGGAACAGTTTTGAACTGTCAACTTGACTTTGGGTAAAACCTAACCTTAATGGGTTGCCCCTAAACTTAGTAAACTATTATGCCCCAGTGATGGATGAGCCTGAACCATTGCAGTAGATATACAAGATTGTGTTGGGGAAGTTCGCCCGATTATTTTGGGGGGGGATGGATTTTAATTACATCCAGGAGCTTGCCGAGGATATTTCGAATAAAACAGAAAAACAATTAAAACCTCGAGCTGAAAAGATCATTGATACCCTTAAGTGGGATTTCCATTTAGTAGGTCCACAGAAGTCAGACCAACCTGGTTTTAAACAAGGTACCTGTTTTTCAGGTCGGGACCATACCGCCTCTCGTATTGATTTCTTTGTATTTTCTCCTTTGATTACGAGGGCAGGATCTGATATTTTTGCCAATTCTTTTTCTGACTATTTGCATATTTCAGTTATTATAGAGATCGGGGCAACTCAGAGCTATAGGCCCAGGTGTCAGCTGGACCATTGGTTTTATTATCGGATCAACAATGGCTTATTGGAATGAGAAAATGTATCCTGGAATATTGTTCAACAAAATAAGGGTACAACATCCTTGTTTTCTATATGGGAAGCTTTTAGCTCCTCAGCTAGAATACAAATTATAGTCTATCAGGCAAATCAAATCAAAATAGGGAGTGCCAACAAAATATTGCTCAGTTACAAATGGCTGTAGATCAAGCAGCACATTTAAATATATACTCATCGGCCTAGGCACAGGCCAAGCAGAATTTGAGTGATTTTTTTGTGATGAAAGAAATTACTTGCTCAATGGCCTTTCATCAGCAATTATATGAAGAAAGTCAACAGAGTGGGAGATTTTTGGCCTGGTCAGCTCTGGTAAAGCAAGAGGCAGAATATGTTAGGAAATTGAAAAATTCAGTGGATAAATATCAAGTCTCTGAGCTCTTTGTAGAGCATTATAAGCATGTATATGAAGCCAGTTATTTCACTTCCCACTTAAATATAACTCAATATTTTCAGACTATCATACCATCTTTGGGAGAAAACAAGGTGAACCAATGTATAACCGCATTTTCACTTTATGAGGCAAAAGACGCTTTAGCATGACAAGGCCGGTGGTAATGATGGCTTTCCAACCGAATTTTATGAAACATTCACTATTGAATTATTGCTTTTATTGTCTGAATTTTCAATCATATTAAAGACGGGGTGATGTTTCATCTTATTTTAAGGAATCAACTATAATCAGTTTTTTTTAAAGGGGAAGGATACTGAGAGCGTAAATCCTACAGGCCTATTAGTTTGCTCAATGCTGATTATAAACTTTTCAGGAAACTGTGTGATTCGTATCACTCCGTTTGCTCAGGTTTTAGCTCACGTCTTAAATCACAGAGATCCAACAGGATTTATGGCAAGTCTGCTGATGGCCGCAAATACAGCCTTTTTGCTTCCAGCAATTGATTTCTCCTCAGTTAACCAGACAAAGGCTGTACTTATAATGGTTGATGCGGAAAAAACCTTTGATCTGCTTAACTGAGGTGCGTTATTCTTTGGTGTGAAAAGATTTGGAATTCCTCTGCACTTTATTAGAATGTTATCAAGTGTTTATCATGGGGATAATGCCCACATATTTGTTAACTACCATCTATCAGGTACTCTGGCGATAAAAAGGGGACCCGACAGGGGTGCCCTGTTTGCCGATTTTAATTACTTTTTTTATAGAACCTCTGGCAAACAGGATTAGGGCCTCTCAGGAAATTGAGACCCCTCTTTCAGGTATGACAAAAGTAACAATTTTCACAGACAATGTTATTCTTTATTTGAAACCAGAAAAGGGCAATATTTTGCAGGTTTTTGAGAAGTTTGGTCGTTTTATGGTTATTTGGGGATATAAAACCAATCCTCTAAAAACAGACGATTTGCTTTTTAATTCTTCTGTCGATGCTCTCCCGGCCTTTTTACATTCACTAGCTCAAGGCATTCATTATCATGGTGTTTACGTCACTCAAGATTATTGCAAGCTTTTTCAATTAAACTATCTTCCAATGTGTTATAAAATCTAGGGCCTGCTTGACAGATGGACTCTGCTTCCTTTGACCTTGATAGGCAGAGTTGCTCTTATAATGATGTCTGTGCTTCCACTGTTGTAGCTTCTTTTTTCCATTGTCCCTAATAAAGTGAACAGCAGCTACTTTGCTGTTTTAGATGTGCTTTTTAGACAGTTAATCTGGAACAACAAAGTGCCCAGGGTGAAATATTCTGCCCGACAGCTGGATACCTTACAAGGTGGGTTTGCTTTTCCACATTTTGTCTCACACTATTGTTTATCACACTTCAGGAATTAGGGCACTTGGGTTTAACTATTTTCCGGACTGAAGTTAGTCTTTGGGGCAATTCTGGGCTCCGAGAGTTGTGACATTTTCCTTTGCAAGATAGATGGATGACATGGCTTGGTGGAGTGAAGATGGGCCACAACTTTTTTCTGGGTTAACATCAGATTTTTTCTTTATCAAGAGCTCAACACTTCAATCATAGTTTAGATACCCATTCTCTACTTTGAGAATTTTTTAGGTCTAGAATGGTGGGGATAGGGAATTCGTATTCGTTAAAATAGAATTTAGAGGACCAATCCGATAGTATTAACAATACACTAGAAAAAATCAGTGCGACAACACACTGCCATTTTTCAGAGGGAGTGTGGCAGACCACCTTACTTTTAGGAAATGTCATCTCTAGCTAGATGGCATATTATACTCCTGCACTCATGAACACAAAGAGTCCGGCAGTGGACAATTGTTGTTTTTGTTGTAAGCATCAGGGCAAAGAGGGCTGGTTGCAAAATTTTTCTTCCTGCCCTATGTTCATTCCCTTTTGGAGTCTGTTGTCTACTGTTTTGAGTTCTGCATTGGTGGCAACGATTGATTTGGATCCCTTTGTTTTTTTTTTCAATGAGCAACCTTCGAACCTGACAAGATCAGGTCAGAGGCTTTTGTTTTTATTATAGCTCATTCTATGATTTTGCAAATTTGGCGAACCTGTACTATTCTTGTCTATCAAGAATGGCTGAATAAATTGATCCAAACAAAGCAATGGGAGGAAGCCTATGCAAAGAGGGTCTGGGCTTAAAACAATTTAGTGCATCCTGGCAGTATTTTGACTTGATTTAAGTGATTGGGGGACCAGTATGCTTTGAGATCTTCTTAACTGGAAATATGTCTTTAAAAAAGGGCTTTAGCAGTTTTTTAATGGGCTACAGACCGAAGTATCGATCTAATCTAGTGAGATGAATATATCAATACTGGTTTATGTACTTTATAGTTGAAGTGACTTTTGGACATTAGTTGGCTTTGCAAATGTACACACATTTTATTATATTTATAATGAATTGAAGGTTTTGAATATGAATTAATATTATAAATCTTTGAGGTGTTTTTGCATGAAAGCACTTTATTATATCCGTAAGGAATTGTCATAATGATTATAATTCAACTTTATATGCACTTTATAAACTTTCTATGAGTTCTTTATTATATCTGAAAGGAATAGGAGTAATAAATATTTTTTAGGACGTTTTTTCTTTTTGTGCATTTTTCAGAAATCTTACTAATGAATTTTTTAGACAGCCTGCATTTATCAATAGGTTACAAATTTATTTTCTGAATGTTATTTTCTTTTGTTGGTTTATGTTTACCCCCAATATTCTTTTTTTGTGATTTTTAATCATGATTGATCACTCGAATGTTTCTGCGTTTATAAAATTTTTCTCAATAAAAAATGTATATTATTTTATGTATTTATTTTAAATTTACCCCAAAGTGAAAAAATGCAATACAGCACTATCAACTTAATTTAGAATTCAACGTTTAATTACTTTAAATATATTGAATTCAATACAAATGTTTTTTGGAGTTTTTACATTAAAAAATAAATTCCCACCTAAAGTAAAATCATGTTTTAATATGCTTTAATAATTATTAAAAGTGAAGTATAGAGCTAATTAAAAGTAATTTAATTAGAATATATTTTAATAATAAGTAATATTAAAAGATTTTATAAATTTGAAAATAGTTATTACGCAATGTTATTATTAAATAATAAGTATGTTTTGTTTTTAGATACATTTGGTAACTATTTTAAATAATTGTATTTAATTTAACATTATTACCTATGAGGTTTTATTTTAAGTCTTTACCTTTATGATATTCAATGGGAGGGTGTTGCAGTAGCCTTGGTTTGCCATGTTTGGCGCTAAACTTACTTCAGCTCTACGCTGCTGTAATTTGTTTAGGGTCACTTTTTTGTCTTTAGTAACTTTAGAAGTGTGGATTGTAAATAGCAATCGGTTTACTCTTTTGTGGGTGGGTACATGTCACTCCCTAAACCACTCCCTAGCCCTCCATAAACCCCCTTACTCCTCCCTTAACCCCACCCATTTAGTAGTATGTATGTCCCTTTTTACAGCCATTTTCCCTGGACTTTCCCACGTTTACTATTAACCAGTAAACTTACATGCTTGGGAATCTCCCCATAGAAAAGATAGGAAAGCGGAGGTGGAGATTTACGTTTGTTTTGTGAATAGCATTTTGTAGAACTTTAGAATACTATTGTACTAAGTGTGATACAGTTTGTGAATATAACCATTGCTGGTAATAAATTAAAGAATGGTTAAAATATGTTTATACCAATTGTGAACAACGTCTTCAGTGAGAAACATGCATTAAGTTCTTTAGTTGTAGATTTAGTGCTAAGAGTAACAGGTCTATAGCATGTGAATGCACTTTTTCTATAAAATGTAGATCCAAAAGCGAACGTTTTGAAATTAGAATATACATTTAATGTTTATGTGCCTCTTGCTGTCCTACGCCTTACATCAACATAGTTTAACATTTTCAATACCTCATATTTGTGCCAAATCCAATTACGAAATGGTCTATCACTGATGAGTCCAGCATTGGCCAATGAGGGCGGGATCCATTCCAGATGTTCAAGGTAAGTGCTAGCTATGCATATTATTCCCTTGAGATTTGTTACATGTCTCTTGTGCATATCCTAAAGAAACTCGAGTGTCTCCGTCCGTCATCCATAAAAATTGGACAGCTCTGATCTCTCAAATAAATCAAGTTAAATTTTCAGATACACAAATGCTAAAATGGAAGAATATAGTTTTACAGTTTTCATGTTTGAATTCTTCCCTGGCAGTTTTTAAAAAAAAGAAATAATGTTAAAGGAGTGGATACAAAACCAGTTATACACAAATAAAAGAGATTTACATGCATACAGAGGGGAGTAAATGTGGGTAACTAATTATGGAAATGTGTTTGCTTCCATCAAAGAAGTGATAACACTGCTTGTCTGTATACCTACTTTGCATGGGTTCTGCTAGTTTTAAAATAAAAGCGAAAAGTTAATTCAGGTCCACTCTCCGTAACTGACTAAGCACCACTGATAACCGCATTACCACTCCTTACCATACACTTAGCTCAGTGTAGGAGACAGACATGATTAACAAAACTTGTATGCTCCTTCACACAAAAAGTATGTTTTCTAGCTTTCCTATGCCATATTATGTTATAGCATACATGTGCGCCTTATATAAACTGTTTGCTACATGCATTAACTCAAAGTACCAATTGGATTCAGCACTTTCTCCTCCTGGTCTGGAAGATTTCCAATACAGACGGGAGGCTGCTATAGTTTGGGAGTTGTAGTAAGTAGCAGGCAGTGTGAATATAACTGAAGTGCTTTTTATAGACAGGGCCACTGGAATTATGTGGCAGTGGAGCACCAAATTATGTGGCAGAATTGACTAAATGATGTGGCAAGAAAAAACAAATGATCATAATATGGCACATTTTTTGACAGTATTAATTCATTCTTTTATCATTTGTACACATGGTAATACTGTCTGGGCAAAGAGCTTACCTCATTAGTATCAGCTTAACAAGTAAATATAGAAATAAGCAAGTGACAGGTGGCCAGTTAACCTTTGCAACGGGTCTCCTACTGTGCATGAACACATCACCTCATTTTTAGTAACTTTTGATCCATTTGAGCTAGAAACGTATTTTTTTGTTAAATTCTGCAGATTGTGCGGCAGGTGATGGATTATGTGGCAAATCCATACTCATGTGAAAAAGCTGCAGTTGCACAATCGCATGATTCCAGTGACCCTGGTTATAGATTTTTAAGTGTGCTCTACATTTGAAAGGTGTGATCAGCGGTTCCTTGTGGATGGATAAGTCCTGTCTAGATCATCTGTCTAATGCACTGCCCAGTAGGTTTGCATGTGTGTGAATTAGATAAAATATAAAGCGGTGTTGAGGATTTCTGATATTCATCTGTTGATTCTTGGTCTTTTTTTTTTTAGAGTTTTAAATAGCGTGAACTAGACCCAAGAAATCGGGTATCAGAGCGCTTTACATGAGCACCAGTTTTGTTACAGATTGACACATTCATTTTTGTTAAGCACAGGGAGATTAAGTGATTTACCTAGAATCACAGGATGTTGAGCGTAGTTGCCAAGACACGGACCCGGTTCCCCAGCTCCAAGGTCGACCGCCCTAGCCGTAAGGCTACATCATCTCCCTAAGTAGTTTACAAGCATGGTCCCAAAAACTTAGCATTCAAGATAAAAAGAGTTGAAGGAAGTAACTAATGATACCTACCATTAAGCTAGAGTCCAAATATCATACAACATTTCCAAAGACACGTCCTGTAGCTGCAGAATTCCATCAATGGAGGGGAACAAATCAGAAAGACCATATTTTTTTATGAGCAACAGCTGTGCTCACAGCTACTTATGGCCTTTTACTGTTTTGGTTTTTATTGTAGCATCAATTAGCCCATTAGCAAATGTCCTGAGTCCTTTCTCTAAATGAAATAAATGTTTTTAAAAGCAGATAAACACTTCAATATCCGAGAGCAGCTGTGAAAAAGACAAAACTTTATCCAGCAAAGCCTTCTTTGTGAATGTACACCTTCCATGATTCAGCCACTTTCTAATGGTCGACAAATGACGATAGTACACAAATTATTAGGTCTTGCTTGGCTCATATCCACTATATTGAGTAGGTGCTGAGAGTATATTACATACATGTACTGTTGCTTGATAGTGTGAGTTGACAGTATGGGATATATGTCTGAGTGTTATATTTCTGCAGTGTTGGATGTATCTTAAGTGTTCTAATATTTTATGATGGAAGTTTGTGTGTGTTGTTTTGTGATGGAACGTGCCGTTTTGAGCACATTCACAACACTATGGAATGTCTACACTGTGTTTGATGATGCAACATTTAGCCTAATGTGTTCTCACTACCATCTTCACAGAAAGCATGTAAATATGTACCCTGTAATGTTTTCTAAATAACTATATTCAGATTTTTGCTACTATGCCAATCGAAATTGATGTGAACAATGAGTTTTATAATAAATCATTCTGGACTTTGTCCGTCAATAAAAATATAATCACTCATTGCTTGAACAGGTTAGCTTATAAAGATATGCTTTATCTATACATCTTTTTGCATTTTTGTAAGAGTCCTTCATTTGGCATTTGATGTGCCTGTCTCTTTGTTTCATGCCGTGTGACTAAGACATCTGGCTGGAAAAATGTCACATCATTTAAAACATTTGAAGTGTTCCAGGGGGCAGAAAATCAACAACTGTCTATTGCGGTGTACCACATGTCTGAGAACATTTCTCTGAACTGAGCTATAAAATAAATAAATGGAGTTCCTAGCATATGATAGGGCGAAAGATAGATTGGAGTTATATTCATACCATATTGGAAGCAAAGTAATGTTCTTTTGGCTGTCATTATAAACTTTTTTAAGACTTTAAAACATTATTCTAATTTGAATCGGCCTGAATTTATTTCATTGCCCCTTTGACCTGCCAAAAGAGATTATTTACGACATTACTTTCCAGATGCTGAGTGGTACTTTCCACTTTCCATACTTTCCATTTGACATTTGTTTTCATGTATTTGTTTATTAGTGAACATTTCATAAGCAGTCATATGGGGTGTGCGAAATTCACATTTTCGATGCAAAGTTTTGTGAAGTTGACAAGCTTTTCAACGACTGTACATTTTGTCAGCTTTGTCTGTAGATGGAAGCTCCTATGTTTTATAAAATAAATGGTCCTACAATTTTTTTCCTAGGGAATTCACCTCAAGAAAGTCGGTTTTTGCAGCTATTTATCTTTACAAAGCCTGGTTTTACAGGATGTTTCCAACTTTTACGACACTGTGAAGTTCTGAGACATATTAACAAAGTTTTCAGATAAAAACTTTCAACACTTTTCACACCCCTAATGCTTTTACAGTTGTGGGGATGCTTTAGAGAGCTAGGAAGAGGGAAAAAACTAGAAAGTGAAATAGCTGGAGGGGTCACAGCGGGGGCTTCTTGATTTTAGGACCCAAGAGAAAATCCCTAAAGGATCTTCGCAAGGGCACGTATGAATCTCTATTTTTTTAAATTTGACTACAAGATGCAGCAGAAGAGACCTATATTTATAATAATAAGTATGTTCATAAAAATAAATGACCACACCTAAAGGTAAAATGTAATTAAGTAAAAAGAAATACACATACAGATACCAATAAATTAAGCTACATTAATAGTCTTCTCAGACAGAGTGGCAAGGGTAATGTTATATGTATTCTTATTAATTAGATGCTTTAGAGCATTTGTACCTGCATCTCTTCCATTGAGGGTGAAGTCATGAGCACTACATTTGGTGTGATTTACGCATTGTTTTCCTAATCCATAACTTGTGAATTTCAGTGTTTTTTCAATCATAACTGCACTTTTGAGCCTCAACAACAGAATGTGGAATCATGAAGGCCACCCAATGATGATAAAAGTCCTACTGAGAGGTTGGACTGTCAATCACATATCTTGCAAAGTGTTTCGCCTTCGTAGGAAATTGGAGTATTATGTGGTGTGGGCGTTAGACCTCGCCATGTAATACTATCAGAATGCCACAAAGATGGTGCTTGGAGTCACACTAATAAATACTTAGCTCTGGCCTGATAGTGTGCCAAAGAGCAGTCTGGCTTTACTTGAGAAGCATATGTTAAGCATTTCAGAGTACTCACATGGACGATAAGTAATTGACGTGACTTGAGAGAAATCCAACACCAATTTATAAAATTAGAGTGTATTTATATCTTCATTTAGACACCAAAATGAATAGTATAGCATACATATAACCATAGTTATAGATTACTGAAGCAATATTAAATCAGTGCAAACTACTACATGAAAAAGATAACATTGCGGTAAAAGGGTAAAACTACTAATAACAATCGGTCACTTGCAGGTCGAGTTACGTGGAACCATTCCAGGGTTAATGTCATGGGGGCCCCTAGACCAGGCCATGACAGTCACATCAACTTTACCCAGCCCATTGAGTCTGGGTGCAGAGTTCTCCTGTCTGTCGTTGGTGCTGAACAAAAGCCACGAGGAGATTGATTTCACGACTTGCATTTGCTGCAAGAAACAGAATGCAAAAACACAACAGATACATAGCTGCTGACATTGCATGAAGGTTGTACCTGTAAATTCAGCATTGAATGTGGGGGTTAGTTGCCAGATTGACGACCAACAAGTCTTGGCAGCGGTAAGCACAGCGAAAAGGTACTGGAACTTCACTGGGCCCTGGTGAGTGAGATAGCAGCCTGAAACTTTGTGTTAGGCAAGACTACAACTCCCACAATGCACTGGTCCATCTGGATTTGGGCAGTCCCACGTAGGGCCTAATGGCCAGCAATTATATGGTTCCAGTGAGTGTTTTTATCTGCACTTTACAGGAGACTAGTGCCACTCGTACAGGGGAGTCTGAGGGAGCTTCTGACTTTCACAGGGGTCCCTTTCTTTGAGAATGCTGAGTTTTGCCAAGGACAACGATCGTTCACTCAGTTCCAAGTCTGTTGCCACAGCGACAAATAGGCATCTTTTCTGTTGATGCTGTGGGCAAAGTCCTGTTGTTGGCGGCATGGGTCTCCTCTTGGTCTTTCCTTGATGCACATTGTTCAGATCTGAGGTTCTGGTGTCACAGGGTTCAATAAATCCTAGATTTAGGGGAGTTAGTATGGGAACTAGTAGCAAATGGCAATCTAGTCCATGCAGCTAATCTGCCCCTGAGGTGAACACATCCAGGGATGTAGGTCATCTTTTCTGCTCAGAACTCTTAATTCTGCCACTCCTAAAGATGGCAGAAATCAAATTGTGGTGTACAAACCAGCCTGCTCACCCTGGAGGCGTGGCTAGCCTTTTGGGGGTGTTCACCTCCTTGCATAGTTATTTTCCCACCTGCCCATTTGCAAATGTGCCTCTGGAATGCTGTTTACTCCACTGTGAGGCAGCCCTGATGCACATCAGAGGCGGTGCAGCCTTTGAAGCTCACTGCCTTGATGTGCCACTTCAATAGCCTTCTTGGGAGGAGGAAGTTGTGACCTCCTCCTTGCCCAAGCCTTGGTTCCCGACTCCTGGGAGTGATCATACTGTCTGGCAGGAATGCAGAATCCTGTCTTGGCAGCAGCAGGAGTGGGAAAGTGTGGGCTGGTCAGCCAGAGCACAGAGAAGCTGAGGCAACCAGGTGAGCAAGCTCTAAAGCCACCACCTGGCTGCACGTCACCCAGGGCATGAGATTTATGTCAGGTGTGAGAAGGCACATAACTTTATAACAAACATGATATTCTTTGGTGGTATCATTACGGAGCTGCCAACCTCGAGAATGCCTAGGTGGCAGCCTATGCTGTCCTATGTAATCACAAAACAATGGGGTAACCCAAAATGAACCCGAAGGACCCGAGTAACTCATGATACAGACAAACAATGGTCTGAAAAGCAACAAGAGGCATAGGAGAACTGAATATATCAAAAGATCTCCTGCCGCTATATGGAAAAGAAGAAAAACTGTCTTGTAGTTTCAATCCACAGTTACGAGGTTAGTGCAGCAGACAAGATTTCAAAACCAGAAGATTAAGACACATAAACATTATTGCATTTCTGAAAGTTTATTTACATATAAAGCACTCTCAAACAACATTCTTATTTACACATAATATCGAAAATTCTTGGACCACATATGGATAAAGTGATAAATATGAGTGCTCAGAAAAGGTGCTCATGTAGATAAGGACTAGAAAAAGGAAAAGATAAAAAGGGGGGGTCCTTTAGACAGTTTCACAAATCATATTATTGTACATTGAAGCCTGTCCGGTATGCAATTTCTAATAACATATATTGCATCTAGAAGTGGTCCAGTCATTAAGTTACTATTGCCACTCTGCACAGATATCCAAACATTCCAGGCTTAATGAAAGAGTGACGTTTTGACCCGACACCTGGGGAGGGAAAGGGACCACTGAATGCCTCAAATACGGGTCTTCATCAGGACTAGGAAGGAGAAGGAGTGACCTGGATGCCAAAGTCATCCAACGGAGAAAATAGACCAGGATAATTCCATGAGGCAGAAGGGCCCAAAGGATCCACTCTGATAGGTGAACAATCCCCACTTTAATATGTGGTCGTACCAGTGACAATAATGGGGAGAACACAAGCCTTCAAATTCATCTTAGCCGCGTGATCCAGCCTCATTCCCATTCAACTGGCCATGGCTACGACAAGATCCACATTTAGGGTTTGGGGCACACAAATTGGAGCTAATCACACGGGCCCTGCAACTGCTAAAGCTAATGCATCCTCTCTCAAAGTCAGGACCCCAATTCTGTGTCTTAATCTTCTGGTTTTTAAATCTTGCCTGCTGCCCTAGCCTCGTAACTGTAGATTGAATCTATGAGACTGTTTTTCTTCTTTTCCAAATAGTGAAAAGCACAGAGCACAAAGCATAGAGAGCACAGGCACTGGGGTCTGGGCAGCAGACTCCAGTGCACCATCAGCGTCATAATGATCAGCGCTTGGAGCAAAAAGTGAATGACACATGAAAATGGTGATTTTATGTGCCTAATTTCCATTGATCCTCCTATTCTTAAACAACAAAGGAAGACTAATATTGAGAAGAGAAAAAACACAACCAGACTGGGACAGATCTAAGTCAAATGGAGGAAAACCCTAGCAAAACAGCCAATAAAACTTTTTAAGAAAATCTAAATGTATCATACATCACACATGCATCATATAAGAATAATTTTCAAATTTGAAAAGAAATCATAAACATATATATTCATTATGCATTGGTATACAGACAGCATTATCTATGGCAGAGGAGTAGCATATGCCTGACTTGTATAGCTTCATGAAGATTTACTTGGGCACATCAGAGGTAGGAATATTTTATAAAATATACAAATGTTAGCTAGAAAAAGCCATAAATAGTACGCACTCTTCTGAATGAGCAGGTGTTGTTACATGCCAGGATGGAGAAGAGTGCTCTATAGAAAAACAGAGAGGTAGATTTTCAAACATTGTGTGCTGGGTTAGCTTCACAGAAGTGACGCTGACCAGTACAAAATGTTTTTGGGGGAATTTACTTTCCAGCACAAAACTTGTTTTATGTATATATATATTCACTGAAAAAACCATAGGTTTCAGGCACGTTATAGTTAGTTGGACATTACACTCATAGAAAACCATAGAAATTCCCCTGTTATAGTTAGTTGAGCTAACTATAACTCGCGCCCCCGCAATGCACTGCTGATGACGTCACATATTACATCATTCATGACATGGTCAGTGACATCACTGATAACATCACTGATGACATCTCTAATGACATCACTGATGACATCACTGATGACATCATCCAGGGAATGTGTGTTTCTATAAAATGTAAATATGTTTTATATATATATGCTAAGGTGTATTGAAGAATGAATGGGTGTATAAGAGTCAGGATGGATGATTAAGTAGGTGTGTGACTGACTGTATAAGTGAGTAATTAATTGTGTCTTGCTTAATTCATGTGTTAGCGACTGATACAGACATTCACACAGTTTAGGTTGTCAGTTGGTGTGTAAGCAGTTCCATGGTTTGGTTAGCAACTAAATGAGGATCTATATGAGCTATTGATTGCTTGTCTGAGTAACTGTATGGGTGCCTGAGTGTCTGTGTAGGTGGGTGGGGGTGTGACTCTGTGCATAGATGTGTGAGTGGATAATTCACTGGGTATATATGTTCAAGTCTGTATCTGTGAAGGGCTGTAAGGCTTGGTGAGGGTGTGTATGAGTGTCTTGGTGAGTAAATGGATGCCTCAGTGGTACATGTGTGAGTAACTCCATATGTGAAAAGCAGTATATATGAGTGTTGGACTGTATAAATGACTATATGTGAGAGTGAGTAATTGTGAGAGTGCCTGTATGGATCAGTGTGTGCTTGTATTAGTTATTGTATTAGAGTGTAAGTATGCGTTAGTATATGTTTAAATAAGTGACGTGGTATGTGTATAACATAACTGTACAGGTGAGTAAATGAAAGTGTGATTGATTATTTCCATTACTGACTAGGTGTGTGAATAACTCTATGAATGAGAGGCGGTGTGTGAGTGTCTGTATAGATATGTGACTGGATATGATAATGCTGTATTGATGGCTGACTGTATGTATGAGTGACTGTATGGGTGAGTCAATGGATGTGTGTGTAGACCTAGGAATTAGTGAGTGGGTATATACTAACTGGTATTGGTGTGTTCATGGTTTCGAATATTATAGTCTGTATTTTAGAGTGGGTGTATCAAGTGTTATATTAGGGTCTGATAAGGTGCATCAGATTTTGACTTGTGTGATGTCATCAGCAGTGCATTGCGGGGGCGCGAGTTATAGTTAGCTCAACTAGCCATAACAGGGGAATTTCTATGGTTTTCTATGAGTGAAATATCCAACTAACTATAACATCCCTGAAACCTATGTTTTTTTCCATGAATTTCAAAGGTTTTTTAAATGCTAATTTCTAACTATATTGTGCCTGAAACCTGTTTTTTTCAGTGGATTTCTAAGGTTTTTTAAATGCTAATTTCTAACTATAACGTGCCTGAAACCTATGTTTTTTTCTGTGAATTTCTATGGTTTTTTTAAATGCTAATTTCTAACTATAACGTGCCTGAATCCTATGGTATTTTCAGTGAAATTCAAAGGTTTTTTAAATGCTAATTTCTAATTATAATGTTCATTAAACCTATCTTTTTTTCTGTTTTTAATTATCAACCCATTCTCAACTTGGTGAAAACTGCAAATCTTACCACTCTTCCATCGATACCTTACGCCAACAAAATCGCCACAACTAACGCTAATGAAATGCAAAGTAGGCATTCCTGTGCAAAAAAACACGAAAACACCACTTCACCATATTTTCAACGACCAGCCAAATCTGCAATGTGATCCAAAAAGCAGGCGATAAGCCGAGTTAGCAGTAACAAATTAACCTCAACCTTTAACTGGTGCAAGGAGGTCGACTATCTACTCTGTGAATTGGACCCAACTCACAGCCCCATCTAAAGAGCAACACGTGATAGAGCTACTGATTATGTAGGTCCAACACGCAACAAGAACACAACACCCAGCGCCACCACCACCAGAACCTCCCCCCCGCACCACCCCCCTACTACCACCAAGACAGCGCAAAACAGGACAACGGACCTTCCCAAAACACCATGCCCCTCAGCCACACAATAGCTGAATGTTGGGAGATGTGGCAACCAACTATATATGAAGGAGGCAAGTCACCCTTCAACAATAAAGCACACAATGCCAAGTGTACCGCTGATGTGCTGCACAGACCTCACTATGCAAAGCACAAACCTCTCCATGTGGAGATATACTGTTGATACTTGTAGTGTAGTGCACAGTGGACGCAACCATGTTACCTCAGGCAGTGGGGAAGATATTGGTCATGTAGCTGTGTTGTGCTCCAACGTATGCCACTCCAGCATAGCAGTATGAATGAATAGACCAGGCCCTAGGCATGGTTCACTTGAGGGAAGACCAACGAGTCTATCACAGCGGCAGCCCTCACCCTGGCACATGGCTGCCACCATAACCGCGGGCCTCCTCGACACAGTCCCCCTGTGAACCCAGCGGCACAGCACCGCAGACTTATGTCTGAAGCGACTACTGCCTTCGATCTACACTGCGGACAGCAGCGCTCACAATTCAGATGCAGTGGCGATTGCAGATGTCGCAGTCCAGTTTGCAAGACACTTTGATTCCATTGTGGCCCGCCCAGACCATGCATCATCGCACGGTGCGCACACGCTGTGTGCTTCAGGTGCTACTAACTCACTGCACCATAACTCATCGCCACGTAGATGTGCGCCCATCCTGACTGCTGCCTCCGCCCTACATTGGGGTTACACGGTTCACAATTCAAGATTAGTAGCAACGCAAATTGTGTAAGACACTATAATGGGTTAAGAAGACCAAATGCTCCCAATTTGTGCAGCTCAGGTCAACGTCACCTGCCTGTGGGCCTTTGCTGACCGCTGCCTCCGGCCTACACTGTGGAAGACCGACGACACGTGGTGCCAACTAACCCTGTTCAACACAAGCCGATCCCACATGTGTAAGTGTGTCCTGAGTCCTGAATTGCAGTGACCACAGCACTAGACTCCCTTCGATCTGTGAGGGGTATTTCCATATGGAAGGCTGGCGACACGTGGTGCCACTGAACCTGCACTACGCAAGCCGGTGGGGCCACCAACATATGCACGTGGCTGTGGGCCCTTGCTCACCGCTACCTCTGGCCTACACTGTGGAAGACCGTGACAAATGGTGCCACTAACCGTCTTCAGCACAAGCCAATCCCACATGTGGAACTGTGACCTAAGTCCTGAATGGTAGTGACCCTAACTCTGTGAGACAACCACACACCAGACTCCCTTTGATCGGTGATGCATATTTCCATATGCAACGGTGGCGACACGTGGTGCCAATAACTCTGTTCAACACAAGCCGAACAATCCCACATGTGGAACTGTGTCCTGAGTCCTGAATGGCAGTAACCCCAAGTCCATGGCAGCGACCACAGCAGCATACTCCCTCTGATTAGTTAGGCATATTTCGATATGCAAGGCCGGCAACACGTAGTCCCACTAACCCTCTTTAACACAAGCCGATCCCACATGTTTAACTGTGTCCTGAGTCCTGAATAGCAGTCACCCCAAGCCTGTGGCAGCGACCACAGCACCACACTCCCTTTGATCAGTGAGGGATATTTCCATATGCAACTACAGACTCCAGTAGGCAACTAACTATCACAGTCCTACACCCTACATATTATCCTTTTAGTATCCTCGCTTCAAGATTTTTTTTTATATATCAGTTATAGCTTTACTACAATGACCAAATTAATCTTCACATGCAAACTAACATGGAATAGCAGTCTACACTTCAGGCAGTACAGCTCGCAATTCCAATTTTAAATGCTAATTTCTAACAAGATTGTACTCAGAAAATACAACACTTCGTCAATGTATTCTATTCTTATTTCATCTTTTCATCATACACCTACACTGCACTCAGTAGGGCTCACAATGAAAATTATTTCTTCATTCATTAACTACAGAGTCCACTAGGCAAGTAACTATTACAGGCCTTGTGAGAAGTTGGCCTGGTATATGATGCTCACTAGTTAAAGTGATCACCTTGTACCATGCCAAGCAACCCTTATGGTGTGGTTGTAAGTCAACCTTTTCGGACTAGCTGCCCTAGTGGTAGCGTAGGCTAAGCAGTCTTTGAGGCTAAACTCGTGAAGCGTGTTAAGCAGGCTGTTTTACCAAATGTAACCCCCCTTTATACCAATGAAAGGACACCACACAGATATATATTCAAAATATATATGTATTTATTTCTCAAAGTAACCCCTAGTCTCTTTATGAGCACAGGAGCACAAATCGTCAAACAAGATTACAGTAGAATACACAGAAGTTGCACTTTATATGGATAGGCCCTGGTGGCCGCTCAAACCATATACTAAAATAGTGGTATAAGTGCCACGAACAGAAAAGGGAAAAGGCCTAGGGCCTCTAGAATCGCTGGGCCTACAAGGAGCTAACTTTAGTTAGTGACCAGGAGGTCCACGGGTGGCGTGTGCAGAGCAAATAGTCACACGCGGGCTCCCATAGGGTTTCAATGGGTGCGTAAAAGTTACAAAGTTACTGCAAAAAGGATCTTCCGGATGGACTATGAACTCAAGATTGGAAACACAGACACTAGAGATGATTCTCTACACTTGGGCACCGGAGTGCCAGCTTTACCTCACCCACAGGAAGCGGGTGCATAGGTCTCGAAGTGCGTCGGGTTTCTTCTCTCTGTTCAATGGAGCCTGGAGACAAAGATGCTGCAGGCGGTCGGTCCGGGAGAGATGCGGTGGATCCAAGGGTGGATCGAAGTTGTAGAAGACCTGTAAGCAGAGGGGACAGTGTTCACAGTCACTAGCCAGTGACCAGCGTGGCACCAGGTGGGTACCAGGCGATGTTGGGTGCAAACAGGAAGAAAGGTGTAGCTTGTCTCTGCAGCCACGTGGTCCCTGAAGGTCGACGACGTCCAGGAGTCGGTTCACGAGTTGTCCCATGCAGGCTCTCGCTGTCGGCGGTGTCGGGGACTTGATTGAAGCAAACAAGCCTTGGCAAAAGCAATTGTTGTGGAAAACAAAATAAGCTGATGGTTCTGTCCAGCAAGGTCAGAGGGATTGCTCCTTTGGAGGGGAGCAAGGGCAAGTCGAGAGCAACCAGACCAGCAGTGTAGTTCTTGAAGTTCGTCGCCAAGATGGCCACTAGCCAGCGGGCCAGCAACCGGTTAGGCGCGTCAAGTGGCAAAATGCAGAAGGGCCCCACGCAGATCGTGGAGATGCTGGAGGGCTCACCTTTGGTGCAGATGCTGCTCGGGTGTTGGGCTTCTCAGATCCCAAAGCACAACTTGGAGGAAGCCTTGGTTGTTGTGCTTGCAGCTTGTCGTAGTCGTTCCAAGATGGCTGGCTCCACGTGTCTCGGTGCCTCCACGGGTCTCCTCTTTTCAGGGACTGTGGATCGGGCGGTGAGAGGTCTGGAGGTTCAGGTCTTGTCAGTCTCTGGGCTCGGGCTCCGGCGGGAGGTGGCGGCAAAGCAGACGTTGATTCGCTGGATGGTGCTTGCGTTAGCAAGGTGGTCACTCACTGACCACAGGGGAGATTTCCTTCAGTCTTCTGTGCAGCAGAATGTCGAAGTTCCCGTCTTCTTCTTAGTTTCAAGTTGATTCAAGGATGTCTGAAGTCTTAGGACACAGCTCCTACCTTTAAGCGGATTCTAGGGGCCGGACTACCTGCTAGGTCCCTCCCTAGGGGTGGGACCAGGAAGGGGGGTGGTTACACCCCCAATCCTTTGTCCAGCTCGCCCCAGGTCCAGGGCTGGTGTGCCCCAGGACCGGTTTGAACTGGCATATGCACCGAGGCTCCTTGTGAGCCTCAGGCATGTCTGGTTCCTTTCAAGCCCTACCTGACCAATACACAAAATCCTGTCTGGGGTGGTGCACGCACCTCCCCTGGCAGGAAACCCTTTGTCCACACCTCCCAAGCTGGAAGGACTCCCAGCAGCAGGAGGGCAGACTTGTGTCTGTGGTGGCAGCATCCATTTTGTGGAGCTGAGGCTATGTCTGATTTTACCCGAGTTTCAGGTACTGTACATGTCGTGTCCCTCTAGAAGGGTGGAATGCTAACCCCGTCGCCAGAATTGGCGAGGGGTTAGTATTCCAATTCGTATGACACCTTACTCGACATGTTTTGATAAAGCCAAACCAAAGATAGCATTTAACCGCGAGGTTCATAATGCACTTAAGAGTATATGGTATGACGATATCTGGAAACAGTAGAAGGAAGTGGTTCCGACCACTGCAGACAGGCTCAGCTCATGCCAGAGCACCATCTCACATGGAACCAAGCACTCTGCCTTCAGGATTGTTAAGGCCTGCCATAGGAGTGACTTATAGGTTAACATGTGTCCCATTTAAGGTTAGGTATAGGTATACTACACCTAAGTAAGAGGTGGTTACACCAACTTACCCCAGCTGAGTGATCAGCCAGTTGTGTCAAATTTGTTAGGCCAGGCCTGGGGTGGCATAATACATGCTTCAGCCCCTGGCAGGCCTTAGATACACCAATGCCCTGGGTACCTAGTGTACACTGGTACAGGGGCTCACAGGGTGATCCACTTCCAATTGGTTATGCACCTAGGGTGCATAGTGTAAATTTAGTAGAGCGAACAGCAGGCTGGGGGTCTGATTGGCAGGCCCACAGCCTCAATATGTCAAAAACCAGTGAAGCAAAAAGCAAAAATTTGGGGTGACCATAGGATAGCAGACCCTACTCTCCTACACAACCCCCCCCCAAACGCAGGGACATTAAACTAGCCTTGACCAGTCTCGTCCTAAGTGGAAGTACCTGGAGAGACCATCTGCATTCCCATGGTCAGTACCTGGCCGGTGCTCCACTGTAAAGTCCATCCCCTGTAGGGAAATGGACCACCTAAGCAGTTTGGGGTTTTCACCCTTCATCTGATTTAGCCACAAGAGGGGCTTATGGTCGGTCTGAATCTTGAAGTGAGTGCCAAACAAGTATGGCCTCAGCTTCTTCAGGGCCCACACCACAGCAAAGGCCTCCCTCTCAATAGCTGGCCAATTCTTCTCTCTGGGGGTCAACCTTCTGCTAATAAAAGCAATGGGTTGGTCTTGACCATCTACATTAAGTTGTGACAGCACAGCTCCCACACCCAACTCAGAAGCATCTGTTTGGACAATAAACTCTTTGGAGTAGTCAGGACTTTTCAGGATAGGTGCAGAGCACATGGCCTCCTTCAGGTCATCAAATGCCTTTTGACAGCTTACTGTCCACTGAACCTTTTTGGGCATCTTCTTGGATGTCAGATCATTAAGAGGAGTCACAATGGACCCATAGTTCTTAACAAACTTCCTGTAGTACCCAGTCAAGCCCAAGAAAGCTCGAACTTGAGTCTGGGTGGTTGGAGGAGACCAGTCCTTGATGGATTGTATCTTACTCTCCAGTGGTTGAACTTGGCCTCCACCTACAAGGTGGCCCAAATACACAACCTTACTCTGCCCTATCTGGCACTTAGTAGCCTTGATAGTGAGGCCTGCCCTTTGCAGAGCCTCAAGAGCCTTCTTCAGGTGGATCAGGTGATCCTCCCAGGTGGAGCTAAAGACAGCAATGTCATCCAGATATGCTGCGCAAAAGTCATCCAACCCAGTAAGGACTTGATTCACCAACCTTTGGAAGGTGGCAGGTGCATTCTTCAGACCAAAGGGCATCACCACAAATTGGTAGTGCCCACCTGGGGTTGAGAATGCTGTTTTGGCCTTAGACTCCTCAGCTAATCTGATTTGCCAATAGCCAGCTGTCAAGTCAAATGTGCTCAAAAACTTAGCAGAAGCTAGTTTGTCTATGAGCTCATCTGCCCTTGGAATAGGATGTGCATCTGTCCTAGTGACAGCATTGAGTCCTCTGTAATCCACACAGAACCTCATCTCTCTCTTGCCATCTTTGGTGTGAGGTTTGGGGACCAGAACCACTGGGCTAGCCCAGGGGCTCTCTGAGGGTTCAATGACACCTAATTCCAGCATTTTGTGTACCTCAGCCTTTATACAGTCCCTGACGTGGTCAGGTTGTCTGTAAAGCTTGTTCTTTACAGGCAGACTGTCACCAGTGTCCACCACATGGGTACACCAGTCAGTTTGGCTAGGTATTAGGGAAAACAGATGTTGAAATGATTGTAGAACTTGTCTACATTCAGTCTGCTGATGGGCAGTGAGGTTGCCTCCAAGGGTCACTCCTTCAACTGAGCCATCTTCAGGGTTCTGAGACAACAGGTCTGGGAGAGGGTCACTCTCTTCCTCCTGTCCCTCATCTGTAGCCATGAGCAAGCCAAGTCTGCCCTGTCAACATATGCTTTTAACCTGTTAACATGAAGTACCCTGTGGGGACTCCTGGGAGTTCCTAGGTCCACCAAGTAGGTAACCTCTCCCTTCTTTTCCAGGATTGTATGGGGTCCAGACCATCTGTCTTGGAGTGCTGCTGGGGCCACTGGCTCCAACACCCATACCTTCTGTCCTGGCTGAAACTCAACCAAGACAGCCTTTTGGTCATGCCAAGCTTTCTGTAAGGCCTGGCTTGCCTCAAGGTTTTTGGATGCCTTCTCCATATACTCAGCCATCCTGGAGCGGAGACCAAGTACATAGTCCACTATGTCTTGCTTAGGCTTTTTGAGAGGTAACTCCCATCCTTCCTTCACCAAACACAGTGGGCCTCTTACAGGGTGCCCAAACAACAATTCAAAGGGGCTGTAGCCAACCCCCTTTTGTGGGACCTCTCTGTAAGCAAACAGAAGGCAGGGTAGAAGGATGTCCCATCTTCGCCTAAGCTTTTCAGGTAATCCTTTGATCATACCCTTTAGGGTCTTGTTGAATCTCTCAACAAGCCCATTGCATTGTGGGTGATAAGGGGTGGTGAACTTGTAGTTGACACCACATTCCTTCCACATAGCTGTCAAGTATCCTGACATGAAGTTGGTACCTCTGTCAGAAACTACCTCCTTAGGAAACCCCACTCTGGAGAATACTCCCAGCAGGGCCCTGGCCACAACAGGTGCTGTAGTGGTCCTAAGGGGAATTGCCTCTGGATACCTGGTGGCATGATCCACTACCACCAGTATAAATCTGTGCCCAGATGCAGTGGGAGGATCCATGGGACCCACTATGTCTATTCCCACTCTTTCAAAGGGGACCCCCACCACAGGTAGTGGTATTAGGGGGGCCTTTGTTGTGCCACCTGATTTGCCACTGGCTTGGCAGGTCACACAGGAGCGACAAAACTCCTTTGTATCTTCATTCATGTGAGGCCAGTGAAAGTGAGGGACAAGCCTGTCCCAGGTCTTGTTCTGGCCTAAGTGTCCTGCTAAAGGAATATCATGGGCCAAGGTAAGAAGGAAGCCCCTAAATTGCAGAGGTATAACCAACCTCCTGGTTGCACCAGGCTTGGGAGCCTCTGAATAAAGGAGCCCTTCATCCCAATACACTTTATGGGTACCTTGAGCATTCCCAGCCGCCTCAGCAGCAGCCAGCTGTCTGAGGGGTTCAAGAGAGGGACAGGATAACTGAGCCTGCCTCAGGTCAGCCCTTGAAGGTCCCCCTGTCCCCAGAAACTCAACCTGGTCAGGTTCAAGCTCTTCAGGGACAGTTCCTTCAGGGTTCTCTAGATCAGCTTCCTGGGAAGGTTGATCATCACTCTGAGGCAGGGGGGAAGGCACAGCCTTGACCCTCCTGTTCTTCTTCTTGGTAGGTGCTTGGTCCATTGTTCCAGGATCCAAGACCTGAGGTTCAGTGAGGCACTTTTTGGCCTGTGACCTGGTCACAGCAAGGACATGTGATGATATACCTAACATCTCTGCATGAGTCCTGTACTCCACTTCTGACCATAGAGAGCTCTCTAGGTCATTGCCCAACAAACATTCTACTGGGAGGTCTGCACTAACCACAACCCTTTTGAGGCCAGTTACCCCTCCCCATGAGAAGTTAACAACTGCCACACTATGTGAAGTAGTGGCATTGCTGGCATTGGTCACCAGGTAATTCTCACCTGGTATGTACTGTCCAGGGTCCACAAAGCCTGGTGTCACCATAGTGACACTGGCACATGTGTCCCTGTAGGCTTGAGCCATTTTTTCATTAATTAAAGGAGTCTGTCTGTACTTGCCCAGGTTACTGGGGCTCACAGTCAGGGACAAATCAATGTCCCCATCACAGATCAAGACTGCCTGTGTCAGGGTTCTGTCTAAGTCAGAATCTCCTTCAGTTCCCATAGTGATTCCCACTACACCCTTTGTCTGGGGACCAACACTGCTAACAGTAGTACTGGGAGCAGGTGCCTTAGGGGCAACAGTGTTGGGGGCTCCACCCTTCTTACAATCACTAGTCCAGTGAGTTGTATTCTTGCAATGATTGCACCAGGGTTTCTTTTGACCTTCTTTCTTCTTTCCCTTAGATTGTTGTTGGGACCCACCCTCCTTAGCAGTAGTTTGGGGCCCTGTTGAAGACTTCTGGTCTTTAGATTTCTGATCTCCACCCTTTTGGTCTGTTTTCTTCTGATCACCCCCTTGGCCCTGGTTCTGGTTCTTTTGCTTAACCCTGGTTCTGACCCATTTGTCTGCCTTCTTTCCCAATTCTTGGGGAGAGGTCAGATCAGAGTCAACCAAGTGTTGATGCAGTTGCTGGTTTTGACAGTTATTTAAAATCTGTTCTCTCATCATCAAATTGTACAATCCTGTATAATCAGATACCTTACTTCCCAGCAACCAACCCTCCAAAGCCTTAGTGGCACATTCAATGTATTCAGACCAGTCCTGAGTCTGTGTCTTCTGGGTGTCTCTGAACATTAACCTGTACTGTTCAGTGGTTAAGCCTAACCCATCAACTAGGACACTCTTCAGGACTCTGTAGTTTCTGACATCCCCCTCCCTAACAGTGAGGAGTCTGTCTCTGCCTCTTCCTTCAAAGGAGAGCCAGAGGATTGCTGCCCACTGGTCTTCAGGAACCTGCTGCACTTTGCAGGCTCTCTCAAGAGCAGTCATCCATTTGTGGATGTCATCCCCACTTTTGTAGGGGGGCACAACCTTGGATAGGTTCCTATTGTCAAAGACCCTATCCTTTTCCTTAGGGACAATGCTGCCACCAGTGGGTATAGACCCACTCTCTTTAGGTTGCCTAGCTTTGTTCAGTTTCTCTTCCATCAGGGCTACCTCTAGCTCCTGCTTCCTGATCCTCAGCTGGGCTTCCTGCATTCTGGCCTCATGTTCCCTCCTCTGAGGGGTGGTCATCCTTCTCCTGGAGTGACCTTGAGAGCCTCTAGAGGCATGAGAAGCATTAGATCCACCTGAGTGATTCCTTTGCCTCCCAGACCCCTGGTTAAGTCCACTAGGGAGATCCAATGGGATGATCCCGTTGTCAGTCCCCAGTAGCCTTAAGTTAGCTGGGCCACGTATAACACTTGGCACTTGGCTAGTTCTCCCTTCATCCTCACTCACTTCTGTATCCCCACCACTTTCCTCCTCTGTAGTATGATCCTCATCTAAGGGGTGGCTATTGGAAAGGGGTACTTCAGTGGCATCTTCAGAAGGGGGGCCTCCTGTTCCTGACCCTAAGGGGCCTAACTGGGAGGCTTTCCTGAGAGCTTTCTGATCTTCATCAGCCTGTAAAAGCTCCCTGAGTTCAGCAGAAGTAGGATTCTTGGGCTGTTTAAGGCCCCTGATATTTGCCAACTGCCTGAGCTCATTTTGATTAAGGGTAGCAAAGATGGATGGTGCCCTCTGGGGGTCACTCTCAACAGAGATGGGTACAGTGGACCCCTCTGCCCCAGCCATTGCTCTTAAGTGTGGGTGGATGTGTTGCAATCTACCTACACTTGGGTTTACCTACTAAACCTATCTAGTAGTTGTAGTCAGGGTGTGCTACTCCCTTTGCTCTACAACAACTAAGTTCAGTAGAACTTATGTATATCTAATCTTGTTTTATATGTACCTATAGGTACCTATGTGATCTTTCAATTGGTAACCAAGAGATTACAATGGTAAAACACAGCAAGCTCAAATCCAACCGCTGCTCACCAATGTGAGAAGTTGGCCTGGTATATGATGCTCACTAGTTAAAGTGATCACCTTGTACCATGCCAAGCAACCCTTATGGTGTGGTTGTAAGTCAACCTTTTCGGACTAGTTGCCCTAGTGGTAGCGTAGGCTAAGCAGTCTTTGAGGCTAAACTCGTGAAGCGTGTTAAGCAGGCTGTTTTACCAAATGTAACCCCCCTTTAAACCAATGAAAGGACACCACACAGATATATATTCAAAATATATATTTATTTATTTCTAAAAGTAACCCCTAGTCTCTTTATGAGCACAGGAGCACAAATCGTCAAACAAGATTACAGTAGAATACACAGAAGTTGCACTTTATATGGATAGGCCCCGGTGGCCGCTCAAACCATATACTAAAATAGTGGTATAAGTACCACGAACAGAAAAGGGAAAAGGCCTAGGGCCTCTAGAATCGCTGGGCCTACAAGGAGCTAACTTTAGTTAGTGACCAGGAGGTCCACGGGTGGCGTGTGCAGAGCAAATAGTCACACGCGGGCTCCCATAGGTTTTCAATGGGTGCGTAAAAGTTACAAAGTTACTGCAAAAAGGATCTTCCGGATGGACTATGAACTCAAGATTGGAAACACAGACACTAGAGATGATTCTCTACACTTGGGCACTGGAGTGCCAGCTTTACCTCACCCACAGGAAGCGGGTGCATAGGTCTCGAAGTGCATCGGGTTTCTTCTCTCTGTTCAATGGAGCCTGGAGACAAAGATGCTGCAGGCGGTCGGTCCGGGAGAGATGCGGTGGATCCAAGGGTGGATCGAAGTTGTAGAAGACCTGTAAGCAGAGGGGACAGTGTTCACAGTCACTAGCCAGTGACCAGCGTGGCACCAGGTGGGTACCAGGCGATGTCGGGTGCAAACAGGAAGAAAGGTGTAGCTTGTCTCTGCAGCCACGTGGTCCCTGAAGGTCGACGACGTCCAGGAGTCGGTTCACGAGCTGTCCCACGCAGGCTCTCGCTGTCGGCGGTGTCGGCGACTTGATTGAAGCAAACAAGCCTTGGCAAAAGCAATTGTTGTGGAAAACGAAATAAGCTGATGGTTCTGTCCAGCAAGGTCAGAGGGATTGCTCCTTTGGAGGGGAGCAAGGGCCAGTCTGAAGCAACCAGACCAGTGGTGTAGTTCTTGAAGTTCGTCGCCAAGATGGCCACTAGCCAGCGGGCCAGCAACCGGTTAGGCGCGTCGAGTGGCAAAATGCAGAAGGGCCCCACGCAGATCATGGAGATGCTGGAGGGCTCACCTTTGGTGCAGATGCTGCTCGGGTGTTTGGCTTCTCAGATCCCAAAGTACAACTTGGAGGGAGCCTCGGTTGTTGCGCTTGCAGCTTGTCGTAGTCGTTCCAAGATGGCTGGTTCCACGTGTCTCGGTGCCTCCACGGGTCTCCTCTTTTCAGGGACTGTGGATCGGGCGGTGAGAGGTCTGGAGGTCCAGGTCTTGTCAGTCTCTGGGCTCGGGCTCCGGCGGGAGGCGGCGGCAAAGCAGACGTTGATTCGCTGGATGGTGCTTGCGTTAGCAAGGTGGTCACTCCCTGACCACAGGGGAGATTTCCTTCAGTCTTCTGTGCAGCAGAATGTCGAAGTTCCCGTCTTCTTCTTAGTTTCAAGTTGATTCCAGGATGTCTGAAGTCTTAGGACACAGCTCCTACCTTTAAGCGGATTCTAGGGGCCGGACTACCTGCTAGGTCCCTCCCTAGGGGTGGGACCAGGAAGGGGGGTGGTTACACCCCCAATCCTTTGTCCAGCTCGCCCCATGTCCAGGGCTGGTGTGCCCCAGGACCGGTTTGAACTGGCATATGCACCGAGGCTCCTTGTGAGCCTCAGGCATGTCTGGTTCCTTTCAAGCCCTACCTGACCAATACACAAAATCCTGTCTGGGGTGGTGCACGCACCTCCCCTGGCAGGAAACCCTTTGTCCACACCTCCCAAGTTGGAAGGACTCCCAGCAGCAGGAGGGCAGACTTGTGTCTGTGGTGGCAGCATCCATTTTGTGGAGCTGAGGCTATGTCTGATTTTACCCGAGTTTCAGGTACTGTACATGTCGTGTCCCTCTAGAAGGGTGGAATGCTAACCCCGTCGCCAGAATTGGCGAGGGGTTAGTATTCCAATTCGTATGACACCTTACTCGACATGTTTTGATAAAGCCAAACCAAAGATAGCATTTAACCGCGAGGTTCATAATGCACTTAAGAGTATATGGTATGACGATATCTGGAAACAGTAGAAGGAAGTGGTTCCGACCACTGCAGACAGGCTCAGCTCATGCCAGAGCACCATCTCACATGGAACCAAGCACTCTGCCTTCAGGATTGTTAAGGCCTGCCATAGGAGTGACTTATAGGTTAACATGTGTCCCATTTAAGGTTAGGTATAGGTATACTACACCTAAGTAAGAGGTGGTTACACCAACTTACCCCAGCTGAGTGATCAGCCAGTTGTGTCAAATTTTTTAGGCCAGGCCTGGGGTGGCATAATACATGCTTCAGCCCCTGGCAGGCCTTAGATACACCAATGCCCTGGGTACCTAGTGTACACTGGTACAGGGGCTCACAGGGTGATCCACTTCCAATTGGTTATGCACCTAGGGTGCATAGTGTAAATTTAGTAGAGAGAACAGCAGGCTGGGGGTCTGATTGGCAGGCCCACAGCCTCAATATGTCAAAACCAGTGAAGCAAAAAGCAAAAATTTGGGGTGACCATAGGATAGCAGACCCTACTCTCCTACAGGCCTCAAATCTACATAATATCCTTTTAGTATCCTTTCTTTTTGAACATTTTTTATATCAGTTATAGCTTTAGTACAATGACCAAATTCATTTTCAAGTACAAATGAACACTCAGCAGTCTACACTGTGGGCAGCAGACCTCACAATTTGAATTTTGGACACGTGGTGCCAACTAACACTGTCTAACACAAGCCGATCCCACATGCATAACTGTGTCCTGAGTCCTGAATGGCAGTGACCCCAAGTCCATGGCAGCGACCACAGCACCAGACTCCCTTCGAACAGTGAGGCATATTTCCATATGCAAGGCCGGCGACACGTAGTCCCACTAACCCTCTTTAACACAAACCGATCCCACATGTGTAACTGTGTCCTGTGTCCTGAACGGCAGTGACCCCAAGTCCGTGGCAGCGACCACAGCAGCATACTCTTTGATCAGTTAGACATATTTCCATATGCAAGGCCGGCGACACGTAGTCCCACTAACCTTCTTTAACACAACCTGATCCCACATGTATAACTGTGTCCTGAGTCCTGAATAACAGTCACCCCAAGTCCGTGGCAGCGACCACAGCACCAGACTCCCTCTGATCAGTAAGGCATATTTCCATATGCAAGGCCGGCGACATGTAGTTCCACTAACCCTCTTTAACACAAGCCGATCCCACATGTGTAACTGTGTCCTGAGTCCTGAATGGCAGTCACACCAAGTCCGTGGCAGTGACCACAGCACCAGACTCCCTCTCATCAGTGAGGCATACTTCCATATGCAAGGACAACAGCACGTGGTGCCAATAACTCTGTTCAACACAAGCCGAACAATCCCACATGTGGAACTGTGTCCTGAGTCCTGAATGGCAGTAACCCCAAGTCCATGGCAGCGACCACAGCAGCATACTCCCTCTGATTAGTTAGGCATATTTCGATATGCAAGGCCGGCAACACGTAGTCCCACTAACCCTCTTTAACACAAGCCGATCCCACATGTGTAACTGTGTCCTGAGTCCTGAATAGCAGTCACCCCAAGCCTGTGGCAGCAACCACAGCACCACACTCCCTTTGATCAGTGAGGGATATTTCCATATGCAACTACAGACTCCAGTAGGCAACTAACTATCACAGTCCTACACCCTACATATTATCCTTTTAGTATCCTCGCTTCAAGATTTTTTTTTATATATCAGTTATAGCTTTACTACAATGACCAAATTAATCTTCAAATGCAAACTAACATGGACTAGCAGTCTACACTACAGGCAGTACAGCTCGCTATTCCAATTTTAAATGCTAATTTCTAACAAGATTGTACTCAGAAAATACAACACTTCGTCAATGTATTCTATACTTATTTCATCTTTTCATCATACACCTACACTGCACTCAGTAGGGCTCACAATGAAAATTATTACTTCATTCATTAACTACAGAGTCCACTAGGCAAGTAACTATTGCAGGCCTCAAATCTACATAATATCCTTTTAGTATCCTTTCTTCTTGAACATTTTTTATATCAGTTATAGCTTTAGTACAATGACCAAATTCATTTTCAAGTACAAATGAACACTCAGCAGTCTACACTGTGGGCAGCAGACCTCACAATTTGAATTTTGGACACGTGGTGCCAACTAACACTGTCTAACACAAGCCGATCCCACATGCATAGCTGTGTCCTGAGTCCTGAATGGCAGTGACCCCAAGTCCATGGCAGTGACCACAGCACCAGACTCCCTTCGAACAGTGAGGCATATTTCCATATGCAAGGCCGGCGACACGTAGTCCACTAACCCTCTTTAACACAAACCGATCCCACATGTGTAACTGTGTCCTGTGTCCTGAACGGCAGTGACCCCAAGTCTATGGCAGCAACCACAGCAGAATACTCTTTGATCAGTTAGACATATTTCCATATGCAAGGCCGGCGACACGTAGTCCCACTAACCCTCTTTAACACAACCTGATCCCACATGTGTAACTGTGTCCTGAGTCCTGAATAACAGTCACCCAAAGTCCGTGGCTGCGACCACAGCACCAGACTCCCTCTGATCAGTGAGGCATATTTCCATATGCAAGGCCGGCGACATGTAGTTCCACTAACCCTCTTTAACACAAGCCGATCCCACATGTGTAACTGTGTCATGAGTCCTGAATGGCAGTCACACCAAGTCTGTGGCAGTGACCACAGTACCAGACTCCCTCTCATCAGTGAGGCATACTTCCATAAGCAAGGACAACAGCATGTGGTGCCACCAACCCTGTTCAACACAAACTGATCCCACATGTGTAACTGTGTCCTGAGTCCTGAATGTCAGTGACCCGAACTTCGGAACAGCGACCACAGCACCACACTCTCTTCGATTAGTGAGGGGTATTTGCATATGGAAGGCCGGCGACACGTGGTGCCACTGAACCTCCACTACGCAGGCCGGTGGGGCCACCAACGTATGCATGTGGCTGTGGGCCCTTGCTCGCCACTCCCTCTGGCCTACACTATGGTCAGCATGCCTCACAATTCAGATAAAGTCCTGATTCCACATGATGCAGTCCAGTAGCCAAGACACATTGCTCCCAGTGCGGCCCGTCCACACCAAGCATCATCACAGGCTCATACAGTCTCAATACTTCTGGTGCCACTAACCCTCTTTAACACAAGCCGATCCCACATGTGTAACTGTGTCCTGAGTCCTGAATGGCAGTGACCCCAAGTCTGTGGCACCGACCACAGCACCACACTCCCTTCGATCAGTGACGCATATTTCGATATGCAAGGCCGGCAAGACGTAGTCCCACTAACCCTCTTTAACACAAGCCGATCCCACATGTGTAACTGTATTCTGAGTCCTGAATGGCAGTGACCCCAACTTCGTGGCAGCGACCACAGCACCAGACTCCCTTCAGTCTTATTTGTTGTTCTTTTCTTTAAATAATTTTTTTTATATATCAATCTATACATGACTAAGATTCTTCTTTCTCCAACCGCACAGGGACACTTCCAGGCCCAAGAAGGTTGTTGGGGGTATGATGGTAATGTGGGAAGAGGGTGCGTTACCTGCCGATGTGGGGAGCGGCAGCGTCAAAGGGGTATCTATCACAGAAAGAACTCCGATATGTTTTCACAAATGCCTCGGACAAATGCCAGCTGATGGACTGAATCACAAAATGGTTTTTCAATGCTTATGGAGTGTGAGTTATAAACAGTTCGCACCCAGGCTCGCAGAGGGCCAGCTGCGGCCCGTCCGCTCAACTCACAGACGCAGTACTACGAGCCGTCCACATTATTGTAGGTATCCCTGCCCTGTTCAGTCATATGCAACGCCACATCACTCCACGCCACTGCGATTACGTTCCGACGTTGGCCCCACATAGCTACCTGTCGCAGGCGTACTCGCTGTTGGTGTGCAGGTCGGTGGTCTAGTTCTCAACATCTCATGGCCACTCCCTCAGGGCAGGTTTGCACACACACCACACCCGTCCAGCACATGGGTCACAGGCCATGTGACCACGCAAATATAATAGATCGACAACGTCACATCCTTTATTGCCGGTGCTGACTAGATGGCGGACGCTCCACGTGTCTCAACCATAAAGACTCTTTGAAAAGTTGCGCAGAAGGTTAGTCACACCCTGATATGTATAGCCATCAGGGGCCTACCACCCCCTTGGCGCGGACTTCAGATGCACAGGGTTAGTACCACCCAAACCTCATATGGCCATCAGGGGCCTACCACCACGTGCACACACTTGAGTTTCACAGGCTTTGCGGCCCCATGTGGTCTCCGCCATCGATGACTCAGGAATCAGCGACATGTGTGAGATCTGCTTGGCTGCGGAGAAGCTGATGTTGTCTCCACCATTGATGACTCAGGACTCAGTGACATGTGTGAGATCTGCCGGGACGTGGAGAAGATGATGTGGTCCCCACCATTCAGGACTCAGCGACATCTGTGAGATCCGCGGAGAAGCTGATGTTGTCTCCGCCATTCATGACTCAGGACTCAGCGACATATCTGGGATGCGCGGAGTTTTGACGGGCACGTGGAGTGCCCACTGCTGCATACTCCGGAGGCACTAGGTAATTATTTGCTCATGGATGCACAGGGGCAGCAGTGGCAGTCTCTCTCTCTCTCTCTCTCTTCCTTATTTTCCTTTCATCTCTCTAACTCTCTCTCTTCCTTCTCCCTTTCTTATTCCCTTTCTTTCTTTCCCTCTCTTTTTCTCTCTGGCTTTTTTTCCTTCTCTGTTTCTCTGTGCCTCTCTCCTTTGATATGCCCGTTACACACGTCCTTATTTTGTGCTTTATTTTCCAGGCTCTGTCGTCGACATCCATGGTCCCCACAGGAGTGTTCCGCCTTCTTGTTTTCTATTACTTTTGTTATATTTTGTTTATTAGTTTATCATTTATATATATGTTAATAAAACAATTAATTTAGCAAATCGTTTTTGGTTTATCGTTTACATATATATTTATAAAAAAATAAAGCTTAAAAAAACTTTATAACGTTTTTGGTTGTTCTCTTAACTGCTGTCTGACTCTTTCTTGTTCTTATTACTGTTATTTGATGGAGTCCACCATGGTGTTAAATTTTGGGGCACTTATCGTGGAAATACTGGTGATGTCTGCAGTTTACACTAACTTCTGAATAGTGTGTTAGATTTTTCTCAACTTTACTGCCATTAAAGTGCTGATAATGAAATGCAGACTAGCCGTTCCCGTACAAAAAGACACGAGGTGCACCTTTGCGATTTATTCTAAATACTAAAATCCTGTATTGAATTGCACTGAGGTAGTGGCTGCACTTACAGTGTACACACAAAATCAATTAAG
Organism: Triturus cristatus; assembly: GCF_964204655.1. Classification (NCBI taxonomy): domain Eukaryota; kingdom Metazoa; phylum Chordata; class Amphibia; order Caudata; family Salamandridae; genus Triturus; species Triturus cristatus. The sequence goes on from NC_140595.1 coordinate 394,282,148, forward strand.
AACGCTCATTGTATTTATATTGATTGGGAATAGTGCGTCAAGTGCTGGATCTTGACAGATACACTGCTCAGTTCGTATATTGTTCTGCACACGAAAAAAAATCACATCACAACTTTCACACCAACTGCAATGCGAAACAAATTCTGGCGATAAGCCACGTTAGCACCAGGTATTTTATACCTGCTTTCTGCTGGTGTTAAGCAGGACGACTACCTGCACCATGAAACGGAACACAGCCAAGATCCAGACTAGAACACCTACAGGTGCCATAAAATCAATGAGCATGATGCAGGGATACCCATGAGGGCCACAAGACTCATCGGAACAACTCCAGGACCGCCAACGCCCCCCAAACCCGCATCTGAGGAAGTGTGTCCCTGTGGTCATTGTCTTAGGATGATAGGCATGAGCCCTGCAACATCACAGTGTGCTGTCACCTCAGCATTGGCAGTGAGCCTGGACATGTAGCTACGCACGCATTCTCCTGCATGCACAACCGGCATGTGCTGGTCCGGAGTACACAGGTCAGCGCAGGGGAGTGCCTAACTGGCAAGGGGAACAGGGTGTCTCGGACATGTCCGTGTACAGGAAGTGCGGTAAGTGTGTCTCTGTGTTCTGGTGTGGCCTGCCACAAAGGCAGCAGCACTCGATGTTGTAAAGTGCCATGCACCACCTCCAAACGGCACTGTGATGGTCTAGTTTGAATGTAGCAGGACATGCGCGAATAGGCATAACAATGGTGTGCCGCACGAGTGCACGAAATACAACAGCGCACCATAGAAAAGTGTGGCGGCTTGTGGGAGGGAGAAGCAGCTGTTTGGCAATGTAACACACAGTGAACTCGCCCATGTGCCACGTGCTGGGCATCTCATCCATGATAAGCACGGTCGCAGACATCCCACAACACCAACGACTGGCCTTTGTACACATCCTGTATGAATGCAGCGTGGTTGCTCATTCAGTGGTGTGATGTTGGCGGGTTGTGTGACTTGTGCTCCTTGTTGGTGTATTTCATTTTGGCCATTGTTTGTCTATACTTGTGCCATTCTGCCCATCTTCCCCCATCCCCCCACTCCCTGCTTCTTCCTCTTCCTGGTGCTGTTGTGTCTATAATTTTGTTGCTCCACACATAAACACATGTAAAGAACAAATTAGAATAATTCCTTCATTCTTTTAGGTTTCAAAACTTCTCTCTACTGGTTTCTTTTTAATTTTCCATATAAACCTTTTTTTTTATATTCAACAACACATAGAAGTCAGAAGTGCAACGTATTCTATCAACACACTTTCTAGAACATTCTACAACACGTGCAGGTTAAAAGTTCATCAATTTTTTTAAACTTAACGATATTTTTTTGCAACATTTTCTCAAACATTTAACGGCACATGCAGGTTAAAAGTTCACAATTGTTTTAAGTACGAACAGTGCCTTCCAAATGCAAGTAGCAGCTGTGGTTCAGTTGAGCAAATTTTATCCTATGATATGTACTCCACGTTGAAACTGCTTTTTCTTAACCAATCACAAAGATGCTTTTCCACAAAACGAATGTGCAGCCTACTTTAAAAAAAGAATGCTTTTCGTCTCCCAATCACGTATAGTTTTGTATGGCAAAAAAAAGTACTTACCCATCTTTAAACATATCTCTTATTCTACCAAGGAACTGCATGAGCTACAGACATCTTTCCATACCTTCCAAGCATACCTTCAAAATGCTAGTGTGGATCGTAGGACATAGCTATATTTTCAGGTGCAAGAGGTATGCAGAACACAGACGTATTGACTTAGACCTAGGTTTACAAAATGTGGACATTAAATGGTTTACACAGAGAAGATTGAAGTTGCACCAATTCCTACCTTTGGTTAAAACCTCTTTGCATCTTCCACACCCTGACCTCATGATTGTGCATTGTGGTGGAAATGACCTAGGCACATTGACTGGGGTAGGTTTGGAAATGAATATGAAGGACACCTTTGGACACCTCAGCACAGCACCATGTGACTCTGGGCAATAGCTCACTTAATAGCTCACATAATTTCCACTCCGGCCTCGAGGGCCTTCGGACCCATAGGGATGACCGCCACCTCGCCGGGCTGTAAAAATAAATGCACGGGGGCCCCAATCCTCCCCACGCTGCCCGGGGACCGCCACCTCCCTGGGACATTGATGAAAAGGGGCGGGGGTCTCGCTGACCCCTCAGCCCCGGGGAACGCCATCTCCCTGGGGCTATACAGAATAAGTAGTGTGGGGGCTCAAGCCCCCCACACTGCCCTGTGAACCACACCCTCCCCGGGGCACTTAATATTTAAATACAGGGGTCCGTTACGTACCCCCGGGGACCTGAGGACCACCACCTCCCCGGGGCTTTGAAATGGAGGGAGGGGGCCGTGCGGCCCCCTCCAGGAGCCCTCGATGGCCCTGGGGACTGCCACCCCCAGGGCCTGCTCCTGCAGTGTCCCAGGTTGCCCACCCCGGGACACTGTTGTTTGCTATGGCAGGGCAGGAGCCATGTGGCTGCCGCCCTGCCATAGCAAATGCTACTTTGCTTCCTTGAAGCGAGAGCAGGAAAACCTGCTCTCGCTTCAATGAAGCAAAGCAGGATTGCTTTTGGGCAAGGGGAGCTGCATGTCAGCAGCTCCCCTTGCTCAAAAGCAATGCCGGCTCCGGCAGGAGGCGGGGAGCCAGCGGGACCATGGGGGCATTGGGGCTCCCCCCATGGTCACCAACTGTGAGGCCATGCCCCAGGGGATGGGGTCACCGGGGCCAAAAATGGACCGGGAGGGGGGCCACGTGGTTCCACTCCTTTAAAAAAAAAAATAAATATAGATTTGGGCATACCCCGGGGGAAAGGCTCCCCGGGGCAAATATAAATTAATGGAAGAGGATGGTTTTTTTTCCGCCCTATGGTGACCCTAGCACGGCTCCCTAGTGTGAACGCAATGGGTGTGCTGCGCTCAGCATGGCCCCTTAGTTAGAACACGATGGGTGTGCGGCTCCCAGCGCGGCTCCTAGTGTCAACGCGATGGGTGCGCGATTCCCAGTGTGTCCCTGTAGTGTGAAAATGTTTGGTGCGGGGCTCCCAGCGCGGCCCCCTGGTGTGAATGCAATGGGTACGTGGCTCCTTCAGTCGCGCTGGGTGCGCGACTCCAAGCAAAAATAATTGTGATTTTTTTTATATAAACCTAGGTTATATGTTGGGTAATTGGCTGGCTCTAAAAAGAGCCCCTGTTTTCATTGGGAGATTGTTGTAGCTACATGTAAGTGTGGATGCAGAGCTTCAGGTTGTTAAGAAACACTCTGTTGCCTTGATCAGTGAAGTGTACTCCATCACTTCTGTAGATGCCATTCATATGGAAACGTAGATTGTTGTTATAGATGGAGCCCATCCTATGGTCTCTGAGGTAAGCAGAAAACGCTTTATTGACATTTTTTCTGGATTTCTCAATCTGAGGATAAAATGTATTGGACCACTTCCATTTCTGTCTTTGGCATATGTTAGAGTATGCAAAGACATTTTGGGGGAAAAGCAACATCAATTCTGCAAAGGTGTCCTTCATTAGCATTTCCAGACCTACCCCAGTCAATGTGCCTAGGTCATTGCCACCACAGTGCACAATCATGAGGTCAGGGGGTTGGAGGTGCAAAAAGGTTTTAACCAAAGGCATTAATTTATGGCACTTTAATCTCATCTGTCCAATCCATTTAATGTCTACATCTTTGTCAATATCTCTGCGTTCAGCATACCTTTTGCACCAGAAAACATAGCTGTGCCCAACAATCCACACAGAAAGCATCTTGAAGGGATGTCTGTAAGTAATCAAAAGATGTCTGTAGCTGAAGTAGTCAGTTGGTAGAATGAGAGGTATCTATAATGGTGGAGAAGATGCTGTTTTTAAGAAAGTAGAGAATTGATTGGCTGTTTAAGAATATTGTACATTTAAAAATAGGGTCCATCTTACTTTGTTTAAAAAGCATGTTTCTTATTGGCTAGTAAAAAATGTTGAAAGGTACAGTAGAAAGGATAAGGTCATGTTTTTCAAAGCCAACCACACCTGCTGCTTGCATTTGCAACATTGTGTGGTGAACTTGAAAATATGGTGAACTTGTGACCTGTCAGTTAAGTTGAATGTTCCATGGAGTGTTACTATGGAAACTGGTATTAAGCAGAATGCGGGAAGAAGTCCGTTTCTAAGGGTTATTATGTGTAACCAATGGAAATGTGTTTTACAATTTGAAAAACTCTGGGAAGCAATGTTATTTGTTGCATATGTGTCATTGTATGGAGAAAGAGAGGGAAACCTTTGTTACTGGTTTTACCTTGCTGAGTCTGGTGCATTATATTGATTGTGTGTAAAAGAAAATCCTGTCAGAGTTTGTGAGATTTTTAATTCAATACATTTATTTGCAAGATGAGTTATAAATTTGTGAGGTTTATTTTTAAAAATTGACATTATTCTAAAACGGTGTTGTTTGAAATATATTAATAAATGTAGAGATGTATATTAGAATTTGTTTCATTGTTCTTGAATGTTGTTTAAAATAGAGTCTGTACAGCAATATTTGTATTTTTTAAGATGATTACTGATGTTATTAATTAAGCGTGTTTTTTAAGTCTGTACAAAGGTATAGTTGAATGATGACGCATATTTTTAGATAGTTGGTTGAAGATGCAACAGAAATGTGTAGTTTGAAAGATGTTCATATAAGGTGTAGTTTATTAGGCTTCATTTTTTGTTTCCTCTACAAAGGTATAGTTGAATGATACTGCATAGTTATAGATAGTTTGGTAAAGATGCAGCACAACTGTGCTGTTTGAAAGATGAACATATAAGGTGTTAATAATTAGGTTTCTTTTATTAGTTTGTACAAAAGGTAAAGTTAAATGATGCCATATATTTATAGATAGAATGGTGAAATAAGGTGCTGTTAATTAGGCTTCTTTTTGTAGTCTGAACAAAGGTATAGTTAAATGATGCCACATAACTGTAGATATAAAGATGAAGATGTAGAATAAAAGTGTGGTTTTAAAAATGCTCATAAAAGGTGTTGTTAATTAGCCTTCTTTCTTAAGTCTATTGAGAGGTAAATGAAAACTTTATTGTTGGTAAATTAAAAACCCTTACAATATAAACGCACTAACATCATTTTCTAAAATGGATACATTTGTTAAAATGTTAAAAACAATGATTAATTTTTTAATAAAAACTCTACTTGGCTTATGAACTGCTGTTAAAAGTCTTGCGGACCAAATTCGAATCAGCAATTTGTTTATGACTGACAAGCCGTTGATATGGCCAATAGTGGAGTTTCCCAGTGCAATAATGGGGCAGGGTTGGCGGCCCGATAACTTCCAACTAGCTTAATGCTTTAATATTAAATTTTGTTAACCCGATATTCAGCTTTGAATTGTCCGGGTTAAAGGCTGCTATTATGGCTTGGCGGCAGGATCGGATTCCAAGTCTTATCCATTCTTCTCGCAATAATAAACGTCTGAAAGAGAGCATTGTTGGGTATAGGCAAACTATATGTTCCAACCCCTCGGTGTGGTAGTCGCACAACCTGCATTGGGTGTCGCGGTCTTTCCGGCGCCATTCAGGAAGATTTTTCAAAAAAGGCCATTCACCCAGCCTCAGCGCCAGGAACTTTTGTTTCAAGTTAAGTGCTGAGGTGCTTGATAAATGAAGGGATTCAACTCCTGGATTAAAATGAGTGGTTACTGCCCAGGCGTGTTTTCCTTTTGACAGTGTTGCCCTGTCTTCTCGGGCTTAACGCAGTCTGTTACAAAGCTTTATAAATGCACCAGCCTCTACACCATGGTGGTCAAGTAAGCCAAATTCGAAGCAGACTTGTGCCAATGATGCTGAATTTGGCAGATGGAATGCTCGTTTAAAGATTTTGGTTGTCAGTTTGTTTAGAAGAATGTTTGTGGTTCCCTTCATAATCTCTTGACCGTACGTCAGAGAGTTCGATGTTTTTGCCTTCATCACTTTTAACTTTTAACAGTGGGATAAAGCTGGGACCTAATTGTTTTTTTGACAATTTTGTTGCTGCAGCCTTTAAAGCCAGTGCTTTGGTCCTTAGTGCTTCTTTTTGCTTGGCTAATGAGCTTCTGGAGTCAAAAAATATTCCCAGATACTTGTAATGAGGTGTTGAGTCATTTTTTACATTATTAAAGTACCACCTTCCACACAACTGCTTAGGTTTCCCAAAGGTGATTGTTTTTGGTTTTGATAGGTTCAGCTCTAAGAGGTTGTTTTTGGTAAAAGGGAGCAGTTCATCAAGTAGCCTCTGTAAGCCCACCTTCGTATGGCTAAGCAGCACCAGGTCATCGGCGTATAGGAGGTTGCTGATACATACTCCATCTAATTGGGGGGATGACAATTGACGCTATCAGGGATTGGCGAAAGGTCCGATATGAACAAGTTAAAAAGAAGTGGCGCCAGCACGCAACCTTGTTTTACTCCACTGCTGGTCTCGATCTTCCTGGAAACATGCGAACCTTCACCCAGCTTGATTCTTATCCACGTTTTGGAGTGGAGTTGAACTATCGCTAGTAGCAAGGATTGAGGAACTCCCCAGCCCTTTAGTTTTTGCCACAATAGAGCCAGGGGCACACTGTTGAGAGGTATAGTTTAATGATGTCACATATTTGTATATAGAATGGTCAAGATGTGTCTCAAACGTAAACCACCACATATTAATCATGCAGGCATGTTATACTTATCCACTTAACTAGATAATATGTAATGGCTCATCTATGTGTTCTGATTGTATTCATACAGTTATGTGTATGCTTCGTGAACTATTGAGAGGAGCCTGACCGTTTAGAGGAGTGCAAAGGTAGTGTTTAGGTGATTTTTAAACTACATGAGTAATTATTGACTGATTCCATATTCTGCAATCACCCAGTTAGTATCCACGCACTCATGAAATCACTCTGTCACTACCCAAACACTTATGAAATCTCCCAGGCACTACCTATGCACTCTCCCATTCAGCCAAGCACTATCCATGTACTTATAATTTCACCATGTACTCATGTACCCATGCAATGACCCAGGCACTAACACATGCACTGCTACAATGTCCTGTGCACTACCCATGCAGTCCTCTAATCACCTAGACACTACTAATTCACTCCTTCAATTACCCAGGTAGTACCCATGCACTCCAGCAATAACCCTGTCAGTACCCATTCACTCCTCCAAACTTCCAGCCAGTACCATGTACTTATCCAATCACTCCACCAATACCCAAGCACTTATAAATTCACCATGCACTCCCCTTGCAGTACTCTTATCTTCCTGTCAGTACCCATGTACTCATGCAATGATCCAGGCACTAACACATGCACTGCTACAATCACTTCTGTACTACCCATGCAGTCCTCTAACCACCTAGACACTACTCATGCACACCTCCAACTACACAGCTATTATCCATGAACTCATTCAATCACATTGCCACTACCCAAACATTCATAAAATAACTATGCACCAGACATGCATTGCTCCAATCACCCACACAGTGTCCATACTCTCATGCAATCACTCATGTAATTTTTCTTTTTTTAACCAGTAGATGTGGTTCCGTAAAAAACATTTTGTTTTTTTTTCGGAACAATTTTTTTTTTTTTTTTTATTTGTTTAACCTTTTTAACTTTTTTTGTGTGTTGTTCATTTTGAAAAGAACAGACAAAAATGAAGATCAACAAACGATCTCTCTTACAAAAACAAAAGCACATTATAAAAAAAGAAAATTAGCATTTATGTGCTTTTAGAGCAGCAGTGATGACATCCAGACATTGCTCACCAATGCAAAGTTTGGTGTCGCAATTCGTGCAACTTACAGCGGCGTTCAAAAATTCGGGCAGAATGTGGGGCCTTGGAGCAGGTGGAGGTTGCTGAGCTGAGGTGGAAGGAGCATTGGGGTCTTGTTCTGCAGCAGCATTCAATTCTCTCCTCCTCTCCTCTCTTGCCAGGTGAACTGGGTGCAGAGTCTCCAGATGTTTTTTCATGCTGCTGGTACCGCATGAATATTTCTTCTTCGACCCTTGAGAAAATACTCTGGCAAATTGTGCAAGTGACTTTTTGGGTATTTACTTTTTTTTCGCCCTCTGGAACAGAGAAGGAGGCCCAGACAATACTCTCCTTCCTCTTTCTGCTGCGCTCCACAATCTCTTCTTCCTCCTTAATGGCCAATGGATCAACAGGAACAAGGCTGGAAGCCATTGTTGTTAAAAACAATAAAGAAACATACAAAAAATGTATAAAAGGTAAGAGAAGTAGCAAACAGGTATTTTCTCAATGACAGTCAAATAGTAAGGGGAATATCAGAAGGATGGATCCTCCCTCTTACAAAATGAAAATGATTTAAACCAATCAGATTTTTTTTTTTTTCTGCTGACATGAAATCTCGTAGGGTGCGCGCACCCGTCACGCACCCATTGTGCAAATGTAAAATATTATATACATGATTATACACAATAAATAAACATTTCTATAATATTTTAATAAGTATATTAGCAAAAATGTTTACTCTAATATCATATTCTAACTTTCAATAGTAAGTTTTTAAAGTTTGAAAATACGCCGACGTCGCAAACCTGGCGCGATCACGACGTGATCCCGGAATTACGTGCGGGGAGGGGTCGCGCACGCTACGCGCATTCGTCGCGCAGACAGCAATTTTCGTATAGTTCTGAAAAAATTAGTTTATAAATACTTTTGTAAATAAAATTAGACAAACACTTAAAGCAAAACTTTTATTGATAATTAATTTAAAGATATTTCATACTTTCCAAATTATGCCGAAGTCGCGACCCTGTGTACCTTCTAACATGGGCGCTACCAGGATGCGCGCAGCCTTCGTGTAGAGTGCGCGTAGGGCGCACGACTTCTGTATAATAATTTTTATTTTAAAGAGAAAAAAGAAAGAATGAATATAGTTTTCCTATCTATAAATTATTCTCAACTTTTGTTTAATAAATATATATATATATATATATATATGTAGTCAATTAAAAAACCATAGGATTGAGGTACATTATACTTAGAAATTCTTATTTTAAAAACCTTCGAAATTCACTGAAAAAAAACATATGTTTCAGGGACGTTATAGTCCGAAATTAGCATTTAAAAAACCTTAGAAATTCACTGAAAAAAACCACAGGTTTCAGGGTCGTTATAGTTAGTTGGACATTTTACTAGTACAGACCAGAGTAATTCGGCCGGTAGTAGAACTAACTATAACTCGCGCCCCCGCAATGTACTGCTGATGACGTCACATATTACAGCACTCATGACATGGTCAGTGACATCACTGATGACATCACTGATGACATCTCAAATGACATCACTGATGACATCATCCATGTGATAATCTGATGCACCTCGTCACACCGTAATATAACCTTTGATACACCCACTCTAAAATACAGACTAACATTTTAGAAACCATAGACACACCAATACCAGTTACTACATATGCTCTCACTAATTCTTAGGTCTACACATGCATCCACACATTCACCCATAGAGTAAGTCATACATGCAGTCACTCATCAATACAGCACTATTATAAGCACTCATACACCTATACATACACTCACACACCGCCACTCATCCATAGACTTACTCACACACCTTCTCAGTCATGCAAAGAAACAATCACACCCATTTACCCACCTATACAATTATACACATACTATATCACTTATTTGTAGAAAAATTAACACATACTTACTCTCTTATACAATCACTGATACAAGCACAAACTCATCCATACAGCTACTCTCACAATCACTCATTCTCATGTATAGTCATTTATACACTCCAACACTCACATATACTGCCTTTCACATATGTAGTTACTCACACATATACCACTGAGACATCCATTCACTCACCAACACAGCCATATGCACACTCACCCACCCATACAGCCCTTCACAGATACACTCTTGAACCTATACACCCAGTGAATTAGCCACTCACACATCTATGTACAGTCACCCACCCCCCGCCCACTCACACAGACACTCAAGCACCCATATAGATAATCAGATAAGCAACCAATAACCCATATAGACAGTCATGTAGCTACTCACCAACCTATGCAGTTGCTTATACACCAACCGACAGACTGAAACAGATATTTACAGTTTACTCACTAACCCATATATTCAGTAAGATACCCTTAATCAGTCACTTATACAGTCAGTCACGCACCTACTAAACCATCCATCCACATACTTATACATCCACTCATTCTTCAATACACCTTGGCATATATATATATAAAACATATTTCAACTTTTTAGAAACACACATTCACTGGATGAAGTCATCAGTGATGTCATCAGTGATGTAATTTGAGATGTCATCAGTGATATCACTGACCATGTCATGAGTGATGTAATATGTGACGTCATCAGCAGTGCATTGCGGGGTCGTGAGTTATAGTTAGCTCTACTAACTATAACGGACACATTTCTCTGGTTTTGTATGAGTAAAATGTCCAACTAACTATAACGTCCCTGAAACCTGTGTTTTTTTCAGTGAATTTCTAAGGTTTTTTAAATGCTAATTTCTAACTATAACGTCCCTGAAACCTGTGTTTTTTTAGTGAAAATATATATATATATAGAGAGAGAGAGAGAGATATATATATATTCACTGAAAAAACCATAGGTTTCACACACGTTATAGTTAGGAATTAGCATTTAAAAAACCTTGCAAATTCACTGAAAAAACCATAGGTTTCACACAAGTTATAGTTAGCTGTACATTTCACTCGTAAAAAACCAATGAAATTCCACGTTATAGTTAGTGCAGGCAACTATAACTCACGCGACCGCAATCCTCTGCTAATGACATATGTGTCTTTATGAAAAAAAAATATTTGTAATATATGTATAGCTAAAATTTAATGGAAGAAGACATGGGCAAATAAGTGTCTAAATACAGTATTAGCATCAGCAGAGGATTGCGGTCGCGTGAGTTATAGTTGCCTGCACTAACTATAACGTGGAATTTCATTGGTTTTTTACGAGTGAAATGTACAGCTAACTATAACTTGTGTGAAACCTATGGTTTTTTCAGTGAATTTGCAAGGTTTTTTAAATGCTAATTCCTAACTATAACGTGTGTGAAACCTATGGTTTTTTCAGTGAATTTGTACGATTTTTTAAATGCTAAGTTCGTGCCGTGCGCGCCCACTTCACGCACCGCGTGCCCACGTTACGCTGGATGGGCCATGTACGCACGATGCCCTTCGCGCACCGTCCGCACACGGAGGACATATTATGCGCATCGTTGTGAAAGGTTATCTATTAAATGTTCACTGGTATAATATGCCATGCACAAAAGGTGCCCTGCGGGCACCTTTTTCACCCGGGGGGGAGGGAAATATGGATTTTGTTTTTTTTAAATTTATTTTTTGCCGTACGCGTACGGTAAGCGTATTCTGCGTTTTTTCAAAAAAAAAAAAATTTAAATTTTGGCCTTGGATGGCCTTCTGGGACACCATAACCAAGGCTAGGTGGTTAGGAGCTGTCTAGCCTGCCCCTTTTCATGATATCCAACTTTGTTTTTCCTCCCCCCCTCAGAGCGCGAGAGAGAAAATGGCGGCCGACACTTCCTGGTTTCGACCGATTCGAATGTTTACTAAGATCTAACAGCCAATCAGAATCGCGCTCGCGCACGGCACCGTACGCGTACGGTAAGCTTACGGTGCGCGCTCGGAGCCCGCTTACAGATATATATATTGATTTAAATGCTATTTTCTCAGGAACTACTGAACAGATTTACACCAGACCGACAAAAGGCACTTCCTTGACCTGAGGACTACCTCTCTGCCAAATTACAAGTAATTCTGTTCAGCCGTTCGGGCTGTAGCTGTGTCTAAAGGTCCTATGGAAAAATGCATGGGGAAAACGCGTTTTGGGACCCCCCTTTTTTCTCAGCCTCCGCTTGACGAATCCCCCCGAGACTATCAGGGTAGGAGCGGAGCGTAGCGCCCCATTAGTTTTGAAAATTTCGCGAGGATTCGTCGACCGGCGCCAAAGTTATTCCAAATAGAATGTTGCGGATTTCCTATGGAAACAGGGTCCTAACTATAACTACCTACTGGCGACCGCCAGTAGGTGATATAGATATATATATATATATTCACAGAAAAAACATAGGTTTTCAGGGGTGTTATAGTTAGCTGGACATTTCACTCGTACAAAACCATAGAAATTCCTCTGTTATAGTTAGTTCTGCTAACTATAACTCGCGCGCCCGCAATGCAATGCTGATGATGTCACATATTACATCATTCATGACATGGTCAGTGACATCACTGATGACATCACCTATCACATCTGAAATTACATCACTGATGGCATCACTGATGACCTCATCCAGTGAATGTGGTTTAGTTTGAAATTTAAATATGTATTATATATATACCAATCTGTATTGAAGATTGAGTCGATATATAACTGTCTGGATGGAGGATTTAGTAGCTGTCTGACTGTCTGTTTAAGTGAGTCATTAAAAGTGTCTCACTTAATACATGGATTAGTAACTAAACTATGTGAATGTGTGCAGCACTGTCTCTGTTGTTGTATAACATGCTGCATCAGCTGGTCACCAACTACATGAGTGTGTATTTTAGTTATTGATTAGTTGGATGAGTATTTGTATGGGACACTGAGTTTGTGTGTGGTTGGATGGGGTGTGTGTAACTCTATGCATAGATGTGTGAATGGTTGATTGACTAGGTGTATAGGTTTAAGAGTGCATGTGGTAACAGTTGTTTGGGTGACCAAGTGTACTTATTTGTGTGTTGGTGAGCGAATATATGTTTTAGATGTACATCTTCAACAAAGCAAAACAATACAAGGCATTGTATGTGAGAGTTGGTGTATATAAATAAGTATATATAAGAGCCAGTGATTGTGAGAGTAACTATATGAATGAGTGTATAATTGTAATGGTGATTTTTTAACATATTAACTACGAGTTAATATGTGTTTGAATAAATGAGGTGTTGTGTGTATAATTGTGTAAGTGAGTAAATGTAAGTGTGACTAATTTATTTTATGAGTGAGTAGGATGACTGCATAACCGACTAAGATGACTACTGATGTGTCAATGTCTATATCTGTGTATAAATGCATTTGATAGTGTTCTATTAATTAGTGACTGCATGTATAAGTGATTCTGTTGTTGAATGGGTAGTTGTGTGTGTAGACTTAGGAATCAGTGAGTGGGTATGTAGTAACTGGTATTGGTGTGTCAATGGTTTCAAATATGGTACCCTGTATTTTACAGTGAGTGATGAAAGGTTATACTAGTGTATGATGAGGTGCATCAGATTGTCACATGGATGATGTCATCAGTGATGTCATCAGTGATGTAATTTGAGATGTCATCAGTGATGTCATCAGTGATGTCATCAGTGATGTCACTGACCAGGTCATGAATGATGTAATATGTGACATCATCAGCAGTGCATTGCGGGCGTGCGAGTTATAGTTAGCAGAACTAACTATAACGGAAGAATTTCTATGGTTTTGTACAAGTGAAATGTCCAGCTAACTATAATACCCCTGAAACCTATGGTTTTTTCAGTGAATTGCAAAGCTTTTTTAAATGCTAACTTCTAACTATAACGTCTCTGAAACCTATGGTTTTTTAGGTGAATTTCAAAAGTTTTTTAAATGCAAATTTTTAAGTGCAATAGTAGTTATACCTTTTTTTGTTGTACTGATTTTCTACAGTTTTTTAACTGTTTATAAATAATTTATTCATTAAATAACATTATATACTTTTCTGAAAATTGCAAAAAAAATTAAAACTGAAATATTGTTTCGCACACTTCTGTCATTGGGCTACATGTGAGCTACATCTGGGTGATATTTTTGCTGAATTTGTCCTCTTTTGTCTCTGGTGGTCATCTTGGGAGATTTATTTGTTATAAAGTTTCCTAATTTCCTCATTTACTGCAGCCTCCTCAGCAGGAAATGCTTTCAGTTTTTTACTTTGATTCCATCAAGAAGGTATTCAGATTTGTCACACATTTGCCATAAATTCTGAATGTTAGCACTCTAGTCGCTCATTAGATCACTGTAGTAATGCTACTGCTCACCACAGAAGTCTGCTGCTGGTATTAAAAGTGAATGTTTCAGTCTGCATGGCAGAAGTATTTAATGAAATAGAAGAGGATTTGAGAAGTCACTCAAAATGTGACCTAATTTTTCTTTCTTCAGCACTAATCATAATTTCTATGGCAAAATGAACCCCCTCAAAGCTGCTTTAGTGGGAGAGAACCAGGTTAGCAGAGTTGCTTTAGAGCCAGAGAACCAGGTCAGTAGAGCTGCTCTAGAGGCAGAGAACCAGGTCAGTAGAGCTGATTTAGAGGGAGAGAACCAGGTCAGCAGAGCTGCTTTAGAGCCAGAGAACCAGGTCAGCAGAGCTGCTCTAGAGCCAGAGAACCAGGTCAGCAGAGCTGCTGTAGAGCCAGAGAAACCAGGTCAGTAGAGCTGCTTTAGAGGGAGAGAACCAGGTCAGCAGAGCTGCTGTAGAGCCAGAGAAACCAGGTCAGTAGAGCTGCTTTAGAGGGAGATAACCAGGTCAGCAGAGTTGCTTTAGAGCCAAGGGACCAGGTCAGCAGAGCTGCTCTACAGCCAGAGAACCAGGTCAGCAGAACTGCTTTAGAGCCATAGAACCGGGTCAGCAGAGCTGCTTTAGAGCCAGAGAACCAGGTCAGCAGAGCTGTTGTAGAGCCAGAGAACCAGGTCAGCAGAGCTGCTCTAGAGCCTAAGAACTAGGTCAGCAGAGCTGCTCTAGAGGCAGAGAACCAGGTCAGTAGAGCTGATTTAGAGGGAGAGAACCAGGTCAGCAGAGCTGCTTTAGAGCCAGAGAACCAGGTCAGCAGAGCTGCTCTAGAGCCAGAGAACCAGGTCAGCATAGCTGCTCTAGAGCCAGAGAACCAGGTCAGCAGAGCTGCTGTAGAGCCAGAGAAACCAGGTCAGTGGAGCTGCTTTAGAGGGAGAGAACCAGGTCAGCAGAGCTGCTGTAGAGCCAGAGAAACCAGGTCAGTAGAGCTGCTTTAGAGGGAGAGAACCAGGTCAGCAAAGCTGCTTTGGAGGGAGAGAACCAGGTCAGCAGAGCTGCTCTAGAGCCAGAGAAGCAGGTCAGCAGAGCTGCTGTAGAGCCAGAGAAACCAGGTCAGTAGAGCTACTTTAGAGGGAGAGAACCAGGTCAGCAGAGCTGCTCTAGAGGGAGAGAACCAGGTCAGCAGAGCTGCTCTAGAGCCAGAGAACCATGTCAGCAGAACTGCTTTAGAACCATAGAACCGGGTCAACAGAGCTGCTTTAGAGCCAGAGAACCAGGTCAGCGGAGCTGTTGTAGAGCCAGACAACCAGATCAGCAGAGCTGCTCTGTAGCCTAAGAACTAGGTCTGCAGAGCTGCTGTAGAGCCAGAGAAACCAGGTCAGCAGAGCTGCTTTAGAGGGAGAGAACCAGGTCAGCAGAGCTGCTTTAGAGCCCGAGAAGCAGGTCAGCAGAGATGCTCTAGCTGACACTGACTGACTGACACTGACTGACTGACACTGACAGGTTGACACTGACTGGTTGACACTGACTCACACTGACACTGACTGACACTGATTGACTGAAACTGACTGACTGACAATGACAGACACTGATTGTCTGACACTGACTGGCGGACACTGACTTACTGACTGCCACTGACTGACACTGATTGACTGACACTGACTGACTGACACTGACTGACACTGATTGACTGCCACCGACTGCCACTGATTGACTGACACTGACTGACTGACACTGACTGACTGACACTGACACTGACTGACTGACACTGACTGACTGACACTGACTGACACTGACTGAGTACTCTCTACTACTCTACTAATCACTCTCTACTACTCTCTACTACTCTCTCTCTCTACTACTCACTCTCTACTACTCTCTACTACTCACTCTCTACTACTCACTCTCTACTCACTTGCTACTACTCACTCTATACTACTCACTCTCTACTACTCTCTACTACTCACTCTCTACTACTCTCTCTCTACTACTCACTCTCTACTACTTTCTACTATGCACTCTCTACTACTCACTCTCTACTACTCTCTACTACTCACTCTACTACTCTCTACCACTCTCTCTCTACTACTCTACTACTCACTCTCTACTACTCTCTACTACTCTCTACTACTCACTCTCTACTAGTCTACTACTCTCTACTACTCACTCTCTACTACTCACTCTCTACTACTCTCTACTACTCACTCTCTACTACTCACTCGCTACTACTCTCTACTACTCACTCTCTACTACTCACTCTCTACTACTCACTCTCTACTACTCTTTACTACTCTCTCTATACTGCTCTCTACTACTACTCTCTACTACTACTCTCTACTACTACTCTCTACTATTCACTCTCTACTACTCACTCTCTACTACTCTCTACTACTCACTCTATTTCTCTTCACTACTCTCTACCACTCACTCTCTACTACTTTACTACTCATGCACTACTACTCTCTCTCTACTACTCTCTCTCTACTACTCACTCTCTACTACTCACTCTCTACTATGCACTCTCTACTACTCACTCTCTACTACTCACTCTACTACTCTCTACTACTCTCTACTACTCACTCTCTACTACTCTACTACTCACTCTCTACTACTCTCTACTACTCTCTCTCTACTACTCACTCTCTACTAGTCTACTACTCTCTACTACTCACTCTCTACTACTCACTCTCTACTACTCTCTACTACTCACTCTCTACTACTCACTCGCTACTACTCTCTACTACTCACTCTCTACTACTCACTCTCTACTACTCTCTCTATACTGCTCTCTACTACTACTCTCTACTACTACTCTCTACTATTCACTCTCTACTACTCACTCTCTACTACTCTCTACTACTCACTCTACTACTCTCTACTACTCTCTACCACTCACTCTCTACTACTCTACTACTCACTCTCTACTGCTCTCTACTACTCTCTCTCTACTGCTCACTCTCTACTAGTCTACTACTCTCTACTACTCACTCTCTACTACTCTCTACTACTCACTCTCTACTACTCACTCGCTACTGCTCTCTACTACTCACTCTCTACTACTCACTCTCTACTACTCTCTCTATACTGCTCTCTACTACTACTCTCTACTACTACTCTCTACTATTCACTCTCTACTACTCACTCTCTACTACTCTCTACTACTCACTCTACTTCTCTCCACTACTCTCTACCACTCACTCTCTACTACTTTACTACTCACGCACTACTACTCTCTCTCTACTACTCTCTCTCTACTACTCACTCTCTACTACTCTCTACTATGCACTCTCTACTACTCACTCTCTACTACTCACTCTACTACTCTCTACTACTCTCTACTACTCACTCTCTACTACTCTACTACTCACTCTCTACTACTCTCTACTACTCTCTCTCTGCTACTCACTCTCTACTAGTCTACTACTCTCTACTACTCACTCTCTACTACTCACTCTCTACTACTCTCTACTACTCACTCTCTACTACTCACTCGCTACTACTCTCTGCTACTCACTCTCTACTACTCACTCTCTACTACTCTCTCTATACTGCTCTCTACTACTACTCTCTACTACTACTCTCTACTATTCACTCTCTACTACTCACTCTCTACTACTCTCTACTACTCACTCTACTACTCTCTACTACTCTCTACCACTCACTCTCTACTACTCTACTACTCACTCTCTACTGCTCTCTACTACTCTCTCTCTACTGCTCACTCTCTACTAGTCTACTACTCTCTACTACTCACTCTCTACTACTCTCTACTACTCACTCTCTACTACTCACTCGCTACTGCTCTCTACTACTCACTCTCTACTACTCACTCTCTACTACTCTCTCTATACTGCTCTCTACTACTACTCTTTACTACTACTCTCTACTATTCACTCTCTACTACTCACTCTCTACTACTCTCTACTACTCACTCTACTTCTCTCCACTACTCTCTACCACTCACTCTCTACTACTTTCCTACTCATGCTCTACTACTCTCTACTACTCTCTCTCTACTACTCACTCTCTACTACTCACTATACTACTCTCTTCTACTCACTCTCTACTACTCTCTCTCTACCACTCACTCTCTACTATTCACTCTCTACTACTCACTCTCTACTACTCACTCTCTACTACTCGCTCTCTACTACTCACTCTCTACTACTCACTCTCTACTACTCGCTCTCTACTACTCATTCTCTACTACTCACTCTCTACTACTCTTCTACTCTCTACTACTCTCTCTACTACTCACTCTCTACTACTCATTCTCTACTACTCACTCTACTACTCTCTACTGCTCTCTCTACTACTCGCTCTCTACTATTCTCTATTACACTCTCTACTACTCTCTACCACTCACTCTCTACTACTCTACTACTCACTCTCTACTACTCTATCTCTACTACTCACTCTCGACTACTCACTCTACTACTCTCTACTACTGACTCTCTACTACTCTCTCTCTACTACTCTCTCTACTATTCACTCTCTACTATTCTCTACTACTCACTCTCTACTACTCGCTCTCTACTACTCACTCTCTACTACTCTCTACTGCTCACTCTCCACTACTCACTCTCTACTACTCGCTCTCAACTACTCTCTACTACTCACTCTACTACTCACTATCTACTACTCTACTATTCTCTCTTACTCTCTCTACTTCTCACTCTCTACTACTCTCTCTCTACTATTCACTCTCTACTACTCTCTTCTACTCTCTCTACTACTCACTCTCTACTACTCACTTTCTACTACTCTCTATCACTCACTCTCTACTACTCTCTAATACTCACGCTCTTCTACTCTCTCTCTACTACTCACTCTCTACTACTCACTCTCTACTACTCACTCTCTACTACTCTTTACTACTCACTCTCTACTACTCTCTCTCTACTACTCTCTATTACTCTCTACTAATCACTCTCTAATACTCACTCTATTACTCACTCTACTACTCACTCTCAACTACTCACTCTATACTACTCTCTACTATTCACTCACTACTACTCTCTACTACTCACTCTACTACTGACTCTCTACTACTCTCTAATACTCTCTCTCTGCTACTCACTCTCTACTACTCACTCTCTACTACTCACTCTCTACTACTCTCTACTACTCTCTACTACTCACTCTACTACCCACTCTCTACTACTCTCTACTACTCCCTACTACTGACTCTCTACTACTCACTCTCTAATACTCACTCTCTACTACTCTCTTCTACTCACTCTACTCCTCACTCTACTACTCTCTACTACACACTCTCTGCTACTCTCTCTACTACTCTCTACTACTCTCTACCACTCACTCTCTACTCTCTATTACTCACTCTCTACCTCTATACCCCTCTCTTGACTACTCTTTACCTCTCTACCTCTACCTCTACACCTCTACCTCTACACCTCTACACCTCTACCTCTACACCTCTACCTCTACACCTCTACCTCTCTACCTCTCTCTACCTCTCTCTACACACACACATATGCACATATATATGCATATATATGCACATGCATTTATATATCACGTCTTCAGCCTTGGTTTGGTGTCTGGCTGGCTGGAAGTAGGGGAACCCGAGGTCATTTGTTGCCAGTAACCTAGCTGTCATCAACTCCTGCTACACTGGTACTTACCATCACACTGCATTGTGGGACATGCAGTCTGAACATTTGGCTGCTGCTGTGCTTTGCAGACTAGAAGTGGTGCAGGTGAGCCCTTCACTAATTAGTAAGGAGGAGCCTATTTTAGAAATTCTTCAGTTGGCTCAGCAATGAACTTTGGCATTTGAAGAAGGCGCACAGCCGAAACCGGTCATGCCGTCCAGTTCTCCAGAAAAAACGACCATGTAAACCCCGTTTGTGTCCTCTGTCTGCTCTTAGGAGGAGGTGTTTTGTGATATATGGCGTACTGCCCGTGGCACGCAACAGAGGACCCTTCCGTTGTGTGGTCGCAAACTACATGGGTGAAACTCTAACTTTTTTGCTGAGGGATCAGATGTTTTGCGACCCGCCACCCATGACCCTGCCAACCGAGATGCTGCTGCAAGATTGCGGTCCGAGATTGCTTGGGTAGGTGCAGGAATTTGCCTCACGTCTTCAGCCTTGGTTTGGTGTCTGGCTGGCTGGAAGTAGGGGGACCCGAGGTCGTTTGTTGCCAGTAACCTAGTGGTGATCAACTCCTGCTACACTGGTACTTACCATCACACTGCATTGTGGGACATGCAGTCTGAACATTTGGCTGCTGCTGTGCTTTACGGACTACAAGTGGTGCAGGTGAGCCCTTCACTAATTAGTACGGAGGAGCCTATTTTAGAAATTCTTCAGTTGGCTCAGCAATGAACTTTGGCATTTGAAGAAGGCGCACAGCCGAAACCGGTCATGCCGTCCAGTTCTCCAGAATAAACGACCATGTAAACCCCGTTTGTGTCCTCTGTCTGCTCTTTGGAGGAGGTGTTTTGTGATATATGTATATATATACATACATATATAAACAATTATATAATCTGCATATCTATATAAATACAAATATAAATGCATGCATACATATACATATACATATATGTATACATATGCATGATATGTACATGAAGGTTTGAAAATCACTAATACAAGCAAAGCTAAAAAGCCACCAAATTACAAACAGAATTGCTTTAACTTAAACGAGGGCGAGACCTATTGCATTTTCAATGCTTGTTTACTTTGGTTCCATCAAGAAGGCATTCAGATGTCTCACACATTTGCAATAAATTCTGAATGGTAGCACTCTAGTTGCTCATTAGATCACTGTAGTAAAGCTACTGCTCACCAGGGAAGTCTGCTGCTGGTATTCAAAGTGCATGTTTCAGTCTGCATGTCAGAATTTTTTAATGAAATAGAAGAGGATTTGAGATGTCAAAATGTGCCCTAATTTTTCTTTCTGCAGCACTAATCATAATTTCTATGGCACAATGAACCCCCTCATTCTGTTCCTTTGCAAAATAAATATTTTAAGTGTTACCACTTTATTCCAATCAAGATGGCTTCAGGTGTGCCATAGTTTTGTCATAAGTAAGACTGTTAGCGCTCTATTTGTTCTTTAGAACACTCTGGGACATTCTGTCATTGGGCTATACTTGGGCTACATGTGGGTGATATTTGTGCTACATTTGGGCTCTTTTGACTCTGGTGGCCATCTTGGGAGACGTATTTGTTATGAAGTTTCCTAATTTCCTCATTTACTACAGTCTCCTCAGTAGGAAATACTTTCAGTTTTTTACTTTGATTTCAACAAGAAAGCATTCAGATGTGTCACACATTTGCCATACATTCAGAATGTTAGCACTCTAGTTGCTCATTAGATCACTGTAGTAAAGCTACTGCTCACCAGGGAAGTCTGCTGCTGGTACTGAAAGTGCATGTTTGAGTCTGCATGTCAGAATTATTTAATGAAATAGAAGAGGATTTGAGAAGTCACTCAAAATGTGCCCTAATTTTTCTTACTGCAGCACTAATCATACTTTCTATGGCAAAATGAACCCCCTCATTTTGTTCCTTTTTAAATTAAATGTTTTAAGAGTTACCACTTTATTCCAATCAAGATGACTTGAGGTGTGCAATATGTTTGTCATAAGTAGGACTGTTAGCGCTCTAGTTGTTCTTTAGAACACTCTGGGAAGCTGCAGTAGAACACAAAGGAATCAACTGACAGTCTCTGCCCTTGTTGGATGTACATGTTTTACTGAGAATGTCAGACTTCATTCTCACGTGACTGAGAAAGATAATGTGAATTTTCAGAAAATATGCTCTCAGTTTAGCTTATAGATCACCTTCCAAACCTCTGTGGGACAAGCACAAGAAAATAGTTTTCTCTCAAACATGATTCATAATATCCCAGCAAAAGGTTTTTTCACATGGTAAAATCACCTCAGAACACACCACAATTCCTAAAATGAGTATGGGACCATCAACACATGATATATAATGTAACTAAAGTCTTAAAACCTTCTATTAACTGCAATGCTTTTTAATGAGGTGCTATCATGTATATTGGTCCCAAGATGGTTGCCAACATTTTTTGGATGAAGTGCTGACAGCCAATCAGATCTCACGATGAGATGTGTGGTTAGGCTCCGCCCAGATATATATGTGATTTTACTTTTGATTTTCTCAGGAACTACTAAACGGATTTACACCATTTAACCAAAAGCCACGACTCTGAACCAAGGGCTACCTTTTTGCCAACTTTGGTGTAATTTCGTTCAGCAGTTCGGGCTGTAGCTGCAACTAAAGGTCCCTAAGGAAAATTGCATGGGGAAAACACGTTTTGGGACCCCCTTTTTTCTTGGCCCCCGCTAAACGAATCACCCCGAGACTTTCAGGATAGGAGCGGAACGGAGAGGGCCACGAGTTTTGAAAATTTCGCGAAGATTCGTCAACCGGCGCCAAAGTCATTCCAAATAGAATGTTGTGGATTTCCTATGGATAATAGGTCCTAACTATAATTACCTACTGGCGACCGCCAGTAGGTAATATATACTGTATATACTGTATATATATATATATATATATATATATATATAGAGAGAGAGAGAGAGAGAATGTAAATGTAAATGTAAATGTGCTGTACTTGTATAGCGCACTGCTACCCTAGGGTGTCCTGGCGCTGTACTCATACCGCTGTGGCACCCTTCCTGGCTTTTCCCTGTGAAATGTCCACTCCTGGACACCCCCAAGGTGAAGCCAGGCATCCCAGCGCTGTTGGGGCCGTTGTGGAGAATAGGCAAGCTATGAGAGAGAGAGAGAGAGAGAGAGAGAATTTCACATACTTTAATAAATTAACCTTCCATTAAATATATTATATACCCTTTGCTTGAAATGCCTTACATATTTTATTTTTATTCATATTAACTCTGTACACATTTAAATAATACTGAAATGCATGTCCACCGCCTCCTACCCACCCAAACGAAAAACTCACCCTACACAATCTGACACTTCCCCTCATACATCACGCCTTGTGTAATTGATTAAAATGAAAACACTTAACTTCATCAGGGTCTAACAGTTTCATAAAGTTCCTTCACATTTAAAACACATATAGGCTTTATCATACTTGGTTCCTCTATATTCAATTCCCATAAATACATATCTTTGTGTGAACAAACATACAATAAGCTTATTTGTGTACCTATATTTCCAAAAACTAAAGAGTTAAGCATAGGTCAATTCAGAGACTTTTGTGGTTCACTCCGACAAGGATGGGGGTTGTTGCCTGAGTGGGCACCCCTTCAACCAATAAACACAATTTCTTATACTTTATGTATTGCTAAACTACCCATATAGGATTGCAGCCAAATGGTTTTGCAAGCCGCAAACTATTGTTATTAACTGCATGTGAGATGGGGTAAGATAGCACATAATTAATGCACTCAAGCATCATACAACGGGGACATTAGGGCAGACTGAGCAGCCCATATGTTTCTGAGAAATCAGTGGATTTTTTAAGATAATGAAGATGCTGTATTTTGGATTGAGGTGGCAGTGCCTGATATGCTAGCTCCTTGGCCATGGCTGTACAGGATCAGTATTCTGGTAAAAATGCCATCTGTAATGACGATACCCGCAGAATGTTGGCATAAGGCATTGAAATGGATTGGGTGGGGCAAGGCATTAACTAGAAAAACACAGCTATGGCCTGAATACTGCCTGCAAGGAATAGCTCAGCTACATCGATTCAAGAACTGAGGATGCGTATCTCGAAGCTGGGCGATATCTTGGCTTAGAACCATATGTTATCTTTCAAACAATTGTCTAAGGAATTAGAGCTCTTCAAGTCCCAGTTTTTCCTCTATTTGAAACCATGTCACCCTTTGGAAACCTGTAATGGTCACCTTGATCCAACCCAAGAATTCATTCTGCTGGAGCCCAGACTTACTATGAAAGAAATTGAGGGGAAGGGCATTTCCTATTGATACAGAACTCTGGTAATCAATGTCCCGAATCCCATTTTAAATTTGAGGGAGAAATGGGAGTTTGGCTTGGGCAAATTGGAAGGTGAGCACTTTCAATATCGCCTCAAACAAGGTAACCAAAATCATCAAGAAACACTGGCGGACACTAAACAGTGCTGAGCTAAACATACCAAAACCCATGTTCAGCCACAGTAAAGGCAAAAATGTACAACATTTTTTCGTCCGACTCGTCCAAAAGACAATGCAAAATCAGATGGTCAAAGAACTTTACAAGGACTACCCCAAGGACACTACCCATGCAGCAACTGCAGTGTGTGTCACCTTACGACTGCAACCAAAAAGATGACATTCAATAACCAAATGACCTGGGAGTTGCGAAATTACTGGAAAAAGAGCAACGTTGGGTTTTCAAACTCCATACAGACAGCCAAGGCCTAAATGATGGCATACCGTGGGGGCATTTCACCAAGTGACATAATCATCAACACCCCTATTTTTTAGACAGTTTTGTAACGTCCCTTTTCTTAAACACTGACATTGATTGGCAACCTGGCCATTCACAATACATAGTCGCAATCAATATACACCATGTTTGTCTATATGTATGTATTGTTTCAACTTTACTTCTATCTTTATTTTTATTTTTATATTTATTCCCAGCACTTTTTTTCAGTTAATCAATTTATGTTTAGATGTATCATCATCATTATGTGTTATCGTTTTTTTCCCATTTTTTCCCAATTGTTTTTAGTCTTTGAGTACATCTGTCCTCAGTTACTATTATTTTCCTCTTTATTTATTTTCTTGCATCTCAGTTCGGCACTCCCGCCCCCCTCTAAGAGGGCCACCACCAGCGCCGATTGCGGCGGCCATTTTGTCATTGTTTCCGCTCTAGTCATTTCAGCATGACTAGGCGGTGACCTTTTCCCATAAAACCTCCTCCTGAGAAACACTCTGCAATATGCGGTCTCGAGGAGAGGCGAACCCAACAGGGAGGATTTCCTTTGATGTAAGTACTGTTTGTGATTTACAGGTACAGACCGGGAAGGCGGCGGCACCCACGACGGCTCCCCCGCGTTCTTCCCTCCCCTGCCCACCATGAAGCTTTCAACATTGCTTCTATTTCCTTTTTACCCTCAGCATTCCAGTCGAACTTTCTCAGCCCCCCGATGACCATGAGGCACAATTTTGCTTCGTAATTAGTACGTTTTCTTAGGTCTTTTTAGACCTTATATGTGTTTCTACATGTTTGTGTGTCTTGTAAATATACCAGTACAGACTCTTTTGAATACTGTCATAAGAAAGCGCTGCAATCACACCCAGCGCTTTAGATAAACACCACGTTGAGAGAGAACACAGGTGTTTACCGATTGTTTATTTTACCACCCACCAGAACGCAGAACGCATGATCTCTGAAAGCACCTAACCAGTCATCGAACTATTCTATCCATCATGTTCATAAGGCAGTGTCACGGGTTAAACACTTTGTTATTTGTTTGTTTTTTATTTATTTCCTAAACTAATTCACGGCGCCATTCATTTTGAAATGGTTAAAATAAGAAGAGTGCGCAATTCTGGGTGTCTTACTAACCGAGCATGACAAAGCGCGCACACTAACATATGAGTGAACATGTATACTGCTTTACGTTTATACCATTAGGAATAGGTTATATGTGATAACTCTTCTCTTTTTACTTCACAGATACTACTGATTAATATATCGTATGTATTAACCACGCTTGCCTAAATATTTGCAGCGCGATTTAATTTTCTTTCCTCACTTTAGGTCACTTTAGGAGTGGTACACACAGGGCTGGACCCTGTATTTGTCCTGATGAAGAGCACTGGGGAAGCTCAAAACTAGTTGATGTCCACTAGGGACTCCTGACTCATAACCAACAGGTACCCTAGAGACTGACCCCGTTTTTAATATATCAGCTAGGGGCCCGATTAAAGTAATTTTACCCACTAGTTAGATATTTTTAACTCACCCACTCCACGCACATCACTGCACTACACATAGTCACTCAAAAACAGTGCTCCTACGTAGTGTCGCAAGTCGTAGCACGCCTCAACCCGCAGCGGGTTGGGATGGCCCCTATGATGAAGCATGTCACCGTGGGGAAACCCTGGTGAGTGAGGGGACTCAAGAAAGGACATTTTTCCTTTCAATACCGAGTTTTTTCCAATTGAGCAAAAAAACTTTGTATGTAGCTAGGTTCTTTATTCCGAAACTTCGGATATTTTTGGTTCATGGCTTGGTGAAAGCCAACATGGCAGCTTGACAATTGGTAATCCCTGTCCCGGCAAGACTCATTCACTTTAAGTACTTCCATAGGATCTATTATACTGCTGACAGACTCTGGAAGATGAAGAAAGGCAAAGTCCCTGACTGCCTATGACGCGGCTCAGCCAGGGGGTACCCTGTTGCATGTAATATGGTACTGCCCCATTATCGAAATATATTGGGACAAAATCTTCAGTACACTGGAAGAAGCGGAAGGAAAGCCATTGATCGAGACAACAAAATGGCAATATTTGTGGTGCTTCCTGAACGGAATGGTGATCAGGGACAGCAACAACTGATAGGTATTGGGTGTATGATTGTTTATGATACATTGCTAGCCACTGGAGGTCCCTAGAGGTGTCCTTTCACCCAAATAGCTTGGAGGGATGGATTATTGTACCATCACTGAGTAGTCGTTGAACAGGATTTGTGTTTAGCCGCAGACATATACATGGAATTGGGGTCCTTGGCGGACTTTTTCAAAATAATTAGCCCAAGTCAAATGCATTCCATTTCAGTTTGGAAAAACAACATAAGTTGCGGCCAATACATGGGATAGCCCATGAGTAATATTGTATTTTTCATGGTTGAAGCTTCAACTGGTTCAAGGTTATGATCTGTACCTAATGTGAAGATGTATGTGCATATGATTCTAATGGAAAATTAAAAAGTTCAATAAACAGAAATAAAACATAAAAAATCGAGCATCTGGAGACTGCTTGCTTGTCATGGCATTCATACCCTTCATAGAATCATGACAAAAGTTCTCTACTTCAAATGTTGAATTCCCTTTCACTGTGGTGCTTTCAGTGGCACAGACCTACAGAAAAAATGAGGAAAATGTTAGGACTTTTCCTCCCATATATGTTACTTCTGCCTTTGAATAGGAATAATTTCATACACTTTATTAAGTCAGGATTTTAAAAATTATTTGTTTATATATTTTTTTTTTAGATGGGTGATTGTACTGTTGTTCTGGATGATAGTAAGCAAACCAATGGTAAAGTTGGGAGTCAGATCAGGGAATTCAATGGGTGAAGTGTGTTAGAAACCACTATTTTGCAATGTTTTTCCCCCGGAATCTTATATGGCACAAACTTGACCTGAAGGTATCAGAGCGCTTTACATGAGCTCCAGACGTGTTACAGACGGACACATTCATTATTTTGTTAGGAACGGGGAGATTAAGTTATTTGCCCAGAATCACAGGATGTTGACCCTCCCTGCCGAAACTCGAAACTAGTTCCCCAGTCGAGGTTGACTGCGCTAGCCATGAGGCCACATCCTCTCCATTCTGAAGCTATACTATTGTTATGGTTCTGCCACTCAGGATTAAGATCTCAGCCACATGAATGATTGATGCTCTGGTTTAGATGCTACATGAAGATTACAAAGTCCCCTTTTGCCTTCAAGAACCAGTTGAGAGTGTTGACAGTGCATGAAATCGTATAACGAGAGACTTTGTCCTGTATTAGGAGCTAGTAGAGTGCTTTTAAATCACATTTGATGTGATAATCTTCTTTCAGTTGAATTGCAGTCCTGTCTGCTCTTTGCTTTTGTTACGGTATGATAATAACTTTTTTGTGGGGGATGTCTATTAATACTGCATTGTGTTATACCTTGACTGGTAATCTGAGTTGCTCTTGGTGAGCCAGTTAAAGGAATTTTAGGAGTTTGCAATACAGCAATTTTAAAAATTATCTTGTTTAGTCACTGATCACTCTGATTGTCTGGGAGAACAGGTCAAAGTTAAATGCCTTCTTGCACTTAGGCTGACATAGGTCCATGAGCTGTGGACATGAGAATGGGGGATATTTGTCTTATGACCTGTGCCAGAAGAATCTCCATTTTCATTCCACTGAAGAATAAGTTGCCATTCTTGACGCCGTCATGGATAGGGTTCTAACAATTTATGATATTGGTTTGCCTTCCTGCCAACCCTAGCATAAATTGGTCTATCTATGTTGATTAATAGCGACATTGAAGATGACATCTGTGGTGCAGTACCTGACAATCTCGGATTGGCTCATGTTATGCAACAGATTATCATACTTTAAATGGAAGTGAAGAGGAACAGCTAATCCTAGGCAGTACTTGAAATTTCCATCCATCGTCTAAATCATTTCAGGAAGATGCCATGCTCTATGAAGTTGTATGCTGTGAGAAGTTCAATCTAAAACTGAGATACTTGGTGATTCTTGTCTAAAGACATGCAGAGGTCTTCGTTCACATTCTCTTTTTCTGTATAAATTAATCTCATAGTACTGTATGCTAATTGATAGTTGCAAATGATGTAAATATGTTTAGAAATGCTGCCATTAAGGGCACTTAACAAAGTTTCAAAAATATAAATAATGAGTGAAAGGTTCCACTAAATGCAGCTGGTGAGTGAATATATCTGCAAAAAATGAAATGTACACAGAAGATTTTATATGACAATTCTCCCATTAAAACACTTTAAAAAAAAAAAGAAAACCTCTATTAGGAACAACATATTCAGAGTGTAATAAGCACTGCAAATTGGGCAAAGTCTGAATATTCCCAACTTTGCACACATTTAAGGATACAATTAAAATCTTTGCCCACTCCTAGAAGTAGGTTTTGTTGTCCAACAAATGTGTAAGGTTACTTCTTGCCTTTCCTTCCAAGGATTTCACTTGGATAAGGAAGATTTAAAACTGGTTTGTGTTTGAAACTCAGGATTGTCCACATATTTCCTTATTTAGGCGGAATATCATAAACAGAAATATCGTGAACCAAAATAGCATATCAAGAATCTTGAAGACACAGATATCGCAAAGGTATGTTTCTACATCTAAGCAAAGTTTTACTATATAAAACTAAACGTATATGTACCTTGACGATTTATACATCTTCAATCTATGTAGATGTGAAGTTAAGAATAGTAAAGCGATGCTTACCTATTTGCACTTACATTCTCGATATATTGGTCCTTGATGTTTTTGTCATGATATTATGTCTACACAATATTTCTGTTTCCGATATTCTGTCAGTGATCCATAATGTCTATGTTGCATGGGGCTGGAATATGAACACCCCTGTAAAACTAGGTCTTGGCAGGGCTACACATTTAAGTCGGACCATTTGATCTTATCTTCCAGGTTCCTCATATGTTTCAGGTGTATGAGTTTGAAGATATTGTCTGTTATAACCTAGTGCACAGAGTGAATACCTTTATGGTTGGGTCTTTGGTTATTTTTTGAAGCATTTTTGCTCAAAGTTATCGAAAGGAGAATCTCCTGATTTTCTGATCAGCAATCATTAGAATGTTTTAGTTATTATTTGCAGCACAAGGATATAGCTCAGGAAGGAGTTTATTTATCCATGAAATTATGTGTCACTGCCAAGATGAAAGAGGTGTTTGGTATACCTACATGTCTCACTAAAACCCTTGAATGAGTTGAAGCTTGTCAACCAGACCTTGGTGCATTGGCACACAATGGAGTGCAGTACTATCATCCCCTTTTCCTGTTGTTTTGGGAGCCTTTTCTTTCAAAACAAAATTGTCTTACCCCTAATCACTAACCACTTGCTCTTGCATCATTAGCAAGTAAGCTAGTGTTCCAGATATGACACTCAATCTCAGTATTTCTCCCGATTTGAATACTGAGCAATCAAGCATATTGCAGTAGTCAGGTAAAATAATTCACAGTTGGATACTGGTGTGTTTTTTATCTCATGAACATTTCTGTTATAATGGAATCCACGTGTCAGATGCAACTATTTACATTTGTATCCAGGTTTTGTGACTTCTGATTAAATTGAACTCATTATGATATGAACTGAAAGCAATTGGTGGTTTCCTGATATATGAAGTGTTTCTTGAGTACCTTTGAAAAGTTTTGCTATCAGGATAGCATAATCAGTAATCACAGAAAAACCCATTCATCCACTATGTTTTATCAGAAACTTGCATCAGGTTTAACTTGTCCTACAGCTAGCGCAGACTTCTGTGAATATTCTGTGAATATAGCCCAACCTGTGGTTCCTTGAAGATTTAGCAGTATTTCAATTCAATAGGTTCATACCATTTTTATCTTCTGACAAGGCCTGATTGTTAAAATAAAAGTAATCATACCTTCCCAAAAAGTAATCCTGTGTTGGCAGTGTCTTTCACATTGTTTCATTAATTGCATGCGTTACCTGCTACAGAGATAATACCACAGCAATATAAGTAATCAGGCTTGGGGTTGCATGAACAAGAAATATCCTTTGTTCCTAGTGTAGCTCATCCTATGACATACTTAACTGAAAATTATTAATGATAAGGACTGGTCCTCCAATAAAACAACACTGGTGACTGATTATGACATGTGCAAGCACGGTGATGCAGTAAGTATTAATACATGCTTCCATACCTGGCAACAAATAGACCAAGAATGTTGAAGGGCATCAGAAGAAATGCCTCGATAAAATCGACTGATTGGTATTTTATTATAATTTGCCATACAGCATCTCCAATTCAGAATGGTACTTAAAGCCATATTCATGAAGCAACAACTCACTGTAATGTAACTAGTTACATCATGTATCAGAGGATTAGCTCCATCCATATCTGCTATAAATGCCACTCCTTTCCTTAATTACTAGTCTGCCCATCTTGATCAGTTTTCTCATCTATTTCCAACTATTGCTTGACCTGCAACTGCCCACCCTGAAGCCCCATCCATCCCTTCTTCGCTGTTATAATCCATTTTCATACGTTGATCCCCCTACTCTACCTCTTCTGCATGTCCTGTATTCCACACTATTGTATACTGCTCTGCTGACTTGTAACTATGTTTGCATTACAAGTCCACATACAAACATATAAACTTCTGTTCTAACTCAACACAAGTGTCATGTTTGACGGTCATGCCAGGCACGCGCAACCGGTGAACTACAAACATGGCCGACTCCCGTTACTGGGCATGCACAGGAACCAGCAGGGAAATACAAAACCTCGCTGATCCCGAGCAGAGACGCTTTGCGTTCCTGCTTCTGGAAGGTTTAGCATTTCCAGGTCACTCACCTGCTTTTCTGAGTTGTCGCGGCGACTTCTTCTCCACCGGTGTTACTGTTCCTTCACCTGCTCTTCGAGACGTCGTTCTCCTTTTCGGCGTCCTTCGTCAAGGCGACATTTCTTCCAACGGCATCCCTGTTCCTGGCTTTGTGTGTTCTCTCGGGTTCCTCGCGACTACCGCTGCAGGCTCCTGTCTCCCAGGGCGACTATTTACTACACAAGAGAAAATCGAGAAAAAGCGTCATATATTCTACGACGATAACAGCGCTTGCGCTCTCAGTCTATCAAGTTTTAAATAAGTCTTACTTATCTGATTTAGACCCAAGTTTGTGGAAATCTGCTCTTGCTTTTCATTTATGTAAATTATGCTACTTCCTGAAACATAAGTAATTCTGTTATTTCTACCTGAATTTAAGGTGGATATATTTCAGCACTTTAAAGAACATCACAGTTAATTGAAACATGTTACATGTTTTTAGGTGGGTTCTGGCACAGAGCTTCCTCTACCTTTTTATAATTGTTCTTCCATTGAGAACACCCTCATTACTCATACCTTTTCACCTTTTTAGATATAAACATCCTTTCACTCACCCCTGCTACCAGAACTGCACGGAAGAAGGGAATTATCCAGGTAGACGCAAGCACCAAAAGAAAATATATATTGTAGGAGTAGAAACACCAAGTATACTTACCTCTTCTGTTCTTTCTTTTCTCAGAGATTTCTTTGGGTTGACTGGTTCTGTCTCAGACTGGGGTGCGACGTGGGACCTTTGTGTTTTCATCCTTTTTTTTTTTCCCTTCTTCCCCGGGTTACTGTTGGGACTTTGACTCAGTTAGGTACAATAGGTGTATAACACACAAAATGGATAAGGGGGGTCCAAGGGAACAGATTTAAAGACCTGCGAGAAGTTTCATTCCCCTAATACGTAATATGCAACACACAAACATAAACTCTCGGGTCTGAGCAACTTTAGAACTAGAGCATGAAAGGAGAGATACTATAGTCAAGCTGTGTCTAAAATGACAGTGAACAAATCAGAAAGGAAAGGAATCCCTTTAAGGATGAATGCCCTCACTCACCCGAAGGTGACATGCTTCATCATTTAGGCTTTCTCCTCTCAGTGGGAAAACCTAGTCCCACTGAGGGCTACAACCACCGCACTGAGAAGTGGGAGCTCAGGGATGTTTTTGTTTAAGATTTTAGGATACTCAAATCCCAAAGATGAGCACTAATGTGAGAAGAGGGCGCAGCGCAAAGAAATTCAAAAGTGTGTGAAGTGTGAGCTAAAACTGGCTAGCGCTATTGAAAAAATGATTTTTATTGACTCATTAGCCCTGCCAGAGATAAAAAACAGTGCAAAGCAGTTACTATTGAAAACTGCTAGATGACAAGGGTCAACATGTTTCAGCCAATGACCATCTCAAAAGTATGTGTGGCTTTCATCAGGACCAAAAAACAAAGCTGCTGCTAGAAAGTGTTACACACGTGCAAATAAAGTTTGAAAAAAAGACCAAACCAGTTAATGCTTTAGCGGATACAATCTCGCTGGAACTTGTCTGAAAATAAGAAGACATATAGAAAAAGTAAATCTCCAAAACTCATTAGTTAACAGTCAAGTCTGAAACACTGGTATATGTGGCTCAAACATAGTACTTATGTCCAAACTGTTAGAAAGCTCTAGTAAAAAGACTCACCCAATCTGTGGGACAAGTGAGCCCACCTCAACCTGGTTACAACTCAGAGAAGGGAGCCCCGCTCTGTGAAAATAAGCAAGTGTAACCTAATCAGTATAGTTTACTTGCTCAATAGTGCCATAAAAAGTGAAGAATATCAGTAATGTCCAACAGACTAAAACGGACTCAAAACGACATAGAGTGTTATAACGATGTCACTCCCCTTATATCCTGGAAGTGTATGTACATAAACCACTTGTTAAGATTTTACAAAAGTGGTCAAGGACGAGGGAAGTCAAGTGTCTGAAAATTACGAACTCATGTTCAAGCCAAGAATCTATACACCGAAAGACTACACCATGACCAAACACAGCAACAATTATCAATAACTTAAACCGAATCATCAAGCAGAAACTCACTAAAATGCATATCAACACACTCACCTCTCCGTCGGTACTCCGTCGATGTACAGAGATTGCAACCGGAGGAACCGACGGGGTGGGAAAAGTGAGAATAAATACCCAAACACTGATGGCTCCGAATGGAGAAATAAGGACCCCATAGGTGTCTATCCTGACTGCCTGCATTCGTGAAGGGACATAAGGACCCCATAGGTGTCTATCCTGACTGCTTGCATTCGTGAAGGGACATAAGGACCCCATAGTCGTCTTGCTGTAATGCCTGTCTCTGGCAGGACGCTAGTGACTTAATAAAGCAGTGTACGGCAAAGCGCGCATGCGCACTAGGATGCATTTATATCATGGAGTTTTGTTAGCGAAGCCCGACCAGAGACAGCAATGATTGTTTATCTGTAGCCTAGCAACGAGAACATATCGTTTTTTCAGAAGACGATACAAACCGGAACACAAGCTTTATTAGTCGATGGGCACAACCAAATTGCTGAATGTTTAAGCAAATCGATTTGTGCATAATTAATGAAGGCCCAGTATTAACAAAATACAAAACCCATTTGTCACAAAAATGTGTAAAAAACGCTGAGAAGGCATGTGTCGTATTTCACCACAAGTACAGGATTCAGTAAATAATAGTGCCAAAGTTGACTCTACAAGTAAACAAACAATCGCTCCACAGTATAATCTCAGGAAGGATCTAGATATACCCAGTTGTTTTACGTATTTACTGTGGGAATGTTATAATATCAAATTATTTGTTGGAATTGCTAAAGGTAATTCTCATAGATGGTATAAGGTCATAGAGACAACCAAGGAATATCCTCGTTCAAACCTATGTTGTCACTTTTTAAGCGGAACACCCACCGCTGTTCTCTTCTGAAGAGAAATTTTGAAATATCTGTGATATGCTGGGGAATGAGAGGCTGCTCCAAAATGGTCCACGACAAATCATCTGCCTGATGATTAAAATCCAGGAAGTGGTTTGTCATTTTAGTAGCCCTCCTCTTGCACCGAATGGTGCTCTTGTGTTCAAGGATTCTGGTTTTGACCTTGCGTGTAGTCATGCCCACATACTGCATGGAACAGGGGCACGTGATGAGATAAATTACATTGTCGCTATTACAATTAGTGTGTTTTTGTAACAGCCAAGGTCTGCCAGTGCCAATATCCACTTGTGTCATGTGTGAAGTCTGTGGACAAGCCGCACATGAACCGCATGGGTAATGTCCTTTCACCGGTGGTAAACCCCATAATGGCTGTTGTTCACTTGTATTGTGCAAGATTCTCGGTCTGGTGTGTACAATGTGGTCTTTAATGTTGGCACTCCTTTTAAAAGCAAAAAGTGGAGGTTCTGAGGCCTCAGTACCAATGTTCAGGATTTTCCAGTGTTTGAGGATACTGCTCTTGATTTTGTTAGAGTAAGTATTGTAAGTGTTCACACAGGTGAGTCTATCAGAAGGTTCTTTGGGGCTGGGCAAATCAATCAGAGCTGCCCGATTGTTGTTTGCTGCTCTTTTTCGAGACATATGTATCACTTTCTTGGGGTAATTACGCTCCTTCAGTTGAGTGCTGAGATGTTTCGCATGCTCATTGTAGTTGGCAATGGATGAACAGTTCCTCCTTATTCTTAAAAACTGTCCAAAAGGAAGATTCTCCCTGAGGGATTTGGGATGGAAACTCTCAAAAGATAATAACGAATTACGGGCTGTAGGTTTGCGATATAACTCAGTACCCAACCCTCCGTTCTCTGGGAAAATTCGAATATCTAAAAATGGTAAACTTGTATTCGAAAGTTCAACTGTGAATCTCAGGAAGTTGTTCTGTGTGTTCATCCATGTATGGAAAGCCATGATGCTGTCAGATGATCCCTTCCATACTACAAATACATCATCGATGTATCGTTTCCAGATGCTTATATGGCTCCTGAAGGGATTGTCTTCTCTGAATATTATAGACTGCTCGAATATATGCACATACAAATTCGCTAGACTGGGCGCGAAAATGCTGCCCATAGATGTTCCCGATATTTGTAAGAACAAGTCTTTCTCAAATCTGAAGAAATTTTCCTTCATGGCCATTCGTGCACACATCATAATGAAGTGTACAGGGGTGATGCTATCACTAGATTTTGATTGTAGCAGCATCTCAACTGTTGCAAGCGTTTCATCTTGTGGTATGGAGGTGTACAACGCCTCCACATCAAATGAAACCAGGAAATCTTGTTCAGGATCAAAGGGAATGTCATCCAGGAGGCGCAATAGATGTTTTGTGTCTTGAAGATATGTAGGCATCTCTAGGACCAAT
Source organism: Triturus cristatus (assembly GCF_964204655.1). Classification (NCBI taxonomy): domain Eukaryota; kingdom Metazoa; phylum Chordata; class Amphibia; order Caudata; family Salamandridae; genus Triturus; species Triturus cristatus. The sequence continues at coordinate 394,317,917 of NC_140595.1, forward strand.
GGTTGCAAAAAGAAATCAACGAAAGTTGATAGAGGTTCCAACAAGGAACCTATCCCAGAGATGATTGGTCTCCCTGGAGGTGGTGATTGTCCTTTATGTACTTTTGGAAGTACATAAAAATAGGGTATAACAGGATGTGATACCACTAAAAAAGCAGCCTCATGATCAGTGATCCATCCATTGTCTTTGGCTTCATCAACCATCCCTTTAATCTCGCAGGAAAGGCGTTTGGTTGGATCCAATTTAAGCGGTCTATAGGCATCTCTGTTGTTGAGTTGTCGCATACATTCTGCTTGACTATAGTATCTCTCCTTTCATGCTCTAGTTCTAAAGTTGCTCAGACCCGAGAGTTTATGTTTGTGTGTTGCAAGGTACAATAGGTGACCACGAGAGGTTGAGGACGTTTCTTCCTTTGCATGGCATTCCTGCGGAAATGTGAGTAGAACTTGACAACAAAACGAAAGGTTAAATGGTGAGTTTCTTTCTTTCTGCAAGGATATGGTCACTTCACTCTTTAAACTTACAGCACAAGGATACTCACCGCTCCATAATTGACTTTGAATGCAAAAAGGATGCAGGTGTGCTCTTGTGAAGACCAGTGACTGATTCACCTCTAAAGCTTGGTTTCACTCTACCAGATGTAGGGTCTTATGAAAAGAAAAGTGTTACTATGGCTTCCTTTCTCTGGCTCTTCTCCCTCTCCCGCCCCATGTGCATCTTGTGTCCACTGTCCCAGAAATGTGTTTTGTTGCAAATAAACATTTGTTTACACTTCCCTCTATCCCCCAGAAATACATTATTTCCTCTTTCTTCTCCCACTATTTTTCACTTAATGAATCACGTGCCTAAGTGCAGCCTAAATTTGAGAACTAGTAGCTTACATGTGGGGGAGGTGCCTTGTCTGTACAAATCTGTTGTCTTCATGTCACACCCCAGATGGTAGTTGGTGTAGTGAACTGATGCTGATTGACAAGAAGCACAACATAACAATAAACTGACCAAGAAAAAGATATGGAGCTCATACCTTGGGAAGGAATACATGAAAGATAACCACCATCACACATTGCCTGGGGAGAAAGATTAGAAGTCATAAGCATCACAACAGCATCCATATTAGAGATCTATAATAATACGCCATCCATAAATCTGGGCTTGCCAGGTGCTGCAAGTTACACCCTGCTGAACTAGGGTGCTCAAAGTAAGTACAAGTATCACAAAGTGTTCTTAGTCAGGAAGACCAGGGATTTCTCATCAGTTTTGCAACACAGCCAGAACAGGAACATCTTAGAGATAGAAACTGTTAGCCAACAGACTTTGGAGCAATGAGTTGAGTGGCCAAAATGGCAATATCAAGGAACACCGAAGGAAGACTAGATCACAGCAGCAAACAGACTAAGTGCCAGGAAAACAGAGGAGATCATTGGATTAGTAAAGAGATATCTAAGAATTTGTGATAGGTATTTTTGCACTCAACCTTTCCCTTCTGAGTACGGTTTAACAGTTTGCAAAGTACTCCACTGTTAAATAAAGCAACCAGGCAATTATTATTTCACATCCTTCCATCTGTTATGTCAAGTATTTCACAGGCACATCACTAATGCACAGAAACATATCCCTAATTTGATGCCATTTACCTAGTTTTTATCGACCACCAAAAATAAGGACTATAACTCGTGAACTCAACAAGTCAACATGGTATTTTGATGTTTGAAGCTTTTTTTAAAGTTCCCAATTTATGTACATCACAAAGGTTACAAAGTTTCCTAATTTATATTCACTTTCTCCCACACAAATTGTTTTTCCTCTCTTTGAGATCATTTTCCACTGCATGTTGATGCTTCTCGAATCCAGTCGAGTTCTAAAGAATATATATAGAGAGAATTTCTTTGCAAGTTTAGCTTTTGCATTGGTTTTTTTTAAGCACAAGAAGATCCGATTCTTATGCATAAGTGATAATGATAAGGTAATCCATGTGTTGATTTGTGTTTTGAGTTTGTCAATTGCAGTTCCATAATTTGTTCTTAGTACCATCTCTGGATCTCTATGTATCCATATTCCTAAATATTTAATTGCATCTTCCTGCCAGGTTAGGGGGAATTCCATGTGATGTTGCTTTGTAATCTCTGTTAGCGGAAGGACTGCAGATTGGCTCCAATTAATTAGCAGCCCAGATTGTCTTCCAAATTTAATATATTCTCTCAGTACGGGCGATAGATTGATTCGTGGATCACGTATATATAATACCATGTCATCCGCGTACATTGAGATGCCTATAGGGCGTAGATGAAATTTCAGCGCTGTGTGTGCATGCTGTTGTCTTATTTTGCATGCTAGGGGTTCAAGTGTGATGGAAAACATCAGGGGGGGATAATGGGCATCCCTGTCGTGTCCCTCTTTGTACATGTATGACTTCCTAGATGTGCTTGTTTACTTTAATACGTGCTGTGGGTTTTATGTAAAGGAGCTTGATCCAGTTTAGTAGTATAGGTGGGAGCCCTATTCTTTGCAGTATCGCGAACAGATATGTCCATTCTACTGGATCAAAAGCCTTGGCAGCGTCTAGCAGCACAGCTGTGGCTTCTAGCTCGGGGTTTAACTGGTACAAGAGCGCGAATATGGTGCGTATTTTATGTGCTGTTGATCGTGTCGGTATAAAACCCGATTGATCCGGTAACACAATGGCTTGCATGAGTGGTTGCAACCTAGTAGCTATAATCTTGGCTAATATTTTGATATCAGTATTGATTAAGGATAACGGTCTCTATGATTTGCTTTACTCCGGATCTTTGTCCGGCTTCAGTAAGGCCACTATCAGTGCTTCTCGTGATGTTGGTGTGAGAATCTGATGGTTATATGCATCTTCATACCTTTCAGCGATGTAGGGGCTAATCAGTTCTGAATACTCTTTATAAAACTCTTTATAAAACTCTCCCATAAATCCGTCAGGGCTGGGTGTTTTGCCATTAATTAAGGTTTTCTTGGCCTTTTTTGAAGTCATGGATACCCTTGGGCTGCACCAATTAGTCAAGACCCCAACGCACCAGGCTGGGCACACATTCGATGGGGTCTGCACTAATTTCACCTTGCTTTCTGCAGACCCCCCCATTCCTCAGGTATGGTCAGACCATGAGTTCATTCCTATTAATATTAAAAGGCCAAATGTTGCTCGATCAGCGAAGAAAGTCTTGGTGGTACAGCTAGGACGTAAGTGGCTACAATTAGCCACTCATCCAAAGTTACCCATGATTGCCCATGACCGCACTTCAGCTCTAACGGGTAACACTACAGAAGACTCTCACCTCTTCCATGCATGTATGACATCTATAAGTGATGAGCTACTGCCATCTAAGCATCCTCAGAAAACAGTAAAAGTGAAGTCACACAAAGCCCCCTGGTTTACGTCCGATTTAGCCAAACATCATCTCCACTGCAAGCAATTAAAACACAAGTGGAGAAGGACGTATGATCCAGCGGCGCAAAAATCTCTTAAAATAGGTAGGAGGCAATATCACACCTGTATCAAATCAGCAAAAAAAGATTACTACTCACATAAAATAGTGGAGGCTAACCATGACCAAAAATCGATCTTCTCAATAATAAAGTCCTTTACCAACCCAAAAGCAATGCGTAGAGAATTTCCCCCGTGTCAGACACTCTGCGATGAAATCTTTTTCAATGATAAGATCAAAAACATCCAAAAAGATTTTGTAACACCCAGCACACTTGAACTTGACAGTAATCAGAAGCGGGACCCCAACAGTTGTAGCCCTTCCCTTCAAGTTTTTGAACCAGTTACACTGGAACATACATAGGCAGCAATTGTGGCCTGTAAATCGGGCTCCCCACAAGATACTTGCCCTCCTTTGATTCTTCATCAAATTATAAGTATCGTCAATCCAGTGATCAACGGTGTAGTTAATTCTTCGTTACTCACTGGTATGGTCCCAAATGAATGGAAGCTGGCCATAGTGAGACCACTGAAGAAAAAGCAAAATGTAGACACATCTAACCTTTCAAACTTCCACCCTATATCACTTCTACCAATTCTGGGTAAAATTACAGAAAGACTAGTTAATAAAGAGCTTTCAAAATTCCTGGAATCAGCTAGGATCCTTCATCCGAGGCAGTCAGGCTTTCGCCCTAAACACTCTACAGAATCAGCCTTACTAGAAATTACGGATACGTTAAAACCCATAGCAGATAAAGGCAGGAGGGCAGTGCTAATCTTGTTAGATTTGTCTTTGCATTCAATACCATCTCGCATGACATTCTTCTGGCAAGGTTAGAATTAGGCCTGGGCTAAATTTCCGTTCCGCTTACGGAAATTGCGATAATTTGACATTTTCGCGTTCCGCGAAGAGCGCGAAAATGTCAAAATTTCCGCATTCCGCAGCTTAGCGATAATTTGTTTCTTGCTCGCGCTGTAAAATAATACATTCTCGCGCGCGCGCGATCGCCTTACCTGAATCCCCGCGTTCGTCGACAAGTTTTCCCGATCCGGTCACGTTCTCCACGAGATGTTGGATTGTTGGTAGTCAGTTGCGCTGTCTCGCGACAGTTCGCGCCCGCAGTAATGTCATTGGTCGCGCGATCACGTCTTTCTTCTCACGATCGTGCACCACGAGAAGAGTGAAAACAAGATGGCCGCGCCCGCGAGCAACCGCATGGCTAAGTTGGCGAGCCGCGACCACGCAGAAAATACCTCAAACGGGCGGGAAAAAAACGTCCGCATCTTCGCGATATTTCCGCGTGTTTGCCGAGATTTTTAACATTTTCGCGATAATTTGCGAAAGTCACGTTCGCAAATTCCGCCCACCCCTAGTTAGAATTGAGCGGCATCTCTAACACAGTCCTGGCCTGGGTGAAGTCTTTTTTGACTAATCGTAGGCAAGCCGTTTCTCTTGGCACGTTTCTCTCTGCCGAACGAACTATTACTGTGGGAGTCCCATAGGGCTCCTTTCTTAGTCCGTTAGTGTTTAATATATATGAGGCCCCTCTCATTTCGTTGATCTCGTCATTTGAGATTGAAGTGACGTCCTATGCTGACGACACTCAATTGATTCTATCTTTGGACAAAGATTCAACCGTCAGAGGTCTTTCAATGGATGAAGGATAACCAACTCAGGTGTAACTCTGACAAAACTAGGAGATCCTTCTGATGGGGAAAGACAACCTCTTTCAACCTAGTGCCTGGTGGCCGGAAGATGCTACAGCCCCCCTGTCTACCGTTGAAGTAGCAATAAATCTGGGAGTGCAGTTTGACACCTCTCTCTCCTTTCGACCCCATGCCTTGACGGTGCAGGGACTTGTTTTAGTCTAATCAAAACCTTTAAAAAATTATTTGATTTAATTCCTCTTTTCGCTAGGAAAGCTGTCACAGTGGCATTCATCCTCTCGCGTCTAGACTATTGTAACAGTCTTTTGGCAGGGGTCAATAAATCCATTTTTCAGAAACTTCAGATGGTCCAACATGCAGCAGCCCACTTAGTTTTGAAACTCCCTCGTAGGTCATTGGCATCGGCAGCGCTAAAAACCCTACGTTGGCTGCCTCTACAGAAGAGAATTTTATTTAAAATCCTCCTAATCACTTTTAGAGCAGCAGCAAAAATTGGTACAGTGTATCTTTTGTTAGGTTCTAGATCTGGAGTTCCACGTGGAACCTTCGAATGGAGGTTTGACGGGAGTTCCAGAAGCGGAGAGTTAGACGGTTGAGAAGGAGAAAGAAGGAGGGAGCTGCCATTGTGTATGTCCGTGTGTCCTGCTGCCTAATAAAGAAGTATCTTACCATACGAGGACTCCACTTCTTTTCACTGGCGACGATTGGCCAGCAGGACGTCCACGCGTGCAACGAGAGTGCTTTCGACGAGCCCTGGAGCCGACGGAGCCCTGGAGATCAAGATTAGCGGCTTCCGAGTGTCCCACGACGTTTGAAGCATCCGGACAACGTTTATCCATGTAGCGGTGTGTTTTTCCACTACTTGAAACAACCTTAAGGTATGTGGCGGCTATTAAGGAATCAAGCGATTCATCGCGTGCAGCACCGCGCGCCCCTCCTCGCGCATGACGTTTGACGCACACGCTCCTATCGGAACTTTCAGCGTGTTTACTCGTTGCTGAGCAACGTTTGACGCACACGCTTCCATCGGAACTCTCTTCGTGTTTACTCGTTGCTAAGCAACGCGCGCTGAAGCTTAAACTGTGTTCAGACAATTGCGCATTTCTAATACAGCGATGTGCACACTAATACTTTGAACTGTGTACAGGCAATAGCGCATTTCTAATACAGCGCGCATGCTGATATATTGAAGAACTTTCATACTTCAATTTGTAACAAATCAACAGTATTGCCAACAAAAGTTGAAACTTTGAAATCTGTGCTTTGTTCTGCACCTGTTTGTTCTCAACCACTTTAACCATTTAATTGCTGCCACTAAAAATGCAACAATCTATATCTGCCCCTCCAGCGTTTTCTCCAAGCTCATCTTCTCCGGAATTAGACTGGGAGAAATGGAAAGAAAGTTTTGAAGCATATCTTGACGCTCTTGATGGCGATTCCTTTACACAAAAGAGGAAATTTTCGATTTTAAGGCACTGTCTCGGATCTGAAGGTCGCACCATCCTTAAACATACAACAAAAGTTGTAGTTTTTTTAAGTGCAGACGAAGGAAGCGGAGATGAAGCTCATGGTGCGGAAGATCCTTATTCTACTGCTATTAAATCTTTAGATAATAGGTTCAAAGCATGCAAGAACATAACACTAGAAAGACATAAATTCAGGAAAAGAGCTCAGCTCTCTGGTGAATCTGCTACTACTTATGTTGGCGCTTTGCGTATTTTAGCTGAGTCATGTGATTACAAAAATGTTGAAGAAGAAATGATTAGGGACCAGTTGGTAGAAAAGACCAATAGTAAAAAGGTTCAAGAAGCCCTTTTAAACAAACCTAATTTGTCTCTACAGAAGGCGCTCGAGATAGCCACAAGGATTGAAAGTACTTCTCATTTAGAGCAAATGTCCATAACCAGTTCAGATGGTCAAGCGCAAGCAGTCTCTTCGCTAAAAACCAAACAAAATTCCTTTTCTAAAGATAGACGCAAAGAGAAAAAAGAGGGACAACGCAACACTGAGAAAAATTCCAGAGCTAATAAACGTTGGGAGTGTTACCGTTGCGGGAGCAGTTCCCACCTGGGCAATGCCAAGTTTTGTCCCGCTCTTAATAAAATCTGCAGCAAGTGTCAAAAGAAGGGACATTTTGCAAGTGCTTGCAGATCCAATAGCAAGATGTCTGTGAGCCTATCCAACACGTCATCCACTAAAAAAGTCATGAACATTGAACAATCCTCGGACACATCTTCTTCTAGTGATGAAGAACAGATTTGTACACTATTTGATGCCCAAAATGCTGATGTCATTGCTATAATTGAGTCAGAGGCTAAACGACCCACATGCATGCTAACTGTAAATGATGTCAACATCAAAGTACTAGCTGATTCTGGATCTCCATTTACCTTAATTTCAGTCAAAATTTGGGAAGAACTGTTCGAAGCTAAAGGGCATGTTTTGAGACATTCGTTAGTAAAACCTATAGCGTATGGTGGTAAAAACATAAATGTTATAGGTGAATTTGATGCTAACTTATGTTTTAAGGGTAATAATGCTAGTACAATTGTGTATGTTGCTAAAGATGACACATGTCTTTTGAGTTGGAAAGACCAAGGTAATTTGGGAATTATATTAGATCCAAATGACCTTGAACAGGTAATATTAAAAAAAGATTTAGTTCGGGTACATGCACTCACGGATGAAACGTGGGTGAATACTCACCCTGAGATTTTTAATGACAAACTAGGATTAATTAAAGGTTTCAAACACAGAATTAAACTAATTGAGGGAAGCAAACCTGTGGTGCATAAAGTTCGGAGAGTACCATTGGCTCTACGTGAAGCTCTCAAAAAAGAACTTGACAAACTCTGCGCGAGTGATGTCATCGAGTCCATAGAATCTTCGGATTGGGTGTCTCCCATAGTTTTAGCGCGTAAGGCCAATGGTTCTCTTCGGATGTGTGTGGACCTTCGAGAATTAAACCGAAACATTTGGATAGATCAGCATCCCTTACCAAACATTACCGAAATGACCAGCACCCTCAAAAATGGGAAAAAGTTCAGTTTGTTAGACATGACCTCAGCCTACCACCAAGTTGAGTTGCATCCTGATTCGCGGCATTACACTGCTTTCATCACCCCTGAAGGATTGTTCCAATTTAAACGTATGCCATTCGGTCTTGCATCCGCTTCAGCGGTTTTCCAAAGAATCGTCGAAAGTATGTTCAAGAGCATTCCTGGGGTGATGGCGTTTCAGGATGACGTTTTGGTTTATGGTTCGGATCAAAAACAACATGATGAGACCTTGTCTAAGGTACTCAATATTCTAAAGGAAAAAGGTGTTACCTTAAGTGTGAGCAAGTGTAAAATGGATGTAGCTTCTGTGGATTATTTGGGGTATAGGTTATCTGATAAAGGAATTGAACCTAAGGATAGCCTAATCAAAGCCATAGAAAACTTCAGTATTCCAATTGACAAGGATCAATTAAGATCTTTCATGGGACTCATTGAGTTGTATGCAAGGTTCGTTCCTAATTGCTCATCTAAAACGTTTCACATGAGGAATCTTCTTAAGAAAAGTGTACTTTTCAAATGGTGTGAGGAATGCAACAGGGAATTTCAGATGATTAAACATGAAGTTGCTCATGCCATTCCTCTGAAACCTTTTGACATAAATGATAAGACCATATTAATGACAGATGCCAGTCAGAAAGGTCTTGGTTCTGTGTTGATGCAACGCAGGGATGGAAGGGAGGATGTTGTAGCCTTTGCTTCGAGAAGCCTCAAAGGTGCAGAAGGAACTTACTCGGTAATAGAGCGTGAAGCTCTAGCTTGTTGGTGGGGAATTGTTCACTTTAAGCACTATTTGTGGGGCTCCAAATTTACGGTGAGGGTTGATCACAAGCCTTTGGTACAACTCTTCACCACGAAAGGAGGTGAGAAAGCAACACCCCGTATTGCAAAATGGCAATATAGGTTGTTGGAACATAATTTTGATGTGGAGTATGTTCCAGGGAAAAAGAATATAGTGGCGGATTGCCTGTCTAGGTTGCCAAATAGTGAGAAAATAAAAGAAGTAGAAGAGGTGGAGGAAGGTGATGTATTTTGTTTTGCCATTTTTAATCCATGTAGTGCAATTTCACAAGAAGAGTGGAGAGAGGCTTATGCTAGTGATGTGGACATCAAGGAGGTAATGAACACTATTCACACTGGATGGAATAATGGATTATCTCTTTGTGATTCTATCAGTAAATTCAAACACGTTTTTGAGGAGCTGTCAATCATTAATGGTTGGTTATTTCGTTCCACTTCTCTGGTGGTTCCTACAGCTATGAGGAATAAGGTTCTTACCCTGGCTCACGAAGGACATATAGGGATACGTGCTATGAAAAGAAGGGTTAGGGAGCAATTCTGGTGGCCGGGCCTTGACAAAGATGTTGAACATTTTGTTAGGGATTGTATGCAGTGTGTTGTCAGCGACAAAACTCAAATTACTGTTCCCAGTCCGGTTCAGGCTATAGAAGTTCCTTCAAAACCATGGTCCAAATTGGCCATTGATCTCATAGGTCCCTTAAAGTTGTCAGATCATGGTGTGTCAGAGTATGGTATCGTGGTCATGGATTATTACAGCCGTTGGCCTGAATTAAAGTTTGTGAAGGTTCCCACATCTTCTTGTGTTATAGAGTTCTTAGAGTTCCTTTTTGCAAGAGACGGTGTTCCTGATGAAATTGTTTCTGACAATGGCGGCCAGTTTACCTCCTCGGAGTTTGAGGAGTTTTTAAAATTCATTGACATAAAACATACCAAGACTTCTCTTTATCACCCTAGGAGTAATGGCCTGGTGGAAAGGTTTAATAGGGTGATTAAGGACAACATTCAACTTTCTAAGGCTAGTCATCTTGATTGTAAGAAAGAACTTAAGAATCTGTTATGGGCTGTACGCACTACTCCGAACTCGGATACAGGAGTTTCTCCTTTTGTTTTACTCAAGGGTCGAGTTCCTTCTTCTAAAATGTTGAGAGGATGGATGGGGGTATTTAGTGTGCCTATAACGAAATTGCAAGAGGTTGATAAGAAAAGACACGATGCTCAAGAGAAGTACATTCAATCAAGCACTAGACAACTGAATGTCAAAGTGGGGGATTGGGTGCGTGTTAAATGTTCTAGAATTTTACCCAAAGGTTCATCTAAGTTTTCTCAACCTCAACTTGTGGTGAGAACGAATAAGAGTGCAGTACAATTAGAAGATGGAAAGTGGTGGAATAAGGGCAAGATTTCTGTTTCTAACCACTGTAACTCATCTTGTGTTAAAAGGCCTGTTACTGATTCTAGCCAAACTAGTACATCTATAGATTCCCATCTTCGAGAGCGTTCGTCCAGGTCAACAAAATTGCCTTGCAAATTTCGAGATTATGAAATGGATTAATGTACAACGTGACATATTAAGTTTGGGTGGATGTGCTGTTTTAGGGGAACATGGACATATGTAATTTGTTTTAAACTGTATAGGGGAAAGATGTGTTAGGTTCTAGATCTGGAGTTCCACGTGGAACCTTCGAATGGAGGTTTGACGGGAGTTCCAGAAGCGGAGAGTTAGACGGTTGAGAAGGAGAAAGAAGGAGGGAGCTGCCATTGTGTATGTCCGTGTGTCCTGCTGCCTAATAAAGAAGTATCTTACCATACGAGGACTCCACTTCTTTTCATCTTTCAGCCAGATTTTCCCCATACGTTACAGCTAGGACCCTCAGATCTTCCGCAGCAAACCTCCTTAAGCCTCCCTACTTTAGACTCAAATCCAAGGGAGGGAAATCAGTAGCCTCCCTAGGAGCTAAAGCATGGAAAGTCATGCCAGCTCAACTGAGGCTCGTGAAAACAGAAACTCAGTTTAGGAAGGCACTGAAGACTTGGATCTACGGAGCACCGGATGACTTTTGTCGATCACTCATATAGGGACTCTCTAATCTCTGCTTAGTTTGATCCTCACCCGCTTAGCACCAGGATGCTCCTTCTGGAGTGAAAGTTGCGCTTTGCAAGTACCCAGTTCAATTCAATTCAATTCTTGTATTTCGTCAGTGGGGATTGGCTGAGCTAAAAATTCAGATTCTGATAACCATGCAAGGGCTTTGTCAGCTACATAATCCGTAATTTCTTGAATGTTCGCTGTATTGCGCGTCGCGTATAACGCACCATATGTTTTCATGAATGTGCCTAAGATGCCTTTAGTGTAATAATGCACTTTGCCTTTTGCGTCTACAATTGTTAGGATAGTTTGCTGTTTATGTTCAACCCACATTTTTTGTGCTAGTATCCGACCTGGTCTACCACCTTCCCACAATATTCTAGCTGTGTGTCGATGCGACAGATATTTCAGCTCACTGTTGGCTAATTTGTTGTAGTTGGTTACTTCTCTAATTTTTCCCAATATGTCTGCATTGTGAGTGCTATTGTATTCTGCTTCTAATTTCTTAATAGTATTTTCACTTTTCTTTAACTGTGTGCGTAGATCTTTCAATATTCCTGCATTGGTACTGATCATATTCCTATTAATGTCACTTTAAATGCTTCCCATAGTACACTTGCACATTCTACTGAATTTTCATTTATGTTAAAAAAAAATCCTCCACTGAAGTTCTGATAGTTTCTTTATATAATGGGTCTAATAGGCCTTTAGCATTGAATCGCCATACATATGGTGGAGGGATATATGTTGGGACGTCAAGAGCTAGCTCGACAGGTTTGTGATCTGATGGTGTTTTGGGGAGGTTCCTAACTTCTTGTATCCATGCACTTGCTACGTTTGTCATTAACCAATAGTCAAGTCTAGACCAGCTCCCATGTACTGAGGGCGTATGAGTGCTTTCATGTGAATGTGGATTTTGCATTCGCCAGATATCATGCATACCAAATTCCGCCATACCATTTAGTATAGCAGCAGCTGCTCGCTGATGGTGCTCTATTTTTGCGTGTGACCTGTCTTGGGTTACATCTAGTGCAACATTCAGGCCCCCCCCCCATATCCGTTCCATTTCTGGTAGTCCCCTTAGCCTATTCCAGATAGATGCATAAAATTCGGGGGTTGTCCACATTTGGACCATATGTGTTAATAAGGTCTATCTTTAAACCTCTTAATATTCCAGTGATTATCACGTATCTTCCTTGCGTATCTGATATTATTTGTTCTGTTATGAACTGTATCCCTTTTTTTATTAGGATCACGACTCCTCTGGTGTATGAGGAGTATGAGGATGCAACCACTAGCTCAGCCCAACGTTTCCTATCCCATCTACTTTTTGTTTGATTAGGTGTGTTTCTTGAAGCAGGGCTATTTTTATTTGATGTCTATCTAGTTACGCTAGTACTTGCCGTATCTTTCTAGGGTTGTTGAGCCCTCTTACGTTCCAGGTAAGTAAAAGTGTTGGTGATGTTTTATTGTTATTACACATTAGGGCCACTTTGCTGGTTAGTACTGACTAATATCGTATTCTCATCTCTGTAATCTTTAAGTACTGTTCGGATGCGTATAGGATAGTGTAACCTGTGTACTTGTGTGAATGTGTCAATAACCATCGATATATGACATGCTGGAAAAAAAAACATAACCAGTACATCCCTCAACCCACTTTAGCATCCCAATCATGCCAAAGACAGACCCATAACTGACCTTCTGACAACATCGTAACTGCTTTGGGTGTTACCCGTTATGGGGCATCCAGATGCCTGTTCTACCATCCACAATACAGATGGGGCTAGAGTACCAAAGCATCTATGGAGATCTTATGATATGAGAGGCTACATGTTTAATCATAACTATATTGCATTATATGTTGTTTCTGTCATTAATTACATAATTCCAAAGCATAACCTGGTGATATGAAATTTAACATAACATTGATACCTGCAATCCAATTATCTGGGCGGTTAGCTGGAGGGTGCAGTGAGCCGCCCGAATATAGAGTACCATATGAAATAGGCACTTTGTTCATAAACAATTTTTGAACAGAGCTCTTTAATCCTCTGTGTAGAGTTCCAGAAGGGGGATCTTTACCTGCTGGGCCATAGTTGCATATATACCCATGCACTGTAACAGGTATTATGTCCCACGGATCGATATGTTCCTTGGCCTATGAGCTCGAGTGGTTAGGCAATGGGGATCTTCTAGAGTTTGCTTGCTTCGATCTCACGTGCTTAAGGAAGTCCTAAGCCTCTTTCGGTGTTGCTAAAATCATTGTTTTTCCCATGTACATGACACGTAGCCATGCAGGATATAGCATTGAATAAGTGATATCCAGGTCGCGTAGTTTCCTCTTTACAGGGCCGAAGTCCTTACGGGCCATTTGGAATGCGATCATGAAGTCTGGATACAACAATACCTTGCAGCTATTATATTCGATCCGTTGCTTCTCCCTCGCCAGCCGGAGTGCTGTATCCCAGTCTCTATAGTTTAGGATTCTAGCCACTATAGGTCTTGGCAGAGCACCTGGTGGTGGCCTAGGGGCGAGAGATCTGTGTGCTCTTTCTACTATAAGCATAGGAGAAAAGTGTTCTGCGCCAAATAATTCTTTGAACATTTTTTTGACATAGTCTTCGATGCGGCCTGTGTTGGTACTTTCAGGGATTCCCATTATGCGTAGATTGTTTCAACGCGATCTGGCTTCGAGGTCTTCATTCTTTGCTTTTATTACCTCTAGAATGTTTTCCATATCGCTGCATTTTCATGCTGTTGCATTGGACTCATCTACGACTGAGGAAACCCGTTGATCCACAGCGTCCAGTCATTCGCCTTGATTATCTAGTTTGGCAGACATATTGACCATCCTGACCATTAGCGTGTCTACCTTTCCGTCAATGGTTTGCAGGCTTTGATGAATGGCAGTCAGTGCGGCTTCCATTTTGGCTTCGGTAGTTTGCTCCGTCTCTGGTTCGGCGTCTGCGTTCGCACTAGGGAGTCTGGGGGTTCTGCGAGCCTCAAAAGGCATTTTTGTTTGCTGTTTGTCCGTTTTGCCCATTCTCCCCTGTTGATGAGCACCAGATCTGCAGTTCACTGCTGCAGGTGGGGGTGCCTTTTTCTTGTGTGTTACTGTGCGTTCTACGGCGCAGCCTGCTCTCTGTTGTGGGATTGGGACAAAGGTCGCTGGTGTGCTCTTCAATGCACTTTGTGGAGTTTGTTGTGCACTTGGGTACATACACATATGTAGGGCCTTGCTGCTGTGCAGTATTGGTGCTGTTGTTTACCAAATAGGCTCTAAATCTTACTGCAATTCGATTAGCAACCCTCCGTACCCAGGAGGCCTCCTGTCCTCAGCCACCACAGGTGATCGTGGTGAGGATGCTAATTATAGTCGTCGCGTTGATGCGCAATTTATTACCCACGATTAGGTATGGATAAGTATTGTTCACTACAGCTCTGTGTGTTGGTCTCCCAGCCTGGCAGTGCACTCTGGGGATTGTGGGTTGCACCTATAAAGTGCACAGTATTGTATTATGGGCTAAAGATCATTCCATCTCACTGCGAACTGGCTTAGCGATAAATGTCGGCACTGCCATTACATTCGCACCCAGCCTCGTATTCTTTTGTGTGAGGTAGTCCTGTATTGAGGGTCCTAGCAGAGAGCCCAGCACTTGTTGAGTTGGTATGCCGCTTTCTTCCCCCTACGTGTGGCAGAGTCCGTATATGTTACCCGCCACGCCCGGCCGCATGTTATTTCGGTAGCCGGATGAGGGACGCTAATACAACGGGCACCAGTGTCTACTGGGGTAATGCACTTATACAGGTTTGTCGCAGAGAGGAGAGTGGGCTATTGCAGCATCGCACGGGTGAACTCGGTCATAGACATTTTTAAGGCCATGCCATGCGGCAGCCGGTGTTAGTTAGCGTTATCGCATCGCACCTTAGAGTCCATTGCCTGCATCACGCAGCACTTGCCGGGGTTGTCTTCATGTAGTGAGGGTCCTCCGTATCTTACTAGCTGCCGCGTCTCACCAGCAGGAGACAGGATAGCGGACCCAGCTCATTTTTGGGTGTTTATTTCTGCGGGACGGTTACTGCCTTGCTGCGCACCGCCAATTTGTCTGCTCGGGGGAACTCGCATCACTTTTCTGTTTCTTAACATGCAGGCGGAGTTACAGGCTTCCAGCAGCAGCTACAGATTGCATTTACATTCCGATTTCAGAATCTGTCACCAGCGCGTTCGGATGACTCTCATATCCGCAGATATTTCGCTGATTTTCAGAGCATGCAGCCATCTCACTTTGGGCTCTCGAGCGCCCCCCCCAACTTTTCGAGGTCTTTCTGATTGGTCTGAATATTCTTGGGCCATTTGTATTGCTGATACTATTGTTAGCAAATCCATATCAGTAATATTCCCCTTTTTAATATCTTAATTTTCCTTTGTCCCACCACACCCAATACCACCAACACCACCTGCACTACTACCATGACCAATACCACCACCAACACCACCAATACCACCACCACCAACACCAATACCACCGCCACCAATACCACCATTTATACCACCACCACCACCATCAATACCACCACGAATACCACCACCACCACCAATACAAATACCACCACCACCAATACCTACACCACCAATACCACCACAACCAATACCACCACCACCAATACCACACCACCAATACCACAGCCACCAATACCACCATCACCAATACCACGACCACTGATCCAATACCACCACCACCAATACCACCACCAATACCACCACCACCAATACCAATACCACCACCACCAATACCACAACCACCAATACCACCACCACCAATACCACTGCCACCAATACCACCACCACCACCAATACAACAACCAATACTACCACCAATACCACCATCACCACCAATACCACCACCAATACCACAAATACCACCACCAATGCCACCACCACCACCAATACCTCCACCATCAATACAACTAACACCACCACTACCACCGCCAATACCACCACCAATACCGCCACCGCCAATACCACCACCAATACCATCACCACCACTAATACCACCACCACCACCAATACCACCACCAATACTACGACCAATACCACCACCAATACCACCACCAATACTACGACCAATACCACCACCAATACCACCAATACCACCACCACCAATACCACCACTACCAATACCACCAAAACCACCACCAATACCAATACCACCACCACCAGTATCAATACCATTACCACCACCAATACGGCCATCAATACCACCACCAATACCACCACCACCAATAACCCACCACCAATACCACCACCACCACCAATAACACCAATACCACCACCAATATGACCACCACCAATAACAGTATCACCACCAATATCAGCACCACCAATACCAGTACCACCACCACCACCAATACCTCCACCACCAATACCAATACCAATAACACCACCACCAATACCACCACCTCAGCACCTCTCGCTCACTAGTAATGGCAGGGGCACTGTACGAGGCCGGAACTGCAGCTAAGACCATCCCTCCTTCCCTCCATGTCTGCCATAAAGCACAGCTTGGCCTGCACCAGCAGGTAATGCCAGGGCCCTACTACAGCTGGAGTGCTTTTTATTAGGCCAAAGATAGCAATGACATTATGCAATGCCACACTACACACTCAAATCATGGGGAGGACAGGAAATAGCCCCTCCGCTCATCCTCCTGAGCTGCGACGGTGTAATCACAGAGCAAAAGGTGTTGGAGTGCTTTGTTAGTTTGTTTAGCTCAATCATAAGTAACTCTCACTTGACACTTTGTGTCTGTGCAATTTACAACACTTACGCATCTTCTTCACTGCACTATTTATCACTACTTTGAAGACGTCGCAGGCCAGTCTCTTCCTCTGATATTTACAATCTGACAAGCGGTCAAGAAGTCCCTTTATTGCAATGCAATAGGTCTTGCATTTGCGAAAATGTAAGCTATTAGTATTGTAAATGACAATGTCTTTTATTTATGTTTTAAAACCCAAACATAAATAAAAGGGATTGTAATTTACAATGCCAATAGTTCAAACTCGTGTGAATGCGAGACCTATTGCATTGCAAATGCTTGTTTGTGGGATCATCACTTCAGTATGCCCGTGGTTCTGCCTGATGTGGTATGCACGCTTGTTTTTTTATGTATGATGACATCTGCTGGTGTTCCCACATATTTGAAATTGGTAAGATTGGTTTCCTCTTTTATGGACTTTTAGATCATGATTCTGAATATATTGGAATTGGTGGTAGTATGTACCCCACAGTGCA
Organism: Triturus cristatus; assembly: GCF_964204655.1. Taxonomy (NCBI): domain Eukaryota; kingdom Metazoa; phylum Chordata; class Amphibia; order Caudata; family Salamandridae; genus Triturus; species Triturus cristatus. Next base: position 394,335,274 of record NC_140595.1, read on the forward strand.
TACCGATAACCCGGAGTGTGTTAAATTTGAGTTTTTGGAATCAAAAATAGTGAATTTAATACAGACTCATGCTTAATGTCCTATGTTTAGTATAACCTGAAGGTTTTCTGCACATTTTCATTGCAATAAACATGGCTAGGTTTGATCTGCTGAAATTTGTAATGGGAAAATTGCCGGAATGCAGTATTTACAGGAAAACTCGGAATTCCAATCCCTGCACAATATTCTATTTCAACAGGCTTGAGTTATTCATCCAAACCTAGAAAAAAGACCTTAAAGTTTGCCTAAAGGCTCTTTATTCAGGTAGCCACATTGTTTCTTTTGTGTGGTCATTCCATGCAGCTCTTTTCCTGGATTTTGATATCGTTCTTTTTTAATGGATGCTTACTTTAGTTGGAGAAATTGTTTCCTGGATCATTACTTTACAAAATAGTCAGCCACTGAAAAGGAAGGAAAATAGCTAATACATAATCTCAAGTGAAATACAATAGTTGTTCCATTCAGTCATGCAAGATTAATCGGATAATGAATAGAAAATATACTATTTCACAATTGGTAGATTTCTCTTGTCTCGTGTAATTTATTTAAGCCTGACTAAACATGCCTTTCTACCTATAACACCTTGCTCATTAAGGCGGATGTTCAGATCTTGAATGAACAGAAATAGCGATGGAATGAAAGTTCAGCAACAAATGTGGATCACCCTCTTGCTATTTATCAATGATCTTGTCCAATGCTTAATTTGTGCAAGTGGTTAGCATTGGTGGGCGCTGGCACTCATCTTCGGGGACCAAGACTTATTTTTCATCATAAAACCATAACCCAGATTAGAGCATTGGAATGTTGGGGGTTTCATTGAAAACAATGGGGTGTACCGGTCTTTAACTGGCTGGTAGAACTGGAGCTCCAACAATCAAATATTATCCTTCACAGCTGTTGGTGTGAACAAAGACCTAACTGAGATCCCCTTGAGTTCCGTTAGGCCTTTGTTTTATTTGTTAGAACATTCTGCCCGCTAGTGGCAGAATGTTCTAAAAGCCTTATGGCCCTCTGTATTTGGGATATACCGGCAATAAAGTACCAGAACCTTGTTAAAGTCCCTCGCCTTGGACTCTGGCCTTTAACGCTGGAGCAGGCCTTTAATGGCCGGTACAGCCCACTACAGTGGGCGTTAAAGCTATATTAGAACATTGGAATGTGGAGAGCTCCATTAAAAACAATAGAGCAGCAGCAGGCTATATGAACTGATATAGGCCCACTGCACTCAACATTTCAAAGTTCTAACAAACAGCCTCCTCCTTTCTCTTTCCCTGCCTCTCCAAAATACATGGACTGGGAAGGGGAAATTGAAAGGCAGAGCCTGTGCTGCAGGTCACACTGGAGCCTTCCCTCTCCCTCCTCCCTAGCTCAGAGTCCCTTGAGAATTGCAAGGAGGGAGGGAAAATGCTGCTCAGCTCCTGGGTCTCCAGGCTTAGCTGAACTAAAATCAGCAATTTAGCCAAGCCGGGAGAACCAGGAACTCACTTCGTCCCCTTTTCACAGCTCTTGCCTTTAATGTTCAAATGCTAAAAGCCACGTCCCTTCACATGGCTGTTAGCTATAGAACATTCACAGAAACAGCTGTGAATAAAGGCCTCATGGCGATGAAGGAATTTCAACCCCCCTCAGGCTCCATGCTGCCTTTGTTTTGCTAATAACATTGTGCCCTGATGGAGTGGAAATTTATTTTAGCTTTATAGCCCGCCGTAGCTGTGCTATACTGGCCATTAAAGGCCCGCTCTGTTGTTTAAGCATTAACGCAGGAGCGAATCTTCGATTACTGGTATAGCCTGCTACGGCAGGGTATAAAGCTATATTAGAACTTTGGAATGTTGAACGCTCTATTGGAGGAAATGCAGTAGCTCCAAGCTTCTAATGGCTGGTAAAAGCCTGGAACTTCAAGATTACAATGTTTGTCTTTCACAGTAGCAGCAGCTGTGAACAAAGGCCTCACAGACACCAAGGGGATTTCAACAACCTTGTGCTCGGTAAGGACTTTCTTTACCTAATTAGAACATTCTGCCCTGATGAGGTGGAAAGTTCTAATAGCCTTATAGCCCACCGTAGCTGGACTATACGAACCATTACACTCCTGATCCATCGTTAAAGGCTGAAGGTGGGGGCCTTTAACGCTGGAATGGGCCTTTAATGGCCGGTATAGCCCACTACGGCAGGTTATACGGCTATATTAGAACATTGAAGAGTTGAGCACTCCATTGAAGACAATAGAGTAGCTCCAGGCTTCTAATGGCTTGTAGATGCCCAGGGCTCCAACATTCCAATTTTTGTCTTTCCCAACAACAGCTGTGAACAAAGGCCTCATCGAGCCCAAGGGGATTTCAACCCCCGTGGGATCCGTGAGGCCTTTGTTTTACTAATTAGAACATTCTGCCCTGATGGGGCAGAATGTTCTAATAGCCTTATAGCTCACAGTAGCTGGGCTATACAAGCCCTTAAAGGCCTGCTCCGTTGTTAAAATCCCACGCCCTTAGCTCAGCCCTTTAACACTGGAGCAGGCCTTTAATGGCTGATCTAGCCCTCTATGGCAGGCTATAAGGTTACAGTAAGAGAGATATATGCATAAAAAAGAAGAAAGAATGAGGAAAAGCATTTTTGGAAAACAGTGACATGTTGAGAATACAGGAATGAAAAAACATGTAGGAGTTTTATACTAGGAAGTGGAGGCTGGTGGAAGAAAGACGCATGATGAAATCAAAAATATCGAACCTTGGCGGGCTCCTACTAAAAGCTTTGGACCGCTGAACTTATCCTTTTTATTTTATTTTATTTTATTTCATTTGACAGTCACAAATTAAGTACTGATCTTAAACTGAGTCCTGAGTGAAAATCTAAACCTCCATTGATTTGAGACATTTGAGGACGTGAACCAAAGGGGATGCTCCGGTAAGAGCGTAGTAAATTCAGGACCCTGCGCAGACACATGGAGTAGGACAAAAAGGAGGCTCGTACAACAGAAGAGGCATGCCTATAAAAGAGACAATGGATGGTTAGGGCGGTTGAGGAGAAGGGCAAAGAAATCTCTTCCTTTTACAGCATCGGGAAAGGGGGTGCATTTTGCATTACTGTTACCGCTTCACGCCAAGTACAGGACTATTAACCATGATGTCCATACATTCACACAATTATGTGATGGTTTTAACTTTATATTAAAACTAAAAAGAGAAAGGATGCGCTTTATATTGATAGTTCCAAACCTCATAAAATATTAGTGTCTGGGGCTGCAATAAAAATTAATGGCTACCGGTTGTTTTGTGCTTCACCCTTCAAACCCACTTCATCACATTAATAATTTTAGATTTCTTTCTGACGCTGCAGTCCCTCTCTTTTTCTCCAGAAAGAAGGTTCATCAAGTCACTCTTATTTTTGGCATTCATTTTGACAATCACGATGAGAAAACAGAATAACAGCTGTGATATGTAAGACAGTGATTTTAGTTATCAGATGTACAACATTTTATAATTTATTAACAAGGGTTAGAACAATATTGTAGGCTAAAAAGAACAAATATGATTATTAAATGGCAGCTCAATCAATTCTCTTTAAAAAAAAAACAATGTTGACGCAGAGGACCACCCTGAATATTACAACATTTTGACGAGGAACATTTCAAAATCATGTCCATTAAAGTGTCCGTGACTTGAGCAATTTGACCTCTATGCAATATGAAATATAGAAAATATGAAGGATATGAAAATCCCAGTTCTAATAAGAAGAATGCATTTTCGAAATACAAGGGTAGTTTTAGAGCAGATGGGAGTTGTTCTATGGTGAAAGGGAAGGTATATGGTTGGATGGCTGTGTGCCTCCTGCCCCAGTTGCAGCCCCAACCCTACATGATGCTCATTAGGATAAGCAGATGACACCGAGCACCGAAGCTGCATGTCACTGACATCCTTACTATATGAAAACAAGGTATTCCCAGTCGAGGTCCTGGTGCGCGACATCGTGTGATTCTTTGGTAAATCACTTAATCTGCCCTTGCCAAAATATTAATAATCTGACCTTGTGTAATGTGATATGACTGCAAAAAGAGGCTTGCTCTTTTAGTATCCAGAGACCCCCCATCAGAGGTACAAAGCTGGAGAGACAGGGACTGCTCATATCAGCACTGCAGGCACTGTGCTCTTCCACCCAAGGGGGTCTTGAAGTTCCTCTCCCTGAATGGCTATAAGGTGCTGGTGCAAATAAATGTCAATTATTTGCCTCAAAATCCATTGGCTGGAAATAAAGACCTCTGGCAATGTGGCTGCCCATGGCGCATGCAGTGTGTACCTTTTAAGAAGGCGGCCACCTTAGTGCTGCATTCCGGCACATCCATCGCGCTCCACTGACTGGGAGCCCCCATGGTACCCACGTGTGGCACCTTTGCCGGCTCATTTCTGGGGCACAAGGGGTGGGGCTCAGGTATTAATGCCTGCACCCACCCACTGGCCCTCCTCTTCGTTTTGTTGCGGTGAGTGTGGGGCCATTATCAGCCCCCCCATGCCCCTCCTCTATATGGAAGTCATGGCACCTATCGGAAATCCATTCACCCGAAACATTCTAGAGAACTTTGTACCTGATGTACAAATCCGAAATCCTTTTTGTGGTCCCAAAACCAGTAATTCGCAAAACCGCAGGTGACAGCAAAGGGGCTTTTCTTAAGCTACAAAAGCCCATTTACAAGTTAGAAATGTCTTTCCAACTCATAAAGAGGGTTTTACAATCCTTTCCGAATTGCAAATAAAACAGGGGATGAAAGGGGCATCCTCCACTTATTTAAGTTTAGGAAATAAATATCATCAATACTTTGTAGCCGCAACTGCAGTCACAAACAGTTGATGAGTTAGAGACCATGATGGTAACACATTCACAAAGGGGAAGGTGTCCTCTGAATCAGCCTCAGGGGGAACAACTTGTTCCAAGTACAACTTGAACAAGTAGTGGAGCACTTCCTGCTCCCACCATGTCTTCCCAAAGGGGACACATTTTTTAAAAGCAGCGCCTGTCTTCGATGGACACGAGATGCTTTAAAAAACGCTTTGGATTTTGGAAAGCAATTGAAGGGACAGTGATCTACTGTCCCTTGCAGGCCTGCATCCGTGCATTGGCCTGCATTTACAGGGCGTCGCTCCTGCTTATTATTCTTTGGCCGCATCCCCTTGAAGCTAGTTTGCACAGCAACATATTGGTACATAGGTTGCATCACAAATAACATTCTTATGTGCAAACCAGTTGGTGTGCAAATTGCAAATCTCTGGTTTACGCAGGGAAATGTTACATCGGACTCCTGCTTCCTTTGAAACTATTTAAAGCCCCAACCATGTTAACCTAAGCGCTGCATACTCTCACTGTAAGTTACCTTATCCAACTCTGTGCTTACAATTATGTTTTAAGGCACTTAAATCCGTAAGCATAATATCTAACTATTTATCTCTCAGCTGACACTCTTATGTGTTTCTGCTATAAACGTGTTTATCTCTTTGGTAAGAATGCCAGTGCTACCTCCAGGATAAGAATACCAACAGTATATTCATTGCACCCCCCTGCGCGCCCTTTAGCGCTCTGAAGCCTGCCTGTGTAACATTGAGGAAATATAAAACCTGTTAAATAAGCTATGTTGGCAGCCGCAATTCATTCATGAAACCTAACCCTGGCACCCTCGTTTGAAAATAATATTAAAGGAAACGTATTTCTCATTCTTCCTTTTTTCTGCGGGAGAGTGTTCGATGGAGCCCTTTTATCTTTGGGCACGAGGCCCATCGCCGTGCTCTCGAAGATTACCTCGCATTTCTCTTTAGTGACTGCGTGGCCGCCCTCGCGCCCGCCGAGCTTCCGGTATGCGCGTGCAATCTTTCAAGAGGCGAAAGCCGTGAAAGCTCACCAATAAACAGCTCCACTCCAGTCTCTGGGAATGCCTGAAGTGATTTTGATGTATCTGTTTGTATATCAAACCATTCTGGAGGACTAAACGGCGCTGCAGTTTGTGTAGCTGGTCTCATATTTCATACAGTCCTGCTACCATTATGCAATCGCTGGAACTGAGAGATGCTGTACTGCAGAGGAAAGCTCTAATTACCGAAGCATCGAGCCTATGGGGCGGCCAGGGTAGAGCGTGCCAGCACAACATCTGTTAATCCCATCCCAGAATGCTCTTCGCTGTCCCAGAGCTCTGTGTACTCTGTGTAACTCCAGTTCAGGATCCTCTAACTCGGAGCAGGCACCAGCAACGAACGGCCGGTGCATTAATGTATCACCTTCCTGGTGATCTGAAAAAGAGTAACCCGAGTCTAGATGCTGGAATAATAATCGCTCCCACGGGTTGTTCATGGCACACGTAGTTAATTATTCAATTTATGACGAGGCAGCACTCCAGTTCTCAGTCTGGGGTATGAAAGACACCTTTTCACGTCCAGCTCATTTCTCGGAAAAGTTTGCATAAAAATATGATAGCTGCTTTATGTGTAGGGAGGGTTCCTTTGACAAATGCACGTGAATGACTGATTGAATTTCTGACTGAATGGCCTAATGAAAATGGGATGTGGCTAGTGCTGCAATACAAAGTGAATCACCTTTATGCACTTTTTGGCTATATATGAGCAGGCACTTAGTTTAGAATTGAAGATTTAGGGCATGTTTTGCAAGAATAAAAGATTAGCCTTGGCACAATTAGTGGGGAGCATACTCCTCCATTGGGGTACCAGCTATGTTTATGATATTGTTGTGCAGCTACAGTGTCCGTGAGCTCCGCCCCTACTGAGTTAGGTCTAAACTAGAAATGAATACTTATGTTAATAGTCCACAGGCTCAGGGCTTTAAGTGGGCAGGGTCTCACCGGGTCTGAGCACCGGCAGTTTTTTTAAGGGGGCCTCGAAACAGGTCTCTATCGGGCTCTGTTTTGTGCCCTGGCACAGGCGGTCTGTTTTTTTTTTCCGGACTATAGTCACATCGATGTGCGCATGGTGAGCGTTGTAGAGGTAGGAAAATCCTTTAAAGAGAGTCATTTTCTCTCTGGATTTCCCTTCTCTTTTTAAACTCAGGAGCAACAACATTATCGTGGTGTCACCAGGGCTTTAAGTGGAAGTTTTTTCAATATTATATACAAACCATAGTTGCTGCTTACTTATCTTATGCAACTAGCAACCATTGACAAAGCCAATAGTCCTAACTTGTAGGTATGGTGTGACTTGTTGTATCATATATCTAGACGCAATGACAGGAACAGCAAAATACAAGTCGGGCTGCACACTGTGCTAAACACAGATTTTGTAGCTTATGTGTTTTTAAGCCACACCCTTAATTGCATTGACCACGCCCCTTTGAGTGACCCCGCCAGTTTTTTAATCCCACTTAAATACCTGCACAGGCTTACAGTTACAACAGTGGTGCTTGTACATATAGGCGACGGTGGTGACACCAGAAGGCAGTCACGCTAATGACTTCCACAAGTGCTACGGTTTAGAGTCCTCTCAGAGGGCCCATAAGACCTGTTTGTAGGAGCTATGGATTCCAGCAAAAATGTCACTCAAGGACCGCCAAGGCTTAGGATTTCAGGGCTACGTAATGATTCGGCCTGGGCGCAATTTCAATTATACTGGAGTAATTGGAGAAATTTCGGTAATTCTGCAATACTCTTTGACAAAGAATAACTGATAATTATGTGATTACTCCTCACGTAGCTAAGAGTAATTTTGAAAAAAAAAATTACACAAAAGCCAATTTAGGGAGCGGCGGTGGCTGCTCACGCTCGCTATTTGCGTTCTGCTGTATTTAGTGCTGTTTCATAGCACAAAATGCATTCTCACGTCCATTTTAGATTCAAATGTGCATTTTGAGCTGAGAAAATAGCGCTAAATGTTGGTAGTAAGTTAGGGGAAAATCCTACCCCAAGGGAACAGTAAGTGAGCTGCCGCTTGTGCTCGATATTTGTGTTCTGTTTCATTTTGCGCTATTTCCTAGAACAAAATTCATCCTCACATTCATTTTGGTCACAAGGTTGCATTTTTGCTCTAAGATATAGAGCTAAATGCAGAATTACACCCTCCTTGTGTCATTCAAGCATAATCTTGTGTAATTGTTTTAGGTAATTCCACATGATTACACTACACTGTATTAGGCGAGGTACACCCACCCTTAGTAATAATTGTAAAGTTTAAAAACAGTGTGCATTTGTAAATGAGAGGCAGCAAATGAATTGGGTGCAGAGATATGTCTGAAGCAAAATATTGTTGAGATCTCCTTGTTTCTAACTTCAAGGCCTCTTTACCAGGAGAGTAAAGGTAAGTCAGAGGCAGCCTGATTTGCCCTAATCAAAGGGTGCCCAGTCTGCACCATGAGATTAAAAATAGAAACTTTTACTAAACTAAAGAAGCACCAATTTACAACATTTTCTGTGCAAATAATCCTTAACCCTGTAAACAGAGAATACATTCCCATCCAAATCATGAGAATGCCACATCTGCTCCCAAGAGTACCTTTGCAATGAATTTGTCTTGCGAGTCAAGAGGCAATGGGTTGTGGATAGTGCTGCACTACAAAGTAAATCACCTTTATGCATTTTTTGGCTATACATCAGAAGGTAGTCAAGAAGAGATCCCCTTTGGGCAGGCTTAATACAACAAGGCAAAGACACACATCACAACCAATTTGTCACCAGAACATAACACCACCATCATCAAAGGTGGTGGTGGTATGTTATGGTGACAAATTGGTTGTGATGTGTGTCTTTGCCATGTTGTATTAAGCCTGCCCAAAGGGGATCTCTTCTTGACTATGGTCTATTCGGTGTCCTACTCCTTTGGCGTTTAAGGGGCCCCTCTCATTCCCTTTGTGTTATACATGAGAAGGCACTTGCTTTAGAATGGAAGATTTAGGGTATGTTTTGCAAGAATAAAAGATTAGCCTTGACACAATTAGTACGCCCGTAATGCATGCTCCCGTAGTGAAATGGGAGGTGCGGTTCGTCCCTGCACCCCATGGCAAGGTGCCTGCCATGGGGTTTACAGTTAGCCTTTACAGGTAGCGTCCTAATCGGCCCCATAGTCTTTAAGTGATTAGAGGGATTTGGAACCACGTCCAACCCCAGGCAAAGCAGTGAAAAGGTCTCGGAGTGTGGTTCGTCATCAAACTATCTTTTTGCTACCAAGTCACAACAGTAGCTAAATATACCAACTTCTACGTTATGCTGCTGAGAAGGATTCTCCTGTTGCTCCAATTGCCACATCACAACAAACTGATGAGGGTGTTAGTGATACTTAGATTTAACAGCTCTAACATAATCTAGGCTGGAGCACCAACCTCCAAAATACAGAGACTTCAAAACAAAGCAGCTACACGGATCAGTCTAATGAAATTGAACCAAATCTCATCAACCCTCTTGACTGTACAGGGCCCACATTTGAGACATAGAATAAAGTTCAAAATACTTAATAATTTTCAAAAACACGGTAGGGCCACTGTTCAAAGTATTTAGAGAGACTTCCCGAATTATTCACTCATTTGATCCATGAGATCCACTAAAGGAAGCCTGATCCCTCATGTCAGATTGAAAAATAACTCCCATTGAGGTAGATCAGTGTAGTGTTAGGCTCCCCGTTCTGAAACGGTCTGCACCTAGACTCAGAGCTTAGTTTGTAAAGCAATAAGTGCTGGAGCCCAAAGTTTTGTTCAGAAGCCTATGGCCGGTGGTATTATAAGCCAGGGCACTGAAAACCAAGGCTGCGTAGTCTCAATTCCACGCCACACCTTTTTCAACCCACTACCTGACATTCCATGCCTCTTTATCTCACTATTGCAGGTGCTATTTAATTTCTGCTTTCTCTTTGTGTCGCAGTTGTTCCATCTTTCTCTTCCTTCTTCATTACTCCTTTTCTGCTCTTCTCTCGTTTGCTCTTGATTAAAGTCTGTTGAGGAAAAATAAGCGCTGGCCCCCAAAAATGAGTTATGTGTGCCCCATCTGCAAACCCCAGCTCAAATTAAGCACCAACTTTAATTTAGGGCACAAGCAAGCCTATTGACATTAAGCAAAAACATCAAATCAGGCCTTTTACAAAGAGGCCTTTCCAAGCCATTTAGAGCTCAGTAGGGCTACCCTCCCTTTAAAAAGGGACAAGGGCCCTCGAAGGCAGGTCGAGTTCCTAAGAATACCACACGAGGCCTGATCTGTGCCTCAATGTCACAAGCTATAACTTTACAAAACACACACATATATACAATACATAGGCACATATGAAACTACTCTAACCTTTCCAATGGGAACACATTGTCTACGGTCATTCAAAACCTGTTATGTAACTTCTTTAAAATGAGTTAAAGAAAGGGATATGCTATTTTTGATTCAATTTAAACACCACGAAAAGCATTGCTATTTCTGAAACTCAAAATGCTTCTGCCAGTTACCATGGCAGTCCCTTAGAAATTAGAACTGATTCGCACAGGCCCAAATATTTTGAAAACTCATCCCACACAAGTAGAATACTATGAATAATCCATGTTGGTTTTATGTTGCTAACAAATACATTTCAAGCACTAAAAAATGGAAAATAATTCACCCCTTAGTCATATAAAGGAGGACAATTAGATAGAAATTGATTGGAGACCAATGGGCCTTGTCCTATTTTTGTTCGGAGTTCAAGGTCACGAGCTTCACAAACCCCTATTGATCACAGTCTCCTTTGTTTAGGCAAAACTACTGTATTTATTTCCAGAAAAAAAACAAAAGAGGACATTTTAAGCAGATCTCTGCATGACACTGCTGCCATGTGCTTCATTCACTCAGTGTACAGATGTTTTCAATCTGTACAGTTTGTCTTTCATAGCCATATGAGATGAAGCAGGCTTGATTTAGACTGGGAGAAATGCCAAAAAGAAGGAACATAATTAACCCATAATGAACAGCTTTGCAAAGCGAGATACACTGTGGCACAGCTCGGATTTGTTCATTAAAGCAGCCTACATAGCTTCGGTGACACATGCACCATACCTTAAATAAATATTAACATGTAACAACAACTTGATTTTCTTCACGGTTTTATGCATCATATTTTTTCATAAGGTTTTGCAACTAAAATGAGTTAACTATTGATTCATGGGCCTATGCCTATTTTTCCATTGTTTTGCTCTATTTTCTCACAGAAACTAATTTCAGTGATGTTTTATAAGTTCTTGTGAAGCCTGGTCAATTTCATAAAAATCATTATTTGTGACGAAAAATTAATAATTGTGAGGAAAAATTGGCATCATACAACATATTCAAAAGAGTGTTTCTGCAAACCTGTGCTTTTGTGATTTTGAGTCTCTGTGTAGCTTAACACTGGATTCGAAATCCCTGTGGCCGCACACACATACATATATGTATGCGTGCGAACACACACACACACACGGAAACTGACACACATACATGGACACACACATATCTGCACACACAACCAAAACAAACACATTTACACACATGCACCTATTTGCGTACATAATCACTCACTTTTGTCACACATCACACACATTTGTTGTGAGTGTGGCACAGTTTTGTTCCACATCGTACACATTTCAGATGTATTAAAATGGAACATACTAATGTGGTGCTGTACAAAACTCAGTATCTAAATTATGCTGAACTTCTTGCTCTTAGCAGCTTCATCGCCCTGATGGCCACTGACCTCTTCTCAGGATATCAGTCCTGACACTCCCCCTTCAGTGCCCAATAAACTGCCTCTGATTTTCAGTGTCCCATACATCACACATGTCTTTAGGACACCACTGTACCACAAATGCCCTGTTCAACTTCCTGACTTCCTCCAAGTTACCCTCAGCATCGAAAACGCTCTGACCCATAGCAGTACATAATTATCACTTTACTAACCTGATTTCCACACCCAATTTCAGCATCCCTTAGGATATCATTGGGATTACCTTATTACATTTTATAAGTGTAATTTCCAAATGGGAAGATAAAACTGATTCAAGATTGGTGTCTCTGAAATCACAATTTAAAATCGCAACTTATGGTGCAGTCAGATTTTTAATGCAATCCTGAAAATGCCACTTTTAGAAAGTTGGCGTTGTCTTACTTTAGCCATTTGGTGCCTGCTGCCTGTCTCTAATCACATGTCTGGGGTAGTTGACAGTTGGGCTTTGTGTAATCCTCCTAGACAGCCACACAGAATGGGAGCTTCGGTGTGACGTGATGGGCTATCCTGGCAGGATGGGAGGGAGAAGCTGTGCACAGCCTCACTTCCACCTGAATAAACTGTGTCCTGTCCACGCATATAGGGCTAAATAACCCCCGTAGTGAGTCTGAAGCTAGGTTTGGAATGAAAGGGACTCAGTGCATGGCAAAGGCATGTCTGCTGGTCTCCTGATCTGAGCCTCGGTGATATAACAGGGTCCCTACTGCTCCAGGACCTGCCTTCAATAGAACAATGAAGCTCTCACAGAGAATAAGCATTGGCTCCTGAAAGTTCATCTCTTCGCAAAGAAACCATCGTCCGTCGGCATGGACCGTCACCGCAAGGCTCCAGTCCACTCGCCTGTGACACCCAGCCTGCTCTTCGCTCAACAGCAACCATCGCCAGTGACTCTCTCCTTGCTCCCGGCGAATTTCTCCCTCACGAACGGGAATCTTGACACAAAACTTGAGAAAGTAAAACATCAGCGGGAATAACCTGGGACTGTAGAAGACCTGCGCTCCATCACGGTTGGCCTGAACTTATGGATTTGACTCGGTCCAGCCTGACCAAGTATCTCCGGTGAGTGCTTTATGCGTCTAAGCATTATTTTACAGTTTATTCTTTAAAAATTCATAACTTACATTCTATTGATTTGATTTTGTCATGCTGGTTTTGTTTTATTTATAAAAGTAAGCTCTATTTTTCTAACCTGCTATGGAATCTTTTTGTCTGGTGTTTTCACTGTTTTACTGTTTGAAGTGTTGCAAAAATACTTTACATATTGCCTCTAAAGTTAAGCCTGACTACTCTGGTCCAAGCTACCAAAGGATAAGCACAAGGTAATTTAGGGTGTGAGTTTACCTTACCTCTGACTAGGATTGTGGTTACTGCTTGACAAGGGCTTATACCCAAGTCAATCAGGAACCCGATTTCTAACAAAGGCAGAAACAGCAAAGTAATACTCTCCAAATTTGTTGGAGGTGCAGAGTAAAGAGATTCTCCATAGAAACAATTCTTTTTCCTGTGGAGAAAAAAAGAAGTGCTTTAGAATTGGTTCTGCAAACCAATATATTTAGAATATCATTACAAATAGTCACTATGTGCAACACATTTTTTGTGCTTCCTGTGTACATGCCTAACAATTTCCATTATTCAACCCCTATATATGTTCCTCATATATAGGATATCATTAGATTTAGAACCACAGTTAAAGGAACCAATAATTCCTGAAACTCATAACACTGCCTCAATGCAATCCAGAGAATTCAAGAAGAGAGTGGTTAGTCACACTTGACCCTACCTCTAAAGACAAGAGACCAAGACAGAGGTGGGTTACTAGTCTAGATCTTCTGGAAAGATAAATGGTGGAGAGAATCACAGGAGAAGATAATAAACAATGGAAGCGAGCAGGTGACAAAGATAATTAAGAAACAAATAGCGAGCCATTTTCATTCTGCGTCTGTAGCAAAGTTCCCCTTTTTGCATGGTTTCCCCAACCTTTTGCTACATTCCTGATGCCAACTTGACTGAGTGTGCACTGGGACGCTGCTAACCAGGCCCAAGCACCTGTGTTCTTTCCCAAACCTGTATCTTTGTTTCCACAATTAGCACACCTCTGGGCCGCATGTAAGTCCCTTGTAAAAGGTACTCCTGGTACCAAGGGACTTGTTCCCAGAGAGGGCCTCTTAGTGCTGTAGCATGTGTTATTCCACCCTCAGAGACATCTCACCCTAACACCCACAAACTACCATTGCAGGCTGCATGTTTTAGCCCAGACCAAACTGAGAAATTGACAAGGAACACATCTGTGTGCCAGACCCACCAACACTGCCTGTGGCATGGGCAAACCACCCTGTAGCATGCCTTACAGCCCTATGGCAGGGTTCACCATACCACAGGTGAGGGCATAGCTGCATGAGTATCCCCCTATAGTGTCTGTGCCTTTCACAGGCATTGTAAGTGCAGGGAAGCCATTTTGAGTACATGGGCTGGGAGGTAGCCATTACAAACTCCACCTTTCCGTGATGGCTTTACTTAAACTGGGAAGTTTGGTGCCAAACTTTCCAGCATAATAAACCTACACTAATGCCAGTGTTGATTTTACCATAAAATGCACTCAGAGGGCATGTTAGAGATGCCCCCTAAAAAACGACCAACTTCTAGTGTATTGACCGACTGGTCTCCACCAGCCAGCGATCACCAGATAGGTTTCTGACCTCATGGGGTGAGAGCCTTTGTGCTATCTGAGGTCATGAACAAAGCCTGCTCTGGGTGGATATGCTTCAAACCTCCGCCTGGCAGGAAGAGCAACAATTGGCAGTGAGCCTCAAAGGCTCTCACCTTGTGATGTGCTGATTTGGGCAGCTCAAACTAGCGGAGATGCCCACCCCCCTGTCCAGGCCCCACTTTTGGTGGCAGGACAGGTGGAAAAATCAGTAAGCAGGGCAGGAGTGTCCACCTTGACCTGCCACACCACTAGGGTCACCAGGAGCTGAGGTGAACTCCTCTCTTAGAAATCAAAAGGGCGGGGGCACCCAATGGGCGTAGTTACCCTTTGGCTGCAAGACCCCTGACCTCAGTAACGCCCTTAAAATTAGTATTTAAGGGCTTCCCTGAACCTTGATCTTCAGATTTGATGGACCTCAGAAGAAGATGGACAAGGACTGCTGCTGGACCAGGAACTGAACCGCTGCTGACCCAACCCGGCAAGAACCCCGCCACCTGCACCAGGTTTGACCACTGGGCCTGCTGTCCTTACAGAAATCCTTCCTGGCCTCAGAGAACCTGCAACCTTCACCAAAGTGACAAGAACCTCCCTCTGGAGTACCAGCTCTAGTCCCCGGCGTCTGCCGGGTCAAGACCTACAAGAACCACCACAGGAAGGATTGACACTTATGTTAACATGACTCCCTGGTACAAGAGCACTCCAAGAACCACCGCAGTTGAGGACCAACACTCCTGTCGATGTGATTCACTGCTGTCCGAGACCTGTGAATGCTGCAGTGGTAGAGGACTGGCACTTATGCAGACCCAGCTCTGCCTTGCCACAAGAAAGCACTGCAGCCAGACAACCTCCATGGCCTCGAGAGATCCTCCCGATCCCACAACCATAGCTGTTCACAGCCCCATGCCCGAGAGCACGTACCATTATGCAAGTGGCCCTGTCAGCCTTCTCCTGCAACACATGCGCGATCGCCCCAGGATAGTCCGGCAACAGCAGAAACCCATCTGAACTACAGCAACCGACCAACAGCAACCGTGACAGTACTTGTGTTGGCCACCTGCTGAAAACTATCCCGCTCACTGCCCCAGCCGACCGCAAGGGTAAATATCATTGCCGGCTTTGACCACCTTGGCGCTGATACTGAATTCATCACCTTTCGAGTGGTCCTAGTCCCCCGCGACCGGCATTGCGCTCAGTGGTGGCCTGTATACAAAGTATCTTGTACTAGACTAAAACGTGTTTCATCTACGAAAAAAGTATTGGTTGATGCTATACAAACCTATTATTTAACAATATTGAAAATATTTCATAATTGGAAAGTCTACTTGTCTGTAACTGAGTTCACTTGGTTCCTAAAATAAAAGTAACTAAAGTAATATTTTTACAGCTATTGGCCTGGAGTTAAGTCATTGAGTGTGTGTTCCTGCCTTGTATGAGTATGTACAACAAATGCATTCACACTACCCTCACATAAGACTAACTGCTCAGCCCAGCTACTACTAAATTGAGGGTACGATATTATCTACTTTAAAATTTGCCATACCTTTGGAGACTCACTGGACTCTGTGCACACTATACCTATTTTTGGTATAGTATACACATCCAGCTTCCTACAGTACCTATTTTGTCAACAGTTTGAATAACAAAAGACAAAAAATAAGTTCATGAGGTTACTAGAAGAAATCTCAGCAAGGACAGTATATTACAAGAGATGCATTTGAAAGCTCTGACAAGCATATTCATGGATTGATTGATTTGAGGTTTTATAAAGTGCTCGAATGCCCATGGGCGTCTTGGTGCTGCTACCAAACAATCATATTGCTACCGGTGAAAGAAATAATGAATACTCAGTTAATAAAAAGCCATGTTTGTAGGGATTTTCTGAAAGACTGAAGGATGAGGGAGACACTCCAATCTAACACCACATTGGCTATGCCTGGGGTGGCGATTATTATCCTCAAAAGAAACAGGTGAAGAATTAATTTATGATGAGGAAGGCTGATGGGTCGTCCCAGGTGTAAGTAAAGGAAAACTCTCTAGAAACCCTTGGCTCATACTATAGCCTTATCGCCAGTGACCCAAATGCCATCAATGAGTTGTTATTTGAAATGTGATGATTTCTGAATTCCTTTGTCATTACAGGAGATCTTTTTATAACATTAGAAGAAATTGATAGAAAAACAACTTGGACTGGGCAAAGGTGGGAAACTAATAAAAAACAACAGATGAGGAAATGATTTAATACTATTTCAGAAGAGTATAAAATATTGGACATCTTGCGAGACTTACATAAATATAAGAAAGGTTTTACATATTTGAATGTCAGCAATTTAGATAGAAGTCAGACAAGATCTGATTATTGTTTGATCTCCTCCCACATAACTTTTTCAAGTGCTGACATTGTGCCTCCTGTACTTTCAGTCCATGCTGTAATCTCAACCGAGGGCGATATTTATAGCACTCAAAGATATATATATATATTGTCAAGAAAAGGCTGGGGAGCGGACTTGTCACATATAACCAGTGAGGAAATTCAAGAAAAAAAGCCTGATTTAATTACTGAATATTTTGAACTTAATACCAACACTAGAGGAATGATGATGGTTTGAGAAATATTTAAGACATGTTTCAGACATACTTTAATGACTGGAAAGTTGAACTTTTATAAAAATGCTATTTTGAATCGTATAAGGAACGAAAGAGTACTGCATGAGGTCTACTTGGTAGTTATTAGGGACCCAAGTCGCTGGAGTAGTGTCCTAATAATCGTTCCTCTGAGGTACCTGCGTTTGTAAAAAAAAATCATAAAATAAACATGCATTAATAGTGGAGATCTCAATCAACCCTCATCATCCCATTGTCTGGTTGTAGTGTCAATCATATTTTCCTTCTGCATATTTTCCTCCACATCTTAGGGCAATGGGTCATCCCACATCAGTCATTGCCTCCCCCTTACTGTTAGCGGTGGCAATATGCCTATGCACAATATGCACATGTGCGATAATTGTATTGCCTCTCAGTGCCATGGACTGGTAGCTCAAGGCATCTTCTTTTTTTTAAAGATCCTTTTTTGAGAGTTATTTATTTCTTTTTCTTTGGCAAGGGCCTCCCCCAACCCTACCATATGCCCTTTCAGGCACTTGCTGTGCTACACTACACCCACAGCGCGGGTGCTGCTAACGGCGGCCATGCTGAACCATTCAAGAATGGCCACCTGCGCATGCCCATATGTGAGCGTGCACAGGGGACAATCATTGACTTTAATAAAGAAGAACAAAATGCATTTGAGGATGGCTGCTTGCGCATCTGCGTGTGTGTTTAAACATGTCCGGGTGTCTTGGTATGTGAAGGTATAAATATGCGTTGGCAACTGTACTGGCTGTCAACACCAAACCTATTCACTGGCTAATTTTTATTTTACATATGCTTGATGAAGAGGGCTTCACATGTGCCTAAAATCTTTGAAGCTGACAGTTATTGTTATTAAATATTATTTGTTGAACACATCAATCTCTCAATGAGTCTCTTGGTGCTGTAGAAGCACTGTAATAGTAGTGATGCACAGATAAGTAAAGATGTAGCTATTACAGAGCAAAGTCTCCAGTTTCTTATGAAAGTTAAGGAGAGTGGGGGAATTTGGGTTTCCATAAGCATAGCATTACACTTTTGGACATCAGAGAAACTGAGTAAACCTCAATCCCATTGTTGCTATTTGAATTTAGACATGATTATTATCATTGCAGTAGCTTACCAAAGAGTGCTTCTCGGCACATATGTGATTAACTTTTTTTGGGGAAAACTAAGGCTGCGTAATTGATAGGCAATATATATTTTGTAAGCTGGCTTGAGCTGCACTCTTTTCCTCACTGGAAGGTATTTATGTTCTGGAACATTGATAACATTTTCAGTCTTAGGAATCAGATAGTTCTGGATTTGATGCACAGCAGCCATTAGAGGTTGCGTATGTACATTCCAAGGGAGATGACATTACCATAATCCAGGCAAGACTGTACGAAGGCATTTATTGTAAAGTCAAGAAATAGGAAGATCCTGTTCAGAATTCTCAAGTGGAAAAAGCATGGCTTGGTGACTGAAGTCACATGCATTTCCAAAGTAAGACGCAAGCCAAGCATGACCCCTAACGTCTGGACATTGTGAACTGGACTTGACACTGGCCCCAGGCGGTTTTGCCAAAGCCTTGAGTCTCACGAGATAAAATGCTTTTTTGCCAATAGGATTTCAGTTTTTGCCAGATTCAATTTTAAAAAGTTAGAGTGCATCCATGTCTGCACTTCCCATAGGAACTGTGGAACATTTCTGAGTACTTCTCTTTACTGTATCAAAAGATTGAAATAATGTGTGAATTATATGCAGAACAATATAGCACAATATTATAGTTCTTTAGTAGGTGAGGCAGTGAGCTGACATTTATGTTGAATAACTGAGGTGACAGAAGAGAACTCCACATGTGACTTCTCAGAAGTTGGGTTTAAGCTTTCCAGATTTGAACAAGATAGCCTTTGCAATCCTGTCCCTCCAACATTTAGTCCTTCAAGTTGTGCCAGAAAGAGCTATGGTCAATGGTGAACAGTACTGCACTGACTAACAAAATTGCAGTATGTACAACATTGATATTCACTATCGTTCCAAGGTCATCATCTATGGATCTAATGAACAATTAAATTCCAATTTGTGGCCAAATGCCCAGCTGAGCAAGGTCCACTAAGTTTGCATCATCTGCCACTTGTGGTTAATGGGTTATAATTGCTTATTCCAGGAGCATTGAAGGATATGGAATTAGCAACATTGGTCTAAAATTGGCAGTGTTTGTCAATTCCACTGTGCAGTTTTAACAGATTTGTTTAAAGAGGCCTGGGACTATTCTTCTACAAAGGGAATTACTCAGGACATCCTCTACTAAAATATCTTCATATCACCTATTTCTTTAAGGTATTTTGCCAGACAAATATCCAAGGATGACCCAATGTTTTACTGGGCTCTATTAGTCCTATCATTTTTTCATTTAAGACAATATGGAAGTGTGTTAGAGGTGCCTAAGTATTTGTTTTATGTATTATTTGGAGGTCTAAACTGCATTGTTAGACTCTTTCTGGATTTTCTCAACTCTATTATGAAAGCATTGGGAGAGGCTATCAGCTCGTTCCTGGGATGCATTTATTTTATTCTTGATAGCTGCCTGATTGTTGAACTGATACTATATTTTAAGGTTGTCTCTGTGGGCATTGCCCACTGCCTGGATCATGGCTAAGTAGTACTTCTGTTTGGCTGCCCTGATCATGTAGGTATATTTTTTCACACTGGATGTTTACATTCTTCTCTACAGTTTTTCCTCTAGATATTCACTAGATTTCTTAGCATTATTTTTTCCTGAGAAAGTTATTTTGAGAATCATCTGCAGTAATGGAGCATATACTTCATGTGCATGTATTTGACGGGAGAAAGCTAATCAAAGTTGTGCTTAAGAGGTTCTAATTTTTTCCAATTTGGCAGTAGCATTCTTGTCAGTTTGCTGTTTATTGAGATCTGACTTAGATTTCTGAAGTTTTGCATATAGAACTGAAGGAGAAATGTTTCTACAACATTGATATAAAATGCTTTTTGATTTATTGACTTTCTCAATCGTATTTCCAGTATCAGGTACTGTATAAAATAGTGAGCTGATCAAGTGTTGGGTTCTGAGGCCTGTGTCATGAATAAGGCAGAAGCACTAAAAGTGAGATCCAACCTACGGCCATGTCTAGGTGAAGGTTCTTGTACACCTTGTTGCAAATTTAAGTAGCTGATGTTTTTTTTATAAATTCACTGGCAATAGAGTTAGTTGGAAATCTGGCCCAGGAATTAAAATCTCCCAGAACAAATGGGTGATAAAACATAGAATAACCTTGACTAACTAGTTCATCAACTAATTAAAGAAGATCATGAATAAGGAAGGGGGTCTCTATGATACTGTATAGCCATTTATGTTTTTTCAGGTTCACTATCGCTTGTGTAATAAGAAATGTTTCTGAGTCAGGAAACTTGTTACAAGCCTTCCTCACGATTGGCAATGATTCATGGTGAATAAGAGCTGCACCCCTGCCCTTCTTATCCAATCTATCTTGATGGAGTATTTTAAAGTGTGGGGTACTATGTCCACCATTGTATAAGAAGAGTACTCACTGAAACTGGACTTGTTAGAAAAAACATCCCTGTCTGTAATAGGATTGTTAATGTTCTGTTTTTTAACTGACCATCGTACATTTTAAAGATTAGAGATAAAGGCTTACGATTCTAGTGATTGACTCAAAGGATTAAGCAGAAAGGTTGAATGTATGCATTAAAGAGACATTGTGTGCTATACTTTCTTTTTCCGAAGCTTGTACATTTCTGCATCATCTACTTTAATGGAGGTCAGTAATTTTGATAACAAAATGTTACCACTGTGCTTTATGTTGCCTGTGCTGGGGGACTATGGGTGGAGTGTCGTCTGCAGAAGGAGTCAGGGTGCGGGGGACTGCAGACGGTCAGCTTGCGGTAGGTGTACATCTGGTACATCTGTTGTCCACATCCAGTGCTCATTGTCTCTGCTGACACTATTAAATGTCCTGGTGCCTGGACTTGAGACAGATTGTAGCTTCTCTCACTTGAGGTGGAGGTGAGTCACATGAACAGTTATTGTATGCTTTTCTGGAATTTTAAAATTGCAGTGATTGCTTCTTGGGATGTTTATTAAAGAATCGGTGCTTCTTTGACACATTGATCTGTAGTGAAATATCAACACAAAATTAAAATCAAAACAAAAACGAATTGTGATCATTTTTTTAAAAAAAATTAAATTATTGGAAAACTATTAAAAACACTTCTTTGAAACTACATTTGCCTTCAAGGCAAAATAGGTTTTAGACTTTTAAATTGTATTCACCGAACGACCTGTTCAAATGCACAGTATTGTCATACTCTTTAATGATTTTAATAACAGTGGCTAAAGCGTATGGGTCAGCCATTAGACATTATGAAGTTTATTTAAATTTGCCTATGTGTAAAAAGGGACAGCAGTTGCAAACGGTTCCTCTAAAATAGTGTTAGCCAACATTCATATTCTAATATGCAATTATGAAAAAAAACTTGGGAACAGATTAAAGTAACCACGTTTTTTCCCAAAATGTGATCTCCATATTGTCAACACAGATACACAAAAAATGTAAACAGCTCCATCACTGTCAGACCGAGGCAGCTTGCCTGACAGGGGTCGTCCGGGGCAGTTCCGCAAGCCCCGAGCCTGTTCATGCCCCTGATATATAATACATAAAATGGATAAGTGAACAATAGGCGCTTCCCTCGCTTCTCTTGTTATGAAGAGTGGCCCCGAGAATTGAATTCAAATACAATGTTTTCCTCCATCTGAGTAGATTATGCACATCCACTCTGACCCCGGGAGCAATGGGGACTTTGCATTATCTGTGCTTAAAATGAACAAATACGTTTTTCCGTCTGTTTCCAGCAGCGTCCTTTAATTTTATTTTTTTTAACGTAACTTTTTTTTTCATGGAAAATAAATAATAAATAACATACTTGGGAACGTACAGCAACAGAGTAAAATATTTAGTGAAATAAAATGTATACTATCGTATAGGGAACAGATCTATAAAATGAATAATCTAACAAATACGAAGAACTTTGCAAGTAAAATTAAGGTCAGGCCGCCCTCTGACTTTATCGTTAAGACTGAAATACAATTGCAAGGTTTCAAAGCGGAGACACGCTCAAATAAACATTAACACATGGGAGTGTGCTTAAAAAAGACTTTTTTCACGTTTTTTTTGTTCACGAATAACAATGTTTTTTTTTTTTAAATCGCCCTTGTTGTTTGGTAGAAAAACAACGTTCAAGGTTTGAGACCACTTAGCGTAAATGGGAATATTCTTGGGAAGATGTCATTTAGAAACCTGGCAATGAGGCAAGGTTAGCTTTTTCACTTATTGGTTAGTCTGTTCTTCCTCATTGACTACGTCGCGTGTACATATGACACAGGAGGCAACCAAACGAATTTCCCCTTAACATTTTTAATCCTGCGTTGAACTGGAAGAAGTACATGCTATCAGTTTGAGCAAAACATAATTCTGAGCACACATAGGCATTCATGTTTAAAGAGATCCATGCTTTCACTGCTGCAGTTCAAACACACACGGCCGAAGAGCACATATGCGAGGCAGTAGGTTGCTGAGGTTTCAGTTCGTTTTATTGAATGGATTAGTATCGTATTATATCCTGTTAAATAAAAAAAAAAGACGCTTAAAATCCGTTGAGCACTGATAACACGTGACACTCACTAATGAGAGTTCAGTAGCTGACGCACCAGGGTCAAGAACCGGCACCAGGGTCTCAAACTAGACTCCACGGAGCCCTGGAGCCATAAATAGACAGGCCAGAGGTCAGCAGGCGGCTATCACATGCATGCAGACACTCGTAAACACCGGTGATGTATGCTGTAAGGCTGGAGTAACCAATGTCTGTTTCAAGGAGGCCATTGAAAGCCTCTGGGATACACAGCCTTCAACACCATGGAGGAAAATGTCTTCCATATGCAAGTGGAAAGCAGCAGCCCTAGTTCCCACACACTTAAGCTTACACAATGCTTCACCTGCACCCGGAAGGGTTGCCAGCGGACCAGGCAACAGACTAGGTGTCTAGCAGAAGTAGGGAGCCATGCAGCCAGGTGCATATGAAACAGAAATCAGCAGCTCCTGTGCATAGGGAGAGGGTGGGAGACCCTGATCTTTCCACCAAGAGGCTACAGGAGACAGCCTAGAACGCACAATGAGCAAAATGTGGGCGGTTAGCATTGACCGTCTTTTCCTTATTAAGGGTCAAATTGCTATTCTGATTTTCAGGGCTTAAAATGTTAATCTGTGCATCACTGTAATGGCTCTTGCCGACTTGGCACCATCAGTAAGGCATTGGTATGGATACGGGTTGTTTACCTTAATTCAGGCTCTATCGATGGCAATCTCTGCTAGAGTGAGCATTTGCAAGTTGCCAAACTAAAAATGTAATGACTTTTCAATCCCTGCAGACAGTTTTATTCCTCTTGCATGTGTGACTTGTCTGATTCTACTACACCTCAGCTATGTGGAGGTTCCCATATGCATGTTGCATTATGTAAATTGCTCAACTTTAGTTGTTAAGCAGTGGAGCACTGAATTTCACAAGCATAACATCGGGGTGAATTTGAGTCTGCTGTCTTACTCATGTTGAAGTCCCAGCTAGATTCAACAGAGGTGATCACTATCTGCTTGTCTTTGCAGCCTTGGAAAAAGAAGATGGCCCAATGATATTCTAATCTATTTCCCACCCTAGTTAAAGAAACAGAAAAGAACATGGTCAAGTTGGAATAATCCAAATTCATCCCTGTAGAAGTACCAAATGTAGTTCTTCAAGGATCAATTTTATCGACTGCCCTTTTCAACATATACATCAAACCCCTTAGAGAATTAACTAACAATTTGGGTTTCTCTATGCATTAATATAGCATATACTAAGAAAGTGGTATAAGAACCACAAATCGAGTCAGGACGATCTCGAGAGGATGTAGAATTGCTGGGACCCCAAGGAACCACCCACGGTGGGTAGATAGGGACCCCACGGAGTGCATGTGTAGAGTCAGTACGCGACCGCTTGTTCCGTACAAGTCTATGTGCAAGTTGCAGTTAGAGTTTTAAAGATTAGGGACCCTTCCCAGTGGACTTTGAAGAAACCCTGTGGCAGACAGAAGGTTGGAGAGCTACCCCACCCGTGGCTACCGAAGTACCCAAGTTACCTAACCCAGGGGAGCTGGGTGCATAGGTGTGAAGTGGTGTTGGAAACCGCAGTCAAACTCAATGGGGGACTTCGAGAAAGTGCCACTGCTGGAAGGGAGAAGAGTGTCCATTGGAATCCAAACATGGATTCTTGTCGAAGAGTACCTGAAAGCAAAGGGGGCAGAGTCTGGATCACTTGAGAGTGACCAGGGGCTCGGTAGACGTTTGCCCATCGATGTTGGGTGCTTCAGGATAGTTGACGGTGACCTTGACTCTGCAGCTGCGGGGACCAGGCAGCGTTGAGGACAACCAGGAGCCAGATGTGAGGTGTCCCCTGAAGGATGTTGAGTGCTGAGGGGTCGGTGTCTGAGGGGAGCACCAACAAGCCTTGACAAAAGCAACCCATGCAGAAGGTCAAGGAAGTGTACGGTTCGGACCAGCAAGGTCTAGGAGACTCACCACAGCCAGGGGAGTCGAGGCAAGCCTGGAGCAACTAGTAGAGCCCAAGAAAAGCAAAGTTGACCCTTAATTGGACCCACAGGCAGGAGGCACAGGAGTCGCGAGAGGACCTCGAGCAGCTTCACAAAACAACAGGCCACGGAGCACTCGGTGCAAAATGACTGAAGATCTTTGTAGGAAAAATTGCCAGAGGTTGGGGCTACTTGGACCCCAATGCACTTGTCAAAGAATTGCCAACAAGTACATGCACTTGCAAAAATAAACGGTGCACAGGGGTTCGGGTATTGCAGCCCCCACAAGGGATACTGGCTTCAAGCTCGGTGAGAGGACAGCTCGGGCCTCGAGAAACATCGTTACCCACCTCCTGTGTTGCTGGATCCAGAACCTGGACAGATTCTGTAGGAGCTTGGGATCGGCAGATCATTCAGTAGTGTTGCAGTGCCTGTGAATGCAGGGGAGTGACTCCTTCACTCCAAGGGAGATTCTCTTCAGGTGTCTTGGATGCTCCACAGGTCCTACATTGATCCTGCAAGGTGCACAGGCACAGACGATGCAGCAGACTGAGAGGGAGACGAAGTCAGGCTCAAACGAAGTCCAGCGAAGTCCAGAGTGCCCAGACGGTCGAAGTGCAGTTGTTTCAGTTCTGAATCTTGCCCACAACGAATCTAGGGACCTACACCCAGGTAAGCCCTTAAGTACCCTAAGGATAGGGGTAGGAAGATTCAGGGGACCCTCCCAGGGGAGGGTCTGGACAGGGTGGAGGTTACTCCCATGTTCTTTGACCAGTTCCACGCCAGAGTGGGAGCCAATGGCTCCCGGGACTGGTTTGAACTGCACTATGCACAGGGACACCAAATGTGCCCCTCATGCAGACTTTCAGCTGCTTTGCAAGCGCAATAGTACACTAAATGCTGTCCGGGAGGTGGTCACACCTCCCTGAGACAGGATGCCTATTGTTCTGCCTTCCCCTGCTCGAGATTGGCTCAGCAGGAGGGCAGAAATGTGTCTCTGATCGCCAGCAACCGTTTTGTGCTGTCCAGGTCAAGAAGGCTGGTACCGGGAACACTGAAGGCCCACGAAGGGCCTTCCTGGTGGGTGGGGTCATACCTCTCACACCCATTACCAGTTTGGGGGTATGATTCCAACATGTTTGACACCAAACACAATAGGGTTGGTTGCAACCATTTACGAGATGGTCGTCATGTGGTTGCGTAATGCCCCTCTATATACAGTATATGGCTGCTTCACTGACAACCCGGGAGAATGGACTCCGTAGGCTGCAGGGGTGTCCTGATCATGCAGGGGCACCCTCTAACTTAGAACCAAGCACCCTGCCCTCAGGATTGTAAAGGCCTGCTATAGGGGCGACTTATAGGTTTTAAGTGCAGTGACCCTTAGATATAGTAAACCTATATCTTAAGTAAGGGGTGCATGCACCGACTTATACAGGCTGCAATGGAAGACCTGTAGGTCCATTTTGAATGGTCTCTCATGGGTGTCATAATACATCCTGCAGCCCATGGGAGACCTCTGGGGTACCTATGCCCTGGGTACATGGGTACCATTTACTAGGGACTGACAAGGGTAACCCAGTATCCAATTTGAGGTGTACCTAAGTACATAGCATAACAATTTAGGGAGAAAGCAGATAGACTGGGGTCCTGATTAGCAGGATCCCAGTCAGACTAGTCAAAAACAGTATTACATCCAGCAAAAAGTCGGGCTAACCATAAGAAGCAGATCCTACTTTCCTACATTCATACAAACTCCAATGCCTGAAAGATTAACATGCCTTTGTGAAATTGGATAATTACATTTGCTTCCATATAATAAGCCTCTCTATGTGAACAGGAGTTCGGGGTTGACTGTTCTGTATAGAACTTGAATTCTAGCTTGGCCTATTGAGCCTGTGGGAACCAACCATACTATTGCAACCCCAGGGAACAGCGTAGAAGAACAAAAGGTCAACGGTGAACGAGGAACTACTGAAAGGTTGTATTTTTCCCACAATTAAAGACAAATAGAGATCTAGGGATTCAGGTAAAGGCTGCCTAAATTATTAGAGAATAAAATTACTGTGAGAACAAATGTGATTGATGGGGTCCAGTTACTTCCATAGGGCCATTGAGGACTAGATCATCAGGTTAGTAGGGCTGACTGTATTGCTCTGAGCAACTGAAATAACTAATGTGAGGATATGGGTGTATTATATGGCATGGCTGTGTGGCCTCACCGTGTAATGCACTCACAAAAAGAGTTGTTGGTCCACTCAGGCTAGTTTGTAAAACCCTAGGCTCAACCCTAGGTAGCTATTGCTTCAAGCAGCAAGGCTTAAACAAAGAAACCAATGCAAAGCATTTAACAGCACCAAACACCAGAAAAGTAAAGCCACACTATTCAAAAGAAATACGAGACCAATTTTCAAAAATATATTATATTTTTATGAATTTTTAGAGTCCAAGATGAACAAAATTCACCAGAGGGTTCTAGAGATACAGTTTGTTAAAGAAAACTTAAATCTCAGGTTAACCTCAAGCAAGCACTAATAATTGTAAATTTTGTGACCTTTTGAAAAGTTTCTAAGAGTTGAGTCTGATTACTACGGTCCGACTTGGGCAACCAAATCTGGCAGGGAAAAGGTTTAGTGGGCCAATAAGTACTATTTGGACAGTTACCTGGCCACCAAGGCATTTTCCAGTCCAGTTCCAAAGTTTACAGCATGATCGCCATGGACTTCAATGGAGTCTTCCTGATGCTGCAGATGCAGCAGATGGAAGATGCTCAAGGATGCTCTGAGTGCTGTGTGGTAGAAGGTGGTGTATTTGCAGTTATTCCCCTGTCCACGGGTCAGGGGAGGTGACTTTGGCCACAGAGGTCAGGGTCCCTCAAAGTTCTCTTTTAGACAGTAGAAACTCAGCTGTGGCTGGGCTACTGGTCTCCATCCACAGCGGTCCCAGCAGTATCCCTTGGTGGAGGCTGGTGTCCCTCTTGGATGACCAGTCTGGACTCAGAGGACACTCAAGTGCAACTTCTGGCCATCAATTATCAGTCTCTTGGGGCAGCCAGTGGGGATTCTTCTGAAGTGGCTACTGACTTGTGAGTTGGGATACTTCAGCTTTGTTGGCCCTGGTGCTGATTTCAGGGACTCAGCAGACTGACCATTGGAGTCACTTCTCTGGGGTGGGGAGCAACTTTTACCAAAGCCAGGAGCCACAGGTGCAGGCTGCTATTGTTCCTAAGCCTGGGAGTTGTTCACACGACTCCTTAGGATTGCAGAAAGTTGTCTGGTGGGCAGTGACCATGTGAGGCCACTGGACAAATTGGGTTGCAGAATTACAACTTTCTATAAGCTACATTTCTTAAATAGTGACATTAAATTTGATTTGGGCATCAAGTTGGTTGTAATTAAATGCCACCATTAATTTGATACCTTACAGTAGCCATCTAAGGATTCCCATTCAGAAGTTAGCCAGGCTGAGATGTCAGCCAGTGACCCTGTGTTAGCCAATTGGACCCGCCCACAGCAAAACAACAATTTGCAAGTGTTGCTGTCAGAGAATGTATTTAAATACAATAATTCTGTTCTACTCAATAATATACAGCTTCCATTCTTAGGGCTCGCTAAGCCTTCCTTAGGGGAAACTTACATATATTGCTAAGGGAAGTGGCAGCTTTGCCATTGGTTTGAATGGCAAAGTTGAACTAGCAGTGTTACCACTGCCCTTCCAGTATGCCAAGGCAGTCTGGGTGCCATTCTTTACTTTGTTACACACAGGGTGGCACAATCAGTGCTGCAGTTGTGGGTGGACACTCTGCCTTCCATACCCTGGGAGCCCTGGGTACCATATACTAGGAACTTATAATTAAGTCAGTGTTAGAAATGGGGGTCTCTAGTTGGCAGAGGTATGCACCTTGTCCAATAGGGGACCCTTCCTTCCAGTCAGGGTAAGGTGGAATAATCCCTGCTCACCCCCTTGGTAGCTTGACATGGGCAGTCATGCTTACCTGAGAGGCAATGTGTAAAGCGTTTGCACATCACACACAGTAACACAGAGAAAACACTACAAAGGACACCACACCAGTTTTAGAAAAATAGCCAATATTTATCTTACAAATACAAATACAACATACAGTAATCAAAATACGAAAATTGCAAAAAAAGATTTAAAATACATTTCCTTGAAGTCGATAGCTCCATCTGTGGCTATCACAGCATCATGCAAAAACAAATCCGACAATTCAAGCTGACCATGGTGTCCCGGGCCAGCTACTCTGTCAGGAAGACCCACAAACAGTACCGTGGAAATGCAGGGCCTCGTGGACCTTGCGATG